>NC_064562.1:7741371-8991371 GCF_937001465.1 Orcinus orca
TGCTGATCGTTATACCTGGTGTTGGGCGGGTGCTACTGATGCTGCTTTGCCAGCATCCCGCATTGTGTAGGACAGCAAGGAGTTAACCTAGTCCAAAATGCCAATAGTGCTGAGGTTGAGAAACCCTGTTGCAGAAGATGATCACGTTTCTTTATTTAGAATTTTTGCTCTCAGCTGTTCAATTGAGCAGTAGTGTCTCCTTGTTTAGAAGGATGTTAACCACAGACAAGCTGAAGTGTGTTTTGTCTCCCATTTTTAGGGAAATCCCCATGGATTACATCTCATTTTCCCCTCTGATTCCTAAATGACACTACCACCTGTGACACTACCAGCTGTGCCCTGGAAGTGCCTGGAGATTCTCTCCTTCCAAGCCTCTGCCCATGATATTTCTTCTCTCAGAATTTTGCTTCTCTATTTCTGAATGTCTACCTGTCCCACAAAACCTGACTCAATTTCCAGCTGGGGATAAGCGTTCTCACTCTTCCAGTTTCATGTTATTTTTACACCTGTGGCATGAGTCGCTCTCTGACATAAGTTATTTGTTCTCTGCTGTGCCATAACCTTGACAGTGCAGGATCTACGTCTGGTTGGTCTTTGTTTTCCACGCTGCCTTGCTCAGTGGACATTTTAAGGATGAAGGAAAGCTTTTAATATATATAAAGCTTTGATATATGTCTTTCTCTGTCTGACTTACTTCACTCAGTATGACAACCTCTAGGTCCATCCATGTTGCTGCAAATGGCATTATTTAATTCTTTTTTATGGCTAATATTCTATTGTATATATGTACCACTTCTTTATCCATTCCTCTGTTGACGGACATTTAGGTTGCTTCCATGTCTTGGCTATTGTAAATAGTGCTGCTGTGAACATTGGGGTGCATGTGTTGCTGCTATGAACATTGGGGTGCGTCTTTCTGAATTACGGTTTTCTCTGGATATATGCCCAGGAGTGGGACTGCTGGATCATATGGTAGTTCTATATTTAGTTTTTTGAGGATCCTCCATACCGTTCTCCATAATGGTTGTAACAATTTACATTCCCACCAACAGTGCAAGAGGGTTGCTTTTCTTCACACCCTCGCCAGCATTTGCTGTTTGTAGACTTTTTGATGATGGCCATTCTGACTGGTGTGAGGTGATACCTCAGTGTAGTTTTGATTTGCATTTCTCTAATGATCAGTGATGTTGAGCCTTCTTTCATGTGTTTGTTGGCAATCCGTATATCTTCGGAGAAATTTCTATTTAGGTCTGCTGCCAATTTTGGATTGGGTTGTATGTTTTTTTTGATATTGAGCTGAATGAGCTGCTTGTAAAATTTGAAGATTAATCTTTTGTCAGTTGCTTCATTTGCAAATGTTTTCTCCCATTCTGAGGGCTTTTAGTCTTGTTTACAGTTTACTGTGCAAAAGCTTTGAAGTTTGATTAGGTCTCATCTGTTTTGTTTCATTTCCATTTGTATAGGAGGTGGGTCAAAAAGGATCTTGCTGTGATTTATGTCGTAGAGTGTTCTGCCTATGTTTTCCTCTAAGAGTTTTATACTGTCTGGCCTTATATTTAGGTCTTTAATCCATTTTTGAGTTTTACTTTTGTGAATAGAGTTAGCGAGTGTTCTAATTTCATTCTTTCACACGTAACTGTCCAGTTTTCCCAGCACCACTTATTGGAGGCTGTATTTTCTGCACTGTATATTCTTGACTCCTTTATCAAAGATAAGGTGACCATATGTGCTTCGGTTTATCTCTGGGCTTTCTATCCGGTTCCATTGACCTACATTTCTGTTTTTGTACCAGTACCATATTGTCTTGATTACTGTCTTGATTACTGAGCCTGATTCCTCCAGCTCCATTTTTCTTTCTCAAGATTGCTTTGGCTATTCGGGGTCTTTTGTGTTTCCATACAAATTGTGAAATTTTTTATTCTAGTTCTGTGAAAAATGCCAGTGGTAGCTTAATAGGGATTGCGTTGAATCTGTAGATTGCTTTGGGTAGTAGAGTCATTTTCACAATGTTGATTCTTCCTTTCCAAGAACATGGTATATCTCTCCATCTATTTGTATCATCTTTAATTTCCTTCATCAGTGTCTTGTAGTTTTCTGCATATAGGTTTTTTTTCTCCTTAGGTAGGTTTATTCCTAGATATTTTATTCTTTTTGTTGCAATGGTAAATGGGAGTGTTTCCTTAATTTCTCTTTCAGATTTTTCATCATTAGTGTATAGGAATGCAAGATTTCTGTGCATTAATTTTGTATCCTGCAACTTTACTGAATTCATTGATTAGCTCTAGTAGTTTTCTGGTAGCATCTTTAGGATTCTCTATAGTATCATGTCATCTGCAAACAGTGACAGCTTTACTTCTTCTTTTCTGATTTGGATTCCTTTTATTTCCTTTTCTTCTCTGATTGCTGTGGCTAAAACTTCCAAAACTATGTGGAATAATAGTGGGGAGAATGGGCGGGCAACCTTGTCTTCTTCCTGATCTTAGTGGAAATGCTTTCAGTTTTTCACCATTGAGAATGAAGTTGGCGGTGGGTTTGTCATATATGGCCTGTATTATGTTGAGGGAAGTTCCCTCTATGCCTTTCTGGAGGGTTTTTTTTATCATAACTTTGTCTGGTTTTGGTATCAGGGTGATGGTGGACTCGTAGAATGAATTTGGGAGTGTTCCTCCCTCTGTCACATTTTGGAAGAGTTTGAGAAGGATAGGTGTTAGCTTTTCTCTAAGTATTTGATAGAATTTGCCTGTGAAGCCATTGGGTCCTGGGCTTTTGTTTGTTGGAAGATTTTTAATCACAGTCTCAATTTCAGTGCTTGTGACTGGTCTGTTTATATTTTCTATTTCTTCCAGGTTCAGTCTCTGAATGTTGTGCTTTTCTAAGAATTTGTCCATTTCTTCCAGGGTGTCCATTTTACTGCCATAGTTGCTTGTAGTAATCTCTCATGATCCTTTGTATTTCTGCAGTGTCAGTTGATAAGTCTGGCTAATGGTTTACTAATTTTGTTTATCTTCTCAAAGAACCACTTTTTAGTTTTATTGATCTTTGCTATTATTTCCTTCATTTCTTTTCCATTTATTTCTGATCTGATCTTATGATTTCTTTCCTTCTGCTAACTTTGGGGTTTTTTTGGTTTTCTTTCTCTAATTGCTGTAGGTGTAAGTTTAGGTAGTTTATTTGAGATTTTTCATGTTTCTTGAGGTATGATTGTATTTTTCCTGCATCCCATAGGTTTTGGGTCATTTTGTTTCCATTGTCATTTCTTTCTTGGTATTTTTTGATTTCCTCTTTGATTTCTTCAGTGATATCTTATTTAGTAGCGTATTGTTTAGCCTCCATGTGTTTGTATTTTTTACAGATTTTTTTTCCCTGTAATTGATGTCTAGTCTCATAGTGTTGTGGTCAGAAAAGATACTTGATACAATTTCAATTTTCTTAAATTTACCAAGGCTTGATTTGTGACACAAGATATGATCTATCCTGGAGAATGTTCCATGAGCACTTGAGAAAAATGTGTATTCTGTTGTTTTTGGATGGAATGTCCTATAAATATCAATTAAGTCCTTCTTGTTTAATGCATCATTTAAAGCTTGTGTTTCCTTCTTTACTTTCATTTTGGATGATCTGTCCATTGGTGAAAGTGGGGTGTTAAAGTTCCCTACTATGAATGTGTTACTGTCGATTCCCCTTTGATGGCTGTTGGCATTAGCCTTATATATTGAGGTGCTCCTATGTTGGGTGCATAAATATTTACAATTGTTGTATCTTCTTCTTGGATCGATCCCTTGATCATTATGTAGTGTCCTTCTTTGTCTCTTCTAATAGTCTTTATTTTAAAGTCTGTTTTGTCTGATACGAGAATTGCTACTCAGGCTTTCTTTTGATTTCCACTTGCACAGAATATCTTTTTCCATCCCCTCACTTTCAGTCTCTATTTGTCCCTAGGTTTGAAATGGGTCTCTTGTAGACAGCAAACATATGGGTCTTGTTTTTGTATTCATTCAGCCGATCTGTATCTTTTGGTGTGAGCATTTAGTCCATTTACATTTAAGGTAATTATCAATATGTATGTTCCTATTCCCATTTTCTTAATTGTTTTGGGTTTGTTATTGTAGGTCTTTTCCTTCTTTTGTGTTTCCTGCGTAGAGAAGTTCCTTCAGCATTTGTTGTAAAGCTGGTTTAGTGGCACTGAATTGTCTTAGCTTTTGCTTGTTGGTAAAGGTTTTAATTTCTCCATCGAATCTGAATGAGATCCTTTCTAGGTAATCTTGGTTATAGGTTTTTCCCTTTCATCACTTTAAATAATTCCTGCCACTCCCTTCCTGCTTGCAGAGTTTCTGCTGAAGGTCAGCTGTTTACCTTATGGGGATTCCCTTGTATATTATTTGTTGTTTTTCCCTTGCTACTTTTAATATCTTTTCTTTGTATTTAATTTTTGATACTTTGATTAATATGTGTCTTGGCGTGTTTCTCCTTGGATTTATCCTGTATGGGACTCTCTGCACTTCCTGGACTTGATTAACTATTTCCTTTACCATATTTCAACTATAATCTCTTCAAATATTTTCTCAGTCCCTTTCTTTTTCTCTTCTTCTTATGTTGGTGTGTTTGATGTTGTCCCAGAGGTCTCTAAGACTGTCCTCAATTCTTTTCATTCTTACAGTAGTTATTTCCAGTATTTTATCTTCCAGGTCCCTTATCTGTTTTTCTGCCTCACTTATTCTGCTATTGATTCCTTCTAGAGAATTTTTTTTTTTTTTTTTGCAGTACGCAGGCCTCTCACTGTTGTGGCCTCTCCTGTTGCACAGCACAGGCTCCAGACACGCAGGCTCAGTGGCCATGGCTCACGGGCCCAGCCACTCCACGGCATGTGGGATCTTCCCAGACCAGGGCATGAACCCGTGTCCCCTGCATTAGCAGGCGGGCTCTCAACCACTGTGCCACCAGGGAAGCCCCTTCTAGATAATTTTTAATTCACTTATTGTGTTGTTCATCATTGTGTATTTGCTCGTTAATTCTTCTAGGTCCTTGTTAAACGTTTCTTGTATTCTCTCCATTGTATTTCCATGATTTTGGATCATCTTCACTATCATTTCTCTGAATTCTTTTTCAGGTAGACTGCTTACCTCCTCTTCATTTGTTTGGTCTGGTGGGTTTTTACCTTGCTCCTTCATCTGCTATGTTTTTATCTGTCTTCTCGTTTTGCTTAACTTACTCTGTTTAGGGTCTCCTTTTTGCAGGCTGCAGGTTCATAGTTCCCATTGTTTTTGGTGTTTGCCCCCAGTGGCTAAGGTTGGTTCAGTGGGTTATGTAGGCTTCCTGGTGGAGGGGACTAGTGCCTGTGTTTTCTGTTCATGTATTCCACAGATGCAGGTACATCAAGTTGATGGAGATTTAATCCGCTGCTCCTGAGGCTTCTGGGAGAGATTTCCTTTTCTCTTCTTTGTTTGCACAGCTCCTGGGGTTCAGCTTTGGATTTGGACCCGCCTTTGCATGTAGGTCGCTGGAGGGCATCTGTTCTTCGTTCAGACAGGACGGGGTTAAAGGAGCGGCTGATTCGGGGGCTCTGGCTGACTCAGGCTGGGGGAAGGGAGGTGTATGGATGCGGGGTGAGCCTGTGGCAGCAGAGGCCGGCGTGACAGTGCACCAGCCTGAGGCGTGCCGTGTGTTCTCCTGGGGAAGTTGTCCCTGGATCACAGGACCCTGGCAGTGGCGGGCTGCACAGGCTTCTGGGAGGGGAGGTGTGGAGAGTGAGCTGTGCTCGCACACAGGCTTCTTGGTGGTGACAGCAGCAGCCTTAGCGTCTCATGTCTGTCTCTGGTGTCCGCGCTGATAGCCGCAGCTCGCACCCGTGTCTGGAGCTCCTTTAAGCAGCGCTCTTAATCCCCTCTCCTTGCGCACCAGGAAACAAAGAGGTAAGAAGAAGTCTCTTGCCTCTTCGGCAGGTCCAGACATTTTCCCGGACTCCCTCCCGGCTAGCCGTGGTGCAGTAACCCCCTGCAGGCTATGTTCACGCCGCCACCCCCAGTCCTCTCCAGGCGCTCCGACCGAAGCCTGAGCCTCAGCTCCCAGCCCCGCCCACCCCGGCAGGTGAGCAGACAAGCCTCTCGGGCTGGTGAGTGCCTGTCGGCACCAATCTTCCGTGCGGGAATCTCTCCCCGCACCCCTGTTGCCGTTCTCTCCTCCGCGGCTCCGAAGCTCCCCCCACTCCGCCACCTGCAGTCTCCGCCCCGCGAAGGGGCTCCTAACGTGTGGAAACCTTTCCTCCTTCACAGCTCCCTCCCAGAGATGCAGGTCCCGTCCCTATTCTTTTGTCTCTGTTTTCTTTTTTCTTTTCCCTACCCAGGTACGTGGGGAGTTTCTTGCCTTTTGGGAGGTCTGAGGTCTTCTGCCAGTGTTCAGTAGGTGTTCTGTAGGAGTTGTTCCACGTGTAGATGTATTTCTGGTGTATCTGTGGGGAGGAAGGTGATCTCCACGTCTTACTTTTCAGCCATCTTGAAGGTCTCTCTCTCCTTAACTAGTTTTAATGGTAATTTTTATTGTGAGTAAACATGAATGATACATGTACAATTTGTATAAACACTTTCTTTTTTTTAAAATAATTTAGTATGTGGGGTTTTCTTGTTTTGTTTTTTTATAAATTTATTTTTGTCTGCGTTGGGTCTTCGTTGCTGTTCGTGGTCTCTAGTTGTTTTGAGCAGGGGCTACTCTTCGTTCTGGTGCGCAGGCTTCTCATTGCGGTGGCTTCTCTTGTTTCAGAGCACGGGATCTAGGTGCAGGAGCTTCAGTAGTTGTGGCTCGCGGCCTCTGGAGTGCAGGCTCAGTAGTTGCGGTGCACGGGCTTAGTTCCGCGGCATGTGGGATCTTCCCGGACCAGGGCTCGAACTCGTGTCCCCTGATTGGCAGGTGGATTCTTACCCACTGCACCACCAGGGAAGCCCTAAACACCTTGTTTCCATTTATCTGATGCAAAGGCAAGTTCATGGTGTTTTTGAAAAATGAATCATAGAAAGTTTGGAGAATATTCAGTCCAATTTAGTCAACAAATGAGAAAAGCAAGCTTCTAATTATTTTGTTGAAGATAACTAGCACATGACCAAGGCAGAAAGAGACCCTGTCCTTCTGATCATTTGCCCAAGTTGGTGTTTACCACTTTGGTGTTGTTAACAATAAGAGCATGTGTAATTACGTTAAAAAGGAATGTTTAAGCAACGTTGCTGCAAAGGCGAATATTATATGGATGGCAGGGAAGTGATTTTTAAGACATTCTCAAAGAAATGTTAACAGCCAGTAGGCACGGCACAGCCCTGGATGTTCTCGGAGGCTCACAGGGGAGTGAGACAAAATCAATTTCTTATTCTAGTCCCTCGCTTCTATGCATTTAAATGGTCCTGCGGCAGCCCTAACATCTATAGTCCCTTTAATAGACAGCATGGGGCTTTGCTGGTGGCGCAGTGGTTAAGAATCTGCCTGACAATGCAGGGGACACAGGTTTGAGCCCTTGTCCAGGAAGATCCACATGCCGTGGAGCAACTAAGCCCGTGCGCCACAACTACTGACCTGCACTCCGGAGCCTGCGAACCACAACTACTGAGCCCGTGTGCCTAGAGCCTGTGCTCCACAACAAGAGAAGCCACCGCAATGAGAAGCCTGTGCACCACAACGAAGAGTAGCCCCTGCTCACCACAACTAGAAAGTCCGTGTGCAGCAACGGAGACAAAATGCAGCCAAAAATAACTAAACAAATAAAAATAGCATGAACTTTTGTTTTGTTTTCAGCACACAGATAAGTACCCTGGAGCATTCCTCTAGAATATGTAAAGAAAGGCAGGAGGAGTAATTGTTCTCCCAAATTAGAGTTGGCAACATGGATAACTTAGGGAGTTGAAGTTTCAAGTACCATGTATTTAGTTTTGTTTTCCTGTTATTACAGCTCAGAAGATGCTGTTTTATATTCGACCTCCACTCTGGTTAAAGAAGGCAATTTGTTCCTCCTCAAATGTTTTCAAGAGGGATTTAAAATATTTTGACTTTTAAATTATGCAGTTTTTTCCAAAACTTTAAAAGCCAACTCAGGATCAGCGCCCCCCTGTTCCAATGCCAAAGGAAGATTAAAATAATAACTCACACAGATGCCCACACTACCTGAAAATGTGCACTTTGGGAAGTTAGGTGTTAAATACAACTTGAACTTAAGTGCAGAGAGTCTTCTACTAAAAAACTTTTACAAAAGTCACCATGGTCCCATTTGAAATTACCCAGGTCAGGAGCTGTCCCTCTGGTCAGTGACTCTGTAGGAATAACCACAGGGACTGCTTTGTGATAAAGATCTTGCTTCCTATTTCAGAAGCTCTGAACACCGAAGATAAAAGCTATCTCATTTTCACTTGCTTTTAAGAAACTGAAAATAGGGACTTTCCTGGTGGTCCAGTGGTTGAGAATCCGTCTTCCAGTGCATGGGATGCCGGTTCGATCCCTGATCAGGGAACTAAGATCCCACGTGCCGCAGGGTAACTAAGCCTGCGTGGTGCAACTACTGAGCCCACACGCTCTGGAGCTCATGTGCCACAACTAGAGAGAAGCCTGCGTGCCGCAATGAAGAGCCCACATGCCGCAACGAAAGATCTCACGTGCTGCAACGAAGACCTGACGCAGCCCAAAATAAATAAATATTTTTAAAAACCTGAAAATAACTTTAAAAAGTGTATGGTATGGGCTTCCCTGGTGGCGCAGTGGTTGAGAGTCCACCTGCCGATGCAGGGGACACGGGATCGTGCCCCGGTCTGGGAGAGTCCCATGTGCCGCGGAGCGGCTGGGCCCGTGAGCCATGGCTGCTGAGCCTGCACGTCCGGAGCCTGTGCTCCACAGCGGGAGAGGCTGCAACGGTGAGGGGCCCGCATACCGCAAAACAAAAACAGAAGAGGACACTGTCTCTGGAGAACTCCTGCCACACACATGCTCCAGCTACATAAAACACATCCTGGGGGGTCTGGGGTCCTGGTCCTTTTGAGCCCAGCCCTGTTCTGCCCAGAAGCAGCACCCAAGGAGCACGAGAAGGGCCCCCCCCCCCGCTTTTGTGACTCCCAACAAAGAGACACAGAAGACAGAAACCTCTCCTTTAAAAAATTCTTTTCCTCCTTCCTTCTTTCCCTCACTGCCTCTCATCTTGTTCTTTCTTTCACCTTCTTTTCTTGAGGGAGACACAAACTTAGTGTTATCATCTGAACAAGTTCTCCTTCCAAATTCACTGCTGGTTTTCTATATAATATATATATTCCCCCCGCCAGGGGGAGGCTAGGGGACTATTCCTCACTGTTTCACCTGCTATGATTTAGGCTACAGGCTAAAAGCCAGCAGAACCTGCTGGGAAACAGAACTGGTTACGGAGGTGAAGATAAACAAGCCATTTTTGCTCCCGTTTTGAAGGACCTATCCATCGAAAATGTTACAACATGCCTCAGTGGTTTTAAGACATCTCGCTTTGCAGACTCCATACCATCCTTCACTGTCAAACTCAGCACAGCAAATATTTCAAACTGCAGTGTTAACCTACTCTATCAAATTACAGCGTGCCAATCAATAAGCTGTACCACATCTCTGCTAACTGCCATCTTATTTGTGTGTTACAAGAAGCCGACTGGGCTGAATTAAATACAATGAAAGACCTTCTATTTTTACCGCTGTTTGCCTCTTCCCATCAGGCAGAACCTGATACTTACCAGCTCCTTGAAAAGCCTAAAGTGGTGCATGGCCTCTGTATATTTCTCCCCCACTAAGGTTTACTTGATAAATCTTATTTCTCAGCTTGGGAACCCTGTGTGCTCAGTGCTTTATAGTCCGAGCGGTCATCAATAACATAACCGGAGGGCTTCCCTGGTGGCGCAGTGGTTGAGAGCCTGCCTGCCAATGCAGGGGACACGGGTTCGAGCCCTGGTCTGATCCCACATGCCACGGAGCAACTAGGCCCGTGAGCCACAACTACTGAGCCTGCGCATCTGGAGCCTGTGCTCCGCAACGAGAGGCCGCGATGGTGAGACGCCTGCGCACCGTGATGAAGAGTGGCCCCCGCTTGCCACAACTAGAGAAAGCCCTCGCACAGAAACGAAGACCCGACACAGCCAAAAAAATAAACAAATGTGGGATTTAAAATAAATAAATAAATAAAATAACATAACTGGAGCAGACTCCGTCGCCAGTACTGGGTGTTGCTCATGCACCCAACATGCTCTGGGAAACATCTTCCCTGCCTGTCTCGGGATCCAAGAGGGAAAGAGAATGGACACATGCTCTTACCATTATCATTGCCTTGCTTGATTTCCTCTGCTGTCCGATCAATCAACACGTACAAAGACCAGACCACGCAGGTGATGGCAATGACGTGGAAGGTGACAGAGCAGAATATCTTCCTCCTCTCACTCCTGGTCATCTGCAGTTTCTCCCACTGCAATTACAAATGAATCACACACAACTGAATCCCCAACCCGTAAATGTTGCTCCCCATTTATACCCCAGGCATAAATCGTGAATCGAGGGAAAACACTGAAGAGCTGTCATTTAGATGACACTATAATACATAAGTCTTTGTGTTTGAAAAGATCTGAAATCATAACCCGTGGAGTTATAATAACTTAAGCATACATTAAAATGAAAAAAAAATTCCTATTCTCCAAATGAATTAAATTAGGTCATTCCTGGTTTGCTACCCTGTAAGTTCCCTTGTCTGTAACACGAAGGGGCCAGTTTTATACTGTACAATTTTCAGAAATCATTTCCACTCAGGTGTCTGCATATTACTTCTCTGTGGTCCTAGGTTATAAGCAGTAATACATAGTCTCTTCTTGGATTAATACATAACCTGATAGAGTGTTGCATTCTTGAATGTGTCAACTTAAGTATTTGAATGGTATCTGTGAGAGAAAGTCAACATCTGTTCACAACTCTTCTAGAAGACAAATTTTATCCTCCTGGCAATGGGAGGTGGTCAGCTGCAACCCCTTCCAGAGCAGCCTTGCTTTTCTGCTGCCACTACTGTCACAACCACTGTCCCCAAGTCACACTCCTCAGAAAGTTGAGGGCTGCCCCCTCAGCCTTCGAAAGGGGGAGGGCCACAGTGTTTATAGTAAGTAGTCAAGGATTACATGAGGGAACATCTCCATTATTTACTTTGAAGTAATAAGCTCTCAAATGAAATTTTTGCTGCCAAACAAAATTTTAATGCCTTGACAGTGACACTATCACTTGATTACTGTGTTAGGATTTGATCTTTATTTTTCTTTGCATATTTCTATAGGAAAATCAAACCACTATGATCTTATTAAATCATGGATTATTTCAGTAATCCATGATTCTTTACATTCTTTTTTCTTAAAAATTGAAGTATAGTTGATTTACAATATTGTATTAGTTTCAGGTGTACAGCAAAGTGATTGTTTTATATATATGTAAATGTATATATATATTCTTTTTCAGATTCTTTTCCATTATAGATTATTACAAGATATAATAGCTCCCTGTGATATATAGTAGGTCCTTGTTATCTGTTTTCTATATAGTAGTGTGTATCTGTTAATCCCAAACTCTTTTTTTTTTTTTAACATCTTTATTGGGGTATAATTGCTTTACAATGGTGTGTTAGTTTCTGCCCCACAACAAAGCAAATCAGTCACACCAAACTCTTAATTTATCCATTCTCCCACCCTATCCCCTTTGGTGACCAAAAGTTTGTTTTCTATTTCTGTGTCTATTTCTGTTTTGTAGATAGGTCCATTTGTATCTTTTTTTAGATTCCACATATAAGTGATATTATATTTGTGTCTGTCTGACTTACTTCACTTAGTATGATAATCTTTAGGTCCATCCATGTTGCTGCAAACAGCATTATTTCTGTGGCTGAGTAGTATTCCATTGCGTGTGTGTGTGTGTGTATGATATATCACATCTTCGTTACCCACTCCTCTGTCGATGGACATTTAGGTTGCTTCCATATCTTGGCTAGTAGTGTGAATAGTGCTGCTATGAGTCGTCACATTCTTTACCTGTTATGCTCTTGCTAAAGCAGAATTCTTAGAGCTTCAGAAGACACTCCTTTCCCATCCCACCCCACCATCATGCTCCATGAAGCCCTGGCTCTGCCACCAGCTCTGAGACATGGGTGAAGCCTTCGGTCTTTCCGGGCCCAGGTGCCTCATCTTCCTTAGAGTCAGAGATGTGACAGGTGTGGTGGAGAATACACTCCTCTCCTTTTCCTGCATTAACAGACCAAGCCTCTGAGGGTTGGCACTGTGCCAGCTTGACAAGGACTGTTTCCTACCGGTGAGATGTGAGTGGCTATCTCCCGGGATGCTGAGTTTTTGTCTTCCTGACATAGGAATTGCCCCTTCCTCCTTCATTTTCTCTCCTTTGCTATTAATTAGGAATTCCTAATTAATGGTAAAAGCCCCAACAGTCACCGTACAAACCTTGAGGAAAAGTCTTGAGAATTGGAGAGACCTCAGCCAGTCGACCACAGCTCACTCCCAGCTGCCTGTCATATGCGAGGGAAAGAAAGCCCCGTCTGACTGAGCCATTATTTCTCAGGCCTCTGCTCCTGGCTGTCAAATGCCATTCCTGATAGGATCAAATGGAAACCTCCTAACTTCCCTTCCGGTCTGAATGTGAAGGTCCTATCACTTCTTTGTGAGAGAGCACAATGCTTAGAGTCTGATCATGACCCTCTAGAAAGCTTCTTAAACATTTTAGAAAAATAAATGTTTTATTTACAAACACTATCCGTTCCTCTCTTGCTGGCCGGTTAGTCATCACAGAGTTTTCCTTACAGAGTCTGTTAGAGCCAACTAACCATTCGTACCTCATCTTGGACTTTCTTTTCCAACAAACTGTATGTTATATATTATTCTAACTAAATAATGGAAAAATCTTAGTGATGAAGCTATGGGGAAACCAGATGCTTCAATCTAAAATCTATTTTTAATCAATACTGAATTGAGAAGATTTCAGGATGTGCATCTTAGCTTTTATCAAAACTTCACATCATAGGTATGAAAGATTTTTAAAATTTCATTTTGTTATTGATTTATTATGTTAATCTGAATAATTTGTGTGATAATAGAACAGAACATTATTGCTTGGCAACAGCATTTTGTGATTCAATAACTATTTCTTGGATTACCTCAGACTCCAGTATAACCAGATAAAAAGTGCAGGATGGTGCAGAAGGGCAGCTTTACATGTTCAAATTTCCTAAACGTTCCAAGCAGATGGCGATACCTTCATACTAAAATATTCATACCAAATCAACCCTCACTTGTAAGTCTGGCTTTGGGAAAAACGCTTAAAAAGTGAATCTTCGGGCTTCCCTGGTGGCGCAGTGGTTGAGAGTCCACCTGCCAATGCAGGGGACACGGGTTCGTGCCCCGGTCCGGGAAGATCCCACATGCCGCGGAGCGGCTGGGCCCGTGAGCCATGGCCGCCGAGCCTGCGCGTCAGGAGCCTGTGCTCTGCAACGGGAGAGGCCACAGCAGTGAGAGGCCCGCGTACCGCAAAAAAAAAAAAAAAAAAAAAAAGTGAATCTTCTTCAGTCTAAGGAGCGTTTTGATGAAGTGGCTGAAACACATTCTTCAAAAGTAATGAGCCTCAAATAGAAAAATATCAGCGGGGCTGACAGGGATGAACCAAACTCCTTTTAGTTCCAGACAATAGAAGCTCTGAAGCTGTCACTTCCTAATCTCAGCAGCGTTTTAAGAAGTGGAGTGTAAAAGGACCAGCAAACGTTGCTATTTTTCTTTACAAATCCTCTCAGGGACCACTCAGGAATTCACCAGACAGCACACGAGTAAACGCGGTACCACAGCGCCCTCCTCCTGACGATCATATCACTGCACACGATACCCAGCACCAGGCATTCACTGAAACGTCATCAATTTCATAAAATGTTCGTCCACATTTTTGTACTTTCAGGTTTATATACAAAGTTTGAATAAGTTTCGCAAGCCCCCCAGTGAGAAGTGGATCGAGAAGGCAAAGATAGAAATCTTATTTTAACAAAGTTGTCACGAAAGGGCAAATACTAATTTATTATTTGGGATGCTAAAATTCAACACCATCAGTTCGCAAAAGATTTTGTGATAGCACAGCGCTAATCTGCACAAATGCACATTGCAGCGGGCTTCCCTGCCCAGTTTTATAAAGTAATGGGTGCTTATGCCCACAGACCACGTGTCCGTTGTGAAACCCCCCCGACCTGTGGAGCATTAAGGGGAGGGAGCCTCCTGGGTGCTCAGTTTTAAGCGGACACGTCTCTGCAGGGGGTCTCAGAGGAGCTGGTGGAAGTGAGCAGACGCAGCAGGGCGGGAGGGGAGGCCGCCTTGAGCGCCTGGGCCTCTTTCCTCGCCAGCCCTTGCCCTCCTCGGCCCGCTCGTTCCCTTCACCTGCAACACCAGCTTCACAATCTTAGCGCCTGGGACCTCGCTTCCCTTTACAGGATCCCTGGGTCTCTGGCACCTGTATACCGTCCTTAGCCTTAGGTCCCTTATCCAGACCCCTCAACGATAGAGAGAATTGAACAGAACTCCGTTATTCAACTTAGAAATATACAATTAGATCGTTCTGAAAAGACTTCCAAATTGGAGCCAAAATTGACGCAGATACTGTTTCTGTGAAATTCGCCGTTTGCTCTAGCGAGATGAAACTGATCAAGTTTTCTAATTTAAATTACTTGTATTTGCCTTCTGTCCTAAAATATAAATTCAAAAGCACTGCCTAATGAGAATGCTTTTTTAATGTATTTTTTGTTGAAGTATGGTTGAATTACAACGTTGTGTTAATTACTGTGGTACAGCAAAGTGACTCAGTTATACATATATACACATTCCTTTTTTAATATTCTTTTCTATTATGGTTTATCACAGAATATTGAATATGGTTCCCTGTGCTATACAGTGGGACCTTGTTTATCTATGGGGCAGAGGTTCTTAAAAAGCTTCCCTAGGAGCATCAGGATCAACATGGGACTTGTCACTGTGACATTAACCAAAGGAGGAGGCCTTTTGGCTGACGTGGCTCAGTGCCTGGGCGCCCACATGAACAAACCAAAATCTAAGCCTCTAGACGTCTCACAATGGACACCAGTCAGAAAGTGTACACGATGCGAGCTGGTCCCTCAACAGAATTACAAATAACCAGGTACACAGACTGCCTGGTTTTCTTGCTAAGAGTCAAAACCTCAAATGTGACATCCATAAATGTTCTGTGGGTCTACCGCAATCTCCTGGAAAAACTCTCCCCCCCCCCATAGTGTTCTGTTCCCTTTTTGTCCACCAATAATTACTACTTAGCATCGTTTATGCATGGTCCCACGTGAAGGGGTATTATACATTTCTGATTGAACGCAGCTCCTCCATTTCCCGTGGTAACAGGACAAGAGGAAATGGCCTCACGCTGCAGCAGGGTCTGGGACCCACATCCAAAGAACTCGCAAGCAGGAACAGTGCATGTGGGCATGTGCAGTGAACTTGTGAAGTCTCCCGCTGAAATGTAACTATGGGATTGCCAGCTCTGATTGCAGGACATTTGGAGCCTATGTTGATCTGGAGTTGGGGGAGGTAGTCATTGACATGCAGGGCAGGAAAGGTAACACTGCAAGCAAGTGGCGGTCTTACTGAAAAGTGGTTTACAAATTTTCCCACAAAGAAGAGGAATACTTGCGAACATGGAATCAGTGGCTTCATTTGCTACCACCCTTGGCATCCGGAACTACTGAGTAATGGGTATTACCTGGACATGGAGGGAATAATAACACAGATTCTTCAGCTCTGGGAGTCCTTATAAGTAGAAGTAGTTTTCAGCCTTGGCTGTCTAACAGAAGCCTCTGGGCAGGTAAGGTCCCAGCACACATACCAGACCTCACTGACTCCATCACCGAGAGCACACTTGGTCCGTGGTCCAAGCATGTCTGCTAAAAATGAGGGCTCTGCCACTACGTGCTGTGTGCCCTGGGCTGGGTTACTTTAATCCTCTGTCCTTCCATTTCCTTACCTGTAAAATGGTGATAAGAATAGTATCTACAGCAGCCACTATGGAGAAAAGTATGAAGTTTCCTCAAAAAACTAAAAATAGGGTTGCCATCTGATCCAGCAATCCCACTCCTGAGAATATAGCTGGAGAAAATGCTAATTAGAAAAGACACATGCACCCTGATGTGCATACCAGCACTATTTACAATAGCCAAGCCATGGAAGCAACCTAAGTGTCCACTGACAGATGACTGGATAAAGAAGATGTGGTACAGATATACAATGGAATTAGCCATAAAAAAGAATGAAATTACGCCATTTGCAGCAACATGGATGGACCTAGAGATTATCGTACTAAGCCAGAAAAAGACAAATATCATATGATATATGATTATATGTAGAATCTAAAAAGTGATACAAATGAACTTATTTATAAGACAGAAACCGACTCACAGTCATAGAAAACAGAATTATGGTTACCATATTTTATCTATGAAATCGATAAACAACAATGTCCTACTGTACAGCACAGGGAACAATATTCAATATCCTGCAATAAACCATCATGGAAAAGAATGTGAAAAAGGATACATATGTATATGTATAACTGAATCACTTTGCTGTACACCAGAAACCAGCACAACATTGTAAATCAACTCTACTATACTCCAATTAAAAAAAGAATAGTACTACAGTACAGGGTCAAGTTTAAGTGAGTTAATGCACATTGGAAAGAATTCAACAAATGGTTATCATAACTTGGACCCTGCAGCACCACGGCACCTCAGCCAGTGAGACTCTGGTTGCTTTTTTTTTTTTTTTACGGTACGCGGGCCTCTCACTGTTGTGGCCTCTCCCGCTGCGGAGCACAGGCTCCGGACGCGCAGGCTCAGTGGCCATGGCTCACGGGCCCAGCCGCTCTGCGGCATGTGGGATCTTCCCGGACCGGGGCACGAACCCGTGTCCCCTGCATCGGCAGGTGGACTCCCAACCACTGCGCCACCAGGGAAGCCCACTCTGGTTGCTTTTACCTTCATGTTGATACCATCACTGGGGGGTGGGGATGAGTTGGGATTTGGTCATTTTGCAGAATTAAGGCAGTCAAAGCGCCCCACCCCCATCTATTTTCCAAGTACAAATAGATTTTTCTGAATATTGGCTCTCATAGCAGAGAAATACAGTTTGTTTTTGTTGACTGTTTATACAAAGAAGGGCAAGTGAATGAATTACTGTGCATATCCTAGGTGGACTCTCTTGTTGAAAGACTGCACAACAATACACCCTTTATTGTTAGGACTGGAGAATATATCACAGGTTGCAATGTATGTCCCAGTAACTTCTCATTCTTTTTGTCTGGAAATTCAAATCAAAATGTTATGTTAAAGCCACCTAAAGAAATACTGTTTTCGGTGACAGTTTTCACAGAAGGTTAAAGGGACTCAAATATTCCACATAAACTACAGCACTGATGCGAGCGTGCGGTTATAACTGTGTCTTCCCCAAGTAATGTAATCCACGAGAGGCAGCCTGGTGGGAAAGATGCCCCAGGGCTGCTGTTCTGTCTTCGGGATCGTAAAACCCAAGCGGCTACCTGAGAATGGATAAGTAAAGAAATGGCTCTTTTTCCTCAAAGGTAATTCACTTGGATTTCTATACATAATGACTCTTACTGTTTGCTTTTCAAAAACATGTTTTGAGGCCAGCTGACACAACAGGGCTTTACCCAGAGATCTCCCATCTTTTTACAGGATTCACAGTGGTACCTGGAACGGTTCCATTGAGTAGAAAGGTAGGGGGTGTTATAGTAGGGCCAATTCCACTTGTAACAAAAATCCGAGCATTACTGAAATATCATTTTAAAACTTGAGGAAAACGTGCACCTATTTAAAACAATAGCAGTACAAATATATTATACTGACATGCTTGTCACATTCATTTGCAATGGGATAATAAGTTACCATCCCAGTGCTGGTTTAGAGAGGCGTCAGCTACCTGATGAGAAACTGCCCAAATGCAAAGACACCAGTAGAATCAGAGGCCAAGGGAACAGAAGATGTTGCGAAGAGCCTGGGTAGCAGGGGGTCTGGGCGGGAAGCAGGGGGTCCGAGGTGGTGGGAGGGGGGCACATTGGGACATTCAGGTGGAAAAGGCTGGAAGCCCGCTGCTCAGAGAGGCCCTGGAGTGAAGTGACAGGATGCAGACTCGGGTCTGGCACGGTGGATTAGAGCCTGGGCCAGGGAACCTCACCTGTCTGACTTGGGGCGAGGAAACTACCTCCTGAGCCCTCGTTTCCTGGATGGTACAACTGGGATGTGAAACTATCCCTTGTAAAGGGTTGTGGTTAGAATTATATGAGCATAATATCCATACACAGTTAGCACTTCGTAAGCCGTCAAGTAAATCAGGGATCTTTAGCTGGTTTATGAAACAAAGTTTCATGCAGTTCACAGATGTTTAATTAGGCCCATAGTGGGCTTTATAAAATTATAATTATTCTTGAATTCCTTGAAATGTAACAAACTCAGTTTGCTTTAGTCTCCACCCGTCTTTGGTTTACACCCTGCCCACCCACTCATCTGTGTCACCTGCTTGGTGCCTGTGGGCAACTGAATTTGTGACTCTGGAAGTGAGAGCATCAGTAAGCAAAGTTCTTCAGTGAGATGAAAGCCACAATGTGCAAAACACATCCAGAGCTTTCAGGATCTTGAAAAGAGCTGTCGATCGTAGAAGCCAACACGAGAGGTGTCAGAAGGGCCAGTAGGTTCTAAAGAGATGCCCAGAAGGGAGCAGTCAGGAAGATCCAAGTTATCGTACTGATTTGCTGGAAGGAGTGTATTAGGAAACTGGTGTGTGACAATATTAATCTTACAGGTATAAATGGCCTAAAAATACTGTGGCCAGTAAATCCAAGGTTTCTAAAATCTTTTAATAAAACAGATTAGCCATATTCAGCCAACTTGATCAGGATTAAATTTTTCCCTATGTAATATGTATGTATATTACACATTAAATGTATATCTAAATATATATGAATCTCATGTTCCTTGAAGCAATTTTTCTTATGAGCCTTTTCTTGATTTCCCACTGTTTCAAGGAGTTCACGAGAGATGGAATTTCCTAAAAGTTTTGAGCAAGGCATTTGTAATACAGAAAAAGTTTGCTGAGTGAAATCATCCACTAGAGGGCGCAAAAATATCACAGATGAAGGGATTATAGCGGAAAATAAAGAAACGGACACAGGCTTATTTTATAGGTGTCCTCTCTAGAGGGAGATATACAATGTGGTTCTGGGGAACATGTGCATTGGAATTGCTATGGTAATAGCTAAAAGGTGATTTCCTAGGCTCTGTCCAGATCCATATCTGGGGGTAGAACCTAGGTATCTGCATTCTTAATAAGCACTCCAAGTGATTTTTATGTGTTGAAGTCTGACAATAGCTTCCCTGAGGGGGAAAAGAAACCCAGAGAAATATTTTAAAGAGGAGCTGCAATTTCTAATACTTTTTCACAAGAGTGAAAATATTCCACCCACCCCATATCTGGGTTGACTAACATGTTGTCATGTAAGAACACAAACTACTTAAAGAATTAATAGATGCATTTAAACAAAGTTACTTTAAAAATATTTAACCAAGGGGCTTCCCTGGTGGTGCAGTGGTTTAGAGTCCACCTGCCAATGCAGGGGACACGAGTTCGTGCCCCAGTCCGGGAAGATCCCACATGCCGCGGAGCGGCTGGGCCCGTGAGCCATGGCCGCTGAGCCTGCGCATCCGGAGCCTGTGCTCCGCAGCGGGAGAGGCCACAACAGTGAAAGGCCCGCGTACCGCAAAAAAAAAAAAAAAAAATTAACCAAACTTGCTTGTCCGTTTTCCCTCAAAGGTTATGGAGAAAATATCATATGGTACATCCTGGAAACACTAAGAGTGTGTTACTGCTTCAGGCATGTTGAACCAGTGGAGAAATCTAGGGTGCTGAGTCTAGGGGATACTTAATTATAGGCTGAGACTTCAAGAAGCAAACAGGAAGGAAGTTGGGCTACATCTCATAAGATGGCACGCCACCTCTTCCCCACAGAGCCAAGCCCTTGCCTGGGACTCTGGGACTCGCCCTGCTGTCCGCAGTGTTCTCCCCAGAAGCCTGTTTCTCTTCAGTGAGTATCCACAGTGCACACGGGGTCTTCACAGGCCAGGTACCAACTTGTGCTTAAATGATCACAGCCTTGCACTTGAGGAGAAATTGCCTGTGTGCTAAGTAGAACCAGAGACTGGCAAATTAGAAGACTTTAAAAGGACCCAGTTTTGAATTTGGAATTAACAGACACGTTACTATATATAAAATAAACAACAAGGACCTATTGTATAACATAGGGACTATACTCAATACCTTGTAATAACCTATAATGGAAAAGAATCTGTAAAAAGTACATACATATATATATATACCTGAATCACTTTGCTGTACACCTGAAACATTGTAAATCAACTCTACTTCAATAAAAAATATATATGTTTAAAAAAAGACACATTTTACCTCCTCATTTTCTAGATGAAGAAACTGAGGCCAAGAGAACTGAATTGATTTACCCAGGGTAATACAGTAAGTTTTAGTAGATTTTTTTTCCTAGCTCTGTTGGGTGGTAGATTTTTATCATCCAGAAGCTAACTGTTGAAGCATCACAAGGTATCGGATATTTATTCTAGGTGTCAGGGAGCAAGGCAGCCAAGACTCTTTCTTTTAAGAAGCTTACACTGGTGTCATAATTGTGGATTTTTCTGTATTTGCTGGAACAGGGGACTGTATAATTGTCCCTCAATCAGATATAATGGGCTTTCGTTTCATAAGCGCTTCTATCCCTTTCCCAGATGTCTTTTATTGTGTGTGTGTGTTTTCTGTACTTATCTTTCTAAAATACTCCTTTTGGTGGCAACAAAGAAAAAGAGAAGTTTCTCCCCAGAATCGCTATGGTGCAGTAGTGCCAGCCTGATTCTAACGACAGCCCACGGTCAATGCTTATTTTCATGTCTGAACGTTGTATATAACGTAACTGGGTTGAGTTTTTTTGTTGTCTTTGTTTTTGTTACTGTTGTTTTTTACTCTCAGAGTATTTTAGTCAGATAAAAATTTGAAATAAATCAGATAAATAAATATATGGTCTCCTCAGCCTGAATGGCAGCTAATGAAGGTTTAATCTCTCTCAGTATTGATTCACATTTTGCAGATAATAATACAAATAAAACAAATAGTGTTTTAGGTAATATATTTTAAAATCAGTTTTATCAGTACTTTGACATCAAGCATAATTAATTGGCTCAATATATTACCTTTGAACTTGTTTTTGGCATTTTTATCGACTCATCTTTTGCTAAGAATTTTGTCCTAAAACTGAAGACTTTTTATTAAAGAGTTCTTCAGACTTTTCAGGGGTACAGGCACACCTCAGAGGTGTTGTGGGTTCAGTTCCAGACTGTCACAATACAGTGAATATCACAAAACAGCGAGTCACACAAGTTTTCTTGTTTGCCAGTACATATCAAAGTAATGTTTACACTATACTGCAGTCTATTAAGTGTGCAATAGCATTATGTCTAAAAAACAATGTTCATACTTTAATTAAAAAATACTTTATGCATAAAAAATGTTAACCATCATCTGAGCCTTCAGTGAGTTTTAATCTTTCTGCAATAGTAACATCAGAGATCACAGATCACCACAAAAATATAATAATATTGAAAAAGTGTGAAATATTTTGAGAATTTCCAAAGTGTGACTCAGAGATAGAAAGTGAGCAAATGCTTCTGGAAAAATGTTGCCAGTAGACTTGATGCAGGGTCGGCACAATCCCTCAATTTGTAAAAAATGCAGTATCTGTGAAGTGCAATTAAGTGAAGCACAATAAAATGGTTTGCCTATATATAAATTCCAATTTTATGTAAAATGCTGTGTGTATTTCCTTTTTCTGGGGAGAAGTCTGTAATTTGCATTGGATTCTCAAAGAGGTCTGAGACATTTTCTGGATTAAAAGCCCTTGCTTTAAACTGCTCTCCCTTGAATTGGTTTAACAGTACTGGGTACATCCACTTTTTACAAAATAAGGAAGCCCTGGACCGGGGAAGGATGAGAGGTACACAGAATCTCTACAGGCTGGAAATGAAACTTGTGGTCTGGGGACTTGACAAGTTTGGGAAATGAAGAATAACTCTGCAACCACAACTGACCAGATTTCCTCATCTGCAGAACCTAGAGTGGGTTCCAATCCCAAATGCTGCTTCTCAGCCTTCTGGCTGGTGGGAGAGAATGCGTGATGCTTGCTCGTGTTGTCACGGAGGTGCTCATATAAGAGCATCTTTATAAGAAAAGCAACTGTTCCCATCCTACCAGCCCCACATCTAGTTTTCCTCCATTTTTTTTTTTTTTTTGCGGTACGCGGGCCTCTCACTGTTGTGGCCTCTCCTGTTACGGAGCACAGGCTCTGGACGCGCAGACTCAGTGGCCATGGCTCACGGGCCCAGCCGCTCCGCGGCATATGGGATCTTCCCGGACCGGGGCACGAACCCGTGTCCCCTGCATCGGCAGGCGGACTCTCACCCACTGCGCCACCAGGGAAGCCCTAGTTTTCCTCCATTTTATGAAGAAGTTGCTTTGACTAGGGAAAGCTTTTGGGTGGCTAAGCATCTCCTTTCAGTTTCGAGAACACCAGAATGGTGTGTTCAGGTCCTTGCCAAGGCGTCTGTTTCCTGAAATGATCCCTTAGTCTGACTGCTGTGTGTGTGGAATTTCTTGGGACACACGTGAAAATTGTTCACATTCTAGAACAGATTCCACTTCCCTTCCTGGAGCTTAAGAGTGAGAAGTGAATATGAAAGAAGCTCTTATTCAAAAGTTCTTATTTAATAGTCTGTCATTTCCCCCCCCCCCCGATCTTTATGGAAATCAAATAAAAATGGGTTAGCCCTGCTTCTTTCTCTATGTCATTCATTCCCAGTTATTAAATTTTTGAAAATAAACACCTTTCTGTGCAGCAGATTCACTATCAATTTCTCTAGCACCACTGAATCCCTGCAAAAGGACACAAATTAAATGGTAAGACAATCTAACATAACTCCAGTAATGTGTTCTTATAAAAGCAATGAGGTGGGGGGCTTCCCTGGTGGCGCAGTGGTTGAGAGTCCGCCTGCCGATGCAGGGGACACGGGTTCATGCCCCGGTCCGGGAAGATCCCACGTGCCGCGGAGCGGTTGGGCCCGTGAGCCATGGCCGCTGAGCCTGCGCGTCCGGAGCCTGTGCTCCGCAGCAGGAGAGGCCACAACAGTGAGAGGCCCGCGTACCGGAAATAAAACAAAACAAAACAAACAAAACAATGAGGTGAAGTTCAGTTATCCCCATTGAAAATGAAGAAGGAAGGTTTAATAGTCCCATTTAAATATTCCCTTGTACCAAAGATCATAAAAGCCTTTTGATGCTTGAGCTGAGTGTAACAAAGGGAAAGAGCACGAGGTGAACTTGGGGTTAGGTGACAATTTAGAGTGGTGTGGGGCAGATTTGTCTGAGGAAACTGCAAAGACTGTGTGAATGCGAGAAAGGGAGACGGGATGCGACCAGGTGATGATGAGCCTTGAGCACCAACCCAAAGCGTGGGAATCCGCGGCATGGGATTGACGCGGACGCATTAACACGCGGGGAGAAGTAGAAAATGTTCTTCCCGATTTCCTTCACGGAATCTGTTTGAAAGAGATTTCTCCACGACTAGTTGGAGTGAAAAGCGAGACACACAGGACGTGAGCCTGGGCTGCTCTCTTGTTTTGTGTATGTTAGTTTCTGTTTTATAACGAAGTGAATCAGCTATACATATACATATATCCCCATATCTCCTCCCTCTTGCGTCTCCCTCCCTATCCCACCCCTCTAGGTGGTCACAAAGCACCAAGCTGATCTCCCTGTGCTATGCAGCTGCTTCCCACTAGCTATCTATTTTACATTTGGTAGTGCGTATATGTCCATGCCACTCTCTCACTTCGTCCCAGCTTACCCTTCCCCCTCCCCGTGTCCTCAAGTCCATTCTCTAGTAGGTATGGAGGTTCCTTAAAAAACTAAAAATAGAACTACCATACGACCCAGCAATCCCACTCCTGGGCATATATCTGCTCAGGAGATAATTCAAAAACATACAAGCACCCCAATGTTCACTGCAGCATTATTTACTACAGCCAAGACATGGAAGCAACCTAAATGTCCATCAACAGATGAATGGATAAAGAAGATGTGGCACATATATACAATGGAATATTACTCAGCCATAAAAAGAAATGAAATTGAGTTATTTGTAGTGAGGTGGATGGACCTAGAGTCTGTCATACAGAGTGAAGTAAGTCAGAAAGAGAAAAACAAATATCGTATGCTAACACATATATATGGAATCTTTAAAAAAACCCAAAATGGTCATGAAGAACCTAGGGGCAAGACGGGAATATGGGCTGCTCTCTTTGAGAGAGACAACGAAGAGCTTGTCTGTCCTTCCGAGGAGGCGTGGGGATGGGGGGATGGAGAGAGTCCGGGAGTGGCTGGGGGAGAGGGCAGAGTCCGGGAGTGGCTGGGGGAGAGGGCAGAGCCCTGGCTTCATGATGAGATTCCTCTCCTGCTATTGCACTCACCAAATGCTGAGCGTATCTGGGGACAAAAACCTACAAAGTGGCTGATTTCTGAGGTCAGATTTATATGAACAGAAGTGAGATAGCCTGTATGGACAGAGTATGTAAAAATAGGGGAAATAAGCTGCAGGTACCTGCAGAAAGCAGGAGGAAGATGTGGACCATCCCAGACCATGGATTGGAAGCTGGGCCAAGTTTAAGCAAGTTTCCCAAGGGTGAGGTGGAAAGGAGGTTAGGGTTTAGGGTTTAGGGTTTTAGAAAGCCCGTTCTTGTAGCTCTGTGGAGGGTGAACCGGAGAGAGGGTGATGAAGCAGCAGCTCCTGCTACCAGTTTTCTCTCGTCTGGATGGACAGACATGCTAACAGGTGGGTCTTAATATGACTTCTACTTTGGGGAACACTGATGCTCTCATGGGTAAACTCCCATAACTTCCTGTCTTCAGACTTAATGCATCATACCCTGCTTACTTCCTTTCCTCTTATTTAAGCAGACAGAATGTCCCTCCACGGTCCAAATGAATCATTCCTCATGACCCTTCACCCTGTGATTGTATCTTTTCGTTTATTTTAAACTTCTCTCTCTCTGGATACAGCCCCTTTCCCTTCAATATAAAAACCTGCTTTTATGTCTCTCCCAGATTTTATTTTACAGTAGTTTATTATTTTTATGTAACTGCATGTTCATTATAGAAAATGTATAAAATACAGAAAAGTAAATCAGAAATAAAATCATTCATAATCTCATCGGCCATGTGTATCTCAATATTGCGAAGAGGTCAATTCTCTTCCAGTTTCTTTTTTTAATTTTTTTGCGGTACGCGGGCCTCTCACTGCTGTGGCCTCTCCCGTCGCGGACCACAGGCTCCGGACGCACAGGCTCAGCGGCCATGGCTCACGGGCCCAGCCGCTCTGCGGCATGTGGGATCTTCCCGGACTGGGGCACGAACCCGCGTCCCCTGCATCGGCAGGCGGACTCTCAACCACTGCGCCACTAAGGAAGCCCCCAGTTTCTTTTCAAACTTTGGTTTCAAGAGTGTCACTCTCCTCCGCTGGCCCTTTGCCCCCCCTGTCTGCTGCTGTTAATCTTTCTCTGCTGCCTCTTCTTTTCCACCTTCCCCTTTATCTTGGTCTCCAGGGCTCCATCTTCATCCCCATTCTCATCACACTTTCTCACTCTTCACTGACTCATCTGGGTCTGAAGCTTCTACTCCCGGAAATGTCCTGATGGCTGTTTCTCTCTGCATCCAGACTCAAGCTCCCTGAGACTTACCTCCTGTTCTTGGCTGACCACAGGCACCTCAAGCTCATGTGTCCTGTGTGGGCTTCTGATGTTCTGTCCCCGGATTTGCTCATCTGCATGTATATTCTTCCCTAGTGAATAATCAGACTCTCCCCCCGCCCCTGTCACGCAAGGTAGAAAGCTGAGAGCCATCATGGGTGGTTTCCTACACCTCGTCCTTCATCTTCGGTCCTTGCAGTAGCTCAGGAGCTAAACCTCACCACATGCCTTCTCTCCATCCCCTCGGCTACTGCTGTACTGAAACATCTTCTTTCCTAGCTTGCATGTTGTACCTCATTTGCTCACTCACACGGGCAATGCATCCTCCACACATGGCTGCAGCGCAATCTTGCGAAAGTACAAATATACGAATTCCTTACTTAATGCCCTGAAGTGTCTTTCCATTCCCTTCTGGATAAAATTGAAATTCTTTAGCAAAGCACCCTATATTACCTGACACTTGCTTTCTATTTAACCTCATCTATTATCTGTCTTAACAAGAATATTAATAGCTTTATACGGTTAACTTTATTCTCACACCCTTTCTATGATGGACACCTTATTATTCCTCTCATTGTAGCTGAGGATGGGAGATGAAGAAACCTGCCTATGGTCATCCTCTCTAGCAGAGCCAGCTGTTCTCAACTTGTGAATTATTCATACTCTACGCATGTAAATGCACTATTTTCTTGCCTAGAATGTCCTCAGCTCTCTAGATCTCACTGGAAGACATCTAATCACTGCTTATGACCAGTTTCAGTTCCCCCCCTCTCCTAGGAAGCATTTCCTAACCATCCAGCAAACACGATCACCCCTACTCTGAATCATAGAGGCAGTACGGGCTACCTAAAACCATAGACTTGGGCAAAATGTTGATCTAAGTCTGAATCCCAGGTCCACCGTGTAAAAACTGAGACCTTAAACAGTTTACTTAACCTCCGCTGGCCTCTGTTTACTCACTTCCGACACTATGATTAGAACACCTATTCTGACATGTTTCTTGGGAGGGTTAAAGGAGGTTAGGTATATAACAAAGCACGCACCACAGGGCTCGGCACCAGGAAGCAACCAGTGAACTCTGGCTGATTACGGTGGCCACTAACATAATGCAGCTTAGTGTATCATCACTGTAGATGATCTACACCTCTACCAAATTTACTTAGTGGTAATCCAGGAGGAAATTTCCCTTTGGACCTCAGTGACCTGATAATCTATGTATTTGCTGAAATATTTCTATTTGTATACTAAGAATTATTTAATTGACCACATTTGTCTCTTTGGTTTGGCTGCTAAACTACCGGAAGCACACAGCTCTTCCCATGCAAACAGCATACAGACTATGGTACGAATCTTCCTTGTGTTTGCTTTAGGATTTTACTTCACTCACCTTCTTTTCCTACAACCTCCTTATCTTTCGCTTATGTTTTGGAATGTTTGGAATATTTCCGGAAGCAGGCTCAAGGTCTTCGTGCATTGTGATGGAGTGCTAATAATCGTTGAAGGCTGCAATAGGAGAGGGCTGAGCTGAGCAACCTGAAAGGCTTTGTAGATGGACCGACAGGTGAATACCTGATCTGTCGAATCACAATAATGGGAAGAAAATAATGCCAATGCTTCAACAGCGGATATGCTAATCTGTACTATTTTGTATATATAAAACTCTTTATTGAAATAAGAATGGCTGCTGAAAGGTGCTGAGGTGTGTTTTATCTAATAAACGTGCACCATGAAAATGCTCTGAGCCAGTAAGACCCATGCAGGAACTTCGTTACAGCCATATTTGTGTCTCAAAGCTCTGGGAACTGTGAAATGAAAGACGGCTCCCTTTGACGGGATCAACTTTTAGGCAAAAATGTAAGGAGTGGGAAATCATATGACTTTTTGTAAAACTAACTGGAAACCCATGCCAGCAGTATTGCATGAGTGACTAAGAATTATTTCCAATTATTTACATAATTAAATGTAGCCTGTGAGTTGTATTGCCAAGACTAGGTTAAAAATAAAGTCTTCAAATGTGGTACATATGCACATAGGCACATATTCCATTGCATATTCTCTACTCAGCCGTGAAAAAGAATGAAATAATGCCATCTGCAGCAACATGGATGGACCTAGAGATTATCATACTAAGTGAAGTAAGTCAGAAAGAAAAAGACAAATACCATATGATATCATTTATAAGTGGAATCGAAAATATGACATAAATGAACTCATCTATGAAACAGAAACAGATTCACAGACATAGAGAACAGATTTGTGGTTGCCAAGGGGGATGAGAGGTGGGGGAGGGATGGATTGGGAGTTTGGGATTAGCAGATGCAAATTATAAACAACAAGGTCCTTCTGTAGAGCACAGGGAACTATATTCAATATTCTGTGATAAATCATAATGGAAAAGGACATGAAAGAGAATGTATATATATGAATAACTTCATCACTTTGCTGCACACCTGAAACTAACACAACATTGTAAATCAACTATATTTCAATAAAATAAATTTTAAAAGTCTTCGAATCTTTAAACCTCAGTAAGAATCTTAACCTAACCCAGTTTTTCTTGTCAACAGTGAGCTAGCAAAAATAGTAAAATGACCCCTACTATTCTTCTCTTGAGATTTTCTTTTAAACCAACCTCTCGGGAGCCCAGATCTCTGGGGAGACACCTTCCCCCTTGATGTCAGTGTCTGAATTCAAGCGTGATGCTGTCATAGCTTCCCAGGGAATCGTGGAGTTAGCTCAATTACATGGAAAGAACTCTCAAAACTGGGTCCTGACTTAAAAAGGGGGGAAATATACAACAGGTGGGTGTATATTAACCCCAGAAAATACTTTGTCTTTTATGTGATTTAATTTCACAAACCATGAAAAAGCTGTTGACTGCAATCAATTTACATAGAAATTAGTTGAAATATGCCGACATTGTTACCACAGCTCCAAAAATGTAACTGCCTTTAGTAAACAACCTCACATCTGGAAGTGCACTGATAGGACACAAATGCTATGGGATTAACGTTAACGCTTTAATATACACATTATCCCTCAAGTCAAATTCTTTCACTGTAATGACACGATATCTTATAAAAAAGTAATAGCTTTGTGCATGCAGGGGATGTACTGACCCAGTATATTATAAGAGATGATTGAGATTTAGGGTTTGCAACACTGGAAATGGTTTTCTAGAGGGGAGAAAGCAGTTAAGTGGGTTGCCTTGACAACATGGGTTAGTTGCATCAAGAAATCCATGGCAATGCAGGAGCTTCTGTTATGTCAAGATTGCAAACTATCTCGCAAGTTAGGTTAAAAGAAAACGAATCCCACTGCAAGGCAGTGTTACCTGACCTATGAAATTAGTTCTCACTTTTTTTTTTTTTGCGGTACGTGGGCCTTTCACTGTTGTGGCCTCTCCCTCTGCGGAGCACAGGCTCCGGACGCGCAGGCTCAGCGGCCATGGCTCACGGGCCCAGCCGCTCCGTGGCATGTGGGATCTTCCCAGACCGGGGCACGAACCCGTGGTCCCCCGCATCGGCAGGCGGACTCTCAACCACTGCGCCACCAGGGAAGCCCAGTTCTCACTTTTTATCATGAAGCTTGTTAGAAAATAGATGAAAAATCTAGGTGGGCAAGATAGGACAGGGGGACGAAAACAGAAAGTACAAGGGTTCTATTAAAGGGTCTTCCCCACTCTCCTTCACACCCCTGCACCCCCAACAGGGCTCCAGGGATCCCTGCATGTTCTCTGAAAGTCAATTCTGCTAAGAAAAGGTGTCTCGCCCCGATTCTGTTCATTTCCCCAGCAGTCTCCCACAAAGCTTCTCTGTGGGGAATATCCCATGTCCATACTGCATATTCATAAATAACGAGCGTAATTAGGATTACCACACAGAGCTGGTTATTAGTGGAAGCGAAAACCGAACCTGTTAACATGCATGCCCTCTAGTCCAATTATCCTGGCAGGGCTGAGGAGAGATTTATCTGCAGAGCATCAAGCCTCAAAGACAAAGCCTGTTACTGAAAACAAGCTTGTTTCTTCCCACCCTCCAGCAAGCAACCCTTTCTGGCCCTGTTCTAAGTACACAATTTTGATATTCTGCTTCTAAAATCTCCATCAAGCAATTTTGAAGGAGGAGCTTGGGTTTTCCTTTCTTAAATCCTTTTTTAAAAAAGGTAGACAGAACTATGCTTTTCTTTGGTTAAACTGCAGTGTGAGTTTCGCTTTCAACGTAGTCCAAGGCTACGATTCACCTGCTATCATCCGCGATGCGCCCTGCGCATCTGGGCTGCCCTTCCCTTCTGTATTTCCTGGCTGTAGGCTCATGGAGGGGAATGGGGACCAGAGCGACACATACTAGGAGCAGAGGGACTGCCTCTAGTAACAAAGTGGAGAAGAACTAGCCCAGACTCCTGCGAGTTTAGAGAGTACAAACAGGCAGGCGCTGGCAGCTCCCACACCTGCAGGGCCGAGGTAAACCAGCAGAGTGAGCCACTGAGCATGAAAGCCAAGAACGAAGACAGTTTTCGTTCCAAGGGGCGTTTGTTTTCTTTCTCCTGCAAAATAGACAGGAAAGGGGCTTCCCAGGTGGCGCAGTGGTTGGGAGTCCGCCTGCCAATGCAGGGGACGCGGGTTAGTGCCCGGGTCTGGGAGGATCCCACGTGCCGCGGAACGGTTGGGCCCGTGAGCCATGGCCCTGAGCCCGCGCGTCCGGAGCCTGTGCTCCGCAACGGTAGAGGCCACAGCGGTGAGAGGCCCGCGTACCGAGAAAAAAAAAGAACAAAACAAAACAGGAAGCCCTAACAGGTGGACCCATCCCCTACAGTAAAGTCCAGTGTTATTCACGAGGTTTTTTATGTATCTTGGAGGCAAAACCCATCCCTTCAAGCCTATGAACAGCCTAGAGGGTGCCAAAGGATGCCACGGACACTGCTCTTTAGGGGTATCTTTAGAAGTGACAGGTGAATGGGCAGCATCAACAATGACTCACTGGCCAGATACCAGGCAGAAAAATAGGCATGTCATTAGGGAAGTAGGCCAGAGAAGGAGTCCTGGACAGCTTCTGATTCAATCTTAAACGCTAGGATTTCTCAATCAAGGTAAGAATATAGGGAACGCAAACAAACGTTGTCATAATTTGTGCTCTTGGCTAAGTCCTTCAACCTAATCAGTCTACAAGCCAACCAATGTATCTCCTATGCAAACACTCTTCTAGGACCACGGGAAACAGGAATTTCACCCACGAAGACAGGACTCATCTTTCTCCAATGACCTCTTTCCTCAAGGTATCAATAAACGGCCCACCTGTCCTTTGATCCACCCAGTGTGACCACACATGGGTCAGTCTCACATGGGGACTCTTTGGGTGAAATACATGAGTCTACCTTTGTGGTCACATTGAAGAAAACCCCTCTATTTCAGAGCAGAAAGTAGGCATAACTAAATAAAACCTACAACTGGTGAAAGGCAACGAATATGACACAGAAGGAAATCTTGTCTTCTGGTCCTCACTTTACACATGTGTAAGATGTGCAATAATCTTTGGGTCTTGTGTCTTTCTGCCCCTAAACAAGTAAAAAGATTTCCGATCTCTTTCCTTTAGAGGCCAGGGATTTCAGAGTCCCAGGGGCTACCAGAAGTCAAAGGGGACAGAGAACAGGAAGGCCTCGGAGTCCCCCTTCTGTAACTTTCCTCACTAGTCTAAGCAGAGTATTTCAGCTTTTACCCCTTGTTATTCACTCTTTTCACTCTTAACATTTTAATTTTGGAATAATTTCAGATTTATAGAAAAGTTTCGAAGATAATAAAGGCTGTATGTACCCCTCACCCAATTTCCCCTAATGTGAGCACCTTACGTTACTGTCATACATTTGTCAGAGGAAGAAAACAGCACTAGTACATTAATATTAACTCAACTCCAGACTTGTTAGGATTTCACCGGTTTCCCCACAAATTTTCTTTTAACTTTTAACTAGACACTGTTCCCTGAAGAAAGTTTGGAGACTACTTTTGGAGTTGTAAGCGACAATCTAGTGCCTAAGTGAGGCTTTCTCTCTGATGGCATCAGGATGTCTTAAGTTCCAAGTTAGGAATAAATTCTGCTTACGTGACTCCATGCTACAGAAAGCATGGTCCTACACTGGCATTACCTGGGAGCTGATTAGTTATGCAGAATCTTATGCTCCACCAAAGCTTACTGAACAATCAAAACTTGATATATTTCTTGAGATTTATTTCCATAAATCTATAGGCAAGTTCATTTTAAAGACCATCTAGAATTTCATCGTATGACCATCTCCTGCTCTGCCCTATTGCACCCTTCTTTACCCTTATCTAGAGGCAACCACTTAAATGTGGTAGGTGCTGCTGCTTTTCTTCAAATTTAACATATTTTTAAAAATTTATTTTGTTGATGTATAGTTGATTTACAATGTTGTGTTAATTTCTGCTGTACAGCAAAGTGATTCGGTTATACATATTCATTCTTTTCATATTCTTTTCCATTATGGTTTATCACAGGATATTGGATTAGTTCCCTGTACTATACAATAGGACCTTGTTGTTTATCCATTCTATATATACCAGTTTGCATCTGCTGATCCCACACTCCCAATCCATCCCTCCCCTGCCCCCCCTCCCCCTTGGCAACCACAAGTCTGTTCTCTATGTCGCTGAGTCTGTTTCTGTTTCGTAGATAAGTTCATTTGTGTCATATGTTAGATTCCACATATAAGTGATATCATATGATATTTGTCTTTCTCTGACTTCACTTAGTATGATAATCTCTAGGTCCATCCATGTTGCATTATTTCATTGTTTTTTTGGCTGAATAATATTCCATTTTATATATATATAATATATACACACATATATATGTGTGTGTGCGTGTGTGTATATATATATTCTTCCTCATCCATTCTTCTGTTGATGGACACTTAGGTTGTTCCCATGTCTTGGCTATTATGAACAATGCTGCTAGGAACATAGGGGTCCATGTATCTTTTTGAATGATAGTTTTCTCAGGGTATATGCCCAGTAGTGGGATCACTGGGTCGCAGTTCTATTTTTAGTTTTTAAGGAACCTCCATACTGCTCTCCATAGTGGCTGTTATCAATTTACATTCCCACCAGCAGTGCAGGAGGGTTCCCTTTTCTCCACACGCTCTCCAGCATTCGTTGTCTGTAGCTATTTTAACGATGGCCGTTCTGACTGCTGTGAGGTGCTATAGTAGGTGTTGCTTCTGATATTTACTTCCCTCATTTTCCGTAATATGCTTCTACTGTTATGACAACTCATTGATATTACACATCACCTGTTGATCTCTTATTATTGTTGTTGAGGATTTACTGCTCAGCCACAGCCCCGCCCACTCATATTCATCCTCCCAGGATAAGTGTAGGGCTAGTTTGATTACATCAATGTAAGAAATTATAACTATATAAAATGGTATTCATTAAAGAAATCAAGTGTTACTTGAGAGCAGTGTTTTTCAAAGTGTCATCTGGGAATCCTTTCAAGAGATCAGTGTGGTCAAAACGATTTAATAATAATTCTCAAAGATTTTTGTATGGTGGGATTTTCCAGAAGCTACATGAAGTAGGGCACATTCAGCAGACTGAATACGGAAGCAGACACGAGATTTCAGCTGTCTTCCATTAGACCAGACATTAAAGAGATTAGGCATTAGAGAGATTAGCGAAGTGAGAAACAGTGCAGCTCTTCTCATTGAATACTTTTTGTTTTGGAAATATAAGTTTTCATAAAAATATAGTACTTATCTTAACATGAAATGTTTCTTATTATTTTAAAATAATTTAATAAGTGCATATTTGAACGTTTCTCAGTCTCAGTTCCTAACCTGGTAAATATTGGTAGATATAACGCAAATAAACCAAAACTCTCTGGTGTCTTCCATAATTTGTAAAAGCGTCTTGAGACCAAAATGTTTGAGAATTGCTGCTCTAGAGAAATAATTCACTTTCTTAATAAATTTCTGTTGCATTTTAAAGATAATTCCCTTTTAATTATTTGATTAAAATGTATCTACTTTAATTTTTTTCTATATCTTTCAATGCATCTATCCAAAGCCCCTTAATCTTACTTCTGAAGCAAGTCAGATATCCTACCAAACTGATTTTTCCACTGACCTCTGACCCTGAGGCTTCTATCCTATTCCCCATTCTGAACACGTCACTGTCTTGCTGCAGGTATTTCTTTTCCTCCTCTGCACCCTCCCCGGGGGCAGTCCCTTTCTAATAGTTTAGAAATGCTGGGTGCCCAGACCTTGTTCTGAGAGCGTCTTTGCTCCTCTGCTGTGTTGCTTCCTGTGCTTTTCCAATCTTAACTTTTTCCCGTGTCAAGTCCCTTATTTTGCTTAAGGATTCCCTTGAAAAGTTTCCTAAGAGGCCATGGGATGTAAATTTTTAGAATCCTTGCATTGTCTGAAAGTCTTTATCCTACTCTTATATTTTGTTGGTATATTTGCTAAGTATTAAAATTGTGGTTGAATATTCCTTTAGAATATGCCAGTACGTACTAAGCCACCTCTTTATCACCAAATTATGGTAATAATTATCACCATAATTCTGATTACAATGGAATTCATGAGAACCTTCTGAAAGCTTCCTGAATTTACTCTTCATTTTTATTTATTCTTGGTCTTTGGAGTTTCACAGTAGCAAACACTTTTCTAAGTATTTCTTCATTTGTGCTGGATAATCACGCTCTTCATTTTTCAGAAGCACTCTTGCATTATTTCTTTGATAATTTTCTCTGCCTTTTTGTCTATTCTATGCCTTAAAGAATTGTTTTACTCCTTTTATCCTTTTATTTTAGTTTCTGGAATATTTGTTCAACTTTCTTTTTCAAGTCTTTCATTGAATGCTTTTTATTAGCTACTTGACATCTAAGGGAAAAATGTTTACTTTTTTTAATTGATGCGTGCCTAAAACATAAATATACAATTTAACCAGTTAAGATTTCTTTGTCAAGTTCTGATAGTAATGCTATGTCAGCTTCCTGAGAAATGCTGGAAACGTCAGTCTTTCCCTCCCCGCTGGACGTGTTTAATAACACTGGTGTTACGTAAGTTACAGGCCCTTACATCCTCCAATTTCCACAAACATCAAAATGTTGATAAATGCTGGCCCGTGAGGGGCGGGAATTCTTCAGTTGTCAAGACTTTGGTCGGACGGTTCTTTGAGCTAAACTCAAGGGGTAAGTTGGGAGGTTACTTTCTGCTCTTTCCTCAAAGTCACCTGACAACTCTCTGTGATTCAGAAATTTGGACGAGGAGATGCCCAAAGGGAGGACAGAAGATGTAGGCTGTGAGGAAAGGTGGGTGGTTATTTTTCTTACAGAAATAGATTAATCCCTGAGCTTGGTCTCTTTCAACCCAAGTCCACCCATTAAAGGTACTGGAATGCTTGGTGACATCAGGGCTTGGACATAGACCTTCCTCAAGAACGGTGTGCCTAAGGCAGAAGGAGACCAGTGCCGGCCAGCCTTCCCCTGCCAGGGCACCCAGAGGAAGAGATACGTATCTAGGCTGTTGGGATCATCTTCCCCAGGTAAGGCAGTTGTACAAATTGGTCTACGAATGTCTCAGGGAACTGTGCCCAAGAAAGACCTGAGACTCCAGACATGTTTCTCGGGCATCATAATGCTAAGAATTCCACTATGAATGCCAAGAGGAGGCACCTCTGCTCAGGGTGGCTCAGTGCCAGAGGCTCAGCTGCAGAAGCATCGGGACACCCAGGACAAACGTCTGCAGCAGTGGTGGGTACGGGGTCTCCCCTTCACTGAAATCGTATGGTTTGATGCTCCTGGCAAAGCCTGTTGCTGAGTTTTTGCACTGCTGTTTCTTCTACTTGGCACCCCGGTTCTTGAACCAAATCATTGGTACTAGCTCATCAAAGCTAGGGGTTGAAGTCAAGCACCCAATCTGTGTCTATGATCTTTTAGATCTCACCTTCCTACCCTCTCAGCTGTTCCAGGCTAGGCTGTGTGGCTTCAGCGAGTGTGCCATGGCTTTGCTGATCCCTGGGAAATGCCACTGTCAATCGGGGCCACGCCCGAGTCACGCTGTAGTGTCTCCGTCTACCCTGTGTCCTCTTACCTCTTTTATATTTTTGAATTCTAAATAGAATTACAGTAAAAAAGGAGGGGAGTTCTACTGCTTTAAACAGCTTTGGAAACCAGTTACAATTTCAAAAGACACTTCCTACTTAAAAATTCTAGGACCATAAACAAGGCTGAGAAGTTGAAATTAAAGTCACTTAAAATTTACATACACTAATAGTTAATATTTATTCTCATCATGTTCCAGATGCAGTGTTGAGTGCTTTTCATGTATTATCTCATTCAGACTGCCTAACAACCATATCGGGTGGTACACACTTTTATTATCTCCATTTTACACATGAGGAAATACAGGCAGGGAGAAATTGAGTAACTTGCCCAAAGCTCTAAAGCTACAATGACTGCTTTCAGGGTGCAAACACTGGCAGGCTGACTCCAGAGCTCAAGCCCTAATCATTACACAGTCAGGTAGAAAAAAATAAAAATAACCAGGCTATTGGGTTACTCTGTATCAGAAGTTTTTAAAAGAAATATTTCAATGCATCAATAAAAAGGATTAACAACTACGTCAGGTGTTCATATGCAAATGACTGCCCAGTACACTTAGCGGTCACCCTTCAGAAAGTAAACACGAAATAAATTTTGGTCAAATATGCCAGGCAAGGCTAATTATTTTCTTGAACATTTTTATGAACTCCTTAAGAGTCTTCAGTATGTTAATGATTTTCCTGCCTTCACCTTGCTTACATTATTAATTTGCTCAGCAAATTCTTTATAGATAAACTAAGTTGCAAACTTAAACCAACATAACTCTTATGTGGATGACTAAACACCCCGAATCACTGAACAAATTAATCAATGCATGTACCCCTATAATCATCCAATGCTTTAGAAATAGTTCTTTGAAGATGTGCATGCTACTCTCTTAATGGCCTTCCAGTGAATTCAATGCTACATGCTGATTTAGTAAGAATGGAAAAGTGAATTTGCTAGAGCATCGATTGGGTGATGGGAAACTGGGGAAGATAATAACACCGCCACTTTGTGGGACTTTACTGCTGACAAAGGACTTGTACTTACATCACTTTATTCCTCAATACAAACTGAAAAGTTGGCAAAGTAGATATCAATATTATTGCCACCCTTCCTCCTTCCTCCTTCAATTTGATAGATCCCATCTCAGGTCACAGGATGCACCTACAGCCACAGGGTGGCTACACTGGGGGTTTGACTTTCGCTGTCCTGCACACTCAGCCCAGGTTCTTTTCACTGCATCATGCTCTACTCCACTGGGGAGATATCTGCAAAGATAGATAGGCACTTCTACCCTGCAGAGGTCATAGACTCTTGGTCTGGGGGCTGAATCTAGCCTTCAGATCTGTTTTGCTTTGCCCGAATAAATCTTGAGTTTGATTAGTTACGGTTGTTTTTTAAAAATCAGAAGAGATTAAGCTAAATCTAGAATTGTGGCTTCATCTGGAAAAGCAGTTGATTTGGCAACAATCAGCTATTGTTGATTTCTCTGTTTAGAGTAGGTGTGTCTATTTCAGAGTGCCACAGTCTCTTCTACTCCTTAGCACATGACCAGTATTGCCTTATTTGCCATTTATCTTCCTAAAAACAGGCTGCTTCATTCATTTATCTTACCTGCCTGGCTCCCAATAGAAAGTGAATTCTCTGTGGGACTGAGAAGCTTTCCACAGACATGGGGTAATTTTCCTCAGCCAACTTGGGCACGATTGTCTTTGTGTATCTTCCCAGCTTTGGTTCCTCACTCACTCAACAACCTTTTCATTTAATTTTCTTTATTAAATTGTTCTAATGGAACAGAGAGGTAGTTGTGAAATTGAGGATTCAAAGAAGTCCCATAAACTTCCTTTTGATTATAATGTAATAGCTGGAATTTTATTAACCCTGCCCAAAGTTACTAAAAATATCTCTCATATAGTTTTTAAGTCTACTTCAAAATATTTTGACTAACTAATTTTCAAACTCTCAGCCTTCACCCCTACTTCACAAGAATGTGAATTAGGGGTGTGAATGAGATCAGAGGACTCTACTTGTTTATCACTATAATCTTACTACCAGGGACAGTGACTGGCACATAGTAGATGCTCAGTAAATGTTTGTTGACTGACTGAATGAAAGTGGGAGTAGTGAATCAGGACTGGGCATTCCTGGAACCCTCTCAGTGTGGTCCTTCAGACACAGTTGGCCCTTATCTATGGTGTGGTCTTATTTATGCAGAGAGTCTAGTAGGAGATTATCAGTCTCTTGGGAGATAAGTCATGTCCTGGAGGCAGAAAAGATCTAGCTCAAAAATTTGTTAGCTTTGCTTATTGGTAGAAATACTTCATCAAAATATCAACTTTTGCAATAAACTGGCTCTACGTTTACAGAAACACTAGCCTTCAAGAAAACAGAATCTTTCTTAGATTCAACTAACCCTTCAGTCTACACTGGTTTTCTTGGTTGTGCAAAGAGAAGATGACTTTCAGCCCAGCCTGCCTCTTTTCTTAGGGCCAGGAGTCTTCCATGTAGCGGAAGCTTGCTGTCAAGAACCATTTGAATTTGCTTGACTTTTTTTTAGTTCTTAACGACCTGTTTACAACTTATAAGAAAAAAGAGTGTGGCCTGGACCCTCTAGCTTCCAGTCACCTCCCAGGACACCTCGGGTACTCAGCCGCCCTATACACTCCCCTTTCCTCTCTCTGCTTCTTTCTTTCTCCTCTTCCCTCTCCCTTTCTTCTTCCCTGTCTTCCTTTAGTCATGCTTTTCACTGGCTTTCTTTTTAGAATGTGGAGAGAGTGTGTCTTGTTTTTCCCACCATGGTCTGCTCTAAAGGGTAACAAGATTGAGAAAGCATACACGTTACTTCTTCAGGACTTGAACTTGGACTCTGTTATTCAGCATCCTGTCCTGTAGAACCTGAGCTACTGTGGGTGTGAAGTTTTTCTTCTGAACATTTAAAATTCATTTAATGCGAGGTCCCTTCCTCCCTCCCTCCCCCCTTCCCTCCCTCCCTCCCTCCCTTCCTTCCTCTCTCTCTTTCAGATTCCTCACTTTGCTTTTTTGTGAAATCACAGAATTTTATGTTGGAAAAAACTTAAAAGATAATCTTGTCCAGACTCTTCGTTTTACAGATGAAGAAACTGAGGCAAAGGTCAGAGGGATTAAGCTTCAGAACCGGAATTAAAATCTGATCCTCTGGGACTTCCCTGGTGGTCCAGTGGTAAAGAATCCACCTTACGATGCAGGGGATACCGGTTCATCCCTGGTCAGGGAACTAAAAGATCCTGCATGCCGCAGGGCAACTAAGCCCCATGTGCCACAACTACTGAGCTCCCGCACCTGAATTAGAGTCCACATGCCACAAACTACAGAGCCCACACGCCCTGGAGCCTGCGCGCCGCAACTAGAGAAGAGAAAACCCGCGCTCCACAACTACAGAGAAGCCCGCACACCACAATGAAGAGCCCCATGAGCCACAACTAAGACCCGACGCAGCCAAAAATAAATAAAATAGGTAAGTGGTAAGTAAATCTTAAAAAGAAGAATCACATATTTCAAAAAATCTGATCTTCTAACATGTAGCTCTTTCCTTTACTATTTGAATGGATTATTTGTCTTTTTAAATTTATTGTAACTCCTCTCTGTATATTTCAGTTAAAAGAGGATTTAAACGTATGACTCATTCCTGACTGCAGGGGTCTCTGTGTTTTGGGAGTGGAGTGTGAGGTCCCCTGGAGGAAGATCTCTATGATGGAAGCGCTGTTGTCTTCCAGGTCTTCCCTCTCCCCTTTGCTTCAGGTCTCCGTGTGGAGGGACCTCCCTTAGGGGAGAATAGCTTGCCTCTCAGAGAGAACGGGAAAGAGAATGGGGTATGGATTGCCCAACCTCTCTGCCTCCTGACCCACTCTCCCCACTTTTTATAATGTTCAATGCCATACATTTCACAGGGGCAGGTCCTGCCATATCTAGCTGGGGTAAATCAGCCTAATTTGGGGCAAAGCGTTCATATGCAGGGTGACAGCACTGGTATGATGAGGCTGTGGTGTATCTATGTGGGAAGCCAGAATCAGGAGCCACTTGATGGTACCAGGGAGAGAAGAGTAGAAAATTGGAAGGAAGCTGGCTTGTGAAGGATTGGTCCTCTTTTAGAGTGAAATCTTCCAGCCACTGACCTCATGATAATGTTCATAGCATCACACACGCATGTTGATGGACTAGGTGGGGTTCGACACCATCCTCCCAGATAGATCATATCAAAGTCTCCCTCATTTCTCTCTTACTTGTCAATCCAATAGAAAAGGAATTTTACTTGGTTTAAATAGTTTTTCAAACTATTTTCAAAATAGGCCATGTTGATATTTTCAAATATTTTCAAAAGGCCATGTTGATTCCCAGTGCCTTATGTTTCAAAATATTAAACCAAAAAATTAGGGAAAATTTTTTCTTATGTTTTATGCCAAGATTTGAGCAATGAATTCAGAAATAATCCCAGCCAAGAGAGAAAAATGTTTAGTTGGAGGAAAATTTAAATATGAAAGTAATTTGATAATCATTCCACCATCTTAAGAAAAATGAAAGTGAAAGATAAATTTACCTCTTTCTGAGAAAAATAAATACCATATGCTAACACATATATATGGAATCTAAAAAAATGGCTCTGATGAACCTAAGGGCAGGACAGGAATAAAGACAGACGCAGACGTAAAGAATGGACTTGAGGACACAGGGAGGGAGAAGGGTAAGCTGGGACGAAATGAGAGAGTGGCGTGGACATATATACACTACCAAATGTAAAATAGATAGCTAGTGGGAAGCAACTGCATAGCACAGGGAGATCAGCTCGGTGCTTTGTGACCACCTAGAGAGGTGGGATAGGGAGGGTGGGAGGGAGACGCAAGAGGGAGGAGATATGGGGATACATGTATAGCTGATTCACTTTGTTAAACAACACAAACTAACACAACAATGTAAAGCAATTATACTCCAATAAAGATGTTAACAAAATATATACATACCTCTTTCCCATAAAAAACCCTCAGTCGTAAGATGATGCTTTGGGGAACGCTTTATTTGTAAGTGTGTGTGTGTGTGTGTGTGTGTGTGTGTGTGTGTGTGTGTGTGTGTGTGTGTGTGTGTGTGTGTGTGTGTGTGTGTGTGTGTGTGTGTGTGTGTGTGTGTGTGTGTGTGCACGCGCACAGATGTGCACCTGCTTTTGCACATTCTAATTTGATGCTTTTATGCTGTCCATATGGATCACTGCAACACTGATTCCATCATTTTAACCACAGTTTACGTTTCAAGTATCAAAATACACAGTATATAAAAGAAGTTCCATTCTGTGTGTCCCTTATCCTTGGCAAAAGGAAAATAGATCCTCCCAAGTGGGGGGCACTGTGTCCAGTTAAAGACTTCAGTAAAGAATATAATGTAAGTTAAGTGTTTCTTTTCATATCTAGAATACTAACACCAGGTAACATTCTAACCAACCCGGTGAAGTTATATTCTTCAAGGGATAATGTTCAAAGAGAGAAACTGAACTAAATTAGTATACAATTGGGACTTCTAATAAGGAAGACCTGAAGAGAAATGTTCCAGCCAACAATGATTATTCAGGAATAGTTTACTTATGTCTCCTTTGGGAGACCTAGCAAATCCTGCTGTTTTCCCAGATGTCCAACTGGTAGCTAATACCTTCTTGATTACCCCAGGTTATGGGAAGCATGGAAAACAAAAGAGAAGAGACACTTTGCTATGTGTCTATAGTTACTGCAAAAAAAAAAAACCCTCTTGATATGATGGTCTCACAATAAAGACCAAATATACGGTGGCTTGCTCTCTCTGAATGACCGTTCCCATTCCCACAGAAAATTATTGATTCCCACACCACTACCCACCAACTACCATGCTTTTCAAATTTATTACACCTTATTGTAAGTTATTCAGCCTTTTCCATCCTTCTTGCAGGGGACTCTAGGCCCTCTGAGAGCAGGGGTTTTCTATCTGGTTCTCTACTGAGCACCACTGAGACGTGGTAGATCCTACCGGGAGTTGAGTGAATGAGTGAACTGGGCCCATTGGCACCTTTTCAGGACAACCATTCAGAACACAGCTGGCTGCGGCGCTGGGGTCCACTCTGCCTAGGGGGAGGCCTATTTATGGATGCAAACTTCACAAAAGAAGAAGATCTGCTCCCCAGAGAAGAATATTTCTATTTTGAACCAATTATTCTATATTATTGAGCCCAGTTGACTACATAGTTGTTTTTCTGTTTTTTTTTTTTTTTTTTTTTTTTTTGCGGTACGCGGGTCTCTCACTGTTGTGGTCTCTCCCGTTGCGGGGCACAGGCTCCGGACGCGCAGGCTCAGCGGCCATGGCTCACGGGCCCAGCCGCTCCGCATCATGTGGGATCTTCCCAGACCGGGGCACGAACCTGTGTCCCCTGCATTGGCAGGCGGACTCTCAACCACTGCGCCACCAGGGAAGCCCTGTTTTTCTGTTTTTGAAATTTTACAGACTAATTGACCTACGGGTGTTTCCTCAAAAGACAAAAGGATGAGGCCATGTGATAATTCCCAGGTACCTATTAGAAAAATATGCGAGATGCTTGTATTTTCCATCTCATGATTATCTGACACAGACATGTTGGGATTGTTACCTACTCACCCTGGAATATTATTTTAATCGAAGTATCAACTGTAGTTCAATCGAGAGCATGAGGGTAAGGCAATAAAACAAATAACAGCAACAAAAACCAAGAAAAATGTTTTAGTACAGAAGATAATGCTCCCATTGAATTGAAGTCCTTCTCTTTTAATGATCTTCTTTTTGTTATCTGCTGGTTTCCTCACTCTCTCCCTTCCCACAGCAAGCAGTTAGGAGCCTGCTGGCCCCTCCTTCTCACAGAATAAAGCCCCTGGAAGGTAAGGGAAGTGCTAGGCTGGAGACAACGCCACCACTGGACAGTGAGAAATCTGTGTGGAAAACTTCCTGGATCATTTGGAGACTGTGAGTTTGAAAACAGAATCACTTCCTAAGAGTATTCTAAATCACTGAGGGCTCACATAATAATGAAACTGAAACTCAGCAAGAAGATGGTTGAATGCGCATGCACTGCAAATTACGAGTACGGATGTTCTGCAAGTAGTATAAAGGAAGCTTTGTCTGGCCCTGTACTAGGGCAGAGATTTTCATTGCTTCCAGGCTTACATGTCTGTGAAGAAATGAAACAGCAAACCTGCTCCCAAGAACTGGGCTCTGACTATAAGCAAACAGCCTGGAGACATCAAAAGTTCATTTGCGGAGGGCTTTCTTATCATGTAATCCCAAGTAATTTGAGTCAAACTGAGAATTAAGAAGGATGCTATGGAGAACTCCAAGAACACTAGACCGGTGTCAGCATGACACGCCTGCTAAAACCCTTGCCAATGATCAAAGAGAATCACGCATAAGTTCATCTAGAACTGACTTCAGCCTTTTATAGACCCAAGTCTATAATTTTGATTTTGTTGTTTTTGTTGTTTAAAGCGAAAAGGCAGTAGCTATGTAGTATGTTAATAAGGGCTACTGGAGGAGCAGAGGAGTGAAGCACATGCTCTGAGAGCAGGAAGAAAGAGAAACTACAAAAAGCAGATAGAAGGGCTTTCAAAGCACAGTAGGCTGGCAAATGGGAGTGAAGATAAACGGCCGAGGCTGCTGATGTTTTCAGCCTGCAAAATAACTGATGTTTATACAGTGATGTAACTGAGTATTAGGAAAATATATTGGGTGAAACAAGCATGTTTAAAAAAGAAGGTTTTACAAACTATGGTTGCCAAAGAGGAAAGGGGGAGGGACAGATTAGGAGTTTGGGATTAACAGATACACACTACTGTATATAAAATAGATAATCAACAAGGTACTGGATAGCACAGGGAATTATGCTCAATATTTTGTTATAACCTAAAAGGGAAAAGAATCTGAAAAAGTTTTATATATATACATAACTGAATCACTTTGCTGTGCACCTGAAACTAACACATTGTAAATCAATTATACTTCAATAAAAAAAAATTTAAAAAGAAGGTTTTAGCAACCATTTTATTTTAGAAAGTTTTAATTTGAAAGATTTCCACTAGATAGTTTAAGTGAAAACTGAAGTTTTGATGCTTAAAGGGCAAGGTTCCCAGTGCTTATGGCAGTGAGATGCCACGCAGCGAGCACATGCTATGGAATCAGGAATCTCGGGGTGTGAGACAGCAAATGGCTCATTTGCTCATCTGTAAAATGGGCTTCACGAGCCTACACACAATGGAGCTGTAATGAGATGAAATTAATTGAGAAATACATTCCAAATGCCTGGCACAGAGCAGAAAATTCAGTCTGTGGTGGTTGCATTAGTGAAATTGCAAATCACCCATAATGCTAAGTAAAGGATGCATTTTGAATTTCCTTTCTGTATTATTATGTATGATTATTCAATAGGGTGCTAGAAGCTGCTGGCTAGGGATCTGACTGCACCCTGCCTGGTCCAATGTTAAGGCTACGAACTGCAAGAGCTCCAGCTCAGCAGAGAATCAGTAACACCCTTGGGGTGGTTCACCTGCTATGCTAACTTGCACTGGCTCTTGGCTATTCTGAAAGATGGATGCTACCTCAAATTAAGGAAAGGGAAAAAACAACACAGTAGTTGTTAAATACAGGTCTTTATTTTCTGAAAATAGGTATTTCAACTAAAGCATTGTAAGTCACTATGGTGGAAATGTAGAAATATAAAAATGCTGTATTGCACAGGGAACTATATTCAATATCCTGTGATAAACCATAATGGAAAAGAATAAAAATGTATATATATGTATAGCTGAATTACTTTGCTGAACAGCAAAAATTAACACAACATTGTAAATCAACTATCCTCCAATAAAATAAATTTAGAAATATCGAAATGATTATTCCTTTTAGCATAATAAGTTCTACAGAACTTACATTTATGAACTTACCAATCTTCAACTGTTTCTGATCTATAAAAATGACAAGTGCATATGGTTTGACCTAACTGCTACTAAAGCAAACGTAATTGAATTGATTCACTGCCTCATTTTATTTGCAGAAATGAGACAAGGAACTGATGCATGGATTTGCATATTTTGTATTATCTATTTGTCAAATAGTTTGTGAATGGAAAACTATATAGAGAACTCTTTTAGGGAAGGACACACAGTGTCAGGAGTATTCTCTGTCCTCATTAAGCTTAGCTTTCTGTCCAGTAGCTGGCTTCTGCCATTCAGGAGTGAGATTCAGATCTGAGCCCCACGCAGTTCTTCAGCTTCAGAACAGATTAGTTTCCTCGTCCTGAGACTGCATGCAGTTGCAGACAGCACTTAGTCGTTGCTGCGCTTTCTGTATTTTTGACTTTTCTGGGCCCTGAGAATTATTTCTGATTCTTGGTAACTCAGTAGATTAATGAGACTTCTATTGAGTGTTATAAAAGTAGCTGAGCCACTGACTTAAAGGTGATAAAAACTGCTTTTTCTCAAGTAAGGCCTTGCTTTTATTTAGGCTTTAAAGATTTTCTTCTGGAAACATTAGGATACCTTGATGAATTCACTAACTTAGATTTTAGTGTAGTAATAGTAGCAATTAATGAAGTAAGTTTTCACTGATATCTTTAGAGGCTATTAAGCCCCAAGGTTTGTCAGACTATGAAGATTTGTACCTTTCTACTTCAAGAAACCATTTCATCTCCACAGAATCTCCTGCCTCCATTGGCTAATGATAGAAATTCAGAATCATTAGCTAAATTAATTGTTTCATGTGGTTGGTCTTTAGAATGTTATAAACTGTAATAGAATTACTGAGTTGAGAGCAATTAATTAGATGTACTTTGAATATATTCTAATTAAATGCTATACCTGTCATTCTTAATGACCACTTGAAAACTACCAAAAGAAAACTGTTGATGAATCTCAGTGCCATGAAAATAAACCATCCAGAACCGTTTAAATATGCCTCATGTCTGTATAGTTCACATCACTTCAAAATCTGAAAAGTCATTTCAGATACTGCCATTGAAGTATTACCACAGGGCCCCATAATTTTAAGGGAGAAAGTGAAAGTGTGGAATCCTTTTTTTAGGTTTTTAAAGCCCATAAATCATAGAGGTAGGAATAGCATGTATATTTCTTATGTCTAGGACTGTGTTAGACCATGTTAGACCAGGAGCTGAAAATTCAGATCTGTATACCAGAGCCACAGAGAGATCTGATGCTCAGAGGTCACTGAGATCTCATGCTCAAAAGATCTCTCAGGATCAGAAAGAAGGAGGACTGAGAAATGCAGGGCCCTTGAGGGCAAACAGCTTTACAAAGGGGCCAGCCTCCCGCTAGCTACACTGGTTGTTGTCTTACGGATATGTGGTTCCTGTCAAGCCAGATACAGTGGTTTTCAAAAAAATACAGATGTGTGGGATTTTACATGAAATCATCACAGATTCAAATTTTCAGCCCTGTGGGTCAAGTAAAACACATCAGTGGGCTGTTGGCAAGCAGCCTCTGGATTAGATTCTGACATCCTCTGTAGGTATATATGCTATTAAAAATGAAGGATGTTGGGCTTCCCTGGTGGCGCAGTGGTTGAGAGTCTGCCTGCCGATGCAGGGGACGCCCTGGTCCGGGAAGATCCCACATGCCGCAGAGCGGCTGGGCCCGTGAGCCATGGCCACTGAGCCTGCGCATCTGGAGCCTGTGCTCCGCAACGGGAGAGGCCACAACAGTGAGAGGCCCGGGGAAACCCCCCCCCAAAAAAAATGAAGGATGTTGACATGCTGCCCGCCCTTCATCAGTACTTATGACCAATCAAAGGAAACGTCTGTGAAAAGAAACTAGGGTATTTCATTAATCAACAGATAGGATGTGCCCACTAGGTTGCTGCAATATATATATTTTTAAATTTTTATTGGAGTATAGTTGTTTTACAATGTTGTGTTAGTTTCTGCTGTGCAGCAAAGTGAATTGGTTATACGTATACATATAGCCACTCTTTTTTGGATATCATTCCCATTTAGGTCATGACAGAGGACTGAGTAGAGTTCCCTGTGCTATACAGTAGGTTCTCATTGGTTATCTATTTTATACATAGTTGTGTATATGTGTCAATCACAATCTCCCAGTTCATCCCATCCCCCCTTCCCCCTTTGGTATCCCTAAGTTTGTTCTCTACGTCTGTGTCTCTATTTCTGCTTTGCATATAAGTTCATCTGTGCCATTTTTCTAGATTCCACATATAAGCAATATTATACGACATTCGTTTTTATCTTTTTGACTTACTTCACTCTGTATGACAGTCTCTAGGTCTATCCACGTCTCTGCAAATGGCACAATTTTGTTCCTTTTTATGGCTGAGTTTAAGATTAAAAAGATAGATGTATTCGTAGTCTTTCTCTGGTTTGTAAACAGGTTGGTTGAGGAAAAAAAAGATCTTTTGAAAGGATTGTTAACTTATTGGGAATGGAATACTAAGAAAGGATCAAAGCTGTATGTCAGGGGTGATTCTAGACAAGCTGAAGGTAGAAGACTTTCCAAGGTCCATACAACATCATGTACTGTTTATGATACAAAAATGGGGGAGGGGCACACAGTATGAAGAAGAGAAAATTAGAATATTTTATTATCCTAGATTGTTGTTCTCATATTGAAATACTATGTTTGAAAAGTTGAAATGAAAATTTTATACAGATGTAGGTTGAAAAAAATGGAGAACTGTACAGATGTTATGAAACAATTGGTACTTCCCTGAGGGGTAAGAAGAGAAATTTACAGAATCACAGAGCACAATGTGTCATGTAGCGGCTCCACAGAGCACACAGCATCCTTCAGCGGATAAAGCAAAGGGCAAGGAGGTAGGGTCCGTTTCTATTTCTGGCATCTATTGCTTTGGGACTTGGAGGATCAGAGTGTCACCTTTTGGCACTCAGGTCACCCCACATGTTAAAAAAGTCCATAACTCAAAGGTGTTTTATGCACCAGTTTTGACATCTATAAACCACTGGCAGATTTTAAAAATCAAGGCTATCACAAAAGCAGGGACTGTTGTTCTCCCTCTCTGTAATTTACAGAATTCATGAAGATTTGCAATGGCCAGCCACCAATCAGACGTCTATTGGAATATTCTTGTTTGCTTTACATTTCTGCTCACCCTGGAACCCATCACCTTAATTCATTTTTTCTTTGCATGAAATTTAAATAAAAAAGCAGCTCTAGGCAGATTCATTATTTAAGTTGCCATTTCCATACTCTCCTTTGGAAATTGAGGCATCCGTATACGTAAGGCTTCAGTTAGGCTAAAAGATAAGTTAACATGCTAAAATCCAGGGTCCCAGCTATCATGCATGAAGTATATAAAGTTCATTGTCTTTGTTTGCATCCTTTACAAGCTATCCTCGGCCAGCATTGATTTAGATGCTAACTTTATATTCAACTCAATTCTTACCTTCATTCTTTAGAAAAATATAACACATATGAGAAATTTGAAGATTAAATTTATAGATAAAAATACTTACCTCTCTCTTGCAGCTTGATGCACAATATGGAAAAATAATACATGAAAAAATAAAAATAATACATAAACTATCAAACCAAATCCCCAGATAAAGGCAAACACAAAAAAGAGTCCACGCCTTGTAGAAGACATCATTCTCTTCCATTACCTAATGCCTGGCTTTCAAGAAATTAGGTGAGTTCATATTGTTTAATCTATGGGATCTATTATCTAACCTTCTCGGGAAGTGACTTCAGTAAGTATCAATGCAATGTTCTCACAGTTCTCATCAATTCAATTACCTTGACCCACAGGTATATTTTGCACACACACACACACACATATGCACACATGCACACACTTTCATACACACGCACACACACATGCAAATGCTTTTCTTTGGCTTTGAAGAGTGAAACAAAAACCACAGGTCCTAGACCCTAAAACAGAAGTAGGGAGGGTTATCTGTAAACACTTGGCTGCATTTTACATATTGAGCCCAACCCAAGATGTGTATTCTTAGCGGATACTAGCATGTTAGCAAAATCTTATTGCGGAAAAGAAATGGGTTTTTAATATGTGTGTGTAACTGAATCACTTTGCTGTACACCTGAAACTAACACAACATTGTACATTTTTACTGAAGTCAGCTATACTTCAATTAACAAAATGCCTGCTTTGTTGGCTCTCTCACACCAGTCCCAGCGACACCCTACCTTGCGGAGGGGCTTGAGCTTGGTCTCCATGATGAAGTCGTACTTGCACAGCTCACAGCAGCGCGTGTCGGAGCTTTTGATCCACTGGTGGAGGCAGGCCTGGTGCACGAAGCGCAGGGTGCCCGTGCAGCGGCAGGGCGTGATGAGTGGACTCCCCTCATCCCCTTCGCAGTGACAGATCCTGGGGAGGACACAGCAGCCAGGTGAGATCTCTCCCTCGGGGAGCACACGGCATCCTCCTCCCACACATCCCAGGCTGTATTAGAAACTGCAACCTCACATTCAGACCCATGGACGTCGCACTTCGGCTTAACGCTAGAGCTGAATCTATGGCCAATACTAATTTCCTTTCCCTTGCATAGTCGTTGCTGGACTCTTAAGTCATGTTCAAAGGCATTAGACACCAATACATCAAAAATGTGCGATCATTCCTACACGGAAGTCAATTTTAACAGCATAGCTATTGAGCTATGTCCCCACCTTCATCTATTAAAAGTCAATATCCATAGGCACAAGCTTGCTTTCACATACAAAAGTTACGACTTAGTATTCTAAGGAATGCTGGAACCTGGTAACTTCAATGTTTTACTTTGATGGTAGTTTTATGGGGTGTATACTTTACTACATATGGTATCTTACCAATGCGGAAGAATTCTGAAACATTTTAACATGCTACTATGGAATAAAGTGAATATAGAAAGTCTCAACTAGGAAATATTATGAAGATTTTCCTAGGAAGATGCGCACATATTTGGTCAAAACAAAAGGCCTAAACTGTCAATAATCATCGTCACAAAAGTTACTGGTTACAGAAAGTTCAAGTACAGTAAATCCTACTGTTTTAAAATGTTAATTACTACATCTTCCAAGGAACTCCTAGTTCAAGTAGTTTACTGAATTACTATGACTTCTAGTGTCACAGATTCATAGTCTATGAAATCTTCATTATTCTTTTCTTCAAATTAAAAAAAATAATTTGTTTTCCTCACTGGATAAGTTTTTATACCACCAGGTCACAAATTCAAACCTTAGAACTTCAATAATTCTTATTATATAACCAGCTGTTAGAAGTTATTACTAAATTTAATTAGAAATATTGCTTGAACTCTGTTAGAAATATGAATGGAATGTTCCCAAAACACCTGTATATTCATTTTTTGGAGCAGAATCACAGTGGTAGGCTGGAAGAATGTTTGAATTGCTGCTACTTTCCTTTCATACCTCTTCTCCGGAAGCATGTTTTAAAGAGTGGATTTTAAAATATATTTATCTAGCTCAGCTGTCTCCCCAGGGGAAATGTGATGGTTGGTCAGATTGTTACTGCAATGAGATACAGGAATTGAAACCCAACCCTCCCCTAACCTCAAAATAAAGAAGTATGACACAGTACACTAGTATCTTGGATCTCTTTTTCTTAAGTAAAGCTCTTTGGGTGGAGTGATAGGATGAGAACACAGGAAAGTTCAAAATCAGCATCTGCCTTTCCCTGGACAGAGTTAGGAGGTATCAGTGTTGGATGTTGCAGCCCATGTCAAAGGCTGGCGTGGTGGGGAAAAACTAAAACTCATCTCAGAGCCTATTCTTTAATATGAAAGCCCGAGATATGTCCTCTCTCCAAACGTGTAGGTCGTAGGATCAAGGCTTAAGTATACTTTATAGCATACCTGTTGCCACTGTTGGTCAGTGGATGCTTGTTGACTAAAGGAATTGTTCACTCAACAAACTGTAACTTATTATAAAAGCAACCAGTGAAAGCATATCTGGGTTTCTATAGCACATCATTTAATTGTAATATTTAGTTTTTTGAGTCACTGAAACCTAACGCATTATACATCACGAGCGGCTGAGATTTCTGAAGTCCTTTGAACCTCTTCTCTACCTGTTCCCACACAAAGATACTCCCTTAGATCAGGGGCCAGCACACCGCGACCCGTTTCTTCCTGCTGCATGTTTTGGTAAAGTTTTGTTGGACCACACCCACACACGTTTGTTTATGGATTATTTAGAGCTGTATTTCACTATAACTGTAGACCTAAGAGTTGATGCAGAGGCCATGTGGCCACAAAAACTATCATCTTTACTACCTGGCCCTTTACAGAAAACTCATGTCTTAAACATGGTGATCCTGAGTTAAAGACAATGTCTGACTATTATCAACAATGATGAAAACAAGGTTCAGAAAATAAATCACCCCAAATTCTGCAAGTAACAAAAGCTGAAGTAAAGGTTCCAGAGAGAAGCACACAATAAAGACGAAAGCCCTTCCTGACCCACCACTGAAGCCCGCTGGTCCACAGCAGTCTGCAGGGACAGGGGGTAAAGTTTCTTGTTTGAAAAAGAAAAATTTGCAGTTAATGCCATCTCATAATTCGTCACCACAAAGGGGGTCAAGTGTTGCCCAGCTGCCAAGATGATTCTGAGGCTCTGAGTTTTTCACTAACTTGAAGAAGTAATTCATCATAAGCAGATGTAAACAGGGACCATGCTGATGACTGAGTTCAGACTGACCACAACAGTTCTCTGCTTGTAGTCAAGACTTCTTAAATCTTACAGATTCTTTTTAAAGAACTTCTCCTGAAACTGTCACCCGAAGCATCACTGGCAATATCACTTTTTCTTAAAGTTAAGACTATTTCCCATAGGAAAAATCAAAAGCTTGGTTCATTTCCATTTCACAAGATTTCTTTTTATGTGATTTTAGCATTTTGAATTTTTTCTAAATTATCCAACTCAGGTTGGCTCCTAAAGAGTCTTTTTCGAACTATGCTGATATTGTTCTAAATGAATTTAAAAGCTAAATATCAACTTCAAATATCTGCTAGAAATGAAAATAAAGTGACAGAGCCATTACAGGAAGCATTAAACAATTCTTAAATTGATATACTTCACACAAACCATAATTGCTAAATTATAAATGAAAGCATAGTAATAAAAATATAAACATGCTTTTTTCCAATAGAATAATTGTGCAGAGAAAACGATTTCAATAATAAAATAAAAATGCACTGTAAAATAATCATAATTTTGATGCATTTTTACCTTATGGGAAATCGAGACTCGGGAATTAAGTGATTTTTTAAAATCACTGATGGTCTACATTGGTGTCTGTCACCTAGCGGCAGGACAAGCTGAATTCACAGATATTACTGGCATTTTAGTATCTTAACTGGCTGCTTACAGTCCAACCACCATGTGTTAGGCTTTCACCATTTATGACGTGAATGAACATCTACTTCCATATAATTTCTAGTTTTCTGTAAAGAGTGGACCACAAAATGCTATTGAGCAAATTAAATTTTAGAAAATGTGTGTGTGTGCGTGTGTTTGCAGCTTCAAGTCCCCCCTTAATGTTTGAGTTTTAAGAAAAGTTGGCTTTTTGTTTTCAGTCATATAGACCTGAAAACGACCTCCACTGCCAGCCCCAGACCCCACCCCTTGCCAAGGCTTCTTGGCTCAGGTAGAATAGTATTTTTTTTTATGCGTAAGTTTTTAAAAAAAATAATTCATCACTTAAAAAAACCTTTGTGAGGGCCGTAGTGATTATGTAACTTTAGAACTATTTTCATTCATTATTTAATTCATTCACATTTTCTTAGTTCTTGCTACATGCAAAGAAAATCAGACACTAGCATCTGCATGGAGGGTGACTTGAGAGGAAGAGAAGAGAACCTGAAGGCGGGGACACCATTTGGGCAACGATTACAAATATCTAGGTATTAAGAATCTGGAACAATGTGGTAACACTTGGGAGGAGATGGGAGACAGCCTGCAGAGAGTGTCAGGATCCCCGAGGGCCTTGCTTGGTTTCCATGACTACTAGCACATCTACAACATGGGACTCTTCAAGGCAGTCATCCCTGTAACCTTCAGACAGCATTGCAACTCTTTTCCCATATTCCATGCCATTTTTCCCCCTTTCTCTATCCCCTCATTTCCCTACCTACATTTTCTTCCATCCTCCTCTCTAACTAAATAAGCTTTAAACACAGTACTAATGGACACTGCTATGTTTGTAATGGTTTAATTTAGACGTTAATCTTTACTCAAAACCAGTCATCATGCTTCAGAGTTTGGCGCCCATTCTTCGCCTTTCAAAGAACCAGTTTGGTTTTATTGATATTTTTCTATTTTTTTAACCTTTATTTTATTTATTTCCTCTCTGATCTTTATTATGTCCTACCTTCTGCTGACTTTAGGGTTTTTTTGTTCTTTTTCTAATTATTTTAGGTGGTAGGTTAGGTTATTTGAGATTTATCTTGTTTTTTGAAGAAGGCCTGTATTGCTATGAACTTCCCTTTAAGAACTGCTTTTGCTGCATCCCATAGATTTTGTATGGTTGTGTTTTGATGTCCATTCTTAGAATTCACTTTCTTAAGCTAAAAAATGATTAGAACACATGTTGGGCACAAGCCATGTTGAAAGGTAGTAAGCAGTTACAAGAAATTAGTGCTCAAGTAAACAAGTGAGGAGATATAACCACTCTTTTTGAGAAGTATAGCACAGCAATGAAAGGATGGTGGACTAGAGAAAATTTTAGTTTTCACTTTCATTTCATTTTTTTTTAACAGTAAAAGCTGACTGTGTTCATAAGCAGAAGTGAAGGTGCCACAGAGAGGGAGACACTTGCAGAAATAATCAGGCAAGAGAATGACCCATTGTTAAATGAAGTTTCTTGAGAAGTCAGGAGAGTGTGGGAAAAGAAAAAATGGTAGAGGAATATCTTTGGACAAGTGCAAGGGTATCCAGGAGGGAAACAGACACCATTTCCCGTGAGCAAGAGGCAGAGGAGAAACCGCAGGTGAAGATGGAAAGGAGGTGGGGGCAGGGAAGGTTCAGCCCCTGGGCCTAGGGGCGTCTTACTATCTTCCCTGATATAACAGACAACAGGTAACTAAAGGGAAGGCAGGAAGGCACGGGGTTACGGTCTCACAGAGGCTGTAAATAATTGAAGAAAGCCACTGGGAGAATGAGATGGAAAATTAACCAAGCATGTATATCAGAATCGTGGAGCAGCCATGAGGTCCTCGGTGAGATGAGACAGCATGGATTTATGGTGGATGTTCTGGGACTCAGTTTGCTGAGCAGTCAGAGAGGTCCTACAAAGGGTAGCACAACCTCTCTGTCCCGAGATCACTAGGTCAGACTGGAGAAGGATGAGGAGGAGTGAAGGATTCTGGTGCATCAGAGAAGACGGTGTGAAGATAGTTGTCATAAAGTCTAGATGAACTGAGCAGGGAAGCTAGTGAAACCACCTCATGGTCATTGTATTATGAGAAAAGGATGGGTTTGAGAGACCAGAAGACACAGCGATGCAGAAGAACAGATGCTGAAAATAGGAGGAAATTGGACAAAGATTGTCCCTGTGTACAGTATGCATTCATCTCCCTCGTCGATGAATTTGTATCCCTTCTGTTGTATTTTTTCCATTGTCACAGAAAAAATAAAAAATATAGACTTATTTGGTGCTTGAGGTTCACAAGCAAATCCAATCCTGACTCACATCCTTGTTTTCCCCTCCAGTAAACTGGTGAAGTTCTCTGTTTACTCATGTGCAAAATGAGGTCAAAAATAACTCTTAGGGTGTCATGAGAATTAAATAAAAGAGTACATGTCTGGCATATAGCAGGCAATCTAATACTTGTTAATTTTATTATGGCTAATTTGTTAATTTTGTCATGGGATCATGGGATTAATACTATTGCTACTACTATTATTAATGTGGTTTTTCTATGTTACTGCTGCCAATGCACTGGGACTAACAGCTTTTAGCAGCTAGTTTGTGAAGTCAGTTAAAGCAAGTGCTTGTAAGGCCAAGGTCATGAATTCTGACAGCATCCAGGTGAGTTAGTTATGACACCTTTGAATCCCCAGGTTAGTCGAGTCAGAAACATGTCTCAAAGAAATCCTGGCATGGGAGTGTGTTTAGAGTAAACCTGGGATGGGATTCAGCTTCACTCTTCTGTATGTTGGGTGCTCTCATACAAGTTTTCAGACAGTTGAGAGGCCCGTGTACCACAAAAAAAACAACAACAAAAAAAGAAGAGCATGCAGGATGATTGTAGGGACTGAAATAGTGACTACTTATGGAGGACCAGCCCAAAATGTCGGTATTCTGGAACCTGGAAAGATGAGAGATGATGGGGGAGATGATCCTATGATAAGACATAACAGGTGAGTTACCATGTGGAGAATAGTGTACAATTCAGCATGTCTAAATTCATGGGTAAAACTCGTCTACCATAATTTAATATTGTAGGGTATAAGGCTTACCTCTTAAAGTATGAGTGTACTCATTTTGAGAGAAATAAAAAAAAAATACTAAGTCCTACATTTAACATCTTGGAGGGGAAAAAAAAAGTAAGGAAGGGTCATTACATGCCAATTGTCTTTAGATATATGACAGGCTATTGTGTGAAAGGGCAGCTGGTCTTATTCTGAACCATAACTGGATCCAGGGAGTACAAGTTAAAGAATATATACATTGATATATACAGAACTTTCCAAAGATGAACTGAGCTTGCCCAGGAGGGTGTGGATTTCCCACCATGGAAGGTACTCAAGCAACAAATGTTAAGTTGTGTGATTACATGGCAGGCATAGTGTAAAGGAATTCAAGCAAGGAATTCATGTACTTAAACTACATGACCTAAAATTTCTAGTGTTGCGAGTCTGTTTTCCTTCCTTTCCAACAGACCGATCTCCCTGCTCCACCCCCTGAAATTTCTTTGTCAGCATTTCCCCTCTGCTTATCCTGGGAGTTTTGTACTTAACCCTTTGATTTTTCCATTCTACGCTGACTGCTCCAGGGAGGCCATCCTGGACCACAAGTTCAAGCATTGCTCCTAGACTTGTGATTTTAAAATATTCATCTCCAAAATCAACCGTTGCCCCTCCAACAGCAAGAAACCTCAGCCGGTTCTTACTGGTTCCTGCATCTCACCATCTCCAAAATAGCCTCTCTTCCCAAAGAGGCCATTCCATCAACATCAACATCCCGCTCTATTGCTTGCCTTTGTTTTGAGCCTTTCAGGTACTTCGTACTCTAAATTCAAATGATCAATATGCCAAAAATTTTTCTCCCTTAGTGTTTTGGTTTTTTAAAATTATTTTCCTCTTTTCATCCTCACTGCCATTGCTCTGGTAGTTCTGAATTGTCACCAGATACACAAACTGTCTTAAAGCCTTTGCTCCTTCCAAATCATTCTTTAAACATACAGTTATTCAGATCCTCTTAAAATACTGCCATTCTTCAAGAACCCTATAATCAATCAAATAAAATCCAAATTACTTCACCTGGTTTTCAGCTGACCTTCCATAATTTGGATTTACCTTACCCATCCTGCTGTATTTCCTCTTAATCCCTAACACACAGGCATAGCAGCGTGCTACAGAATTTACCAGCTGAGAAGCTATGAGTTTTGCCACGAATAACTTACCACTGTGCCAAGATCTTGATTCCTCTCCATCTAGAGGGCATTTTAAGGGTCTGGGTGTGTTGCCCATTAATCCCAGTTAACTCACAAATGTTATCATGTTCTGCGCATGTCATGATGTAGAAAGTGTTGGGAAACACTGGTGTGGTTTTTAATAGTACAATCACCATTAGAACCCTAGTTCTGCCGGTACATGTCTGTTACCTCACTTAATCGCTGGTATTTTCAAGTTCCTCACCAATAAAATAGGAAAATAGCAGTGTCTACTTCATAGGATTGTTTATAAGAATTAAGTTAATTAAGTGTCAACTGTTAAATACTGTTTTTTAAAAATTAGTGCTCAGATGTTTATTTCCTCAGCCTACTGCGTTCTGTGACTGTGCTTCTGGGAATTTTCTCAAATATGATCCCAAACCCCTGAGACCCTATTTTTTTTTTTTTTTTGCAGTACGCGGGCCTCTCATTGTTGTGGCCTCTCCCATTGCGGACCACAGGCTCCGGATGCGCAGGCTCAGCGGCCATGGCTCACGGGCCCAGCCGCTCCACGGCATGTGGGATCCTCCCGGACCAGGGCACGAACCCGTGTCCCCTGCATCGGCAGGCAGACTCTCAACTACTGCGCCACCAGGGAAGCCCGAGATCCTATTTCTTGATCACACTTCATTTAAATTTAAGCTGCCCTAAGACTCACATCCTTCATGAAATAGACTCTAGATCTTCTTTCCCTACAGCGTTTGAGGTGTCACTGTTCTTAGCACAGATACAGATCCGGTCTTTGCTGTCTGTTGTTTCATCTATGCAAGTTCTGCTATTATGAGCTGAATAAATTCTTGTTTATTAATTTTGAGGGTCAGGATCTTCTTTGTATGGAAAGAATAGCAGGATATTAAGAGTAATTTAAGTGATGAGAGTGTTAAAAAGTCAAGGTGAAGATGGCTGATTCCCAGACCGCAAAAGGATTGGGAATGCTATACTTTAAACTATCGTTTAAGCATGTACAGACCAAAAGAGATAGCCGAGGTTAGTGAGATGATTTATCAATTCTCAGAAGATGTTACCAACTACCAGTGTTTTGTTTATGTTTCGGGAAAACTCACTTATAATGAAAGTGAGAGATGTATGACCCTTACAAGTACCATGCACTCTTTATTTGCATTTGAGGAACTAAACTGAGGTGTACCAGTTTTACACCCTGTCTGAGCATCAGAGGAAGTCAAGCAAACCGATCTGCTGTAGAAAGGAGAAGTAACTCTTATTTAATAAACAGAGAAGATAGGCAGTATTTAATATTAGTCTTAACGGCAGCTGTTTCCAGCAACTCTTATTGATATGGAGCCAGAATATATCTTTAGAATTAAAAGAAAAAGGCCTTGCAAACCAGGTTTCTAAGATTTCCCTACAGAGATGAAGATAAGTATTATGAGCTACCATTCAGCCTGAGATTTAAAATATTCTAAAAACTTCTATTAAAGGTACAATTATGACATAGGAATAAAAATATTTTGTAGAGAGCTGATACAATTTTTATAATCGTAAGATGGGTCATTCTGAATCTACAATCTTTTTCTACAGATGAGTGACAGCTCTTTACACACAAGTGACTTTTTAAAGTGTTTTGTTTTCTCAGAGGAATATTTTCAACTCGAAAAACCTGGTATATACCACGACTTCCTGAGTTTGATTTCATGCCCTAATTTGTCACCACTGACTTGGTCAAAACCTCAGACCATCTGCACAGAGCTGCAGGGAAGGATCAACAACAAAGGCAGAAACATAGCAATGTCCCTGGTTCCTCACTGGGCCCTGGAGCAAATCCAAAGTCACAGCTCATCAGCTGTGTCTTCTTCCCATCGGATACCACACGAGGGAAAACAGTGGAGAACATAGTGATCACTTGTGCCAATGATGGAAGCAGAGGAAGCCAAGGCTTATTTGAGTTCACAGGTACTTGGGTTAGGTGAGCTGCAGTGGCTTGGTAAGATGCTATCTGAATTGCTCCCCCTGCAGCCCTATCACCTCTGGTGATGGCTCGAACCTATTGATCCCAGGAGTTTAAACCCTGATTGGGATCGAAGGTTGTCATAAGAACTCCCCTATTAGTGGCTAGCCTAGTGATTCAATCTCATAGTAGCCTAGGTCCTCTTGGAGGGCTTTCTGAGACGTCTCCGTGGGCGCATGGAGTACGTGAGATTTCTTCCCGTGTATTGGCATGTGTAGCCCCAGGTGTCCCAGCCCCAAGTGTACCCAACAACAGGATAGATCTTCCTCATTAGTCTTAGTATCAGCTCAGATGGTCCAAATCCTCCAGGTCAGGAGAGATCAAACGATGGGTTGTGCCCTATGGGATAACCCCTCCTTTGTTAGCCATCACCTTGCTTTCCCATCCACACTCTGTTGGTGGGTTCAGACAGAGCACGGTCTACTTCTGAGTAGAGAAATGGATTTTCCCCAATGGTGCTTACCTTTCAGATCCTACCTTATAATTTTGGTGACATATAGATGAGTTAATAGATAATAAACACTGAATAATTATCCTGAGGTAATGATTCTCTCTACACTCTCACACATCACCAACATTCATTTTATGTCAGCTTTGAGACCTTTCTGCGTGTGTTCGTAAGATGGACAAAACTGAACTAGAGACATTTCTAAGCAGGAATTCTTAAAGTTGTTAGGCTCAGGGCTTCCCTGGTGGCACAGTGGTTAAGAATCCTCCTGCCAATGCAGGGGACACGGGTTCGAGCCCTGGTCCGAGAACATCCCACATGCAGCAGAGCAACTGAGCCTGTGTGCCACAACTACTGAGCCTGTGCTATAGAGCCCGTGAGCTGCAAGTACTGAGCCCATGTGCTGCAACTACTGAAGCCCGCATGCCTAGAGCCCATGCTCCGCAACACAAGACGCCACCACGATGAGAAGCCCGCACACCGCAATGAAGAACAGTCCCCACTCGGCTGCAACGAAGAGAAAGCCTGCGCGCAGCAACGGAGACCCAACACAGCCAAAAATAAATAAATAAATTTATTAAAAAAAAAAGTTGTTAGGCTGTTTTTATTAGCTGCATGCGTTGAAGGGAAAAGGAAAAACAAAAGGACAGATAACACACACTCATTTGCTTTCTGTGTAGATATAAGCAAAGAAATATATTTGGTCAGATGCAGAATAGGGCTTTTGTACATGCATAATAACAGAGCTATCAGAAAACTTATCATTATAACTTTTTAGTCCTTTTACTTTTCTGCCTGTGGCAGAGATTCTTAATTCAAATTGATTTTGTGATACCGCTTTTTCTGATTGCTTAGTGTTTGAATCCTCATAACCTCATCCTCAACCATGACTTCTTTCTGTTTTTGTCTATTCATTAATCTTATCTGGTGGAGCATTACTTCAAAGGAAGTCTCAAGGTGCCATGCATAACTGACAAACAAGGTATTTACAGATAACCAAGAATGCACTGAATGAATTAAAAATATGATTCTGCATATAAATTCTCCTACATAGGCAAGCGAGTGTCTTGGCAAAATACTGATGTCTTATAGTAGCTCCAGCCACCCTGAGTGAACTGATTCACTTTTGATTCATTTATTCACGTATTCCTTTATTTGTTTATTTATTCATGTAATCATTCTCTCACCAAATAATCTGTTGCATGTGTGCAAGGTTATACGAGGTGGTGAGATAAATGCAAAGATGAGTAAGTCTCAGTCTCTGTCCTTCAAGGAGCTTATACTTTGACACTTTATACACTGGACACCTGCACAACTAGCTGGAATCCAAGTCACCGTGTGACGTATGCCATATCAAATGCTGTGCAAGGCGGGGAAAGAAAATGTGTAGATTGGGGTGGGGGGAGGGTGGTTACAGCCTAATGGAAGATGTTTATAGGAAGTGGAATTGGGGCCTGGGGAGAATTTTTGGCAGATGGAGATGGAAGTTGGTAGAATATTCCAGACATAGAAGATCCTTTCAGTGAATGCCTAGAAGTAGGAATCACTAGGTAATCGGGTCAAGTATGAGGCTAAGTTTGAAAGGAACATGAAAGTTTGGGTAGGATTGCATTGGGATGTCATGCTGACAAATTAAGATTGTGGAGAGCCTAAAATACATTTCCTTCATCCAGCACCAACATTTACACACACACACACACACACAGGCATGCACATAAAAAGTTTTAACTATCAATATATTCAGTTGGAGGGGGAACTCAATAAAGAATCGGATTAAGAAAGAAAATTATTAGAAAGATTAATCTGCCTGTGTAACCTCAGAGATTAGACAGAAAAAGAAGAGGATATTACAATCATCAAAATCAACAGTAATAAGAACATGCACTAGTGTAATAGTCGTGACAATGAAAAAAGATAACAGGAGATACTGAATAAGTAAAGTTGGTGGGATGTAGACACGAACTTGGGAAGAGGAACAGGGATGAGCCGTGAGAGGAAAGGACTGACTACATTGACTTCAGGGTTTTAATTAAAACTATGATACAGAGAATGGATCAAAAACAAGATCCTCCTGTACAGCACAGAGAACTATGTTCAGTGTCCTGTGATAAACCATAATGGAAAAGACCATGAAAAAGAATATGCATAACTGAGTCACTGTGCTGTACACCTGAAACTAACACAACACTGTAAGTCAACTCCACTCCAATAAAATAAAGAAAAAAGCTTCTCCGGACAGAGGCTCAAGATTAACCGACTTACAGGGCCTCTGAGCATTTGTGTGTCACCACAAGCACCACCTGGAAATGATAATGTTCATAATTTAATTTTTAACTTAGTTACACTGTATGGGGAGGGTCATTTTGAAAAGCAGAAGGAAGTAGTTCCACACATTCTCATAGATGCAATTTTCTTGGATTTGAGATATTTCAATGAATAAACATATTCGAAAGATGTTTTTCCACATAGCAACAGAATTACCTATGACAAATAATTATTTCAAATAACAAGCCTATTTGAAATAGACTTTTTTCCAATTAGCAGTAGAACAGCCAAGAGGTTTCTAAATATTAAGCCCAGAATTTTACCTTCTCTCTTCTCTGTGCATTAAAGAAAAAGACACATTCTGCACTGATATCAAGAAACTGGAGGAGAATATTACTGTTGCTCATATTATAGGTCAGCTATAAATCATCAGAAACCAAAACAAACTGGGAATTCATCATGAGAGTCATCTCCTCTTTATTTTATTTATCTTGCATTATGTATGGTGCAACACCATGCTTGAGGTTTTCATTTTGCACTTTTCACTTCTGTAGTTTGTGCATGAAAAAGAAATGTTCTACTTTACCTTTCATTAAACCCCATGTTGAAGTTATACATTTAAAATTTTTTAATTGTTTCTATCTTCACATAAAGACAGCTGCTTCAAAGACATAACAATAAGGCAGAGATAGCAGGAAAGAGATATGTTACTGCTTTTTATTTTCAAGTTATATTTTAATTTTCAAATAGCATCTTAAGGTGTATGTTCTCTAAGGAAGTACATAGTGAATATAAACTGCTAGTAGCTTCAGTTTGATTTCATACAAATAGTATTTTACTTGAGTCTAACTATAACAGCTTTAACTATTATAGAAGATTACATATCTATTGTATATATACCCACATATACATGTTATAAACGTAAATGTATGTTTCAGTCCATAAGGAATATTCACATTATATCAATGAACCACACTGATGCAGGGTTTGCTGATCTCCACGCTCGATCCCTTAATGGCATCTGACAAAAAGTAAGGGAATTAAACAGCTGCAAAGGGAACAAAAGGCGTCTGCCTTATCGCTGCAACATATCATCGTGATAACTACAGGAAAATTAATCTGCAGCTAACTAACCACTGGCAAAGGTATGAAGAAGCTACATAAGCTAAACTCATTTGTGAGCCTTGTTTCTGCACAGAGTAGAATTTGGGCTAAGATATCTCCCAAGGGATGCTGAAGGCTGTGGCTTCATAGGTGGGAATTCGGGACGAATGCTCTTTTAGCTGAGTGGCCTCAACCTGTGGTTACACTTTGTCACGTTGGTTCACTGTGGGGAAGGTGAGTAGGGGTGGTGAGGAAGAAGAAACATATTCTCTTTTTATCCTATTCTTCAAAGGCTCTTCCTAAGCGAATCTAAGATGATTTTACCTCAGCCTTTTCTCTTCTTCACAAATGATATATTGTATAGACCATGCAAAATGATCAAAAATATATAAGCCATGAATTTTACGATACCTCACTGTATTTCTTATAAAATCAATAGGCTCTTGCAATGGCACATTTTAAGACTAAAATAAAATGTAAATGGAACACAACAAAGTAAAACCAAGCATGGTATCATTTTAAAAATCATCCTTGCAACAATGTGCAAGTTATTACATACCATCATGGGAAAGTGAAGTGGTTACACAAGAGAGGATTGATCTTGAGCTATTTCTCAAGAAAAAGTGCAGGCTGCCAGTGGACACGGACATTTGCTCCTTTGACATTCTTTTTCCCACAAATTCTGAGTATCTAGGGAGCTCTGGAGCTGGAGAAGCCTCCTTTTAAGTGCTCATCTTAAGGTAGCTCTCTAGTTTCTTGACAGGGCCCTAACTCTGTCTTCTGCCAAGCCTTGATTGTCAAAGAAAGTGGCACACGTTGCTTACATGCAGGTAGCCAAGGATGCCATCCACTATGTTGAAATGTTCTCATTATAAGGAAAGAAGTTTTGCTCATTCTTTACTAGCAAAAGCTGGGTTGCATCTGAACGCTCGATTTGCTTTTCTGTGAATCCTGTTTCTTTCTTTGCTTTGACCACTGTGCCTCTGAAAATTAAACTTGTAGTAAATCTCCATATATGCGTTTTTGTGGATTTAGTAGTTTTCTACCCTTCTTTTCATGTGTCCTGATTTTCTCAATTTCCTATTTTATCTGTTTTGAGTGTGTGTGTGTACACACACACACACACACATATACACATGCATACCTATATATACACACACATATATATACGTGAAAAAGGGGTCAAATAATTTAAAAAGGACATAGAAAATTTTCAAATACAAACATGTATCATCATCTCCTTTACCTGCTTTGTGTTTTGCTGTCTCTTATGCATGACTTGCACTGGGATCCTTTTCCGTACCCTCCCCAGCACACTATGCTCAACCCATGGGGGCATGAACACACTCTATTACAATTGTCTGTTTTCTCCTCTGCAGCCTCTGCTCCAGCGGTTCCCAAACATAAGCCTGCATCAGACTCACACAGAGGGCCGGGGCCAGTTAAACTAGGGGCTGGGCCCCCCTCCCAGAGCTTCTGATTCAGTATGTCTAAGTTGGGTCCCAATGGTTTGCATGTCGAACAAATTCCCACTTGATTCTGATGCTATGGGTGCAGGGACTATCTTTGGGAACCATGGATTTAGCTGGGTTTCATTTCCTATCCTGTCATTTTTAAGTGAATTGCAACTAGATGAGAAATTTGAGGTTTCATCAAAGATGAAAACTGTGAAAGACAATTGTATTTTTTATTTCCTCCAATCAAGTTGTCACGTTTGGGAACCCCTGTCCCAAACGGTTTCAGGAGCCAAGAGGAAATTATTTGTACCCGTCGTTCACCCCAGGGTCCATTCTACTGAGTCCAGATCACAGACGTACCACCAAGTGGGCTGCTACCCGAACTATGATTCTTATGACACATGTGTCTTCTGGGGGTCAATTTGTTCACCCAAGATTGAGCTGGAAATCAGTGATTCTCAGCCCTAACTGTGCATGAGAATCATCTAGGATGCTTTTATAGATGTGCCTGTGCTGAGACATCGCTTCCAGAGGGATCTGGATGAAGCCCTGGCAGCAACATTTTTTTTTTTTTTTTTAATTTCCCAGGTGAATCTAATGTGCAGGCCAGACTGAGAGCCACTGGGTGAGGTGAGCTCTCTAGGTCTTTCCAGCTCCACCTGGTAGGATTTTGAGGCTTTCAAGTGCTGAATGGAACCACGACTTCTCAACCATGGGACATTTTGACAGTGTATATGACTTCTATTCCATTCTAGTTATTATTTTTTCTTTCTTTCCTCCTCCTTAATTTTTCCCCTTGGTACTGGCTGAGAGTGTGGCAAAACACCTTAGTTAACACCCTCGGAGAGCTGTGAGCTAGCCTGAACCCCAAAATCCCTAAAATAAAGACACCAGAATTTGTTAAGGTGAGGCTCAGAGGGCCAAACAAGAACAAAGTGGTGCAACTTCGGCAGAAAAGAGGGAGGTTTTGATTATTATTTATTAGATAACCATGAAGGAAAGAGGAAAGGTTTTAGTCTAATGTCTAAAGTAAAGGCCATCTCCAAGAAGCTACCCTAACCCAGGACTCCGGGATTATGGCATCTTCAGTCTGCAAAAACATGCAAGTGAGTGGAGGGGAACCAAGAGTCCTCTGGAACAGAGGCGGGAGGAAGGTCATGGTGCTGAGTTTGAGACGCTCAGAGGCCTATGGCTCTCTTCCTTTATTTTATATATATATTTATTTTTTCCTTTTGCTTTTTTTGTGAGTGTGTATGCTTCTTTGTGTGATTTTGTCTGTATAGCTTTGCTTTTACCATTTGTCCTAGGGTTCTGTCTGGCTGGTTTTTTTTTTTTTTTGTATACTTTATAGTGCTTGTTATCATTGGTGGACTTGTTTTTTTGGTTTCGTTGCTCTCTTCTTTCCTTTCTTTTTAATTATTTTTAATAATCTTGTCTTTTTATTTTAATAACTTTATTTTCTCTCTTCCTTCCTTCCTTCCTCCCTCCCTCCCACCCTCCCTCCTCTCTCTCTCTCTCTCTCTCTCTTTCTCCCTTTTCTTCTAAGCCATGTGGTGGACAGAGTCTTTGTGCTTCAGCCAGGTGTCAGGCCTGTGCCTCTGATGGGGGAGAGCTGAGTTCAGGACATTGATCCACCACAGTCCTCCAAGCTCCATGTAATATCAAACAGCAAAAGCTCTCCCAGAGATCTCTATCTCAACGCTAAGATCCAGTTCCACTCAATGACCAGCAAGCTGCAGTGCTGGACACCCCATGCCAAACAACTAGCAAGACAGGAACACAGCCCCACCCATTAGCAGAGAGGCTGCCTAAAATCATAATAAGGTCACAGGCAACCAAAAACACACTACCGGAGGCAGTTCTGCCCACCAGAAAGTCAAGATCCAACCTTATCCACCAGAACACAGGCACCAGTCCCCTCCACCAGGAAGCCTACACAACCCACTGAACCAACCTTAGCCACTGGGGGCAGACACCAAAACAACGGGAACTACGAACCTGCAGCCTGCAAACAGGAGACCCCAAACACAGTAAGTTAAGCAAATGAGAAGACAGAGACACACAGCAGATGAAAGAGCAAGGCAAAAACCCACCAGACCTAACAAATGAAGAGGAGATAGGCAGTCTACCTGAAAAAGAATTCAGAGTAATGATAGTAAAGATGATCCAAAATCTTGGAAATAGAATGGAGGAAATACAAGAAACATTTCACAAGGGCCTAGAAAAATTAAAGAGCAATCAAACAATGATGAACAACACAATAAATGAAATCTAAAATTCTCTAGAAGGAATCAATAGCAGAATAACTGAGGCAGAAGAATGGATAAGTGAGCTGGAAGATAAAATAGGGGAAATAAGTACCACAGGGCAGAAAAAAGAATGAAAAGAATTGAGGACAGTCTCAGAGACCTCTGGGACAACATTAAATGCACCAACATTCGAATTACAGGGGTCCCAGAAGAAGAAAAGAAAAGGACTGAGAAAATATTTGAAGAGATTATATAGTTGAAAATTTCCCTAATATGGGAAGGAAATAGTCAATCAAGTCCAGGAAGCACACAGAGTCCCATACAGGATAAATCCAAGGAGAAACACGCCAAGACACATATTAATCAAACTGTCAAAAATTAAATACAAAGAAAAAATATTGAAAACAGCAAGAGAAAAACAACACACAAGGGAATCCCCATAAGGTTAACGGCTGATCTTTCAGCAGAAACTCTGCAAGCCAGAAGGGAGTGGCAGGACATATTTAAACTGATGAAAGGGAAAAACCTACAACCAAGATTACTCTACCCAGCAAGGATCTCATTCAGATTCAATGGAGAAATTAATACCTTTACAGACAAGCAAAAGCTAACAGAATTCACACCAGCGAACCAGCTTTACAACAGATGCTAAAGGAATTTCTCTAGGCAGGAAACACAAGAGAAGGAAAAGACCTACCAAAACAAACCCAAAACAATTAAGAAAATGGTAATAGGAACATACATATCGATAATTACCTTGAATGTAAATGGATTAAATGCTCCAACCAAAAGACAGACTGGCTGAATGGATACAAAACCAAGACCTGTATATATGCTGTCTATAAGAGACCCACTTCAGACCTAGGGACACATACAGACTGAAAGTGAGGGGATGGAAAAAGATATTACATGCAAATGGAAATCAAAAGAAAGCCTGAGTAGCAATTCTCATATCAGACAACATAGCCTTAAAATAAAGAATATTACAAGAGACAAAGAAGGACACTACACAATGATCAAGGGATAAATCCAAGAAGAAGATATAATTGTAAATATTTATGCACCCAACATAGGAGCACCTCAATACATAGGCAAATGCTAACAGCCATAAAAGGGGAAATCGAAAGTAACACAATCATAGTAGGGGAATTTAACTCCCCACTTTCACCAATGGACAGATCATGCAAAATGAAAATAAATAAGGAAATACAAGCTGTAAATGATACATTAAACAAGATGGACTTCTCTGATATTTGCAGGACAATGCATCCAGAAATAACAGAATACACTTTCTTCTCAAGTGCTTATGGAACATTCTCCAGGATAGATCATATCTTAGGTCACAAATCAAGCACTGGTAAATTTAAGAAAATTGAAATCGTATCAAGTATCTTTCCAACAACAACGCTATGAGACTAGATATCAATTACAGGTTAAAAACTGTAAAAAATACAACTACATGGAGGTTAAACAACACACTAATAAAAACCAAGAGATAACTGAAGAAATCAGAGGAAATAAAAAATACCTAGAAACAAATGACAATGAAAACATGACAACCCAAAACCTATGGCATTCAGCAAAAGCAGTGCTAGGAGGGAAGTTTATAGTAATACAGTCCTACCTCAAGAAACAAGAAAAATCTCACACAAACAACCTAACCTTACAGCTAAAGCAATTAGAAAGAAGAACAAAAAACCCCCGAAAGTTAGCAGAAGGAAAGAAATCATAAAGATCACATCAGAAATAAATGAAAAAGTAATGAAGGAAACAATAGCAAAGACCAATAAAACTAAAGGCTGGTTCTCTGAGAAGATAAACAAAATTGATAAACCATTAGCCAGACTCATCAAGAAAAAAAAGGGAGAAGACTCAAATCAACAGAATGAGAAATGAAAATGGAGAAGTAACAACTGACACTGCAGAAATACAAAGGATCATGAGAGATTACTACCAGTAACTCTAATGCCAATAAAATGGACAACCTGGAAGAAATGGACAAATTCTTAGAAAAGCACAACCTTCTGAGACTGAATCAGGAAGAAATAGAAAATATAAACAGACCAATCACAAACACTGAAATTGAGACTGTGGTTAAAGTCTTCCAACAAACAAAAGCCCAGGACCAGATGGCTTCACAGGCGAATTCTATCAAACATTTAGAGAAGAGCTAACACCTATCTTTCTTAAACTCTTTCAAAATATAGCAGAGGGAGGAACACTCCCAAACTCATTCTACGAGGCCACCATCACCCTGAAACCAAAACCAGGCAAAGATGTCACAAAGAAAGAAAACTACTGACCAATATCACTGATGAACAGAGAGGCAAAAATCCTCAACAAAATACTAGCAAACAGAATCCAGCAGCACATTAAAAGGATCATACAGTGTGATCAAGATTCTTCAGTATATGCAAATCAAACAATGTGCTACACCATATTAACAAACTGGAGGAGAAAAACCACATGATCATCTCAATAGATGCAGAAAAAAAAAAACTTTTGACAAAATTCAACACCCATTTTGATACAAACCCTCCAGAAAGTAGGCATAGAGGGAACTTGTCTCAACATAATAAAGGCCATACATGACAAACCCACAGCCAACATCGTTCTCAATGGTGAAAAACTGAAACCATTTCCTCTAAGATCAGGAACAAGACAAGGTTGCCCACTCTCACCACTCTTATTCAACATAGTTTTGGAAGTTTTAGCCGCAGCAGTCAGAGAAGAAAAAGAAACAAATGGAATCCAAATTGGAAAAAAAGAAGTAAAGTTGTCATTGTTTGCAGATGACATGATACTAGACATACAGAATCTTAAAGATGCTACCAGAAAACTACTAGAGCTAATCAATGAATTTGGTAAAGTAGCAGGATACAAAATAAATGCACAGAAATCTCTGGCATTCCTATACACTAATGATGAAAAATCTGAAAGAGAAATTAAGGAAACACTCCCATTTACCATTGCAACCAAAGGAATAAAATGCCTAGGAATAAACCTACCTAAGGAGACAAAAGACCTGTATGCAGAAAACTATAAGACACTGATGAAAGAAATTAAAGATGATTCAAACAGATGGAGAGATATACCATGTTCTTGGATTGGAAGAATCAACACTGTGAAAATGACTCTACTACCCAAAGCAATCTACAGATTCAATGCAATCCCTATGAAACCACCAACGGCATTTTTCACAGAACTAGAACAAAAAAATTCACAATTTGGATGGAAACACAAAAGACCCTGAATAGCCAAAGCAAACTTGAGAAAGAAAAACAGAGCTGGAAGAATTAGCCTGTCTTCAGACTATACTACAAAGCTACAGTAATGAAGACAGTATGGTACTGGCACAAAAACAGAAATATAGATCAATGGAACAGGATAGAAAGCCCAGAGATAAACCCACACACATGTGGTCACCTTACTTTTGATACAGGAGGCAAGAATATACAATGGAGAAAAGACAGCCTCTTCAATAAGTGGTGCTGGGAAAACTGGACAGCTACATGTAAAAGAATGAAATAAGATCACTTCCTAACACCATACACAAAACTAAACTTCAAATGGATTAAAGACCTAAATGTAAGGGCAGACACTATAAAACTCTTAGAGGAAAACATAGGCAGAACACTCTATGACATAAATCACAGCAAGATCTTTTTTTGACCCACCTCCTAGAGAACTGGAAATAAAAACAAAAATAAACAAATGGGGCCTAATGAAACTTCAAAGTTTTGCATAGCAAAGGAAAACATAAACAAGACAAAAGGACAACCCTCAGAATAGGAGAAAATATTTGCAAATGAAAAAACTGAAAAAGGATTAATCTCTCAAATTTACAAGCAGCCCATGCAGCTCAATATCAAAAAAACAACCCATCCAAAAATGGGCAGAAGACCTAAATAGACATTTCTCCAAAGAAGCTATACAGATTGCCAAAAAACACATGAAAGAATGTGCAACATCACTAATCATTAGAGAAATGCAAATCAAAACTACAATGAGGTATCACCTCACACTGGTCAGAATGGCCATCATCAAAAAATCTACAAACAATAAATGTTGGAGAGGATGTAGAGAAAAGGGAACCCTCTTGCACTGTTGGTGGGAATGTAAATTGATACAGCCACTATGGAGAACAGTATGGAGGTTCCTTAAAAAACTAAAAATAGAACTACCATACGACCCAGCAATCCCAGTACTGGGCACATACCCTGAGAAAACCATAATTCAAAAAGAGTCACATCCCCCCCTGCAGCAGCCCCTCCAACCCTCATTCTTTAAGCTGAAATCCTACCACTGGGGTAGAGGTCTGGGAATAGGCATCTCAGAACACCTGTGCCACCCAGAGTCCACGGTGGGGCAGAGGTCAGCGTGCTCGTGAAGGACGGGGCTCAATGCCTCCAGCACAATGCTGCCACCGCCACCGTCCAGTCCTGGCCATGTGACAGCCCACAGCTGACTGGGCAGCAGGCCTGGGTTGGCTGGCTCAACTCCAGCCAAGGCTGCCTGCATACATTTCTCTGGACATCCTACAGCTAATTTTGTTACAACTGCACAGTGGCTGCTGCCATTTTGTATTAAACATTTCGTGAAGCAAAAGAAAGAAAAAATAGAGTCACATACCACAATGTTCACTGCAGCTCTATTTACAATAGCCAGGACATGGAAGCAAGCTAAGTGTCCATCGACAGATGAATGGATAAAGAAGAAATGGCACATATATGCAATGGAATATTACTCAGCCATAAAAAGAAACGAAATTGGGTTATTTGTAGTGAGGTGGATGGACCTAGAGACTGTCATACAGAGTGAAGTAAGTCAGAAAGATAAAAACAAACACCATATGCTAACACGTATATATGGAATCTAAAAAAAAAAAAAAAGGTTCTAATGCACCCAAGGGCAGGACAGGAATAAAGACACAGACGTAGAGAATGACTTGAGGACACGGGGAGGGGAGGGTAAGCTGGGATGAAGTGAGAGAATAGCATTGACATATATACACTAGCAAATGTAAAATAGATAGCTAGTGGGAAGCAGCCACATAGCTGCTTCCCACAGGGAGATCAGCTCAGTGGTTTGTGACCACCTAGAGGGGTGGGACAGGGAGGGTGGGAGGGAGGTACAAGAGGGAGGGGATATGGGGATATATGTACACATATACCTGATTCACTTTGTTATACAGCAGAAACTAACACACCATTTTAAAGCAATTATACTCTAATGAAGATGTCTAAAAAAAAAAGGAGAGAGGGTGTTTTTCTTTTTCGCATATTGCCAAACAGATATAAGTTCATTAGAGAAGGGTTATAGTTCAAAATAACTGTAATCCTGAACACATATTGCTCTTAAATTAGAAGTAGATAAACTTGATCTAATCGCTATTCCTTCTCACTCAGTATTTTGCACTTTGCTGTGACTGGGCATTTAACAATCTTGGAAATTACCAAAGAAAAGATAAATGTAGCACAGTATAAAGAGCTTTGTAATATGTAGACATTGACTTTTACCTCTGAAGGAGATTTGTACTTCTATGTACCTTTGCCTGAAGCTTTCTGAGGTTGGAAAATTCCTGCTTGATTCAAATCTACTTTAAGACGTTTTTATAAGCAGAAAAAATTCTGGTTTTTTTCCTTTCTAAATGTACTACTTGTTACATCATTTGTCTACAGAATACATATTCTTTCCAAAAATCAGAGTTACTTGGTTAGCCAAATTAGAAGGTAATGAATCAACCCACTTGGTTTTGGTCATGTAAGATAATTTAACAGTCAAGACAATCAGTATTATTGATGACACTGTCATTTCATTCCTGGAAAGATTATCTCCCAATTCAGAACAATTAGAAAAAAGCCTGCATGTCTTTCAAAGATAGAAAAAAAAAAGATATAAATTGCCACTTCTGCTAGCCTTTCAAGTTTTTTCTTATATGTTTCATGTGTGTGTGTGTATATATATATCTCAGTGCCTTCATTTATTGTTTTTGTTCATTCAATATACAAATTACTGAGCTAAATGCTGAAATTCTATGTGAAATCACACCAAACATTTATAACATTAAAATGTGGTGTCATCAATGTTTATCTTTTTGAGAACCTTTACTCTGTGAAATAAAGTAGCATCGTGTATATCTGAATTTTTGCCGAGGACTGCAATGAATTCAATTATTCACTTGGAGGAAAGAAATTAGTTTTAAACATTGTATTAGACTAGCAACGCACCTATTTGCAACACACGTCCATTTTTCTCATTTTTGATCACATAAATGAAGAGAGGGCCACTTCACCTTTTGCAGCCTGCCTGCTCTAAGTAGCGAGAAAGCAAGAATTGAAAGTGAGACCTTGTGACTCTGTGTCGAGTCACCCCGAGTAACTCATCTCTGGAGGGTCACCAGCAATGTTCATGCCTGTATTTCCTACCAACTCAGCCGTTATTAAAATGAACAGGAGAAACGTTGTTATTAATTCCTACAAGACTCAGCAAAACAAAGGCAAAGGCATAAGGAAGACAATAAATTCGTGAACTTCCTTAAGAGTCTGTTACCTCTTGGAAATGAATGCTTCTCTTTAGGTCACTTTGGATAAACTTTCTCACCTGAATGTTGAAGACGGTGAACAGCTTATCTTTTACTCATGGAATGGATGCTGACAAAGAATGTCAGTTTCATTTTTTTTACAGAAAAACTAATAGAAGTAATAGAATATGTAACAAAATTTAAAAAAATCTACTACTGAGTGAATATAAATCTAGGACTAACAAATAGAAAATATAAGGACACAGGCTATTAACTATTACAAAGAATTGCTTTCACAATTAGAGGCTCTGGAAGGAAAGAGGCTCCCAGGAAATGATATGTCCAAGGAAGAGATAATGTAACCAAGCAGGACCCTACGAGCGTTTCTGGGGATGGACCCCTCCACCATATCCTCTGCTGTAGCTCCTCTCGGAAATACTTGGATAACAGTATCTGATGCACATTTCCTGAGTTGTTTTACAGATGCTAAAATCACCACCAAATGGAAGAAATTAATTACTTGACAACCATGAGCACGTAGCCCCCAGACCTACTGGCACTAAAGATCGATAATGTTAACCCCCGTGACACCATCCAGTTACCTCACCGCCAACCAATCAGAGAATTGCGCATGAGCTGATCACATACCCTGTGACCCACTCCCTCGCCTTGACTTTAAAAATGCTTTGCTGAAACACACTGAGGAGTTTGGATTTTGAGCACTGGCTGCCCCGGACTCCTTGCTTGGCGTCTGCAATAAACGCTGCACTTTCCTTCATCACAACCCGGTGTCAGTAGATTGGCTTTACTGCGTGCAGGAGAGCAGACCCAAGTTCGGTTTGGTAACAATAGATAATAAGAGTGCTGATATTCAAGGATTCTCAAAGAGCAAACTGGAAAGCGACCTGGATGGTCCATGAATCTATGAACCCAGTCTTCCCAATGACCATCATAATTGCCTAAAAGGGGAAGGTAAAGAGAAGTATGCTTTTTCCTCTAAATACATATTTAGAGAGAAAAACTACTCAGTGAAATGTTATTTTGCTTTAAAAATCTTAATTTGTAAAGCATATTTGTCTTAGTTTTTATATTTCAAAATGTAAGTTCAAAATGTAAATGTGAAGTGTGTCCCTGGGGACACATAGGGATAAATACATGAAACTGTGCTAAGTATGAAACCTGGCTATTTCATGATGTCACTCCTTTAGGTCCCTGTTCAATTGCCCTCCTTTGGTCATATCTGCATTTAAACGACGAGCTGCAGAGGGAAATTGCACTTCCTGCAGCTGTGGCCCCATAAATTCAGTTATGAGTCTCAGCAGCACTTTCAATGTGCTTTTCTCTCTTGTTATTCTTAGCACTGCCAGACTTAGAAAAAATATACAGGATGCCCAGTAAAATTTGAATTTCAGATAAACAACGAATACTTTTTACTGTATGAGTGTGCCCCAGTGACAAACTATTTGTTGTCTATCTGAAATTCAAATTTCCCTAGATGTTTGATCCTGCAAAACTCCCTCATTCCACAAGGCCATAAAAAGAAAATTTTATAATCTGTAGATCTGCATTTGTTCACATCTACCGTTTCCTTGTTCTCTTCTACTGGAAAGAAAGACACACCTATTTTCCTCACCACAGTGATCCTTCTATTTTGGGCTCTGGGTCCCATCCTTTTCTACCTTCCCTGTGGGACCTCAATAAATAAGCAATCCCCCCAGTTTCCTACATCTTCAACGTCTTTGAGCCCAAGGGTTCTCTAAATAAAAAGCACAAACAGGCCCCCCAATTCCTCTCTCCCTCCACCTGGTCTACTCTCTCTTTCCTTCACACAGTCCAGGGTTTCCACCTGCTCCTTTTCCTTTCCCAGGGCCATTAAATGTTGCTGTTCCATGGGGCTCCCCGTGCCCTTATCCTCTCAGTTTGCAGTTTTCTCTGGGAGATCTTGCCAATCACCACCTATCGGCTCAAGATCCCCTAGTCTTCATCTAAAGTTGCAATGCCACTTCTGACCTCTAGACCTATATATGTCTCTTTGATATCTCTCTTTGGATGTTTGTTTTGTGCCTCAAACTATCATGTCTAAAACTGAACTCCTCTCCTTTTCTGCTTCTCAGTGTGTTCTCTCCACAGTAAATGGTACTAGAATCTACCCAGTTTTCTAAATCAGAAACTTGAGATCAGATCTATAGGTACTTAATCATCAAGTCCTGTTTGATTTACTTTCAAAATACTTTAAAAAATCCACCTACTTCTTTTTATTCTCATGGCCACCATCACCTCTTTCCTGAGACACCGCGCTGGCTTTCTAACCGGGTTCATTCAGCTTCCGTCTTGCCCTTCCTATCTGTTTTCCAAAAGTAGCTTGAGTGTTCTTCCAAAACACAAAAGTGACAGTGTTGTTCTTTTACTTAAAAGTCTACGGAAACTTCCCCTTGTCATTGGAACACTGTCCAAACGCCTAACTGTGGCTGATAAAGACCCCGTGGTTGGCTCCCACCCCCTCCTCCTGCTTCCCTGAGGGGCTACAGGGAAATCCTTTTCTTCCGAATCACTCATCTCTGCGTGCTCACTTGTATCTCTTCTCTTTGCTTCTCCTTTGAATTGTTCCTTAATTATTAGTTTCACAGGGAAACCTGCTTTGTTCTACTAGATCAGTATGTTCCTTTAGCTTTGTTTATTCATGTTTTTTTTTTTTTACATTTGCCTATTTGATTATTTGTTTTACCACCTGGAATATAAGTTCATTAGGGATGAGACCATTACTGCATTTTCCACTGTATTTCCAGCTTCTAGCACCTAGCTGTGATACAGAGTAAATTCCCAAGAAATAGTTGCTCAATGTGTGAATAAATAAGTGGGCACACAGATATGATGACAGGGATAAGAAAAAGGTCCATTTTAAGCACAATTTTCTTAGGGGCTCAGGCCTATGATTCAAAAATAATCAATCAATTTTCTAAACCTCAGTGCTTTGTCAAAACGCATGATTCTGTTGCTTTTGAAAGGCAGTCTTCTGCTATGAACACTTGGGAGTTTTAGAAATTTTGTCTCTACTTTCCCATACCCAGATCAAAATTACTGCAACAATTAAACAACTCAACATATAGACTATTTTTTATCATTTTCTCATCCAATTTGCCTCAAAATTTTTTCTTAATGAAGGTGAAGGCTAGAGAAAAATAACATAAAGTATACCTTCAAGTTCACCATCCAACCCAAGATAGATCTAAAATATTACCAGGAATTATTATTTACTTTTGGGCTCTTCCTGTTTTAATGAAACCATTGAAAGAATTTAATATTCCCTCTGTCACCCAATTCCCATTATAGTACCCATGTTTTTTGCAAGTCTCCTCTCTTAGGTTTCACTGATTACAAAGCCATTCCAAAAGTTCCGTGTGAGCCACTGCTAAATTCCCAAGTTATTCTGAGTACTGCGTAGGGCACAGAACAGGTGTGAAACATGAGTCCTACCTTCAAGGAGCTTGTTGTGTAGAGAAAAGGGAACCAACACACTTGAAACCACTAAAAAAATGACTGAATACTAAAGACGTGATGTTGAGAATAAAGGTTATGGGAATTGCAGGAAGGAAAATGTCACCATGGACCAGAATACTTTGGAAAAGCTTCATGGACGAGGATAAACATGAGAAAGCATATCTAAATATGGGCGTTTGGAGAGGAAGAGAAAGACATTTAGGAAGGAAAGAACTGCATTTGATGGTGGTTGAACACTACTACCTTTTTTTTTTTAAACTGAAGTATAGTTGATTTACAATGTTGTGTTAATTTCTGCTGTACAGCAAAGTAATTCAGTCATACATATACATATATATATTCTTTTTTATATTCTTTTCCATTATGGTTTATCCCAGAGCATTGAATATAGTTCACTGTGCTGTATAGTAGGACCTTGTACTGCATTTTTTTTGTTTTTTCCTGCTCATAATTCTTTCCCCACTTCTTCCGGTATAGTGCTGTTCTTTTTGGTGTTCACGTGTTCTTTCCCCAATTCGTAAGGTTCTGAAGGGGTTGCCCATAGCCATATTTTAAATCCAACCTTCCCACCCAAGGACTGGGTCCAAGCATAACGACCCATGCCCTGGTGACAGCGATTAGCCCATGGATGTGACCTAAGGCAGGCGAATTCTATTCCTTCTCTGGGATTTCATGTAACTGCTTGAAGAGAACATTTCCCTTTTCTGTTAAGCCACTGCTGGTAAAATGTAAGCCTGCCACTGTCTCTGTCCACAATGTTTCTTCCCTCTGCTGTACAGAGGAAGCTTGTCTGCAGTCAGAGAAAGTAAGAACCACACAGAGAAGGAGAGAGAGTGAGGGAACCACATTGCTTGACTCTCTGGAGGCCCTGAGGGCACCTGTGTACCCAGATTTTCTATTTCTGTGGCTAAGACATCAAGCTCATTTGAACTGGTTTCAGCCAATCTTAACCTGAGAGACGAGTCCTGACCAAAACGGGGGGTAAACGGTGGATGTGGAGAGAGAACAGACGTGTAGAGTCATAAAGGGATGGTGGTAACGGGTAAGAAGACCCAGATCAAAGCAGTATCTGGAGGAAGTGGCAGAACTTGGTTGGGACCAGATATACCCAATGAGAAGAAAACATTGTCAAAACTGGAATTCAGGGGATCTGTGAACTCACTGACAGAAGTGGGTATAGATGGGATGAGGAAGTGTGTTTGAAGGGAAACAATAGTCAAACCATGACAGCTGAGTTCCTGGTAAAGTTGGGACTTTGTCAGTCTATGGTTTTAGCTTGATGACCTGTCCCACACTGGTATGACAGCATGAAATACAGGAAAGTGATCTGATTTGGTGCTTTTTGTGTCAGCACTCTGCAGAGGATGACAGAAAACTCTAATTATGCTTCCCAAACTCAGCCTTTCCCACAGAAAGCCCAGGGAGAATCTGTAGCATCGAACAGTGGTTCTCAAAACGTGGTCCCTGGATCAACTGCATCTGTATCACTTGGGAATGTTTTAGAAACGCAAAGTCATGGGCACAACCCCAGAGGAAGGGCATCAGAATCGCTGGGGGTGGGGACAGTGGTCTGCCTTTTACAGGCTCGTGAAGAATATTCTTTACATGGGACTCCACTGCAGGAGAGGTAATCCACCACTTACTGCTATGATTTCACATAGGAAGAATGACTCCCTTCAAAAAATTTATTTTCCCTAAATCTATTCAATCAAAAACTGTATGCTGAGTATGTGCTATCTACCAGGCACTGTTCCAGGCACTTTGGATGCTGCAGGGAGCAAACCTGATACCGTCAAACACAAAAATACACAGATGTTGGCAATTAAAAATTATGCTATGGTAACTGAATCACAATGCTGTCCACCTGAAACTAACACAACATTGTAAATCAACTATAGTCCAATAAAATAAAAAAAAATGATGCTATGGAAGTGAAGGGGACCTGAGTGTCAGTTAGGGAATCACAAAAGTTTCCCTAAAGAAATGACATTTAAGTCAAGAAAGAATGACCAGGAGTTAGCCTGGTGAAGGGCAGAGTAGGTAACGTGAAGGCATCCCAGGCCCTGAAAGGGACAGGCCTGGCTCTTTCAGAGACCTGAAGACAGACCGGCATGAGTAGGTCATTGTTAATGATGCTGTTGAAGCTGGGTAGGCAGGTCAGATAGATCATGCAGGCCCTTGTAAATCCCATTAAAGATTTTGAACTTGCCACTGACAGCAACTAAGAGGCTACTGACAAGTTTCACGCATGAGCTAACATGATTTTTTTTAATGTAAATTTTCTTTAAAAAAAAGGCAAAGCCTTTCCTACTCCACAAGTGTGGGTGTGACAGTATGATGATTTAAATTCCCTCTAAGTTATAGGAAGGTAGTAGAGAAACTTTCTCTGCGCGAGGCTTTGATGAAGGTCAAGAGTGGGTAGAGCGTCCCTGTGGGACTAAATGCCAGGAAGAAAAAAGGAAGAAGGGCTTAGGAGCTTCTGCTTTGTGGCTGTAGCTGAGACTCATCCTGCCTGTCCATGTCAAGCGGCAGGAGTGCGAGTTCATCTTCCTCTGTACGCAGGGGACCCTGGTGCTCGGGCTGGGTCCATACAGAGGCTTTTTTCCTACACATGATCTCATATAGAGACTTCATTCACTTTCCAGGCATCTCAGTCACCTCCCTGAGAATGATACCCAAATCTATATGTCCTCCGTGACCTTGAGATTTTCATTTTTAATATCTTGATGCGATTGCCCTGTGCTCATACACGACGCTAATGACCATTGCAAACACGCAGCTGTTTAGTGTTGGTCTGTGTATATAGTTCACTACTGCTTGAAAAATCACACAGACCCAGCCGTGACTGCCCTCCTGCATTTCAGTGACGTGACTCACGTTATCTGCTCGACAGTCGACCCTGGGACGGCACCGTCACCACAAATAGCCTGCCTGCAATTAAACTCATCATGTCTTTCCCTAACCAACTGGCCTCTGACCTCCTCTGCCTCTGTCAGTAACATCGGCTTTTACTACCTCCCAGCTTCCAAGGTCTGGAGTCTTTCCTGACTTCTTTGTCTTCTGCCCTCACCGACTGCAAGCACTAAGATTGCTCCTGATGGCCTGGGGGAGGGGGGGAACCCTGCTCACCTGGGGGGATCCCACTCACCTGGGGGGATGCAAATGCCTGCATGCCATTTGTTCCTCCCTTTCGTTCCCCTTTACCATCCTCATCCTACTCACCCCGAAGTAGGCTGCTTCCACCACATCACCACTCCTCCTCCTCAATCTAGGTCCCTTTCCGGTACATCACTGGTGTCACTGTGACTACTCTTACGAGTTGTTCTTCATCAAGCCTATTTGATTTAGCAAAGGCTGTTCTACATTATTTTTTTACAGTGGAATCTTCCTTTTTTTCCTTAAAGGAATGTTATATAGAACCCCAACCCTCTGGTTAAAGATGGGCTAACGGGAACACAACTGCCTTGAACTGTCCTCGGCAGCCTCTTTGGCACCCAGAGGCTCAGAAAGGCAGTTTGAAAACAGGGGTGCACGGAACAGAGTTAAGCTCCTTGGAAGGATATGCATGTTTTCTTCACAATGTCTTTTTAAAAAATATTCTAGTTATCCATCTATGCAAACCTTCTAACCCAGTCACACAGTTCACAAAGAGTTCCCGGGTGCACAGTGGCATTCCCTAGTCCCTGCCTGGGCCCTGCCTTCAGGGCCTGGATGCAGGCCGTGCATCTCTGACAGGCTAACTTCTCCTTTTCTCAGCCCCAATCCCACCTCTCAAGGGGTTCTTGGATTATGTCAGCTCTCAGCAAGTTTTCTTTCTTCAAATTCCTGTAGTATTCCTCTTCTTAAACTTACCCTGTGCTATCTTGAACATTCATCTTTTCGGGTATACATTTGATTTCTTCCACTAGAAAACAGGCCACTTAAGGGAAGAATCAAGTCTTCTGTCACTTTATCCTCAGCTCCCAGTATAATATACGGCTCATAGGATTTGCTTAGTGGGTGTATTTTGACGATAACCCACAGTAAGAAATAATAACAATAGGTCCATCGATCTCACTTTCATTAATAGAAGTCTATGTTAAATATTCTGTCACTGAAAATGTTCCTCCAGACCAGTGCTTTTAACTTCAGAGAGCCAGCCACTATGACTTTAATTACAATCATTACTTTTTTCTCCAATTACCGTTAAGCCTACAACTAACTTTTCTGACTCTCTTTCATTAAATTACTCTGGAAGTAGATTTGGGGAATGACCACAGATGTCTGTGACTGGGGAGTTCTTCATCTAGACTAGAAATAGTGTTTTAGTCCATCCCCAGACATTTTAGCAAAGTCACACTTAAATCATAGTCAAAAGATTACAAGAAACTTACTTGTATTAGTATCTAAGTCAAATGGTGTCACTTCTGTTTTAAACCACTTAGCGTGTTTTACAGCGCGCTCTCCACCTCTCTAGCCTCAGCTCCACCACCTCCCCCGCCCCCGCCCCCCCCACTCCCCCCCCCCAGCAGCATTCAGCTCTCAGTTCCCTGGAACCCTGCTGGCATGCTGCCTGGATGGCCTTCCCTGCTCTTTCCTTGATCAGTTCCTGTCATGCTTGAGCCTCAGTCAGCTTGTCACTTCCTTAAGAGAGTCCTTCTCTGATCTCCCAGAATAGGTAAACCTTCCACATTATACGCTCCTACATTCCTTATCACAATGGTAACTAACTGTGAAATAGCTTTCGTGTCTGTTATTCCCATCAGATTGTAAGCTCTAGATGTCAGAGACCCTACAAATCTTATGCACTGTAATAGTTTCAGTGGCTGATGCATTATAAACGCCTGAGTGAATAAATGAACGAACATTTTATGAATGACTATTTCATAAAACTTTCAGAGGAACAAACCATTACAATGTTATTTACATCCAGAGCTTAATCCTCCTTCTCGTCCTGCCCTGAATGTACATAGGAGGTGTTCTCTGGGTCACGTGATTCACACGAAACATACATGTTTTATAAAATAACTTCAACTTTCATAAAAATAAGCCCCCAAAACCAAGCATTATGCAACAAAAACATCACTTGCTCCCGAACAGAATCCAAGCAACTTAAATGACTGGGTATAACAGGAAAATCCAAAATATTTGTTTTGTTTAACATTGTCTTATTTGTGCATACTAGCCTGGATAGTTACATCATTCTTTTAAATTTTAGGTTATTTTGAAAATTGTATCCAGTCGGGTAAAAAGTGCAAACAAGCAGTCTCATAGCTATGAATTGTCTACACATTGAAAACTTTTAGTACACAATTATCACCAAAGTTAATGTGGTCTCCTTCCCCGAAGGCCCCAGCAACCCCGCAGACATGTCCGTGACTTGTTTCTGTGCCCTTTCAGTCTCGAATTATCCTGCTGAGTCAGATAACTGGAGAACAAATTAGCACCAACTGCAGAGGAAATTTTTCTGATACAAAAATCTGACCTTAAACCCCCCAAGCCCTGAATATCCTCTGTCAGAGTGCTAACAGTTCACCAGATTTGCACTGAAGAGTCTAAAGTTTCATGCTCTCACTCATGTTTCCTCCACAATTCTTGTCTTACCGAGAGTAGGGATAGGACTCAATTGGTTTGTCAGTTTTTTGACCAGGATAAGTCATTATTCAGTTGAAAGAAGGGGGAGGGGAAAATCTAACTGTATTCTGGAACAGCATTCAAACCCATGGATACTTGTGCATTGTTCTTCCCAGCCCTTTGCTCGTTTTATCACCCTATATCCAATTGGACAGTATGAATAAAGTATGAATAAAGGTTATAAAGTATGAATAAAGTATGAATAAAGGTTATGTTTTGAGGGTAGGTGACACACACACACACGTAATTCACAGCAGGAGGAGATATAGTTGGATGTAATCAAGTCTTTCTCTGGAGTGACTGACCTGCATGCTTTTAAATGATCAGACCCATCATGGTAGGTGGCAGGAGGCTTCTGAAGGAATCCTGCATCCTCCACAGGCTTGCCATCTTCTTTGACTGCCAGCATTTCAGTGCTGGAATCTGTCTCTGAAAACACTCTCTTGATTGTTTCATTTTGCCCAGGCCTGTGCAAGAGCCGAGGATCCCTGTGGTGGTACCTGCCTCTGCTTTCCTCATCCTTCCCTGACCGTCTCTTAATGTCAGAGGACCGTCTTGGCAGGGAAACACTGCATCCTTGGTATGTTGTGCCTTTTCCTCTGTGGAGATTTAAAGAGTAGCTCTCACACTTGGTCAGCTCCGTGTGCTTTTTATCTTTGGATCCTAAATGTACTGGATGGATTTCATTAGGAGCAGAAGACTCATCCAAGCTTCCATTTGGTTTCTTATTTCTCCTTCTCCGAGACAGGCGGAATTTCACTTGGGCTCTTCGTTTTGCCTGAATCCAGTGACTCTCATCGGTGGACGATGAATCTGAAGAATCTGTGTCAGTCTCACTCCATTGGTGGCTGGGGATTTGGAGGTGAAAATCCTTTCTTCTCCCTTTCACTTGTTCTTCTGTGTGCTCGTACCTCAGAGCAGCCCTCCTCTTCCTCCTAGGCCTCTGTTTTACTGATTTCTTACCAGACTCCTTCCTAGCAGGGCTCAGCACCACGACAGGGGTGCTTTGCTCAAATGAGGCTTCTGACATGTCATGTAAGATGGCAGATCTAGACAAAGCAGCAGGCGAAGGATGGAGAATGGGAATGGACAGGAAAGCCATGGGAAAAGAGAGAGAGAGAGCGATGAAAATGACAGCACGGACGCAAAGTTGGTAAATAAAGATCAAATGAGGGAAATGCACTAAGGGAGAAAAATTAGGCTGGTATAAATTATCCACGGACAATGTAAGGCAGAGGTAAGAGTCACACAGTCTCAGCAAACACAGCAAGAGTACAAAGCACTGGTCTAAAAACACACCAAATGGGATCATTTGCTGGGCACTTACCTGCAGATGTCCTGAGTGGATGGACAGACAGACAACCTTGACTGGCTCCTGGGAGCTGTCCCTGTGGTCGGGCTGCTCGCCTGGAGAAACAAGTTAGATAATTTGGCATCTTGGTTAAGGTAATACATCGTCGATATCTTGCTTTTTTTCCACATATTTAAAAAATTACAACAAATGTGGCTGCCGGTCATGTTGCTCGTAAGGCAGCTCACAGGATATAGGAAGTCGGAGGGCCGGTTTTGCAAAAGTAAAACTGATTTGAGGAACTTGGAACAGCTGAGATGCTGTACCACTTTGCTGTTTCTTCATTTGTGAGAGAGGAAGATGATTCCAGAAGTTTCTATTCTATTTACTGTAAACTTTTGAGGGGAATGGTTCAATTTGCCTTGGGAACAAATAGGCAACCCTTGAATAGCCTATGATAGAAAGGACACAATGTCTATTATGTGACCAGCATGATAATAATCCGGGAAGCTTCAATAATCAAATAGCCCTTAGATTGCTAGATACTGCCTGGGGTTAACATTGTCACTTTAAGGCCCCATGAGATGATATATTTAAAAACACTTCATAATATTTAAAAGCCTACAGTGATTATTATTATTTCATCATTGACACTAATAAAATCTATCCATTGCAACATTATTGAACCTTCATATCTTTTAACCTAAGATAAGAGAGCCTGAAATTATGCAGATTGTTGGCACAGATTTGAGTCCATTTCATGAAACTCCTATCTTTGAAACACAACATTTTCTTCACTATTTTGACTTATTTAACTGTTGTATTTAGTACAGACAATAATGACAAATCAAAAGCTAGACTGTGTTGAGAATTTACTGTGCGTAAGGCATGGTGCTGTGGTTTATCTACTGTCCCTTTAATCCTTACAATAATCTCACAAAACAGAAATACTAATAACTAACAGTTTTGAGGGAATATTATGTGCCAATCACTGTTCTAAGTAATTTTCATATGTTCATTCATCAATACTCACAAGAAACACATGTGGCGCATACTAGAATTATTTCCATGTTACAGATGAGGAAACTGAGGAATTGGTGCTGCTCTGTGCTAGTAGGTGGTAGAGCAGGGCTTTGGGTTAGAAATCCTGCTCCTCTATCTGCTCTCATTCCCACCTAGAAAGGCACCCCTCTCCTTTACATAGAGGTAACTGAGGGAGTCCCAGGTCCAGATTTAGGCCATTCTGACTGCACAGATGAAGTTGCCACCAAGAAAATAATAGTAAAGGTAGAAAGATTAACCCCAAATTTCAAAGTAGTTCTAAAACTCTCCATATTAAAGATATGTACATAGAAATCAACTACAAGAAAAAACTGCAAAAAAAATTTTAAAAAACACCTAAACATGTGGAGGCTACACAATATGCTACTAAACAACCAAGGTATCACCGAAGAACTCAAAGAGGAAATAAAAAATACCTGGAGACAAATGAATATGGAAACACAATCATCCAAAATCTCTGGGACTCAGCAAAAGCAGTTCTAAGAGGAAAGTTTATAGCAATACAAGCCTACCTCGGGAAACAAGAAAAATCTCAAGTAAACAACTTGGGCTTCCCTGGTGGCACAGTGGTTGAGAGTCCACCTGCCGATGCAGGGGACACGGGTTCGTGCCCCGGTCTGGGAAGATCCCACATGCCGCGGAGCGGCTGGGCCCATGAGCCATGGCCACTAAGCCTGCGTGTCCAGAGCCTGTGCTCCGCAACGGGAGAGGCCACAACAGTAAGAGGCCCACGTATCGCAAAAAAAAACAAAACAAAAACAAACAAAAAAACCACAACTTATCCTTACACCTAAAGGAACTAGATGAAGAAGAACAAACAAAAGCCAAAGTTAGCAGAAGAAAAGATATAATAAAGATCAGAGCAGAAATAAACAAACTAAAGACTAAAAAAAAAAAAAAGAAAAAATAGAAAAGATCAATAAAACTAACAGCTGGTTCTTTGGAAAGATAAGCATAATTGATAAACCTTTAGCCAGACTCATCAAGAAAAAAAGAGAGAGGGCCCAAATCAATAAAATCAGAAATGGAAAAGGTAAATTACAACCAACCCCACAAAAATACAGAAGAGCATAAGAGACTACTATGAACAACTATATGCCATGAAAATGGACAACCTAGAAGAAATGGGCAAATTCTTAGAAATGTACAATCTCCCAAGACTGAACCAGGAAGAAATAGATAATATGCACAGACCGATTACCAGTAATGAAATTGAATCGATAGTTAAAAAACTCCCAACAAACAAAAGTTGAAGATCAGATGGCTTCACAGGTGAATTCTACCAAACATTTAGAGAAGAGTTAATACCTATCCTTCTCAAACTATTCCAAAGAAATTGCAGGGGAGGGAACACTTCCAAACTCTTTCCATGAGTTCAGCCTCACCCCGATACCTAAACCAGACAAAGATATCACACAAAAATGAAAATTCAGGCCAATATCACTGATGAGCACAGATGCAAAAATCCTCAGCAACAATACTAGCAAACTGAATCCAACAGTACATTAAAAGAATCATACACCATGATCAAGTGGGATTTGTCCCACAGATGCAAGGATTTTTCAATATCTGCAAATCAATCAATGTGATACACCACATTAACAAATTGAAGAATAAAAACCATATGATCATATCCATAGATGCAGAAAAGCTTTTGACAAAATTCAACATCCATTTATGACAAAAACTCTCCAGAAAATAGGCATAAATGGGAATATACCTCGACATAATGAAGGCCATATATGACAAACCCACAGCTAACATCACACTCAATGGTGAAAAGCTGAAAGCATTTCCTCTAAGATCAGTAACAAGACAAGGATGTCCGTTCTTGTTATGTTTATTTAACATAGTTTTGGAAGTCCTAGCTTCTGCAATCAGAGAAAAAAAAGAGGAATCCAAATTGAAAAGAAAGAAGTAATACTGTCACTGTTAGCAGATGACATGATACCATACATAGAAGATCCTAAAGACAACACCAGAAAACTAATAGAGCTAATCAATGAATTCAGTAAAGTTTTAGGATACAAAATTAATACACAGAAATCTGTTGCATTTCTGTATTAATAATGAACTATCAGAAGGAGAAATTAAGGAAACAATCCCATTTACCATCACCTCGAAAAGAATAAAAACTGGAATAAAACTACCTAGGAATAAAGCTACCTAAGGATGTAAAAGACCTGTACTTGGAAAACTATAAGACACTGATGAAAGAAATTGAGGACGACACAAACAGATGAAACATATACCACGTTCATGTACTGGAAGAATTAATATTGTTAAGATGACCATACTACCCAAGGCAATCTACAGATTCAGTGAAACCCCTATCAAAATACCAAGGGTATTTTTCACAGAACAGGAACAAATAACTTTAAAATGTGTGTGGAAACACAAAAGACCCCCTATAGCCAATAATATCTTCAGAAAGAATAGAGCTGGAGGAGTTAGGTTTCCTGACTTCAGACTATACTACAAAGCTACAGTAATCAAAACAGTATGGTACTGGTACAAAAACAGAAAAATAGATCAATGGAATAGAACAGAGAGTCCAGAAATAAACCCATGCACTTATGATCAATTAACCTATGACAAAAGAGTCAAGAATATACAGTGGAGAAAAGACAGTCTCTTCAATAAGTGGTACTGGGAAAACTGGAAGATACATATAAAGAATGAAATTAGAACATTTCCTCACACCATATACAAAAAAAAAAAAAAAAAAAAAACCCCTCAAAAAACCCCAAAAAACCCTCAAAATGGATTAAAGGCCCAAACGTAAGACATAAACCATAAAACTCCTAGAGGAAAACATAGACAGAACACTCTTTGACATAAATTGTAACAGTATTTTTTTTGATGTGTCTCCTAAAGCAAAGGAAATAAAATCAAAAATAAACAAATGGGACCTAATTAAACTCAAAAGCTTTTGCAGAGCAAAGGAAACCATAAGCAAACAAAAAGGCAACCTACTGAATTGGAGAAAATATTTGCAAATGATATGACAGATAAGGGGTTGATATGAAACATATAAACAGCTCATGCAACTCAACATCAAAAAACAAACAACCTGATTATAAAAATGGAAAGAGGACCTGAATAGACATTTTTCTAAAGAGGACATTCAGATGGCCAACAGACACATGAAAAGATGCTCAAAATCACTATTCATCAGGGAAATGCAAATCAAAACTGCAATGGTATATCACTTCACACATAGCAAGACAACTATCATCAAAAAGAAAACAAAAGGCAAGTTTTGGAGAGGATGTGGAGAAAAGGGAACACTCCTACACATTGCAGCCATTGTGGAAAACTGTATGGAGGTTTCTCAAAACACTAAAAATAGAATTATCACACAGAACAGAGCAATTTCACTGTTGGGCATACATCTGAAAAAAACAAAAACACTAATTCTAAAAGATACATCCACCCCAGTGTTCACAGCAGCATTATTTACAATTGCCAAGATATGGAAGCAACCTAAGTGTCCATCAACAGATGAATGGATAAAGAAGATAATATTCAATGGAATATTACTCAGTCATAAAAAAAGAAAATTTGCCATTTGCAAAAACATGGATGGACTTGGAGGGTATTATGCTATGTGAAATAAGTCAGACAGAGAAAGATAAATACTGTATGATATCACTTCTATGTAGAATCTGAAAAATAAACTGGTGAATATAACAAAAAAGAAACAGACTCAGATATAGAACACAAACCAGTGGTTACCAGTGGGGAGAGGGAACAGACAAGGGACAAGATAGGGCAGGGGATTAATAGGTACAAACTGCTATGTATAAAGTAAGTATGCTACAAGGATATATTCCACAATGCAGGGAATACAGCCAATATTTTATGATAACTATAAATGGAGTGTAACTTTTAAAAACTGTGAATCACTATGTTGTACACCTGTAACTTACACAATATTGTACATCAAATATACTTCAATTTACAAAAAGCTAAAAAAAAAAAAAAAAGAAAAAGGTAAATGCAGATGATTGTGGGATCCAGAGGAAAAGAAACTAATTCTAACTCAAAAGGTTAGGAAAACTTCAAGAGGAGGTACGGAAGGCTGAATAATACACCCCTTCACCCCAGCCAAGATGTCAACTTCTTAATCCCTGGAATTTGTGAATCTGTATCCTTACATGACAAAAGGGACTTTGCAGAGGTGATTAAAGTTAAGGGCCTTGAGATGGGGAGATGGTCCTGCATTATCCAGGTGGGCCAGGTGTAATCAGGAGGATGCTTCTAAGAGTGAGGCAACAGAGTTAGGGTCAGGGAGAGAAGACATAAGGATGGGAGCAGAAGTTGGAGAGAGGGGGAGATGCTACACTTCTGCATTTGAAGATAGCGGGAGGGGGCTCTGAGTGAAGGAATGCAGGCAGCCTCTAGAAGCTAGAAAAGGCTACAAAATGAGCTCTCCCTAGAGGGTCCAGAAAAAATGCAGTCTTGCTGATATCTGGATTGTAGCCCAGTGAGACCCATGTTTGACTTCTGACCTCTAGAACTGTAAGATGATACGTTTGTGTTGTTTTAAGACAAGTTTGTGGTAATTTGTTATAGCGGTCACAGGAAACTAATATAGGAGGTAACATTTTAGCTAAGCTTAAAAGGAAAGAAGGAGTTATTAAAGAAGAGATTAAAAATATTCTAGGCAGAGGAAGCAGTGTCCTGACAGGGGAGGATGGCATCTTCAATGTGTTCTAACAAACTGATCTACATTTGTGTACTTCTTTTTTAAAAACTTATTTTACTGAAGTATAGTTGACTTATAATGTGTCAATTTCTGCTGTACAGCAAAGTGATTCAGATATACATATATATTCTTTTTTATATTCTTTTCCATTATGATTTATTGCAGGGTATGGAATATAGTTCCCCGTGCTATATGGTAGGACCTTGTTGTTTATCCATCCTATAATAGTTTGCATCTGCTAATCCCAAACTCTGAATCCTTCCCTCCTTCACCCCCCTCTCCCCTGTCAACCACCGGTCTGTTCTCTATGTCTGAGTCTGTTTCTGTTTCATAGATAAGTTCATTTGTGTCATATTTGAGATTCCACATATATGTGATATTATATGGTATTTGTCTTTCTCTTTCGGACTTCACTTAGTATGATAATCTCTAGGTCCACCCATGTTGCTGCAAATGGCATTATTTCATTCTTTTTTATGCCTGAGCAATATTCCACTGTATATATGTACCACATCTTCTTGATCCAATCATCTGTCGATGGACATTTAGGTTGTTTCCATGTCTTGGCTACTGTGAATAGTGCTGCTATGAACATAGGGGTGCATGTATCTTTTTGAATTAGCATTTTGCCTGGATATATGCCCAGGAGTGGGATTGCTGGATCATACAGTAACTCTATTTTTAGATTTTGAAGAACTTCCATACTGTTTTCCCTAGTGGCTGCACCAATTTACATTCTTACCAACAGCGCAGGAGGGTTCCCTTTTCTCCACACCCTCTCCAGTATTTGTTATTTGTAACATCTGCCCCCTTCTGACTTTTAACTTTGAGTCTTTTCTGTCAACCCACGAACACTGTGTATTTTTAAAGTCTTTGAACATCATCTTTGGACACCAGTCCGTGTTCGATTATCTCCTTCAATATTTGTATTAAAACTCACTTATTTCAAGTTTTCTAATGTGGATCAACTTCATATCTACCCATCGAAAGCATAGCCAGTTTTTGTAAAAATAGAAGCATTTCTGTACTCAACGCAGTGAGCAGTAAGTTTTGTTAGCTTGTGTACTGTTTATTTCACGTACACCCATTGAGGTTCATAGGAAGTTGTGCATACAGCAGGCACTGAATAAAAGCCACATGTGTGAAGTTTGCTCCTCATTCTGTTTTTAAAAAAGCAATGCACAAAATGTAAAATAGATAGCTAGTGGGCAGCAGCCGCATAGCCCAGGTAGATCAGCTCGGTGCTTTGTGACCACCTAGATGGGTGGGATAGGGAGGGTGGGAGGGAGGTACAAGAGGGAGGGGATATGGGGATATATGTATACATATAGCTGATTCACTTTGTTATACAGCAGAAACTAACACACCATTGTAAAGCAATTATACTCCAATAAAGATGTTAAAAAAATAAAAAGCAATGCAGCCCCAAAATGACCTTCAATCACTGATGATGTGACTATGAATGTGAACCACAATATGATGAGCATCATAATGGGTATCCATGGCTACTTAATGGTGTGTTAAAACCAATTCCACGAAGTTGCACAGGCAAAGGTGCTGCAATAGACATCATCATGATAAAATAAAATTTATAACCTCACAGGTCTGGGCAAATGCATGGTCTGCAATGGGAAGGTGATTTATCAATTAATAATAACACAGAACATTAAAAAACATGCAGCTTTCCTTTGGAGAGAGTTTTGGTCCACCATGACACTAAATCAAATAACATTTATATCTATAACCCTGAAGGATTTTGAAGGGAACTGAAACTGTTCCTTGCTGCCGCTCAAGAGTCTTCAAATAGCTCACATCCGGTGTTAGTCTATACATATTGAGCGGGTAGTTGGGCTACTGCTGGAGCAGATGCTGCCAGTGCCTCCCTGGACCTTCGCCCTACCCTGAGTTCACTTGCCTGTGGACTGGTCCCCACTTGATTTCTCTGCCTGGGTCTTTCCTGGTACCACGTGCACATGCTGGGCTGCACACAGGCACAGCCTGAAGTGTGGGATAAGTTAACCCCCTGGGGACAGTTCTTGGGTTGGAGTCAGTGGATAAGTGCCCTGGCTTATTCCATCTTCCGAGGGGCAGTTCTGAGAGGTGGCTACCAGAGTTTCTCAAAAGGTCCTGAGCTGGATCAAGGCCCATTTGTTCACAGGTCATCAACACACTCTTTATTGGCATTTCCCCTTTCTCTGTCTTACTTTTTTCATGCCTTGTGTGCTTCCCAGAAAAACTACCTGCACCTGACAAAGACAGCATCTAAATTGACTGGAATCTATTTGACCAGCTGATGGATATGAAATTAATCTTAGCTTGTGTCACTTTTGATTCATTTGCTCAGCAAACATGAATAAAGATCTATCATGTAATCAACACAATGCTGAGTTCTGAGAATAAAGAAATGGATGGCATCCTGACAGGGCTTCTTGTTTAGTGGAGAAGAGGTGTAAGTGAACAGGCAATTTTAATACAGTCTAGGGTATCCTGATAGTATAGTAGTGGGAGTTCCGATGAAGGAAGGGCACCTAATGGAGGGTGGAGCAGAGATTTAAAGGAAGTGTCCCAGAGAAGAGAAAACCTCAACTCAAAAGTGTGGTGTGGGTCATGTGGGTGAGGACCGTCCAGACGGGGAGAAGAGTGTGTCAGAGTAGAGTGGGGAGACCATGGCTTGTTATGGGAACCACAGAGAGTCTGGTAATGGCTGGAGGGAAGGTGGTGAGGAAGATAGGAAGTGATACAAAGTCAGGAAAAAGAAGTAGATGGAGGTTTTATATGCCACATTGAAAAGCGTTGGTTGTATACCCAAATAAATGGAAAGTCACTGAGACAATCAGAAGCAAATGGAAATGATTAAATTTGGGCACCAGAAAGCTCACTTTGCCAGCTGAGCATTGGAAGGTCCAGAACTAACTATAAATAGAGAGAATTAGGATTGTTATATCCAGGATACAGCAGGGAAGGAGGAAAGGAAAAGTTTAAGCAATACCATCCCAACTTGTTGTTTTATTTTTAAATATGATAAAAATCATTTGAAAGATCAGCTGAAAAAAGTAACATGGGGAAATATCTAGGAAAATTCTTTAATAAGAGCTAAGTGAAATCAGAGTACTTTTACCAAATACCAAACATAGTGTGAAGATTCAGAAATAAGAATATGTGGGTGGCAAAGATACATCATTAAAATAGAAATTTATTTATCTATGTATCTATCTTTCTATACCGTAGTACATAATAAAGTTGCATTTCAACTTTTCGGTGGGAAAAGGCTAGGTTATTAAATAAATAGCATGGGCAGAATTACAGGGGAAGATGGCGGAAGAGTAAGACGCGGAGATAACCTTCCTCCCCACAGATACATCAGAAATACATCTACACATGGAAAAACTCCTACAAAACACCTACTAAACGCTGGCAGAAGACCTCAGACCTCCCAAATGGCAAGAAACTCCCCCACGTACCTGGGTAGGGCAAAAGAAAAAAGAAAAAACACAGACAAAGGAATACGGATGGGAGCTGCGCCAGTGGGAGGGAGCTGTGGAGGAAAGCTTTCCACACATTAGGAGTCCCTTCGCGGGCGGAGACTGCGGGTGTTGGAGGTGGGGAGCTTCGGCGCCACGGAGGAGAGCACAGCAACAGGGGTGCGGAGGGCAAAGCGGAGAGATTCCCGCACAGAGGATGTGTGCCGACCGGCACTCACCAGCCCGAGAGGCTTGTCTGCTCACCCGCCGGGGCGGGCGGGGCTGGGAGCTGAGGCTCAGGCTTCGGTCGGAGCGCCTGGAGAGGACTGGGGTTGGCGGCGTGAACACAGCCTGCAGGGGGTTTGTGCGCCACGTCTAGCCGGGAGGGAGTCCAGGGAAAACTCTGGAGCTGCCAAAGAGGCAAGAGACTTTTTCTTACCTCTTTGTTTCCTGGTGCGCGAGGAGAGGGGATTCAGAGCGCTGCTTAAAGGAGCTCCAGAGACGGGCGCGAGCCGCGGCTAACAGCGCGGACACCAGAGACGGGCATGAGACGCTAAGGCTGCTGCTGCCGCCACCAAGAAGCCTGTGTGCGAGCACAGGTCACTCTCCACAACCCCCTTCCGAGAGCCTCTGCAGCCCGCCACTGCCAGGGTCCCGGGATCCAGGGACAACTTCCCTGGCAGAACACACGACGCGCCTTACACTGGTGCAACGTCACGCCGGCCGGCGCCTCACGCTCGTGCAACGTCACGCCGGCCGCCGCCTCACGCTCGTGCAACGTCATGCCGGCCTCTGCCGCCGCAGGCCCGCCCCGCACTCCGTGCCCCTCACTCCCCACTGGCCTGAGTGAGCCAGAGCCCCCAATCAGCGGCTCCTTTAACCCCGTCCTGTCTGAGCGAAGAACAGACGCCCTCAGGCGACCTACACGCAGAGGCGGGGCCAAATCCAGAGCTGAGCCCCGGCAGCTGTGCAAACAAAGAGAAAGGGAAATCTCTCCCAGCAGCCTCAGGAGCAGCGGATTAAATCTCCACAATCAACTTGATGCACCTGCATCTGTGGAATACCTGAATAGACAACGAATCATCCCAAATTGAGGAGGTGGACTTCGAGAGCAAGATTTATGATTTTTTCCCCTTTTCCTCTTTTTCTGTGTATGTATATGCTACTGTGTGAGATTTTGTCTGTATAGCTTTGCTTCCACTATTTGTCCTAGGGTTCTATCCGTCCGTTTTTTGTTTATAAAATTTTTTTCTTAATTATTTCAATAACATTTTTGTTTTTGTTTTTGTTTTTGTTGTTTTTTTGTTTCTTGCGGTACGCGGGCCTCTCACTGTTGTGGCCTCTCCCGCTGTGGAGCACAGGCTCCGGACGCGCAGGCTCAGCGGCCATGGCTCACGGGCCCAGCCGCTTCGCGGCATGTGGGATCTTCCCGGACCGGGGCACGAACCCGTATCCCCTGAATCGGCAGGCGGACTCCCAACCGCTGCACCACCAGGGAAGCCCTTAATAACTTTATTTTATTTTATCTTATTTTATTTAATCTTTCTTTCCCTCCCTCCCTCCCTCTCTCTCTCTCTCTTTCTTCTTTTTCTCCCTTTTATTCTGAGCCGTGTGGATGAAAGGCTCTTGGTGCAGCAGCCAGGAGTCAGTGCTCTGTCTCTGAGGAGGGAGAGCCAACTTCAGGACACTGGTCCACAAGTGACCTCCCAGCTTCACATAATATCAAACGGCAAAAATCTCCCAGAGATCTCCATCTCAACACCAGCACCCAGCTTCACTCAACGACCAGCAAGCTAAGGTACTGGATATCCTATGCCAAACAAATAGCAAGACAGGAACACAACCCCACCCATTAGCAGAGAGGCTGCCTAAAATCATAATAGGTCCACAGACACCCCAAAACACACCACCAGACGTGGACCTGCCCACCAGAAAGACAAGATCCAGCCTCATCCACCAGAACACAGGCACTAGTCCCCTCCACCAGGAAGCCTACACAACCCACTGAACCAACCTTAGCCACTGGGGACAGACACCAAAAACAATGGGAACTACGAACCTGCAGCCTGCAAAAAGGAGACCCCAAACACAGTAAGATAAGCAAAATGAGAAGACAGAAAAACACACAGCAGATGAAGGAGCAAGATAAAAACCCACCAGACCTAACAAATGAAGACGAAATAGGCAGTCTACCTGAAAAAGAATTCAGAATAATGATAGTAAAGATGATCCAAAATCTTGGAAATAGAATAGACAAAACGCATGAAACATTTACCAAAGACCTAGAATAACTAAAGATGAAACAAGCAACGATGAACAACACAATAAATGAAATTAAAAATACTCTAGATGGGATCAATAGCAGAATAACTGAGGCAGAAGAATGACCCGGAAGATAAAATAGTGGAAATAACTACTGCAGAGCAGAATAAACATAAAAGAATGAAAAGAACCGAGGACAGTCCCAGAGACCTCTGGGACAACATTAAACGCACCAACATTCGAATTATAGGGGTTCCAGAAGAAGAAGAGAAAAAGAAAGGGACTGAGAAAATATTTTAAGAGATTATAGTTGAAAACGTCCCTAATATGGGAAAGGAAATAGTTAATCAAGTCCAGGAAGCACAGAGAGTCCCATACAGGATAAATCCAAGGAGAAATACACCAAGACACATATTAATCAAACTGTCAAAAATTAAATACAAAGAAAACATATTAAAAGCAGCAAGGGAAAAACAACAAATAACACACAGGGAATCCCCATAAGGTTAACAGCTGATCTTTCAGCAGAAACTCTGCAAGCCAGAAGGGACTGGCAGGACATATTTAAAGTGATGAAGGAGAAAAGCCTGCAACCAAGATTACTCTACCCAGCAAGGATCTCATTCAGATTTGATGGAGAAATTAAAACCTTTACAGACAAGCAAAAGCTGAGAGAGTTCAACACCACCAAAACAGCTTTACAACAAATACTAAAGGAACTTCTCTAGGGAAGAAACACAAAAGAAGGAAAAGACCTACAATAACGAACCCAAAACAATTAAGAAAATGGGAATAGGAACGTACATATCGATAATTACCTTAAATGTAAATGGACTAAATGCTCCCACCAAAAGACACAGATTGGCTGAATGGATACAAAACCAAGACACATATATATGCTGTCTACAAGAGACCCACTTCAGACCTAGAGACACATACAGACTGAAGGGGGATGGAAAAAGATATTCCATGCAAATGGAAACCAAAAGAAAGCTACAGTAGCAATTCTCATATCAGACAAAATAGACTTTAAAATAAAGACTATTAGAAGAGACAAAGAAGGACACTACATAATGATCAAGGGATCGATCCAAGAAGAAGATATAAAAATTGTAAATATTTTTGCCCCCAGCATAGGAGCACCTCAATACATAAGGCAAATACTAACAGCCATAAAAGGGGAAATTGACAGTAACATATACATAGTAGGGGACTTTAACACCCCACTTTCACCAATGGACAGATCATCCAAAGTGAAAATAAATAAGGAAGCACAAGCTTTAAATAATACATTAAACAAGATGGACTTAATTGATATTTATAGGACATTCCATCCAAAACCAACAGAATACACATTTTTCTCAAGTGCTCATGGAACATTCTCCAGGAAAGATCATATCTTGGGTCACAAATCAAGCCTTGGTAAATTTAAGAAAATTGTATCAAGTATCTTTTCCGACCACAACGCTATGAGACTAGATATCAATTACAGGAAAAGATCTGTAAAAAATACAAACACATGGAGGCTAAACAATACACTACTTAATAATGAAGTGATCACTGAAGAAATCAAAGAGGAAATCAAAAAATACCTAAAACAAATGATAATGGAGACACAACGACCCAAAACCTATGGGATGCAGCAAAAGCAGTTCTAAGAGGGAAGTTTATAGCAGTACAATTCTACCTTAAAAAACAGGAAACATCTTGAATATACAACCTAACCTTGCACCTAAAGCAATTAGAGAAAGAAGAACAAAAAAACCCCAAAGTTAGCAGAAGGAAAGAAATCATAAAAATCAGATCAGAAATAAATGAAAAAGAAATGAAGGAAACGATAGCAAAGATCAATAAAACTAAAAGCTGGTTCTTTGAGAAGATAAACAAAATTGATAAACCATTAGCCAGACTCATCAAGAAAAAAAGGGAGAAGACTCAAATCAATAGAATTAGAAATGAAAAAGGAGAAGTAACAACTGACACTACAGAAATACAAAAGATCATGAGAGATTACTACCAGTAACTCTATACCAATAAAATGGACAACCTGGAAGAAATGGACAAATTCTTAGAAATGCTCAACCTGTCAAGACTGAATCAGGAAGAAATAAGAAATATGAACAGACCAATCACAAGCACTGAAATTGAAAATGTGATTAAAAATCTTCCAACAAGGGCTTCCCTGGTGGCGCAGTGGTTGAGAGTCCGCCTGCCGATGCAGGGGACACGGGTTCGTGCCCCGGTCCGGGAAGATCCCACATGCCGCGGAGCGGCTGGGCCCGTGAGCCATGGCCGCTGAGCCTGCGCGTCCGGAGCCTGTGCTCCGCAACGGGAGAGGCCACAGCAGTGAGAGGCCCGCGTACTGCAAAAAAAAAAAAAAAAAAAAAAAAAAAAAAAATCTTCCAACAAATAAAAGCCCAGAACCAGATGGCTTCACAGGCGAATGTTCTATCAAACATTTAGAGAAAAGCTAACACCTATCATTCTCAAACTCTTCCAAAATATAGCAGAGGGAGGAACACTCCTAAACTAATTCTACGAGGCCACCATCACCCTGATACCAAAACCAGACAAGGATGTCACAGAGAAAGAAAACTACAGGCCAATATCACTGATGAACATAGATGCAAAAATCCTCAACAAAATACTAGCAAACAGAATCCAACAGCACATTAAAAGGATCATACACCATGATCAAGTGGGGTTTATTCCAGGAATGCAAGGATTCTTCAGTATATGCAAATCAATCAACGTGATACACCATATTAACAAATTGAAGGAGAAAAACCATATGATCATCTCAATAGATGCAGAGAAAGCTTTCGACAAAATTCAACACCCATTTATGATAAAAACCCTGCAGAAAGTAGGCACAGAGGGAACTTTCCTCAACATAATAAAGGCCATATATGACAAACCCACAGCCAACATCGTTCTCAATGGTGAAAAACTGAAAGCACTTCCACTAAGATCAGGAACAAGACAAGGTTGCCCACTCTCACCACTATTATTCAACATAGTTTTGGAAGTTTTAGCCACAGCAATCAGAGAAGAAAAGGAAATAAAAGGAATCCAAATCGGAAAAGAAGAAGTAAAGCTCTCACTATTTGCAGATGACATGATACTATACATAGAGAATCCTAAAGATGCTACCAGAAAACTACTAGAGCTAATCAATGAATTTGGTAAAGTTGCAGGATACAAAATTAATGCACAGAAATCTCTGGCATTTCTATACACTAATGATGAAAAATCTGAAAGTGAAATCATGAAAACACTCCCATCTATCACTGCACCAAAAAGAATAAAATATCTAGGAATAAACCTACCTAAGGAGACAAAAGACCTGTATGCAGAAAATTATAAGACATTGATGAAAGAAATTAAAGATGATACAAATAGATGGAGAGATATACCATGTTCTTGGATTGGAAGAATCAACACTGTGAAAATGACTCTACTACCCAAAGCAATCTACAGATTCAATGCAATCCCTATCAAACTACCACTGGCATTTTTCACAGAACTAGAACAAAAACTTTCACAATTTGTATGGAAACACAAAAGACCCCGAATAGCCAAAGCAATCTGGAGAACGAAAAACGGAGCTGGAGGAATCAGGCTCCCTGACTTCAGACTATACTATAAAGCTACTGTAATCAAGGCAGTATGGTACTGGCACAAAAACAGAAAGATAGATCAATGGAACAGGATAGAAAGCCCAGAGATAAACCCACGCACATATGGTCAGCTTATCTTTGATAAAGGAGGCACGAATGTACAGTGGAGAAAGGACAGCCTCTTCATTAAGTGGTACTGGGGAAACTGGACAGGTACATGTAAAAGAATGAAATTAGATCACTCCCTAACACCATACATAAAAATAAGCTCAAAATGGTTTAAAGACCTAAATGTAAGGCCAGAAACTATCAATCTCTTAGAGGAAAACATAGGCTGAACACTCTATTACATAAATCACAGCAAGATCCTTTTAGACCCACCTCCTAGAGAAATAGAAATAAAAACAAAAATAAACAAATGGGACCTAATGAAACTTAAAAGCTTTTGCACAGCAAAGGAAACCATAAACAAGACCAAAAGACAACCCTCAGAATGGGAGAAAATATTTGAAAATGAAGCAACTGACACAGGATTAATCTCCAAAATTTATAAGCAGCTCATGCAGCTCAATAACAAAAAAACAAACAACCCAATCCAAAAATGGGCAGAAGACCTAAATAGACATTTCTCCAAAGAAGATATACAGACTGCCCACAAACACATGAAAGAATGCTCAACATTATTAATCATTAGAGAAATGCAAATCAAAACTACAATGAGATATCATCTCACACCAGTCAGAATGGCCATCATCAAAAAATCTAGAAACAATACATGCTGGAGAGGGTGTGGAGAAAAGGGAACACTCTTGCACTGTTGGTGGTAATGTGAATTGGTACAGCCACTATGGAGAACAGTATGGAGGTTCCTTAAAACACTACAAATAGAACTACCATATGACCCAGCAATCCCACGACTGGGCATATACCCTGAGAAAACCATAATTCAAAAAGAGTCATGTACCAAAATGTTCATTGCAGCTCTATTTACAATAGCCTGGAGATGGAAACAACCTAAGTGCCCATCATCGGATGAATGGATAAAGAAGATGTGGCACATATATACAATGGAACATTACTCAGCCATAAAAGGAAATGAAATTGAGCTATTTGTAATGAGGTGGATGGACCTAGAGTCTGTCATACAGAGTGAAGTAAGTCAGAAACAGAAAGACAAATACCGTATCCTAACACATATATATGGAATTTAGGGGAGAAAAAATGTCACGAATAACCTAGGGGTAAGACAGGAATAAAGACACAGACCTACTAGAGAATGGACTTGAGGATATGGGGAGGGGGAAGGGTAAGCTGTGACACGTGAGAGAGTAGCATGGACATATATACACTACCAAACGTAAAATAGATAGGTAGTGGGAAGCAGGCACATAGCACAGGGAGATCAGCTCGGTGCTTTGTGACCAGCTAGAGGGGTGGGATAGGGAGGGTGGGAGAGAGGGAGATGCAAGAGGGAAGCTATATGGGAAAATATGCATATGTATAACTGATTCACTTTGTTATAAAGCAGAAACTAACACACCATTGTAAAGCAATTATACTCCAATAAAGATGTAAAATAAATAAATAGCATGGGCGAAAAAGACTCTAGTCATTTAAAGCCTGATCCCTTCCTTACCATTTACACTGAAGTTTATGTGAATGAAAGACATAAATGTAGTAAAATAAACAATAAAAGTATGAGAAGGAAACATAACTGATATAATATTGTGGAAGGGAATATCTCTCTTAGGATGATATGGAACAAAAATTTCATACAGGAAAAGACAGGTAATCATAATAATTTTAAAAATTGAAACTTCTAATGTATAAAAAGGAAGCACATATACCTACACACCCATACTACCCCAGACAAAAGTCAAAGCCATAAATAATGCCATATTTCATAACATATATGATAGCCAAATAGCTAATTTTCCTAGTATTCAGAGCTCTTCTACAGATCAAGAAAAATAAAATTGATTGCTCTTAGAGGCAAAGGAGTAAAACAGGTAGGTGACAGAGAAGGAATTCCACATTTGCAGAAGAAATTCCAAAAACCTTGTGTAAAAAGATGGTCGATCTCAATAAGCAAAGAAATGCTGATTCTGCTAACAATGGCATTCACTTTCACTTATAAGATCAGCACTTTAAAAAAAAATTGATAATACCCAGTGTACCTGAGGTGAGGGGACCAAGCATCACTATGCATTGTTGAACTAATCATATATTGGTATGACTAATTTGGAGGGCAATTTGGTAAACTATTAAAATAGAAATTGTCTATGTTACTCAAGTCAGAAATTTTACTCATAGGAATCAACTTTGATAAAATACTTGCACAACTGGCCAAAGATATGTTCATTATAACAAGAAATTGGAAACAACACAAATGTTATTTAAAATGAAATACATAAGCCATTAAAAGAATGAGATGCACACACATACAAACTCACACACACAGACATGTGAAGGATACATTTTTAAGTGAAAAGCTAAGTTTCAACATTTTATATAGTGGGATCTCATTTGGGTAAATAACACTTTCATGATGTATGTTATCATATGACTAGGACACATTCAGAGGAGTACACATCCAGCCACCAACAGTGATTATCTTTGTAAGGCAGGATTATAACAAATCTTTATTCTTTAGGTTAAATATATCTATAATATTTAAAATCTTTAATTTTAATAAAAGTGAAAAGAACTTTTAAATCATATTAATGATGATGTGATAAATCACAACCATTAAAATCAAGAATCAAGATTTGTGGATGTTTTCCTCCAATATTTAAGTGATAAAGTCATTGCTTATTTAGCCTTTCTGAGCTCCACTTTGCTCCTTCAATTAAATGGAGCCAAGACAACATCTACATAAAAGGATTGTTAGGAAGAGAACATGAAATCATTGATCAGATAACTGCTTTTTGAGGGTCTAAGAGTTATAATAGGACACGGATTTTGAAACATTAGAATTTTTTTCTCTCTAAATATAACTCAGTGATATCCCCTCTTTCAGAAAGAAGACATGTAACAACAGTCTTAATTCAATGGTTCTCAGTCCTGGCTAAAATTTAGAACCACCAGGGAAGTTTTAAGAAAAAATACCTCCTTCCTGTGCCTGATTCCAGAATCTCTGAGGAATGGGGATGAGGGCATAGGACCTGACCATCAGTCTTAAAGCTGTGACTCCATGTATATCCGAAGTTAAAGCTTAGGTCAAAGGGAACACTATTCTACCTTAAATTTCATATTAGATTTTTCCCCCTGAGACTCCAGGGGTAATATTCTTGAAATCCTGATTTTTTTTTTTTTGAGAGAGTGAAAATATTTTCTGAATTCCCAAATCAGACTTTTATATATCTAGAAGAGATCTTGGACTTTGGTCATAACTTTACTACAACCTATAGTGTAGGGAGATAAGGGGAAGGACTTAAAGGAAATTTACGGTTCGCAGGAATAGGAATCACGCTCTGCTTACCACTACTTGTGCTGAAGGGCAGGACAGGGACAGAAGACCAGGGATGACATTCCAGTGTGTCTCCCTCCCCATTTATCCCCCAACAGTACAATTTGGGGAGACGTGTGAGGACAGAGCAGGGTACGTGGCAGGCTCGCCAGGATAGGCTTGGGGGAAAACCTAGAGCGTGATGGCTCTTCCCTTCCCTGGGAAGACTTGTCTTTCAGATCAGCTTCTGGGTGGCCACAGGCGGTGCCTAGCCTGGCACCTGCTCCGGAGGTGGAGTGACTGAGGGTGGGCCTGAGCAGCTCCCCTAGCTCCGCCCGGTGTGGGCCAAGCATCCGGAGGCCTTGTGCTTCTGCGAGTGTGTGAGATGGCCAACCTGGGGGGTGGTAAGCAAGGGTCACCAGAGTTAAAGCTAACGTGACGTCACACCAGAAGGCACAGAAAAGACTACCCAGGCAAGAGGCCTGGCAAGGGTGGTGAAAACCCAGACTGGCTGGAGGGTCAGCGTCATGCTTGACTGTAATACAGAGCTGGTCACCAGGTTCACCAGCCAGGGGTTGGTGCTTTAGCAACAGGGCTGGTAAAAACCTGTAGGATAAAGGTGTAAACAGAAGCCCCTGCCCCCGTCTATTCCGAAAACTGAAGGGAAAAGAGGAGAAACTTTAAAAGTCTGAATGTGATTAAGCTCTGAATGGGTAGAAACTGAGGTCTTTTTTTGAAAAAAAATCCAACATCTCCCATATCAGAGGTAAAAGGGCTTAAGAGGAAGATAGGGAGACTGAAGTTACTTTCAGAGTCACATGTTTTTTTCCCTATCTTGTGCAAAAATTTACCACACTACACACTGAGGGCCATGTGGGATCCCTAAGAAACTGGGTAGCACACATCCACACCATTGGCTGATTACAAAACCTGGATGTTTTGATAGAAGAAAGTAATCTTGAAGCTGAGTCTATAATCCCGTGAATTAAAACTGGTGCCTAAAAGGGGAAGCAGGCCAGACATAAAGTGTAGAAAAGAGCAGGGTGGCAAGTTGTCTCAGTGCTTCTTTTGGGACACCAAGTCTTGCAAGGAAGCAAACATCTTTTCAAAAGGGGAAAATCAAATCTACCCTTGGCAATTCATACCATTCGGAGAGAGGCTTAGAGCAGGGCTAGATCTGCAGGTCAAAAAGAGAAGCTGCAGCCAGTGGTGCAGAACCTAGCCTGCCCTGAAAGGCCCTGGAAGGCCAGAGAGTGGAGCCGCAGGGGTCTGCAGAGGCCAGACTGAGCCAGCCTGTATGTCCTATTGGAAACAGAGACAGGGCACTGACTGTCAGCAGGGAGGTCATGGCCGGGAATCTCGTTTAAAGCACCAGCTTGTGTTACCCGCCAGTTCTCAAAGGCCATCTACTCCCATTAATAAAGATTAGATCCAAGGTAAGTCTCAGCAGCAGTCAAGACCAGGGACCGGGAGATGGTAAGTCTGATTCTGAGAGCAAGGATCGTCTCCTGGGGGATGCATAGGGACCATACTGTGAAGGAGTTGAGGACCCATCCTGGTACCCAGGCAATCTAGTAAGATGCAGGCATTCTGGGAGTGGATGGAGAAGCAGACTCAGACAGGTGTCTCTTGTCCCCTGTATCATACCCCTTCTGTCTACGTCCAATGGCTGCAGCCCTGGTGAACACTCCTTGTGAGAGTCAGCTGGTCTCATAGTGACAGTGACCCATCTCAAGTGAGTGCCACATTGTTTGTACTTCCAACTCCTAATTCCATGGGAACCCACTTGGCCTTACATAATCCTCAAGGCAAGGGAGTTTCTAAGTCCAGGAGTAGCCCTCAAAGACACAGGGGCCAGGAGCTTGTGGATAAATGACCCACCCTCCTATCCCTCAGGTAGAAAATTCTGAGAGACATTTTGGATATTTCTCAGGAGTCCCATTAGAATCAGGCCCCCATAAGTGACTTCAAAATGCACCCTTAACTTGACTTTTTGCCTGTCCTTGTTTTCTGCACCTTAATCCCTCATTTACGATTTCTGGGATGACTTCTGAAATATACCACCTGCACCAAAAGTCTATTGTCGCCACTACTGCTTTGAGGGGAGCCCAAACTGAGTCATAGCTGGTATCAGAGAGAGTGCTGGAAAGCAGACCCACATAGAATTTAGGAGCTGGGTCACTCATGGCTCGACATAACAGGGAACGCTTTGCTAGTGGCAGGCAGGGCGGTGATAATGCCTAGCGAGCTGTAGCATCGCTATTCCTGGGCTGGCCGAGGTGCAGGTGGTGGAAAGCATGCAGTAGCTCTAGCATTTGTACAGGAAGCACCAATGGTAATTACAAGGACACGTAGTTGCCTGGCTCGGTCTCCCGCCTCGGCAGCTTCTATGAAAGAGAGTGGTCAGTTCAGCTTGGTCAGAGGTGCTTTGTGTACATCCCCAAGTGTAGAGATGGTACCGAGGCAGCCCTCAACCCAGAGGGGGCAGCAGCCAGAGGAGAAGTGCACCAGCCCCCAATAATTCAGGTGGTCAATTCTTGGCAATATTCTTTTTTTTGGGAAGTCTTGTACACTAGTTTTATTTTGTTCTGGGAGATTTTAGAAGCAAACAATTCTCTGATGTCTAAAAGTAATGCCTAGGTTTCTGTTTTTAGGTATTTAAGCTAGACATAGAAAACAAACTTATGGTTACCAAATGGGAAACGGGGGGAGGGATAAATTAAGAGTTTGGGGGCTTCCCTGGTGGCGCAGTGGTTGAGAGTCCACCTGCTGATGCAGGGGACGCGGGTTCGTGCCCTGGTCTGGGAAGATCCCACATGCCGTGGAGCGGCTGGGCCCGTGAGCCATGGCCGCTGAGCCTGCGCGTCCGGAGCCTGTGCTCCGCAACGGGAGAGGCCACAGCAGTGAGAGGCCCACGTACCGCAAAAAAAAGAAAACAGTTTGGGATTAGCAGACACACACTACTATATACAAAATAGATAACCAACAAGGACCTATTGTATAGCACCAGGAACTATACACAATATTTTTTAATAACCTATAAGGGAAAAGAACCTGAAAAAGAATATATGTATGTACGTATGAATATATATCTAAATCACTTTGCTGTACACCTGAAACTAACACAACATTGTAAATCAACTATACTTCAATAAAAAAAATGAAGATCAGGCAAGAGTCAGGCAGATAGCAGTCTTTTGAAAAACCACAGCACTTGTCAGATGCATTTGTATAGGTAGTAGTGACAATGATAATTATCGCAACACTAGTAATAATCAGAAATAGTAAATATTGGTGATCATTTACTAAACCCTTATAACGTACTTTACTTATATATATCCAACATATACAACCTTGGAAACTAGGGATTATTATTATTATACCCATTTAACAGATGCAAAAACCAAGTCTGAAGAATTTGCAGGATTTGGCGACATGGTTTACATTTCATAGGAGATCCTAGGGATTCAAACCCATCACTCCACCAGTGGCCTCTTTACACCCTTCTATCGGCTTCTCCCCCTTTTCTGTCTCACTCCCCTTCTCCCTCACTCCTGCTGCCTAGGGAACACTTCCCATACAGGGTACCCATACAAGTCCTTGTCCCGGGTCCTGCTTGTGTGAGAACAACTCAGACCCTGGAGCTCTAGGGTGGGCTGTACCTCAGGTAAATGGTTTGGCTGTTGCCTTCGCACCTGCTGGCCTGGACCACTTCCCACACTCCTGCTGCTGCGTGTATTCTCCACTGCCCAAGCCCTCAGAGACTTGCAGATCTGCTGCCCAATCTAAGTCTCTCTGCAAGAAGATCAAGTTCCAGATCCTGGCCCTTCCCTTTCCCTGGTGCAGTTAACTGTCCAGAGAGAAGAAAAATATTCTTCTCATAATTCTCACTGCCTCCCGTTCTTCTCCATTTTCGTCTGTATTCCATGAGCTTTGAGATGTATCTTCTTAAGGGAGATTCCCCAGTCATTTCCTTTGTCTTATCAAAAGGCTTCAATGGTTCTTGACTGGCTAATAAATTAAATACAAAGAGACCAGTTTTGGGGATTTTAGGGCCTTTGGGTTCTGCATCCCATCTACTTTTCTGGTATTAAACATCAGTCAGTCCTCTTCATTCCCAGATTCCAGCAAAACCAAGCTTATTTGTTATTATCAAATATGTCCTGTACTTTTATTCCTATGCCTTTCTCCATAGAAAAAAGAGCGAAAGCAAAGGCTTGGAATTTTCCTCAAGGCCCAGTTAATTTTCCCAGCTCTATGCCAGCCATTTCCTTTCAACTCCAAGAGCCCTTCTTCTCTCATGGTATCCACCTTGCTCTAGCATTTATTTTATCAACCATGTTCCTGTCTAACCATTTCCAAACTGCCATAATGTTCTGTGGTTCATCTTCTGTACCAGATTGAGAAAAGAGGTCACATCTTCCTCATTTTGGGGATCTTCACAGTGTCCTCTACGTAGCAGGTATCTAATAAAGAGTTGTGGGGTTGAACTGAACTTGGTAATAGTTGCATTGAGGTGAACTGAGCTTGGGAGTAGTTGGACAGAGTTGAATTGACCTTGGTAAATCCTGTCCTGACTGTGGTGGAGATACAGATGACAATCGCATTACAGTGAACCAAGAAGAAAGGGCTTCCACTCTCTGTAAAAGAGGCATTTCTGCTCTGTAACAAAGTAAATGAACTGAGCCCTAAGTTTTATATATTTCTTGAGATCCCTTCCATGGACTTCGGGGTTAAAAAGTATATCAAATGCAAGATGCATGCTTTGTTTTCTTTTAATGATAGAGATTTCTAGTTAGGAAATGACATAACTATACTGTGTAGAGAAGAGAATGTCTTCCAACAATTTTTAAGCAGGCAGGGTCTGTTTAAAAAGAAGACATGGTAATTGAGGATAAAACTGAATTAAAATCTTTTAAATGCGTGGCCCTATTCAGAATCAATGAATTGTTTTAATTAGCTAGTTGGTACATTATGAGAACTTGGTAATTTGTTCATCCCTTTAATAGGTACAGAAAGAAATGTATTTGGGGAGGGAAAAATAACAATTGGCTGGATGAACAAAATAATATGTCCTTTGAAATGAACCATTCGTTGTAATGGATGTTTATTTCAGATGATTACATTGTACAATGCATTCAAATGGGAAAAACAAACAGGAGGCCAGCTGCACTAATTTTATCAAAGTTATTTATATCAGCAGTATAATTAAAGGCAGTAATTTCAAATTAGGTTTTCTGAGAATCCATTTATAGGCAATACAAGACAACTCGTCTCTATGGCATCCAGGCCATGATTGTGCTCTGGGGGCAATGTTAACTATTGCCAGTTGGCCTTGGCATTTTGAAAATTAATTATTGTTTCGAAAGACGCTAAAGCTGTCGCTTCCTGCTGCTCTGACCCCCTCAGAGCCACTCTGCTGGGAGAACCCCATGGATAATTTACGGATGTGACAAAGAATGATCATGCATAACCATTTACAAATGGCTTCTCCTATTTAGTAATACATTAATAATACCCTGTCAAGAATGATTCTAGAACTTCCGACGGGAAGTGCTGTTGCAGAAGCTGCTTTTTAAAAAAGCCTCTGTTAATTTCAGCAGTAGTTCCTGAGTAGCATGTTCAAGAGTTAAGAATTAGAGGAAATATTAAACTGGCTCTAGGAAGTACAAACTGAAAGACTCCTTTTGGTTGTGAAATGATATTTAATGACTATAAATAAATAAATGTAGAGAATACTTTCATGCAATCTCAGCACTAGGGGGAACTTTATAAAGGTGACCCAATTTAATCCCCACAGGACACTATTTATTCTCTTTATAACATTCTCAGTAGCTGATCACTCAGCCCCTGCTTGGCCAGTAACAAAATTTACTGTCTCCTGAGAAAGCGCCTTGCATTTCTCTAACTATATCATCTGACTGTATCATCCTAGTATCACACTGAAGTCAGTTTCTCTGCAGTTTCCAGCACTAATTCTAGTTTTACCTTCCAAAGCCAAGTAAAAATTGCTTACTCTCTGAGTCTCTCTTCTATATCAGGGCCCTTTACTACTCACTGATCTTCATATATACCGTATTCTTGCACACCATCCTTGGTCCTCTTATGCAAGTTTAGAGTGTACATGTGCAGTTTTATATGTAAGCTTGGAGTATACATTTGGAGCAGTGAGTAATTCATTTTATTGGAAACACAGGATGCTGGTGATACATCTTGTAAAGGAAGATTTTAGACAATGATGGGAGTTCAATGTCGGGTTAAGTAGTGTTCTACATTATCTGATATGCAATCAGTGAAGGTTCTGATTAGGAGATAAAGATGATGACAACTCTTAAAAAATTAGCCTGTTGAAAACTGAAATTAAAAAAATTCTATTTACAACAGCACCAAAACCATAAAATATCTACAAAGTCATCAATGGAACAGAATAGAGAGTCCAAAAATAGACTCACAAATACGATCAATTGACTTATGTCAAAGGTGCTAAGGCAATTCAATGAAGAAAGGAACATCCTTTAAACAAACGGTGCTGGAACAAATAGGCATCCACATGTAAGAAATGAATCTCAGTCCTTACCTTACAACCGGTTAGAAAATTACTTAAAATGATTTGATAATTTAAAAAAATCTAAAACTATGCCACTCTGAGAAGAAATATATGAGAAAATCTTTGTGACCTAAAAGTAGGGAACGATTTTCTAGATGAGACACAAAAAGCAACAAATCATAAAACAAATTTTTGGTAAATCAGACTTTATATAAACGAAAACTTTTGTTCTCAGAAAGGCATTATAATGAGAGATAAAATGCAAGGTGTATATTGGATAAAAATATGTAAAGAATTCTTAGACTCTTATAGCTCAAAAATAAACAGACACCCAATAAAGATGGGTTAAAGATTTGAGCAGCTACTTATAAAAAAAGAATATATGAGTTTCCAATAAACATTTGAAAAGGTTCTTCTAAATCATTAGTCATCAGTGAAATGCAAATTAAAGCCACAATGACATACCGTTACATACCCATTAGAAGGGCTACAATTAAAAATACTGACAATATCAAGGACTGGCAGGGATGCAAAGCAACAGGAAGTTTTGTACATTTCTGGAGGAAATGTAAAAAGGAAAATCATTTGGCAGTCTCATAGAAAGTTAAATATGACCTAGCCATTCTACTTCTATGTATTTACCCCAGAGAAATGAAATCCCATGTCCACTCACACCAAGACTTATATATGAATGTTTATAGCAGCTTTATTCACAACAGGCCCAAACTGTAAACTATCCAAATCTCCATTAATAGGTGAATGGATAAACAAAATGTGATATATTCATGCCTTAGAATAGTACTCAGTAATAAAAAGGAACAAACTACTGACATACGCAATAACACTGATGAATCTCCAAATAACTATGCTCAGTGAAAGAAGTTAGTTACAAGACTATATACAGTACAGTCTCATTTATAAAACGTCAACTAATCTTTGTGCCATAAGCAGACTAGTGGCTGCTAGTGACAGAGGTGGAAGGTGGGATGGATGGACTCCAGTGGAGTCTAGAGCCTCTTTGGGGGGTTGATAGAAATATTCTGTATTTTGGCAGGTTCTAAGGTCAAAACTCTGTGAATTGAACAATTTAAAGGGATGCAGTCTATTGTTCTATTTGTTTGAGTTAGAACAATCTAAACTTAGTTTAATTAGGCAATATTGTGAAAAATGGATTATGGTGGGAAAAGACAGACTGGATTCCATAGAAGCAAGAATATTTCTATGTTCAAGGTCAGAGATTATTAATGTAGGCTATAGAATATGAGAAGGGGAATGCAGTTAAAAGCAGGAAATGACAAAAGAAAGAGGGAAAAAAGAGAGAAATGAAGAAAAAGTTAAAAATAAGAAAGATGAGTAAAGTTGGAATGAAAAAGAAATTGGAAAGAAAAAAGCTGAGGTCAGAAAAGGAGCAGAGAAAAAGGAAAAACAGAACTAAAATAAAATAATAAAAAGGAGGGATAAAAGAAAAAACAAAAAGATATTTATATTTATATATACTACATGTTGTGGAGAGGAGTCTGGCTGTCTACGGTTTTGAAAACTTTATTCACTCTAGCCTTTACTCCACAGTTTTGCAGGAAATCAATTTTTTTTAACTTAGCTGTATTGCTTAGTTATTGTTCTAAACTGGATCTTCTGAGACATGAAGCATTTAAGGCATATCTTAAAAAGAATAAACAGATATGCATGAAGATTCAAATACATAATATAAAATCAACTGCAGGACTTTAAAAGATATGTAGCATGGCTGCTAATTAGTTTGGAGAGGGTTTAAGGAATGGTGTCAAAAAAGGTGAATAATTAAGAAACACTACCTTATGTCTCTTCATATATCTCTTGCTCAAAAATGAATTTAAGGTAATTTACACAAATTAGATAAATACAAACAAAACACAAATACCAAAAGTACAGTTTTAAATATAATTAAAAGTAAGTGTAAAAAATTATTAGAAGAAAACATAGAGGGAAAGTCTCATGACATTGGTTTTGGTAATGACTTCTTGGATATGGCATGAAAAGCACAGGAAACAAAGGTAAAAATAGATAAATTGGACTATATCAAAATTAAAAATTCTGGGCACACAATCAACAGAGTGAAAAGGCAGCCTACTGAATGGGAGACAATATTTGCAAATCATATATCATATAAGGGGTTAATATACAGAATATATGACAAACTTCTACAACTCAGCAGCCTCAAAAAACAAACAACCCATTTAAAAATGGGCAAAAGATAAACACATGAAGATGCTCAACATAATTAATTATTGGGGAAATGTAAGTCAAAACCACAATGAGATACCACTTCACACCCATTAATTAGGTTGGTCACTATTGAAAAACCAGAAAATAACAAGTGTTGGCAAGGATGTGGAGAAACTGGAATGCTTATACACTGTTGGTGTGAGTGTAAAATAGCACAGCCACTATGGAAAATCCTATGGCAGCTTCTAAAAAAATTAAAAATAGAATTACAAGTATGATCCAGCAAATTCACTTGTGGGTATGTACACAAAATAATTGAAACAGGGTCTTGAAGATATATACGTATGCCCATATTCATAGTAGCATTATCCAAAATAGCCATAATGTGGAAGCAACTCATGTGTCCATCAACAGATGAATAGATAAGCAAAATGTGGTCTCTCTCTCTATATATACAAGGAATAGTATTCAGCCTTAAAAAGGAAGGAAATTCGGATACATTTTACAACACAAATGAACCTTGAGAACATTACGATGAGTGAAATAAGCCAGCCACCAAAAGACACATATTGTATGATTCCACTTACATGAGCTACTTAAACGTAGTCAAATTCATAGAGACACAAAGCAGAATGTTACCAGGCGACTGCGGGGCAGGGGAGTATGAGGAGGTGATTAATGGGTACAGAGTTTGAGTTTTCCAAGAGGAAAAGAGCTCTGGATATTGGTTGCACAGCAATGAGAACGTCCTTAACACTACTTACTGAACCGTCCACTTAAAATTGGTTGAGATAGCACATTTTATGTTAGGTGTATTTTAACTACAATTAAAAATTTTAGATATGTAAAAGAGGAAATGAGAGCAGGAAAGATGAGATACATACCTTTGGGTACACTGGCCAGAGCAGTAACCCCAAGGTGGTCCTAGGTTGTCTAGTCCCTGATACAAAGAATCACATAATTTGTACTTGCCATAGGACAAAAACAAACTGAATCATTAGAAGAAGCACAACTGCTGGTGCTGAGACCAAAAAGAACTCTCATGTCCTGCGTGATCATTTAAGAGAACTAGCAATGAACATTTATGCCCAACAAAATTTTTATCATGAATACAGTGATGAATTTCAAACACACATCCACGATTATTTTCCCAGTGGCATAATGTCAAAGTAGACTGCAGTGTGACAGGAAGAGTTTTACTTTGACACTATGCCATCGGGAAACAATAATGGACGTGTGTTTGAAATTCATTGCTGTGTTCGTTACAAAATATTCTTAGCTCCTTCCGCTACCCCCTCCCTTTTTAAATCTTCACTGCTTGTCGTTATCATGCTATTTGGATTGGCAGATAGTGCTACTTAAGGGAGCACAAGAAGTGGAATAGATTACAAAGGAAAAGTCTGAAAAGGAAATAAATAAGATCTAATAAGGAGGTGGAGTAAGGACAGAGTGATAGGGAGCTGAGAACAGCTTTGAGAGTTTTGTGAATAGACAAAGATGAGTCGCTGCTTTAATGAATGAGGACTTGGGGAATGGAGATAAGGAAAGGATCTTTTGGAGTCTTTATTGTATATTCTTTGCCCTGATTCCAACTTTATACCCACCTCTGCCTCTAATCCATAGACCATTCGAAAAAACCCTTATGAAAGAGTTCGTCAGCGCTGTCCGAATTGGAATTGCATTTCTTTTGAATGACATTTTGTGTCGACACAGAACTTAAATTAGGCGCTAGAAGGCCTAGATTTCTTTAGTTTGTATCCAAGAAAAACAGCCCTACAAGAGAACAAGATATGAGATCTAAAGTCCTCTTTACTATCTGGTTTAATTCAGAAATCAAATTTAGAGCACCTGGAAGAAAAGCTGTAGATCACATAATACTTTACAAATATTATGTATCATAAAGGGTGTTGATGAAGAGTTGAAATGAGTTATATATTCCTGGGCATATGCTTCCACGAAGCTAATCTGTGTGGCCAGTTAAATGTGGAGTCAAGACAAGGTCAATATATATCTTCTTACATATATTGAGGATCCTATCAAAAATGTGTCTGAATAAATATCTGGCAAACAGTCACAAGCAAATTAGGCAAAGGTTTACACAGAGGCAAGGCCAGGTGCTATCAGAAGAAACATCTGAGGTGCACTCAAGTGCACACACAAAAGGACAGATAAGATCTCACATACCAACACCATGGGCCAGAACTATAGATAATTTTATCCTGGAAAAATTTTAAAGTGTGTCCAATCACATCTTACCATGTCCATACAAAAATATACAGCAAACCACCTGCGATATATTTAGCAGCCTGAGCTATATCACCTTCTATTATAACCACCAAGTTCGACATCTTGCCAACTTCATGCCTAAGTCACTGCATAAGTTAGATTTTTATACAGGATTATTGACATTTCAAATAAGCAAAGCACATTAATTGGGCCCATTGTCCGTTAAGGCCATTCTTTTTCATTAAAATCATATTATCTGTATCAAAGACAATGTTTACTTTTGTATTTCAAATGCCAAAGGGGTACAAATGGGCAATGAGATAAGAATGTAGAAAAAGACTGTACTATTAGTCTCAGTTTGCATACTTCCTTCATTTATAATTTGTGTTTTTACGGTTTTAACACAAAATCTCATCATCATGTCAAGCTATAAGTGCATTCTCTTTGTCATCTCTAAAGTCATTTAGTCGTCTTTAGCTTCTGGCATATATGATACATTTGCTTAATGTTATGTCATTCTTGCATTTCTTACAGGTTAATTTCTAAGTAGTGTCTGCTATAAGAAGCTAAAGAATATTTCTTAACATCCAGGTTGTTATTTCATCAAATCTGTCACTTTTCAAGGATAAAATGATAGTTTAACTTTGACTGAGGGAGCATAGGGAAATCAAGTAATACTACTCAGGAGAAGAAAGAGAAGAACTAAAGTTATTATGATTCTTGTAATTTAGTTGTTATGACTGGTAATCATATAAGAAAATGATGGCTGTTTGCAGGAAAAAAAAAAAGAGGTTTCTAAGGGAAATGAATTCTTTCAATCTTCATAAATCTGGGTTTTACTGAAGGTCTTGGGATGTATTCCTTCAAGGGTCTACTCTATGTGATTATCACATATTAGACTAGGGGTAGGAAACTACAAGGAAGATATTAATTCCTGAACTTTTTCAGGAGTGAATAAGTATCTTTAAGCTTACTTCAATGGAAAGCAAATATATACATGCTAATGAGGGAGTCCTGGACATGCCCCAAATCTGCCTCTTTTGCATGTTCATTATTTTGAGGTAAAAGTTCTTGAGAAACAGCAGGTGCGAGAAAGGAGCTCTGACCTCCCCTTTACTTCCTGAAAGAAGGAGATGAAATTCCCACATAACAGATGCAGTCCCAGTACCAGGAGGAAACAAACATTCTTACCACCAGAGACAGAGAGTTGAGGCCAAGAGAGATCACCTCAGCAAACAGACCTTGCTATAATTCTTATCTTCCTTGAGTCTCCCCATGCATTTTAGTTACTTTTCCACAATTGCATCTCTTTGTTCCGCCTGGTATATGAGCACTGAGGCCTGGCCGCTTCTTTGGGGCTTCATTTTCCTGTGAGAACTCCCATTACTCGTAAGATTTGATTCAATACAATTTGTATCTTTTCCTCTTGTTAATCTGTCCCAGCTGGAAACCCCAAGACAGCAGAAGAGAAAGGTCACCTCCCCTACAGTGGGGACATGGCGTCCCTCCTCTTGGGTTTTTGTTGAGAAACATCAATCCAATGGATATATTTAGGAGCCCCCCAAATCCCCAAAGGCAATGCTCTTGGGTGGTCCCTCTCTCTCTCTCTGATTTCCATGTATTTTCTTCTTTTTTCTTGCTCTTCGGTTCTTCCTCTCCAGACTAATGCCAGAGATCTGTGGTACCAAAACCAAAGGTGTTTTTATCTATGTTGGAATTAGGTATTTCCAACTTTGCTACTTTTTGTGGCTGGCTTGGCACTGTGTACAGCAGCTCAGAAGCTGCTGAATGAAGGTCACCAACAGAGACACTGTGTTCCTATTCTTAGGGGAGTCTCCCCCCCTCCAGGCCCACTCCCGCAAGGACAAGCCTGCCTGTTTTCCAGTGGTTGTGTTATCCAGGCTATCTCCTGATGTGATCACAGATCAGATCACAAAGAGTTAGTAATTTGACTTCTTATGTGGATCAATTGCTCAACGACTTTAACTGAGCTTAGGTGCACAGATCCTCATTGTACGTGGCCGTGCAATGATTGCACTCATTTTGGCCTTTCTCTTGAGGGTAATTTTGAGGGTTGGCTTTCGGTTTCTGTTGTTCTCCAGTTAAGAAAAATAGACAAATTCCTTGCGGTGGCTTCTCTTGTTGCAGAGCTTCAGTAGTTGTGGCACGCGGGCTCAGTAGTTGTGGCACACAGGCTTAGTTGCTCCACGGCGTGTGGGATCTTCCAGGACCATGGATTGAACCCGTGTCCCCTGCGTTGGCAGGCGGATTCTTAACCACTGTGCCACCAGGGAAGTAGTCCCTGACCTTTTAATAGTCAAATTAAATTTCCTGGAGTCCTGGGTCACCTGGATTTATTTTTCCACTGAAGTGTATAGCTGTCACTGTTTGCATAAAAGTCACTTCAGTTCTGCGTGACCCATTCTCATTGGATTGATACATCATTACCTTGCATTCTGGTTGAGTTGATTGCATGTCTGTCTTTCACTAAGGAAACAAATTTGCTAGATCTCTTTGTAAAGTTGTTTCTGTAGCTACCGTTACAATTGGACTGTTTCCTATGCTCTGAAGCAAATGGATGGGTGATTAATGGAAGCTTACTGGATATACTATTTATCTGTCTGGTTTGCTCCTCCAGAACTGCAGATCTGTTAACCTTATTTTGTAGAGCTAGGGTATTATGTTTCTGTGGACTTGTCAAATAATCCTCCTAAAAACACCTCTATCTGTAGAGTGACAAAAGAATTATGTGACTACAATGTATGGAATTATTTAACACCATGATTAGGCAAGAAACTGAAAAGTCTTAGATTAAGAATAAGAAAAAATATGCCTTTTTAAAATGTCTTTATTTATTTTTAATTACATGGTACTTTAGACAGTACCATAAAATGTGAAGAAATTAATCGACAAGTTCACACTTTCTCCTACTTCCTTGCTTGGCTTACATGTATCTAGCTTTTTCTTCCTGAATCCCTTATGATTTTTTTTTTTTTTTTTTTTGCGGTACGCGGGCCTCTCACCGTTGTGGCCTCTCCCGTTGCAGAGCACAGGCTCCGGACGCGCAGGCTCAGTGGCCATGGCTCACATGCCCAGCCGCTCCGCGGCATGTGGGATCTTCGCGGACTGGGGCACGAACCCGTGTCCCCTGCATCGGCAGGCGGACTCTCAACCACTGCGCCACCAGGGAAGCCCTGATTTGTTTTTTAATCCTTGTAATTGTGTAACTTCCCCTAAATATATATGTGTGTGTGTGTGTGTGTGTGTGTGTGTGTCTATTTTTGGCTTAAAACTACCATGTTTAATTCGTTTATGATTCTGTGGGTTGGTGACTTGGGCTGGGCTCATCTGGTTAGTTCTCTGTTGACTTTTGATGGGCTCATTCATGTATCTTTTATTTTTTTATTGAAGTAGAGTTGATTTATAATGTTGTGTTAGTTTCAGGTGTACAGCAAAGTAATTCAGTTATACTTTCCTGTGTCTCCAGCTTGCAGATGGCAGACTTTTCAACCTTTATAATATTTCAAGACAACTCCGCATAATAAATCACTTTCAGTTGGTTTTGTTTCCCTGGAGAACCTTGACTAGCACACAGTGGTGTGTTCTGAATACTCAGCAGTGATTTCAATGATTTACATTTTTTTAGACATTCTTTCCTTTTTGGGGGCAGATAGGTAAACAACTTTCTGTTTTTCAAAATTAGCTTTCAGTTTATATTTTGTTACCATTTTGTTATAACAGAAAGAAAGTGGTCAGAAGGAAAACATGTAGAAGAAAACCACATATATAAATATATATATATTTGCATATATATATATACATTTAAAATTTTTATTGAAGCATAGTTGATTTATCATGTTTCAGGTATACAGAAAAGTGATTCAGTTTTATATAAATATATATATAATTTATCAGATTCTTTTTCCTTATAGGTTATTACAAGATATTGAATATAGTTCCCTGTGCTATACAGTAGGTCCTTGTTGTTTATCTATTTTATATGTATTGATAGTAGTGTGTATCTGTTAATCCCAAATTCCTAATTTATCCCTCCCCTACATATATTTTTTGTAAATAGAGGATGCAGATGGGACTGATGAACAAGGAATGTGTGGAAACTACGATGTTAGTGCATGATGTTCCTCCTATGCTATCTTAAAGTTCAAATGTGCTTTATCTCTCTACAGATTATACAGTGATTTTATAAGTGATACTACCCTTGTTTCTTCAAAAAATTTTTTTAAATTATAAAATTTATAACTTTTAGGTAAAGCCAATAAAAATATTTCTATATTTTCTTTAGTACCATGTTTTCTTAATGTTTTAACCATTTTGGGTAAAATATTGTTTTCTCAGAAATGTCCTTCAAATGTATGTTCTCCACAAATACTGAAGCAAATTCAGAAGGCTGGTTGATAAGTTTTGATCTACAAAAAAGAGTATCACCTAATAAAGTTTTTCTATTAACATGAAATAAAACTTAGGATTTTCCCCTTTACATTAGGGACCCATTAAAAAAATGAATCATGTAGTTAATAAAACTGTTTCCAAACTCCCTTTAAAGAAAAATTGTTTTTCTGAGTCAAAATGTGAAATTGAGACTAAGTAAATATTTATCTTCATATAGATCTTTGTTTCTAGGTATTAGGCTTGATTGTTAATTAGTGAGACCAATTTTAGATACAATATATTATCCACTGTGCAGAATATTGCCTAAGAATAATATATTTCATATATATATATTATTATTATTATATTATATTATGAAACAGTGAGTCCGTGATTTTAAGGCATATCTCCTGTGTCCAAACTTTTGGAGTCTGGTGCATGAAACTAGGCAAGTTAGTCATATTTGCATCTCTTCTAGTTAATCGCGAAGACTTCATTCACTTTGTCATTTTACAGTCTTTATCAGGCGTCAGCAAACTGGCCCATTGGGCTAAATCCATCTAACTGCTTGTTTTTGTAAATACCATTTTACTGGAACACAAAACACTCATTCATAGACATACAGTCTCTGGCTGCTTTCACACTACAAGGCCGAGTTAAGTAGTTGTGACATACTGTGTGGCTTGCAAAGATGAAAATATTTATTATCTGGTCCTTCATAGAAAAAGGTTCCCGAACCCTGGGCTATAGTAAAGGTAAAAAATAATGGGGAAAAGCCCAGCTGGCCACCTTCAATGTCAGATTTAAAAAAAAAAGCTGGAGAGAAAAGAAAATATGTAATGTTGTGGGGAGGATAAAAATAATGGAGGAGCTAAAAATTATCATGGAGAGAAAAGGGCAGAGACATATAAAATAATAATGAGCATATATTAAAACTACAACCCTAGTACTAAACAGCAACTCAGAGAAGAATGGATGTGAGAGGGAAAAAGAAGAATGTTTGGGCAAAGTAACAGAAAACATATGTTTGAGATGGAAAAAAATTTTCCTCTACCTTTCTAGGTGCTTCCAGCTGATCTGAGAATGAAGTTGACATGAGACAGATTAAGAGAAGAAAATCCAATTTAATTACGTAGGTACAGAGGCCCGTAAGAATATGAGGCCCAAGGACAAGTCAGGCCATTGAGACTTAAATGCCCTCTGAGAGAAGAAGCGGGCAGGGGTTTGAGACTTCAAAGGGGAGGAAGGCAATTCACATGGAGATGGGGAAGCATATGTTTGGTAAAGAAATGTTTGCTGGGCCAGGCAGATCACAGTGGTACACAGAGTGGACTCTGGTCTCTAAGCCCTGTTCCCCTGCCACATCTAGCCATGTTCTCTGCAGATACACCTGGTGATAGTGTTCTCCCTGGACCAGGCCCTCTATCCAAGTCTTTAGGCAGCTAACAGGCCAGTAAAAAAGAAAGACTTCCTCAGTCTTCTGTTTCTTAAAAATAATTAGTCTAAAATAATCCACAGGTTAGCACAGGGAAATTTATTCAATATGCTGTGATAAACCATAATGGAAAAGAATATAAAAAGTGTATATATATGTATAACTGAATCACTTTGCTGTACAGCAGAAATTAACACAACATTGTAAATCAACTATACTTCAATAAAATAAACTTAAAAAAATTAATAATCCACACGCCAACGAAATACATTTTGGGATGGCAAATTTGCTCCCCTACACAAGCAAATACAAGTAGAACAATTAAAACAATCTCTTTCTGTCCTTGCCTGTTACGGTCTGAAGTATTGCTACAGATACCATCGCTGGGGAAAAAACATGTAGGAACACAGGGAGTTCAATGCAGCTTTTTTTCCCAATGTGACAATATTTTGAGGCTTTCCTCAAATCATCATGGTTCTTGAGGGCAAACAGTGCTATTGATGTTGAATGCCTAGTACAAGATCCAAGCCACATGTGATGCATTTTTCTAAAATATGCTGAACTTAACTTCATTTCTGGTGAATTATGTACCTGGTTCAGCATATTTCCGAGAATGAGTTTTTCTTTGAGCACAGTACGTTCCATTAGACTGGATATTCTATTAAGACGAACAAATTCTCTGAAATAGGCAACTGGAGCCCTCACATCACACAAAAAGAATATTTCCTGGAGCATTTTTGGAATTTAACTACTTGAAGCTTAATTTCCTTTCAACCCAAAGGAACACCTCATGCAACAATGGAAGAGAAAGTTATGGGCAGAGAGTTATAAATCAAAACAAATTGCCCCAAAGAAAAGGATATTGGGGAAAACAGTTGGTGATAATCAATGCTTTTGTTTCCAAATCTCTTAGTCTGAGAGACTGATCTGGTGAAATTTTGAACAGATGTTTTTAGGACTTAAATAGCGTCTGCAGCGTAAAAGCTGGGCCTTGCTGGTTTCCTAGTAGCTGAGGTTGCAGAGTCTCACCACACAAAGGTCTCAGAACTCCTCACCTCTTAGCCTGATGCCAGTTTTAAAGTGCATGATGTTAAAACAAACAACCAAACAAACAAACCCCCAAACATAGCATTCTTCCTCAAACACAGCTAACTGAAATGCCCCTTACGATACACTGTGGAGTCTCTCCTTGTTTATACCTGGCTCTGTCATTGTGTCTGTGATATAATCGCTTAATGGCTACACTCTCCACCTCAGGAAGACAGAGAGAATATCTCTGTGAGGATAAAGGCAAAATGAGTAGCTGAATAAGTACAATTCACTTGAGATTATTAGAACAGAGAATGCACTCCAATTCACCTTTATGAGAAGGTTTGCACAGGAAGGCGGCAACCAGGAGGCCTTTACTAAAGATGAGAAATGAACAGTTCTGGGTAGATCTTTGGGGTGTGAGACATGATTCGTGACAAGATATGGGTAGGGATTAAAATTCACATGTTAGAGTGAAAAGAATGAGTAAGCATAGGAGATATAAAAGGCCGTGGCATAGGACTTCTATAAATATACTGGGTATCATTTTGTGAGGTCACTGAGAAGCATGAAGTGGGGATAAAAAAAAGTTGTGCTGAAAACTCTGAGATAACTAAACATAATCAAGCATTTAAATCTTTTAAGAGTAGCTGTTAAAGTAAGAAACTAATAAAAAGAAAAGAATTAAAAAGGGAAAACAAAGCCATTTTCTAAGTTTAACGGTAGAAAAAGATAAATATTTATACAATGGAAAAGATTAAAGTATCTAGAAATTATGAGACTCTGGCATGGACTCTGAAGTCAGACAGACTTATGTTTCATTTCTGCTCTCCAATTCACTAACCCTACACCTCCCAAGCCCCATGAAAGTGTCCGAATTTCCCCTGGTCTTGTTTCTTCGTCTATAAAATAGCGATAGTATTCCTGCATTGTCTGTGCTCTAAAGCGTACATTAAATCCAGTGTAAAGTGTCTAGTACACCTGCTGTGTTAGTGCCCTTCTTCCTTAAACATGTTGCTGGGAATTGAACTCCACAGAGGAACAACGCAACGCCAATTAAAATCTTTTCATTCACTTCTGCGTTTACTTAATCTGAAAACAGATATCAAGTTTATTACATGTCAGGCATTTAAACATATTAACTTGATCTTCATAACAACCACATGAAATGGATACTTCTATGGTCCTATTTTACAAAAGAGACATGAAGCAAAGAGAGGTGACACAGTCCACCTAAAGCCACCCAGTATCAGAGCTGGGATTTGCACTCAGGAAGTCTAGTTCCAGAGTCAATAATCTAATCATCACCTTAAACTGCTTCAATACCTATTTTTCTAATAAATGGATAAATGAATGAATGGCTTGTTTCGACTGCCAATGGGAACCAGCCAGGACTGGTACCTTGGAGTTCCTCGTTATGTTATGAGTTTCTGTTTGTTAGTCTGTGTACTTACAAAATTTCCTCTCAGTGTACCCTACGCATTTGTTGAATTTTCTCAGGACGTTCACGCACAATTCGATCTGGATCTGAAGGCTTAACTGCTTCTGAAACAGACTTTCAACCAGTCCTAGAACTTGCACTCCCACCTTTGTGCCCACCTCCAAAGGCTGGCCTTTTGGGAATTCCTTGCTGGAAATGCAGTGGTTTCTTAGCCTTTCCCGCTGCAAACTTAGGTGTCAGCTTTCTTAACACTGCTTCTTCAATTCCCACAGCTCTATCTGCTTTTCAAATATCACAAGTTTTTAATGCTCTTTCCTATTTTTTAAACGGTTTTATGCTTTTAAAGGAGTCCATTCGTTTTATTTCAGTGGCAGGCTAAAGAAAAGTAGAGGTAAGTAGTCGGGTTCTGCCACAGCATCTGCAACTGGAAGTTTAGGTCTTGTCTTTAACTCCTTTCTCTTTACACTATTTTCCACATCCAAGCTGTCATCAAGTTCAACTACCTTTTCCTCTTTACTATCTTAATCTATCCACATTTCTCCATTCCCTCTTTTTTTTTCTCAATGACTTTATGTATTTATGGCCACACCGAGCAGCTTGCGGGATCTTAGTTCCCCAACCAGGGATCGAACCTGCGCCCCCTGCAGTGGAAACACAGAGTCCTAACTACTGGACCTCCAGGGAATTCCCCCCTCTTTTTTCAAAACTTAGTTCAAGGCATTCTTTTTTTTTTTTTTTAATTGGGGTATAGTTGTTTTACAATGTTGTGTTAGTTCAAGGCATTATTTCTTGATCAAATGACATCAGCAGTCTCCTCATGGGAGCTTCTTCCAATGATACTCCACTTCCCTAAAGAAATTCATGGCTTTTTATTTTGGCTAACTAGGCTTTATGATCTGGCCCCTGGTTATCTTTGCAGTCTCTTCCCTCCCTCTCTCCATCCTCTGCTTTACTCTTTCTGAATTATTTGTGATCTTGTGATTACTATCTAGGAAGCTTTCTCTGATTCTCTTGGGCTGTTTTAGATGCCTCTCAAGTTTCTCCCATAATAGTCTGCACTTACTCCTACCATAGTCCTTTTTCACACCAAACTGACATGGTCTCCCCAAATTTAAACACCTCTATGGCTTCCTACTGTATTCAGAGTAACGTTCAAACTCTTTATGGTGGCTGAAGATGTCCCAGGTGACGTGTAACTTTGTGACGTCATCTCCTACAGTGTTCCCTTTACTTGCGCTGGGCCAGCCATGCTCTCTTCCCCTCTGAGGTCCTCCTGGAAGACTGAGTACATTTCCTCTCCCCTCTGGCTGTTATGACTCTCCTCCAACTCCTGGCAGAGTAGGTTCATTCTACTTGGCACTCAGCTTCATCTCAAGGCCCTTAATTGCTGCATCTAAAATAGTCCACTGCTCCTCTTGTCAGCTCACACATAACTTTATCTGCTCTATGGTACCTACCACAAATTTCAGCCATGAGAGCAGGAATCCCGCCTGTGTCTTTCAACGTATTTTTTATTTCTTCTAAATATTTCAGAAGGATCTAGAAATGTTTTACTTTCCAGTTAAGGGAAAGGAACCAGATAACTTCGTATGTGTACACACATTTCCAAGTGGTATTTTCTTTCTTTTTTAATTTTTATTTTTTTATGGAAGTATAGTTGATTTACAATATTATATTTGCTTCAGGTGTATAATATAGTGACTTAATATTTTTACAGATTATACTCCATTTAGAGTTATTACAAAACGATGGCTGTATTTCCCTGTGCTGTACAGTATATCACTGTCGCTTATCTATTTTATATCTACTAGTTCGTACCTCTTAATTCCCTACCCCTGTCTTGCCCCTTCCCCATTCCCTCTCCCCAGTAGTAACCATTAGTTTTTTTTGGTTTTTTTTTTGCGGTACACGGGCCTCTCACTGTTGTGAACTCAGATACAGACCCATGTGGCCTTGGTCCTCCACCAGCACCATTTGCCAAGGGATCCTGCAGTGGTCACACCCACCTATGCCCCAGTAACAGACTCACTGACCTCAGTCCAAGCTGTGGGCTCCGAGGGGGCCCATGACCCAGCTCCTGCCCCTTCTGCCCCATCCTGGACAGGAGACACTCCTACCCACCCAAGGACTCGCAGGGAGCCATGCCCGTCCGGGCTCTAGGGGCACGCTCTCCTACCTTGTTTCTACTGCAGATCTAGAAACGGCCCTGTACCTTGGCACCAGCCCCTCTCAGCCACGGGCTGGGACCACTCCTGCCTGTACAGGGACCCTCCAAGAGATATGCCATCCATGGCCCTGGAGATAGGCATGCTGACCTTGGTCTGACTGCAGGTCTTGAAGTAGTCCTGCAGTATAGCTCTAGCCTCTCTTAGCCATTGTCTGGGGATGGTCCTGCCCACCCAGGGATCCAGAGGGGGATACATCCATCTGCGGTGAGCGAATCACTTTTTCAGTACATCCTTACGGATACCAGATTCTAGTCCTGTTCATTGTCTTTGAGGTTTGGTCATTGACCTGTAAACTAGACTGGAATTCTTCTAGTCTCCTTTGACGTCTGGCTATGACTCTACAAGCTTATGTTTCCAATTTTCTCCCACCCTTCTGACTTGAAATTACTCAGAACAAAAACTGCCTTTTTGGGAAAAGAATCTAAAAAAAGAGTGGATATATGTGTATGTATAACTGATTCACCTTGCTGTACACCTGAAACTAACAAACACAACATTGTAAATCAACTCTACTCCAATAAAAATTAAACAAATAATTAAAAAAAAACTGTTCTTTTTCCCAAAGCCTTGAAAGCAGAAGCTGGGCAACTTGATATAAACTCCAGAGAAATCACCACAACAGTCCATGTATGCACAACCATTGTTCCTGCTGCTGTGTGAACCCCTCAGAAAGTTCACTGGAAGACCCAATGACATCACCAGAGGTATCCAAACTGCAAAGGATGCTTTCAGCCCAACATCTTAAAATCTTCGCTACAGGCTGCCCTCCAGACTTAGAAACTTTTTTATAGTCTTCTCCAATCATTAAGTTGTTTTTCTTCTGTCTCCATAGAAATGCCTGTTATTAAATACCTGATTTCTAACACCTTATAGGCCTAACTTTGATAGGAGCCCACCTTCACCATCACCTCCTGAAATGAGACCCAACTGCTTCACTGAACTGACCTATTTTTAAGGACTAAGAGACAGGTTCAGTGAGATGTGCAGCAATCTACCAACTCAACTTCTGGACTGTGAAACTTCCTGGGGAAGTTTCAAAGGCGGGAAATGAAAGGTAGAAGAATATGGCATCCTTAAATATGCCACTTTGGCAAAAGGATTATTTTGAGCTGAAGGCAACTGAGTAGAAGTGGGTATAAGAAAAAATCCTCTGCCTTCCCCCTATTTGACTAAAATCAGGACATAAATTTGCAAAGCTGTCCCTCTTCCCCCCTCTTCCCTACCATGAAGGACAAAAGCTCATCCTCAGACACAACTTTGTACTTTTATCAAGGGAGAAGGCACCCACTTCAATCTATGTAACAGATCTTACTCTTTTTACTGTGCACCAGTTATGGGGAGTGGTAATCTCCCCATAACTGGCCTCCTCCACAGCTTTTTTTTTTTTTTTTTGTCTTTCGCTGAAGATGGTATTTAAGTCAGAGTTCTAAGCCACTACTCTGAGTTACTCATTTTTCCTTAGGATATCCCATGTACACATGAGGTATACATGTTCATAAGCTTCTGTTTCTCTTGCTTAAAAAAAATAAAACCATGAAATGGGTGTGATAACCTAGGAATTGCATATAGAGATGAGAGGGAAGGATTACAACACTGGGGCACTCTGACATTGAGCTCAGAAAGGTGAAGAGGAACCCCTGAAAGAGACTCAGAAATAGGGACCATTTGGGTGGGAGAAGAGCCTGCAGACAGGGGGCCTTGAAAGTCAAGTAAAAGGAGAAGGCAGTTTGAGAAGGCCAGAGAGGACCACTAAGTTAGATGTCCTGAGAAGCAATCATTGTTGCCCTTGACAGCAAGAGTAGAAGGCCTGACTAGAACACATTCAAGAAAGAGCTGAGATACAGGAATGAAGTCAGCAGCTATAAAGAATTATTTAAAAAAAAAAAAAGGATGGAAAAATGCAAGAGGAAAGAAAAATTAGAGGCAGATGAAGTTTGTGTCAAATGTTGAATTTCTGCCTTTTGACGATCAGAGATTGTAAAAGCTACTCAAGAACGCTTTGGAGTCTCTCACTTTTTAATTATAAAATGTTGTAGGCATACAAAACGGTATAGAGGCCATTATAATTGAACGCCTGTGCACCCCACAGCTTTTTTGTCTGATCTTAAATTGGGGCTTCCCAACATTTTTCATGTGTTGATTTACATATAAAATTACAATAATATTTGTAGAAAGCAGGGTATATAGAGGCAGCCCCTGGACAGACTGGGTTACCTGGCTCAGGACCATGGCAACCCAAGGGTCTTCTTGACTGAGGGATCACTGTGTTCGGACAGTACCTGTAGCATCCTCCTTGAGAAATGGCAAGTTAGATAAAGTTGTTTATTGCGTTGTTGGTATCTTGTATACGTTGTAAAGTTTTGTTTTTTTGATTTAGCAAGTACCGAGAGGGATGTATTAAATTTTTAATGTAGATTTCTCTTTCAAATTATTGTAGTTTTTATACTTTTAAGACTTACTGGTGCATACACGTTTAGAATTAATGTAACTTTCAGGTGAGTTGTTCCTTTTCTTATATGTTCCTCTTCAGCCTTAATAATTGTTCTTCTCATAAAGTCAATTTTGCCTGATATAAACACCAACTTTCTTTTGCCATTTATTTTCCTGTTATCTATTTTTCTATCTGTTTACTTCCAATCATTGTGTCTCTGACTTTAGACGTGCCTTTTATAAACCCCAAACAGCTGAATTTTGCTCTTTTGAGTCCATCTTACAGTTTCTATCATTAAACATCAAGTTTAACTCATTGATACTAATTTTGATTAGTTACATAGTGAATTCCTATTTATTTCTATTATCTTATGTACTTAATATTTACCATGCTTTTTTTCCCCCTTTGCCCTTTTTCTTTTCTGCTTTGTAATTAAGTTTCCTCTAATCGGGCTTCCCTGGTGGCGCAGTGGTTAAGAATCCGCCTGCCAATGCAGGGGACACCAGTTTGAGCCCTGGTCCAGGAAGATCCCACATGCCACGGAGCAGCTAAGCCCGTGCGCCACAACTACTGAGCCCGCATGCTACAACTACTGAAGCCTGCAAGCCCAGAGCCCGTGCTCCGCAACAAGAGAAGCCACCACGATGAGAAGTCCACGCACTGCAACTAGAGATAGCCCGCACGCAACAGCGAAGACCCAATGCAGCCAAAGATAAATAAATTAAATAAATAGGGCTTCCCTGGTGGCGCAGTGGTTGAGAGTCCGCCTGCCGATGCAGGAGACACGGGTTCATGCCCCGGTCCGGGAAGATCCCACATGCCGCGGAGCGGCTGGACCCGTGAGCCATGGCTGCTGAGCCTGTGCATCCGGAGCCTGTGCTCCGCAACGGGAGAGGCCACAACAGTGAGAGGCCCGCGTACCGGAAATAAATAAATTAATTAATTAATTAAAAAAAATAAAATAAAGTACAATGGTACATCTTAACTATTTAAAAAAAAAAAGTTTCCTCTAATCATGTATCCCTTTCTTACCTCCTTCCCACCTCCATCTGCATGGGTTTGGAAGTTATACATTCTACTTTTATTTTTTAAGTTCACTCTTAAATTTTTAACATGCATTCTCTGATCTCTTGCTAAATGTTTATCATCCCCTTTCATCTTACCAGTTATGGTTCCTCATTTTTCGTTTCACCTTGTTGTTAAAAGCCCTTAAGTTAATCATTATTATTGTTATAGTTCTTTAGCTCTATGCATACATTTCTTAATTTATTCAGTCATCATTTCCTCTTGTATCTCGTGACATTTTGTACCTACTTTCTTCTTGAATAAGTAAATTTTCTAGTTCTTTTGTGAAGATCTGTAGTAAATTCCATCAGAACTTATTATATCCTTTCTCTTCAAAAATAATTTAGCTGAGTATATAATTCTACATTGACAGGGTTTGTGGACTTTTTTTTAGCTTTTACATGATAGTATTTCATTTTCTTCTGGATTTTATTCATTTTGTTGGAAAAAAATATGGGATTAGCTTCCTTGGAGGTACCTGTCTTTGCTCTATTTTGCTCTTCCCTATTGACTATGGTGTTCTGTATTTACTTTCTGCAGTCTGGATTTTCGTGACATTGACCTTCTTAAATCTAAGGATTCATGATTTTCATAAATTCCGTAAAATTATTCTTCCCCACTTCTTCTCACTATTATTATGGAATTCCAAGTGTTATAATTTTTCACTCTGATTCTTCCTCTACAGATAAACCACTTTCAGCTCATTGAGACGTTTCTTTTGGAATTTACCTTTGTATTGCTAAACATATATTATTATTGATATTATTATTTCTTAATTTGGATGTTATTTGTTGACTCCCTACTATGGAAATTAAGAAATTTACCTTTCTTACAATTCTCCTCCAGCCATACATCCTTTCCTTCTGTTCCCTTAATATAACTGCATAATCATTTTGGCTATACTGTATAAACACTGAGTCATGTACTACACTTTCTGCTACCACTTGACATGATTCCATTTCAGAAGCCCTTTTCCTGGATCCAAAGTCTTCATTTTTCTAGATGCTTTCCTTCGTTGGCAAGGAATACAGATTTCAGTAGGAATCAGAGAATGGGCTGTAAGTCTGAGATTTTTATTTCTGAAAATATTTTAATCTACCTTGCCATTCAACTGATTGCTTGGTGGGATAAAAAAATTCTAGATTACAAATATTTTCTTTCAAAAAATTGAAGAAATTGTTCACCTTTTCCCCCTAGAATCTAGTGTAATAATTGAGAATTTAGAGGTCATTCTGTTTTTTGATTCTTCGGACATAATCACTTATTTTTGGATGTGTAGTATACTGTCTTTGTCTCCAGTGCTTTAAATTTTTTAAATCCAATTTATTGGGCACTCAGTTTGTCCACGCAATCTGGAAACATATGCTTTTCAGATTGGGGATGTTTTCTTGAATTATTTCCCTGATGATTTCAACTCACTTTTCTTTCTTTTTACTCTCACATCAGAACTCTTATTATTTGGATGTCGAAGCGCCTTAACTATCTTTTCTATTTTCTTTGTCTTGTGCTTTCTGGAAGTTTTCCTCAAGATTTTCTTCCAAACTTTTAAATTATTTTTTATTTCTCCTCACATATTTGTAATATCAAAGCACTCTTTTCTACTCATTGAATCTTCCTTTTTAAGAGTTACCTGTCTTGCTTCAAAGACATAATATCCTTCCTCTCTATGGAGTGCTGTGTTAAAAATTTCCTTCTACTCCTTTCATTGGCTCTATTTTCTTCGATCCTTGGACATTGATTCATATTTAAGAATAAGTCACTAAAAAGCTGATTAGAAATTCTATGTGTGCATTTGGGGCTAGTTGACAGATGGTCTTCTCCATAGGGTGATCAGGCTGGACTGTTTTGGGGGGAAATTTCCTCAACTCAATGTCTTCAGCTATTTTCTCTGCTTCCTCAGTTTCTTAAAAAAAAAATCTTGCCAATTCTTGCCTTAGGTCATATGGCTGATGCCAGCATTCTGGGACCAAGCACGGAAAGAGGACTCATCACCACTCAATGTGCAGACTTACGCTTAAACTGTTTTACAACATTAACTCCACCCTAAGCTGAGCCTGATTCCTAAATGCAGAATCCATGTGAATTATTTTGTGTCCAAGGTTGGGAGGGGACAGTCATCCAGACACCTGGGGCCGGCGGAAGATCTGCAGGCCTTTCTGATTCTTGTACACACTTACAATCCAGTTTCTTTTTATTCAGTCCAATGGGAACTCCGTTTTCAAAGTACCAGTCACCTCTGATTCCTGGAGCTCCACAGCACGAAGCAGTTTTCTTCTTGTTCTTGGAAGCTGGTTTAGTTTTGGCTTTTCTCTCTTACAGTCAGCAAGATATTGCTTCCTACTTGCTGAGGTTCTCCTCACTTTTCCAACTTCCAATATTTTTGTTATTGTCTCCTTTCTCCTCTCCACAATTTTTTGTCCCTTTGTGTTTAAACTCTAAATAAAATATTTTGACTATAATATTAGTGAAGTTTCAAAAAGAACACATGCAAACATATGTAATCCATCTTTCTGGTTTAAGCAGAATTCCAGTTCTCTCTTAAGCTGTGTCTTATCTTCTGTTTAATTACTTACTGAGTTTTTAAAAACACATTTACTATATTCTTCAGTTTAGCATTTCTAATATTTTTTCAAACCCATTTTTCTGTGGTTTCATGATATTTTCTTATTTGGGGGTCCTTTTTTATGTCTTTAATAATTTTAAACCTACTAATTTGAAAATTCCTATTTAATTTATTCAAGTACTTGAAATTTGGGGGGATTTAATTCTGTCATTTGTTGGTACTCTTCCTCAGGTGTCTGTTTCTTTGTGTCTTTTTAAGGTTTGATTGTGAGCTCCTCAGGTTGTCATCTGGGGAAACCTGTTCATCCTTCAAGGAGGACCACCCTTCTGAGGGTTTGTGTTTATTTGCCTGGGGTTAACACTGGCCTGGAACAAAAATGTTTCTTAATTTGGGGGATCCTAGTTCATGCAGATTAGACAAATTTGTGTCCCCAACTGGAATGTAGCACAGATCCGTGATTAAATTTCTCAGAGAACATTTTTTTCCTTGTATACACAGAATTCAGGTCAAAAAAAGGACAAGCTTCTTCGTTTTTATCTTTCTGTGTGGGTTGGTTGGATTTGTTTTCTTTTCCTGGCAGATACTTTCCCTGAGACAGCTGTATTTTAAAGAGCCCCCCTCCCTTTTTTTTTTTTTTTTTTGCAGTACGCAGGCCTCTCACTGTTGTGGCCTCTCCCGTTGCGGAGCACAGGCTCCGGACGCACAGGCTCAGGGGCCATGGCTCACGGGCCTAGCCGCTCCGCGGCATGTGGGATCTTCCCGGACAGGGGCACGAACCCGTGTCCCCTGCATCGGCAGGCGGACCCTCAACCACTGCGCCACCAGGGAAGCCCCCCCCTCCCTTTTTTAAAGGTAGGGTTGGGGGGAGTTTAACTCCGCAGCCCCTGCAGGCCAGTGGCCCCGGCTCCTTTCCTGAGTGGGCGTGGCACTCACCACGTGATCACAGTGACCAGTTCCCAGGGCAGCCACCTGTCAGCTCTCAGGCCAGCTTCACTGGCTTATGGCGCCCTCTTCCTTCCTGATTCCTGGAGATTGCTGTCGTCCTCTTGCTCATGCAGATGAGCATGGATAAGGATATTTGCTATTTTTTATCTAGTGTTTCTAAGTTTTAATATTAGGAATTATCTCAGATCCTGTCTGCAACACCACTAGTCTCTACTGTCTTATTTTTATCTTTGCCAACAATGGGTTTTACAGGCAAGGAAGTGGAAACTTGTGGACTAAATGACCAACCCAGGAGCAAGCAGTAAGTGGCAGAGCCAGGGTCACCTCTCTCCTGGTCAGTGTTCCCTCCAACACACTGTGTCCCTGGATCTCTTCCAAAGCCTTTTGACTTTAATATACACTAAGGTATACAAGCTAACGGTGCCAGACCCAGTTCCAATGTGTGTGTGTGTGTGTGTGTGTGTGTGTGTGTGTGTGTGGCGGGGGGGTGGCAATTCTCTGACACAAGCTGGGCCCTATAACTTGACTCAATTCTGACTCTCTATATATAGCATCAGAGACCACAGGTTAAGGGATTTGTCCCACAAGACTTCCCTCTCTTCAGGTTTCAGATGCCAATCAAAAGTCCAGGTGGCTACCTGTACTTCTGACCAACGGGCTATAAATCAGGGGTTCCTACAACCTCCTCTCTGTCTTCGATTAATTTGCTGGGGTGGCTCACAGAACTCAGGAAACCTGTTTACTCACCACATTACCAATTTATTACAAAGGATATTAAAGCCCGAGGAAGAGCTACTTCGTGCCAGGTCCCAAACAAAGGAGCTTCTGTCCTGGTGGAGTCTGGGGGCCTGAGGTGGTTCATAACAAGTGTTCTAGGTCACCAACCTGGAAGCTCTCTGAACGCCCTCCATCTGGGTTTTTATGGAGGCTTCATTACATAGGCCCGGTTGATTAAATCACTGGCCATCAGTGAATGATTGAACCTTCAGCCCCTTTCCCATCCCCAGAGGCCAGGGGGTGGGATTGAAAGTTCCAACCCTCTGTTCTTGGTTGGTTCCCCTGGCAACAGCCCCCTTCCCAAAGTCACCTCATCAACATAAACTCAGGTGTGGTGGAAAGGGCCTTGTGACGAATATCAAGACACAGTTATAGCTCTTATCACTGAGGAAATTCCAAGGGTCTTAGAAGCTCTGTGACAGAACCAGGGATAAAAACCAAATAGATACTTATTATAAGTCACAACGTCACACAAGCTCATGTTGATATCTATTATCTAACATTCAGAAGAAAGAAGTATCAAGTACACAGAAATTAATAGAAGCTAAAAATCCCGAGGCTTTCATACTTATGCCCGTATCTTCCACTCTGCACCTCTTATCTCTTCTGAAAATCTCTTGCTACTAGATTGTTCTTCAGAACTTTGAGCTAACATCACAGCTAAGGCAAGGCTTCAATGTACTTGCCAAAACAGGGTGGTTAAAAACAAAACAAAACAAAAAAACGACAAAAATACCAAAGAGCTGACCAACGCAGTCAGCTGTGATACACGGATTTGCATTGTTGAACTGGCGATCGAACACTGACAAATAAAGTAAGAGTATTTACACTATCTTAGTTTTCACAGACAATATAATTCAAAGGCACTTGTAATGCTGAAAAGGTCTGGCAAAAATGTTTTCTTTAATAAATCAAAGAGTAAAGAGTTTAAAGCGATGAACTTGTGTATCACCAGTCTCCATTTGTCTCTCCCTGGTAAAGAAAGTGAAGTACTCCTGTTCTTAGCAGTCTACAGGCATGTGGAGCACATACTGCTCAGAAAATTCCAAGATGTTTACAAAAGATCAAGTTAATTAAAAGATACTTTGAAACACAGCAATCGACTTCTATTTGTAAACATATAAATTCTGTATTAATGATTTTCTATCTTTTTAAAAAAAAAAGCAGTAAGGCTCATTTTTCCAAATTAAATGTTATCAAGGAGTCCTAAATATGAAATAGACTAAAGTAAAGTGTTCTCTTTGAAGAAGGGGAGGAGATCTCCTGCCTCCTGGCTGGTCGGGGCAGAGGCACCTCCAGAAAATTAAGGAGTCCTCAGAAACAGCTATGAATGAACCAAATCCTGGAGGTTTATTGAATCTAAAGATCACGTGTGAAGTTCCTAATCTGATGGAATAAAGACATATTCCATTTGCAGGGTCAGTGTATCGAGCAAGCACAGCAGGTGCAGGGCTTGAGCCCGGTGCTATTTTTAAGGGATCATGAAAATATTTTGATTTTAGTTTTTTTAAAATTAATATAATAAATATAAATGCATAACAATGAACCCAGATTAGATTATATTTGTCTTTATACTAACATGGTCATAAGGAATAATTTTAATTTTTGTTTTGGAGTAAGGGGCCCACCAGAGGCAACAGTGCTTTGGGCCCATGAGTCATAAGGCAGCCTTATGCATCTGCCCCATTAGTTACTGGACAGGATGCTGTGGTCTCAATCCCAACAACTTTGGAACATTCTGCAGAATTAAAGAGGATCGATTCTGTTACAAGTTTTAGTATACAGGAAAATTCACATGTCACTTTTTATGTCATAATATTTAGTAATACAGATGGAAGTAACTATACAGATACAAATTACAATGTATTTAAAATTGCCTCAAAGGTTCTGTCAAGAATATAACTGAAATTACGCCATTTGCAGCAACATGGATGGGCCTAGAGATTCTCATACTAAGTGAAGTCAGAGAAAGACAAATATCATATGATATCACTTATATGTGGAATCTTAAAAAAATGATACAAATAAACTTACTTACAAAAGAGAAGTAGACTCACAGACATAGAAAACAAATTTATGTTTACCAAAGGGGAGGGATAAATTAGGAGTTTGGGATTAGCACATTATTATATATAAAATAGATAAACAACAAGGACCTACTGTATAGCACAGGGAACAATCTTAAATATCTTGTTAATAACCTATAACATAAAAGAATCTGAAGAAGAATATATATATACATATATATGTATAACTGAATCACTTTGCTGTGTACTTGAAACACAACATTGTAAATCAACTATACTTGAATAAAATTTTTTTTAAAAGGAATAAAATACTGCCCCAAATGGAAGCCTGCTCTGGTTGAAAACTTGGTTGGCTGTAGCCTCTTCTAAGAGCTGCAGATGCTCAGGTGACAGGGGAATTTAAAGGAGACGTCCGGTCCTACTACCTCAAAGAAATCCTCTTCAAAATGCATTTTCAGGCAGTAGAGATGACTAATGATGTTCTTCCACTCACACTATAGTTTTCTTTTATTAAAACAATTTTTATATGTGTGATAGAAATAGTGTTCCCTGGAAGTATTGCTGGAGAGTGTATAACATTTAAAGAAACAACCCTGTTACATAAGCCAGCTTTGTGCTTGAAGATTATTAAGGTAAAGTGTGAATTCATTCCTTAACCATCCTTTTCCCCTTTGTTGTAGCTTTTCTTTCCTCCATGAAAAAAAAACAAAAATGGCCCAAGCTAGGTAGAAAACTCTATCCATTGTCACCGCTGCCTGAGAGAGAATAAATCTGTGTTCTAGAGTCAACTCTCAAAGATACTCTACATTTTGTTATAAGTCTTCCTGAAAACATCTTAAACTGCTTTTCAATAGCTAAATGTTACCAGTTTTCTACTGCATTGGGCACACTGACGTAACCTCTCGGAAGGAGAGATTTCTGATGAACCTGAGGCTCTGTAACCAGGGGGTTTGATGTGAGTGACACGCCCACGCCCTTTCGGGCAAACATTCATGTTTGTGCTGCATGCAAACACTCTCACTAAAATCTCATACAGTAAGTTAACATGTCTTATTTTACTTAATTCATTACTTTATTCCCATTGCCATTCTAATCCCAAGAACAAATATCAATAAATGGTCCAAGTCATGAATATTGCCTCGTCCATCTGCTTCTACAGAACAAAATTAACCAGAGCATCGGAACCATTTGTCCACGAGTCTTCTGAAAACCATAAAATACATCATTTGATAGTATTACTTTGTTTGATGAAAGTTTTGGCCACTGTAACACACCGCTTTATGATATTATTTTTTTCTATTTTATGAGCTTCATCTTGTAGGTGATTTTGAAACTGATTTTGAAGAAATACTTTAGCATTAAAAAAGGCGTTTTTCACTTTCTTGCTCCTAACCAACTCTTCCTCTTTTTAGTTACACACACACACACAAATTAAACCCTCTCAGGTTTTGCACCAGTGCTGTGTAAATGCGGCAGCAACAGCGTTATTTAATAAATTTATTACCAGGAACTTGTCAAAGAAGCACACATGCAGATTTAGACCACCTGCATCTCCATAAACATGAAGCACTCGTTTAAAATAGTGACTGTCCCTTCTTCCTGAATTGACTGCTATGATTACTCTCAGTGAATGGGTTGACCGTCTTTCCATGGGTCTCCAGTATCAAGTTTATTTTCAGGGAGCAGAGCAATCAGACGACAGAGGCCATGTCACAAGATAGAATTTACAGAATTCTCTTCTGGGGCCTGTTTTCAGAGACTTGAAGGTTCTGCTTTGTACTTCCTGTTTCTAACCAGTGTTATATGCTCCCATTTAAAAATACAATTTAAAAACAGTTTAAATTCTGCTTTTAAATTGGCAAATAGAAATGACACTAAAACCACAAAGCCCTGAATTTTTGGAATCCTCATGTTAGACTCTAAGAACTCCAACTTTTTTGAAAGAAGGGAACATTTTTATCTTTTACTGTATCTTATCATTTTACCTTTTATCATTATTCTCACTTATTTTTTAATATTTTTATCATTATTATCATTTTACCTTTTATCTCATCGCATTATCCATACACTGCCTTGCCATCTTTAATATTTGGTGACTAAAATAATATGGGGTAAGTCTTCTAAACAAAAAATTGGTTCGACACCATTTTTTTTTAAAGCCAGTTAGTTTGGTGCAAAATACTTTTTAGAAAACCCAGCAGTGTGACTACTTGCAGATGTTCTGACCAAGAACTGCAGGGGGTGAACTGAAGTTGGGCTGCAGGCCTGCTACCACAGACTCGCCAGCAAGAGAAAAGTACTGCACTTTTCAATCATTAACTACGTGTACTTCTCCTCTCTACACTGCAGGCTTGAACAACAACAACAATGCCCCATCATTTAGAAGATGTTGAAAACAGCCTTCTACTGATTGGGTCAAAACCTTTACTGACATCAAAACACGCACATTTACTTTCCTTAATCTTCAAGTAAGACTGGAATTATGTAAGAAGCCCCTAGAAGAGTGGAGAATTCCTTAGGAAATCTTTGTTAGTTTTAGAATGTTTTCTAAGGTTATATAGTTGTTGGATGTCCATTATAAGAAATGGACATCAAACAGCTTTGAAATTTGAGGGGAAAGTAATATTTTATGGTCCTGCTTTTTTAAAAAAGCTTATTTTGGAAGGACCTATGTTAGAATGAATGTATGCACGACCCCTATATGCCAAATATTTCCAGTTAGAAACACTGGTGGCACTTTGGTGATTGAACCATCTGATATAAATATATGACCAACTGATCATGAAATTGTTATGTCACTCTGTGTGGTATAAACAACGCTAATCTGGAGAAACTCTGCTATAGTTTTTTTTAGTATGTTCCCAACAAATCCAGAGTTCACAAGTTCACTGCCAAGCTGGATCCTAATCTCAGGGAGGCAGTGATCTAAGTGCAGGTAAGAGAAAATGAGTGAGACATAGTCAGTACCCACCCTCAAGAATGGCCAGAGTTTTACAAGTGAAGCAGATATGCAAGCAATTAATGTATACACTGCTTGATAAGGCTCACGCATATGACGGAGAGTAGCACAGGGAAGTGACTAACTCCAAGAAGGAAGAGGGGAATGATGGAGAAGAATGGACAGAGAAAGGTCAGAGCAATAACAAATGGGGTGGTCTTTAGGGGAGACCAGGACCTGCCAGATACATGTGGGAAAGAAGCCGAATAAGAGGCAAGTGGACAGCACCTTTATTCCCACTGAAACACGGCATCAGCAGAGCGCTGAGTGGTGAGCTGAAAGAGCAAGGATGGCTTGGGATAATACTTCTGAAGTTCAAAACCAAATCTATCAGAAGCAAGGTTTCTTTATTATTTCTCCTTAATCATTTTCCCAATTGACAGTGCAATGAAGGAATTGTAAAGGACAGTGTGAAACCCCCATATGTGCCCTCCTTTTAGTAGTATAACATGCAGAAAAGTCACCAAAATTAGCTAGAAGTATCACTGAGTTATCACAAAATAGATCAGGTCCGGAGATAGAACATTATGCTCATTTTAGAAGCAGGCTTCAGGCCCCCTTTTGGTCACCTACACCTTTTTCCTTCATAAAGAGAATAATTATTTTGTCTTTTATGATATTACCTTCTTTCTTTTAAAGAGTATTTTCAGCATCTATATATGTAGTCCTAATAACTATGATACAGCTTTGCCTGTTTTTAAACTTTATGTAAAGAGGATCGTATAGTATGCATTATGTTCTGATGGGTATCTCAACATTATATTTGAGATTAATTTAATTTTTTGCGTGTATAAGCAGTTCATCCATTTTCATTGCTGTACAGTGTTCAATTTTATAAACATGCCATAACTTCTTTTACGATATTTAGAAATTTGGGTTCAGTTTATTTTATTTAGAAATTTGGGTCCAGTTTTCACTATTAAAATTAATGGTGCTAGAAAGATTATTGCATGCATCTTGGTACAAATGTGCACACATTTCTATTGAATATATAAATGAGCGGAAATGCTGGGTCACAATGTATATGAATTTTCAATTTTAGGAGATAATGCCATAAGTGGTTGTTTCAATTAACCTTCCCGTCCACTCCCATTGGTCCGTATCCTCTCCAACACTTAGTATTTTCAGTCTTTTAAATTGTAGCCATCCTAATATCTGTGTCACAGTATCTCTTTATGCTTTAAACGTGCATTCCTTTGATTACTCATTAGCTTGGATATCTTTCATACATTTTTTTAAACTACTTGGATATCTTCTTTTGTGACATGCTTTTAATTGCCATTTTTCTATTGTGCTGTCAGGTTGATTTTTTTTCCTCCTTACTGAGTCATAGTTCTTTACATAAATCTTTGTCTGTTATGTGTGTTTAAGATATCATTTCATACTCTGTAGCTTGCCCCTTTACTCCATTAATGATGTCTTTTGATGAGCAGTTTCTTCATTTTACTGCAGTCCAATCAATCTTTTCTTTTATGGCTCGTGCTCTCTGCATCACAGTTTAGAAGTCTTTCACTGTTCTGAATTCATTAAGAAATTCTCTCATGTTTCTACATAACTTCTAGAAACCAAGAAAATAAGCCGAAGGACATAGAACGCAAGATCCCCTCCCTGGGTACTCTTGGTGAGAGACTCTTAGAAGTGATTGGGAAGATAGAAAGGAAGTCATAACTCCCCAGAGGCTTTTGCAGCTGATGTGTGGGCTGGCCTGAGCTTCACAGTGGCTTTCCAATGACCTTGAGATCCACCCATTTCTCTTCTGCAGATTGTGGTATCTGTGGGAACTTGTGAGAATTTCCTGAGAATTGTAGCAGCTTTTGAAAAGCTTTTGAGAAGTTCTACTTTGTTACTTGTGGCTGAGGGCAGTAATTTTCTGTGGTAGCTTCTCAGCTCTGTGGTCCTCCCTCCCATCTTCCAGGGTGGATGGAAGCCTCCAGGGCTCCCATTAAATGCTCTGTACCTGGAACGCATCCAGTAGCTGCTCTACTTCTGACTGAACCCTGACTTGGCTCTAGTTTTGTTGTCTTGTCTCTTTGTATGCCTGGTTATCTTTTTTGTTGGACGTTGTATTCCTAAGAGTGCTTTTTAGAAATAATTTGAGCCAAAGTGAGAATTTAGGTTTGTTCGTATTGGGCACCTAGTGTCACTAGTGATCCAGAATTGCATTAATTCTGTTCCAGGCACTGAAATGATGTGAAACAAGCTGCAGGTGCTTTGAGGCATGTCTGCTTCCTGCTCACACTTCATCCTAGGGTTGAGCCTTGAAGGGCCACCAAAGTGAGGGACGCTCACCAGGTTCCTGACTGGGTGGGCCCTGGACTCCTACTTTGGCCTCTCAGACTGCCAGCTGCTGGGCCACTTCTGAAATTGTTAAATACCTCTACACATATTTCCCTGTATAGGGAAAAGTAGCCCCAAATGCCAAGCTCCCCTCCCTGATTTTTACCCACTTTGGATCTTTGTCTGTTATCTCATCCCTGTCATGTTAATTCTCCAAATTCTTGCACCAAAAAATGATTTTTAAATATTTTTTCAGCTTTTCTAATTGTCTTTAGCGAGAGTAATGATCCAAATTACTTAATTAGTTATAAAGAACAGAAGTCACCTATGGTGACTTAAAGTTTATTTCTTTAAATATCATTCATTAAACACAAATCCTTCATCATGCATAATAATAAATTTCAGTTGAGTTAAAAAGGCTTACATAAAAAACTATAAAAGAAATGGAAAAAGTTATAATCTTAATATGATAAGGGCCTTTCTAAGTCAGACATAAAAACTAGAAACCAGAAAGAACAAAAAGAGAGGGAGAGAAAGAGATTCTACTATATAAAATTTAAATATTTCTGTACTTTAATATTTTTTAATTTTAATATTTTAAAGCAAAGTTATTTGGGGGGACAGGAATATATGGGAAATCTCTATATCTCCCTTTCAGTTTTGTTGTAACCTAAAACTTCTCTAAAAAATAAAGTCTTTAATGTGAAAAAAATAGCAAAGTTAAAGGACAAGTTATAGACTGAGAATAAGTATTTGATTCATACATAATGACACATTCTTTATGTTATCATCTATTACTCTCTCAATTGCACTTTTCTTTTAAATTTTCTTACTTTGTGCATTTTCTTTTCTTTTTTTTCTTATCTCAGGTTATTCTCTCTATAGCTTTACATTCATGCTTCATAGATTTTAAAGACTTGTTGTTACCCATTGAGAATGTGGAACACTTTTTGAAATGATTTATTCATTAATTTAGTGAGTATTTATTGAATGTCCACTCTCAGTCACACAAATGTTTTAGGAGCTGGGGATATAATTGTTAACAAGAAAGACAAATGTTCTTATTCTGACTGTCAGTCACTGTAAGGGTTCTATTTTCCTTATGAAACTTGAGGTGTTTCCTTTCTCTTGTCTTATAGTACCTGGCAATTATAAGTGTGTTTTTATTTCTGTTTATTAATCTTCAAACGAGAGGAGGGCCAGGCAGACCTAGTGTGCCAACGGGAAGACCATGAGATTATCTTTGACATCATTCCTTCTGGGTTCACTTGTTTGCTCGTCAAATCCTTTCCCTTGCATTTAGCTGGATGGTTTATGGAGGTTGTTAGCTCATGGCTGTTTTACTCTTTGCAGTTTTCTGTCTTAGCAGTTGGATACATAGATGTTCTAGACTTACTGCCTAGTCGTATAAATGGATGACTCAAATGAAAAAACAAAATCGTCACTACTTATTGTACCTAGGCTCTTGGGCCTTATCTCTTCCATGATTATAGCCATTTCTCTGTTAACCTGCCTTTTTGTTTTCTGGGAAATACAATTATCAATAAGATGTACTAAAGCTGAGAGTGACTGAGGGTGTTTGAATCAGCACTGGCTACTTCAGAAAGCATGGGACCCACAGTAGAGGGAGAGCTGCCAAGATTTCGTTAGTAGAGAATTTACATGTTGAAAAAGGGTTCAGGTAGAGGCAGAGTCTGATAGTTTTCTTTCAGCAAGAATACAATGTAAATCTTTCACCGTAGCATTTTTCTTTTTTTTTTTTTTTTAGTGTAGTTCTAGTCTGGTAGTTTTCAGTATGTCTTTGTAGGTACTTTCCTTGTAAGTGTTATAGGGTGGGCCATATTAGGGGCTAATCAGATCCCATTTTCCCCCAGGGTTAATTTTTTAGTTCAATTCCTAATGCTACATTTTATCATGTGTATCTTTATTGGTATTTATAAGTAAATGTGTTGGTATTTAAATATACATACATTAGATTTGCAAAGCTCTGAATGGTATATAATCAAGTAGGTCGTGACATAATTTCATTCTCTAGACCATTACATACTTATAGAAAATCCTTACAGCAATTTACTTTGAAATGAGACAGGTGCTAATTTTTCTAAAAATTAAAGTGAGAATAGAAACTATTTTTCAAGGACCATCTCAACAAACTTTTAAAACTTTTATGTTTTTTTTTAATTTACTTTTTTCTTCATTTCAAAAGTAATTGAAGTTTACTGTTCAGATGAAGAAAAGAACATAAAACATGGACGTCTTCTACCACATAATATTATCATGCTTTATAAGTTTGCTTTGCTTACTGTCCAGGGTTATTTATGTAAAGAGGACTAAGAGTGCAGGCTCAGGAGTCTCATGTCCTGGTTTCAAATCTGTTACCTACTAACTGTGAGCTCCTACTGACTCAGTGCCTTAATGACCTCACCTGTAAAATGGGGATAGTATATCCACTTCCTAGGAGAAATAATTGAGATAATACATGTAAAGCTCTTTAAAATTTCCTGCTGCACATAAAAGCACTTAAAATGCAGCTATTTTCACTTGTAATTTCCTTGTTAAAAATGAGTTAACATTTTGTATGACTTTTTTTAATAACATAATATGAGCAGCACATAAAATATTGTCCTACAACACAATTCCAATGGCTGCATAATACATATTTTTTGATGTGTCATTAATTAGTTAATGCTTTGTAGTTGATTTGTTTTTAACTTCTTCCTATTATGTACTTTATTAGTTTCCTATCGTTGCTTTAACAAATTACCACAAATTTAGTGGCTTAAAAAACCCAATTTATTATCTTACAGTTCTGGACGTCAGAGTCTAAAATCAAGATGTCGGCAAGGGTGTGCTCTTTAAAGAGGCTCCAGGGGAGGACCCATTTTCTTGCCTTTTCCAGCTTCTAGAAGCACCTGCATTGCTGGGCCCACCCACTTCTTCCCTCTTCAAAGTACATCGCTTCAATCTCTGGCTCTCCTGTTCCATGTTCTCTTCCTGACTTCAACCCTCTTGCCTCCCTCTTCATGAACCTTTGTGATTACACGAGGCCCACTCAGGTAATCTAGGATCATCTTCCCACCTCAAGGTCCTTAATTAAACGACATCTGCAAAATCCGTTTTGCTGTGGAAGGCAACATATTCATGGGTTCCAGGGCTTTGGACATGGACATCTTTGGAGAAACTAACTTGTGCGTACTTCTTCATTATTTCTTAGAATACATTTCTAGACATAAGTTTTTAGTCAAATAACATGTCCATTTAAAAATTCTGCTCAATATTGCCCTATTTAGGATTTAGCAAAAGCCTAATTGAGTGAGCATTATCTAATTAAATGCAAGAATGTCATATTAATTTACACTCTGACCTGGATTTCATGACAGCTGCATTTTATTTTAATGTTCAGCATTTCAAAATTTCCAAACTTTCTAATCATCTTAACACTAGGCTTTTAGTTGTTCTTTTCTTATTTGTTTAGTCAGTTTTCAATAACAAAATGAGGACTTTTCTTAGTTTTCTATATTGAAATATAACGCTAACAGAACAAAGATATCCTATTAAATGAGATTTGCTTTCCTATCAATTATAAAACAGCTATTCCATGAAATGCAGGTGACAAAAATACGTGAGATGTTGCAACATCCGAAAAAGGAAAGAAATAAAGTTGTGATTTCCTAGAGACATCCATAAACATAATATCATAAAAGGCAAAAGTTGTTTTTTTTTAAGTGCTTGCCATATGCCATAGACTTTGATATATTATATATTACTTTTGGAATCTGTCATGAGTATAATTCATGAATTGCAGTTGGAGAATAAAGATAGCATTGATTCAAATCAAAGAAATATGAGAAAAAAACCCAGAACTTCTACGCCTGTTATGATGGTGAGCTAGCATGAGTTCCTAGCCACTCCTTCAAAATCAAACTTGGAAAAACCAAAGATGAGAGTAGAAACATGACTTACAGGCATCACCTGTTAACAAACAGCCACCCCGACCTGACCCACCCCTAGGAGACTGCCTGGTGCCTTGACCCGGGAGTGTGGGAAGTGGTGAAGGGGACTTTCAAGTTCCTCTTTGCTTCTCCCCTTCATGCCTTCAGACAATCATTCTTTCCTGTCACATCCTCAAACTCATCACCAACACCTGGAGGATAGTGAGTTCAGGTGCAATCAGGGCCGAAAAACATAACAGAGCCAAACACGAGCAACAGGGAGACAAAGTCATGGGCAGCCTTGCCTCCTCTAAATCCCCAGGGCAGGCGTCGCACCGAGGAAGGAAGACTCCTCTTCACCCTCCTTGTTTCATCTCGAAAGCTGACGCTAAACCCTGACCCATGAGTTTAACCAGAAGAGTGACAGCAGGTGGAGGTTGTCAGCAGGGGTTTGGGTATTGGGGGTTTCTGCTGTCCCTCATCCACGGCCCCAGCTAGTAGCCCTTCCCCAGAGCAACTGCTGCCTTCAGGGAAGCAGGAGCTCATAAATCAAATACTGGACACCTGGTAATACAGCCTTTGTAAAGAAAGGTTTAAATTGAACAGCATATACCATTCAAAGCACAATCATTGTAGTCATAATTTAAAATAAGTATAATATTTATGCTTGAGTAGAAAAGGTAAGACATCAGCAATAAGAAACAAGACAAATGTCATAAAATTGGAAACATTAGATATTAAAATATAATGGTTGAACATGAAAGGATGCTCAACATCACTAATCATTAGAGAGATGCAAATCAAAACCACAATGAGGGATCACCTCGCACCGGTCAGAATGGCCATCATCAAAAAATCTACAAACAATAAATGCTGAAGAGGGTGTGGAGAAAAGGGAACCCTCTTGCACTGTTGGTGGGAATGTAAATTGATACAGCCACTATGGAGAACAGTAGGGAGGTTCCTTAAAAAACTAAAAACAGAACTACCATATGACCCAGCAATTCCACTACTGGGCATATACCCGGAGAAAACCATAATTCAAAAAGAGTCATGATTTTTTGATGATGGCCATTCTGACTGGTGTGAGATGATATCTCATTGTAGTTTTGATTTGCATTTCTCTAATGATTAGTGATGTTGAGCATTCTTTCATGTGTTTGTTGGCACTCTGTATATCTTCTTTGGAGAAATGTCTATTTAGGTCTTCTGCCCATTTTTGGATTGGGTTGTTTGTTCTTTTGTTATTAAGCTGCATGAGCTGCTTATACACTACCAAACGTAAGGTAGATAGCTAGTGGGAAGCAGCCGCATAGCACAGGGAGATCAGCTCGGTGCTTTGTGACCGCCTGGAGGGGTGGGATAGGGAGGGTGGGAGGGAGGGTGATGCAAGCAGGAAGAGATATGGGAACATATGTATATATATAACTGATTCATTTTGTTGTGAAGCTGAAACTAACATACCATTGTAAAGCAATTATGCTCCAATAAAGATGTTTAAAAAAAAAAAAAAAAAAAGAGTCATGCACCACAATGTTCATTGCAGCTCTATTTACAATAGCCAGGACATGGAAGCAACCTAAGTGTACATCAACAGATGAATGCATAAAGAAGATGTGGCACATATATACAATGGAATATTACTCAACCATAAAAGGAAATGAAATTGAGTTATGTGTAGTGAGGTGGATGGACCTAGAGTCTGTCATACAGAGTGAAGTAAGTCAGAAAGAGATAAACAAATACCGTATGCTAACACATATATATGAAAGCTGAAAAAAAAAGGTTCTGAAGAACCTAGGGGCAGGACAGGAATAAAGATGCAGACTTAGAGAATGGATTTGAGGACACAGGGAGTGGGAAGGGTAAGCCAGGATGAAGTGAGAGAGTGGCTTGGCCATATTTACACTATCAAATGTAAAACAGAAGCTAGTGGGAAGCAGCCGCATGGCACAGGGAGATCAGCTTGGTGCTTTGTGACCACCTAGAGGGGTGGGATAGGGAGGGTGCGAGGGAGACGCAAGAGGGAGGAGATATGGGGATATATGTATATGTATAGCTGATTCACTTTGTTATAAAGCAGAAACTAACACAGCATTGTAAAGCAATTATACTCCAATAAAGATATTTTTAAAAAAAGATGCATCAGAATTGTAAACTGGAAATAAACTTAAAAAAATAATAAAATAAAATATAATGGTTGAAATAAAAAACATAATAGAAGGGATAAATACCAGGGTAGATATAGCTGAAGTATAAATTAGTTCCATAAGATAATATGGAACAACTTTTCCAGAAGACAGAAAAATGTACATAAAATATAATAATAAATACAAACTTCACAAGATTAAAGAAAGATGGAAGACTTCAGGGTGAAAGAATTTAGGATTCTAAACAAGGGGAAAAGGGAAAACAATTACCTAATAAATATAATTAAATTTAAGAAATCCAAGACAATGACAGTGTTCCGGAAAACATTTAGAGAGAAAAGCAAAGTTCCATGTTGGAACAAGAATCAGGTTGTCAAACATTTTGATAGCTCACACATAATAAAACAAAAATGGAGTAATATTTTTAAAGTATTAAAAAATATCCAGTTGAATAATTCTTCAAACATGAGGACGTAAACATATTCTCATGCATTGAAAATTTCAGAACTTTTGATAATGTCATACAATGAAAACATTCTTGAAGTAAGTACTCAAATAAGTAAAGAAAAATAAAAAAGAACCCCAAAGATGTTACAAGTATCAGGGAAAGAAGAGGTAGTCAAATTATTCAGTAACATTTAGTGTGTGTGTATGTGTGTGGGTGTGCATGTGAGAGAGAGAGAGACACGAGAGAGAGAGAGAGAGAGAGAGAGAGAGAGAACAAGCACAAAATCGTAGGACCTAGTTAAACTAGTAAGTTTATCCATAAAAATTAAGTTCTAGAAAATATTAATAAAATGAGGGCTGGGGAATAACAAATTAGATTTAAAAATGTTTTCTGCAAGTGACACTCCTAAAGCAAAAAGACAAAATCTTTTAAAAGGGAAAATATGAACAACATAAACCTGGGGTAGCAATCTGAAAACCTAACAAAATAAAATTTAAGAAAAAAATATCATGTGAGCACACAAGGATATGCTATACTGGAAAAGAAGAAAAATAGGAAAAGAAGGTGTGATGTTATAAACATATGTGCTCCTATAAGACAGACTCAAAACGTATACATCAAAACTTTCCAGGGCGGGCTTCCCTGGTGGTGCAGTGGTTGAGAATCTGCCTGCCAGTGCAGGGGACACGGGTTCGAGCCCTGGTCTGGGAAGATCCCACATGCCACGGAGCAACTGGGCCCGTGAGCCACAACTACTGAGCCTGCGCATCTGGAGCCTGTGCTCCGCAATGGGAGAGGCCCGTGCACCGCGATGAAGAGTGGCCCCCGCTTGCCGCAACTAGAGAAAGCCCTCGCACAGAAACGAAGACCCAACACAGCCAAAAATAAATAAATAAATTTATTAAAAAAAAAAAAAAAAAAAAAAAAAAAAAAAACTTTCCAGGGAGAAACAGGTAAATGAACGAACGACTGTCATTTGAGATTTTACATATCCCTCTCAAAAACTGCAATCAAGTTTATAAAAAATAAGCAATCTGTTCTCCACACAGAACCTAGAATAATTTTTTAAACATGTAAATTAGATTATGTCTTTTTTTTTTTTTAACCACAATTCTTCTGTAGCTTCCTGTTATTCTTAGAATAAAATCTAGAGGGTTCTACACATCTCTCACGGCTCATGATTTGTTCCCTCTTATTTCACTATTTTCTCTCCCTTATTTATTACATTTGTGCCCGACTAGCCTTCTACTGGTACTTACTTGGAAGTTGCCAAGCTCCTTCTTGCTCAGGATTCTGGAGTTTATTGCTGGTGCAACAACAGTCTCTCACTTACATCTAGTGGTTTTGCACCATTCAGGTGTCTCCTTAAAATATCTCTTTCTTGGCTATCGTAAATAGTGCTGCAATGAACATTGGGGTACATATACAGACTACTATATATAAAATAGATAATCAACAGGGACCTACTGTAGAGCACAGGGATCTCTACTCAATATTCTGTAACAACCTATATGGGAAAAGAATCTGAAAAAGAATAGATATACGTGTATGTATAACAATCACTTTGCTGTGCACCTGAAACTAACACAACATTGTAAATCAAATATACTCCAATATAATTTTTTTAAAAAATCTCTTCCTCAGAGAGGCCTTGCCTATTCATATTGCACTGAAAACAAACAAACAAAAAAACCAAAAACTCTTGTCCTCCCCCAATTCTCCAGGCCCATTATTTCTTCAACAGCTCTTACCACCATCCAATAACACAGTATGGCTTCTATCTTGACTTGTGTACTCTTGGTCTGTCCCACTAGAGTGAAAGCTCTGTCGGGGACGTGACTTTTTATCCACCGCACACGCCCACCCTTAGCAGACACGGCACACACTGTGTGTGATTCACATGCATCACTGAATAGGGCAGCGGGCAGAAGGGAAGGGCAGGGCCTTCGCAAGCCCAGATTTCCAGCTCACCAGTTGTGTCATTTTGGAGCTCTTCTGGCCTCAGTTTCCTCGTCTCAAATACTTTGTGTGTGTGTGTGTTTAAAGAAGTGAGCTAGATCGTAAGGATGAACTCTCTTATGAGTTAATTCATGTGAAAATGCCTAGAAAGGTGTCCAGCTTTTAGCAGATACATCGGAGATGATAATGAAGAAGCTTGGGTTTTCGCCCCTCCTTCCGTAGTTCAATTGCCCTTGATACAGGATTACCTGTACCACTATAAGCTAAAACGGCCACGGAAGAATTCTTTGGGTCTCTGCCCTTCCTTATTCCTTAGAGTAAAACACTAGTGTTACCTTCAGGTCAGAAAACCTCCTGAACTTCATTCTGATGATTGTGACAATGTTATCAGGCCTGCCAGGTTAGAGCCATCTCCAGCTCTGTATTGTCTCTACGCTCAGGCAAAGGGGATGCTGTGCACGGTGATTAAGTTATACGGAGTCTGCCCTGCCTCTTGCATAGAATTAACTTTGGTATAGCTTCCATTTCACTAGAGAAACGCTTTAAAACAGGTCAAGTGTAACCAAGACAAAATTGAAAATGCATTATTCTATTTTGATAGGCCCTCCAAGCTGATACGTATTTAATGCAATTTTAGAAGGAAGTTCAAATGTCAGGCAGACTCCTTTAAGGAAACAAATGTCTTAAGCCTCACACTCAGTAATTTTAGAATAAACACTCAGTATATCTCCCCTACTATCCTAGAACATTTTCTGGATGGAAAATAAGCCATTTGTGTGAGTTATGCGGAATGCAGCCGACAGCACTACACTGAATACTGTTTTCGATAATGTCTGTCTCTTTGGGACTCACTTTATGCTTTCAGGAATACCTTGAAGTTTTCTATATTTTCTTTCTTTGTATTGAATTCTTGGAATTATCAAAGTTTAATAAAACTTAGGTCTGTGCCTTGCTGCTCTTCCACGTATTAACATAATATAATTAAGTCTTATTCATCAGGTTATTCAATCAGCTGGGCAACTACAGTCGCTTTCAACTTTTCACTAAATGCAAAAGCAGCTCCGTTGAGATGGAACCACTTTCTGCAGTTGTCAACACAACTTAAAAAAGGAACATTTTATTTCTACCACTGTCGTGATTTTTCAAAAATGAGTCCATGGACTAATGAGTGGTAGATGTTGGGAATCAGCGCTGGGTATGGTGGTATGGGATCTGGGCAAAGAGAACAAGGTGTGAAGTGGGTCGTGAGTTGTGGCCATAAGTCATTATCATAGTGTTTGGCTCTTGAAACATTCAAACCAATTGAAAGAGGAGGGGGTGAAATTACTTCCCTTCCTGCCAGCGTGCTTTGGGAGAATATGAAGTGAGAATTTCTGGGCTTAATGTTTAAACATTAAATGTTTAATGTCATGAGTTTCAAAAATCACTGGATTTTCCAGGAATATGTTTCCAGATTTAAGGACACTCTGAGCTGATCATTTTCCAGAAGAAAATCTGAGTGTATATGCTGATATGTCTGTTTTATTCCCACAGCCCAGATCCCTCTGCCTAGAGCCTGCTGTCATTTAGAAAACCCCAGGATACCTCAACCCTGTCTTCTTCTACCCCTCTGTCCTCCCTAGCGGTAAGCGCAGTCCCTGCCCCACATGTTCATCCTGGGACTAAAGATGGAGACCTGAACAGCATCCTAGGCTTCTCCCTCATCTTGTCCCCAGCCTCCAGAGTCTTCAAGTCCTAACACTTGGCCTATAAAGGACAGCTCACATGTCTCGCCACCTCTGAAACTCCCATGTTTCACTCGGCTCAAATGCAGTTGCTTCGTAACTGATCTCTTGCTTTGTGTCTGTCCTGTTTTGAAACTGATCAACCTTACTGCTGTAGTGCTCTTACTAAAACTTAGATCTTTTAACGTTACTTTCTTGTTTTAAACCTTCCAACGTTTCGCATAACCTTTCATATCAGGCTCCACTCCTGGACCTCGTCCAGGGATCTTGGGTGATCTCGTCCATCCCACTTACCTCCCTAGCCCGGTCTCTGTCATCTATTCAAATGCAACCGCTTGCTCCAAACCACTGGCAGCTCCAGAGCACGCCACCCTCTCCTGTTTCTCCGTGGCTTCCAACACCTTTTAATCTCACTATTGCTTTACCTTTACAACTCAGCTGGAGCTCAACCTACCCCAAAAGCCTCCTTGGATGCCACAGCCTAAATTTGAATTCCTCTTCCTCATGAAGCTGTAATATTCTCCTTGTGTCCTTATCAGAGAACCCAGGACCCTTTTCTAAACTTGAAGGTGGCCAGTGCTCACGTATTGGTCCAACCTAATAATCTCTCCTCAGTGTTCATCCTCCCTAAACTAAGGACTCTAAGGACTCTGGAGCACCAGCTCTTTCTGAAACAGTCTCCTCGCTGTGTTCTGAGGCTCTGACTCAGGTTTGCTCGTGTCTCTCTGCCACTTCTGTTCTTCCAGGGCACCTTCCTCTGTGGAACAAACGGTGCTCATTGCAACTCTTTTTTCTCACACCTTTACTCCCTGTGATTATCATTTCTTATATTTAGAACCACCATTTCTATGGGATAAACCCTGACTCTATTCTCAATCCAGACCTGTGCTCCAAACATTCCACTATGACTTGAAATTCCTTCATGACACTCGTCAGCGTTCACCATTATATATTTACATATCTGTATGCTCTTGTAACTGTTTGAATAACCCATTACACTGTAGATGCCATGGCTCATCAGTATATTCCCAGTGCCTGATTATATATATATATATATATATATATATATATATATATATATATATACATGAAATCAATAAATACTGGCTAAATAGAGAATAATGACCAGACGTTATTGGGCTATGTTAAATGGGACTGTTTCTCTTCCTGAACTGCATCTAAAAACAAGTAAACAGTATCCCCATATTTTAAAGGGCTGTGCTACTGAATCTATGTAGGGCTTGTTAAGAGATGGCCCCCTCAAACTAGCTCTGTGACACTTCTAGATCATTAATCATCTTCAGGTTAAGATTGAAAGGGGAGAAGAGCTATTTAGTGTGATTGAGAGAATGCTTCCATCCACTTCAAGCCAAGTAAGGAAACCTTGGAGAAGAATTTTCAGACTGGCATGTACAGTTGGGCAGGTTGTATACTGCACCCTAGGGGTGCCATTCGCATCACAGGCATTATAGTTTTGTATAGTTAAAAAAATGTTCAGAGTGGCAGAAGTAAAATATTTTGTTCTAATAAAATTAGTAAATATGACGAGAATTTGATGAGGGAAGTATGATATCTTGAGTAAGTGATGCCTTTCTCTACTTTGCACAAAGGGCACATATGCACTGGTGGTTGGCCCGAGTTTGGTATTTACTGTCTAAATTTTGGAAGCTATAGAGAGTCTGTCTCTCATTTAGAAAAGTTTAAAGATGAGAGACTAACTGAATCTAGGCACTACTGCTGAGTGAGGAGAGAAACCAGCTGGAATAAGATGGAATAAGAATAACTGCTAAGGAGCGTGGGTTCCTGTTTCCTGTGGGCTTAATTTGTCTTGAAAGAAGTCAGGTCTTCCTTCTAGGACAACGTGACCTTCCTGGAAAAAGTCTGTGTGAACGTGTTCTACTTATGACGGCTAAGTGACATAGTATCCCAAAACTTAGTGGCTTACGATGATGACATGTATTTCTCTTACAAATCTGTAATCTGGACAGGGCTCAGCAGGAATTCCGAGGAGGCTCACTGGCTTACGTGTCCACCACTGGGGCTGGAGCAGCTGAGGCTCCTCGGGTATCTCTCTCTCTCTGTTTGCTGACCATGTGGTCTCTCCAACATGGTGGCCTCAGGGCGGCCAGGATTCTTCCACTGGCATCTCAGACTCTCAAGGAGTGAGTCATGGGAGACAGGTAGCTAGGCAAAAGACACACAGTAGCACTTCTGCTACGTTCAACTGGTTGCAGAAATTACAAAGGTCCACCTACTTTGAAGGGGAGGGAACCTGGGTCTTCCTCTTGGTATTGATGGACAGGTGGGGATGTCATGTTGTAGGAAGAGCATGTGGCATGGGGTATGATGCACTGGCATAGCCAGTAAATGGAGCTCTAGCAGGGTCAGGAGATGCTAGGTACAAAGTCTGTTGTCAACATCAGGGAGAATTCCAGTTTGGGCAGTCTCCAAAAATACCTGCTGTGCCTCAAGAGAGCCAAGATTTGGGCACCTGTCACACCAGCACCTCAACGCCAGAGGACAGAACACCATCATTTGATCTTTCTCCCAGGCTAGAATCTCTCTGTAAGATTCATTTCTCTTTATTTCATCCCTCGTTTCTAATTTTTAAAAAGTAACTCATTTCTTTATTTTAAATATCAATCATGATCAATATTTCTTCTTTCCCACTGTTGCTAGCTAGCCCAAGTACTCAACAGCTCAGATCCAGTTTATTGTTATGTCTCTAAGCATTGCTTTCTGCTCCGCCAATCTCTCCCACATATGGCTACCAATGTTTCTATTTTTTCTAGCATCATATGAAAAATGTCAACTATACATAAAACCTGAAAGGATTATGCAGTAACACCACTATACCAAAACACAGATTTCTAAAATTTTGCTAATTGTACTTTATCACATATTTAGCTATTTATCCATACCTCTATCCAGTTACAAATCCATATTTTTATGATTCATGTCTAAATAAATTGCATGTAAAAGTATACTCTATTGGTAAATAAGTTAGAATGTATACCAGTAACCAGCACTCAGTATTTGTGTACAATTTTTTAAGGTAAAATTCACATACAGTGAAATGCATATATCATAAATGCACCATGTGACAAGTTTACACAGCACTGTTTTTTAAATGCCATTTTTATGATGCTATTCCCCTTCTCAAGAAACCTAAATGGCTTCCTACCCTCCATCAAAGTAAGCCCCCCCAAATCTTCCCTTAATACAACCACATTCGTTCTCCAATTATATTCACAATCACCTCTCTTCCTTCTGTGCTGTGAGTCCTACATAATCTGGGATGGCCATTCACATTTCTGCGTGTGTCACACTGAAGAAAAGTCGGGAGTCCTGTGGGGTGGTCTGTCACTTGCAACCATGGATGAGTAACTCCTGGTGTGTAACACGTAGCTTAAAATCCAGGCTCTGCCACCAAATTGTCTTGTGATTTAGGGTAAACTACTTGATTTAGGTCTTAGTTTTCTAATCTTTCAATTGTAATCTAGCTAAAAAGGCTCACACTTATTAGTGATAATACGTGTACAGTACCAACTAGGAGGCTTGACACATAGTAGATGCTCAATAAATAACAGCAGGTGTCCTTAAGGATTCTTAGTAATGTTAATAAGACACAGCAAAGTTCCGACCTCAAGAAACTTAAAACCCAGTCCAGTATTGTGCTAATAACAAAAGAATTTTCAATAGAAAACAATATTTTTCCCTCAAATATATATTTTTTAAATATAATTTTATTATGCATTAAACAAGCAAAGCTTCTCTTTACACTGGGGCAGAAAGTACCTAAAATATACACTCACTGAACTATATCGTAAGGTCTGATTTTCTGAGTACCCACATTGAAAAACCTTCAGCTCCTGGGTTAAATGTTGAGCTCACAACATTTTTTTAATTGCAAACACATAAATTTGCAATAAAAGTTAACTATTATTAGTTAACTATTATTATTATTGTTGTAATTTGTCCATTTAGAAAAGAAAAAGCAAGTCAAAGACTCAACTGACATAAGAAAAACGCTTTTTCATACAGGGTATGCCCAAGTAGAAAACGAGTCTGCCATTACAATTCACTGTGAAAAACCTAGGAATACAGGACTCAGTTGAAATATTTGTGGAACCGTTAAATAATTATTATAATTTTTATTACTTTTAGCTATTTGTTCAGTTCTCGGAACAAAGGTGTTTTCTCAAAACCAAATACTCTTCCATTAGAAGTGATGAAATAAAATTCCTATTTTAAGGCAAGACAACAAAAATTTAAACATAAAATTTTTTCCCGGCCTTTGGCCTCCTCCCTCCCCTCTGGTGTGCATTGTACATCTGTGTTATGTGTTCTCCAGACCTTCCCAAAGGCAGAAATACCTGCTCAGCCATAAAGATTCATTTTTCTTCTTCTGACGCCAGCCTTAGAAGATAACATTTCTTTCTCAATCCTGTCAAGGGTCATGATGACCCACCACTCGCCTTGTACATGCAGACATCTTTGGTGAACTTTATGTACAAAGCCAATCTATCATTTCTCTTAAAGATAGTGATTGGTGCAGGACAGACTGGTCAGACCACCTGGGGAGATAGTGGGCCACACCGAATGGAAGATTTTAGCTTAAATACTTATTTATGACCTGATGAATGCTACTCTCTTTATTACTTGTATTCTGCCTACTTTACCTGACTGTTGTTTCTTGCATTACCAAATGTGTGACTGAACCTCGGATAAAAATAATGATGGCTAGGCAACTTTAAACGACTGACCAAATAAGTTCTGTAAGATCAATGACTGTAACAGTGTAACTCTATATATGGGAAGAAGCAACAAGAGGGAGCCGTTTCCTGGACCATAACAGACAAGTAAGACAGGAGGTCCAGGGATTTCTGGTTACGGTTGATAGTAATAGCACGTGGAGTGGTCTATCAATGCAATCTTCGCCTGGTCTGGGAATGAGCATTCCTAGCACCGTGGGACAAAGTGGTCATGAAATGCCTCCCAAAGAGTCATTGAAATTAAGAATGAAAGGGAGGTGATCATAAGATAAAAAATGTTGCCCACCACTCCTGAGCTTTGCCCTGAGTTCCTCCCAGGGTGTACTGTACAAGTACAGAAGTTTGCTGAGTAAAAATATAAAACACTAGTTTACTGTAGTTTGGTCAGCAAAAATGTTATTTCTGAAGACTGAAGGCCTATGGTGAGCTAAAAGGTAATTAATTATTCTATTTTCATTTTTAAAGCTAAAAATCAAAAGCTATTAAGACTGAGAATTTCAGTATGTTGCGAGGGGAAGTATGTGTATGAGCTTTGGGTTTAGTGGGTGCAGGGTCCCCTCTTTCTCCCTTTCCCTGGTGGCAGCACAAACGATGTATTCTTACAACTCTTCCCTTTCCTCACTTACGGAAAACAATGCAAGTGGTTATCGAATTTCATTTTAAATTGGTGCTGTTTATACGTCACCATGCCTTCATAGAGCTTAGACTGTAAATTACAACAAAATGAGAATCAAATGAGGGAATAAACCATGCGTCTCTGCAGTAAGTAGTGAGACAGAGATTTGACAATTATCCAGCTAACCTGATTGGCAAAGACAGCCAAATTGGGTAGTTTAAGTCTCAAAGTGGATTTATATGGCCTAGTCAATCCAAACTGACTACGCACATTAATTACATTACCAACACAGCTGCCAACATTCTCTGAACTGTAGGATACATGGAAAGAGCTCAAAGAAAGGGGTGATGAAGGACACAGGAAGGAAAAAAGTATTAGGTGATAGCAAGTAAACGAATCAATGAAACTGAGAAAAGCAAAAATACAGGATTCAATTGTAACCTGCAAAAAAAGAAAAAAAAGCCAAGACCTGCCCAACAAACTTAAGCAGACAATTATTATCTAATAATGTCAGAAATAATAGAGAAGGAGAGAGACACAGAGGAGCAGTGTAATGCCATAGAAAATATGTCAATACAGCACCTTTTGTTTAAGTGGGTTAAAGATGATCAAAAACTTACTTCTTTGGCTTTTAATGACTTAAACAATGCTTCCTTTATTTACTTGTAGTATTTGAACTAGCATGTGTCTAAGTCCTTAAGAGATCAATCTTTATGGTTGCTGGAGCTAAATGCAGCCTATTGTCAGGAGTGGGGAAATCTCAAAATTAAACTGTTTCCTGAAATAAAATCATAGGTGAAAAATTCAAGAGGGTATCCATCAAACTACCACGTTAGATAAGATGAATTTAGGTACATTTGGTATAGCTTATTAAACGATCCAAAGTTTAAACATATCCAAAGAAAACAAACACCCGTTTGGCTTCAGGTCAATTTTTCTTGCATTGAACTTTTAGTGGAGGAAATCCAGAGGCAGAAAGTTATGATTGCTTATCCCATCTCCTCCCCCCAGCCACCAGAATCTCAGGAAACTATTAATTCATGACCAGTTAGACTCGGAATGTATGCTCCTATTTCATCAGAGATTCAATAACTGGAATTTACGAGTATCTGCAAAAATTAGAAATACACTGAATGCAATCAGTCTCATTTAAAATAAATCCCTTCCTTTAGAAAAGAAACGACAACTGCAAGGTTGGTTTTTGTTTCTGCTCTGTAGAGCAGAAGGATGAGCAGTGATGTCGGATGATTTCCACCCTGGCAGCACAAGACTACGTGGTCTTCGTTCCCTTTCAGAATTGTTAAGAGAACCGAATACTGGCCCCCTTTTGCTTTATGACCCCATCTGGAGAAACTACTTCCCACATGACCACAGAACCAAGTCACAACCATTACAGCCCTGTCATTTGTCCCCTGGCACCTATTCATGATCAATAGTTCTTGATCTTCAGTATTTCTTGTTACGAGAATATTACATTAAGCCAGGCAAGGCTGAATGGCAGGCATCAGGATTTAAGAGCTTGCAAATTGTTGAATTAAGCATTATCACATATTATATTATCACAGATAATAACTGTCACAGATAACTAAGTATGATCACAGATTGGGCTTATTTTTCTAACTGTGTTGAAACTGTCTAGGCAACATTCACATACCTCTTTCCACAGAGGAGTCTGATGTATTTTCTAGAGCAGCAGAGTCTGTCTGATAGAGCTTTTGGTGACGATGTGAATATTCTGTCCCTATATTGTCCAATATGGTAACCACTGGAACGTGGCCAGCACAACTGAAGAACTTATTTTAAAATTTTATATAATTGCAATTAATTTAAATTTAGATAGCTACCCATAGCTAATGGCTACCATGCTGCTTAAGAATCAATAACCAGCTACTTACTACTGTAAATTCACCTGGATAGAATATTTTTTTCCATATGTGTCATAAAACAAATCTTTTTCATCTTGCCCCAAAGGACCCAGACTCTTTGAGACTGACTTCCCCCATTACTTGTAGGATGGATGAGAACTGTTTACATCATTAGACAGGTAAATGACACGATATCCTAAATTCATCTCACGAATCTATTAACTTATATTATACTAAAAAAAAAATTAGAATATTCAAGTACAATACTGAAGAGTTTGAGTTAAATCGAACTGGTCCATTTCTTACATGTTTGGTTGGCCACTGCCAGTGTTACTTAATATCTTGGCACTATTCTCTCATTCTGCCTGTTCTCTCCCACTGAGTGGTTGGCATGACCTATTTTCTGAGTTTTTTAGGAGCCTGTACTTAGCTGGGCATTGGGTCAGGAGATCTGAGCTGTCTACACTCGTCATGATATCCAGAGTTCTTCACCTAAGGAGCCCAAGGGTACACAAACTGAACGCCAACAGTGATTCCCACTCCCCACTGGTGTCTGATTCCCGGGCCAGCCTGCAGCCTTGTTTCTGAACTTCACCTCCACAAACATAATCCTTATTATCAACTAATTCTGTTTTCAACTAAAATTACTTTGACTCTGGACTTCACTTAAAGTGAGTCAGTCTTCTTACAGGATGTTTAGAGAGTCAATACAATGCAAACGGATTAAACACTGAAAGAAGATGACATCCATCTACTCAGCACTGGGGGAGATAAAATGTTACTGATCCTAACTTCTTAGTAGGTATTCTGTCCAGGGATTTAATCACTGACAATACTTGAAAGTGGAATTAAAAGCAGACCTTAGAAACTATGAAGCCAACATAGTGGTGAATCCCTTTCACCACCACCATCCACATGTTGGTCACACTAAGGTACATTTAAAAAGTGTCTCCAAGGACGGCCAACCTCACCCCAGATCTCAATGACACTCCTACTCAGACTCAGCTCCCCACCTGCCAAGGAGCCAGGCTGCACCCCGCTGGTCCCGTGTTGGGGGCGGGGATGGAGGTATCAGCCCCACATTTCCTATTTCAGATGCCAACAAGCTGTGACCGAAGGCACGACAGGGAACACCGACACCACAAAGGAGCATAAACGATGGCTTGAAGGCCTGGACATACCGCCTTCCACGCCCATGCTGCTCCTGCATTAAGAAGCTGCCACTCGCTGTGTGAGACCTCTGGGCTGGAATTCTCCTCGAAGCCGGAGACGGTTCCCGGAGGATGATAATACTCAGTACTTTTCGGTGCAAAGATGGGGAAGTGACCCAGAGCCACGGGGTTGTTTTGCAGACAGAGGAGAAGACGCTCCTGCTAAGAAGCCTGTCCACACAGACGCCAGATGGACCCCTGTGCCATCTCACCCCGACGACCCACACAACCTCGGGAGCACGGCACCCTGATCTGTGCTTACTAGTGTCTCCCCAAACCTGCTCTTCCCACCCTGCCCAGAAGCCCTGGGAGCATTCCAGATGACGCTGGCCACTGGAGGAAAACTTCTGTGAACTTTGCTTTTGTCTCTGACACGTCTCCTACCTGCCCACTAAATCCTGCCTCAGTGGAACATCTATCCTCCCACCTGGACCGTCAGTTTCTGCCCACCTGGCCTCTGCCTTCAGATCGGCTTGTCTCCAGCCCCAGTGCGCCCTCCAGTGGCGGCACTATTGCTGTGGGGCTGGCTGTCCTGCGCATCCTGGGTGTTCAGCAGCATCCCTGCCCACCCCCCCCCCCGCGAGATGCCAGGAGCAACCCCCTACCCAGCTGTGACAACCCCAAATATCTCCAGATGTTGCCAGATGTCTCAGGGGCTTTCATCTGGGCTGTACATTCAAATCACTTGGGAAACATCTTAAAAAACACCAATGCCTGGGCTCCACCCTACTTAATTACCTCTTAAGTAAATCAGAAACTAAAAGAAAAAAGTACCTCCAACTCTTCCTATTGTCAGAAGGCTTGACATGGTACGGTTGTTGAAAGAAACAACAACTAAATATAGATTACATAGTTTAGGGATGGAAAAAGGAGAGAGTATATTTCAAGCCCTCTGCTACCTATCGCTTGCCAGAATACACATGAAGCCACAGACATAATTTAATTGGATAACAAAAACCAGCTAGCATTACAGTATCCAAATCACGATCCTTTATCACCTCTGGTGTGGTCATGAGGTCACCTCAACCAATGGTCATGTCAACAGCCTTCCCCAGGCTGGCCCCCAGCACTAGACCACCATACCTTCAAAATGCTTTAGCAGAAGGCAGAGTTCACCTGTTACTACACCCAAAGCTTCCCAAACGTACGGCTTTTCCTACTTCTTGAAATCCAAGAGCGCTACGGAGACCCGTCCTAGAGGAAATTCCGAAAAAACCAACCAACCAACCAAACCAAAGCCAAAATAAACCTTTTAGCTAAAGGTAACAAACCAGAGAAATGTTCAATAATCCTAGAATATATATTTCATAATGGCCGTGACTATAGTAGCTCTAATAGCTTTGAATGTTTAGCATCTAAAATAATTTCTTGCATATAATAACTGGGCATTCTGTAACTATTCAAGGTATGAGTGAAAAATCATAGATGCCGTCCTATTCTGTTTTACAGAAAGTAGTAGGGCAGATCAAGCCAGTTTTAGCAAACAAACAAACGAAGCTCATGATGAGCCAGAAGACTGAGCGTTCATGTGTATTTCTCTACAGATATGTGGAAACATCATTTTCATCTTTGCACATTTTTCAGATGATGAAAACTATGTAGTCTCTCCCCAGATGCATAAATATACACACACTCAAGTTAATTTGAAGTAGTTTCTTTTTTTTTCTGGACTTTCTAAAGCATTCTAGACAATTGAGAAATCTGGATCTTCTAAAAACATATTAGATGCCCCAGGGCAGATTATCTGTAGTAAAGAACCGATTCTGTCTTTCCCTCTCTTCCTCTCCCCCACCCTTTCTCTTTCTCTCTTTTTTTCTCTACAATCCTTTACGGACTAATACACTTGAAAATACTATTAAAAATTGCCGTGGGATATGTGTGCCGTAAGAATGTAAAATTGCTAAAAAGTTTCTAAGCTGCTTAGGTCAGATTCCCTAGAAGCGGAGCCTGAGACAAGAATTCTTGTCCAAGTGATTTACTAGGGTGGTGTTTTTAGAAGTGGAAAGAGGGGAGCAGTTATAGAACACGAGCTACAGAGCCGGGCAGAATTTTGTCTTACCTGAACGTTAGCTTCAGCTGATCCCATATGGCGGCTCTGACACCCACACTGAACCAAGCATTAATCCCACCTTCAGGCAAGGGGGTCAGTGCCCCCTTCCTTCCAGCAGCCCTTGACCTCGTGGGCAATAAAGTTCTTGCGTGGCCAATGACAGGTTTCTGGGGAGGGAGCAGCTGTGAGTTACATTATCAGCCAGCACTCACAGCAGCTGTGTGACGGGGTCTGTAGTAGGGATCTGGGTGGGGACTTAACAGCGTCCACTTGAGATGATGCCTTGGACCACTCAGATCCACCTGCGGTTCCCATCAAGTTCACCCCACCTTGACATAGCTTCTCCAGGATTCTGACTGGTTCCACTTTCAGGAGAGTCTCAGCAGAGGAGGTTAAGAGGGATGAAATATAGCCCCTGTTGCTGCATTTGGTCCAGAGATCATGGCTGATAACTCAACATCTTCCTGACTGCACACCCCTTCTAAATTCCTTTCACCTTTGTCAACCATTCTGTTGGTCTGGGTGGCTTGCCTGAGGGACTGAGCCCTGGTTACTAAGCCCTTATCAGGCTGTAGTTGTTCTACTTGCCCATTTACACAGTGAAAGGAACAGAGATGCTAGTAAATCACACGAGGGGCAAACATATTTCCCCCTGTCCCAATGTTGTATAAAGGTTAAGGATAAGGTTAATTGCTCCTGCTAGAATGGTAACAGATTTCTTTACTTGCTGGGATACTAGCTGGAGGCGCTCAAGGTGAGCGGACAGCAGTCATAGCTTTAAGTTTAGTGGGATTCTTACTGTGTCCTCCGGTGGGACTGTGTGCCTTGTGAACCAGCACTTAGAAGCCCACCGAGCCTAAAGTGATGGCTGTGGGAAGCACAAAGTCCACAAATGGATCACTGGAAGTAAGGTAACTGGATCTGTAAGAAACAAGGCACTGTTTCATGGGTGCTGGTTTCAAACATGTAATGTATCTTGTGGGATAGTGTCCCATTCTCCCAGGGAGTCTTCTCTAGGCTGATAGCTCGCAGCCATCTTCAAAAGTCTGTATGATTGGGGCTTCCCTGGTGGCGCAGTGGTTGAGAGTCCGCCTGCCGATGCAGGGGACATACGGGTTCGTGCCCTGGTCCGGGAAGATCCCACATGCCACGGAGTGGCTGGGCCCGTGAGCCATGGCCGCTGAGCCTGCGCGTCCGGAGCCTGTGCTCCGCAACGGGAGAGGCCACAACAATGAGAGGCTTGCGTACCACAAAAAAAAAAAAAAAAAAAAAAAAAAAAAAGTCTGTATAATTGCTGTATCAGACTGACAGCATCTGGCAGACAGGGTGTGTGCTGCAGGAGGCCTGTGAATCCCACAGTCACACACACACTGCTGCACCTTTCTGCTTTACACTGAGTCCCTGGGTCTGATGTGATGCTGGCAGAATCCTGCATTGGTAGATCAGATGCTGAGTTCGGACTGCTGGCAGTAGCTGGAAGCTGTTACATGAGGCAAAGAGCCAGGACTCAGACACTCGCCTCAGGCATGCAATGTAAGAGGGCACTGAAACACTCAATAATCAAGAGAAAAAAAAAAAAACTTTAAAACAATATTTTAAAAAATGCAAAAAATCCATGATGAACAAATACCAAAAAATTAAATACAGAGAAAACCAGTAATACAGAATTTTCCCTTTGCCTCTGGCTGCATAGGGCCTGATACAGCACTGATCCTGTTTCTATTTAAAATGTTGATACCCTATTTATAATGGAGTTTTGGCAAGACACTTGTTTCCTCAAGTATTGCGTTAAAATTTATGTTGATTACTGAGGTTTTTGGCATCCCATTGCCGTTTGTGTCTGAGCCTAGTGCTCTTCTTACTTCACCCTAGTTCTAACTTTTCAAAAGAGTCAAACCCAGAAGGCCTGTGATGCAATCCAGCCGCTATCAGGGGCTGGTTGGTTTTCTTGATAAACAGTACTAAATGCGGGGGCTCGACATCAGCCTCTGCTTCTTCATGTCAAGTGCTCATTCAGCAAGGCAGGTGGCTGGATCACCCCTGGTGAAGAGGAGACCACGGCATCGTGCCCACGCAAGGCGTCCTTCTCTGCCACCAGAGCTATTCCATTTATGGGCTCTGGCACAGCAGTGGGGGAGCTTAGGACAAAGCCTGGCTGAAATCCACTGGATAAGCCATCCTTTCCACCTATTTAGCACCTCTTCTGCAACAGATGCTCTTTGGTGGGTATTAAAGTATGATTTTTTTTTTTTTTTTTTTTGCGGTACGCAGGCCTCTCACTGCTGTGGCCTCTCCCGTTGCAGAGCACAGGCTCTGGACGCACAGGCTCTGGACGCGCAGGCTCAGCGGCCATGGCTCACGGGCCCAACCGCTCTGCGGCATGTGGGATCTTCCCGGACTGGGGCACGAACCCGCGTCCCCTGCATCGGCAGGCAGACTCTCAACCACTGCGCCACCAGGGAAGCCCTAAACTATGATTTTTAAAAATGCTCACATGTTATGTATCTAGGGTGAAAGGCTAGACTTCACCCACTTGACTTAGGGAAAATCTCTGAAGAAGGAGGCAGCTGGTGAATTATGTGAAAACACTCAGAGAAGCTGGGAGAAGGTGGCTGGTGTTGGGCATCTGGGTGGGGCATCAATTGCATCCATTATAAACACATGTACTTTCACCTATCTTGTGTGTACTGGAACAGTGAGTCATGGACTGGCCTGGTCCAGGGATCACTGCTCTGTGCACCCACAGATTCCACATTAGGAACATACATTCTAAAGCTAACAAAACAAAACAGGCTCTATTCTCTCATTCAGCACATATTTTTTGAGTGTATTTATCAGTCACATTTCTAGGTGCTGAGGAAGCAATACTGAACCAAGAAATGAAGTTCTTGCTCTCATAGACCTTAAACTAAACAAATAAAGAAAATATATAATATTGCAGATTACAACACAATCCTTAAGGGAAAATAAAGCAGGAAAGGAGATAGGTCCTCACTGATAAGGTGGTATCTAAGTAGAAAAATCGAGAAAGCAAGCCATGTAGACATGTGGGGAATAAGAATTTTGAGCAGCCAGGGCAGAGACAAATGCCCCGAAGCAGAAGGGTTCAGTGAGTCTGTAGCTGAGTAACCCAGAGGAAGAGCAATAAGAAATACAATTAGAGAGAGACTGCAGGGACAGCTTAGGGATTTCTGTTTTACTCTGGGTGATATAGGAAACGACTGGAGGGTTGAAACAGGAGCAAGACACTATCTGGCATATATTTGAAAAGGATCATATTGGCCGTTTCATGAGAATAGACTTAAAAGGATATAAGGGTGGTCGTTTCCGTCATGTCACTTAATTTCTAGTCTGTTCCTGCTGAAATATAGTGGGCCAGGCACCCTCACCATCAGAGCAGACCAGCATGTGGTATGAATCTACTTTCCTAGTAACGTGTTCTTTCAATATTCATCATAAATGAGGATCAAAACCAATTTGCATTCACCTGGCATGGACAGCAGTACACATTCCTGGTCCTGCACCAGAGATACATCACAATATAGACTGAAAGTAACCTTAATTGTCTGACGGTTGTCAAAATCAGTTTAGTCCATTTTGTGATGATATCATGTTAATCAGGTCTAATGAGCAGGAAAGGCCAATAATCTGAAGGCTTTTTTAGGACACGAGGGAGGGACAAAAATTCCACAAACATTCAGGAATTGGCCAAACCAGTGAAAATACTGGGGATCCCATTTTGTTGTGCGTGTCAAGACATTCCCTTCAGACACATTTGGCATCTAATCTTGCTATGAAGAAAGACGCAGAATGCTTGGTAGGATTCTGAGTCTTAGAACAAGACAACACTTTGGAATAATTCTCAGGCCCTTTATCAGATGACTCAGAAGGCTACCACTTCTGAGTGGGGACTAGAATGAGAAAAGTTTCTGCAGCAGTATCAGCTGCGATACAAGCAACCTTGATGCCAAAGCCGTAATAAGTGGCAAGTCCCATACTATTATCATTACCATGGTAACTAGGAATGCCAGGCAGGTTCTCTGTCAAGTCCCAAATGGAGAATTACAGTGAAAACTTCAGGGTTTTGGATCAAGGTCACACCATTGCAAAGTTCTGATAGTATAGAAAGCACCTCCTGGTATGCTAGTTGGCTCTAGAAAGACTGGTCAGGACATCAGTGGACCACAGGAATGGAGCTTTCCCTCAAGAGTGACACAAGTTATGTGGTCTGGTAGACAGAGCAGCAATTCACTCAACAACAGACTTGGCCATCATGAGGAGCTAGGGTGGCTGCTACATAATGAGGAATCCAGATAAGTCTCAAACTTGGGGGATCTGCTGTAGCATTTTTCCATTTATCCAAACACAGGTTTAACTTCAAATCGTTGGTTACATCAAGCACAACCTGTTAAGGGCAAGGTAATCAGAGACACCTCACCAGCAAACTGCCTAGTCTAAAAGAACTGATAATCAAGAATGAGGTATATCAATACATAAGGCAACTGCTAACAGCTATAAAAGAGGAAGTCGACAGTAACAGTAATAGTGGGGGACTTTAACACCTCACTTACACCAATGGACAGATCATCCAAACAGAAAATTAATAAGGAAACACAAGCTTTAAATGACACAACAGACCAAACAGATTTAACTGATATTTAGAGGATATTCCACCCAAAAACAGCAGATTACACTTTCTTCTCAATGCACATGGAACATTCTCCAGGATAGATCACATCTTGAGTCACAAATCAAGCTTCAGTAATTTAAGAAAATTGAAATCATATCAAGCATCTTTTCTGACCACAACACTATAAGATTAGAAATCAATTACAGGGAAAAAACTGTAAAAAACACAAACACATGGAGGCTAAACAATACACTACTAAATAACCAAGAAATCACTGAAGAAATCAAAGAGGAAATCAAAAAATTCTACATCCCATTTTACTTCATCAACCTGTCAAATTTACCCTCTCAAGGTATGTAGTCTGAAGGTATGGCTGATTTATAGGTCCCTTATAAGCAAACCAAGATGGATCTCTCACTAACTCAGAACATTAAACGCCTGTTCAGAGATGCAAATACTTGGCTCAGGGTCAGCTGAATGAACTCCCAATACATGTTAAATTGGGGGAACACATTCACCTTGACCTTGCTGGAAAACACACTGGAATCTTAAAGGCAAATCTGGCAAAACAGGAAGAGATGAAGACTTACAGAAGTAGAATCAAGGTATTTATCTGATCAAAAGAAAATACCTATTTAAAATGTACATCCTTAAAAATGTCTGTTGAATAAATTGTGTTGACTATACTATACACCTTTATTTATTGCAGAATAAGCTGGGGCACACAGAGAGGGAAAGGAAACACTTTAGCATTAATATTTCATACACTATGTACTGTCTTTACCTTAACATTGTATATGATATTTCTAGGTAGATACCAACTGAACATTTTAGATGACGCTTTGTCAAGTAAGTGAGGTCTAGGGAATATAATAGGGAATAATGGAAGCTAACTGAAACATCATTTTAAGGTAGTAGCTTTTGAATTTCTTTTCATAAGTAGATTAGATTTCATGAGCTGCTTCCTACATAGACCAAAAAGCATAAAGTGTTTTGTTTAAAAGAAAATGCTAGATGTTGATTTTAACTGAAAGTTCAAGCCTTTCTTTCCTTTTGACAGTTTGCTCTTGAAAGGTTTTTCTTGTGAAATACATAATATACTGTTGCTAGTTGAATGTAATGAGGCCTCACCCTAGAAAAAAGAGAAGAAAAGCCAAATTTGGCTAATTTTGCTTCCCGAGGAGCCTATCTGTGAGCCATATGTGTGTTAAAAGGCAGCAACAAACACTAATATCAAAAGCAGCTTTTCAGAGGAAAAGTAAGTGAGGAAAAAATGAAAACTGGCATGTTCACACTGAGATATTCTGACAATCTCACATACATTGTTTTAAACTTATATAGCTTCTCTGTAGCTTTTAGAGCAGCGTTAACATATCCAAGGCACACAAATCCTATTAGAGTAAAAAAAAAAAAAGAGTCACAAGTATATCTTATATTCCTAAAACAAGCTAGAAATATAAACTAATAAAAAACTCAAAGTTGGAATGACCAGAAAATTCAAAGTATAATTGCAACTGAATAATATAGGGTAGAAATACTGAGGTAAAGACTAAGGAGAAAAAGTTTAAATGTTTACTAACAATTCAACATTTGTTATTTATCCCACACTTGGATATTTCGTATTCACAGCAGCAAGATCACTCAGGACTTACACAATCCTGAATATCAAAAATAATAATGTTCCGTTTCTAATGTTCTGTTTACTAAAAACTGTCTCAAGGATCTCAATGGATTCTAAATCCATCTCTATGTTTCCAAGCCAGGGAACACTTGTACAATTAAAGAGAATGTATCCTACGACCAACGTTCCATGTCAAAGGTCCCTGAAGACTATTTTGAGTACCTTTCTTCTTCTAATCCATGTTTTCTGGCTTCCATGCCTTGTACTTATATGCCTTTAAACATACTTTCCTTGTATTGGATCAAGTCACACCCCTCCTTCAAGTCCCTGTTTATATACAGTTCTTCCCTAGTGCTATCCTGTCACCAGATGGGAGTGGTCATTCCCTGAACTCTCATAGCCTGCGGTCTGTACTCTTTTGGCTGGAGCTCCAGAGGGTCCCATGACTATGCTCAAGGGCAGTGATCGCCTAGGACCCCTCATAGGACTGAACTTGTAGCCATATTCCTCCCTACGGTTTATTACAGTGAAAGGACACAAAGCAAAATCAGCAAAGGAAAAAGGCACACGGGGTGAAGTCCAGAGGACATGAGGAGCAGAGTTCCAAACTTCCCCAGGTTTACTCCCAGGGGAGTCATAGACGCGCTTAATTCCTGCAGCTGTGAGTTGTAACACCAGATGAGAAGTGCTGTCTACCAGGGAGACTCGTGAGAGATCCAGTGTTCCAACTTTTTACTGGGGGCTGGTCTTATAGGTACCAACTGTCTAGCATGTACCCAAACCCCAGACTCCCAGAAGGAAAGCAGGAATCTAGGATAAACTGGTGTTTTTGCACAATTTAGGCACCATGCGCCATTCTTACCAGTTAGGGTGGTGGTACCCCACTACTGAAATCCCAGGTGCCGACCAAGGGCCAGGTCTTTCTAAAGGTGAGAGGCGCAGGGTTGCTTGCTCTGTTATCTTTTTTGCACATAGTTCTACTTAATATATATTAAATTATAATGTATGTATATATTAAATTACAAGTTATATATCTATGTCATATCTCAACTCCTTCACTGTAAGCTCACTGAGGACTTGGGAGGGGATTTTTTCATTACTCCGTCATTCCCAGTATAGAATAAGATTGCTGATGGAGACATTCCACAAATACTAATGACTAGAAGTTCTGATTCATTAAGAAACTGTAGGAAACAGGCAGGAAAGCAGACTCAATGGCATGCAGGAAGCTTCTGCTACCCCAGCCTGGATGGAGTCCTCTGAGCTGTGACTGCCCTTTATCAAAGGCTCAGGGATGCCACAAACTTGACAACAGTTAAGGAAGATGCCCATTATGAGTTTTAGTGCTACTGACCTAACAGAATTTTTATTGTTAAAAACACATGCACTTTTTAATGAAACAAGAATGTGCAGTATTTTTTCAATAAAATTATGTCACATCACAAACGTTTTACTTAATCCTAAATTTAACTTAATCCTGTCCAATCTGTTACTTATTCTTAGTCAGCCGAGAAAACAATATGTATACTATAACCCGTGTCACAAATTCACTTGCTCACAAAAAGATTACTGAGTACTTACTGTACTGTGAGACATCAGTATTAAGAGCCCCATAATAAGAGCAGCTCATACTTACACAGTGCTGGGTACTGTGCTAAGTACCCCTCTGAGAGAGATATTGTTTGATACTCTTATTTTACAAATAAAGTTACTAAGGAAGTGTACTATGCTCCTAAGCAGTTACTCTGAATCCATACTCTTAATTACTCTATTATGCTGATTATCACACCCTTGAGAAACTTAGTCTTTTTTGACATAAAAATTATTTTGACAAAGTTAGAGAAAATATACCCTTGTTCTACTTTAATCTCTTTTTTTCCACCACTTTAAAAGTTAAGGGACTCGAGGAGACCTTCAAGATGGCAGAGGAGAGGTGGAGATCACCTTCCTCCCCACAAATACATCAGAAATACATCTGCACGTGGAACAGCTCCTATAGAACACCTACTGAACGCTGGCAGAAGACCTCAGACTTGCCAAAAGGCAAGAATCTCCCCATGTACCTGGCCGTGTGGCTGACAGGGTCTTGGTGCTCTGGCCAGGTGTCAGGCCTGTGCCTCTGAGGTGGGAGAGCCGAGTTCAGGACATTGGTCCACCAGACACCTCCCGGCTCCACGTAATCTCAAACGGTGAAAGCTCTCCCCAGAGATCTCCATCTCAAAACAAAGACTCAGCTCCACTCAATGACCAGCAAGCGACAGTGCTGGACACCCTACGCCAAACAACTAGCAAGACAGGAACACAACCCCACCCATTAGCAGAGAGGCTTCCTAAAACATAATAAGGTCACAGACACACCAAAACACACCATTGGACACAGTCCTGCCCACCAGAAAGACAAGATCCAGCCTCATCCACCAGAACACAGGAACCAGTCCCCTCCATCAGGAAGCCTACACAACCCACTGAACCAACCATCGCCACTGGGAGCAGGCACCAAAAACAACTGGAATTACGAACCTGCAGCCTGCGAAAAGAAGACCCCAAACACAGTATGATAAGCAAAATGAGAAGAGAGAGAAACACACAGCAGATGAAGGAGCAATGTAAACACCCACCAGACCAAACAAATGAAGAGGAAACAGGCAGATCACCTGAAAAAGAATTCAGAGAAATGATAGTAAAGATGATGCAAAATGAAATTAAATAAGGAAACACAAGCTTTAAATGACACATTAAACAAGGTGGATTTAATTAATATTTATAGAACATTTCATCCAAAAGCAACAGAATACAATTTCTTCTCAAGTGCTCATGGAACATTTTCCAGGATAGATCATATCTTGGGTCACAAATCAAGCCTTGGTAAATTTAACAAAATTGAAATCGTATCACGTATGTTTTCTGACCACAGCACTATGAGACTAGATATCAATTACAGGAAAAATTCTGTAAAAAATACAAATACATGGAGGCTAAACAATACATTACTTAACAACCAAGAGATAACTGAAGAAATCAAAGAGGAAATCAAAAAATACCTAGAAACAAATGACAATGAAAACATGAGGACCCAAAACCTATGGGATGCAGCAAAAGCCGCTCTAAGAGGGAAGTTTACAGCAACACAAGCCTACCTCAAGAAACAAGAAACATCTCAAATAAACAACCTCAGCTTACACCTAAAGCAATTAGAGAAAGAAGAACAAAAAAACCCCAAAGTTAGCGGAAGGAAAGAAATCGTAACAATCAGATCAGAAATAAATGAAAAAGAAATGAAAGAAATGATAGCAAAGATCAGTAAAACTAAAAGCTGCTTCTTTGAGAAGACAAACAAAATTGATAAACCATTAGCCAGACTCATCAAGAAGAAAGGGAGAAGACTCATATCAATAGAATTAGAAATGAAAAAGGAGAAGTAACAACTGACGCTGCAGAAATACAAAGGATCATGAGAGATTACCGCAAGCAACTATATGCCAATAAAATGGACAACCTGGAAGAAATGGACAAATTCTTAGAAAAGCACAACCTTCTGAGACTGAACCAGGAAGAAAGAGACAATATAAACAGACCAATCACAAGCACTGTAATTGAGACTTTAATTAAAATCTTCCAGTAAACAAAAGCCCAGGATCAGACGGCTTCACAGGCGAATTCTATCTAACATTTAGTGAAGAGCTAACACCCATCCTTCTCAAGCTCTTCCAAAATATGACAGAGGGAGAAAAACTCCAAAACTCATTCTTCGAGGCCACCATCACCCTGATACCTAAACCAAAGATGTCACAAAGAAAGAAAACTACAGGTCAATATCACTGATGAACATAGATGCAAAAATCCTCAACAAAATACTAGCAAACAGAATCCAGCAGCACATGAAAAGGATCATACACCATGAACAAGTGGGGTTTATCCCAGGAATGCAAGGATTCTTCGATATATGCAAATCAATCAATGTGATACACTGTATTAACAAACTGAAGGATAAAAACCATATGATCATCTCAATAGATGCAGAAAAAGCTTTCGACAAAAGTCAACACCCATTTATGATAAAAACCCTCCATAAAGTAGGCATAGAGGGAACTTACCTCAACATAATAAAGGCCATGTATGACAACCCCACAGCCAACATCATTTTCAATGGTGAAAAACTGAAACCATTTCCACTAAGATAAGAAACAAGATAAGGTTGCCCACTAGACCACTATTATTTAACATAGTTTTGGAAGTTTTAGCCACAGCAATCAGAGAAGAAAAAGAAATAAAAAGAATCCAAATCGGAAAAGAAGAAGTAAAGCTGTCACTGGTTGCAGATGACATGATCCTACACAAAGAGAATCGTAAAGACACTACCAGAAAACTACCAGAGCTAATCACTGAATTTGGTAAAGTAGCAGTATACAAAATTAATGCACAGAAATCTCTTGCATTTCTATACACTAATGATGAAAAATCTGAAAGAGAAATTAAGGAAACACTCCCATTTACCATTGCAACAAAAAGAATAAAATACCTAGGAATAAACCTTCTTAGGGAGACAAAAGACCTGTATGCAGAAAATTATAAGACACTGATGAAAGAAATTAAAGATGATACAAATAGATGGGAGAGATATACCATTTTCCTGGATTGGAAGAATCAACATCGTGAAAATGACTATACTACCCAAAGCAATCTACAGATCACTGCAATCCCTACCAAAGTACCAATGACATTTTTCACAGAACTAGAACAAAAAATTTCACCATTTGGATGGAAACACAAAAGACCCTGAATAGCCAAAGCAATCTTGAGAAAGAAAAACGGAGCTGGAGGAATCAGGCTCCTGGACTTCAGACTATACTACAACGCTACAGTAGTGAAGACAGTATGGTACTGGCACAAAAACAGAAAGATAGATCAATGGAACAGGATAGAAAGCCCAGAGATAAACCCACGCACATATGGTCACCTTATCTTTGATAAAGGAGGGAAGAATATACAATGGAGAAAAGACAGCCTCTTCAATAAGTGGTACTGGGAAAACTTGCCAGCTACATGTAAAAGAATGAAATTAGAACACTTCCTAACACCATAGACAAAAATAAACGCAAAATGGATTAAAGACCTAAATGTAAGGCCAGACACTTAACAAACTCTTAAATGAAAACAGACATCAAACTCTTAAAAGAAAACATAGGCAGAACACTCTATGACATAAATCACAGCAAGATCCTTTTTGACCCACCTCCTACAGAAATGGAAATAAAAACAAAAATAAACAAATGGGACCTAATGAAACTTCAAAGCTTTTGCACAGCAAAGGAAACCATAAACAAGACCAAAAGACAACCCTCAGAATGGGAGAAAATATTTGCAAATGAAGCAACCGACAATGGATTAATCTCCAAAGTTTACTAGCTGCTCATGCACCTCTATATCAGAAAAACAAACAATCCAATCCAAAAATGGGCAGAAGACCTAAACAGACATTTCTCCAAAGAAGATATACCGACTGCCAATAAACTCATTAAAGAATGCTCAACATCACTTATCATTAGAGAAATGCAAATCAAAACTACAATGAGGTATCACTTCACACCAGTCAGAATGCCCATCTTCAAAAAATCTAGAAACAATAAATGCTGGAGAGGGTGTGGAGAAAAGGGAACACTCTTGCACTGTTGGTGGGAATGTAAACTGATACAGCCACTATGGAGAACAGTAGGGAGGTTCCTTAAAAAACTAAAAATAGAACTACCATATGACACAGCAATCCCACTACTGGGCATATACCCTGAGAAAACCATAATTCAAAAAGAGTCATGTACCACAATGTTCACTGCAGCTCTATTTACAATAGCCAGGACATGGAAGCAACCTAAGTGTCCATCGACAGATGAATGGATAAAGAAGATGTGGCACATATATACAATGGAATATTACTCAGCCATAAAAGGAAACGAAATTGAGTTACTTGTAGTGAGGTGGAGGGATCTAGAGACTGTCATACAGAGTGAAGTAAGTCAGAAAGAGAAAAACAAAACTGTATGCTAACACACATATATATGGAATCTAAAAAAAAAATGTTTATGAAGAACCTAGGTTCGGGACAGGAATAAAGACACAGATGTAGAGAATGGACTTGAAGACATGGGGAGTGGGAATGGTAAGCTGGGACGAAGTTAGAGAGTGGCATGGACTTATGTGTATTACCAAATGTAAAATAGATAGCTAGTGGAAGCAGCCGCATAGCACAGGGAGATCAGCTTGGTGTTCTGGTCCACCTAGAGGGGTGGGATAGCGAGGGTGGGAGGGAGATGCAAAAGGGAGGGGATATGGGGATATATGTATATGTATAGCTGATTCACTATGTTATACATCAGAAATTAACACACCATTGTAAAGCAATTATACCCCAATAAAGATGGTAAAAATAAAAAAGTTAAAGGACTCAAATATTACTAGAATTTGCCACCTCCTTCTTGGTAAGTTATGTGGTCTTAATGAAGGGTTTATCACTTAGTAATTCATTAAAAAGTAGTGAGGGCTCTACAGTGGATTTAGGATTTGTGGCTGTCATTCTGAATATAAGTAAAAGTAGCATTATATTGGCTTAAGTCTAATAAACTTAAGCACGCTGAAATCTTTTCACCCCCATGGGTGTGTGATGGTTTGAGTTTTTGTGACTGTACAATTAGAATGACTGTTTAAGGGGAGAGCTTTTCTTTTCTCTCTGAATAGAATGCATTTTATCATTAATTGTCTCCCACACAAGCCTGCAATTAAAATGTATCAAATAAACTGTTTAGTCATAACTGAAAAAAAAAAGAATGAGTCTAGAACGTTTATGATGCAGTTTGGCAAACCGGTTAATAAGACCTGCCACTTCATGTTCCTAATCTAAGATAAATTACCATCAAAATGGATAACAACCAATATTTATATCTAATAGCTTTTGCAGGTCATCTATAAATAGAATATGGATTAGCAAATACTTGTTAGACTGAGGACAGCTCACACTTGTCTTACTGTCCCAAACTTGTATCATCTTTTTTTTTTTTGTATCATCTTTGAATAAAATTTCTTCATACTACTCCTATTTTAAAAGTGTTATCAGTAGTCTGTGAATACTGTTAATACAAAAGAAAAAAAGTATTTCTGAGAGTAATAAGATGTACATGAAAGATATACATTAAACAGTAATAAAATCAATAGTTTATACCAATAAAATCAAGAGTGTTGCTCTTGGCGATGCAAAAACACACACAAAAAATGTATCAGAGCCTGGAAGGCGAATTCATAGAAGGGAAACTACATTTCTGACTTTTTCTTAAAGAATAAATGCAAAGGTAAAAGCTATAAAAGCTGCATCATATCAAAGTCAAATAGCAGTTTGGAAACGCAGATACAATTTTACCCCTGGATCACGAAGCAATTGGCATGACAAAGGAGTTGTCAGTACTGCCTACAGGTTTCTAGGTCAACATTAACACTCACATTCAGAAAGATGATGATGCTCTGTAGTTGCAGGCAAGGCTCTCCATGATGTGATGGAGAGGATTGACATTTGAAAGGTATTGTTTTGATTTACAACCACTTAAGAAAACCTTCAATGACTGATACCATCGCCTCATGTCCCAGTGGAGGCAAGCGTGTCTCAGGGCGGTTAAGTGAGTGTCTCGGGTCCCATAAGTAGGAAGTGAGTGATGACTTACACTCACATCCTCTGTCTACACGGCTAGTGCTTTAACCACTGGGCCACATGGGCTCTCAAATATTAGGAAGGCGCCCAGATTGCAATGTGCTTAGAGATGTACAGTTCCAACTACTGAGATACAATTCTCTGTGGGTCTCTTGCATCTCTGCACGTCTTGGAAGCAGAAACATTGACTGCTTTTGTTCTGGACTATCTTACTAAGCTTGTACAGTGGAGAGCATTGCAACACAGTGATGTGGTCTGCCTATGGAGCACCGGACAGGCATCCTTACTGTGTATTAAAAATACGAGAGTTTCCTAAGAGCAGGATTCCATTCCCATACTCAACCCAGTGTGCTGACAGGTGTCAGCTGACCATCTTAACATTGTCTCGTAAGAATCAGCCTCAGGAAACCCACTTAAGAAAATGCTGATAATCTGGCCACTGCTATTTTTCAATGAGTAATAGAACTCCTTTGTTTGTGAAAACAAGACAAAACAAAACAAAAACTTTTCTAAATTGGAAGTGGGTCTATGTTCTGTAGTGCCTATGGTTTATTGCTGTTTTGGGGGCCCCCTCGAAGGAAAATAATACAAAATTATGTTTACAAAATTGAGCTCAGGGCTGTGGTGTTGGCAAGTGAGGGGCCCTGCTGTGGAAGTTCTCGTCATGGTAAATTCAGCTTTGTCAGAATTATATTTTTGGAAGTCATAATTTTCCAATTTCACAAATGGCCCTAGATGATTTTTCACTCCCCAAGTACCAAGTCTATAAACTGCATAGTGCCTCATCTTAGAGAATAGCTCTTAATTTTTGTTTTCTAGGAGAAATAAAAATCTAGAGGATCGCTCCCATGCCATGGGATTTTCAACACCCTCGTGTCTTGCTTGGATTTATAGGCAGTCTAGGGAGTATTTTGGTTTTTTCATCCATCGACTCTATAAAGCAAGTATGACCAAACTAGTGTCTTAAATTAAATTGTTTTCTAAAACCTGTCCTGGTTAGATTCCAGCATAGTTGAGCCCATACTCCTGGAAAAACTGAATTCATGGGAATTGTACCATGATGTTGATAGAGTTTCACCTTGGGTGTGTGGTAGCTTTCTGAGCCGAAGTGAGAGAAGAAACATATTTTGAGTGACACTCGGAAAGTAGCAAATTGTCTTTTGCATACAGCACTGAAGACGAAAAATAGCTTCACTCATTTTGCTGTATGAAATCAATCACGGTAAACTCTTAAAATATTTAAGACCATTAACAAGTCATATTTGTGTATTGCTCACAGATAACAATAGCAGGTTAAATGAACTCATAAAATTTACTTGAACTCATAAAATATGTAAATTAATAAACAATTAAGAAAATGAATACAGTTCACCTACTTTTGAAATATTACTTGATCGACTTGCAGATCGCCCTGGGGATTTGTCGTTCTGAAAAATAAAATTAGAGACGTTGATGAATAACAGCAGTATTCTTTGCTGCTGAGAAAAGAAAGCACAGCACAGGCCAACGTGTAGATGTCCTCTGTATTGTCCTAACAGACATAAAAATTGCTTACACAGGATGGTATTTCTTTTACCAAATTTTATTTCTCTAGTATATATCAGTGTCCTTTTGAAAACGTTTCAATTATTATCAGGTTATATATCAGTCTAGGAATATTTATTTCCAGGAAACACTTTTTTCTCTAGAAAAACATATGAAGTTCCTTTGAAATAGAATTAGAAATGAAAATATAGTCCATTATTTCCCCTTTTCTTCTTCTACCAGTAAATTCCGGTCCTCAGTGTCAGTAAATATTGCATACTGGGTACATGGTACATAACATCTAACTCCTGTTCTGCTAAAATACATTTTATCTGTCTGTTCAGTTATTTTATTTTCAAAATTTAAAAAAAAATTAAAGGTAATTTAAAAATTTAAAACATTTAATCATTTAAATTAAAAATATTGAGAAATTATTTTAAAATTTAAAACTTAATAAGTTTTAAAAAATTATACCTCAGTTCTTGCCTCTTAAGGAATTTCCAATTTCAGAGGAAAGAAGCATGGAAAAAAGCTTTTGAATAGATACATTTTTTTTAAAGTCATGCAACTGTAAAGTCGAATGGGTCCTTGAAGAGTGGCACTACCTCATTCAAAGCCTGGAGGCCTTCTGTTGCCTGTAAGCCGGGCCAGTCCAGGGCCTTATGGCCAGAGCTGGCGGGAAACTGACCTGACAAATCAGAATGTGTGGTACATATACCAAGAGATCACAGCACACCTTTCCTGCTGTGGAAAAAGTGTTGGAAGAGCCTTTTCCGGAAACCAAAAGTTTAGCACTTTAGGATTCTTTTTAAAACACATTTCTGAGCATCTGGACTCAACACCACAATGGATCTGAGTAGACAACTACAGTGCATCTTGACAGGGGTCTTTTTTTTTTTTTTTTTTTTGCGGTACGCGGGCCTCTCACTGTTGTGGCCTCTCCCGTTGCGGAGCACAGGGTCCGGACGCACAGGTTCAGCGGCCATGGCTCACGGGCCCAAGCCGCTCCGCGGCATGTGGGATCCTCCCGGACCAGGGCACGAACCAGTGTCCCCTGCATCGGCAGGCGGACTCTCAACCACTGCGCCACCAGGGAAGCCCCGACAGGGGTCATTTTTGAGAACGAAGCTGTTATAACAACCTGTGGGTCTGAAATTGTTCTGTGATGACTGCTCGAGACAGTTTCAGAAACACAGGGTAAATGTGTTATGGTGGAAACACAGTAGCTGCATTCACTGCAAGCTGTCACTGTCTGGCACAGGCTTGCAGACATTTCAGCTGAACAGCACTTTTTCTTTTACATGCAACATCCATCTCATCCAACCACGGACGGCACGGTGGAGCATGTTATTACAGACCGAGACGAGTCACAACTGTATGATTAGTTACACCTTATAACAGCCCCGTGATCCAGCTGGAGATTAATGTGTGTGTTCCCTGAAGACATGTTTCCTTGATTAGCTTCCTCTGGTGATGGAGAGAGGTGCTTTTCTACTGACATTTCAACTCCTCTTCTAGAGACAAGAAAACAAAACCAATCCATCTTTCCTTCTCAGTGAAATTGAGGATTTTGACACAGGACTGTATAGCACAGAGGTCAATGATACATTAACAGGCTTTGAGAGGAGTTTGGTTGTCCTGGTTGTTTTACTATGTTTTCTATTTTTACATGATATTTGAGAACATGATCAAGGAACTAGAATTGAAAACTCTTCAGCAAGAACCAAGAAGTACTATTTGTACAAGAAATTGATCTGGCATCAGATTACTTAATTTTTCCAACCAAACAGGACTTTGTCGTGTTTTGAGATTAAAAATAAGGAGGGCCATGTCCTTCCATAACTGTGAATGAGTTCAGTGTGAGGTCGTAATAAGCAGATAATTCCCATATGCTTCAGCCTCCCCCAATCTAATGGGAGGAGGCCTCTGCTTTATTATTTTGTACTTCAAGAGACCTTCTACGTTGAAATCAGTTAGCTCTATTTCCTCTTAATACAAGGTTAGGCATTGAAGAAAATAAACAAGCTTAGGCAAAGGCTAACTTTTTGCCGTGGCTAAGATCTCTATTATTTCCATTCCAGTTTACACATGGGAACAGAGAGGTTACCCTATTGCTGCAACGGCGGTGATATAAAATGGGGTTTTGACTTGAACTAGACCTGTACCCGTGCACTCGTTCTAGCAGGAGTGTATCTGAGATCCCAGACCTCCAAATTCCTCACTGTGAAATGGGCAGATAATACATTGGGGATTGGATCAAATGAGTTATAGATGAAAACATTTTAGAGATTACAAGTTTATAATATTTCCATTATTATTCACAGGTAGAAGAAACACCCAAAGAGCCCCCTCAAAAATCAGGACAATCATCACAGGTTACTAGACCCATAATTTTAACATAAACACCTCTCTATCCTGCAATTCCACCTCTGCTGTGGATTAGATTCTGGCATATAAAATTCAAGGATGGAAAATCAAATTTCTCTCTACCAAAGGGGATTAAGGAAGTCTGGTCTCCTTGCTTTTGAAGCAAAGCTCCACAAGCACTTTCCCTCTTGGAACACTTCCAAAGCAATCTGTTCAATTTGCTACTAATTAATTGAATGGCTTGTCCCATTACTATTGCAATGACATATTCTTCTTTGTAGATTAGCCAAATATGGTTGTCATACCTCATTATGATCAGTTTAAATTTTTACCTTAGATTAAATAGAAGCTGTCTCAGAATCTAACATAACTTACTGGTACCCTAATTATAGTGACCTTGTAGGTCACTAAAAGCTGAAACCAACAAGAGTTCCAGACAAGTCCACATGAAAATTATGGGATCGTCAAGCAATAATTTTGATGAGCTATCTTAGTAGAACAATCTTAGCAGATTGTTCACAGTATGCAGAGGGAGAGACTTCTAGTTTCATAAGCATGTTTAAATCTTTGCAAAATTTCTAATTTTTGGTTTGATATGAATGAATCTGCTATTGTTAGTTTTGTTTTGTGATTATTATTATTAATATAATAATTGTTTTTCAAATTTGACCTTACTAAACATGGTTGGATTTTTATTACCAGCAAGAAAAAATGATTACCAAATGAGGAAATCGTTACTAAGTTGTTTTAATATATTTAATATTGTAATCTAAGGAAAGTGACATAGTTCCTTTAAAAGGGGATGCTCTGTGTTAAAGAATGCATAATGCAGTGGACTCGTATTTATCTACAGAGGAATACTCTGTATATCCATCGATCAGAAGATGGCAGTAAGGAAGCTTGAAGGAGGGTTTTATTTATTTGTTTGTTATTTTTTATGTAAATTAAAGGAAAAAACAAATTATTTCTGACTTCAGAAATCAGAATAAGACAATCTCACACAGACCACTGCTATGATGCTATTCTGTAGTTTTCCTCCTTTGTCCTCTGCCCCACCCGCTCTCACCCCAGGCTAAAACTCAAGATATTTGAAAGGAGAAAAAAAAAAATGAGGCAATTTTGAGGGTCATCTGAAAAATTCTAAGTAGACCATGAAACTATTTCTGTGAGAACAATTAAAGAATTAAAACTTGAAATAGAAGAAAAGTCTTTGAAAGCAATGTGGTTTGTAAACAAAAAATAAATGATACAGAGGAACTGAATAATACAATAAAACTCAATTAATAGACGTATTAAAAACCTCATGTCCTTTAAATTAAAAATACTTAAAAAATTTATGTGGCTTCAAATAATACCTCCACAAAAATCTTCAAGTAGAGATTTTATAGGGTACTTCTTTTGATATTGAGTCAGCAAAATTAGAAATAAAAATTTGAAATATTACTAATAAATCTTGATCACCTCAAAACTAACACATTTTAAGATAATGCTTGGTCCAAAGAAATAACTAACTGGAAAATTACAGACAGAAACTCTGGAAAATGTTATACTAAGACCTATGTAACACAACAAAAGCTATATCCAGATAAAAATTTATGACTGTAAAGGCCTTCGTTATTAAAGAACACAGTAACAAAAGAATGCAGTAAAAAGAAATAATAAAAAAGCTAAAACTCATTAAATGTATATAAATAAGAAGGATAAAGAAATATTTCTTAAAGCAGGCTTTTGAAAATAATTACAAAATAGATGAATTTCCTATAAGACTTATTAAGGAGAACAGAAATATGTAAGAAATAAGAAAGGATAATCAAGGACACAGAAAAGATTAGAAAAATTATGAGAGAATGCTCCATGTAATGGTATTACAACAAATTTGAACACCTAGAGGAAATGGACCACATGCTAGCAAAATAAAAGTTGTCGGAATTTATTCAAGAAGAGGAAAATTTGAATAGATAATTAACAAAGAAGAGATTGGGTAAGTAAATAAAAGTCTATATGCCCTGCAAAGGATAAGGGCATGATGATTTCACAATTGAGTTGTATCTTACTTTTAAAGAACACATAATTCTAATTTTATTTACAGTATTCTTGACCATAGGAACATAAACTTCCTTAATCCATATTATTAATTCTGCATAAATTAATCTCCAAATGTGTTAAGACAGTATCCAAAAAGATATAAAGAGGGAAAAGAAAATTATGCTCTGGTCTTATTTTGGACTACTGACACAAAAATTCTTTTAAAATATTAGCATATATCTAATAGTAGTATGTATCTTTGATACACCAGCAGTGTACCAAAAAATGCTGAAGGAATAAAATAAATAGGATTTACTCCTGATACTTCCTTATCAGGAAATCGATCAACAATTCATTAGATTAATACATCAAAAGCAAAAAACTATGATCTTATAGTTAAGATGTTTAACAAACCTCAACAGTGTTACTAGAATGTAAGCTCTGAGTAAAATAAAAATTGAAGGAAATCTTTAAAAGTGATAAAGACAATATCCTAAAAACCATTACCAAATATTATTCTAAACGGTAAAATACTAGAACTATGTTAATTAAAGAAATTCTCTTAGGGCTGCTTGCTCTTGCTCTTATTATGCAACTTGACTTTAGAGTTTCTAACAAATTTAACAACAAGAAAATGAAATATGTGATAGAAAAAATTATTGAAAAAGAAGGAATAAACCAATTTTCTCTGATTGATGATATATTATAGAAATTCCAACTGCCTCTAGTTATAAAAGAAAACTGCAGTAAATGAGACTTTAGTACAATGGCTAGATACAGGATACATATATCATGGCAGAGTCTACTAAATTTCCTAAAACCCACTATCCCTTCTTCTGTCCTCAGAAAATAGTAATTAGGTATACATCACCCCAGTCACATTACATCTCCCAGGCTTCCTTCCGGTTACAGGTTGCCTATGGCCAAATTCCCTCCAGTGAGATGTGGACAGAGCTAACAACTGTCAGTCTCCTGCTTGTCCCGTAAATCTAAACTTTCCTCCATACTCCTTTCTACTGCTCTGTGCTAGGATGGTGTCTATCAGAGCAAGCCAGGAAGCACATATTAAAGATGGTAGAGCTGAATTCCCCTGAGTTCCTGAATGAACACACAGTGAAAAGCCATGTGCCAATTTGGAACACACACTCTAAACCATCACCAGAGAGAAATTAACTTGTATTTCTTCGGGGCCACCACATTTCTGGATTTATTTATATAGCAGTTTAGTCTAGCCTAATGGAAATACTGCAAAATCAATAGCTTTCTCTCTTCTAGTTTTAAATATCCAGAAATGTAAAAATAAAAACCAAATCTATAAAACATTTAAGAATAAATTTAACAAGGAAATCATAAAGTCTTATTAAAAATATAAAGTATAATATCTTCGGAGTATAAATCATGATCTGAACAAATTCTTTGATGGCAAGAATATTTCATAAAATATAAATCCTCTACAAGTTGCCGTATAAATAGAATGTGGTTCCAGTGAAATCTCCAATGGGGTTTATTTCTTCTTTTTGGAAGTACAAAGGAGATAGATAAAATGATCTTAAAGAACATATATAGAAAAAGAAATGCCTGAGAATATTCAAAAAATAATGAAAAAAAGGACATCTTGTGCTAGGCACTGACCACATTAAGTCAGTGTAATTAAATCAATATGGTATTGGCATAAGAATTAATTAAAAGTCAGTAAAATCCAGAATAAGAAATCCAAAAATAGGCATAAGAATTTCACATTTAAAAAAACTAGTATTCAAGTTAATATTGAAAGGATAGTTGATATAATAAATGCTTCTGGACACCTGGCTATCCATGTGAAAGAAAAAGTGAGACCCGTATCAGAGAATATATACAGTCAGACTCCATATAAAACAAAGTCTAAAATGTAAAAAATAATAAAGTTTTAAAAATAAGCGTATAGGGCTTCCCTGGTGGCGCAGTGGTTGAGAGTCCACCTGCCGATGCAGGGGACACGGGTTCGTGCCCCGGTCCGGGAGGATCCCACATGACGCGGAGCAGCTGTGCCCGTGAGCCATGGCCGCTGAGCCTGCGCGTCCGGAGCCTGTGCTCCGCGGCGGGAGAGGCCACAGCGGTGAGAGGCCCACATACCACAAAAAAAAAAAAAAAAAAAAGCCTATATTATAAATGCAGTCTTGGAGTGAGGGAGATCTATATAACTAATACAGGAACCAGAAGCTATAAGTTGCTTTTGGTTAGATTATATTGGAAAAAATACAAAAATGAAAGTGAATAAACAATTGAGTTAGAAAAAAGTACAACACAGAAGGCTGATAAAATTCAATTTCTATAATAGTCAAAGAGGTTTTGTCTAGTCACAACAAAAGGTAACAGAAAGAATCCCAATAGAAAAAAAATCAAGCAAAAGATAGGAAAAGAAATGCACAGAAAAGGACTACAGATTGTTAATAAGCATATGACAACATACTTAAAATCACAAGCAGTCAGGAGAATGCAAATTAAAGTAACAAGACATTGCTTTAACCCATTATGCTGGAAAAATGGAAAAGAGTGATAGCCTCTATTTCTGGTGGGGATAAGAAGAAAGATTTCTCTCAAAAACTGCTAGCAGGAGTGTGAATTTTTGCAGTATCATTTAAAAAAAACATCTGGCAACATCTGTTAAAATTTAAAATATCATTTTATGCAGTAATCTCACTCCTGGGAATCTATTCCAGAGAAATAAAATCACGGGTACAAAAGGATATGCAAATAAGGACACACTACAGCTCTATTCTTAACTGACAAAAAAATCTTGGCAATAAAGATGTGCCAGTTGTTAATTTAATGTCTGGAACCTTTAAACCCACCCTCCTAAATTCTACACTGAAGCTGGGACTCTGCGAAGTCACCCAGCTCCCTCTGAAGAAGGAGACTGCAGGGAAACTGGAAGCTTGGGAAAAGAAAACAGGATTTGCCTCCTGTTGGCTTCTTATCTGCTTCTTGTGTTTGAGCATTAGTCTAGGAACGATTCTTAACCGTGGCGGCAGCAGTTCCTTCCTGCAGCCACTGCTGAGCCTGTGCAGCTTTTCTCACACCTGCAGAAACAGGTTTTAGATACCAGCACCCGCCAGCTGGCTCCCTCCTCAGAAGTCTGAGTTTCAGTTCCATGGGGCCCCTCTTCCAAGCTTTTAATAATTCCAATTTCTTTCCTTTGTTCACCCAGACCTAGGGGGGACGACTGCTTCCTGCAATTCCAATTTGTAATATATTGCCGTTCTGTTTTTATTTTTTTTTCCCCCTTCTCTCTTACTTAGTGATCATTTACAGCCAGGCAATAAATCTTTACAATAAATTCTCTGTGATAAAACAAAAAGTCTGTTTTCTCTCTCCTGACTAGAACCTGACTAACAGTAAACAATGCTCATCAGTAGAGAAATGATTAAATAAGTTATAGTGGAGCCACACCTTGGAATATTATACAATAATGAAAAAGGATGAATTGGATCTCTGCCATTTGACCTAAAGGGATTTCCACCAAATAAGACTGAGTGTGAAAAGTAAAACGGGAAGTGGTATAATAGGACTATTTGTAAAACATATAAGGGCGACCCTCCCTAAGTGTCTGTGTGTGCACACATTAGTGTGTAGACATGCACCATTACCCAGCTATGTGAAGATGGAAAACGTCACAGAAAGATATGCATAAATTTCTGGGGGTGCGGATGGGAGGGCAGATGGAGGAGATAAGGGGGAAAAGTCCTTATAAAGCAAAAGAGCATGTGGAAATTGTTTATGTAAAATTATACATGGATGTGATGCACACATAGAAATTATGATCACATGAAGTTAGGCAAATGGTAATATACATGATATGATAAAGAACAATGTAGAGAGTGATTTCATTTCTTTAAAAACTAGTATATAGCTGGAGGGGAAGATGGCGGAAGAGTAAGACTCGGAGATCACCAGATACACCAGAAATACGTCTACACGTGGACCAACTCCTACAGAACACCTACTGAACGCTGGCAGAAGACCTCAGACCTCCCAAAAGGCAAGAAACTCCCCACGTACCTGGGTAGGGCAAAAGAAAAAAGAAAATACAGAGACAAAAGAATAGGGACGGGACCTGCACCAGTGGGAGGGAGCTGTATAGAAGTAAGTTTCCACACACTAGGAGCCCCTTAGTGGGCAGAGACTGCGGGTGTCAGAGGGGGAAGCTTCGGAGCCGCGGAGGAGAGCGCAGCAACAGTGGTGCGGAGGACAAAGCGGAGAAATTCCCGCACAGAGGATCGGTGCCGAAGGCACTCACCAGCCGAGAGGCTTGTCTGCTCACCTGCCGGAGCGGAAGGGGGCTGGGAGCTGAGGCTCGGGCTTCGGTCGGAGCGCAGGGAGAGGGCTGGGGTTGGCGGCGTGAACACAGCCTGCAGGCGGTTAGTGCGCCACGGCTACACGGGAGGGAGTCCGGGGAAAAGTCTGGACTTGCCGAAGAGGCAAGAGTCTTTTTCTTCCCTCTTTCTTTCCTGGTGCGCGAGGAGAGGGGATTAAGAGCGCTGATTAAAGGAGCTCCACAGACGGGCGCGAGCCGTGGCCAAAAGCGCGGACCCCAGAGACGGGCATGAGACGCTAAGGCTGCTGCTGCCGCCACCTAGAAGCCTGTGTGCGACCACAGGTCACTCTCCACAACCCCCTTCTGGGGAGCCTGTGCAGCCCGCCACTGCCAGGGTCCCGGGATCCAGGGTCAACTCCGGGAGAACGCAAGGCGCTCCTCAGGCCGGCGCTCCTCAGGCCGGCACGACGTCACGCCGGCGCTCCTCAGGCCGGCGCGACGTCACGCCGGCGCGACGTCACGCCACAGGCCCGCCCCGCACTCCGTGCCCCTCCCCCCCACCCCCCCCAACTCCACCCCCGCCCCGGCCTGAGTGAGCCAGAGTCCCGGAAGCAGCTGCTCCTTTAACCCCGTCCTGTCTGAGCGAAGAACAGACGCCCTCAGGCGACCTACACAGAGGTGGGGCCAAATCCAAAACTGAGCTCTGGGAGCTGTGCGAACAAAGAAGAGAAAGGGAAATCTCTCCCAGCAGCCTCAGGAGTAGCGGATTAAAGCTCCACCATCAACTTGATGTACCTTCCATCTGTGGAATACATGAATAGAAAACGAATCATCCCAAACTGAGGAGGGGGACTTTGAGAGCAAGATTTATGATTTTTTTTTCCCCTTTTCCTCTTTTTGTGAGTGTGTATTTGTATGCTTCTGTGTGAGATTTTGTCTGTATAGCTTTGCTTCCACCATTTGTCCTAGGGTTCTATCCGTCTGTTTTGTTTGTTTTTATTTTTTTCTTAATAATTATTTTTTATTTTAATAAATATATTATATTTTATCTTACTGTGTCTTCTTTCTTTTTTTCCTTCCCTCCTTCCTTCCTTCATTCCTCCCTCCCTCCCCCCATCCTTTCTTTCTTTCTTCTACTAATTCTTTCTTTCTACTTTTTCTCCATTTTATTCTGAGCCGTGTGGATGAAAGGCTCTTGGTGCTGCAGCCAAGAGTCAGTGCTGTGCCTCAGAGGTGGGAGAGCCAACTTCAGGACACTGGTCCACAAGAGACCTCCAAGCTCCACATAGTATCAAACAGCAAAAATCTCCCAACGACCTCCACCTCAACACCAGCACCCAGCTTCACTCAACGACCAGCAAGCTACAGTGCTGGATATCCTATGCCAAACAACTAGCAAAACAGGAACACAACACCACCCATTAGCAGAGAGGCTGCCTAAAATCATAATAAGTCCACAGACACCCCAAAACACACCACCAGATGTGGACCTGCCCACCAGAAAGGCAAGATCCAGCCTCATCCACCAGAACACAGGCACTAGTCCCCTCCACCAGGAAGCCTACACAACCCACTGAACCAACCTTAGCTACTGGGGACAGACACCAAAAACAACAGGAACTACGAAACAGCAGCTTGCAAAAAGGAGACCCCAAACACAGTAAGATAAGCAAAATGAGAGGACAGAAAAACACACAGCAGATGAAGGAGCAAGATAAAAACCCACCAGACCTAATAAATGAAGAGGAAATAGGCAGTCTACCTGAAAAAGAATTCAGAATAATGATAGTAAAGCTGATCCAAAATCTTGGAAATAGATTGGACAAAATGCAAGAAACATTGAACAAGGACCTAGAAGAACTAAAGATGAAACAAACAACGATAAACAACACAATATATGAAATTAAAAATACTCTAGATGGGATCAATAGCAGAATAACTGAGACAGAAGAATGGATAAGTGACCTGGAAGATAAAATATTGGAAATAACTACTGCAGAGCAGAATAAACATAAAAGAATGAAAAGAACTGAGGACAGTCTCAGAGACCTCTGGGACAACATTAAACGCACCAACATTCGAATTATAGGGGTTCCAGAAGAAGAAGAGAAAAAGAAAGGGACTGATAAAATATTTGAAAAGATTATAGTTGAAAACTTCCCTAATATGGGAAAGGAAATAGTTAATCAAGTCCAGGAAGCACAGAGATTCCATACAGGATAAATCCAAGGAGAAATATGCCAAGACACATATTAATCAAACTGTCAAAAATTAAATACAAAGAAAACATATTAAAAGCAGCAAGGGAAAACCAACAAATAACACACAAGGGAATCCCCATAAGGTTAACAGCTGATCTTTCAGCAGAAACTCTGCAAGCCAGAAGGGAGTGGCAGGACATATTTAAAGTGATGAAGGAGAAAAACCTGCAACCAAGATTATTCTACCCAGCAAGGATCTCATTCAGATTTGATGGAGAAATTAAAACCTTTACAGACAAGCAAAAGTTGAGAGAGTTCAACACCACCAAACCAGCTTAACAACAAGTACTAAAGGAACTTCTCTAGGCAAGAAACACAAGAGAAGGAAAAGACTTACAATAAAAAACCCAAAACAATTAAGAAAATGGGAATAGGAACATACATATCGATAACTACCTTAAATGTAAATGAACTAAATGCTCCCACCAAAAGACACAGATTGGCTGAATGGATACAAAAACAAGATCCATATATATGCTGTCTCCAGGAGACCCACTTCAGACCTAGAGACACATACAGACTGAAAGTAAGGGATGGAAAAAGATATTCCATGCAAATGGAAACCAAAAGAAAACTGGAGTATAGGACATTCCATCCAAAAACAACAGAATACACATTTTTCTCAAGTGCTCATGGAACATTTTCCAAGATAAATCATATCTTGGGTCACAAATCAAGCCTTGGTAAATTTAAGAAAATTGAAATTGTATCAAGTATCTTTTCCAACCACAATGCTATGAGACTAGATATCAATTACAGGAAAAGATCTGTAAAAAATACAAACACATGGAGGCTAAACAATACACTACTTAATAACGAAATGATCACTGAAGAAATCAAAGAGGAAATCAAAAAATACCTAGAAACAAATGACAATGGAGACACAACGACCCAAAACCTATGGGATGCAGCAAAAGCAGTTCTAAGAGGGAAGTTTATAGCAATACAATACTACCTTATGAAACAGGAAACATCTCAAATAAACAACCTAGCCTTGCACCTAAAGCAATTAGAGAAAGAAGAACAAAAAAACCCTGAAGTTAGCGAAGGAAAGAAATCATAATAATCAGATCAGAAATAAATGAAAAAGAAATGAAGGAAACGATAGCAAAGATCAATAAAACTAAAAGCTGGTTCTTTGAGAAGAAAACAAAATTGATAAACCATTAGCCAGACTCATCAAGAAAAAAAGGGAGAAGACTCATATCAATAGAATTAGAAATGAAAAAGGAGAAGTAACAACTGACACTGCAGAAATACAAAAGATCATGAGAGATTACTGCAAGCAAATGTATGCCAATAAAATGGACAACCTGGAGGAAATGGACAAATTCTTAGAAATGCACAACCTGCCAAGACTGAATCAGGAAGAAACAGAAAATATGAACAGACGAATCACAGGCACTGAAATTGAAACTGTAATTAAAAATCTTCCAACAAACAAAAGCCCAGGACCAGATGGCTTCACAGGCGAATTCTATCAAACATTTAGAGAAGAGGTAACACCTATCCTTCTCAAATTCTTCCAAAGTATAGCGGAGGGAGGAACACTCCCAAACTCATTCTACGAGGCCACCATCACCTTGATACCAAAACGAAACAAGGATGTCACAAAGAAAGAAAACTACAGGCCAATATCACAGATGAACACAGATGCAAAAATCCTCAACAAAATACTAGCAAACAGAATCCAACAGCACATGAAAAGGATCATACACCATGACCAAGTGGGGTTTATTCCAGGAATGCAAGGATTCTTTGATATACGCAAAAATCAATCAACATGATACAGCATATTAACAAATTGAAGGATAAAAACCAGACGATCATCTCAATAGATGCAGAGAAAGCTTTCAACAAAATTCAACCCCCATTTATGATAAAAACCCTGAAGAAAGTAGGCATAGAGGAAAACTTCCTCAACATAATAAAGGCCATATATGCAAACCCACAGGCAACATCGTCCTCAACGGTGAAAAACTGAAAGCACTTCCACTAAGATCAGGAACAAGACAAGGTTGCCGACTCTCACCACTCTTATTCAACATAGTTTTGGAAGTTTTAGCCACAGCAATTAGAGAAGAAAAGGAAATAAAAGGAATCCAATTGGAAAAGAAGAAGTAAAGCTGTCACTGTTTGCAGATGACATGATACTATACATAGAGAATCCTAAAGATGCTACCAGAAAACTACTAGAGCTAATCAATGAATTTGGTAAGGTAGCAGGATACAAAATTAATGCACAGAAATCTCTGGCATTCCTATACACTAATGATGAAAAATCTGAAAGTGAAATTAAGGAAACACTCCCATTTACCATTGCAACAAAAAGAATAAAATATCTAGGAATAAACCTACCTAAGGAGGCAAAAGACCTGTATGAAGAAAATTATGACACTGATGAAAGAAATTAAAGATGATACAAATAGAGGGAGAGATATACCATGTTCTTGGATTGGAAGAATCAATATTGTGAAAATGACTCTACTACCCAAAGCAATCTACAGATTCAATGCAATCCCTATCAAACTACCACTGGCATTTTTCACAGAACCAGAACAAAAAATCTCACAATTTGTATGGAAACACAAAAGACCCCAAATAGCCAAAGCAATCTTGAGAACGAAAAACGGAGCTGGAGGAATCAGGCTCCCTGACTTCAGACTATACTACAAAGCTACAGTAATCAAGGCAGTATGGTACTGGCACAAAAACAGAAATATAGCTCAATGGAACAGGATAGAAAGCCCAGAGATAAACCCACGCACATATGGTCACCTTATCTTTGATAAAGGAGGCAGGAATGTACAGTGGAGAAAGGACAGCCTCTTTAATAAGTGGTGCTGGGAAAACTGGACAGGTACATGTAAAAGTATTAGATTAGATCACTCCCTAACACCATACACAATAATAAGCTCAAAATGGATTAAAGACCTAAATGTAAGGCCAGAAACTACCAAACTCTTAGAGGAAAACATAGGCAGAACACTCTATGACATAAATCATAGCAAAATCCTCTTTGACTCACCTCCTAAAGAAATGGAAATAAAAACAAAAATAACAAGTGGGACCTAATGAAACTTCAAAGCTTTTGCACAGCAAAGGAAACCATAAACAAGACCAAAAGACAACCCTCAGAATGGGAGAAAATATTTTCAAATGAAGCAACTGACAAAGGATTAATCCCCAAAATTTATAAGTAGCTCATGCAGCTCAATAACAAAAAAAAAAAAACCCAATCCAAAAATGGGCAGAAGACCTAAATAGACATTTCTCCAAAGAAGATATACAGACTGCCAACAAACACATGAAAGAATGCTCAACATCATTAATCATTAGAGAAATGCAAATCAAAACTACAATGAGATATCATCTCACACCAGTCAGAATGGCCATCATCAAAAAATCTAGAAACAATAAATGCTGGAGAGGGTGTGGAGAAAAAGGGAACACTCTTGCACTGCTGGTGGGAATGTGAATTGGTACAGCCACTATGGAGAACAGTATGGAGGTTCCTTAAAAAAACTACAAATAGAACTAGCATATGACCCAGCAATCCCACTACTGGGCATATACCCTGAGAAAAACGTAATTCAAAAAGAGTCATGTACCAAAATGTTCATTGCAGCTCTATTTACAATATCCTGGAGATGGAAACTACCTAAGTGTCCATCATTGGATGAATGGATAAAGAAGATGTGGCACGTATATACAATGGAATATTACTCAGCCATAAAAAGAAACGAAATTGAGCTATTTGTAATGAGGCAGATAGACTTATAGTCTCTCATACAGAGTGAAGTAAGTCAGAAAAAAACAAATACCGTATGCTAACACATATATATGGAATTTAAGAAAAAGAAAAAAATGTCACGAAGAACCTAGGGGTAAGACAGGAATAAAGACACAGACCTTCTAGAGAATGGACTTGAGGATATGGGGAGGGGGACGGGTAAGCTGTGACAAAGCGAGAGAGAGCCATGGAGATATTATACACTACCATACGTAAGGTAGATAGCTAGTGGGAAGCAGCTGCATAGCACAGGGAGATCAGCTCGGTGGTTTGTGATCGCCTGGAGGGGTGGGATAAGGAGTGTGGGAGGGAGGGAGACGCAAGAGGAAAGAGATATGGGAACATATGTATATGTATAGCTGATTCACTTTGTTATAAAGCAGAAACTAACACAGCATTGTAAAGCAATTATACTCCAATAAAGATGTAAAAAAAAAAGAAACTAGTATATAGAATCTTTCTACATAAAAGCAGTGTCCAGACTTCTGAAAGAAAGACTGTCTCCTGGTGAGGGACTTGGAATTCTGGACAAGTTAGTGCTTGTGATTCCTAGCATGCAAACAAAAGGAGATGAGTTTTTTAAAAAGTTTGCACACTCCAGTGTTTCAAACCAAGTCTTATTTGGATGGAAAGAAAACTAAGATAGAAAAGTGATTATTGGCTAAGTTACCAGAGCACCAGGGAAAAGACTGTGAGGGTTTAATTTCCACATCTTTCCAGTTATGAAAAGACAGAGAATAAGGGGCACAGAATGGCTGCTAAATGCGGGAGGTGATGGCTTCAGTTCAGGGGCTTGTGTGAAAGGTGGTTACTATTTTTTTTTTTTTGTAATTACTTCTTTTTTAATTGAAGTATAGTTGATGTACAATATTATATGTTACTGGTGTACAATATAGTAATTCACAATTTTTAAAAGTTATATTCTATTTATAGTTATTATAAAATATTGCATATATCCCCCATGTTGAACAATATATCTTTGTAGCTTATTTTATACCAATTACTTTGTATCTCTTAATCCCCTACCCCTATCTTGCCCTTCCCCTCACACTTCCCCTCAGTGGTAACCACTAGTTTGTTCTCTGTATCTGTGAGTCTGCATCTTTTTTTGTTATATTCACTAGTTTGTTGTATTTTTTAGATTCTACATATAAGTGATGTCATACAGTATTTTTACATTATATAAAGTCAGGTCAGCATAAGCTCTTAGTGTACAGCAGTTGAACTCATAAAACTGAAATGTAAGCGATTTTGTTCATTCCCACAATTCTGTCCTATGTGACTATGTTCACATTAAAAGTGGGAAGCTCACCAACCTCAAGTATTCTAAGAATATACACGTAATTGACAAAACTTCTCAGATTTCGTATTGATCCACGTATAAAATTACCTTTGGTCATATTCTTTCTTTCACAATAATATTCCTACTCCACTTTGCCAAAAGGAAAATCCGCCATCAGTTTCCTTAAAGTTTTTAAAAAACATTCTTTATTAATTATTCATTCCCTATTAATTGACTGTTTTTCTTATAATTAGTTAACATTTCACTGACTTTTAGGCTTTTCTTCCTGCCTTGGAATTTCTGACTTTCAGTAATAAAGACTTCATGTGTTCATTTGAGTTGCAAATGTATTTGCAGGCTTGCTTGCTATCTCGTACTTGTCCCTTGGGATCCACGCCCCATTCTCCACCCTTCTCCGTGCCCAGAAGGTGCACCGGCAAGAATTTCATCACAGACTCCTTTCCTCTCTAACTTGCAGTTTCATTCCACCATTGCAGAGCCCAGTAGGAGATTGTAGGAACAGAGGATAATGAGTTCAGAGGTCTTCGTCCCCTCCCTGAGACCTACCAGAGGCTGGCTGTGTTCCTCAGTCAGAGTCAGGTGGCCCTGTCCACAAAGCCCTCTCTGTCTCTGGTCCAGAGAATACTCCTTCTCCCTGGCTTTTCAAGCCTGTAGGTGGTAACCACCCACTGCCGCTTCCAGCCAGGGGGTACTGACCTATCCCTTGTATTTTCTTATACTGTGCTCACACTTGCTGTAAATAGACTCTTAATTCTCCCCTAATTACCCAATTTGGCAGTGCCATCTCTTTCTCTCTAGACGCTGATGAAGAAAAGTCATCTCTAGTATTCTTTGTCTAGCCTTATTGTTATTATTATTAATAATTTTTGCTTTTTTAGTCAAATTAAGATTTTAGAAGTTTACTCTGGAGGTACAGTCATATTTTATCAACCACAGTCTGCAGCTACTAGGAAATCTATCAAGTAGCTTTCGAGCCACTTTTGGTATAAGAGTTATATTGTTTTCTTCTATGGGTTTAATTTGAGATTGGAGACATGTTTATAAGACAGTATACACATTAGAGACCAAGCATTTAAAATGTGTCACTTGGTCAGATGCTTGCACTAGCATTTTTCATCTTCCATTCTATTGGAAGTGCATTAAAAAAGCACTCTAATGATTAAAACGTCTATTTCTTAAGACATTGTCAGGGAGAATTCAGGGTAAGATTTTTTACTAAATTCTGGAATAGGATTAACAAATTCTGAAACCTTCATGGAGCACACACACATATGTTTCGGCAAGTATATGTTTTGGCAGTTTTAGGGTCTGTGCAAAGGTTGGCAATTCTTCCTTCTGTACTTGTGGAAGAGCCTCACTTTGTGATGTTGCTACTTCAAGCCTGTTTGTCCCACTCTTGTGCCAGCCTTCCCCATTTGTGCTCCCCAACTCTATTATGCAACTTTCTCTCTCCTTCCTCCGTCAGTAATTTATAAAGACATGTGATGAAATTTTATCCCTGGGTATGTACTTTTGGTTTTGTAAAATAGCTGAGGACACATGAGATTTCCCTAGTTGGGCAAATGGGGACAGTGACCTAGACAGGGACCAGAATACAGTCACAGAAAAGGTGATATTGCCCAGGTGTCACACCTTTCCCTCACTGTCATTTATTTATGGTCCATTTTTTTTATAACGTCTTTATTGGAGTATAATTGCTTTGCAATGGTGTGTTAGTTTCTGCTGTATAACAAAGTGAATCAGCTATACATATACATATATTCCTCATTATATGATAACATTGGCCCACCAGGGAGTGTGGAGTTACAAAACTTGAGGCAACATTTTATGGGTTATTTTAGGAAAACAGCCTGAAAGTCAAACTTAGTTTGCATGAGTGCAAATCCCAGCATGCACGCAAGAGATCACAGTCAAACTGTTTCTAAATCTTTATAGCAGCTTTAAGACAGCCTTTCTGTCTTCATCTTTTTCTATTGCTCACCTTCCATTGCTAGAGTAATCCCTTCAGTAGCTATTTAAAAGACAAGCACAGGGCTTCCCTGGTGGCTCAGTGGTTGAGAGTCCGCCTGCTGATACAGGGGACACGGGTTCGCGCCCCGGTCTGGGAGGATCCCACATGCCGCGGAGTGGCTGGGCCCGTGAGCCATGGCTGCTGGGCCTGCACGTCCGGAGCCTGTGCATAAATGTCCTGAGTGGTACAACATGATAGTTATTGATTAATTTGTTTTAGTGAGAAGTTTACATTTCAAGCATTTAAAAAATTGGTGATAAATATAGTAGCACAAAAGAAGAAAGCACAAAGTATGGTAAAAGAAAACTTTAAAAATGGGAATTTAAGTGGTAATAGTAATGCACTTTCCATCAATAAGTGGTTTAGAAAATTAATTTCAAAATAAATCCTCAAAATTTTCATAGTCTGTATTTGTGAGGCAGTATAGAACAGCATGTAAGGGCATAGAATCTCAAGTCGGAAATTCCAAAGCTGAAGTTCTGGCTCTATCATTTGCTGATTAGCTGCACAATCTTAGGACACTTACTTAACTCCTCTGTGCCTGTTTCTGTAATTGTAAAAGGTAAGTAACAATGGTACTTGTCATTAAATACCTTTACTGTAAGAATTAAATGGGATACTAAATATTTTAGCCTATAACAAGTTAATATGTTTTTCATTTTTATTAAAACTATCATGTTTAGAATGACATAATTTTATTTTTCATGGCTTCCATTGATCTAATAATGCAAAAAAATTTTTTAAATGATGAGAAACATAAGTGATCACTTGTCCTTAACTTTTAATATTTCACTGCGTTTTATTGCATAGAATTACACATTTTATCAAATTAATATTTTAAAAGTAACGCTGCACGAAGAAATATGCTAGGATGAGCCATCAGAGCATTCATTACCAAAGGCCAGATCTATGAGGAACCTTTTGAACTTTCTATTTTTACAGATGAAATAGATATGAATGAGTGAAGTAATCTACTCGAGGCCCTGGTTAACTTGTGGCACCTTGGTTTCTGCCATAAATCTAGCATTTATTCAGCTGAACTTATTCAATATTCATTATTTCATTCATTTATTCATTCAACAAACACTTACTGACATAAATAATATCAGGTATCAGACACGCAGCTATAACCCTCTGTTGCTTTTTGACAATACAGTGAGTAAAATGCAAATGTAAAGGGCATAAAATAACTAACATTTATAGTGTACGTATACGTATAGTGTACGTATTTTATCGATGTTAAAGAATGTTTACTAAGTGATCTGTGGGGCTATCAACCTGAACTTCACAGAAATAGGAAATGATGAGAAGAGTTTTAAAGACAGTAAGGTCTGTGTGCCCTGTAACCTTCACATAGGAAAGAGAAGACCAGGAAAAATGATTGCCATGTTTCAACTAGTTGTAATCAGCTTGCTACCTATAATAGCAATAGTGCTATAAGACCTTTGGCCCTGAGCACGTGAGTTTCCATTACATTAACCTCAATTGGGTGAGCCCTGGGGAATCCAATATAGTCATTTACCTCCCCGTCTTATAGCATAAAGTCATACAGCAGAACCGACATATGTTTATGGGCTTATTTCATAAGTACATTGCTTCTCATTTCAAACACAGACATTAAGAAAGATGACTGTCATTCAGGATTTGCACCCACACAAGCCTACGGAAACTGAAAACAGCCCTGTCACATCTTCCATTAGAGATGGAGTGCCCTTTTAATAATTTCTTTACTTGTTTAACTGCTGTTTTCTTTCTTCCATATCCAAACAGCATAACATGTACCTACTAATTGTGGTTCAGTGCGTTCTTGGCATCACACCCCCAAAAAAGTCAATTACTTTTTATTGCTTCTCCCCCTCTCAGTGCCACCTCCACCTCCATTAACCATGGTAACAGTCTTTTTGCTGACTTCTCCTTTTTCAAACTCCTAAAAGTTGGAGTGCCCCAGGGATTACCTCTTGATTTTCTTCTCTTCTTTACCTATACTTAACCTATTCGGCGAGCTCTTCCGGTTCTACGGGTTTAAGGATAACCAGTAACATGAAGGCTCTGAATTCATAACTCCTTGTCTGATCTCTCCTCTGAATTTCAGACTCACCTGCCCAACTTCTTTCTCATCATCTCCAAAAACTTACTTAGCATCTCTATATAGATATAAAATAGGCAACTCAAATTTACTTTTCCGAATCTAAGTCATCCCTACAATGATGCAGGACAAGAACAACTCAGATAACCTAGGGCCGGCTCTAGATAATTGCACTTGAAAGGAGACACCACTGTCCACACCTTTCATGAAGCCCTTGGTGTTTAACCAAAAGAATAAATTTTAAAACCGAATTTTAATTATGTTCAGAAAAAAGTAGGATAAAGCTCCCTTCGGCCCAACACACTACGACACATACACAATCAATTCTCCTCATGGCAGTTAAGATTATTCTTTAAAAAGCAAATCAGGCCACTCAGGAATAGGAATCCTGTGAGCATTACTCACTGCAAGTTCTTGATTCAAGACTCAGTAAAAAGACAACAAACAATTTATAAGAAATGCAAAGATTTGAACTCTTAACCAAAGAAGACATACAGATAGCAAGCAAGCACATGAAAGATATGTAACATCACTAGTCCATCATTAGAGAAATAAAAATTAAAACCATAGTGAGCTACCACAAACAAATAATTATTGTGGCCAAAATTTAAAAACAGAACACAAAACAACTGACCAGTATAAGTGTTGGCAGGACATGGAGAAATGGGAGACCTCATCCACTGTTGGTGGGAACGTATAATAGTACAAGTACTTTGGAGAATAATGTGGTAGTTTCTTAAAAAGTTAAATATACATCTACCATATGACTCAGTCATTCTACTCTTAGATGTTTTAACCCAAGAGAAATGAAATCATATGCCCATAGAAACACTTGTACACAAACATTCATAAAAGCCTTATTTGCAATAGCAAAGAAACCTGGAAACAAGCTAAATTTCCTTTAGCAGGTGGAGAAATAAACTGTGGAATATTTATGCAATAGAATATTAGTCATCAATAAAAAGGACTGAATTACTGATGTGACACAAAGTGGATGATTCTTAAAATAACTGTGCTGAGTTAAGAAGCTGGACCATCATCAAAAAATCTACAAACAATAAATACTAGAGAGGGTGTGGAGATAAGGGAACCCTCTTGCAGTGTTGGTGGGAATGTAAATTGATACGGCCACTATGGAGAACAGTAGGGAGGTTCCTTAAAAAACTAAAAATAGAACTACCATACGACCCAGCAATCCCACTACTGGGCATATACCCTGAGAAAACCATAATTCAAAAAGAGTCATGTACCAAAATGTTCATTGCAGCTCTATTTACAATAGCCCGGAGATGGAAACAACCTAAGTGTCCATCGACAGATGAATGGATAAAGATGTGTCACATATATACAATGGAATATTACCCAGCCATAAAAAGTAACAAAATTGAGTTATTTGTAACGAGGTGATGGATCTAGAGTCTGTCATACAGAGTGAATTAAGTCAGAAAGAGAAAAACAAATACCGGATGCTAACACACATATATGGAAACTAAACAAATGATACTGATGAACCTAGGTGCAGGGCAGGAATAAAGATGCAGACGTAGAGAACAGACTTGGGGACACAGCGGGGAAGGGGAAACTGGGATGAAGTGAGAGAGTGGCATGGACATATAAACACTACCAAATGTAAAACAGAGAGCTAGTGGGAAGCTGCTGCATAGCACAAGGAGATCAGCTCAGTGCTTTGTGATGACTTAGAGGGGTGGGATAGGGAGGGTGGGAGGGAAACGCAAGAGGGAGGGGATATGCGGATATATGTATATTATAGCTGATTCACTTTGTTGTACAGCAGAAACTAACACAACACTGTAAAGCAATTATACTCCAATAAAGATATTTAAAAAAAAGAAGCTGGACAAAAGAAGAGTGCACACTTTTTGTAATATTCCAATTATAGAATGGAATGTCCAAACTCTAGAATATTCAAACTACTCTAGAGATAGAAGAAACATGGGTAGCCTCCTGGAGATGAGAATGGTGGGGAGTGGCAGGATGGAGGAACTGCCCCGGGATACAGAACCTCCTTTGGGAGCAGGTCATGTTCATTACATTGGTTGCAATAATGGTTTCAACAGGTCTATACATATGTCAGAATGTATCCCATTGTACACTTTTAACATTGGCAATTTATAGTATGTCAGTTATACCTCAATAACACTGTAAAAATATATTAAATCAGATCTTACCACTCTTCTGCTCAAAGCCCTCTATTGCCTTCCCATTGTTTTGGAATAAAATTTGAAGTTCCTACGTTAAGTTAAAAGGTTCTACATAATCTGGCCCCTGTAACTCCATCTGGTCTCCCTCCTGGTCCATAATATATCAGACATGCCCCTGATCGGGAGCATTTACTATTCCCTCAACTGCACACACCTTCCCTACGAATCCTCACAGATGCTTCCTCACTTTCTTTATTCTCTAATCAAATGCCGCCTCCTCAGAGAAGTCTTCTTTGACCAAAGCATTTAGAGGAACCCCTACAAACTCACCACATTCCACTCTTGATCCCATTACCCCAACCCATTTATCTCCCTGGCTATCATAACCACCCAGTATCACATTAAATAACTGTTTATTTATTTATTTTCCCCATTTGAAAGGACAGCTATGGCAATGGAGAACCTGTATGTTCTGTTCTGTGTTAAAACTCCATCACCTGGAACACTAGCTAACATATTATGCACTCAATAAAGATATATTGATGCGATTCCCTAGACAATGCTAAACCTTTTGCTGTATGCTATTGTTCTGAAATAGCCCTTGTCATTTCTTTAAAATTTTCCTTTCCTTTTTTTTGGTCATTCTCATGATATGCTGGAGTAGTTTATGTGCCAGGATTGGAATCAAGGGGGAAAGTGGGGGAGGGATAAATTGGGAGATTAGGATTGACATATATACACTACTAAATATAAAACAGATAACTAATAAGGACCTACTGTATAGCACAGGGAACTCTACTCAATACTTTGTAATGACCTATATGGGAAAAGAATCTAAAAAAGAGTGGATATATGTATATGTATAACTGATTCACTTTGCTGTACAGCAGAAACTAACACAATTTTGTAAATCAACTAGATTCCAATAAAATTTTTTTAAAAATTGTACATACTGCTCCCAACCTACCTTTTCCCAAAGTGAAAAGAATCATGCTGAAATGGGTGGTGATCTGTAAAATGTCTAGGATGTAAGGAAGCCTAAGAAATATAGGGCAAAAAATATGGGCTATTGTAAAGAAAACTAAAAGGTGTAAAAATCAATAGTAAATGACACTAAGTTATATCATATCTAAGAAATATAATAAAAAATTCCAAAGTGCTCAACTAGAATGCTTTTATTCTATTACAGTTAACAGTTTTTGTGCATGTATGAGCAAGAAATTGTTTTTCATTACGAATAAAGTCTTGCATAAGATATACTTTACTTTGTTCATGGTCATTTAACTCTACATCCTTTCTTAGTTTTCTCTCTTAGTACACAAAAGTGAAAGGCTCATAAATTTATGATGGACCTAACATATTCAGTTGCAGGTGACATAAAAACAAACCATAACTCACACACGTGAAAGGAGAGAAACAAGCGTAGGGCTGTGTCTAAACTTCTTTAAACCCCATCCTCATGGCTCAGGCACAGAGGCAGAGCCCTCTGTTCATGGAGAGAAAAGGAGGATGTGTCAGGAAGCAACCATTGTTCGACAGGGCCTCTGTCTAAGCATTTGTCAACTGGACAAAGCCTGTGGCCATGCCCCTTTGGTCAAATCACCTTCCAGCATTCACAGCTTTCTTTGTCGCTTCCTCTGGAAGCAGTTTAGGCTTCCTGGTGGTCTGGTAGGCATGCATTGAGGGTGCATGGTAGGGTTCTGTGTTACTCTGAAGTCTGCAGGCTGGTCTGCCCTGTAGACCTTGTTTACCAAAGTGGTTCAGTTTTTTTTTTTTAATTGAAGTATACTTGATTTACAATGTTGTGTTAATTTCTGCTGTATAGCAAAGTGATTCAGTTATACATATATGTATAAACTCTTTTTATATTCTGTTTCATTATGTTTTATCTCAGGATACTGAATATACCTTCCTGTGCTATACAGCAGGACCTTGTTGTTTATCCATCCTGTATGTAATAGTTTGCATCTGCTAACCCCAAACTCCCAGTCCAAAGTGATTCAGTTCTGACTCTCGGTGCTTCAGAAAAGGCTGAAGGAGATCTGAGTCTGTTTTCAAATTGGCCTTAATTAGTAGGGTCAACAGAAAAATTCCAAAGGCATATTTTATATTCAATTCAGGCCCTTGAAGCAAACATGAGTCTTTCTCAGTTGATTTTAGAAATTTCCACCAGAGAACCAAAGCCTTCTTTCGGGCTTTGAAAGAACAGAGCTGAATGCATATGGGCCTGGGGTTTTGTTTCACTCAAGCCTTATCAGATCCCAAAGTATATTTAGCATCAGAGAACTTTTACATATTTTTTAAAGATTATTTTTGTCATCTATTATTGCCTTTTAGGTAATATGACACATGAGACTATACACTTTTATGCAACAAAACCTTCTTCAAATTGAAAAGCAATGTATTATCTGTCACCTGGTACTTTCGTATTAGATACCAAAACACGCCCCAAATGTCTTTATGTACGTGATAAAGGGCTACATTTCTTATTCAAAATGGTATTTTTAGAGAGTGCTTTATGCCAGGTGATTAACATCTCCCAAACTGCAGTTCTCACAAATGCAAAGCAGAACAGAATTTCATTCTTCTGTTCAGGATTCAGCCTGAGAAAAACATTTCACTGCTGTAAACACAAAACCACAGCTGGATAAATGGCAAAAAAAAAGCACTCATGAAACGTTAAAACCTGAAGCATCTTTTAAAATTACAAATTGCTTCAAACATCATATATTTTCCTGATACTCAGGCACAGTAACTAACCTCTACCTCCTTCCTAACAAATTTCTAGTTGAGGTTTCAGTTGCTGCTGAGAATCCATGGATGAAAAAAGGAAAAGAGATCTGTAAGCCCAGGGCTGAAATTTCAGAAGGCTTTTTTCTTTTTGTCAGATTCTTTTCAGATTAGTGATATTTGCCTTATGGAAGAAAATACTAGTCTGTCACAAAAATCAAGCAAATATTCTACAAAATCGAATTTGATAGCATTTTGATTTTCATTTCTTTTCTCTAAAAAAAGTTTACATGTGGAATAAATATTTGTTCGCATCTCAACTAATCTTACAACCCTGTACAACACATTGACTGTAAATAGATTTTATACTCTTCTTCCAAGTGATACATTACAAAGACCCCTGGTAGGGTGGTCACTGAATCAGACTTTATACACTGAAATACGAGGACAACTAGACAAATCATAAAAGGACACAGTAGACTAGTTCATTGAACAAGTGATTATTCACAGATTATGGAGGCTAATTGTTATATATGGGAAAATTCAGTATGATGAAAAGGGCGTGCCTTCTCTTGACATTTATCCAGGCAGAATGACAAAACTGTATGTGTGAATGACAGAATGGTAATTTCAAAGTACACCATATCTTTAGTGAAAGAACACTAAATTGAAATGCCATGAACTCAAACCACTGCCCCACTACACACACTTTTAAAAGCCTTTGAGAACACTATTTGGTATTTAACAACTAAAATAGTGTAAGAGATTATCAAATAAAATTCACTAACATGACATTCAGAATAAATTCTCAAGAGGAAAGTTTTCAGTCATTTAAACTTCTTTTATATGCTAATTTTCAGAGATAATTTCTATTCACACTTTCATGTTAAGATTAACGTCCATTTTCTTTAAAATACAGTAACAATCATCACTTAAGACTTCAAAGCATCTTGTCCTGTAGTAAAAACTCTATTTTTCTCATTTCTCAGTGGAGTCTAATTCCCTCTGATATGGCATTCCACTCATAGGTCAGAATGCCTGAATGGTGGTAAAAGAAATAATAAATTGTGATTCACTTTCTTCTTGTTGCAATCACTTTTTGCCATTTACTTACCAACATGTAAATTACCTGGTCATTACAGGCAGGCTGCACGATTGACCTGACCTTGATTCACAGTCATTTGAAATGAGAGACTTGATGATTCCACACCAGCTGAGAGAGAGCTCAGTTTTAGCCCCTGATAAAGACCGATAGCGTTGTAAAAACTAGCTAACCTCATCCACTGTCCCCTTCCTGCCAGGTTACTCTGCTCTCACTAACCCCCCGCAATGCAGGGCACCCTTGTTGGTGTCACCTACCATTACATGCTTCGGTCCAGGACAGGTCCTGTTTCACTGATGCAGGCAGAAGATGTAGGACTTGTGGATCAAAGACAAGGACAGTTTGTTACTTGGAGTCAGAGTACCAGCATTTATGCTGGTTGTGTCCATGGCTAATTTACCCTGGACAAAGCGGAGAGAGCCAGGCAGTGTCTACACTCAGCGGGATGTGTAACAGGAGAGCAACCCTGGGCTTTAGGAACCCGAATCACTTGTAATGGCCGGAAAGCATGCCTGCTCGGTGCTTTGGAGGGACACATAGTCTCTCTCTTCCAAGGCTCTTCCTATATAGCATCCTTGGAGAGACGGTACGAACATAGTGCCTCTCCTAGCAAGATGCGCAGAAATGCAAGAGACTCATGGAGACTTGTATTCCAACATTAATTTAACTTAATGTAATGCATTTTTGTTGTCTTCCCTGAATAGGTAAAGAGTGAAATGAAGAAACTCTAAGGCAGGTAGTTCACAACAAGCTATGCATCTTGCTACTCAAGAGCAACCAGAAGGGCTTCCCTGGTGGCGCAGTGGTTGAGAATCTGCCTGCTAATGCAGGGGACACGGGTTCGAGCCCTGGTCTGGGAGGATCCCACATGCCGCGGAGCAACTGGGCCCGTGAGCCACAACTACTGAGCCTGCGCGTCTGGAGCCTGTGCTCCGCAACAAGAGAGGCCACGATAGTGAGAGGCCCGCGCACCGCGATGAAGAGTAGCCCCCGCTTGCCACAACTAGAGAAAGCCCACGCACAGAAACGAAGACCCAACACAGCAAAAATAAATAAATTAATTAATAAACTCCAACCCCAACATCTAAAAAAAAAAAAAGAGCAACCAGAAGACACACGGTGGCAACTGGAGAAAAGGAGATTCCACGTCATCTACTGCAAAGAAGAGCCTTGCCATTTCTAATAAATGACGCCTGTCAGTAGGGACCTTTCCTTTCTTCCACTTAGACCCTTGTCCTTTTGTGAACTATCTTCTCTATTGTTTTTTCTTCTCTCTGTTACTCTTTCATCTACTACTCTTTATAGGGCAGAGGGTATGATGTAGAGCACACTACCTGGAGGTCAGAAGACTGGCTTCTGAACTCAATTCTTCTACGTATGAGTTATGTGACCTTGGTTAGTCATTCAAAATCACTGAGTCTCAAGTGTTCTGCTATGTAAAACAACACATTTCCATTTCCAGCCCCATTCTATTACCCCAGTTATTCTTTTATCCATGGTTTCACAGTTTAATTGCTCAGGATTGTTATTATGTGTGTGTGTATGAGGGAGTAGAGAATAAAAGAGAAGTGGGGAGAGAGAGGGAGGGGGGAGAGAGAGAGGGAGGGAGGGAGGGAGAGAGAGAGAGAGAGAGAGAGAGAGAGAGATTAATTTGCCTTTAATGTCACCCTTAATTTGCTCCCTAAGGAAAACCCAAATCTTCATTTATTTATTAACTTACTTCTTATGCTGTGTATTATGAAGAAACTGTCTGCTAGAAAGTTTTCAAAAAGGATCTATTCTGTCTAGTAACTGTGCATAATACATTCCCTTGATCATTCTGATTGATCTTCACAAAAACCCTTGCCGGTGGGTATACCTCCTGTCACCTATAGGGGGTGGAATAAGGATTTGCACTGATAGCAGAGACATGGATTCAGATCCTGAGTCTGCCCTCTTTGAACCAGTGATCTTAGATAAGTTACCTAACTTAACCTTTGTTTTTTCATTAAAACATCTGAATAATAACCTATATTATGAAGCTATTCTGAAGATTATACATTTTTTTGAAATATAGATGATATACAATATTATGTTAGTTTCAGCTGTACTATATAGTGATTAGACATTTGCACACATTATAAAATAATCTCCACAATAAGTCTAGTAACCATCTGTACCCATGGGTTTATGAAATGTTTCATGTAAATTACCCTAGTACATATTTGATGTAGATAAATGTAAACATTTCTTACCTCCCATTAAAAAAATTAGGAAACCTAACATCAGGGTGTTTAAGTGACTTGCACAAGATCACATAGCTGGTTTCCCTCCTATGTCATAGATGTTTCCTGAAGGAAGTCTGTCTCACAGGAGGTCTGGCCTTTAATAGAGGGGACCAGGACTGTGGTATGTTCACTCTGGCTTTAAGCTTCTCTCATCGCTCCAGCAAGCCACCACAGGGCACACCAGGTATTCTGGACTGATATGTTTGAATACTATTTCTACTTATGTCCACATTTTTTTATTATGATCAAATATATAAAATTTACCATTCTAACCATTTTAAGTGTACAATCCAGTGGCATTAAGCACCTTCACCATGTTGTACAATTCTACTTACCTTTATCTCATCCTGTCATTTCTATTTTTATATATGCCTGTTATCTATATAATGAATCAACACAGTAGTGTATTCATTTTTGAATTATTTTTTAAAATATAGCACACTGAGGGTGTGCTTCCAAAGTTTTCTCATGCGTCCATGACCCCAAATCCTGGAGACCACGGTTTACGGAAGTGCTCTTTATGACCCTAGCCCAAATCCACTCGTTGAGCTGTGCTGTCCCTTGGTACTCTCTCTCCTCATTCCTCTTCCTCTGGCTCGCTGGGAACACTGAATGAAGTCAAACAAACATGATAGGCAACCGACCAGTCCTAAAGGGGATTAACTCTCTACTTCTGAAAGATTAGGACCCGTCACATCACCAGGAAAGGTTGGGACAGAGAAAACAAGTGCTTCAATTTCGTTACCGCACGCGGGCTTTCTCTAGTTGCGGCGAGCTACTCTTCATGGCGGTGCGCGGGCTTCTCACTGTGGTGGCGTCTCTTGTTGCGGAGCACGGGCTCTAGGCGTGCCGGCTTCAGTAGTTGTGGCTCGCGGGCTCAGTAGTTGTGACTTGCGGGCTCTAGAGCGCAGGCTCAGTAGTTGTGGCACACGGGCTTTGTTGCTCCGTGGCATGTGGGATCTTCCCAGACCAGGGCTCGAACCTGTGTCCCCTGTATTGACAGGCGGATTTTTAACCACTGTGCCATCAGGGAAGCCCTAAATGCCATTTTAAAGCTGACACACGCTTCTACGTATTGGCTGGAATTAGAAGCTTCAAAGGATTGAAACTAGAAAATGGGCATTTGAAGAAACAAAATATTTTCTGAATTTTAACATGACACTTGATGAACTTTTTTTAAATTAAGTTTTATTGGAGTATAGTTGCTTAACAATGTTGTGTTAGCTTCTACTGCACAGTAAAACGAATCAGCCGTACATATACATATACCCCTTCCCTTTTGGATTTCCCTCCCACTTAGGAAAATGGTATAGATGACCTTATTTGTCAAGCAGAAACTGATGAACTTTTTAAGTGAGGCTAATGTAAGAAAAGTATTTACCTATGTAAATGAACAGTCTCTAGATTTGTGAAGTAATACAAATTCACTTTTATGTTTTTGTCATAGATTGCTTACTAATATAAATTAGTAATTCAAAATCAGTCCTCAAATACTTAGAATTATAACTAATCTCAGTGGAGGTTCTTGCTGACTCCTGTGTCCCAATAGATTGAGTAATTTAGACATTAAGGCATGTATTATTGATTCCAGTGACTGTCCTTCTGGGCTTTAGAGGACATGAGACCACTCTATGAATGTAGGCATGAGGGCTGAGGTGGGAGTGACGGTCCCTTTGAGGGAGATGGAATTCTCTCCATCTATCCTGGAGCAGGAAGGATGGAGCCTTGTCCTGGGGTTGAGAAGAATCCTTATCATAGTTGGTGTTAAGGAGAGTTTGGTTTTGGATCCTGACGTGAGAGAAGAAGGTCAAACAGGATTCCAGTGAAGGCGAGGGAAATTGGCCCTTGAAACATGGAGGTCGGCTACAAGCAAGGGAGAGAGAAGGCCTCACCTCTGGGAACATTTATGGCCAACAGGCTCCAGGAAAAATATGTGATTTTCAGTTTAAAGTTATATTTTTCTTTCCTTCCCTGATAAGACCAATTGCCAAGCTCTCAGTAATAAGTGCAATATGCATTGCTCTGCTTTGTGGAAAAAGGAGAAGTACTTCTTCCTTTGGTGGCAGCAGACTGAGGAACTCCAGTCTGATCTCCAGTCACCACGCTCCACCCCCTCACTCATTACCCTCCTGATATTTCCAGCAACATCTCTGGGACTGTTATGTGGGCATTAGCTCCAAGGGGATCCCTTATGAGAAACTCTCATTTACTCGATTATTCCTGGAGGGTAATTGCACCGTAGGAATGCAAACAGATGGGAACAGTTCAGATTGTATAGCTCAGTCAGTAGAAATCGGGACTAATGAAGTCAAGGTCAGGAGATTGTTCTCTATGGTAATCAGAGACAGGAAAATAAGATGATATATGAGAGAGAGGTAATATTTAGGCTCTTATCTCTGTGGCTGGTTATGGTAAAGTTAATGTATAAAGAAAAGGACACGAATTACCCCACCTAATTTTGCTTCTCCGTTTAAATAGATTCAGTTATAATAATAAAAAATGGAAAGGTGATACACCTTCTTTCACAGAGTAGTGCTAAACAATTTGCTGAAATTGGTCATCTCTCTTAGACTTAAAAAAATTATAACAAATAAATATACCCTGAATGTGGTGCTGAAAGATGCATTCTGTATCACAGTTCAGACTCTCAAATGTGTGACAGTAAATTGTGGCTGTAGCTGCAGCTTTGGTTGAGTATATGCAATAAATCACCTTAGTTTTAGTGAGAAATACTTCAAATAGAATTATTCCATAAAATATTAGATTAAAAGCTGACCTCTATTTTCAAATCAATTTCTACTTCATGAGCAGACGCTGGAGCAGTTTTCAAAGTGACTGTACTTAACCCATTCTCCGGGAGCACTGATGGATTTATTAGTATGGGAATATTCTGTTACTACGAGAAGACTCCAAGGACCCACTGGGTGACTTTTCACAGAATTTTATTTGTGTTATCAAACCAAAGTCTTTTTTCCCTATAGTACTAAAGGAAATAGACATCTTACTCTTATCTTACTCTGTTTAGGGTGATGCTTTGCGTATTTCAGGTGCAGAGTTATAATAAAAGTCCACACATTCCAAGAATAACATGGGAAAATAGCATGTTATTCATCTGAGTTCAACAGACTCTCTTTATAATAAGCATTTCCTCAGGTCTTGTCTAGATAAATATCAGTACCATGTATTGAAATGAGCTTGTATTATAGAGTCAGTTAGAATTTACTGTTACTTAAGCTCTCTGATCATCAGGTGTCTTATCTGTAAAATGTAAAGAAAAATACCTAATTTGTTGGTAAATATTGTGTGAAGGTCAAATTTGTAAGATATAAATGTGCCTAGAATAACACCTGGCAGATGAAGAAGTATATTTGTAGAGCATTTCCCCCCACGGCCGCTTGATTGTGTATGGTTTACATCACAGTTGAAAGGTGAGAGCCCAGCCATAAATTGGCCCTGAAGTAAAATGTAAGGCTCCTTTTATGTACGTGTATGTAGACTGCCTCATTTCACAAAGGACTGAGACAACTTATAAAAATATAGAAAACACAATAAAACTGAAAGTAAAATTGAGCCAGAAAATATATTGATAGACTAAAAAGTATAAAACTGGAGTAAGATAATATACAGATTATGAAAAATAGACATTAAGTTCTACATTTTTTTCCACTAAATAAGGCTGAAAACTTGGCTCTGAGTGACCAAAGCCAAAAGAAAAACAAAACCAGTTTCAAACTTCGATTACCTACTTTAAAAACCTAGCAATCTCACACCAGAAATGAAAATGTTCATAATACTTAGCTTCAAAAATTGTTGTATGGCTTATTTTTCAAGGGACATAGTAATGTAGTGGGTGATGTACTCACTCACACACTCAAAAACACAGAGGGAATGGGATCCTGGGAAGATGGCAGAGTAGGAAGCTCCAAGAATCCGCCTCCCCACCTAGACAATTTCACTGGCAGAATCTGTCTGTTGGAATGATTTTGGAACTCTGCAGTCCATTAAAAGCCTAAAATTTCCAAGGGAAAGCTTGGATGGTAAATGATGGTTAATTCTGGTCAATTTCAGCTCTTAGCTCAGTAGCAGCTACCACCTCCCACTGCCTGGCCCTGTGACAGCAGTTCGTGGGAGCCAGGGTGGGCAAAAAGGACAGCAGTTCGCGGGAGCCAGGGTGGGCAAAAAGGACCTTGTCCTCCAAATATCGGAGATCTGTGCTCTGACTGCCTGTTCCTGTTTCTGATCTCAGACATGAGGACAAAGAGGCAGGTGGCTACTGTTGCACCCTAAACCCCAACTGTTACACACACTTCCTCCTCCTCCAGCTGAAGGGACTCCCAGGGGATTTAAATGGTTGACATCCTTTCCCACTCCTTTTATTTTTCTCTTTTTTCTCTTGTGGGAGCCAGACAGTAGCGACTAGGACATTCAAAAGCAACTTCATAAATGGGAGAAATTAGAAAGTACTATATGTGCCTAGGGAAAGCAGCAGTCTCAGAAAAGACCTGAGATGACCTTGAGTTCACACTTCAGGCTGATCTGCAGCACAAAGACAGCCTACAACAATAATTTTTAAAAATAAACAAACCCCAAAAATTTCAACAAATCCTGGAGAAGGGGGAGAATCCGATTTCCAGAGTTACCACATTATTAGATTCAAAAGTCCAGTTTTCAACAAAATACCCCAAGTCATACAAAGAAACAGATAAGTATGGCCCACTCAAAGGAAAAAAATCAACAGAGATTGTCCCAGAAAAAGACTGGATGGCAGATCTACTAGACCAGGACTTTAAAACAACTGTCTTAAAGATGCTCAAAGAGCTGAAAAAGATGTGGAAAGAAAATTATGTATAGATAAAACAGAAACATCAATAAGGAGAAAATCTAAAAGGAAACCAAAAAGTAAATTCTGGAGCTGAAAAGTACAGTAACTGAAATGAAAAATTCACTAGAGGGATTCAAATACAAATTTGAACTGCCAGAGGAAAGCATTAGCAAATTAGAAGTTAGGACAAAGGAAATGATCAAGTTTGAGAAACAGAAAGAAAAAATGCTGAAGAAAAGTGAACAGAGCCTAAGGACCTTTTGAGTCCCATCAAGTAGACCAACATATGCATTGTGGGAGCCCCAGAAGAGGCAGAGATAGAAGGGGCACAGGGAAATCTCAAAGAGAGAATGGCTGAAAACTTCTCAAATGTCATGAAATACATGAATACAGGAAGGTCAACAAACTCCAATAAGATGAACTCAAAGAGACCTCCAGGGACACGTTATAATCAAATTTTTGAAGGACAAGGACAAAAAAAGAATCCTGAAATCAGCAAGAGAGAAGAAACTCATTACATACAAGAGTTCCTCAGTAAGACTGTCAGCAGATTTTTCATCAGAAACTTTGGAGACTAGAAGACAAGCAACCAATATATTCAAAGTATACAAAGGAAGATTGTCAACCACAAATTCTATATCTGGAAAAACTGCCCTTCAAAAGTGAGGGAGAAATTAAGACATTGCTAGATAAACAAAAGCTGAGGAAGTTCATTACCATTAGATCTGCCCTGAAAGAAATGCTCAAGGGAGTCCTGTAAGTTGAAATAAAAGGATGCTAGACAGCTAACTGAAGCCATATGAAGAAAAAAGATCTCAGTAAAGATAAATGCACGGGCAATTATAAAATCTAGTATTTTATAACAATGGTTACTAATCCAGTTTTTACTTTCTAGATGATTTAAGAGATTAGTACACTAAAAAAAAATTACTAGTTTAAAAGCTAGCACTATTATAATTTTGATGTGTAATTCTACAATTTGTTTTCTACATAATTTTTTAAAAACTAATACATGTAAACAATCATTAGTTAAGTTTTTGGAAACACAATGTATGAAGATATAATTTTGTGACAACAACAACTGAAAGGGGTGGGGATGGAGCTAGCTGTAAAGAAACAGAGTTTTTGTATGTTATTGATGTAAAGCTGGTATAAATTCAAATTGGTGTGTTATAACTTCAGGATGTCAAATGTAATTCCACAAAAAATTATTAGAACTAATAAATAAATAAGCAAAATATTAGGATACAAAGTGAACACACAAAACATCAGTTACATTTCTATACACAAACAATGAATAATCCAAAAAGGAAATTAAGAAAATAATTTTGTTTACAGTAGCATCAAAAAGAATAAAATACCTAAGAATTAATTTAACCAAGAAGGTGAAAAATTTGTTCAATGAAAACTCTGAAACGCTACTGAAAGAAATTAAGAAAGACATACAAAATGGAAACACATCCCATGTTCATGAATTGGAAGGCAATATTGTTAAGACATCAATAACTTAATACTTATTGTTTAGATGTCAGTACAAAGTGATTTGCAGATTCAATGCAATCTCTACCAAAATTCCAATTCTGTTTTTTGTAGAAATTGAAAATCCCATACTAAAATTAATATGGAACTCAAGGGGCCTCAAATATCCAAAACAATCTTGAAAAATAAGAACAAATCTGGAGGATTCACACTTCCTAATTTCAAAACTCACCACAAGCTATAATAATCAAAATAGTGTGGTACTTGCATAAAGACAGATATATTAATCAATGGAACAGAACAGAAAACCCAGATATAAACTCTTGCACATATGGTCAAATGATTTTTGACAAAGGTACCAAGATAATTCAACGGAGAAAGGAAAGTCTTTTCAACAAACGGTTCTGGGAAAACAATATCACATGAAAAAGAATAGTTTGACACTTACCTAACACCATACACAAAAATTAACTCAAAATGGATCAAAGACTTAAATGTAAGAGCTAAAAGCATAGAATTCTTAGAAAAAAAACACGGAGTAAAAGATTCACAACATTAGATGGGCAATAATTTCTTGGAAGTGACACCAAAGACACAGACAACTGAATAAAAAATACAATTGGACTTGATAAAAAAAATTTTTTTAATGTATATCAAAAGCCCTGATCAACAGAGTAAAAGTCAACCCACATAATGGGAGGAAATATTTGTAAATCGCATATCTGATAAGGGATTAATATCCAGAATACATAGAGAAGTCCTAAAACTCAACAACAACAAATCCAGTGCAAAAATGGGAAAAGACTTGCATAGAAATTACTCCAAAAAGATATACACATGGCCAATAAACACATGAAAAGCTGCTCAACATAACTAATCACTACTATTAAAACTACAATGAGATACCACCTAACACCATTATGGATTTAAAAAAAAAGAGAAAATAACAAGTGTTGGCAAGGATGTGGAGAAATTGGAATCCTTGTGCACTGTTGGTGGGAATGTAAGATTTTTTTCTAGCTCCTGTGGAAAATAGTATTCCAGTTACTCAAAAAATTAAAAATAGAATTACTATATAATCCAGCACTTTCACTTCCGGGTATATACCCCAAAGCACTGAAAGCAAGGTCTTGAAGATATATTTGTACACTTATCTTCACAGCAGCATCATTCACAATAGCTAAAATGTAGAAGCAGTCCAGGTACGCATTGATAAATGAATGAATAGGGAAACATGGTATTTACCACAGTGGAATACTACTCAGCTAAAAAATGGAAGGAAATTCTGACATATGCTACAACATGGATGAACCCTGAGGACATTAAGTGAAACAGGAGAGACACAAAATCCAAATATTGTGTGATTCCACTTTTATGAGGTACTTAGAGTCGTCAAAATCATAGAGTCAGAAAGCAGAAGGAGAAGGGTTGTTGCTCGGGGCTGGATGGTTGGAGGAATGGGGTGTTATTCTTTATTAGGTATAGAGTTTCAGTTTTACCAGATTCAAGGTCTTCTGGAGATGGATGGTGGTGATGGTAGCATAGCATTATGAATCTATTTATGACCACTGAACTGTACACTTAAAGATGGTTAAAGGTGGTAAGTCTTATGCTATGTGCATTTTACCACAATTTAAAAACTGGAAAAAAAATTGTAGGGAAGATCCCTTAATGAGGACATAATGCTAGGTTAACCCATGAACACCCTCTGCTGGAAGGTGAGCGGGCATGCTGACTCCTGGTGTGCAGCTCTCACAAAGCTTTGTACTGACCCTTCACATCTTCTCAGGCATTCTGCTCAAACAGTGCAGCATCTGATCAAAAGTGACATTCTTCAACTGCTCATCCCAGCAGCAAAAAGCCATGGGAAAACACTCGGGACCTGCTAACGCGGCAGCAAGGAGCATCCCGCGTGCAAGACGCTGCTCTTCTCCCCTGCGGACTTCAGGAATTCCCTTTCCCTGAGAGAAGCTGGGTTGTTGTGAAGCTGGGAAGGTTCTGTAATAGACACCCTCATTTTTAAAAAAACTAAACTATTTTTTGGAGCAATTTTAGGGCCATAGAAAAACTGAGCAGAAAGGACAGAGATTCCCCATATACTCCTTGATCCTACACATGCACACCTCCCCCACTATCAATACCTGCATCACAGTAGTACAGCTTGCAACTGATACAACTGATGAACCTATATTGACACATCATTATCACCCAAAGCCCGTGGTTTACATTAAGGTTCGCTCCTGGTGTTGTACATTCTATATGTTTGGACAAATCTGGAGTGACCTGTATCCACCATGATAGTAACATACAGAGTATTTTTCACTACCCTAAAAATCTTCTGTGCTTTGCATGTTTCAACCATCCATCTTCCTTAACTCCTGGAAACCACTGATCTTCTTACAGTGTCCATAGTTTTGCCTTTTCCAGAATGTCATGTAGCTGGAATCATACACTATGTAGCCTTTTCAGTCTGGCTTCTTTCACTTAGAATTTTGCATTTATTATTTTGCCTCAGGCTCTATTTCTTCAGAAACACAGGCTAAGGCACCTGGCACCCATACCATGCTACTCATAGGCTAGCAAAGTGACTTCACCTCAGGATCCCTCATCCTCATCATGGTACATCAGCAGTGGGGGAGTTTTGTAGACTGAGGCTTCTTACTCAGAGGCACAAAGTAAGAAAGATAAGTAGACCATTAAAATGGTCTTTGACCTTGAGCATATTTTCAAAGCTGGGTGAACTTGATCAACATTTTCTAATATCATACTCTGCCGAGGTACAGGAAACAAAGTTGAGTCTGCCAATGGCACTGTTTAATAGGAGAGATACATAATTTGAAGCATTAAAGGATTACATTGCCAGTGTCATGAGGGAATAGAAAAATTTCATCTCCTTTCAGGGAACTATAAAGAAAATTGTCTTTCATGAAGCATAGCACTTATAAGAGGGGGAAAGTACTTTCCCCTGCGAATTTGTAACTATAACTACCCTGAATTCACATTATCTGGCTGGACCAAAATACCTCAAGCTGAGAATTTATTTCAAAGTGATCTCAAGCTGGTAGTGCCCTGAGGTACTGGCAGAAGCAAATATAAATTTTCTCTGATGGAACTTAGTTTTAGATCTCAAAACAATTCCCACAGGTAATATTCCAAGATATATGAGCTCACAGTCAAAACTCAAAATACACAAGATAACATGGTATCATATATGAGAACCAGCAAATTAACTGACAGCTGAATTTGACATACAAAGTCTTCAAATTCTGGAAGTATGAAATAAACAATATATTTAAAATGTTTCATAAAATAAATGAAGGAATGAAATATATGACTTAAGAAGAAAGGTCTATTAAAAATTATCCAGGGCTTCCCTGGTGGCGCAGTGGTTGAGGGTCCGCCTGCCAATGCAGGGGACACGGGTTCGTGCCCCAGTCCGGGAAGACCCCACATGCCGCGGAGCGGCTGGGCTGGCCCGTGAGCCATGGCCGCTGAGCCTGCACGTCCGGAGCCTGTGCTCCGCAACGGGAGAGGCCACAACAGTGAGAGGCCCGCGTACCGAAAAAAAAAAAAAAAAAAAAATTATCCAGCAGATTCCAAGAGAGATCAAATTGAACTTCTAGAAAAAAATGATATATAATAATGTAATAATTTAAATTAAAAACTCTGGGATTGGGTTTAACAATAAATTAGATTTGCTGATAAGATAAATAAATTTTATAGAATATGGCAAAGAAATAAAAATGCAATAGAGAAGTGCAGAGATGAATAACTGAGTGAGAAGGTGTAAGATCTATCTAGCCAGAAAAGACAGATGAGGTATTCTAGTCTTTTACTTCTCCATGTATATTTTAGAATCCTTTTGCTAATTTCTAAAAAAAAAAAAAAAGCTAAGATTATTAATAGTATTGTATTGCAACTATCATCATATTGAGAAGAACTGGTATTTTTGTGATTTCCTGTCTTTAATCTATGAATGTGGCATATCTATTCACATTTATTTAAGTCGTTTTCCCTGCAGGTGTTCATAGTTTTAGGTGTACTGGTATTGTGGATTATTTTGTTGACTTTATTCCCAAGTATTTTATATTTTGAATGCCATTGTAAATAGTATTGATTTTCTATTTCATTTTAAAATTATTTTCATAAATAAAGAGAAATATAATAGATTTTCTCCACCATCTGGTCATTTGTAAATAAAATGATTTGTTTCTTGCTTTCTGATTTTTAAGACTTTTATTTCTTTTTCTTGCTTCTTGCCCTGGCAGGGAGCAATAGTAAAATGCTGCATAGAAGTGATGAGGGTATTCATCCTTGCCTTTTCCACATCTTAGGTAGTTCTGTCTTCACCACTGTGTATAATGTTAGCTATAAGTATTTGCAGATGGTCTTCATTAAATTGGGGGGTCTTTTCTCTATTTCTAGTTTATGGAGAATTTTTATCATGAACAGTTATTAAATTCTGTCAACTGTACCTTCTGAATCTACTGAGTTGATGGTATGATGTGGTCATATAGATTCTCAGGGACTGTTTTGTGAAATCAGCCAACAGAAGCACTTAACAGAGGCTAAATCATTAATATATCCAAGTATTGGCTTCTGTCCTTGTCCTTTTCTATTTCATTCCTTTTGTCCCTCATTCTTGCTTCTTGTGAATGAAATGTTTAAGATGATTCTGCTTCCTAGAAATCCCAGGCCCAAACACCTTATACCTATTAAAGACACAATCAATAGTGAAAAATATTCTACAAAGAGAATACAAGACTCAGATGGCTTTACTTATGAGTTCTCTCAAACTTTCAAGGAGAAAATAGTTTCAAGCAAGACAGACTCCTCTGAAAAATAACAAAGGATGCCTCTGCCTCATTTTATGACGTTAGCATAACCTTAATACCCAAACTAGAATATTTAAGAGAAAAAATTAAAAGACAGTCTAGTTCATAAACATAGATGCAAAATTCTAAACAAAATAATAGTAACCAAATCTATGGATATAGAACAAGATAATAAAAATACCAAATTTGTATTTCTCTCTGGTATGTAAGAGTAGACTAAATTTAGAAAGAATTTTTCCATTTTACCACATTACCAAATTTAAAATGTTTATACTAAAAGATATAGGAAAATGATAAACGTCAGGATCAATTCAAGATAAATACTCTTTGTAAAATAAGAATATAATTGAATTTTCTGTAACTGATGTAAGAACAGATACCAAAAAAAAAAAAAAAAAACCAGGGCATATTTATATTATACTTAATGTATAACACTAAAAATATTTTTTTCAAGATTAAGAACAAGACAAGGATATCAGATGCCACCACTTCTATGCAACATTGTCTTGGAGGTCTGAGCCATGAAAAAAGGCACAACAAAAGGAAAAAAAAGACAGAAGAGAGGAGAGAAAGAACACCAAATAGCCATTTTTTTCAGGAGATACAATTATAAACAAAAAAATTCAAAAGTACCTACAAATAAATAATCATAATTAACTAAAAAAGCCTTTTGAAAATTCCTAGATATAAAATTAATATACGACAATAAAATGCAAATTTATGTACTACCAAAAATTATAATATATGATATATGAATAGATATAACATCAAATGACCAAGAGCTTTATGAGGAAATTATAAATTTTTATTGAAATACAGTAACATAGACTTAAATAAATAGTGAAAAATACCTAATATTCATAACTGAGAGATACAATATTGAAGAATATCACTTCTCAAGTGATACATAGATTTAATGTAACTTTGGCCTCACTTGCTTCATTCAAATATTGTGGGATCATCAAAAGTGTTAAACGTTATTATTATAAAAGGGAGAAAAGACAAATCACAAATGTGAATACAATGTTTGCAGAACATATAATTGACTTAACATATAATTGGATTAATATACAGAATACACATAGAATACTTAAAAAAATAATGAAATACAAAAACTCTATCAGGGGGACTTCCCTGGTGGTGCAGTGGTTAAGACTTCATGCTCCAAATGCAGGGGTCCTGGGTTCAATCCCTGGTCAAGGAACTAGACCCCAAGGGCATGTCACAATTAAGAGTTCTCATGCCACAACTAGGGAGCCCGCCTGCTGAAACTAAGGAGCCTGCCTGTTGCAAATAAGACCCAGCCTAAACAAATAAATAAATAAAATTTTTTTTAAAAAAAGCAATGCTGTCATGAGCACACACACACACACACCTTTTCCCTGCCAGGAAAAATTGACAAAAATAGTCTAAATAGGCACTTCAAAGAAAAAAAAATCACAAGTGTTCAATAAGCACGTGAAAAGTCATTCAATCTCATTTTGTAATCATAAAATATAAGCAAATCCGTAAGATAGTATTTTACTTCCTTTACATTGGCAAAAACTAAATATTTTAAAAATATGAAATCTTGGTAAGAATGTATTGCTATGGTTAGTAGTCTGCAAGTGGAAATTTAAATTGCCACCACTTCTTTGCAAAATAAGTTTTCATTACCAACAAAGCTGAAGGTATGTGCCCTTTATGCAAGGTTCTTCAAAAGAGTGATGAGTACGTGAAGTTCTTTCCATGTGTTCTGTCAAATACAGACATAAATATATATAATGAACGTTCTTTTGCATTTACTCATTTAATAAAAGCAAAATATGATAAAATGGCTCCTTGGCACTACCTTGATCACTCAGATTTCTTCCTGTGTTAGGATACTATGGTTTTAAAATTTTTTATTTTAACATTTCAGTTATTTAATGTTCAGGGAAATGCCTTTTCAGCCCGTTGGTGCTGTTTTCTTCTCTGCTTTTAATCGTCACAATTCCATTTTCATGAAAGGGTGTTGGCTGTAGAAGGAGAGATGTTGTCATAAACACCCCCCAGAGACTCGGGGGGCAGGGATAAGGGAAGCCTAGATGGGCTCTAATCCTTGAATGCCGAGATTCACTAGCTCAGGGTTACATCACATGGCTGGAAGGCCTGTGGACAGGACCTGCTGAAGTGATTTCATAGGGTCTCTGTGAGGCAGAAGCAACAGTTCTCACGCTGAGAAGGCAGAGTGCGACAAGGACAAAGCGTGAGCAAGGTTTCCTCCTCACTCTATTATAGGTACGATACAGCCAGAGACGGCAACGCCCGTAGGAGTGATGCTCGCTGGCTTGGGAACTTAGAGAAGTACCTACTTTGTGGGGACATTGGTGTTATTGCACCAATGCCAGGACTAACAGCAATAGCAGTAGAACAGCAGATATCACCTAGGGGACCTGGAGTAGACGAAACAAGAGACAACTCCAAGGCGTATCAGAAATAACTGGATGTTTCTGTTAAGACTCCTGGTGGCAAGTGACAGAAAACCCAACCTGACTTGATTGCTATGTTGCTGTTGCTCTCCGAAGGTCAAACCCAAGCTGACTTAACTGTGATGCTCCTGTTGCTTTCAGGTCAAACCTGCTATCGGGAGCAGCTGTCTCCCCTTTCTGCTGATTTCTGTCCTCCTCCACCTCTGGTTTCATTCTGAGACTCCACAGAGCTGTGATCATTTCAGACACCTCTCACCTACATTCTTCCAGGTTTAAGTCCAGCAGGAAAGGAAGCTTTCCTCTATCCCTACAAACCCAACAAAATCTCTAGTCTCATTGGATTAGGTCTGTGTCGTGGGCATTGCTCCTCCAGCCAGAGGTGGAACCCTTTCAGATCACCTGGACCAAGCGAGGAAGAGGGGTTTGCCTAAAAAATAAAATCTATGGCTGTTGCTGGAAAAAAGAGAACAGAAAGTGGGGAGGAAAACAACAAATCTCTACTATACAGGATGAGATTCGTAAGACTAGACGTCCTGGATTTTTCAGATGAGATCATGTACTAGAGAACAAATTGGTTACTACCGATAACGACACCACTAATAATAAAAAGCTGATACAGAGGATGTACGGAGACAAAATTTGCCATCCCAAAACGTGTCCCTTTGGCGTGGTAATTATTTCAAGCTGAAAACGATCGGAGGTAAAAAGACTCAGGAAGGACCTTTGATCTTCCCCTTAACTGGCTAAGAGAAAGTGGACAGAGGACCTGTTCCAGGAATGAAGCTACCACCACAGTTCACTAGTATGAACCAGGGTTGTGTACGGTGAGGAACTCAGCAAAGTCTGCTTGTTAAAATCCCTCTCTGTGTCCCACTGTCTCTGCCTGGCCCAGCCAACATTGGTTTACCAAACATTTGCTTCTCCATCTCCACGTGAGTTGCCCCCCTCCCCTCGGAAGTCCCAAATCACTACTCAACGTGCTCCTTTGCTTTTAGCTGAAGATGGTATTTCAGGTGAGGATTTGGGCCATTTTGGTGACTTACTCAGCCCTCCTGTGTCTCTCCCATGTAGACACGTTATTGAATTTTGGGTTGAGTTTCTCCTCTTCATCTGTCTCATGTCAATTTGATTCTTAGACCAGCTGGAAGAACCCAGAAGGGGAGAGGGCCATTTCTTCCTCCCGAGGACTGGATTCCTTGGATAGCTGGCTGCCATCTGGGGATGATCTTTTGGGAAAATTAATACTTTTGTATGATCCATTTCTACCACCAGGACCTTGCAAAGGCTCAACACCTAAAACCCCACGATTAGAATTTGACTGCTTTGATTTAAGCCTATTAAGAACTCTGCTCCTAGGTAGAATGTAAAATGTCATTTCACACTTACGCAGGGATAAGAATTTGTTTTCAGAAGCATTGAGATGAGGGGGAGAAGATGGGGGGGAAGGAAGCAGCAAGGGAAAGCAAAGATCGCAAGGATAAATCCTGCAATTTGGCTCCTGCCTCATTATCCCCTTTATTTTTTTGTTTTTGTTTTCTTTTCTGGCTGCATGGCTTGCGGGATCTCAGTTTCCAGACCAGGGACTGAATCTGGGCCACGGCAGTGAAAGCCCGGAATCCTAACACTAGACCACCAGGGAACTCCCCCTTTATTTTTAAACTAGTGGTTTTCAACTGGGGTGGTCTCCCACCCCAGGGGAATTTGGCCATGTTTGGAGAAGTTTTGGGTTTTTCCAAATGAGTAGGGCTGTGATGATGATGATACTGGGCATCAAGCAGGTGGAGGCCAGAGATGTGTAACATCCCATGATGCACAGGAAAGCCCCTCACAACGAACACTGTCCAGCCAGTACAACGGGAGCGCTGAGGTTGAGAACTCTGGGCTTAGACTTATCGTCAGACGGCTGGATCCACAAACTACAGTGAGATTGCTCCCTCTCCTGGCTGGCTGACAGCAGGAAGTCATAACCACAGCTAATGAAGCTTCTATCTCTCCTTCAAATACGCTACATCACGGGCTAGCGTTCTTTGTGACTCTGGTTTCCAACAGCAGGTCAAGCCTGTGCCACCAGCTCACCTAAACTTTAGGGCTGGGAAGTACCCACTTCAGCAGATGTTGCATGTTGAGTCCCTGACAACACTGGAACTTCTGTTTTTTTCTGTCAATTTGATTTCCAAACTTAACATCAGCAGTGAACACAACTGTCTGACCCGCTCTCAATTTGAGCAGATCATGCAGAAAGAAAGAAAAAGTGAGGCACAGAGCAAAGATCCAACTTTTCTCCTCAAAGAAAAGGACTCAAGAGGTGAAACGATTTGTTTGGCTGGTCCAAGCACCTTTGGACTATTGAGCATCTGAAAAGGAAAATAAAATCACCCAAATAATTGAGGAAGCAATGCTGTATTTCTATTATAACAAGGGAGCTAGTAAAGAATAGAAATTCTTGGTGAGGTTTAGATTGCATGATCAAGCTCAATAAATTTGGTGCTAGAGGAGAAATTTCCTAGAGGACATAGAGAACCAGGTAAAGGTGTACACGAGCTCTGTCATTCCAGGGAAGTAAGGGGTATTACAGTTGAATCCAAGTTACTGGGCCTTACCTACTATCAGATATATATTGGTGGCAACCTTATCCTTCCAATGAGTAAGGAGAGAGATTTTACTCTATGATGTAATCTGACCTGACCCATGGATGCAGCCTAAGTAATCCAGATGCTTTTCATTTTAAGGCTACTTGTGACTCCTCAAAGCAACTCAAATACTACTTAACACTTATAGCAACATTGAGCTTACAAATACTTTCACATACAATTTATATTTAGACCATCACAATAGCCCCTAGACAAGAATGAACATTGGGATACAGAGCAAAAAAGGATGCTTTATGCAAAGTCATAGAGCTAGTAAACCTGGAGCCAGAATCCAACCCTATCTGTCTAATTCCTATTCCAGGGCTTTTTCTACTGCACCAAAATAGCTTCTATTCTTAGAGAGATCAGTGGTATAAAAGGAAGTGTACACTGTTGGTAGGAATGTAAATTGATACAGCCACTATGGAGAACAGTATGGAGGTTCCTTAAAAAACTAAAAATAGAACTACCATACGACTCAGCAATCCCCTGAGAAAGCCATACTTCAAAGAGTCATGTACCACAATGTTCATTGCAGCTCTATTTACAATAGCCAGGACATAGAAGCAACCTAAGTGTCCATCGACAGATGAATGGATAAAGAAGATGTGGCACATATATACAATGGAATATTACTCAGCCATAAAAAGAAACGAAATTGAGTTATTTGTAACAAGGTGGATGGACCTAGAGTCTGTCATACAGAGCGAAGTAACTCAGAAAGAGAAAAACAAATACTGTATGCTAACACATATATATGGAATCTAAAAAAAAAAAAAAAGGTTCTGAAGAACGTAGGGGTAAGATGGGAATGAAGACGCAGACCTACTAGAGAATGGACTTGAAGATACAGAGAGGGGGAAGGGTAAGCTGGGACGAAGTGAGAGAGTGGCATGGACATATATACACTACCAAACGTAAAATAGATAGCTAGTGGGAAGCAGCCGCATAGCACAGGGTGATCAGCTCGGTGCTTTGTGACCGCCGGGAGGGGTGGGACAGGGAGGGTGACAGGGAGGGAGATGCAAGAGAGAAGAGATATGGGAACATACGTGTGTGTGTGTGTGTGTGTGTGTATATATATATATATATATATATATATATATAACTGATTCATTTTGTTGTAAAGCAGAAACTGACACACCATTGTAAAGCAATTATACTCCAAAAAAGATGTTAAGAAAAAAAAAAAAGGAAGTCAGTTTAAAAAATTAACAAGAAAAAATGTTTTGGACCCTAATACCAACTTTCATGTGTTCTGAGAATGACACAGTGAAATTTGAGTAAAATATTTAATATCCAGGTGTCTAATATAAACACTGTTTATGTTTAGATATCTAAGGTAAATTTGTTTAGGATTCTGATATTTTGTGATATATCTGAAGAAAAGAATTAGCAGAAATATTTCAAGTGAAAGAGAGCCAGGACGTGGAAAGAAAAAAAATGGAGTTGATGTTTCATTCGTCTTTCAATGCCTTTCATCAGAGACCTGCAGGCCTCAGAAGCCATAGAGGAGAGGAAATGGGCCCCCCATCTTTGTTATAGTGAAGGCTTACATGGATTTAGGAATCACACTTGAGATGAAAGTGGAAATGAAACTCAACTCTTCCTACAATCCAAATCTTTATTAAATCAGTAATGTTTGCAAATTAAGATTTGAGGGGAAGTCATTGTGTCAAGTGGAACACACACAAACTCATTATCAGAGAACTTTCTGAATGAGCGATCACACATGTGCAAACATCAGTGTGAGCAGCTCTCCTCCCAGGGACTGAGAGGGTCTTGGTGTCCCTCCTGGATAATAGACCCCATGTCTGTGTGTGAAGAGACTGAAGCACCATGAAGCTAGGGCGACAAGGGACTTCATCAAAACACTACCTCATAGTAATTTATAGTTACTGCCAAAGAATTTATGAATAAACTGCAGAGAAAACGTGGACATAAGAAGCATTAGTAATGTTGATTGGGTTTAAATCCAGCTTGTCCTTTGGATCCCCTGTCCATTCCTATCTCTGGTCCTTAATAATGGTGTCACGTTTTGCATCCTAGGAATGTCAGTTTAGGGAATGCTAAAGAGAATATTACCTAATAAGACAAGTGCGCTTTTATCTGCTGTTCAGCTCAAGGGCAGCAAAACGTTAAAAAGTGAGAGTTCTTCAAAAAGAATAGACCTATTATAGAAACATGATTTAGTTCAGTCTTGCCTTCATAGCTTGAGAAACAGGCATTTTAAATGAATTAAAGGTTCTGTTGACCAACATGACCATGGACCTTTTAGAATTTATGTTACATTTGTTTGACTAAATGGCCTTTTATTCAAATGACAAAATGAGTCAGTAGTGTAATTACACCAAGAACAAGTATTAACATGCCTTATTATACTCATAAAGCTGTCACTGTTTACAGTAAAAGAGTTTAGGTCCAGCCTATTAAAAGAGTTAAAGTGATATTTCAGAGCAACTGTTCCTGCACTGAAATATATTTATTTAGTTCATGACTTGATTTTTTCATTAGTTACAGAGAAAATGGTATGATGAGATTCTAGAGAAAGAGATGACAAAATATTAATTATAATGATTAATTATAAAGGCCAAAAGAGTTTTATTTATTTTCTTATCTAGTATTTTTTCCTCTTTTATTAGTTTTCTTTTCCCATTAGTTTTCTCTTTCAAGACATTTTTATTCAAGAACAGATATTTTCAGGGACTGATTTATCTGGCAACTTGTTGGGAGATGGAGAAGCAACTTGTTGGGAGATGGCAACTTGTTGGGAGATGGCAACTTGTTGGGAGATGGAGAAGCCTGGAAGGTAGGGACCCAGCTCGGGGACTGGCAACTTGTTGGGAGATGGAGAAGCCTGGAAGGTAGGGACCCAGCTCGGGGTGCCATCTTGATAATTGCTGCTGGCTTCATAATTCCAAAAATCACATTTATATAAGACTGGGCTGGATGGGGCTGGTGGGGAATCTCTGTCAGTTTTCAATCTGGGCTCTGAGGACCCTCAGGGGTTGCATGTAGAGGAATGTGACAATGTGAGTGGGACTCAAGTTTCCCCATCCCAGCTCTGAGTTCCAATTACTCATTGCTCTGAGGGATAAACCAAGGTCCAGAGAGCTTAGGTGTCTTTTCCATGGTCACCCCAGGAGCTGGAAGAAGACTCCTGATGTCGTGCAGTAAATCACTGAAATTGAAGCACAGGAGCCTGAACTGTGATTTCCATTCCCTCAGTGAGCACGGCAGGTTAACAGACACGTGTGACTGTCATGGGTTAAGGCAGAATGAATGATGCAATGCTCTCCACCTTGACATCTTAAAAGACACACCAGACAATCTGAGCTTGGTTTGGACCCCCTAAAACGCCGGCTTTGTATTCTCTCACAGTCTGCAACTTTTCAAACACAGATAGATGCCTCTTGTTTTTTCCTTGGATGTAGAGCATATTATAATAACTTAACTGATGCAAACTAAGGAATGTAGCTCACCATCCAGCTCTACTAGGATTGAATCATTAGCCACTATAGTCGCTGACCTACAGTACACACTGAAAGAAATTCAGGGCAAAGATCTGGATGAAGCACTATCCTCTGCTCTGGGAAAAAAGACAAAGCAGGCTCTCAGATAGTTAGAAATATTATAGGGGAAATTTTTATGAACTTGGATTCTTGCATCTTCCCATACTTAGAAAAGTACTAAATCATTAACTGAAATATCTGTTCCGTGTAACTAGCAGTATCCTTCTACAAAGATGCATGCTTGATACATGAACCACTTTGTCAAAATCAAATATATACTGGCCTGCCTCCCACCTCTTCAGAGCAGCTCCTCAGGGCTATCTGAGAGGCTGGCTCTGGGGCAATAGTCCTCAGTAAGTCCCCAAGTAAAACTGAAACTCACGGCTCTCGCATTGTACACTTTTATCTCAGGCAACGGTCCTGGCAGCCATCAAGGGACCCAGAGCAGACTTCTCTCCTTCCCTTGAACTCTATGAAGATCTGGGGCCTTGGTACCAGTAAGGGTCCCTTGTGCCCGTCCACCCCCTTGGCAAGTCCAGATGAATTTGTGTGAGTCTCCTCTGGTTTCAGATCTCCTGTTATTGGTTGACAATCTGAGTTTTATTTGGTGGTTGATAAAAAGGCACCTGACTTCTCAGTTGAGACACTGAGGAAGATTTGCTCAGTTGAAAGACATTGAGTGGTTTGGACCGGATGACTTGGTAGGAGGCTGGCCTAATATCTTTCCTCAATTTGACAAATTCTGTTAACAATTTAACAGAATTTGTTAGGATAAAAGTGAACGTATTGTATAAGAGCTCTCTGCTCCAAAGAAAGGTCCTCCCACCTGGCTATGGCTTTCTCAGACACCTGAGAAATTTATGGGAGTGACGGAGGCAAGTCCTCTCTCACTGCGCAGCAGTCTCATAGGTAAACCCCCTCATTAATTAAAAGCTAGCTTCAGGGATGCATAATATAAGAGTTGGTCACTCAGTGCTCCAGAGTCGCAGCTGTTTTCGACTGCTGGAGGGACACATGAAAGAGCTGAAATGACTCTAGCATGACACCTAGAGGAATTAAGCTCACAAACAGCACATCAGCTCACCATACAGTCTCACACAGTTAGTAATTTTATCCCAACAAACCAACGTTAAAATGGGGAAAAATGTTTCTCAAACAGAGAAATGAGGGGTGTCAAAGAGCCAGCCTCCAACTAACACCCCTGCCAGGTTTATGCAGATACAGAACTTATACTTGCAAGGACTTATTTAATTGGGGAAGCTATACTAAAGGAGATCCCAACCTCAAATGGGTCAAACTGGGACTCTTTTTACTTTTGAAAACTTATTTTTGCATATGCAATTAGACGAAGCCAGCTTGATGAAGCATCTTTTCAAAATTCTTACCCTAAGGGATAAAGTCCTTCTTGGAGGAGCTTACATTTTTCTCCCTGTGCCTTTGAGATGTAAATGTCCTAACAGAGCTCTCAGGAGCTCTTATCTTACTCTTATCTAGATCATCTCTAATTCCTGAGACTGAGAAAAAAAAAGACAAAGAAAAAGAGAACTTTTTAAAACTTATCTCAACTGTTATTTATAAACTAGTGAGTTTTAATACCTCATTCACGACTAAGTTTCAAAATGAAGCTAAGAGATCTCTGGCTGTGTCTGTCTATATGTCTGGAGTATGTTATAGATATGGTATGTCTCTATCTCTGGACAGTATTGACAAAATTAATTTGTAAATGAGCTCTATTTTAATTGACTTAAAGAAAATTAAGCACTTACATAAATTCTCAGAAATACAAAAGAAACTAACCCAAATGAATTTCAGGTTCATGTGATTTGAGAAATATTAAATTAATATTTGATATTAAAGTTATTTTAATTTTGTTGGGGTCTTCCCTGTTGGTGCAGTGGTTAAGAATCCACCTGCCAATGCAGGGGACATGGGTTCAAGCCCTGGTCTGGGAAGATCCCACATGCCGTGGAGCAACTAAGCCCGTGCTCCACAACCACTGAGCTTGTGCCCTAGAGCCTGCGAGACACAACTACTGAGCTCACGTGCCACAACTACTGAAGCCTGTGCGCCTAGAGCCCGTGCTCCACAACAAGAGAAGCCACGGCAATGAGAAGCCTGCGCACCGCAACGAAGAGTAGTCCTCACTCATTGCAACTAGAGAAAGCCCGCGTGCAGCAACAAAGACCCAACACAGCCAAAAATAAAATAAATAAGAAAAAATAAATTTAATTTTGTTGGTTTAATTAATACAGACATGTCTTTAGAGTCATCAACATAAGTACTTTTATTGTAACTAGGTTTTCTAGAAGTCAAATAAGACATTACTTCTGTTACAACATTTGTCAGCAAGAAAAATGATAAAATTTTTATAAGTAAATTAAATATAAATAAGGTAAGAAGTTTCTTTAGGTGACCTCTTTAGGAATAATTATGTTTTATGTTATGTCTACTTAAAATAGTTTCTCCAGATTTCTGGTAACCTGAAACTTCAGAGTTTTGCAAAATTAAGTTAAATGATGAAAGTCTATTGAATACCCAGATCATTCTCAAATAAAATGAGACGCTGAAACATTAATTACTTAACACAGGCTTCCTTTTACGGAGAAACTAAAGATATTTAGGTCTATTAATAAATATGTTTGGTGTCACACTAAGACATTCTTTGTAAGAAAGCAAGTTTTTAGAAATTATAAATTATAAATAATGTTTACAGGTTTGCCAATCTACAGAATGCTTATGGAAAATGCAGTTCATAACTGCTTACTTCTTAGTTTTCACTAGAAGTTAAGGTTTCAAGAGTTGAGATTTCTAATGAACATATGTTTCAAGTTACCAAAAATCTGCACTGGACTGGTCTAAGGAGAGGACTGCTGACCTCAAAATCACCTTAAAAGAATGCTCAAACAGAGGATAAATGACACCCACACCAAGATAAGAAGAAGACAGCTCTCCTAAGATGCCAGACCTGAGCTGTATGATCACTTACAGTGTTTTCTTAGACTTTTGCATATGAATCAAATGTTTTTCTATCATGGGCATGATCCTATGCAAATTTTAGAAATCAATCCAATTGTTGGGTTTATCGTCAATTATCTACATCCAGTACTTCTGGTTACCTTGGTGGATTTATGCTCTCCAAGGCTCTGACTGGATGGCCCTCAGAAAATTCATTTTAGAGGAAAGAAGTTATAGTTCTATTCAGGCCACTGTTGATATGACTAGATGGGATCCCATCACTTGGCTGATCAAAAATACCTTCTCAAACTCAGAACAAAGAGCTGAATCTCAGTCAAAAACCATAACTTCCTGCTTATTAGGAGGAACCTTCCTGCAATTATGCGATGGATTTATATGGATAACACAAGGCTATGGCCATTTGAGTTTAAAGGTCCCTTTATGTTGGGAACAATTAAATCATACTAAGGATAGTAAGCCTAGTAACTCTAAGAAACTGGGCTGGGTGCTTTATGAAAAATGCCAATATATTATTATCCTTAAAGATAGCAATTGGTGCAGGCTGGACCAGATGACAAGGGATATACTGGGTTGTACCTAATGGAACTCAACAGCTTTATGGTACCAATTTATGGCCCTGGCTGTTGCCAGGATGGACAGGAAGATGTACCCTAGGATTCCCTTGGACTCAAGGCTACTTGAGTGCAATTTAGATATGACCCCAGCAAAAGAAATCCTTACCAGACCTAGGAATGAGTCTTCCTAAGCCCCATGGGACAAATTGGTCACGAAATACCTCCCAAAACTTGGTTGATATGACCCACAGGGGGCACTGCAAACTAAGGAATGTCAGTCACCATCCAGTTCTACAAGGATTGAATTATTAGCCACTGCAGTCTGTGGTCTACAATACACCCTGAAAACAACGATGAGATACTCTGTGTTCTGGGGAACCGAGCGAAATAGACTCTCAGAGAGTTAGAAATATTTCAGAAGAAATTTTTATGAATTTCCTGGACTCTTGCACCTTCCCATACTTAGAAAAGCACTAAAGTCATTAACTGAGATATCTGTTCCTTGTGACTAGCAGTCACCGAGATGTGTGCTTCCTTCTACAGAGATGTGTGCTTGAATACACGTACCCTCCTTCACCAAAATCACATATATACTGGCCTCTCCCCTTACCTCTTAGGAGCAGTTTCTTAGCACTGAAAAGTTGTCTCAGGGCTATAGTCCTCAGTAAGTCCCCAAATAAAACTGACACTCACGGCTCTCACATTGCACATTTTTATTTCAGTCCACAATGATAACAATTGAAATGTCTTACATGTTGACTTTCACCTATAAATTTTGGAATAAGCAGATAAAAGTTTTTCAAATATTAGGAAAGTCCTCTTATTACTAGTGCTTTTAATTACTAGAATCCTAGTTACTAGAGTTACTAGTTACAGCTTGAAAGAACTGAAGTAAACATTCAATCAAATGATAAGTTGTATATGTACAAGCTGTTTCATCTTTTCTATGTAATTTTTAACTATCTTTTATATTTCATTTATATTCACTTTATTTTTCTATGTAAGAAAATATGCTGGTGATTGTTTTCAAGGTGTAAAGGTTTGGAAGGTAGGGGCTTTATTATTCTTACAGCATCAAATATGAGTTGGAATTATTTTATGTTGATGGAGAACAAAAGGTGGAAGCAGGTAAGTTCTTTTTCTTATGGTATGAGCTTTCCTTGATGTATGGAAGTATAATTTCAGAAAACACGTGGCTTTCTAGGGGAATTAATAATATAATATACATGCATGGATCATTATTTTATCATGTCAATATTTCCTTTAATTTAATCTCCCAAAAGGTACAAGATAATTTGGCTTAGATATATTCAATAATGGTTTATAAGCTTTTTCTTCATTTGGTCAATAAATGATTAAAAGCATTTTAAGGTTAATGATCTCACGATGTGATCAATCATTCTAAACTACAATCTGCCACCAGGGCTTCTCATTTTGCAAGTGACTTCTTGATAATGATCACAAGAAGCACATCTGTATGCTGGTTGAAAAGTTAATTAAAATGTGATTCCATCTGGTAGTCCTGTTGGGAATGTCACTATTCAATTTAATCTACATTGAGCTGAAATGAACTCTGCATAATCAAAAGATATAATGCAGTGGGAGACATGGGAAGTTAGTCAGTGTTGCACACGTTCATTTAAATCTTTTTTCCTTCTCTTTTGATTCTTTTATTTTTTATAAAAGTTAGAAACCTGGGAAAACAACATTTCCTTATGATTTTCTCATTATGGGCACACTTCCCTTGATGTGAATTTTGTCTAACTGCACACTTATTCTTATTTTCCCCACTGGTTTTTAGTAGTGCTGAGAGAGCTGATGTGAGCGCATCATTCTCTCAAAGCTGCAGACTTCACTCATTTTGTTCTGATGCCATGTGTATTAGGTACCTATTGCTCTTGTAAAAATTTACCTCTAACTCAGTGATTTAAAACAACATAAACGTATTAACTTACAGTTCTGGAGATAAGTTCGACATGGGTCTCATGGCTAAAATCAAGCTGTAAGTAAGATGGTGTTCCTTCTAGAGGCTCTTGGAGGGACTCTGTTCCTTGCTATCCCAGCTCCTAGAGCCTGCTCACATTCCTTGGCCTGTGGCCCCCTTCTGTCCCCAAAGCCAGCAGTGAATGATCAGGTCTTTCTCATGATGCTATCTCTGATTAGGACTCTTCTGCTTCCCTCTTTCTGTTAAAGGACCCTTGTGATACATGGAGTCCACCCACATTATACATGATGATGTCCTTGTCTTAAAATCAGCTGATTAGTGACCTCAATTCCATCTGCAACTCTTATTCCCTCTTGTCGTGTAACATGACATATTCACAAGTTTTGGGGATTGGGATGTGGACATTTTGGGGAGGCCATTCTTCTATCCTCCACACATTGTTACCAGTTTATTCTAATGCTAATGGTTGGGTAGAGAGTAGAATGATGCCCCTCCTTTCCGCTCAGAGTAATTTGAAATGTTTTCCGGTTTGGCTGATGTTTACCAGTTTGCACATATGCTGACAAGTGTTTCTAGTTATAGATTTTTCCAAGGGCTGAAGAACTGGAGATAAAACTTACGTTAAAAGATTCTTTCATTGGGTATTATTGCAATGTAGAATTGAGTTCATATAAAATTCCATTTCTTTTCATGGAAAGGCTGAAGTTTAAAAAAAAAAAGATAACTCAGGGGCTTCCCTGGTGGCGCAGTGGTTGGGAGTCTGCCTGCCGATGCAGGGGACACGGGTTCGTGCCCCGGTCTGGGAAGATCCCACATGCCGTGGAGCAGCTGGGCCCGTGAGCCATGGCTGCTGAGCCTATGCGTCCGGAGCCTGTGCTCCGAAACGGGAGAGGCCTCAACAGTGAGAGGCCCACGTACCACAAAGAAAAAAAAACTCAGAAATTCAATTTTTAAAGCCACTAACTTTGTTATTATGGGTTGGCTAATATTCCATCTTATAAATTTATTTTCCATCTTATTTTTCTTTGGAAAGTGGAAAGTTTATTTTTCATCAGTTAAATGTATTTCTGCTAAACTCAAATAGGTAGGACATTAGACTTTGCTTGTTGAATTTGCAATTTTAATCCAACTCTAAGTTTGAGGCTCCAAAGAAAATGTCTAGCAATTTTCTGCAAATAAAATGTACCCAACAAAATAACGATAAAGGATTACTACTAGGATAGTGATAATGCAAGCATAAAATTATTTGCATTTGGAAGACAATCATTTTAAAACTAAAAAAATATAAGAAGTTCTGAGGCTAAGATGTTTAGTCTATCAATCAGTCATATTTTAATAGGCAGAGACATTAGAATATATATTTATATATGAAAAGTTTTGTTAGGTTTATTTTTCATTTTTAAAAACCCATTTTATTAAAGTATGGTTAATGTGTAAAAAGCTGTTCATATTTAAAGTATACAGTTTGATGAGTTTGGGGATAAGTATACACCTATGAAACCATCACCACCATCAAGGCCATGGACACAACCATCACTTCCCAAAGTTTCCTGCCATCCCCTTTATTATTTATTGTTACTACTATTTTTGGAGGCTGTTTTTTCCCCAGTTTTACTGAGAAATAATTGACCTACATCACTGTATAATTTTAAGGTGTAGCGTGACGGCTTTACACCTATTGTGAAACGATTACCACAATAGGTTCAGCTAACATGCATTGACTCTGTTATACAACACAGACTTGACTTTCCACAATTATGGGAGCTGGTGAAGCAGTTTCTCTCCTTTATGTGTCTGATGCTGGAGCTTAAAGTCTACGGAGCAGGAAGTGGAGGAGGAAAGACAGACGTGAAGAAGAGGAGGGTGTGGGTAAGCTGTAAGCTACAAGCGTGGGTTCAGGCCTAGGAGAACAGAACAGAACCCATTCAGCTCTTGCTGCCTCTGCCCTTGAAGATACTGGTGTCCTGCAGAATCTGAGGCTCTTTGTCATTGAGTCCAGGAGTAGGAGAAGCTGAAGGAAGACCGAGAACGATGTAAGGGCAGCTGCCTAGCCCTGCCTACTCAAGCCCCACAGTCGCCCTTTGCTGCTCATCTTACCTGGAAACACACAGTGCAGGGAGTCTGTGCAGCCTTGCCAAGTGGACACATTACAAAGCCACCACACACAGTCTGGGAGCACTTACGTTCTAATAAAATATTCATCTCTGGTGAGTCTCGAACCATAAGAACAACACATAACCTTGCTTTGCCCCTTTCCCTTCTCCACACTCAGTGTGGGTACTGAGTTGTTTTATTGAAATACACATTATAGAATATTTTTCTTTGGGATAAAAAACACTGATAAAAACTTTAGATTTATCATTTTTCTTTCTCAGTATATTGTCAGAGTCATTGGTCTTTCAGGTCAAATAATAATTTATTCTATTTCAGAAATGGGAAATAAGGGAATAGGACAGGAATTTAGGTACCCCTTTATATAGTAGAGCAATACTTTTACTAGCTAAATGAGATAGAAAATTGAGGTATTATCTGTGTTATTTCAGGTTTTTCTTTAAAAAGCCTCTCTCACTTGAATTTTATTCTTCCAAAAAATAGCTTGCTTACTTTGCATTATTCAGATGTTTCCATTTATTCATTATTTTATTTCACATTTGTATGTCTGGCCTATATGATTAATACACAGCTTTTTATGACACCAGCTTTCAGAAAATTCTGTTCTAACTATGGTGAAAAAAAGTATAACCTGGACTTTGTTTTAAAGAAAATGGCAAAAGTAACTATGAATGTGTTGTACATAATCAAAAGAATTCCAACAATTACTTGGATCATGTACAAAGAAAAAATATCTTTTTAATTGGATATTTAAGGAAAAATTGCATTATTTGGGCTACTTTATCTTCAAAATTGTCCTGGTTGTCCAGATCCCATTATGTGCACAGAAAGTTGGACAGAAATATATACCTAGAATATTTATATAATATATAATATATTCACATAATATTTACATAGTAGATAATTATAATATATATATTAGATATATGTAATCAAAGTCAATCTAAATGTAAGAATGAAGATTTTTATATTCTAGAATATTTTAGAAGAAAATACATCCTTTATTATCATTTATTTGATCATTGTAAATATATACTATAAAGATTTAAAATTATACAAATAGCACACTTTAATAATTAAAAAATCTTTAAAAATGTTTCTAGCATATATTTGTTGAATATGTGAAACCCTGGTGCAGTGTTTTATATATAAATATATATATATTTTATTTAGAGAGTTAATATGTGATCATGTATCTTAGCTGGACATTACGTATTGACTATTTTGGGGTTAATTTTCTTACCAGACACTTCCCTGATGTTCGTTACGAATATGATAAAAAGAGTACGGCCACAATGAAAACATACATGGCCACTTGATAAGCTTACTCTAGTCTTCTTCGTTATAAAATAATCATGTATCTCCCTACTACACATAACAAGGCTCTAATTACATTGAAATGTTCAAGGGATAACATAAACTTTGTTGTCCCTTTGTTGTCCCCTTGAGGCAAAATGCAGTTCTCTTGGCATCAAATGTGCTTATTGCATTCTGAGCACAATTTTAACATTTTTTTTTTTATATACGTGTAGTGAAAGGGAAAGCTTAAATGAGAAGACCTTATGATTCCTATTTCTTTAGAAATCTGTCAGGATGCAGCTCTTTCCTGCACTTGAACCTCTGCAGTTCATTCTACCCTTAATGATGTCTGAGGACAGAAATCAAAGGAAGCCCTAGGAAAGCCTCTGGTACTTGAGTAGATGAGTTCATGACCCGTGCCTGTCCTCGTTTCCATACCTGCTCCCGCATTATTGTTCACTGAGCATGTGAACATATATTGCTCATAGGAGCATGTTTATTTGCAGGGTTGCAGCATTCCCGTCCCATCCAGGGGAGAATTAACCCTCCCCTGGCTTAGCATTCGTTAATTTTATTTGCCAAGGTTTGCCCGAACTGAGTTTCTCTGGAGCATTTTTAATCTGTAGACTGTAAAATGCCCTGTGTAATTCATGCAAAATTGTCTGTTATACATGGATACTCATTTTTCTGGGGAGAGGAATCCAGGTCTTTATAAGACCCTCACTGGGACTCCGACCAACAAAAGTTTAAGAATCACCGCTTTAGAGCATGTCTGAACGACTTCCCCTGAGCATTCTACTGTCTGCTAATAAAGTCTTCACACACTGTGTGGCATTTCACAGTCATACCTTGTTTGGGGACATTTTGTACTGGAGAACAATGAAGGCTCTGATAGTAAGGACTCATAACTCTACTTTTTAACTGAGTCAGACTGTTATACAGGCAGTGAATTATTTAGTGCTAAACATCATGTATTAAGCGTGCAAGTAAATTAGACTCAAGGGAAAAAAAAAGTTAAAATCTGTTTTCAAATGATACCAGCTATAAGGCTAGAGTCACATAACCCCCATTACCCCACCTTTTTTGAAATCTGTCATTTTAAATTTTTTTTTTTGTCATTTTAAATTTTTCATGAAGAAATAAACACCATTCCAAGTCTATGCCAGTGCAGGCAACTAAGGCCAAAAACACAAGACTCTACTCCTTCACCACAAGGAATAGACCCAATTCATTTTCTTTTCTTTTCTTTTTTGGCCTGAGCCTGAGTCAACCCCCCTGAACCATACATTCATCAAAAGAGTCATTGGGGGCTTCCTAGGTCTATGTATTGTTCTAGCACTTTAGATTGTAATAGATGGTAATACTATTTAGGAAGAAGAAACACCAGGTTGTGGCAATTTACAAGTTGTAAAAGTGAGGGAAAAAGAAGAACCCAGTATTACATCCAGGTTTCTTGCTTTGATAATTGGTGGACAGAAGTGACATTTAATAATATAGGAAGAAGAATATGTTAAAGGGTAGAAAGCAGAAGCTCCTTAAAATATTTTCAGTGGCTAAACTTCTTATTTTATTGCACTAAAAACTGAGGTCTGAGCACAGAGGAAAAATCTGTAAGGTTTCTCTATTTGCTAATTCTTTGGAGAAACAGTGGCACATGTGTCCACAGAAGAGCATGATAGAACTTCACTGCGAGCCATTGAAGGGGTTCAGAATGAGCCTCCCCAAACTGTGCCAATTCAGCAAGTGGATTATTTTGAGCTGAAGACAAGTAAGGCCCGAACAGGAAGAGCTTTTTATCTCCCCCTTAACTACCTAAAAGAATTTAGATAATGGACCTGGCTTAGAGAGAGAGCTAATACCAGAAACAACTTTCATCTGAATGACCTATCTGCCTGGCAGGACAAACATCTAATTAATAAACATCTGCTCTTTTTATCTTCCTGTGAATTGCCCTCATCCTCTTTGAAGTCCCCCGCTCCTACCCCTTCCTTAGCTCAGGATTCATGTAGCCTCAACTGCTCAACTTGCCCTTGGGTCTCAAATCTCCGAAGCTCCCATATGTATGTACTTAAATTTGTTTTTCTCCTGTTAATGTTTTATAACAATCTAATTAATGTACCAGCCAAAAGAACCTAGAAGGGTAGAGGAAAATTTTTCCTACCCAACACCATTTTTCACTTTGAGAAAATTTATCTTTGTAGTGGAAATCCACAAAGATTAGAGAAATTCCTAAAATGTACCCTTTTCTGAATATTATATGGTCTTAAGGTCTCAAGTTCTCTGTGACAACTACAGTCACCATGTAAATGTGTCAATAGAAGACCCAAGAGGGGTTATAAGATTATAATCTCTAATGGAGATTAGACATAGTGGTGAGTCAGCAACTGAGTATTATTAGTTTCAACCATTTCCCGCTTTGTTGCAGGTTGTCATTATGACACCATAACTGGGACCAATAGTATCAGTATGTTGGAGCTGGTTTGTTTTGGCCCATGAGAGCCAACTGTTAAAGCTTCAGGAATATTGTGAGCAGTTGTTAATTACCGGCATTATTAAGAAGTTAAATTAGGTAAAGTCACAACTAAATAAGTTATACTAAAACAAAAATAATAAACACTCAATGTCACTATTTCTTAAATTTTTACTACATTTTACTATTACCTAACCTCTTGAGGATATTGATGACTATTATATCTGTATGGTGGAAACACTATATAATGGTGTTTGCTACTGTGCTTCTTTTCTCAACTCTGCATTTAATGAGGTCACATTGGTAGCTTGATCTCAGTCATGGTGAGTGTATACCACTGAAATTGGCAAAAGCTACAAATCAAGGTTTATTGTTTCTTTGATTGTTAGATTTAAGACTGCAGAGAAAATGTTAATAATGGAGATTAAATTTAAAAGTGTGTTTTGTCTGTAGCCATTATAGTTTAAGTAACATAAAAATTTGAGGTTATATTCTTCCAGTATTTGAAGAGTATTCTCCAATTTACCAAAGAAAACATTCATCACTGACCATTGATGAATACATGACCTTCCAACATACAATTTTCACTTTCATCTTACTGTCAAATAAAACAAAAGCATCAACCAGCATTTTTGTCGGAACAACACTCATCTGTCAATTGCAGCCATAGGTTATCTATGGATAGAACATATCACAAAAAGTGATTAAAGCATTCTATGACCATCAATAGACTACATGGAATTTACAATAAAAGTATTACATATTGTATTATTATTTGTAAACTGTGTGCTACAGATCTTTCATGTCAGTAAAGTTTGTAATAAATGTATATACGGATAGGTATGCAGATTTTTTTTTTTTTTTGGTGAATACCTATTAAACACCACTGTCTCAGACATAGAACCTATGGCTTGACCCCCTTCCTAGTGTACAAATGGCAACATTTGGAACTAGCTGGCTGTATTATGAAATAAATCAATAAATATTCATGGAATATTCCCTAGCTCTGCAGTCATAACTTTAAACTGATATATTAGAAGCAAATGAGATGGGTAATTAAAACTAAGAAAATAATATTATTCATATGAACATTTTATTGACACTATTCTCATATAAAGTTTTCTCAAGTCTAATTGACTTCTCAGATTAGGGGCTAGAAGTGATACCTTCTATTTATATGGAATTTTCAGTTTTCATGCATTTCTACATAATCTCATGGATCCCCATAAAGTTTGTGAATAGACAGGAAAGTGTTACTATCTTAAGAGACACAGCTGAGGATATCACTGTGTGCAGCATAACTTGTGTTCAGCGTGCAGTTATTCCTTGCCAGAGCTGAGAACAGAACAGAACTTAGGACTTTTGGTGAACACACAGATTCTCCTTTCTTGCATAACTGCTGACTGTGGGCTTGGAGCCTTCTTTCCCTGTGCCAGGTAAGAGAAGTGCAGTGGACCGAAGTGGTAAGAGCAATGGCATTGAAGGAGGTCTGCCATGGATTTCAGAGAAGGAATTTTTCCTCTCTGTGTTCTGAATCCTGAATGACAGGTCTAAGATTGCTTTTTACCTTAATTTATGTTTTGAGTTTCTTTTTATGATTATCAATGAGTTCTCACATGAGTATGCAATCATAATGAGTCAAACTTCAGCAACTTCCTGACAAGTTAGAAAACAATAAAATACTCCTAAATGGTATATCACAGGAGACGATATTTTTAAACCAGAGGTGTGGTGACACCTATATATCATCTAGGCATTCGTCTTGAGATTTCTATTCTCACTTGGAGAAACTAAACGAAAAATGTACACAGAAAATGTCATCCAGAGAAAACAAATGTAACCTTGGAGAAATAAAGAAGACCCAGAAGTCTTCTGATGCTTACGTAAATTGGAGAAGAGAATGCTTTTCTGTCTCAATTCTTCTCACCCCATATTTACACTTTATCTGCACTGCTAAAGGTTTGAGAATTTAGCACATAACATTAAAAGTAAAATATAAATGGCTGATCATGGCTTCTCAAGAAATATCTTTACTTGAATGCACAATCTAATTGCAGGTCTATCATGTTTTAAAATGAGCCCCTGGGAAAAGGGACAGAATCCAAAGTTTTGAAACTCCATCTCATCAGGTGAGTCAGTCTTAAGGAGGAAAAAGAGGTAGGGTGGCACCCCATACCTTTTAATAGACTAACACATAGCACCTTTGTTCTATTTCTGAGCAGCTGGGCATTACCCACAGGCTCATTATTAATGTATAGCTGCCAGAATAGGCTCACGATGGTATTTTCCCATCAAGAATCCCTCCTGGGGGGGATTGCTCCCACAGGGGAATACTCCCCTTTGTTAAAAAATAACAACAGGGCTTCCCTGGTGGCGCACTGGTTGGGAGTCCGCCTGCCGATGCAGGGGACACGGGTTCGTGCCCCGGTCGGGGAGGTCAGGGAGGATCCCACATGCCACGGAGCGGCTGGGCCCGTGAGCCATGGCCACTGAGCCTGCGCGTCCGGAGCCTGTGCTCCGCAACGGGAGAGGCCCCAACAGTGAGAGGCCCGCGTACCGAAAAAAGAAAACAACAACAACCAAACCCCAAACGCCTAGAAAAGCAAAACAAACAAACTAGGGCCCAAAGATCTTTTACTTGGTTCTTCTTCACAGAGATGAGACAAAAGAGGCTTTTCAAAACCACTTTTAAATAAGATAAACTACAACTGCATTGATTTCCAAGTGTACGTTTGACTTCCAATAACCTTAAATCTAAGAGGCAGGTTCAAATTTACCAGACTGGGATTGCTTCTGAATTTCCTACCTCGCTGTGTGTCAGCGTTCCAAAGCAGCTAGTTTATCAGTGCCCCCCTCACAGGTCCTTGAAGAAGCTGCCTTCCCAGCCTTGTCAACCCTGTTCCCCTCTCCTGTCCACCACCTCCCACTGGTGGGCCACCCACCGTACCCTGGGGCCCTGGCTGCGAATGGAAAGGCCTCTCCCCCAAATAAGGGAGAAAACCGTACCTCTGCAGGTTAATTCACTACAATCCTTCACTCAGTCACAGAAACACTGCACGACACAGGTTACATACCTAATAACAGGAAATGCTTTCAAAGGGACAATTAAACATTTGCTTCATTTTTCGAGCTAGATGGATTATTTACCTTTCACTAACAAAAAATCCTCTGGTATTATACAATGTTTCCAAGCCATGGAAACATTGCGAGTTTTCTTAATCTTTTTGCATCTACTATAGAAATGTCGAAACTTTTATCTCTACGTAAAAAAGTTTTCCTCAGGGATTTTTGTAACGTAATACACAGATTGTTATAATCGGTTGTAAATATAATAATTACTATATGCCAAGCATTATGACGTACAATTTTTCATTATCTCATTTAACCCCCATGAAACATCTTCAGGGTACGTGCTGCTGCGTATTTTCAGATAGGGAGACGGAGATGTGGCAAAGTTAAATGTCTCGCCCAAGGGGGTATAGCCTGTCAGTGCTGGATATCCGCCTGATTCTAAGTTTCCTTCCTAGAAATTCCACTCATTCCCACTGGGGAGGAAAAGCAATCTAGACAAGAGGATACTGCTTTTTTAATAACCAGTGAAAATACGAGGAATTCTGATTCTGCCTAGTTATCAGTAGAGAACACAGTGCCTTGTCTTCAGCCCCATTATGGCCATTTTTGACCCAGCGGTGACACCAAACGTTAGGCTGGCCTTTTCCCTGCCCTAATGTTCTGTTCTATCCTTATCTACAGATTGCGTGGTTTTATCTGTTCCCTCAAGTTAACATTAAAAAATTTGCTTCTACTTCTTTTATTTCAGTGAGTATTACTAGACCTCAAAACAGGCTTTTCTTTAAAAAAAAGAAAAAAAGAAAAACTAAACTAAAAATGAAAGAACCTAATTTTATGTGATTTATAAATGTTGCTAAGGCATCATCTCCTTTTACCAAGTAGGAAATTTGGGGTTTTACCTGTTCGGTTTAAATTTTCAGCTTGGGGCTCTCTGTATAGGAATAGCCAGATTTATCTAGAAAGAGTGCATTTATGAAACAAAACAAAACTTCTTCATAAAAAAAAAAGCTGAAAATGAGCAATCATATTTATTGAAAGATTTAAGGGAAAATTTTAAAAATATGATTCTAAGGTTTGATTTTCTCGATGTCGAAGTTGAACTGAATACTCTCTAGAGTGTCTAGGAGTTTGCACAACCTATGATAATGCTTCCTTGAAGCATTTTGGACTAAATTTTTTCTTACTTTTACTTAAAAAAAATTTTTTTTCACCCTTTGCTTTCACTGTAAGATCTTCTCCCCAGTTGGAGATCTTCACTCTGACTCTTAAAACACAATAAAACTCTTAGACACTCAGACCTGCTTCTCTCCCAAACAGAACAACATTCTCTTTTAAAATACCATTGTATTATTTTAAAAGGACAGATCCTGTTTTCCCTTTAAAATACCACTGTATTATTTTAAAAGGACAGATCCCATTTTCTCTTTAAAATAGTCCAAATGTACCAATAAGCAAAACAGGATCTAAGTATCTGAGTTGCATTAACTGATCTCCAGGATGCCTCATTCTTTCCCCACATAAACGCAGAAGAGAAATCTCATCTGGTTCTCTCTGCAGAGACACGGACCCTCTTGGCTTGTCTAACTTTCTCTTCCCGCTGTGTCATCAGACAGGAATTCCTCCAAAAAAAATTACAGGTGATATGTGGAATTGGATTTAATTTGGTTAATGTTAGGAAACATTAAAAAACCCTTTCAACTGCCACACATTCTTAAATTAAAAAGAAAATCAGAGAGCTTGGCAAAAGAGTATAAACTTTCAGCTGTCAAATGAAGAAGTCTGAGGATCTAATGTGGTGACTCTAGCTGACAACACTGTCTAGTGTAATCGAAATTTGCCAAGACAAGAGAATGTAAATGTTCCCATCAAAAAAGAAATAAATGAATAAAATATGTGAGGTGATAGATATGTTTATTAGCCCGATAGGGGAACCTTTTCACAATGTATATCAAATCACCACGATGTACACTTTAAATATCTTACAATTTCATGTGTCATTTATAATGCAATCTGAAATTCTTAAAAGGTAGAACTAGAAAAAAGTCATAATTATCCGTATGATGTGTTTAAACCCCTCATGTTGAAAAGAACACTATGAACACAACCGCAGTGAGTTACAGAGACACACTGTACTGGCTACATTAAAAAATGATGAATATATCATAAATATGATTCAAACTAGCTACAAGTATGGGTAGTTCTACTGATTTTGAGGGAAAAACAAAACAGGAAAAGTGTTGCTAATAGGGAAGGTCATTCAGTTGCCCTAAATCTAAAAAGTCAGGTGAAAAAAGTTTGAAATATTTTATTAATACAATGCTACAATAATTTCATTTCTTTTTTCTTCAGTAACATGTAGGTAATTATTGTTTTGCAAGAGCCTGAATAAATGTCAAAGACGGAGTGAGTCATCTTCAGTACAATGCTTATTATGGAACTATTCAGTGTCACTTTTGCACTTTGTAGTGAGCTTCTGAAAATTCTACAAACCAAGTCGAGCCTCCTTTCTTTGGTTTGAGTTTTGACAAACAAGTAGCAAAGTAAAAACTTAAAGTCAGTAATTTTCCTGCCTGTAGAAATAGGATGAAGTTTCCTATACTTTCTTTTTCATTAAGCCATTAGCTCTTCAATTGACATTAAATCTCTATGTCTTAAATATCTGGACATCTTGGTGTCTACAACAATCCTGAAAATATTTAGTGTGGATACATATCTTAAACTATGTGAAAAGTCCAAGTAATAATAAGTCCTGTTTTTCCTCAGTTAGCAAAAGGCCATTGTAGAGAAAAGCAGACCAGGATATTTTAACAAGTGACTTATAGCTATATATAAATGTATAGGTTAATTATATATATATAGTATATATGTAAAAATATATATATAAGAATTAATAAGAACAAACAAATTTCTGATCTAGCCATGCCTTTATGTCTATCGCTAAGATTAAGGAAAACAAACAGCCAGACAGGCACCAGTTCAGGAGAAGTAAAATGATATTACTATATTATTAATTAATAATATTATTATTTATTAATAACAAAAATGGAATACTTTCCATGGGCCTAGTCCTGTGCTAATCATTGAACTTATTTTATTGCATTTTATCTTCACAAGAAATCTATGAGGTTGGTTCATTCCCTTTTCAAATGAGGTGACTAAGATTTAGAGAATTTACGTTATTTGCCAAAATGGTGCACACAGCTAGAGTCAAACCCATGTCTGTCTACTCTGAAGACCATGTCTAATTCCACTCCTCTGCATTGTTTTTCCAAATAAATGCTAAGTGACAGACATGAGAATAAATGAGCAGTATTCAGGCCACCTTTAACAGAGTGACTAAACTCTGCTCAGTAAACCATTTCTTCTAGGATGGCCTCTGGATTTGAGAAATTAGCAGTAGCTGGGATAGACTTAAGTTTTTTTCCACTTTTCTTTTTATTGAGATATAGTTGATGTACAATATTATAACTTTCAGTTGTACAATATAGTGATTCACAATTTTTAAAGGTTACACTCTATTTATAGTTATTATAAGATATTGGCTATATTCCCTGTGCTGTACATTACATCCTTGTAGCTTATTTTATACATAATAGTTTGTACCTCTTAATTCCCTACCCTTATCTTGCCCTGCCCCCTTTTCTCTCCCCAGTGGTAACCACTAGTTTGTTCTCTATATCTGTGAGTCTGCTTTTGTTTTGTCCTATTCATTCATTCATTTTATTTTTTACTTTTATTTTTATTTTTGGCTTGCCATGCAGCTTGCGGGATGTTAGTTCCCCGACCAGGGATTGAATCTGGGCCCTTGACAGTGAAAGCATGGAGTCCTAACCACTGGTCCACCAGGGAATTCCCTGTTTTGTTTTGTTTTGTTACATCTTTATTGGAGTATAATTGCTTTACAATGGTGTGTTAGTTTCTGCTTTATAACAAAGTGAATCAGTTATACATATACATATGATTCCATATCTCTTCCCTCTTGCGTCTCCCTCCCTCCCACCCTCCCTATCCCACCCCTCCAGGTGGTCACAAAGCACCGAGCTGATCTCCCTGTGCTATGCAGCTGCTTCCCACTAGCTATCTATTTTACGTTTGGTAGTGTATATATGTCCATGCCACTCTCTCACTTCATCCCAGCTGACCCTTCCCCCTCCCCATATCCTCAAGTCCATTCTCCAGTAGGTCTGTGTCTTTAAGGGAACTCCCTGTTTTATTTCTTAGATTCCACATATAAGTGATATCACACAGCATTTGTCTTCCTCTGTCTGACTAATTTCACTTAGCATGATGCTCTCCTAGTCCATCCATGTTGTTACAAATGGCAAAATTTTATCTTTTTTATGGCTGAGTAGTATTCCATTTGTGTGTGTGTGTGTGATTTCACAACTTCTTTATAAAAAATCTATAATAGATACACACACAAAAGAAAAAGGAATCCAAAGATAACACTATAGTCATCAAATCACAAGAGAAACAAGCAAAAGAAAGGAATAAAACATACCTATGAAACAATCCCAAAACAATTAACAAAATGACAATAAGAATATACATATCAATAATCACCATAAATGTAAATGGACTGAATGCTCCAATCAAAGAGACAGACTTAATTTTTTTTCAGACTTAATTTTAAATGAGTAATTGCACCTACCACACAGACTATTTCACTGTGTACATATTTAAAATCATGCTTTTAGTGATTTTACCTTACAATTGTGTTTAAAATAGTTAGCTGGAAAAGAAAGGATTGTGCCTCATAAGGAGGGCAAAATGAGGAGCTGAAGTTACTCAGATACACACATGGCTTATTTGCTAGATTGCCTTAGCAATAAACTTCAACATGAAATATGAATTCAAAGGAGGCATTATTACTGGTGATATAGAAGCATGGTCGTCAGAATACATTTTTCCTCACTGAAAACACACACATAGTCATCTAATAGTGATGGGGATTTACACAGACCCATAGCAAGTTTCAGAGTCAGATTTTTACTGATCTGTCTCATTTGTGGAGAGAAAAGTGTGACATGCTATTCAGCAGAGATATTTGCCAGAAGCAAAGGACCACTAAACTGGCTGGGAAAAAATGGAGAGGGGTTGGAAACAGTATTTCATGGTTCATGAGAAATGTTGAGGACATAATTTTTTTAAAAAGCACTCTTTTTCACAGCTTTTATCAGACAGTTACAGTCTCTTGAAAAGCAGAAGAACTGCTAAGCCTTATAAAGGCATGAGTATTAACCAGGACTTCACAAATTAAAGTCAATTATTGCAAAGTTCAAACTGAATTAAGCAGGGATTGATCGAAAAAAGTTGCACTTAGAAATTAGTGTCTATCTAGATACTTTTAACTAAACAAGTTAAGTCACGCTATAACTTTCATAGCGTATTTTTATGGATATACATTTATTCTATTTTTATAGAAAAAAAAGTGACTGAGTCCTGTGCTAAACATACTTTCAGTTATGTCTTTTCTAGATAAAGCCTAAATCAACAATCTTTGAAATTTAGAGCCGGGGGAGATTTTGCTCCCTGGGGGCATTTAGCAAAGTTTGGAGGGACTTTTTGTTGTTATGACTGGGGAGGGGGTGTGCTATTGGCATCGACTGAGTAGAGACCAGAAATGTTATTAACATTCTCCAGTGCACAGGACAGCCACTCACGAAAAGAATTATCCATCCAAAACATCAACAGTGCTGAGGTTGAGAAACCCTGCTTTTGAGTAACATAAGATGCATCTGAGGACCTTATTAAAGATACAAGTTCTTGGGCTCTGCCTCCAGCAGTTCCGATCTCAAGGGTAGAGACAGAATTCAGGAATCAGCACCTGGTTATTTTCCTCAGGTTACATTCCATTCCCCTCTCTCAGGTGACATTTTGAGAAACACCAGACTGAGTATGTAGTTACTTCAATCAAAGTCAGTTCAACACTATTTGATGACCATTATCTAACTTATAAAAATGGTGCCTAAGAGGAATTACACATTTCAATAGGGTTAGTCATGCAACTACAGATTTCTCTTGAATTTCTTGAGTTATATCCACAAACAAAGCTACGAGGCATCCCCTGGAAATTGGTTTGAATCTCAAACCCCAAACTAGACCCACAGACGCAATCTGCATTTTCATAAGAGCCCTGGCTTTTGTGAAACTTTAAATAAAATAATACATTGGCAGAATTTAAACATAGTGTCTAGCATATTCATTCACTATTAGAGGTGGTGGTGGTGGTGATGGTGGTGATGACAGTATAAATGAGGCAGCAAGGAGAGGTTGAAGACTGAAAACAATTTAATGAAAAGATTCCTAAAAAGAGAGAAGAATAGATGTAGAGTGTATTTGTTTTCTATTTCTGTGTAACACACTGCCAGAAACTTAATAGTTTAAAATACCCATTATTACTTCACAGTTCTGCAGGTGTGACTGGGTTTTTTGCTTGGGGTACCACAATGCTGAAACCAGATACCAGCCTGGCTTGTCTGGAAGCTCCAGAGAAGAGACAACTTCCAAACTCATTCTTCTTATTGGCAAAGTTCAGTTCCTCGTGGTTGTGGGACTGAGGCTCCTGTTCCTTGAAAACTGTCAGCAGGGGTCTTCTCTCAACTTCTAACCACTCACATTCCTTGCCAATGGGACCCTCCATCTTCAAGTCAGCAATAGCTCACTGAACCTTTCTCAGGTTTTGAATCTTTGACTTTCTTTTCTGCCAGGAGCCAGATAAAAATCTCTGCTTTTCTCATGTGATTAGGTTAGGCACCCAGATAAACTCCCTTTCCTAAAGTCAACCATCCCATAAAATAAACTTACCATGAAAATAAAATCCATATATTCACATCCACAGGGATTATGCTGGGGGGGGCAGGGAATCTTGGGGGACAACTCTGCCTGTCACACACAGTCCCTGCAGTGATGAGCCCCACATGGAAGGGCAACCTCTGTGGCACCAGAAAAAAGAAGGAGATAGGAAGGTGTAATGGTAAACATAAATCTGGCTGTGCTGTGATGTCTGCAGACCTCTATTCTATTTGTCACGTTAGTGTTTAATTTGCTAAAAGTAAATGGGAGCATTTCAGTTTCAAAGTTTTAAGGCAACTGAAAGTTTTAAGATGCTGCTACAGGCGACGAGGGAGAAGTTTAACAGAAAAAAAATGAAAGAAATGTTGCCAGAGAGAGCAGAGATTCCAGCAGGAGGCGGGATGTGCCTCAGAGGAGCAGGGTGCTCTACACAAGGGAGGAGCCGTCATGGGTTGGATGTTTGCTGACGTAACGGGGAGAGAAGAAAGACGCAGACTCCCCTGCACAAGACAGCCCAGAAACCTGTCCTCAACGGGAGGCTGGGTACCCCCAAGCCAGGTGATACCCCACATCCTGTGAGCTTCAGGATTTTAAGTAGGGGGACGACAGCACTGAATTAACTTTTTCAGACTTTTCTAAGCCACAGAACGTCACCACTTCATCCTGCTTCTTGGGGCTCTGGGGCCAGGGCTGGGGTTGCCCGGCTAGGAGTGAAGATCCTCTCGACAGATTCATGGTAATGATGTTCAAACAACATAGAATAGAGGGAGATGACTTTATCTTCCCTCCCACTTCATTACGGGTAAGAGATGGGGGCTGACACCAGCAATGGGTGACACCAGCAATGGGTGACACCCCATTTGTCATATGCCTCACAGACTCCTGACCTTGGGGCTGCTCTGGTCCTCCACACCTTGCTTCCTGGCACCTGCTCCTTTGTAGGCGAGCAGAGGGCAAGGTTTCTGTCTTACCCGTCACCGTCAGGCCTCTCTGTTAATGGTGTGCTGTCTCACTTTGGGTTTAGATCCATGTTCTGCTTTTGTTTACTGAATAAAAATTTTAGAAAACGTTAAACAGGTTCCCATTATGCGCAGGTAGTCTTATAATGTAATTTAAAAAGTAGGTTTGAGTGTCAGTGGAAAAAAGAATTAAAGAATTCAAATTTATTATGGTTTTATACATAATAATCTCCTTTTTCCCTGGGTTCAAACTTCTGCCAAAATACTTTGCAAAGTGTTGACATTTTACATAAGGTTTTGAAGAAAAGTCTATTTGAGAATTTATCAGTGAGAATAAGACAAAGATTCTACATGTCTGTTTCCCTTAAGACAGGTTCATGAGTTCATTTACAATAAAAAACACTTAAAGCCATGAATGGTGCCTCGAAAACTGTATAAAACAGGTCAAGTCACTATTCACAGTAAGTTAGAATCATACCTGGTTTTGCAGCTTTCCCTTAAATCCAAATATTTTGGGGATTTTGCTTGAGATGACTCAAGATTGCATACGTAAAGCATGAGGACATGGGTATCTTTGGTATCTATCCAAAGTGACCACAGCTGTTGAGATGTGATCCCAAGACAAACATTATTACAGAGGGAGGTAAAGCTGATATTGACAAACGCACTTGTGATAAGGTTTAGTATTGTACTTTCAATAAAGGGTTCATCACGTGTTAGGCTTTCTGGTAAGTACTCATTTAATTCTCTCAATTTGACAAGGCAGTTGTTCTTTTCCCCATTTTTAAAAAAAGGAAAGTGAGCCTCAAAAATGTGGGGATATCTCATCATCGTCTAGTAGGAGATTTGGAATTTGTGTCTAAACTTCGCTTTGATTTTTCTCCCCTAAAGAGAAGTCATGTTGCGTCACGTCGCTGTTCCAAAGTCTCTACTGGATTCTCCTCTCTCTCAGTAACATCCCAAACCATTACTGTTTCCTACCAGGTAGGTCCTGAGTTAGCTATTGCTGCATCCCCACCGCCTACTTACGCCAGCTCTGCTCCAGCTACACTCGGGCAGGCTCCTGCTCTCAGCCTTTACATTGCTGCTCTCTCTCCCCGAATTCTCTTTCCACCAGCATCGGCATGCTTTCCTTGCTTCCTTCTTTCATATTTTTACTCAAATGTCAACTTACCGGACAAACCTTTAATCATTCTCCCCTTCCTTTACTTTATATTTCATCATAGTACTTATTTATGTATTTGTTGACCTGTTTGTTGTCTGTCTCCCTTCTCTCTGCATGAGAATATGGCTTTGTTTTGTTCAGTGCTGTGCCCCTTATTCTTAGAACAAAGCCTGTCATGCAGCAGTCACTCCAATATTGTTGCATGAATATATGAATTATTAATATTTTATAATATCAAAGGAGAACATGCATTATGTGTCCAGGCCCTAAAAGTCTCAAATTCAGCTCAGGAAGGTTTAAGAGGAATTTGTGGCCAACCCTCAGTCCAGCCAGGGCTTTACATAGAGCAGATATAATTTTCAGGGACAGATTAAAGGACTTGATTCACTGATTTAAAGATAATAATAAGAATGGCAGGCTTAAGACAGATGTTAGAAAAAGTGCTTAGTTTGGGGTGAAGCAGAATATTTCCAAGGAGGAAACGGTGAGTAAATTTATCTGAGTCGAGTATAAAAGAAAAGAGGGGAAAAAAGGGGGAGACCAGGTGGTGGGGTCATTTAGAGCAGCCTGTGATGGATGGTCAAGGAGAGAGAGTTTGCACTCTGTCTAAAGTACTATCAGTGTCTGCAGGTGGTCAAAGTGGTTGTAACGCTGCAGTGAGAATGCAGGTGGAGAACCGCCCTGGAAACATTGCTAACCATGTCCTGGAAAGAGCACAACTTTTGGCTATATTTCTGCCAGGAGGGCGATATAGATATGAAAGGGCATGGGGGGTGGCGGAGAAAAAAAGAAAACTAGCACTTTATTTAGATCCTACTACAAGTCAGTGTTCAAGCCCATATCTACTTCTCAGCATTCATTCCCCCTGTTCTCTCTTCTTCAGTTTTTGTGGTTGCTGTTTATATAACTGAGATTTGCCAACCTAACAGATGCTGAAAGAAGAAAATTTTTAAAAATGTGTATCCAAGAAAATGCTCAAATGTCCCAGTTGGAGTTAAGCTTTTACTTTATTTGAATATTTAATGCATTTTGCCTTTTGTGATGCTTGACTGTTCTCTCCTGCTTTCCTCTTCACTAGACTATCCATCCACCAGGGACTGACACATTTCTCACATGGCTCTGTATCGCCAAGACTCAGCATATCGTTTTATACACAGAAGATATGCAAATTATTTTCTGTGAAAACTAGGTAACATTTTAGCAACAAGACAATCCAAAGAGGTATTACGGAGGCAATTTGCTAATATCATCACTGCTGTAGAGAGGCTGGGTTTGATCACAGAATTTAGACTATCGAAAAAGATTTGAGTTGAAAGTATAGATCCTCTACTAACATGTTGATAACATAGTCATTTGGAGAGATGGGAACAATCTGTGGCAATTTTTCTACCCTCAAGATACACTGCCACTGTACTCTCTTTAGGAACTCTTTTGCTCTAGCTTCTTTGGCTTTTTAATTCAACCTCTTTACAAAGGAAATCACTTGTAATTGATATTTAAAGGGACAATGCATAGACTTTCAATCCTTGTGATGGAGGTCAGAGCGTTTTATGATGATCTACCTCTAGGTCAAGACACCAGCTTCTCGGAAGCGTCGGTCGATGGATCTAGTCTAAGTTGCATGCTAACCTCCGTGAGGATGAGGTTGTGCCTTCCCTGAAGATAAATGGGCCTTTCAAATGGCAGCCTTGCAGCTGGAATTTAATGAGAACATAAATGCCACAAAAAGATATTTTCTTTTGCTAATGATGGACCACTCACTCCTTCTATTTTTTTTTTTAAATGATGAAAGGCTGTATTCTAAAATTAACAACACAGCACAGAGCTGCATATCTATTTTTCTCTCAGATGTCTGCATTGCATCATTTTAAGGTCTCTTGTGGCTTCTGTGGATGTTTGGGGGTTTGCTTCAGAACTTCTATTGAAATATATTACATGCTTATTGTGCAAAATTTATACGGGTTATTATCAATTGATTCTTTAAAAAACTATTTTCTTAAGACCACAGTGATAAACACTGAAAACCGAGAGCTTGGGATCAGCAGAGAGACCATATGTTTTATTCAGGGATTCTATTATCTATTTTAGCATGTTTAATTCTCATTTTGTGAAAAATGTTCAAGGGTATTAGGATATCAGGCACAAGAGGGAAGCCTATCCAAACATGTGATGATACTTTTACTTAAAGTTTTCCTTCACCATATTTTGTACCGTTTTACTGTCAGTTTTATTGACTGTAATTTATATACAATATAACCAACTTTAAATGTACAATTTGCTGAGTTTTGACGAATGTATATAGTTGGGTAATGATCATCACAGTAATAATTCTGAATATTTACATCATCTCAAAAGGATCCCATGCTCACTAATGCTTGGCATTGTCAGTCTTCCAAATTTTAGCCATTCTAGTGGGTGTGTCATGGTATCTCACTTCGATTTTAATTTGTATGGCTCTAATGAATAACGATGCTGAGAATAGTTTCATGGGCTTGTTTGCCATCTATATATCTTCTTTGGCGAAGTGTCTGTTCAAATCTTTTGCCCATTTGTGAGGACTATTTGTCTTCTTACATCACTTATTTTAAAAGAATGCAGAAAAGCAAAGCAAGTAACCCAAATTTGGCTTCAAAAGATTGACTTTTCACCTGCCATTGCCCCCTCAGGTCTGCCACCCAAGCAACAAGATCTGGTCACTGAACTCCCACAGCCTAGGGACAAGTCTTGAGTAGAATTTTGAGAATTGGAGTCTTGAACAGACAAAATGATAGACTTCTTTATAAGGTTCTTGAAATACACATTAATTTCTCTCCCTAAACCTAATACTATCTCTAAAAAACCCCACGAGAGTATTTTTCTCTCTCTCTCTTTTTTTTTTTTTACCATGTTACAACTGGCTGTGAGGAATCTTTTCAACGCAAAATTCTGTTTATTAATTTACTGAGACTACTTCAGTGGCTAATTAGGCTATTCCTTACAGTTTTGTATACCTCCAATTGGTGTGTCTTCTGGTCGCAGTATGTTAATAATTTCTCATAAGTAAAGCTGTAAATTATATACTGCCTAGAATCAAGAATAGGGCAACCCAATCAACAGCTACTGGGCATTTCTTGAGTATTTAGCTCAGTAACAAGTATAAAGACGATGCTAAAACATTACAGTTTCTTTTTCACAGGTTGATGTCACAAACCTGACTCCTCTTTACAATGAAACACCGGTAGTTCTGTTAGCTTCGCATTCCAACTTGAAGCATAGAAATGTAGGAGTATTCTAAACGGCAGGTAAAGGTAGGAATTGAACATGAGTTTTTAAAAACCTGTTTACACCAACCAAGCTACAATCCAGACAGAAGTGACAAACGATGGCATTTACTTCAAAACATTTAAATGACCCTGGATCCATTTTACCAATGGCAACTTTTCCAAAGGTGTCATTATTCTGAAGTATTCTGCTGGCTTCAGAAAAAGGATTGGAATGCTGCCTTTTTTCTCTGTGCCCTGAAACCACTGTTTCCCTCCATCACCAATCCACCTCACCCCTGCTTCAATATGACTGGTGAAAGGTCCGATTAGAGGAAATTGCATTGGCTCATGGAGTTTTCAGCGGGCAAACTGACTCCACATAGATCATTAGATCAGACATTTCTCTGATTTACCCTTGAGAACAGTTATTCACTCTTACTCACAAATGTAGGGACACGTTGTTAGAATATAACATTTTGCGAAACAAACTTCTCTCTTTTAATAGTCTCTCAAATATTAAAATGTACTCACAACCAAAACTAACTTCTAATAAAGGGGTCTGAGTCCTGAAAAGATTATTTGAGAATTTTTCTTATGCCCGTCATCTTTGTTCACAGGTAAGGAATAAATACAGGATGATTCTACCGTGTTTGCTTTTGCCTTCTTAGAATGGGACGCACAGGGAAAGTCACTGAAATGTAAGGTATAAGAGGCATGAATTCTGTCCAAGCAACTAGAATAATGCTTAGTACATATTAAGCACTCAAAAAGTTCTTGGACGCTTAACAGTGTCTTGGTGTCTTTTCCTTGTCTCCCACATGACCTATCAAGTTTTTAGAACTCATTTTTCAAGATGAAAAGAAATGTAACCGAGCAGGACCCTCTGAGGCCTTCCCAGGACAGACTCCTCCCCCCATGCCCTCTGCCTGCTTCTTGTTTGTAGCAAAGCTGTAGTCTCCCAGGCCTCCCCAGAGTCACAAAAGCCTGGCTCAAGAATGACTGATTGAAAGGATGTGAACATGTAGTGACAAAAACAGCGGTTGGGCCAGGAAAACTGATAAGAATTTAAATAGTAAATCAGCCATATAGCAGTCACAGAATCTTTAGTTCCTCCCTGAAGGACACAGATAACAGTATCTGATGCACATTCCTGAGTTGTTTCAGATGATAAAACCCCCACCAAATGGAAGAAGTTAACTGTGTAATGACCATGAGCACGTAGCCCCCAGATCAGCTGTAGCCTAAAGAATAACGTTAACACCTATGACACTGCTCTGTTACCTCACTGTCAACCAATTCGAGAATCATGTACAAGCTGATCACATACCCTGCAACTCCCCTCCCTAACCTTGCCTTTAAAAATGCTTTCCTGAAACCCATTGGGGAGTTCAGGTGATTTTGAGCATTAGCTGCTCTGAACTCCTTGTCTGGTGCCTACAGTAAAGGCTGCACTTTCCTTCACCACAACCCGGTGTCAATAGATTGGCTTTACTGCGCACGGGCGAGCAGACCCAAGTTTGGTTCGGGAACAGATATTATTGAGGTTCTGCAGATTGTCCTTTACTGAATTGTGACTCTCAGGAAGTAGAATTGAGTATAAACCCCGATGTGAGCAGAATAATGAAAAAGTTAACTGATCAGATAATGGAGTCAGAGTCAGGCTGGGAATTCTAAATCTGCCATTAATTCTCTGTAATTCCCTAGAGAAAGTATTTAGCTTTTTCCAGACGTCATTTCTAATCATAAAAGGAAGCTATAACATCTTACAAGAACTGTTCATGAGGAGACTGTCTGCAGCTCATAAAAATAGGAAGGCTTACGATTCAGTGGTCCTGGACTTAAAGGTGAAGGCAGTGAGGAGGAAAGAATTTCCTTTAGGAAGTGGGGAACTTGGACTTGGATTTTACAAGGCTAGTTGGTTTATGTGAATGGGACACTTGAGAAGATCACATTTGAAAAAAGTGTGCATGGATACTGGGCAATGAGTGGATTGTTGTTTCTGATTTCCAAGCACACCTTCCTCCTTCTGATGAGAGAACCATCTTTTCCACAAGGAAATTATTTTCTTGTGAGGTCGGTAGCACTGTCTGCATCTCCTACAGTAGCATCCATGTGACCGAGCCCCGGCCAATCAGAGCGCTACACCTCACATCTCCTGACCACAGTTCTTGTCTGAGAAACAGCATGTGATTGAAGTGGGGTGAATCAGGTCCCTCTTTGGTAGTTTTCTGCCAGAGTCCAAGTGGAAGACACCGTTTTACTAATGGGATCAGCAGGCTGGTGGGATATGAGCTTTGACTGTTGGAAGACATAAGGAAAGGTCAGTTTAAAAGAAGAGAGAAAACGTCTTGACCTAGATTCTGTCAGGCATGGAGCCAGATGTAGTCTTGGACTTTTCTCTCCATGGCCACATTTGCAGGGTGGGGAGGGAGCCTGTAGCATGACTTATCTGGTATCATTTTACGTTCTGTCATTTGGAACGAAAGGAGTCCTGACTGATGCCTTGGGCGGGAAGATGGGCTAAGGTCACTAATGGCCAAGGGGTTCAGGGGGTTCAGCTGAAAGTAGGATTCAAATTTGGCAAGTGATCCGTGTTTGCTAAAGGAGTAGGGAGAGGAAAAAATAGGCAGGAGTTGTATCGAGAGTAGTGAATTCCCACAGGCCATCTTGCACAGGTTCAGTGTTTTCTGCAGCAAGAATAAAGGAGAAAAAACAGAAAGGAGAGAGATAATAGGAAAACATTTCTGATACAGGGCCCAAGGCCAAAGGAGACCAAGTTTGGAGTGGTCATATGTGAGTTATACCTATTTATGGTTAGAGATTGCGTTTACAAAGTTAAGATCTCCATCTGACCATTAATCTAACAAAGCCACCTGTGGCATTCCAGAGTCCTTACCCAGGTAAAGTTGGATAAGGTCAGTGCTTACACTCTGAGTCACTATAGATGATGTTCATCTTAAGACCACTAAAAGTAATAGGTCCCCTATTCTAGGTCCCCTAGATAGTCCCCAACTATCTAGAAAAATATATGTATATATCTTAAAAATTAAGGAAAGCCCTCTTCCATGGTTACCTGCAGAAAACTATTACTATTGACTCAAAAGAGAAAAAACAATATGTTCTAAATGAGAACAGAATAGCTTTAGTATTATGACAACCCCTGAAAAAATGGGAATTAAGTAGGAAGTAGCGGAGGCACTCTGATTCAAAGACCTGGTAAACTCTCTGGGATGAGGTCGGTGCTCAGGGCATATCTCGTGGTAACAATGAGGCAGGTTGGCATTGTCCGCCAGTATGGCAACGGGCAGCAGATGACAGTCAAGACTGAGTAGGCACTGGAATGTCCTGCAAATGGCCATGGGCAAGCACGCATGTAGTCACAGGGATGGAGAGTGTGAACCCACGGGCGTGCTGTGAAGATAGGCATGTATCTAAGGGCATCAGGGAGAAGGAACAGGAAGTACTAGTACTGGGATTTAGGACTCCAGTCTCCAATAGCCATGCAAGGGAAGTGCGGAATTTGAGTCTCATTGGAACCGAGGTGCCCAGTAGACTATCAATGTAAAGAACTTGGACTGGGAGGAAAATGGTAGAATAGAGACCCTGATTATTAAAATAATAGTGTCAGGCAAAACCAGGGACAAGAGAACAAGGGAGATTACGTTGGTCATTTTAAATTAGAGATAGAGCAAGATCCAGAGGCATGGATGACTTAAATCCCCAAATTAATAAATAATGTTAACAAAACACAATTATCCAATGTATGTCTTGCACTGTGTTGTTATGTAAATGCTTAATTTTCAAAATAAGCCCCAAGTAACCCCAAAATGTAGCACTTTGGCATATTGAGTAATTTAAGCTAGAGGAATTTGAGAAATGGCTTGTGCAGGAAGGACTTTCTGACCTTCTCCTGAAGCAGGTTATGTGAGAGGAGCCCTCCCTATACCTGAGGGAAAGGAGCATCCTTATCTCCAAGATGCAGAGAGGAATCTGAATGAACAGGCCTTGCTCTTTCCTCCACTTTACTACACTTAGCTCATACCGCTTTTTGTCCTATCACATTTTTCCATGACTCTCCACTCTTCGTCACACTTTGCCTAAAAATAGTGAGGTTTAACTGCTTCTCTGAGTCTTCATTTCCCTATGAGGGCTCCCATGCCATGTACAACTTTAATAAACTTATATTTAATAAATGTGTATGCTTTACTCTCATTAATTTGTCTTGTTTTCAGAGTGGCCCCAGCCAAGAACTTAGAAGGGTAAACAAAAGAGATATTTTTTCCTCCCCTACACCCGTAAGGTCCAATTATTATTACCCTTTCACAGACGATAGAATTGAAGCTCAGACTGAAGTAACCTTAATGGAAACTAGCAAATGGCAAAGTCAAAATTTCTGACCATCAAAGTTCTAAATTTTAGACAGCAGAATCTACTCCACCTAGCTTAAACAGGGAGAGATTTAATGTAAGATATGATGCAGCTCACAGAATCCTTGGAAAGGTTGGGGTCCTCGGCTATAGGTCAGGTTTATAAGACGGCTTCCAGAAACACACCATGGAATTGGCCTGACAAGTGAGCTGCAGACTCCCATGAATCAGAATCACATTTCTTCTGCTTTAATGATAAACCTGTCTCAGGTTTATCATTACCACAGTACCCAAAAACCACACTGCTTCTGCTGCCACCTGCACCAGTCATATCTCCCAGTTCACTTCTGAAACAAAGTCTGAGGGCATACATCTAAGGGTCAGAACCAAGGGAGGGACCAGGGAAAGGCAAGGGCTAGGGTGTAAAATTTAAGGAGGCACTCATTCTCAGGGTCATGCATATGCCCGGTAAGCAATGGAGGGTGAGTGCTTCCTTACATTTTGTTAAGTGGGCTCCTTGCTTTCCTTATACAAGCCCAGGGCCCAGACCCCAGTTGTCAGTCTTCATCCTAGCCTCAAGAGAGGTAGGCAAGGTAGACTTTTTAAGAAAAAAGAATTGTTTTCTTTGTCTTGAAAGTTTAGAAATTTTATTGTAAGAAAATATCAAGTTGTGAAGAAGACATTTTACAGAGTTTTGTACCATTTCTTCTCGTACTGTTTGAAGTACAGGAGCGATTGGCTTTTCCAAGACTTCTTGGCTCTATATTTACGATCTCTCTAATCTTTCTGCTTGCCTGCAAACCAGGCAGATCTGGTCCCTTTCTTTAAGGTTTTGCTTATACATAGCATGGAGCAGCAACAACACACACCAATACTCTGGCTCTTTACAACTATTTTTCCTAGAACTATGGGCTTGGTTGGCACTAGGTCTGCCTTTCTAGAAACCACAGGTCATAGTGTCATCAAATATTTTACCCTGACAGAACACAGCTTATAGCTTTCCCGTTTGCAGTGTCTGTGTGCTTGCTGTTTGCAACCTACTGCATGACCATTAAACCAATGCTAAATATTTCAAGTTTTTGTTAAAGGGGCACCTCACCTCAATACAAACTTCTGTATTATGGTCAATGAAAATATAATGTTCAAACCAGCAGAAGTTGTTTCTCACTCTCTAAAGTGGAGAGTTTCCAATTGAGAGGAAGTACTTTTCCATTAGGTCTGTGGGGACCCAGGCAAAGAGAAGGTATTCTGTTTTCAAACATGTGACTTTGAACATTGCTCTAGTCATCATTGTACTAGTTTGCAAATGGTGAACAAGGACACAGAGCCCGTTTCCTGGGAGGTCCAGTGGGTCAGGGTGAGAAGTAACCAACACACTTTTTCTCACATTCTATTGGGGAGAATTTGTTTACATAGCCATCTTTAACTGCAAGGGAGGTTTGGAAATAAAGTCTTGCATGTATGGAGTAAAAAGGAAAGTGATTTTGTGGAAAGCTAGCTATTTCTAAGGTAGTATTAATTGCACAATTTAATTGAATATTATGTAAATTGATTGACTACAATTATAAAAAGAGTTGTTTACATGAAAACTACGCTGTATTTTTGCAAAGGTATAAAAAAAGTTAGGAAATATTTACAAAAACACTGTTGAATAAAGAGTGTATGAAGAAAATATAAAGACTGGATTAAACAATGTTAATATTTAGAAGAATTTACATCTCAGAGTGGTTCTATTTTTTAATAACTATTTTTAAATGGTTGTTTTAATCTAAAGAAACTAAAATGACAAAATTACAAATCATAAGTGGTCTAAGCAAGATGGCAAAGAACTCCAATTCAAAGGAAGTGTGTGTCGTCTAAAACTTAGTGAATGGGGGAAGGGGAAGGGTAAGCTGGGATGAAGTGAGAGAGTGGCATGGACATATATACACTACCAAATGTAAAATAGATAGCTAGTGGGAAAGGGCTGCATAGCACAGCGAGATCAGCTCGGCGCTTTGTGTCCACCTAGAGGCGTGGGATAGGGAGGGTGGGAGAGAGACTCAAGAAGGAGGTGATATGGGGATATATGCATACGTATAGCTGATTCACTTTGTTATACAGCAGAAACTAACATACTATTGTAAAGCAATTATACTCCAATAAAGATGTTAATAAAAACAACTTAGTGAATGACATGCATTTATGGAATTTTATTTTTAAAAATATAAGGTATATACAGATATTTTGTATTGTTACATCTTTAACCAACTTTTTCAATGAATCCACCAAACACTGGTCTTGATTTTGTTGAAGAGGACAGCTACTCTATTTAATATTCATTAATGTTCTTTAGTTTGTAAAATTAATGTTTATGGCCAAAACTTCAGATCTCCTGAAATGTTTTGTCCTATCTTAAGTGACAAAAGATGACAAAAAAGTTTCATTTTGAAAAGTATTACAATATCAGCTAACCTATACCCGTAAGAGGACCAAGTTCTTTCAGATGGAGTTATCCTCTCATTTGGGGTGTTGTCTGATACTCTTAGGAGGAAGGTGAAATTATCTGATGGATGGAAGAATATTTTTATTCCTTAACGAATCCTAAGTTCATGGAACTTTTTGGAGCTCCAGGACAAATCTGTTTTGGAGCACCACAGCAATTCAGCCAAGTCACAGACTGAAAACTCAGCTAGTAGGTCTATTTCTACCTACGCTGCTGACATAAGATCTTTGATAATTTGCTTACTATTTGGCTCTCCATTTCTGGAAAAATAAGAACTGGGAGATAATGCTATTTCATAGGGACTGCTGAAGTCCATAATTGTTAAATACCTTAACTGCTTAGCAAATAAAGAATGGAATAAGCAATCAATATATATGTTCTTCTAGTGATTAATTTCAAATGAGGGTGTTTTTTTTCCCAAACAGCAACTTTTGGTAGAAAAACCTGATTCCCACCAATAGATATTCCACTTTAGATATTCTTGATTTGCATATCTCTCCCCAGCACTCACTGAGAAATTCAAATACTACATGCAAAGATTTCTATCTGATCTGTAGGCCTCTCAACTTCATTCTTGTAAAACACGGCCTGGTCTCAATCAATATCATTTTGTACCAGCCAAGATATTGACTGCAGAGTGGAGAAATGTGTTCACAGCATTAGGACAAGAGAAATACCAGAGCAATAATTAGTCTTAAAAAACTCTAAAATAGTTACATTTGGGTTGCATTGAGTTTGTAGGTCTAGTGCTGCTAGAAATCAGAATCACAGATTAGAGAACTTAGCATGAGGAAAAATTAAGTATTTCAACTTGCAGTTCTCCACATAGGAAAATGACATAAATAGCATTAGTTCTCCAAATATATATTAATTTATAACTTGAAAATTTCTCCACAGTTTCTCATACAGAGGACCACAATTTACTTGCCCATGTCTATAGTTTGCTCTGATTCAAAGTGTGTCTCAGGTATTTTATCTAAAGCAGCTGGTATTTCACACCCTGATAATCATAGCTAAGGAGGCTTTTCTAATAGAGGTGTTGTCAAATACTGATCTCAATTTATTCTTCTATTATTCTCATTTAGCTAGAACTGAAACAAAATTAAGACAGTGGCTTTTTTTCTTCATTCTCAAAAAAAAATTTTTACTTACGAAACACAATGTGAAAATACATGGGAGAACAATATTCCATTGCTGTTAGAGGCTATTAATTAAAGAATAAAGGATTCTGCTTTACACTTTGTTAGACGAGGCAGATAATACTAACATATTTCCACAGTGTCTGTCAAATATCTTCCCACAGTATCTGATTAAAAGTAACACATTTGCCCCCAATTTAATGGATGTCAGAGGAAGAAAAGTCACTGTTAATGGAAGAATAATGCCCCCTACAGAGGTCCACATCCAAATCTCAACACCTATGCATGTTACCACACATGGTAAAAAGGACTGTGCACCTGTGATTAAATCAAGGATTCTGTGATGATGAGATTATTCTGGATTATCTTGGTGGGCCCAGTATAATCAAATGAGTCCTCTTAGAAGGGAGAAAGGAGGGTCAGAGTCAGGGAAGGAGATATGATAGGAGGACACCAAGGGTGGAGAAAGAGAGGGGGTTGGTGGGGAGGGAGAGAGAGAGATTGTGAGATTTGCAAACTTTGAAGACAGAGGAAGTGGCCTGGAGCCAAGGAAAGCAGGTGGCTTCAAGAGGTGGAAAAGGCAAAAATGCATTTCCCTAGAACCTGCAGAAAGAATTCAGTCCTGCTAGCATCTGGATTTTAGGAGTTCTGACCTCCAAAAATGTAAGATAATAAACTCGTGTTGTTTCAAGCCACTCAGTCAGTGGTTATTTGTTATAACAGGAAGCTCATACATTCACTCAATCACACCTCTACTTTTTGAATTTCAACATTTATAAATCTCTAATGGAAATTAAATTAAGGGTGTTAAAATTCAGATTATATATTTGGGATAGATTTGAAGACACAGACAATGAAAATTATTCCTAAAACGACACTTCAAACTAATTGTAGCAATTAAGTAGAAATCTTTTCTCTCTCTTACGTATATATATATATATATATATATATATATATAAAATTATATATAATATTTAAAATTATACAAATTTTTCACATAAATAATAATAAAATAGTAATGGAAATTATTAAATTTGCTTTTTTTTTGCGGTATGTGGGCCTCTCACTGTTGTGGCCTCTCCCATTGCGGAGCACAGGCTCCAGATGCGCAGGCTCAGCAGCCATGGCTCACGGGCCCAGCCACTCAGCGGCACGTGGGATCCTCCCGGACCAGGGCATGAACCCATGTCTCCTGCATTGGCAGGCGGACTCTCAACCACTGCGCCACCAGGGAAGTCCCTAAATTTGCTTTTTAAACATTGACAATAATAAGACATTATAGTAAATCTATAAAATAAGAAAAGTAAATATTTAGTGTTCACAAATTCATGAATTTTGCCAATATTCCTGGAAAACTAAATGTTAAACTTATTATACATTAAAAAACTTTTTGGCTTTCTAACAATTTTGGGTTACAAACACAATAAAATGTTAACAAAGATGACAGAGTTCCTGTATTATCTTCTGACATTAACCCAATGCTAACATTTTACCTAAGTATATTTATCAAAATGAATAAATTTACATTGCTCCATTGATAGTAACTAAATTTCTGACTTTATTCAGATTTCACTAGCTTTTCCACTAATGTCTTTTTCTGTTCCAGGATCTAATCAGGGATACCATATTCCATTTGTTCATCATGTTTCCTTAGTCTCCTCTGATCTGGGAAATTTTCTCAGCGTTTCCTTGTTTTTCATGATCTTGACACTTTATAAGTACACTAGCTAGGTGTTTTATAGAATGTCCAGCAATTGGGGTTTGTCTTATTTTTTCTTGGGAAAGGAACATCATGGAGGTGAAGGGCCTTTCTGATTGCATCCCACCAGCAGGGGCGTGCTATCAATATGACCTACTGCTATTGATGTTAACCTTGATCACTTGGTACAGGGTGTCTGCCAAGTTTCTGCAGAGTATTTTTCCCTAAACCCAGACTGCACTCCAGAGGTGGGGAATTCAGCTTCCCCTCCTGCAGGGAGCAGAATCAATGAATCCATGGAAATATGTTAGAAGCCTCACATGATTAATATTTTGGTGGTGATATTTTGAGGCTATGCAAATATTCTGTTTCTCCTCAAAGTTTTTGCCACTAATTTGAGCATTTATTCGTGAATCTTGACAGCAGCAATTCTTACTGGGATGTTCTAATGGTGATATTACATTTCTCTTATTTTCCCGCATTTTTTAATTGGAAAGTTTTGCGCAACAATATGCCTCTTTTCATATATATATTCAGACATTTTTTAACATCAGCAGAGATTCACGGATATTTATTTTATTCTTTGGGTTATAATCTAAAACTATCATTTTAAATTTTGTTGCTCTTTAACCTCATATTTTAAAACATGCAAATACTGTGGGATAGAAATATAAATGATATAAATCCTTTCTGTAAAATATTAAAAATAAATGTAAAGGTATGCGTGTCAGATTCAGCTGAGGAACCTGATAAAATGCAGATCCTTGGCCCTCCCTCCATATACTTGTATCTTTGTATTTGTATATTTAGCAGGTCTGTGGTAGGGTATAACACTGGCATTTTAATAAATATGCCAGGTGATTCTGATATGTACACATGAAAAAGTTTGATATATATTGCTTGAAGTAAACATCAGTAATATCACTTGTTTAATACGTGGGAAAAAGTATGTACTTGAGCTTCCTTCTTTCTTTCTACTTGTGAATAAATGGATTTGTAAGAACTTGCTTGGAGGACCTTAAAGGGGAAATGTTTAGAAAAGGTCATGTATTAAAAAGTTTAAGAATGCCATAAGTTCAGTGTTACATCTGCTTTATTTAATATGGTCATGAATTATGTAAGTAAAAGTTATTTCTTTCAAAGTTGAAAATAACATTGACAAGTTCAAGAAGCACCAGTTCAGTAAGAACAACCACACACAAAAAATGTGCATGATAAATATCTACGGTGAGGAGAATTTTCATCTTTTCAAATACTTTATTGATTGCCCTCCATCTTATTGGTTTCATTATAGCACTCCGTAGGTATAAGCAAAGGATGCTTACAAAAGGTGGTCATTCACTTACGGGAACTTTAAAAAGAATTATATGGACTTCCCTCGTGGCCCAGTGGTTAAGAATCCGCCTTCCAATGCAAGGGACGGGGGTTCGATCCCTGGTCGGGTAACTAAGAGGGGCAACTAAGCCTGTGTGCTGCAACTAGAGAGAAGCACGCGTGCTACAACTACAGAGCCCGCGTGCTCTGGAGCCCACGCACCACAACTAGAGAGAAGCCTGGGTGCTGCAATGAAGAGCCCACGCACCACAACGAAGACCCAGCGCAGCCAAAAAAAAAAGAATCATAAATGGGGTTTGAGTGCTAGCTCTGCCTTTTGCTAGCTATGACAATGGAAAGTTATTTTACCCCTGTAAATCCCAGAGAATACAATAAGATAGTGCATTTAAATTCTGTACCAAAAAACCTGGCACAAGCCTAATATTTGGCAAGTTATTATTATTACTATTCCTATTATTCTTGATAACTCAATGTCTTAGATATCAACTTCATTTTTTTAGGACATATCTAACCAAAGACAAATTTGTTAACACGAATTAGAAACATCATAGATGTATTTTTTAGCACTTATGTGCATAAGGTACCTCCCTCAAAGTTCAGTTAATGTGCAAGGACTCTATGTGGTTTGCTAAGACTTACATTAGCTGGTGCTGAAGTTTAATTCCTGTTAAAGTTGTAGACTACACCCACTTCTTAGTCAACTTAAAAAGCTCATTAATACAATGTGAGAATGTATTTCTTACAGTTGGTACTGAAACTATGGAAACATAGCAACAGCTCCTGAAATGTATTTTAGCACATGTGTGTTGATGTATGTAGATCAGGTAAAAAGCCTTAACACATGAGTGTTCATATCTTTCCTCTTGACCCAATTTATAAGGAACAAAGATACCTGCTTTCTGTGTCAGCTCTGGGCTTGAGTTGTTTTGAGAATTTTGATCAGTGGGTAAATCTCAGAGAGAAAGCAAAGAAGCCAGAGAAGCTAACTTGATGTAGCTCATAAAGGTAACAGAAAGAATACGGTGGTGAAGGTTGGCAGAAAGAGAAAGAAATGCAGCACGGCATGAGTTTGGAAGGTCATTTTGACATGGAGGTAAAAGTGAAGTATCAAGAAAGGGAGTCCTTGGGGTGGCTTTGGGTTCTTTGAGATCAGAAGGAATGAGAAAAGGAAGGTTTTGAGAAATGTGATGAGTTTTATATTAAATCTCCATTACTCTTCCTTGAGATGGTTAAATACAAATGTAATATTTTTACTTCTGGGTGTTATGCTTTGAATGAAACACAAGTTAAGATTGACCCATGCAGGGCCTGGAAAGTTAGGTTACAAAATGTCTTATTTCACCTTTAATGTATATAGGCAGAGACCTTTCTCACTGAGAGTGTCATTGACTGAGAGCACAGTGTCTTTCTGTGATCTTGGCATTCTTGGGCCCTGGTGATATTAAAAAATATGAGAAGTAAAGGTATCGTAATTACTTGCTCAGTGTGTTCAGTAAGGAACTTTTAAAAGAAGCTTGCAGCTTAACAGTGCTTTATTTTCCTACTGTTTTAATCTTCCCAAAAGGTCAGACAAGCCTTTATTGTTATTCATGAAATCAAATATCCATAGCCCTGAAAAGACAAATGGTAGTGGCTCTTTTAAATTACTTAGTGATGTGGATGAAAACTAACCACTTGACGGAAGATGCTGAAACAACAAAAACCCATGTCCTCCTTCTAACGTAGCTATTCATAGGATGGATATTCATAAGGACTCAGAAAGCAGAATATTTCGCCTCTCTACACAAACTTCACTTAGGTACTAATATGTCTCTTCAGTTATACAAAGACCTGAAATAAAAACCACCTGCATTTCAGAGTAATATCAGACTCAGCTTATCCTAGAAACTGACAGATTCAAAGAAGAGTTCTTAGAAAAATTGTTAGGGGAACCACTGATTGAAACCGCCCACCCTGGCCAGGCCCAACAGTAACCACTTGCATGAGTTCTTACAACAGGAGGTCCTGGTAAGGAATGTGGAACTCACAAGCTACCACCAACTGGAAGAATTCGGGAAAGGTCAAAAGGAGAGAGAAGACGCCAGCCCATATGTCCTACCAACCTCCCAGAATCCTTTCGCTGGAATCCATCTTGGCTGAGCGATGTGTGCACCACCAGGAAGGATGCTGAGTCAGAATAATTGTCCAGAGACAACTGGAAACTCATCCCATCACCACAAAACTGGAGACCACGAGCCATGTGGCACAGCAGTTCTCCTGGGGTCCCTTACCCTGCTGCTCTCTGCCTGGGTGCCCCTTCCCAATAAAGTCTCTTGCCTTGTCAGCACGTGTGTCTCCTTAGACAATTCATTTCTGAGTGTTAGGGAAGAAAGAGCCCACTCTTGGGACCTGGAAGGGGCCCCCCTTTCCTGCAACAAAAGGACCCAGAGAAATGATGAGTCTGGACCTCTAACAGCATACATTTTTCATCCACTAACAGCACTGCTGACTGGAAACTGAACCTGCAGTGCTGGGGCCTGGGGGTAGGAGAGTGTCTTCTTAGGCAGCAGTGAAATGAGGAGTAGGGGATGACAGGGAAGCCACTTTCTCACACTGGGATGAGGGTTGAAAACAGAATTTCTGTAGCGGCTAGTGACCTGGCTGAAGACGCTGTTAGCATGCAAGGAATGTAACTAAGGGGCAAGTTTTTTACGTCAGAAGTCTCATTAACACCTCCTAGCAATGCAAATACCTCATTTTAAGTCTCCTTTAATATATGTTTGAAAAAGGGATGAGAAAATTACTCAGTTATTGATTCTGGTTTAGCATGGAAGGCATTCTGACAACGACTTCAGAATAAGAACATAAAACCACAGTACCTCAAGAGTTCCGAAGGTACAATGAAGAAAATAACATGGTAAGAGCACATTTACGCACTCCCTGAGCTACAGCATATATGAATGTTTTCTTCTTCTAGCTGAAAATGAACCACCTCTGATTTAGAGACTTATGACAGGTATGTGGCTATGTGGCCATTGTTATATATTTTGTGTACTACTGTTGCATTTATTCCATCACAGGTGGGCTTTCACCATAATGTGTCCCTTGTACAAACCAAGCCCATATATAGTATGATTGAAGTCCCAAAGGATGTCCTAGTGTAATTATTTTGAGGGCTACAGTTTCATTTAAAGGTGTTAACTAAGAACGCCTCCTGCCACATCAGTGAACGAAGGATGTTGCTGCCATCAAGCCACCACATTACAGCCACCCCGACAGCGAGCCCTGAGGGAGCTCAGGATGGAAACAAAGAATGCCTGCCATGTAGCAGTCAGCTGCTGCAGTCACCCCTGTTGGTACCCCCTAAGGAGACTCAGGATGAGAAGCACAGGATACTGGCCCCAGATTCCTGAGGTGCATATCAAAGGAATGATTTCAGTGAGCCCAGACTCTTCCATCTTCTCATACATAGAAAAGCGCTAAATCCCTTAACATGAGAGAGCTGGTTTTATTGTATTGTATATCATTTTTTATTAACAGTAATCTTTTTATGTTCCGACCACCTGGTTTTGCTGCAAAACACTCCTATATACCCTGGCTGCCTCCCTTCCTCTGCGTAACAGTTTCTCAGAGTTATCTAGGATGCTGTGTCCTGGGGCTTAAGTTCTCAGATTTGTCCACCAAATAAAACATAACTCAACTTTTAGGCTGTGCATTTTTTTTAGCTGACAAAGGTAATTATACATGAGTCATAACACCTTAGCATTTTTCATACTCTGGAAATCATACACATTCATATTAACTTCAGAATAACTTGTCAATCAAAAGTGTTTTTATGTTAGACTATGACATCACACCAGTGTAAACCTCACCCCTGATCAACAAGGGTGGGTATTACGGGACTACAGAATAAGGACTGAGGCCCTGGCTCCTGAACAGGGTCCCCTCCTCTTTACAGAGCAGATCAAGTCACCCAGGCATTCCTTCCTGGCTCCAAAGACCAACACAACTTTTCCAACCTAATCTTGCATCTTCAATTTGTTTCTTTCCTTTGATTTACTCTTCACTGCTAAACTTCTCCTGTGCTTTCTGCTTTCATCGCACACCAGTCCTTAAAAGCTTCCTCTCTGCGTTTATGCCCACGTCACTCTAGTAGAAATTTTCTTGCGTTCAAATACGGATGCCCCTCAACTGCCCAAATAGTAACTGTTTCTGAGAACTTTTCTTGCTGGGAATCAAGAGGGGAAAAAAAAAATGTGGTTCTTAAACCATGATGTCACCTTTTTTCTACTATCAAAACACTTCCTTCCACTCGCTGCTTCATAAAGACAGAATCCATGAACAGAATTTTCACTGTTTCATTCCTGCTGTTGCCACCAGTGCTTCTAGGTTAACAGATTATCACAACAAAGCTATTTAAATATCTCCTAAAGTCTACTACAAAGGATCTTCTCTTTGTATAAGTCTTTACATTCTTTTATTTGAGATGAAAAAAAAAATCTCTGCAACAAAATGTAAAGAAAATGGTATCCAATTTTCAGTAAACAATATTTAGAGTCTATGGAGAATTTAGCAGTCAGCTTAATTTTAATTTGATAGCTTATAAATATAATTCATGTCTGCTCCTTTGCTCTTCTGATCCAACACAGACATCCTCTTATGTTCAACAAATGCATGCTGATCTTCAAAACCTAATATTTGCAATGCACATTTCACACAATCTACATCTGTAAATTTGTATTAAAGTATAGATATAATTCTTCCATAGTGACATAACTAAATCCCCATCATATGTATAGCTGAATCCTAACTACTTAATTGGTATCATCTTCTAATGCACATGGCATGCGATTAAAACATTTGAATAACTATTTTAACTGAGAAGTAAAACATAATCAAGTCAATCCTAATTTATTTAGATGCAACTTGCTATACATGGAATTTAGAATTAAACACTAAAAACCACACCACTTAAAACATGTATATTGCAACGCACATACTGGTGTTTCACAAGGTGGTTGTTGTCAGTTACAGAGAAGAGTTAGACTAGGAATCCAGGGAGAAAGCTTGGAGGAAGAAGTGTGCAGCAGTGAAGAGGTCCTGGCCTGGGAATTAGGGCCACCAGCTCTGATAGACCCTGGTTCTATTGCTACATAACTTGATCTTAAGCACAGCAAGGTACTGAAATTTCTGTCTCCTCCTAAAATGGCACTACCGTCCAAGAGTCCTTGGAGAACTGAATGCAATGGTGTGTACAAACAACTCAACTCAATGCCTGACAAATAGCAGGTGTTAAGTAGATTTTAGTCTCCCTTTGTTTGAACACCATTTGTCATTTTCGATTAAAAGGCAGTAAAAAAATATTATCCCTAAATGAAAAGTAGAACAGTCAAAAATGTCAACTCAATCTAGGGATGTAAGTTGCCATGGCAATGCAAATATCATCCTACTATTCTCTCTACTTAGGTAGTAACAGGAATATATTTCACAGATTGAAAATAGCATTTAGAAAAGTCTCAGGTGTGACTGGCATTGGTGGATTTATAAAGTTACTTGCTGGAGAACAGATCCATCCCCAGGCCTGTAATTCTTCCCAAGTAGCTGGAGGAAAAGATATGGACCTCAAGGGAAGAATTTCTCAACCTTTAAGAAATGTCCCCTTCCTCTCCCTTGAAAGATATTTCCTGGCTTTGAAAATAGATTTGATTTTTCTGATAGAAAGAACAGTGTAGAAAGTGTTCAGTCACACTATTAAGTTCACTATGCTATCTTCTCTCTCAGTAATTGTTAAAATAAATGTCATTTATGAAAATTATTGGGGACAGCCTCTGAGAGGGACTTGCTTACGGAAAACCCTTATTCCTTCATTTTAATAACTAACAAATAAAAGCAGCAGCTGTGGTGCAGAGTGCTGACGATTCAGATTGACATTAGTGCATGAAATACATGTTTCCTCTGTCTTCCCCCCCCTTTTTTTGGGTTACTAAAATTATATACTTCCTGAACATTATGTATCTTTCAGGGGATGTAACCTCTGATGCATTTTCAAGTTTTAGTTTCTAAAATATTGCTATTTCTGAAGAGAACTGCTTGACCAAGCACATCAGTTTCAACTATACTTTTTCATAATAAAAGGTATACTTTTTCAAAATTCCTAACACATCAAATAATAAATGTGTAATGGTCAATGAAAAAGTGTAACACAAATGGATATATAATAAAACAGTAATTCTGTAGAAATTCACAAACAGATGCACACATTCGCAGAGAAAGAGACTAGAAGTATAATGATATTCATGATGCTTAACCTGGATCCTGATGATTTTTATTTATTTGTGCATACTTTCTGTATATTCCCAATTTCCTTGATTACACATGCATTCCAGTTATATTAAATAGAGTTTACTTTAAAAAGTGAATAACAATTATTGAGTTCCATATATAAAATGGTAAATATCCTCATTTTTAGTTGTCAATTCTGCAGAGCAATGAGCCTCAGATTTATACTGTTAGTTTAAAAAAAAATGTTCTGAAAGAGAGTACATAAAAATGTATATAAAAAATAACTTGGGTGTTAAATATAATAAAACAGATTTAAGTCCACCAAGGTTAAGAAATAGAAAATTCTTTGCCTACTTTAACCACTGTCCTTCATCTTGTTCTTCTTTTCCCAACATGTCTTGATTATTCTTCACCTATTTTCTTTCCATATATATTTGGGACTCATTTTATCAAGTTGCAGAACAAACTACATTGGAATGGAATTGTATATACAAATTCATAAAAATCTGTTTGTGAAATTGATTTTTTCTATCCAATTATATTTATTTAATCTTTTTTCAGTGTGTTTCAATAAAAGATGCTGCACATTTTTGGTTGGATTAATTTGCAGGTATTTTAAGAATATTTTCTAACAAATTTTTACTTGTATAGGCATACCTTCGAAATATTGCAGGTTCCATTCCAGACTACCATGATAAAATGAATCTCTCAGTAAAGCAAGTTACGTCTCCTAGTGCATATAAAAGTTATGTTCACACTATATTGCAATAGCATTATGCCTAAAACATGTACATAACTTAATTAAAAATATTTTATTGCTAAAAAATGTTAACCCTCCTTTGAGCCTTTAGTGAGTCATAATCTTTTTGCTGGTGGAGGGTCTTGCCTTCATGTTGATGGCTGCTGACTAATCAGGGTGGTGGATGCTGAAGGCTGGAGGGGCTGGAGCAATTTTTTAAAATAAGACAATGACTCTTCCTTTTAGGAACAGTTTCTCTGTATCACGCATGCAATGCTCTTTGATAGCATTTTACCCACAGTAGAACTTCTTTCCAAATTGGAGTCAATCCTCTCAAACCCTGCCACTTGCTTTATCAACTAGGTTTATTTAATATTTTAAATCATTTATTGTCATTTCAGCAACCTTCACAGCATCATCACCAGGAGTAGATTCCATCTCAAGAAACCACTTTCTTTGCTCATCCATATGAAGAAACTCCTCATGTGTTAAAATTTTTCCATGAGATTGCAGCCATTCAGTTACATCTTCGGGCTCCATGTCGAATTCTAGTTCTCCTGATATTTCCACCACATCTTTGATTAGTTCTGCCACTGAAATCTTAAACCCCTCAAAGTTGTCCTTGAGGGTTGGAATAAACTTCTTCCAAACTCTGGTTAATGGTGATATTTTAACCTCTTCCCATGAACCACAAACATTCTTAATGACATCTAGGATGGGGAATCCTTTCCAGAGGTTTTCAGTTGACTTTGCCCAGATCTAAATAAGGAATCACTTCTATGGCAGCTATAGCCTTATGAAATGTATTTCTTAAATAATAAGACTTGAAATAAAAATTACTCCTTGATCCATAGGCTGCAGAAGGGATGTTGAGTTAACAGGCAAGAAAACAACATTAATCTAGCTGTACATCTCCATCAGAGTCCTTGGGTGACCAGGTGCATTGTCAACGAGCAGTAATATTTTGAAAGGAATCTTTTTTTTTTTTCCTGAGTAGTAGGTCTCAATAGTGCACTTAAAATATTCAGTACCAGTACCATACTCTCTTGATTACTGTAGCTTTGTGGTATAGTTTGAGGTCAGGGAGCCTGATTCCTCCAACTCCATTTTTCTTTCTCAAGATTCCTTTGGCTATTTGGGATCTTTAGTGTTTCCATATGAATTGTAAAATTTTTTGTTCTAATTCTGTGAAGAATGTCATTGGTAGTTTGAGAGGGATTGCATTGAATCTGTTGATTGCTTTGGGTAGTACAGTCATTTTCACAATACTGATTCTTCCAATCTAAGAACATTGTATATTTCTCCATCTGTTTATGTCATTGATTTCTTTCATCAGTGTTACATAGTTTTCAGAGTACAAGTCTTTCACCTCCTTAGGTTTATGCCTAAGTATTTTATTCTTTTTGTTGCAATGATAACTGGGAGTGTTTCCTTAATTTCTCTTTCTGATTTTTCATTGTTGCTGTATAGGAATGCCAGAGATTTCTGTGCATTAATTTGGTATCCTGCAACTGTACCAAATTCACAGATTAGCTCTAGTAGTTTTCTGGTGGCATCTTTAGGATTTTCTATGTACAGTATCATGTCATCAGCAAACAGTGACAATTTTACTCCTTCTTTTCCAATTTGTATTCCTTTTATTTCTTTTTCTTCTCTGATTGCTGTGGCTAGGACTTCCAAAACTATGTTGAATAATAGTGGTGAGAGTGGACATCCTTATCTTCTTCCTGATCTTAGAGGAAATGCTTTCAGTCTTTCACCATTGAGTATGATGCTTCCTGTGGGTTTGTCATATCTGGCCTTTATTATGTTGAGGTAGGTTCCCTCTATGCCCATTTTCCAGAGAGTTTTTACCATAAATGGGTATTGAGTTTTGTCAAAAGCATTTTCTGCATCTATTGAGATGATCATATGGTTTTTATTCCTTAATTTGATAATGTGGTGTATCACATTGATTGATTTGCCGATATTGAAGAATCCTTGCATCCCTGGGATAAATCCCACTTGATCATGGTGTATGATCCTTTTAATGTGCTGTTGGATTCTGTTTGCTAGTATTTTGTTCAGGATTTTTTCATCTATGTTCATCAGTGATATTGGTCTATAATTTTCTTTTATTGTAATATCTTTTTCTGGCTTTGGTATCAGGGTGATGGTGGCTTCATAGGATGAATTTAGGAGTGTTTTTCCCACTGCAATTTTTTAGAAGACTTTGAGAAGGATTGGTGTTAACTCTTCTCTAAATGTTTGATAGAATTCGCCTGTGAAACCATCTGGTCCTGGACTTCTGTTTGTTGGGAGATTTTAAATTATGGTTTCCATTTCATTACTTGTGATACGTCTGTTTATATTTTCTAATTCTTCCTGGTTCCGTCTTGGAAAATTGTACCTTTCCAAGAATTTGTCCATTTCTTCATGGTTGTCAATTTTATTGGCATATAGTTGTTTGTAGTAGTCTCCTATAATCCTTTGTATTTCTGCAGTGTCAGTTGTGATTTCTCCTTTTTCATTTCTAATTTTGTTGATTTGCATCCTCTGTCTTTTTTTTCTTGATGAGTCTGGCTAAGGGTTTATCAATTTTGTTTATCTTCTGAAAGAACTAGTTCTTAGTTTTACTGATTTTTGCTATTGTTTTCATTGTTTCTATTTCATTTATTTCTGCTCTGATCTTTATGATTTCTTCCCTTCTACTGACTTTCGGTTTTCTTTGCTCTTCTTTCTCTAGTTGTTTTAAGTGTAGGGTTAGATTGTTTGAGATTTTTCTTGGTTCTTGAGGTGAGATTGACTTGCTATAAACTTCCCTCTTAGAACTGCTTTTGCTGAGTCCCATAGGTTTTGGGTCGTCATGTTTTCATTGTCATTTGTTTCTATGTATTTTTTAATTTCTTCTTTGATTTCTTCAGTGATCTCTTGGTTATTTAGTAGTGCACTGTTTAGCCTCCATGTATTTGTGCTTTTTCACAGTTTTTGTCCTATAACTGATTTCCAATCTCATAGTGTTGTGGTCAGAAACATAGATCAATGGTACAGGATAGAATGCACAAAGATAAACCCACACACATATGGGCACCTAATTTATGACAAAGGAGGCAAGAACATACAATGGAGAAAAGACAGCCTCTTCAATAAGTGGTGCTGGGAAAACTGGACAGCTACATGTAAAAGAAGGAAATTAGAACACTCCCTAACACCACACAGAAAAATAAACTCCAAATGGATTAAAGACTTACATGTTAGACCAGACACTATAAAACTCTTAGAGGAAAACATAGGACAAACACTCTTTGACATAAACCACAGCAAGAACTTTTTTGACCCACCTCCTAGAATAATGGAAATAAAAATAAAAATAAACAAATGGGACTTAATTAAACTTAAAAGCTTTTGCACAGCGAAGGAAATGATAAATAAGGCAAAAAGACAACACTCAGAATGGGAGAAAATATTTGCAAATGAAACAACAAAGGATTAATCTCCAAAACATACAAATAGGTCAGGGAGCTAAATATCAGAAAAACAAACAATCCAGCTAAAAAATGGGCAGAAGACCTAAATAGACATTTGACCAAGGAAGACATACAGATGGCCAAAAGGCACATGAAAAGATGCTCAACATCACTGATTATTAAAGAAATGCAAATCAAAACTACAATGAGGTATCACCTCACGCCAGTCAGAATGGCCATTATCAAGAAATCTAGAAACTATAAATGCTGGAAAGGGTGTGAGGAAAAGGGAACCCTCCTGTACAGTTGATGGGAATGTAAATTCATACGACCACTATGGAAAACAGTATGGAGGTTCCTTAAAAAACCAAAAATAGAACTACTGTATGACCCAGCAGTCCCACTACTGGGGATATATCACAATGTTCATTGCAGCACTATTTACAATAGCCAGGACATGGAACCAACCTAAATGTCCATTGACAGATGAATGGATAAAGACAATGTGGCACATATATACAATGGAATATTACTCAGCTATAAAAGGAAACGAAACTGAGTTATTTGTAGTGAGGTGGATGGACCTAGAGTCTGTCATACAGAGTGAAGTAAGTCAGAAAGAGAAAAATATCGTACATTAATGCATATATGTGGAATCTAGAAAAATGGTACAGATGAACTGGTTTGCAAGGCAGGTATAAAGAGGTAGACATAGAGAACGGACTTGAGGACATGGGCTGGGAGAGCGAAGCTGGGGTGAAGTGAGAGCTGCATTGACATATATACACTACCAAATGTAAAATAGTTGGCTGGTGCGAAGCAGCCGCATAGCAGAGAGAGATTGGCTTGGTGCTGTGTGATGACCTAGAGGGGTGGGGTGGGGAGGGTGGGAGGGAGGCTCAAGAGGGAGGGGATATGGGGACACGTGTATGCATACGGCTGGTTCGCTTTGTTGTGCAACAGAAACTAACACAGTATTGTGAAGCAATTACACTCTAATAAAGATCTATTAAAAAATATTCAGTAAACCATGTTGTAAAGAGATGTGCTGTCATTCAGGCTTTGTTGTTCCATGTATAGAGCACAGGAAGAGTAGACTAAGCATAATTTTTAACGGCCCTAGGATTTTCAGATGGTAAATGAGCATTTGCTCAACTTAAAATCACTGGCTGCATTAACCCCTAACAAGAGAGTCAGCCTGTCCTCTGAAGCTTTGAAGCCAGGCATTGACTTCTCCTTTCTAGCTATGAAAGTTCTAGATGGTATCTTCTTCCAGTATAAGATTGTTTTGTCTACATTGAAAATCTGTTGTTTAGTGTAGCCACCTCCATGAATTAGCTAGATCTTCTGGATAACTTGCTGCAGCTTCTATATCTGCACTTGCTTTTCACCTTGGACTTTCATGTTATGCAGATGGCTTCTTACCTTGAACCTCATGAACCAACCTTTGCTGCCTTCAAACTTTTTTTTGCAGTTTCTTAATCTCTGCCAGCCTTCATAGAATTAAAGAAACCTACTAGGGGAAGGGGAAGCTGGGATGAAGTGAGAGAGTAGCATTGACATATATACACTATCAAATGTAAAATGGATGGCTAGTGGGAAGCAGCTGCATAGCACAGGGAGATAAACTTGATGCTTTGTCACGACCTAGAGGGGTGGGATAGGGAGGGTGGGAGGGAGGCTCAGGAGGACATATGGGGATATATGTATACATATCGCTGATTCACTTTGCTGTACAGCAGAAACTAAGACAACATTGTAAAGCAATTATACTCCAATAAAGATGTTAAAAAAGACTGGAAGGCACACAGGAAGGTAACAATAAATCAGTTCATCCCATTGGAGAATACATAGTAATTGGAGAATTTGCTATATCTATGTAATTGGAGCAAGATGTGGAAATTTTCTAATTGTTAATAATAAACGGTAATATCTTTTATTTGACCACACACACAAAAGAAAGTTAGGCCCTTGCTCTGGATTAGGCTTTGTCTTAAAGGGATGTTGTGGCTGCTTTGATGTTCTATCCAGACCACTAAAACTTTCTCCATATCAGCAATAAGGCTGTTTCGCTTTCTTATTATTTGTGTGTTCCCTGGAGGATCAATTTTAATTTCCTTTAAGAACATTTCCTTTGCATTCACAACTTGGCCATTTGGTGCAAGAGGCCCAGCTTTTGGCCTATTTCAGCTTTCAACATACCTTCCTCATTAAGCTTATTTATTTCTAGCTTCTGATTTAAAGTGGGAGACATGTGACCCTTTCTTATAAGGTTATTAACTGACCTAATTTCAATATTGTTGTGCCTCTGGAAATAGGCCTGAGAAGAGGGAGAGAGATGGGGGAATGCCTGGTCGATGGAGCAGTCAGAATACACACAACACTTATTTTTATTTTTTTATTGAAGTATAGTTGATGTACAATATTATATTTGTTTCAGATATATAATATAGTGATTTAATATTTTTATAGATTATACTCCATTTAGAGCTGTTACAGAAGAATGGCCATATTTCCCTATACTATATAGTATATCCTTGTTGCTTACCTAGTTTATATGTAGTAGTTTATATCTCCTAATCCCTTACTCATATCTTGCCCCTCCTCCTTCCCTCTCCCCACTGGTAACCACTAGTTTGTTCTCTGTATCTGGTGTCTTTTTCTATTTTGTTATATATATTCATTTGTTTTATTTCTTTAAATTCCACATATAAATGATAACATAGAATATTTTTCCTTCTCTTAGTTTACTAAGCATAATACTAATTATGTCTATCCATGTTGTTGCAAATGACAGAATTTCATTCTTTTTTATGGCTAATACACCATTTTATATATATCTCAAAACATCTTTATCCATTCATCTCTTTATGGACACTTAGGTTGCTTCCATATCTTGGCTATTGTAAATAATGCTGCTATGAACCTTAGGGTGCATGTACCTTCTTGAATTAGTGTTTTTAGTTTCTTCAGATATATACCAGGAGTGGAATTGCTGGATCATATGGTAGTTGTATTTTTGGTTTTTTGAGAACACTACATACTGTTTTTCACAGTGGCTGTACCAATTTACATCCCCATCAATGGTGCACAAGGGTTCTCTTTTCTCCACACTCTCTTCAGCATTTGTTATTTGTAGAAATTTTGATGATAGCCATTCTGACTGGTGTGAGGTGGTAACTCATTGTAGTTTTGATTTGCTTTTCTCTGTTGATTAGCAATGCTGAGCACCTTTTCATGTGCCTGATGGTCATCTGTATGTCTTCTTTGGAAAAATGTCTATTCAGGGCTTCTGCCCATTTTTTAATCATATTGTTTAATTATTTTGATTTTGAGTCATATCATTTGCAAATATTTTCTCCCATTCAGGAGGTTGTCTTTTCATTTTGTTGATGGTTTCCTTCACTGTGTAAAAGCTTTTAAGTTTAATTAGGTTCCATTTGTTTATTTTTCTTTTGGTTTCTGTTGCTTTAGGAGATGGACTCAAAAAAATATTGCTACAATTTATGTCAAAGAGTGTTCTGCCTATGTTCTTTTCTAGGAGTTTTATGGTTTCTGCCTATGTTCTTTTCTAGGAGTTTCTAGGTCTTACAGGTAGGTCTTTAATCCATTTTGAGTTTATTTTTTGTATATGGTGTGCTAAAATGTTCTAATCTCATTCTTTTACATGTGGCTGTCCAGTTTTCCCAGAACCACTTAGTGAAGAGACTGTCTTTTCTCCATTGTATATTTTTGCCTCCTTTGTTGTAGATTAATTGAACATAAGTGTGTGGGTTTATTTCTGGACTCTCTATTCTATTCAATTGATCTATGTTTCTGTTTTTGTACCAGTGCTTTGCTGTTTTGATTACTATAGCTTTGTTGTATAGTCTGAAGTCAGGGGGTGTGATACCTCCAAGCTTTGTTCTCTTTTCTCAAAATTGTTTTGGCAATTTGGTGTCTTTTATAGTTCCATGTAAATTTTAGCATTGTTTGTTTTAGTTCTGTGAAAAACGTCATGGGTATTTTGATAGGGATTGCATTAAATCTGTAGATGGCTTTGGGCAGTATGGCCATTTTAACAATGTAATTTTTCCAATCCAAGAACACTGGATATCTTTCCATGTCGTTGTATCATTTTCAAATGCCTCCATCAGTGTTTTGTAATTTTCAGAGTATAAGCTTCTTGGTTAAGATTATTTCTAGGTATTTTACCTTTTTGATATGATTTTAAATAATATTTTTTTCACTTTCTTTTTCTGATAGCTCATTATTAGTATATAGAAAAAACAACAGATTTCTGAACATTAACCTTGTATCCTACAATTTTACAGAATTCATTTATAACACACATGACATTTATTGATTCAGTTTGCCATCTTACATGAGCATGGTTCATGGCACCCCAAAACAATTACAATTGTAACATTGAAGATCATCATAACAAATGTAATAATAATGAAAAAGCTTGAAATATTGCAACAATAACCAAAACACGACACAGAGACTGAAGTGAGTAAATGCTGTTGGAAATATGGCACTGACAAACCTGCTTAACACAGGGTTGCTGCAAACCTTCAATTTGTAAAAGATACAATATCTGGGAAGCACAATAAAACAAGGTATGCCTGTACAGAAGTGCAATCTTGTTAAATATTCACATTATGTTGTTTAGGTCTTTTTTAGCTTTATTGTTTTCTCCCTTCATCTATCATTTACTAATAGAGTATGTTAAAATTTTTCCCTTATGATGATGATTTATCAACTATTCCATGTAATTCTGTCAAGTTATGAAGAATATTTAACATATGTAAATTTATAGTTATCATGTTCTCCTAGGAAATTGAAACTTTTATCAACTGTACCCAGGCTTTATCTCTAGCAATAAATTTGACTTAAAGTTTAGTTTGTCTGATATTACTACTGCCACACCAGTTTTTGTTTTTGTTTTTGTTTTAGCCAGGAGCAGAGAAAGGTTAAAGGGGTGATGTTTAGCTTTACATCCACCTTGCTATCTTTTGTCTTTTCCGTGTCAGGTTTTAGGTGCTTCTCTTAAAAATAGTACATCAAAAAAAAAAAAAAATAGTACATCATTATGTTTATGTATGTTTTAATATGGTCTGACACTTTTTCTCTTTTAATTAGTGAGTATATTTCATTTTTATGTATTTTGATATTTATTCCCACCACTTTTCTGGACTTATTTTGGATCACTCCTCATTCTATTCTTTTCCCTTCACTCTTTGGTAATTACATTCTTTGCTCTTATTTTTTTTTATTAGTTATACAGCTTTTAACCTTCCTACTTAATAAAGTATGAAGTATAAGAACACATTTACTTTCCTCCTAAACAATAAATGGCCTAAGAATGTTTTAAATCTGACCACATCTCACACCTTTATGCTAGTCTTATCTAATTCCTTCTATTTAGGATTATTTTTTAATGTCAGAGACATACCAGCGAGTTTCCTTTCATAATGGTCTATTGGTAGCAAACTCTTTTATTTCTCTGTCTTTATTTCACCCCATTCTTGAAATGTAGTTCATATTTGCTGAGTTTATTTTTTTTCCTCCAGATATACTGAGGATATTTTTCTACTGCCTGAAGCTTCCATTCTTGCTGCCAGGAAGTCTGTGGTCCTTTCTAAGGGGTCTAACTCTCCTCTGTGGATGCTCTTTAAGCTCTTTCTGTCTTTGGTATTATGCGGCTTCACTGTGATATGGTGTGTGTGTGTGTTTATTCCATTTGAGATTATTTGGGCTTCCTGATCTGGGATTAGTGTTTTTCAACAACTTGTGAAGTTGCCAAATTTATCTCTTCAAATATTGCCACATACCATTTCTCTCTATTTCCTTTCAGAACTCAAGATGGATATATATTAGACATTAGATATATATTAGATATATAGAGATATATATTAGATAGTATTCACACTTTTGATTAAAATCTCTTTTATAATTTACATGTATAATGCTGCATTTTGGGTATTTGGTTTGATACTCCACTAATTTCTTGAGCTACATTTAATCTGTTTCTAACTTGTCCACGGAGTTTTTAGTCTTAATTATATTTTTAAATTTATAGAGTTTCATTTAACTCTTTTCTAATTCTGTTGATTTTTAAAAGCATCTCTCCTTTCTCACACATAAGTTCCAGTTTTACTTTTTTTAACATAGGTATTTAATATTCTGTGCCTGGTCATGTCAACTTCTAAATTTTCTGGGCCTTATTCTGTGGTCCTTGTTGCTTCTTGCACACATTCTTGTGAGAGTTTGTGAGTTTGTGTTTGTGTGTGATTTTAATCTCAAAGCTCACATGTTTTGGAACTTTTGGAAGTTCCTGGAGGCCTCAGTGGAAGGTGTATTCTTTAAGAGTGGATATGTATTTGCACTTGGGAGCATTACGAAGGTAATCTCACCTTACATTTGATTCTCATTTTGAGGGGGGTATTTGGACCCCTACATTACATGAGGTCTGGGAGATGGTTACACGTTATCAGGGCAGACTTATTTCCCTGCACTCAACGCCAAATTCTAATCAAGCAAGTTCATTTCCATGTCATATTTATACTCAGGATAGAGCATTTTGGGAAAGAGAAGTAATTGTTGAGCAGCCTTTCCTGTCACGAAGGGAAGGAGAAAACAAAAGAGTAGATAAGTAGAAATAAAAGTAAAATGGACTGTTTAGTTAAACAAGAGAGAGAATTTTAGGGGAACATAAAGAGAGAACAGGGAACAAACTATAAAAATAGTAGAAAAGTCAACAAATCACAAGGATCAGCAGTACTGGTTAAGTATTGGATTACAAAAGGAAAGGAAGGAAAGTGACAAGTACAACATCTCGTATGGACCAGGCACTATGTATGCACTCACCATTTTAGGTCATTTAATCTTCTCAGTGATAGTGTCAGGTAGTACTGCTATCTTAATGGAAGCCCTCTGCTTGATTTTTTATATCTAAAGCTGCACTGTCCAATGCAATAGCAACCAGCCACATGATATTTAAATTTAAAGTAAATAAAACTAAGTATTTGTTTTCCTATTTGTATTAGGCACATTGCACGTGCTTGATAGCTACATGGCTAGCAGCTATCTTCTTGTGTAGTACAGACAGAACATTTCCATCATTACAGAAGTTCTGTGGGATCACACTCATCTAAGTGCCTTCAAAGAGATTCTTAGTGAATGATTGTCTGATGATTCTGACAAAGCATCGTCTCTGGGCACTCCTTAATTTCTAAGTTCTACTGATGAAAGAATGTACATTTTCTAGCATGCTTGCAAAAATGTTGTATACCCTTCTAAAAGTGAATTAATGTCTGAGAATATTCAAAAAGGCACAAATAAAATAACAGATTTAATTATTTGCTAAATCAGGCAAGTATGAACCAGCATGTATAAAGGTATATAAGCCTAAGTCAACTGAAGCTTAATAATAAAAAAATAAATGTCCACACCTGCTAATATTTGATGTTTCTTCATTGGATTCTAAGAAAAAAATTCTTCACAACACGTAATATCTTTACAGAGCTTAAAAATGAGGCTCTAACCATTATTTGATTTTTAGTCATGAAGAATTAAACTAAAAACTGTAACAGTCTTAATTTTTATTATTTTAAATTATGTTATTAATTATAAACCAGTATTTATTATTTTATTGGCACATATGGTGTCTTTTCAACATCATTTTCCTCTGGTACTCTATTTTATTAAAACATGCAACATATAATTCCTTTTCTCTTTACAATAGTACCTTAAATACAAATTAATAGGCATTGAGCCATATAAAACACCTCTCTCCCATCTCCTTTCAATAGTCTTAAACACAGGATTCTGGTAACAATAAAAAAAATATATAAACATAATTTTAGGCTATATTCTATGATAAAATATATTTGACTTTCTTTTCCCTACATTTAAGCAAGAAACAACAAAGTATCATCTGCTATTGAGACTTTAGATAATTATTCTGACATGATTTACTTTTATTTTTTTTTGCGGTACGCGGGCCTCTCACTGTTGTGGCCTCTCCTGCTGCGGAGCACAGGCTCCGGACGCACAGGCCCAGTGGCCATGGCTCACGGGCCCAGCCACTCCACGGCATGTGGGATCCTCCCGGACCGGGGCACGAACCCGCGTCCCCTGCATCGGCAGGCGGACTCTCAACCACTGCGCCACCAGGGAAGCCCCATGATTTACTTTTAAAACTGATTTTTCAAAGACAAAGTTTTCTGACTCTGCAGAACATCAAGAATCTTTGCAAAAAGAAGTTGGAAACTTTTTAAATGATAATACCATTGTAGATGTTCCATCAGGGAAAAGATGTTGGGTAAGATGTCTTCAACTTCTCCAAACTCCAGGGAACAAGGCCAGATTTCACATCAGCAAACAAACAGATAATAACTGAGAAGCTCAAGGTGGCTCTGAAATCAGTGATCTTCCTCTTAAGTTCTGTAGACGAGCCCAGTGCCATGAACTGAAATATTCATGGGAAGAATACCACCTCGGCTATAACTGGCACTCACAGAACACACTCACTAAACGCTCCCATCTTTCCACTGGAAATCTTAAAGAATCTGTAATACCATCACCATATCACTTGTGAATTAGAGAGAGAACAAAGTTTATACTTTGCTTTTGAAAGAAAGCCAAAAAAAAAAAAAAATACAAGCCACCTATACATTTTGGCTAATCTTTTACCCAGAACTTATAAAGGATAAATCCTAATTTTTTTTGTTTGTTTTTAGTTACAGACAATCCATGAATTTTTGATCATGGAAGGATTTCAAATGGACTGTTAAGAATCGTCCAAAAGTCAACACAGAGACGGGCTATAATATTTGAGGCACCAGTTTCTGAAGAAAATGTCCCTGGGTATCTACCTACCTACCAGTTTTCTGAAAATCTCTAAATAAACTCTGATTTTTGTTCTATTTTCATGATGCTATGTTTAAATATTTTGAGTTGTGTCACTGAAATAACTGGAATTACCTACAGTGACTTGTTTTCACTTTATTTTTTATTAAGGTATAACATAAATTTGGCGAGATGTACTAATCCTACGTATACAGCACAATGAAGTGTTACCTTTGTACACACCAACATGTGTAGCCAGATCAAAACACACATCTTCAGCAACGCACGCTTGCTCTTTCCTCTGCCCAGTCAATTCCTCTTCCTAAGAGGTGACTATTAGTTGCACTTCTATCACATTCCATTAATTTTGCCTGTTCTCTAACTTCATACAAATAGAATAACAATGAATACACTTTTTGTGCCTGTTTTCTTTCACTCAACACAAGATCTTGAGAGTCATCCATGGTGTTCATGTGTATGTTCTTCATTCCTAGTTTTAATTGCTGTATTCAGAATATAGTTTCTCAGTTTCAGGATTTTTTACAGGAGTATTTTTAAGAGGATTTCTTTGTAATGGAGAGAAAGTATTTGAAATTGAAAAGCAAAAGTAATTTTGAACATACATTAGATACATTCAATTCTTGAGAGGAAACCATTGACCAAAATTTCCCTTGATTTGCCCAGGGTCTGTACTCTGTAACTTTGAACATAATACTAACAGGATCTTATTTGATTTATAAAAAAGACAAATTATTCTCTTTCCTCTGGTGAGAATAATAAGATGAATCAGTTAAAGAAATCTAGGTGCTTTGCTCCAATTACAGGGAATGCAGTGTTAATATAAAGTCATTGTTCTGATGATTCTAATACTAATTTAGAACTTCTCTTTCACGTACAAAAAATGACTTCTTGCCTCACATTCAAGTGGTAAAGAAAACACTCATTTACTACCTGATTCACCCCATTAAGCCTCATTTTAAGGTGTTTCCTGACTCTAGACTTTCATGTCTGTTGAATTCTTGCTAAAACTCCAGCTGGAATTTCTGGAAGAAGTGGTCTTCATAGTTATGCAACATTGGGAAGTAAATCTATTTTGAATATTTTAAAATAATGTTTTCTTGATGTAAAACATGTATTCAAAGAGTCTCCTGAATTCAGGGGTGTCTCTAAACTGTGCATTTTAAATAGACCCGCCAAGTGTTAAATAGCTCTTAACTTTGCAATCACACTCTCCTTAATGTAATACTTGGCATACAGCTCAAGTGCAGTGCCCACTTGAGACTGTTATATTGTTAGTAAAAGGTGGAAGGCATCTCTAATTGAAGCTTAAGTCAGTCTTTCTCCCAATGTAATGGTCTTTTGTATCTTTCGTTTCAATTCCATGTGGATTGGGGGAGAACATTAAATTCAGTCCTTAATCCCCATTGCAAAGTCACGAATGTATTTTACCAAAATATCTCTATACAAGTATATTCTTATACTTACACAAATATAAGAGATTATCTTGGAAGAGTTGTTTGAAATCACTTGTAAACCAAGCATCGGATTTCTCATTTCTGCAGCTGAAACAGTAGCTTCTTAAGACACGCAGCATGGCAGGCATGGTTTTATTTATTTACTTCCAGTATGACCTTACTTTTCATATTAATGCTTAAAGTGCACTCTGACTGAGACAAAATCATCTTTGAGAAGCAGCTCTTGAGCCAAACGAAGATCACAGTGGGACGATCTGTTTAAAGAACGGCCATTATGGAACCACAAGAGCACTACTCATAACATCGTCACTCACTCCTAAAACTGTATTCCTGTGGGTCCCACAAATTTCTAACTCTAAGCAGCCAACATCCAGAGACATGGTTGACTTTAAAACCAAGAACCGAAATATCTGAAAAGTAACCACATCAAGGACCTCTGTTTTTGGGTCACAATCAGTTTTCTGCAGCACTGGCTCTCTAGGTGCCGTCCTCAGATGCGCACTGTCAACACCATCTTGAGAACTTGAGAGGTACCACCCAGACCTACTCAATCAGAGACCCTAGGGTTGGGGACAAGCTCTCTAGGGGATTCGGAAGCACACCAAAGTTTGCAAACCACCGTTTAATAGAAATATGCAATGGAATATTACTTAGCCATAAAAAAGAAAGAATGCCATTTGCAGCAACATGGATGGACCTAGAGATTATCATACTAAGTGAAGTAAGTCAGACAGAGAAAGACACATATCATGTGACATCACTTATATGTGAAATCTTAAAAAAATGATACGAACGAACTTATTTACAAAACAGAAGCAGACTCACAGACATAGAAAACAAACTTATGGTTACCAAAGGGGAGGAGGGGAGGGATAAATTAGAAGGTTGAGATTAACATATACACACTACTATATGTAAAATAGGTAACCAACAAGAACCTACTCTAACAAGAACTATACTCAATATTTTGTAATAAGCTATAAGGGAAAAGATCTGAAAAGGTATATAATATATATATATGCATGTATAACTGAATCACTGTGCAGTACACCTGAAACTAACACAGTATTGTAAATCAATTATACTTCAATAAAAAAGAAAGTAGAAAAAATGTTTTAAAAAATCAAGTTGTATATAGTTTGCAAAACAAAATTCTCTATTGTCTATTACTTTGAATTGAATTAAAACTTTTCTATGAAACCTAAAGAAAAAGAAATATTGAACTATAAGAATATGAGAAGCTCTAAAAGAAAAATTAGAGGTCAGTAATTAAACTTTCAATTAAATTAAGCAAAAAAATCACCAGACTAAATCAACGTAATTAAAACTTTCCTGTTTTCCCACCTCTTGTGAGAAAATAGAAGAGTTTTTATCTCCCAGAGATCTATGACTATAATAAAATAACAGTCCATGCAAAGGTGAATGAGTCATTCATAGAGTAGAAATCCAAAGTTTGTACTAAGGCCCACTAGCTGGTGCATTAGAATAAAAAAAATGTAGAAATGACTTATTTGCACCTCTATTTTTCTTTCAAGCATTCCTGTCTGATCTGTTCCCTGTCCTGTCTTCATTCTTAGCTGCATGTCTGTCATTGCCTCTTAGTGCCTTGTGTTTCAAATCACTCACTTTAATGATAGAACACAACTCTTTTGGAAATTTCAATGACTCCAATATTGAAATGACTGTAATAAAGTTATGCATTCCGAAGGAGGCTTTGAAAAGCTTATTTTTTCACCTTTGGATAATGGCCCAGACAACTGGTTACCTGCATTATCCATGAAGGCAAGAAGGAAATCTGTGAAGATACACACACACACACACACACAAACACACACACACACACTCTTTCTTCAAGATTCAGCAAGTTGGCAAGTTGGTAATTAGTAAACCTAAAAATATGGTTTCTAAAAGACATAAGATCAAACATTCTTAGACTCAAAAGCAGCTACTGCCAAGCAAAATTTGGCATGGCACTTTTGAACCCCCAAAATTAAATTTAGCTTTTCTTACTGCAGGGCAGAAGCAACATGAAAAAAAGTGTTCAATATCAAATTTCAGTTAGATTTTCCTAATTGAAAAATGTGAGGACATGAAGTTCAAGAGATAAGACATGAGGCTCCCAACTTTCTTTATGCTGGTGAGCACGCACGTTTGACAGCTTTGGAGCACATGGCTGCATTCAGAATTCTGGCCTTAGGGCATTCCATGTCAGAATGTCAGTTGCTATGGACAGACAGAGTGACTGGTGGTTTAAAGTCACAGCACCAACACAAACTCAGGGGTCACCCGTAGAAGCCCTCCTTCCTTGTCTTTCTCTTATCTTGTTAAAATTCTTTACCCCCATCTTTTGAAGACTCTTTTAGGATTCTTTGTCACCAACCCCTTAAATAATGTGATTCTCCAGAGATCCTCCTAATTCTAGTTTCGTTTTATTCACTTTCTTGGGAACAATCTGCAAACTCGTAAGTGCCTGTCCTAGGGGAGATGCTTGGATTCTCTGCTTATACATGCGCTAGGCTTACGAGGGGGGACAGGCCGGAGCAGGAAAGAATGGGTTCAGTTTAGGAGTTACACGTAAAACCCAACTGTAGGGAAAATAGGCACATAGTTTTCTCCAATCCACTTTATAGGCAATGGATTAATGTGTCAATTGCCATCTATCTGGCATCCTCCTTTCTTTCTCAGTTGGCTTCACATTCTGGGAGAGTGGAAAGAACGGGAGGGATGACAACATGATTAGCAACCCCCTAAACTCCAAAAAGTGAAACAAACTGAAACAGAACATTGAAGGGAACGTCTCAGTCCCACCTCTGAGCTCCAGTCCCTTTCCATCCATCTAGCACCTTCTCATTTCCTGTTAATTGCAGCATCCTCTTTTTTTTTTGATAACTACTGCTGTTCCACTCCAGCCATGGGCTCCAGTGGGGACCACTAACCCTAGGACCCTGGTTCTCTGGCCACTGGGGTAGACACATAACCCACGATGTGACAACTGACGTTCTTTCTTAAGAAAGCTTTAGCAGGGAGGGACTTATTCTCTGGTGGCAAAGCTCTGAAGATATAAACAGATGGGCACCATTTCCCCACTGCAAAGAGAAAATGAAACCAGGATGCAGAGAGGAGGAGAGATGGGAGACAGCATCCTGTCTGATTCCAACTGCTCCTATTCCCAGGTACAATGTTTCCCTTCCCAATTTTATAGAATAAACCTGCCCACTTTAGTCCAAAACAGTGTGATCATTCACAATAAAAAAATTCCAGACTAATAAAACATTACTCAACCAACTAAATTTCAGATAGGTTAAGGAGATAAATGTAAAAAAAATACCATAAAATCTAAAAGAAAGCAAAAAAGTATGTCTCATAAATATCAGATGAAAAATTTTTCTCCAAGCTTAAAAATGAAAGATGATACAAAGGAAATGTCAGATAAAATGGAAAAACAAAAATAATAAGCACTTCTGTTTGTCACAATCCTAATCAAAAAACATAATCGGACAGAAGAAACATAGCACGATATTTACTAAAAATTTCAAGAAGTGATTACTCTGTAAAATGGTTATATAAATTGATAAAGGATGGTAACAATGTTCCCAGTATTAAAATGGGTCAGATATATAAAGAGACAAGTCACAAAGAGAAAGGATGAATGGCTAATAAACATTTAAAAATGTATCACTGATACAAAGAAATGTAAGGTAAATTACAGCTTTCAGTCAAATGTTGTATGCTGTGTGTGTGTGTGTGTGTTATAATTTAGAGACACACACATACGCATGCTTACATGTGAAATGAGCATTTTTATATACAATTTATGGATATATATACTGCTGTTTTGGAAGCAATTCAGTACTTTTTCCCAGCAGCCTTTACAATCTTCATTCCAATTATCATCTTACAACTTCATTTCTAGGAATCTATTACAAGAAAATAATGCAAAATTACCCAAAGAATTCTTATGCCTAAAGATGATTGTGGAAGTGACAAACTAGAAGTAATCCAAATGTATTATAAAAGGGGCACTTGAAATAAAATTTGACGTATCCATTTATTATTATTTCACTATTGAAATAATGTTAATGAAGAATTTATAGTAAGATTATAAAAATGGTTCTGCTTCAAGGTAAAGAAGAAAGGTATGGTATTATACACATGGAATTATTTCAATTACATTAAACATAGATAAAGAATAAATAGTGGAAATAATATACCCCAAATTTAATAGTCCTTAACTCTGAGTAGTGAAATCATAGGTAATTTTTATTTGCTTCTCTATGATTTTCTTTATTGCACCCAATAAGTATTTACTATTTTTGTTATAAAATTGTTATATGCAAAGGTTTAAAACTTTCCTAGCAGTATTTTTAAAACACTGCTTCTGAATTACAGAATCGACTCTGACGTGATTATTCAGAGTCTCGGGTAATCATAGTAAACTTCAGCCTCTTCCCTGGGATTCTCTCCCCTCAGTCCTACACACATTTCCTGAACTGCTAGCTTCCTGTTGTGCTAGTTTGTGACACAGTATTTTGAGAGAGAGAGAAAAAAATTACTTATATGCAGATACTGAGTGACATTAGCTTCTTCTAACTAGGCAATGTAATTGCAACAGAAACCACAGCTAACCAAAACCCAATTATAACTCCTGCTCACATAAAATAAAACATCCATTTCACTAATCACATCCTGACTGGACCGTCCTTTCTCCATGGCTTCTCTATATAAGCTTTTCTGATTCAAATACATAATCGGCAAGTTCGCTCCAGCTTGATTGACCTAGTTTAGCAGAAGTTCTGCAGCCTGAATTGGAAATGCTACAGCTGAAAGGAAATTTCAAATATAAGTATCAATTAAAACATCTTTTCCATTTTATTTTGGAAATTAAATACTGGTTAACAGACATACTTTTATATTTTTTTAACTTTTTTTTATTGGAGTACAGTTGATTAACAAGGTTTTGTTAGTTTCAGGTGTACAACAAAGTGATTCAGTTATACACATACAAGTATCTATTCTTTTTCAAATTCTTTTCTCAATTAGGTTGTTATAGAATATTGAGCAGAGTTCCCTGTGCTACACAGTAGGTCCCTGTTGGTTATCCTTTTTTTTTTTTTTTTGCGGTACGCAGGCCTCTCACTGCTGTGGCCTCTCCCATTGCGGAGCACAGGCTCCGGACGCGCAGGCTCAGCGGCCATGGCTCACGGGCCCAGCCGCTCCGCGGCATGTGGGATCTTCCCAGATGGGGGCACGAACCTGTGTCCCCTGCATCGGCAGGCGGACTCTCAACCACTGCGCCACCAGGGAAGCCCCGTATCCTTTTTTTTTTTTTTAAGATTTTTTTGATGTGGACCATTTTTTAAAGTCTTTATTGAATTTGTTACAATATTGCTTCTGTTTTATGTATTTTTGGTTTTTTGGCCGCAAGGCATCCCAACCAGGGATTGAATCTGCACCCCCTGCATTGGAAGGCGAAGTTTTAACCACGGGACCGCCAGGGAAGTCCCTGGTTATCCATTTAAAATATAGCAGTGTGTATATTAGAGTCAGAGAAATCACTGATATCACTTGAATGAGGCCTAGGAGATGTGAAAACGAGGGACAGGTCACACGGAAATGCATTGAAATCCACTTTTGTATTTAAGAAGAAAATGAGGTACGTTGGCTGGGTGGAGGCCAGATTAGACCGCCTCGTTCATTTCTCACAGAGCCAGGACCTCAAAGCTCCGCACCATCGCTGCCACTGCATCCCAAATACAGCAAGTCCTCCCTCCTTCTGCCTGTCCCCCTCCCTTCTTGTATCTTTGCAACTGACTCCCAGCTTTCACTCACCATCCCTCCCTGACTTTAATCCTATAAATGATAATTAACACATGATTTAAAATTTAAAAATGCTTTGTTACTGTTAAGCCAACTAAGACCTATTCTATGCGAAACCTTAAAAAGGGGCCATGATTTGTGTTAAGACTAGACTAGCTATGGGTTATGCAGAGTAGTTTACTAACCGCAAAAAGAAAAACTTTTTACCAGTGTTTATAAAGTGATAGGTTCAAGAAAAATCCAGCTGAGACCTCAACGTCTAATCCACTCTGCAGTGATATTTGCATTTTATAATGACATCTATAATATTTCACACTTGTATTTATTTCAAAATAGCACTTTAGTAATAAATACCAGTTCTGCCCATCTCTTTGGTACGAAAAAATTTCCCCAAGAACTGAAAATGTTAAATTGTTTGGTTCACTCTCTCTTATTATAAAGTCCTCCATGATTTCAGAATAAGTCAGAGGAAAGGTCACAATTATATTGAAAACCAGGACTGCATGAGGCACATAGCATCTGCTGATATGTGAAAAATATATATATATTTTTTCTTTTCTTTCGTTTCCATTACTTTAATACATGTGTGGATATACATATAAGTTATATAAAAATCAAACACACGCATATATATGACATACATGATAAGTTATTGGTCAAAATAAAAATATTTTAAAAGAATATAATTTAAAAATGTTAAGGACTGACTCCTATTGTATAAATAATGGAGTGATAGAAAGAAGAAAGGCTAGGGATTTTCACTGAGCTCAGTAACTTCTATAAAGCTTCACTTCTTTTTCTGTCTTTGGTAAGGTTTCTTGTAAATGATACCATTTTAAAAGCTCTGAGCAAAAACTCTCAGACTGGGAGACACCTTTCGTTTGAATGCTAGACCCCCAAGACAACTGGGAAAGACTGACATGGAGCCTGGCAGCCCACAAGTAAACCATTTACAGTGACTCTCCAGGACTGCCCTCCCAAGTGTGGACTCCACCTTTGATGTGGACAAACTGAGGTTGCCAAGGTTGTATAAAGTGAAGGAAAAAGAGGGGGGTAATGAGAAGAGTCAGTGTTATCGGTCTGAGGAAGCCCTCGTTCTGGGCTGACTAAAGATCTTTAGCAATGTTAAACTCAGAACCATCATGGTGCTTTCCACTATCTGTAATTCAACAGTATTTTTTAAAATTGTTAATAATTTTAAAATGATGATAAATACATTTAAGAATACCCAGCAGTATTTTGAACTTTCCCGTGAGGTCTTCTTTTTGCATTCAATGTTCTTTTACAAGGTAGTAAATACAAACTTTAACTCAAAAATGATCAGGTTCTGGGTAAAAAGTTAGACGAGCAAGTGCCAGAGATCTGCTGTACACCCTAGTGCCTGTAATTAACAGTCAGGCACTGTGCACTTAAAGTTTTGTTCAGATTAAGTGTTCTTACCGTGAAAAAAAAAAAAGAAGAAAAGAAAGCCAGAGGGATACTGGAAACTTTTAGAGGTGGAGGATATATTGCGTACCTTGATTATGGTAAAGGTAACACAAGTGTATACATATGTCCAAACTCACCAAATTTTATATATATATTAATCATGTGCAGTATTTTGTATGCCAATTCTATCTCAATAAATCTTGAAAAAAATCAGATTCTACTGCTTCTCTGGAGCCTGAGCATGTAAAGTCGACAGGTGAATCCATCTCTGCCTCTGTGGCCCACAGTTGTCTGGGTTTACCATGTCCATGTGGTCTCAAATGGTTCAGCATATTTTTCATATGACAATAATTTCCATGATGGTATGAACGTTTTTTCTAGGTTAAAATTAAAATTGAAGTTCTTATCCTTAAAAAAAAGTTGATTCACTGACCAAAATACTGCTTGAATTTAAAATTAGCTAAGTATATTTTTGATTGTTTCATTATTTTTATAAATCTGAAATGTTAATATTTTTAAGAAATGTCTTTGGGGCTTCCCTGGTGGCGCAGTGGTTAAGAATCTGCCTGTCAATGCAGGGGACATGGGTTCGAACTCTGGCCCAGGAAGATACCACATGCCGCAGAGCAACTAAGCCCGTGCACCATAACTACCGAGCCTGCGCTCTAGAGCCCGCGAGCCACAACTACTGAGCCCATGTGCCACATCTACTGAAGCCCGTGCGCCTAGAGCCCCTGCTCCACAACAATAGAAGCCACTGCAATGAGAAGCCCGCGCAGCGCAACGAAGAGCAGCCCCTGCTTGCCGCAACTAGAGAAAGCCGCGCGCAGCAACGAAGAACCAAAGTAGCCAAAAATAAATAAATAAAATAAATAAATTTAAGAAATGTCTTTGAATTCTTACCACTAATTAAGTGAATATAAATATGACCTATTGACAATTATAAAGTAATTTCACCCACGGTTAAGAAATCACTTTGAAGCGAACCTCCTTCACCTCATTTCCAAAAATACCCACAAAACCACTGAATTTGCTTGAGTAAATCTTTAAAGCAATAGTGACTCAGGCACTACTGTCAATGTCAAGGAGTGGTAGTATCACTGCTTTTGTGTCTTATCGGTCACATCCGTGTTAGCCCAAAGAAGTTTCACTGCAGTAAAGGGCTATCTTATTGGAAATCTGTCAGTTTGCCTGTTTTTCTTCTCCAGGACACAATAGATGAGACCTTAAGTCTTTCATCTAGTCAAATCTGGAGTCGTTCCTCTCTTGACTTTTTCAAACTCTCAGAATGTGGTTTGTCTAATCTTCAAACTTTGTTCCTTTGCAAAATTATATTAATATTTATACATCAGATGGGCCCAAGTTCTAAGCTTTCAATCCACTCAACAGACTACTTTGGAGAGTCCCTGATTGCCAAAATAAATTTCCTAAATACCTTTAGTCTTCAGAAAACCAAAATGGAGAGGGAGAGGTGTAAATAGCAGAATCAAATTTCTGATGCCTTGGTGGCAACTGTATGTGGGCAGGAAAGAAGAATATAATTCAGTTGTAGGTAAAGGTCAAACCTAGAAAATTTATTAGAAAAGAGCTGACAATCTGAGGCATTGGGGAAACTCTAGTATAATTATCACGATTCCTACTTATTCAGTACTTAACAATGGACCAGGTGCTGTGCTTCACTTGGATCACGCCATTTAATCTCCACAACGACTTAGTAACTCAGCTGTGGTTTTCACCCTCATTCACAGATGAGGAAGCTGAGGCTTAGAGATATGACACCTAGGTCCACAGTGTCTGATTAAAACCTTTTGGAACTAAATGATCTTTGAAATTCAGAAATGTTATCAGTTATTATTGTTTTTAGAAGGTAACATCATACATGAACCATAAATCGTACAACCTCACGATAGCATATAGGGTGATACCAGCAAACGTAGACTCTTCACACACTAAGTGGGATAAGTAAACATTATAAATAGCTCATGTCAGCTCAGGACGGGTGGTACTGTAGTCAGAGCATTGGGATTTCAGAGCTTTGTGGATTTCAGAATTGTGGACTTATCACATGCTGGAAGTTACATGACTGGTCATTGATAGATTTGAGTCTTAAACAGTCAGGCTGATTTCTAAGCCCATGCACTTGCCCCTAAGCCACTTTCAGTGGCTTCAAAGAAGAGGAATCCAAGGACCAGAGTGTTTAAGTAACCCTGGAATTCAAACCCATATTTGTCCAACTCCAACATGTAGACTCTGCTTTCAGACTCTTGGGTCAGTTTTTGTGCATGTTAGTTGATATCTTGCTTCTATTCTGCTAACGTACTTTATTACCATGGTTGGTCACCTGTAAATAAGCATTATTATTCATTCATGGGACTATTCTGCCCTCAGATTTCCTCAGGACAATACACAACATGCATTACTGCTAACCCAACCAAAACGCTATACTAGGATATTACGTGGATGTGACTTCTACAAAGCTTGTGTAGTCAACTATATTTTTAAAAAGAAATTAAAGAACAAAAGCTGAAATTGCATCACATCTGCCTATATTTTAATACATAAATTACTTTCACTCAATTTTGTTATGTACAAGATTCTGATTATTTTGTTAAGCAGTTTCATTCTAAAATAAACCTATAAAATGACTAAATTACGTGCAAATACCACACATCCTAGAAGCCAATAAGTAACATATTTGAAAAAAATTACTTTCATATGACTAGAAAATTATTTGCTGTAACCACATTTTTTGGGGGGGAAGAAAACTTTGCAGTACAATGTAATGTAAATTGAGATGGACTACAAGTCAGAAGACTTATTATTTCTGGTTCAAAAGCTTCTTTGTCATGGGACTTTGGGCAAATCATATATTTTCTTTCTATTTTAGTTTTCTCGTCTGTGCAAAAAACTATCAACAAACACTAAAGGAGTGTGAGATGTTGAAATTATATAAACAAGTTAAAATAATTTAAAAATTCTATAATGCCAAAAATGTATCTCTTTTTAGAAACTCATGATATTGTAAAAAAAATACGTTTGTACAAGTTTGAAATTTTGAAGATTCTTTTCTACTGGTTTTGAAATTAAGTTTATCTATGCTAGAAAATGGTCAACATCATTTCTTAAAAGTTAAGATGGAATGAAAGGCCATAGTTGTTAACCAGATATATTCACGAACAAAGAATTTTCTTTATTATGTTTGGCTTGTTTGTCCAGAACATAGAGTAGTAAGGGCAATATTATTCTAATAAAGTTCAACTTGGCATTCTACCTTAAATCTCACATGAACACGTTAAACAAGAGTAAGTTTGGATACTTTACTTTTATTGTAACATGTTCTCACAAGTTTTCCATGTAAGCCAAGATTTTTAAAACTCTCAAAGATCCTAGTGAACATGTACATATTCATAAATAAAATAGTCTCAGTCTTTATTCCTTTAACACCCAAGTAACCATACTGCAGTTTTGAAAGAAACTTCTTTTGTGGCGGATCTAGAAAACGGTGCTATATTTTCTTACTGATAAAGAAAGGAAAAAATTTAACAGGACATCAATTTTGAGTAATGCCTGGTACTGTTGCATTATCCACACGATTGCATGAAATCTTCACAGCACACCTGGATAGGTATTACTAGTCCTAGTGTACAGAGGCTCAGAGAGATGAAATACCTTCATGATGATTCCACGGCTGTCTGATGGAAAAGACAGGAGTCCAACCCTCAAATACCAGGCCTAAGGCCCAGTTTCTCTGCAATCTGCCACAGTCTATCTTTCTGTGCTTTTATAGTTCCACACAGTAAGACTTTTCGTCAAAGATGTCAAAGATTTAGGGCTATCATAATCTTCCAAGACTCAATAATTTAAATGACTGGTCTATGCAGATTGTATAAGATATGAGAACATTATGTAAGAGACATTCCATACAACTCAACCATAAAACAGAACAACATTTTGCCATTTGCAGCAACATGAATGGATCACGAGGGCATTATTCTGAGTGAAATAAGTCAGAGAAAGATAAGTACTGTGATATCACTTATATGAGGAACCAAAAATACAACAAACTAGTGAATAAAACAAAAAAGGAAGCAGACTCACAGATACAGAGAACAAACTTGTGATTATCAGTGGGGAGGGGGAGGTACAAACTGTTGGGTATAAGATAGGCCAAGGATGTACTATATAACACAGGGAATATAGCCAATACTTTGTAATAACTGTAAATGCAAAGTGACCTTTAAATTGTATAAAAATGATTAATGATTAAAAAAAGAGACATTCCAGAAAAGTACCCAGTTCTTTCTTCCCAGAAAAAACTGTGGGAACTACCAGCCTAACAATTAATGCAGAAATGTGGGGAAATGAGCCAACCAAATGAAAACTAAAATAGCAACCATCTTTTTTTCAATCATATTAACTCCTTCCATCTTCCCTTTCTGTGGCTGGAGAAAAGTAAATATAATCTTCAAGTAATATTATATGTTCAAGGAAAATGCAAATGCACGTATTTACCAGACCAAAGTAGTAAACATTTGTCTCTACGGGTTACCAGAAATTACTATTTCATAGCAACCATACTGTACTCAGAGTTGCCTCATTTCTACTAAATGAACAATACAGTGGGACTTCTAAAAGGAATGTCTGGAGCTTGAGCAATAACACAGTAAAATTAAGGGGATGTCAGTGGGACTAGATGTTTGTAATTACATGTAAACCGCTGCGACGGTGGTGAAAACTAGCTGAGAAAAGGCAATAAAACCTGAGGCTGATCAATAAGCAGGAGAAGACTTCTCATATAGTCCTGTGCACTTGTTGGCAGATAATTACCGCAAATTACATTGATCTTCAGAAAAGTACACAGACCACATCAGATGAGTGAAATACTACCTTAGTGAGATTTTTAAAAAATATCTTGTGGTTCAGCTAAAACTCTTTACCTTCATACATTTTCCCCTTCTTGACTGGATGTCCTAACCAAAAAGTCTTTAACGATACTATTCATAATAATTTATTTGTCAGTACTATTGTATAATTAATTTTAATACAATTCTACAAAGAAATATTTATTGGATACTGTGTATCAGGCTGTGTTCAAAGAGGAAAAGGTTTATTTAATTCTGACCACAGCCCATCGAGATAAGTGGTGTTATCTCCACTTACAGATGAGAACACTGCATTTCAGGAAGGGTAAGTGACTTGCACATAGCTGGGAAGTAACAGAGTTGGGGTTTGAAACCAGCAGTCTGGTTTCCAGGCGCAGGCTCAGTGATCACACTACACAACTTCTATGAGTGCCAGAGCAGTTCCTGTGTGCCAGACACTGGTCATACCCTGCCCACATCACTTCACTTTACTGGCTCAGAAAGCAAGCTCCCAGTAGCTACGATGCTCTGTATTTTACTAAGGAAACTGAGGTTCAGAGGATTTAACAAATCTGCTCAAGGCCCATAGCTACCAAGTGGTGAAAACAGACTATGACTTAGGTCTTTCTGACCCCAGACCTCTTCCCTGTCTACTCTTCTGTGCCTTGGCTTTGCCAGTTACTTTCTCAGCAAGTTTACATTAGTTGCATGAGATCAAATGCCAGAATGGTTTGGAAATAGTCGTAAGATGAAAAACAAGGTCAGACGTGTCTTTAATAATTAGGACTCACTCAAGATTGCAATAAACCATGTCTGTTACACCACTATTCACTGTGTTACCCTTCAGCTCTGGTTGCTCTCCTGTTTTATGTGTATCATACGTTTCAGAAGCATATCATCTTTCCCTGACGTAAAATTATGCCCTCACCAGTATATCTCTTTGCTCTTTAAAAGGAGCTAGTTTTATACAATTGTAAGCCACATTTCATGATCTGTTGCACTCCAGAATATGTCTGTGTCCAATAGAATAGCACCCAAATAGTGTGTATGCTCAGGTGGATTAAAAATACAATTTACATATCCATCAGGATTTGGTGGCATTTCTGTCAAGAATTTACATACATTTTGAAACTACTTGGGAAGGTATCTGCAATGAAATTATTACCCAGATGTTTTACTTTGTTCTATGTTGCTTCATTTACTAATATTTCAATATTTCCTATTTCATTATTATGTTTTAATCTGCTTCCTTTTTAAGGGGAAGATAATAAAAGATTATCTTGTTGATCTTATGGGATTTTGCAAAATATTCTTTTATCCATGTTTCACGAATCCTAAAAGAGGTAAGGGATGCATGTCATAGTATCTGTTTTTAAATCAATGTGAATTAATATTTACTTTTAGCTAGAAAATTATCCTCTGATACTTCTTGATAAAACTGGAACATTTCAAATCAAGTACCATTCCCATATTGCTCTGTTTTCTTTGTCCCAAACTCAGGCTTTAATCCCTCCCCCTTTTCCCAAACCCTGCCATGTCACCCTCTGGAACTGCCATTCCCAAACCTGCAAAGCCCCCCTGTGTCGTCTCCATGTTTTAATTGAATTCTGGTTTGCCTCTGAAGACACTAGTTTTTCAGTGTTGGCTATTTTCTCACCATCCTATGAACCTCATGGTCAAGAAGAGAAACTGACGTTCTTCTTACTTTCACTTAGAACTCCCAGGCAGCTCCCAGGCAGCTACTTCTCTTAGAACTCCCAGGCAGCTACTTCTCTTTTTGAAGCCCATGCCATCATGCTCAACACCCCACTCTTAATGTCTGCAGACAATCTGCTCACATTTCTACTTTCATTGAAGATTCAGGCACCAGGCTCACAGTTACTTTCCTGGCCCAGAGCCTGCTATTCATCTGCCTGAGGACGTTCCCCCTAATGATCCAGCATCACCGTGGCCCTTTGACCCCAGTGTGCTTCTCTACCTTGGCGCTTCAGACAGCACGCCAGAGTCACAGCTGAGACTGGTGGTCACCTCTAACAAATGCACTTCCAAATCCACCTTTATTATTCGACGACACCCACTGCAATCGAATCATTTCTAAACCACTCTTGGACGTCCCAGTCCTTGGTCCTCTTTATGTTCGTTCCTTCTCTCATTATCAAGTTGATACTCTATAGTTTTTTATTTTAATAATACACTTTCTGGCGTCTCAGCCTCTCTCTTTTTTCATCACATCTGATGGTGGAACTACTGGCTGTAATGAAACCCCTGCACATCTGAGTTCTGTGGTTTCCCCAGAGCAGCACAGTGCTGCTTGGGAGAGTTTCACAACAGGACGTATTCAATCCACTATAAATTAATGATTAGCAAACTCAGAAATGCCCTGAAATATCTTCTGTAGACCTTACTCTGTCTCTCTGAAAGCCTCCTCTCCAATTCACCACAACCATTTCAAAATTTTTTGAGTCTCATTATACCTCTGATAACTTTCTACATCTCCAAAAGGGCACAAGTCTGTGCAATCGAAAAGAAAATATATCTGAATACTATTTTTAAAAAACATAAAACTGACCCTCTGTTCCCCTCCAGCTAGTGCCCTCTCTCCTTCACAGCCAAATTCCCCAGAGGAGTTGTTTGTGCCCACCGTCTCCACATTGTCACCCCCACTTACTCTCCAGGCTATGCCAAACAGCTCTTGGTACAGTAAGTGCTGGCATTTACATCGTCCACTGCGGTCGATACTTTTCACTCTTCTAACCTGCCCTCTCAGCAGCCTTCTAGAATGCTGACCTCAGTGGTCCTTTTGAAGCGTTCTCTTCTATAAACCCCCACATCACAACCCGCTCCTTGTTGTTACGAACCTGCAGCTTTCCTCTCTGTCTCCTTTAGAATTCATCCTTCTCTACCTGGCCATGAACATTAGGATTTCCAGCTCTTCTGGGTCCTTTCATTTTCTCATTTTATTCTTTCTCACTGGGAAAATCATTCATGCTCACAGATTCAATGGTATACAAATATATGGCCACAGTTTGCAGGCCACCCTTTACTCTGCAAATCATTCACTCAAAGCCTACTGACGTCTCATTTCGAACATGCCAACTCATAATGCCTACCATGAATTTTACTATCTTCCTCACAGCCCACCAAACCTGCTCTGTTCCAGTGTTCTTTACTTCTAATAACAGTAACCCAGTCACCAAATTATGCTGGCTGGAAACCAAGGGTGGTTTTGCGTCTCTCTCCCTTCTTTCCACATCCAACCCCTCACTAAATCCTGTAAAGCTGACTTTACAAGCTTCATTCACATCCACTTCCTGGTTTCCACAAACCCCACCTCCCATGAATTCTAGTCCATTATCATCATCTGGGTTATTGAAATAATCTCCTTTCTACCCATTTCTGCTCTTGTGCCACTTCACTCTTTATGCTGCAGGAGGAGCTTAAAATGAAACTATAATGGAATCACACCACTTACCTGCTTAAAACTCCGTGTTGCTCTTAGTATAAAATGAAAGCTCATCGACCCAGCCTGCACTGTCCAACCTGGGCCCACCCCCACCTCTGCACCTTCATCGTGGACCACTCGTGACAATCTCACTGGGCCTCCTGGTCTTCAGATACAGTCTTCGTTTCCATGGGTGCTTGCACACGGTTTCCATATTCTGGGGCACACTTCCCTCCCTTCTTTGTTTAGTGAGCTCTAACCCTCAGCTCTCAACACATGCCACATCTCCAAGACAGTCTCATTTTCTAATTATATACGCTTTTACCTCAATCACCACTCCTCTCTAGTACTGATCACAATTTCAATTTAAATTTTGTGTGTGCTTAGTTAATGGCTACTTCTCTAACTAGACCATGAGGTCAAGAACCATGTATGGCCAGTGCTTAGTATAGGAGTTGGCAACAGTAGGCATTCAATGAATATTTGGGGAACAATATTAAATATAAATAATTTCAATTATCCAGGTTGATAAATTTGTGGTAAACTAAATCACTGACACTAAGAGGTAAATCAAAAATATTATGGGCCAAAATTGAGAAGTTCAAAGAAGGTAAACTGAAAATTAATCATGAAAATTTTATCACAATTAAAAAAACATGACTGCTTTAGTTAGTTTTTAGGTTCTCCCTAAATTTTCATCTCTTTCCTAATTCAATTGAAAAATGACTAGTTCCACAAATCAAGGAAAAGCTGTCCTTTGTAGAATAAAAGACTGCAAAAGTAGAAAATTCCAGCTTCAAATCCTGAACCTCTCATTTATTGTCAAGGCCCTGGAGAAACTACTCAGTTGCAATCCCACTTCAGGAAAGCATCATCTGTGGCTCTGTTGTCACAAAACAGAAGCTCCTTTGGCAGAAGAAAGCACAGAGCAAACTTCCCTCTATAACTTCTTCTCCTCATACAGCCACCGGCAGCAGACACGCAAGGAAATTGGTAGAGTTATGAGATAATGTCATTAGATAAAATTAATAAAAGCGTAACTTTGCATGACTTTTTATGCTTTGCAAAGACTTAATTACTTTACATTTAACCTGTTTTTTTTTTTTCAGCCATGTTCTCAACTTTGAATTTCTTAGATAGAAATCACTTGTTGTTTGATTTCTAAGTAGGGAATCTAAAGGACTATGTAACTATAGAGATTAAAGGCTTGCATTCCTTTTCATGAACATCTATTCTATGCACACATCACATGATATTTTTCACTAAGGAGGCTCACTCCTTCTTGCTGACCTTCCATTCTGAAAGTCACCTGATCTATAACTATTTCTACTCACTGCAACATGCATATACAACTGGGAAAATACAAAAGTAATTTTTTTTTTTTTGTGGTATGCGGGCCTCTCACTGTTGTGGTCTCTCCCGTTGCGGAGCACAGGCTCCGGACGCGCAGGCTCAGCGGCCATGGCTCACGGGCCCAGCCGCTCCGCGGCATGTGGGATCCTCCCGGACCAGGGCACGAACCCATGTCCCCTGCATCGGCAGGCAGACTCCCAACCACTGCGCCACCAGGGAAGCCCCAAAAGTAATTATTAAAAGCATCATTGCCATCTATTTATTTGCCGATTATTTGAACGGTAAGGCAAAAAAAAGAAGTGCTAGATTTTAAGCCAGTTATTTGAGGTGTGGAGGTGATAGATGTCATTGAGAATAGGATGAAATCTGTGACTCTTTTTTCCGGAAAAGCACTCTTCACGTACAATTTTACATAAAACGTCAGGAGACTTGTAGTGTCCTGAATTCCATTCACGGATCTGAGTGTAGAAGCCCTGTTAAAGACTGTAGACTCTAAGACTGAAACTACTTACAGTCTTCTTCACCTGCTGTTAAATCCACTGTGCTTCCAACACAAATAGTCTCACTATATGTTCGTTAGTCTTATGTCATCTGTACCCATAACACCTACAAAAGTGATAGAATTATAGACCCTCAAAAGTCAGAGGATTAAGGGAATGGACAAAGAATTTCCTTCACCTGTCCACTTAGACCTCCAAAGTGTTCTGATGTCTCAAGTTTGTGTCAAAAAACCCATTACAATGCTGAGTGCTTTGCCAGCTGCTCTGTCCATCTCACTAACTCACAGCTACCCAGCAAGAAAGGCATCATTACCCTCCTGTTACAGATGAAGAAACTGAGTGTCAGAGAGTTGAAGACAAGTTGGCCTGGATCCAGCCGCTGATAAATGGCAGAACCGGAATCTACACACAAATCTAATCAATTCTAAACATCTTGTTCTGTCCACTACTTGAATTTTACCTAATGCAAGATAAAAGGTGTACATTAGGATAGTAGAGATTTAAGAGGACCATTTCTTTTCTAATTTTACAGTAAAATAATGTCCTAACCAAATTCCTAATCAAATATAAACCATTGCTGTTGTTTTGAAAACCACACCAGTGGTCATTAAATTAGTCTTAGATAATTAACTGAGTTGATAGTTTTCTATCCTGATTCAACCATTTCAGCATTATCGCTGCTAGAGCATAAACATTTACAAAGCAGAATGATCAGAAGTAATTAAAGTATGCTGAGATGATGTGACCAGTAGGAAACTAGTGATGAGGATGATCAAATAATGTCAAACCTTCAGGAAAATTATATTTCAGTTTCTACACTTAATAAAACGCAATCAATGTACTTTGAGCCAAAAATACATTGAAAATTAAGCTAGAGATTCAACAACAGAAATTGAGAAAAAGAAATTATAGCCAGTGAGGATAATATACTCCCTTCTTATAAAAATTTAAAAATCATAAAATCCCCTTAACCTCAGTCTTTATCTAAAGGAAGAAGTACCTGCATCACAATTTCTGGAAGAGTAGAAATAAAACCAAACTATAACTTGAGGGGATGGGATTACCAAAAAAGCACATTAACAAATGAGCAATTAAGACTTAGTACACAGAATCAGTTTTTGATCATTCCAATAAATATTTAATGTCACCAAAGTTCATATATATATATATATATATACACACACACACACACACAGACACACATATGTGTTATATGTATTTATTTTAAAGTCATATAGAGATCCTTCTTGACTTACTGTGTGTTCATCCTGATAAACCCATTGTAAATTGGAGATATTGTAAGTTGAAAATGCACTTACTGCACATAACCTACTGCACATCACAGCTTAGCCCAGCCTACCTTAACCGTGCTGGGATCGCTTACATGAGCTGTGTTGTTTCTGTGTTTCTCTTTGCTCTCCTGGCTTTCCTGCTCTGGGACTCCCACCACCAGCTTCTCTGTGCTATTGATCTCGCACTTTTCCTTGCCATTGGTTCCATCAGATCACTGTACAGAGTCAGTACTGAATTATAAATATGTTCACGGTAGGTCCTACAGGCTGTATGATTGGCACAATGAACACCTGTCCTGTTAGGTGTTGAGGGTCTGAAACTTGTTACACCAGTCCCCCCTTATCTGTGGTTTTGATTTCTGGGGTTTCTGTTACCCTCAGTCCACAACCACCTAAAACTATTAAAGGGATAATTCCAGGAAGAAACAATTCATTAGTTTTAAATTGCATGTCGGTCTGAGTAGTGTGATGAAATCTGACTGTCCTTCTCTGTCCCTCCCGGGCCGTGAATCAGCCCTTTGTCCAGCATGTCCTGCCCATTAGTCGCTTAGCAGCTACCTTGTTCATCAGGCTGACTGTCACGGTACTGCAGTTCCTGTGTTCAGGTAACTCTTGCTTTACTTTATAATGCCCCCAAAACGCAAGAGTAGTGATGCTGGCAATTCAGATATTCTCTCACTGTACCTCATTTATAAATTAAACTTCATCACAGGTATGTATGCATAGGAAAAAACAGTATATAGAGGGTTCAGTACTATCTGCGGTTTCAGGGGTCCACTGGGGGTCTTGGAACGTTTCCCCCACGGATAAAGGAGGCTACCGTTTATGAGAAACAGTAACCTTTGACCTCATGTGTTTTGGGTGCTTTATGCTCTCAGTATCTGTATACTCAGAGGTACTTTTCCACTTTTTACCAGCACTGAACCTTATTTTGTTGATTTTCATTTGTCATAGGGAGCAGTTGTTAATATAACCTAGAGGTTTTACCACTCAAGAAGGTGCTTTATTATTTCTTTTTGCAATACTTCTCACTTATATAGGATTTTGCCATTAAATTAATGAATTATCTTTGAACACAATCTGTCCTTTCTGAGCTTATAAACTATTCAGTTCTAAAATCTTGAATGAAATAAAAATGCCAACATAATACTTCATATTTATTTACACAATCGATCACTTAAATTATTTATTTAATAATTAATTATTCTTCACTAAAACATTTTCCCCTTAAGGTATACTCACTGATTTCAGATTTTCAGTGAAATAATAACTTGAATCAGCTCCTACCAATTCCTCTTTCAGCTCTTCCTGTGATGAATGTGGGTTTATCAAAGCTAGTTATGTCTGGCTATCCAGACAGGATACATGTTCTCCTACACACTTCCTGTGGAGACTGTGGGACTGGATTGGCTATGGTTATTCAACCTATGAGTAAAACTACTTGTGATCAATGAGCGAAAATAGGGACCAGTAGGTTTTGAGCCAACCTTAAGCATCAAACACTGAAAGGTCTTTGTTTTGTCATGAAACTTTTACAGACATGAAATGATGAAAATGGACTAGTTGAAAAACAGTATGATTTTATGAGATGTTAAAAATAACTGACAAAATGTGTTATTCTCTAGTTAATTAACCTAGTTTAATTTATTTAGATTATTATCTAGTATTTAACAACTTTTGTAGTACCATTTATAATCTGGCTTTGGCAATTTACTTGCATATTATATATCCAACAGCTATAAAGATATCTTAGAAAGCTATTAGTGCCCAAAAAGCATCAGAGAAGTCATTTCTTCTCTCTTTGGTTTAGGAAAAAGGCAACGCAAGAAAAATAATCACAATTTATTATTATCTAAAAATTTCACTCAAGATTTTACATTTTCACTATCCTTCCTGATGAAAAATTTTGAAATATTTGATAAAGTGATTCCCCAAATTCATACAGTTAGGAAAATGAATACCCTAAAGTTGTACATAAACATAGCTTTCATTGAACTACAGAATAGTCAAGTGGTATTTATTCATTTAATAAATATTCATTGAGAGTCTAGAAGTGTTGTATTAGGCACTAAGGTACAACATTTAGCAAAATCAACATGCACCCTGCTTCACAGAATTCACAGGGGAATACACAAAATGAAGACAATATATTGATTAAATAATTAGAAAATATAGTCAGTGCTATGAGCAAACAACAGGTATTGCCAGAATAACAAGGGCATCCCTACTTTGAAAGGAAAGAAGGCTGCCATGAAGATCCAATATTTATTGAACTTATCTTTGAACAGAAACAGACTCACAGATATAGAAAACAGACTTGTGGTTGCCAAGGGGGAGGAAGATGGGGGAGGGAGAGATTGGGAGTTTGGGGTCAGTGGGTGCAGACTATTATATAGAGAATAGATAACAAAAGTCCTACTGTATGGCACATGGAACTATATTCAATACCCTATGATGAACCATATGAAAAGAATGTGAAAAACAATGCATATATATGTATAACTGAATCACTTTGCTGTACAGTAGAAATTAACACAACATTGTAAATGAACTGTCCTTCAATAAAATAAATTTTTTGAAAAGATAACAGTATTTATGCTTAGCTCTGTATCTCCATGGGTAATTCAGGGAGTGGCCAGGAAGTGTATGGGGTTGCTCCCAGCAGAGGAACAAAGGAGGCACAACAGAAATAAAATAGTATTAGCAAATCTAACTTATAAATAACAATACTGAGGCATTTCCCACAATTCCCAGAAAGAAAAACTAGGTAAAATTTATGGTTTCCTCACACTTTTCTCTGCAGAATTAATGACTACAGAATATTTTCTACAGTCTAAAGTTATATAAACTTATGTTCCCTTTGCATATAGAAGATATGAATATTTTCATTTTTTAGAATGAAAAAGAGAATCAGTAATAAAAACATATATTTTTTTGCTGTCATTCCCAATGGAAACTAGAAGTATTCATATTATACTCATTCTTATAGCAGCTCAGAGAGGCAGATAGGAATGCATGTCTCCTTTTATCTTAGGTTAGAAATAAGATATGTAGTAGTATAGAACTGTTTACATACAAACCTCTTCTAAGCATGTTGATGCTTTAGGGAACTTCCAAAAATCAGATTTCTGACCAACATATTGACTTTTTCCCCATTGAATTGGGAGAGTCAGGGACAGGGACCTCGACATTAAAGGCATCAAAAACTAGCTGAAGATTACAACACCTGACACTGCTGGAGGAGATTATTCTAATTAATTCCATTATAAAAATAAGAACTTATGTCAAATAATGCCTTTGAAAAAGCTGAGATTATGTTTCTACTTTCATTGACATGATTTATAAATTTGCTGAATACATAGATTGGTTAAAATACTGATTAGTGAATTACTTCTGACATTGAATTAAATGTTTCCTTTTAGACTATAAGTTCATTTAAGGCCTAAGTTCCTTCGCTTCATGAAAGCAAGGCAAGGCCCTCAGGTTAGCCCACACCTGCCACGTGGTGAGTATTCAGTAAGGTATGGCTGAACAGAAAAACCCTTTTGCACTAGTTAATCCTGGGTATACTCCAAGGATGTTTTGTAAGTTACAGATAATACTGTTAATTCTTTGTACACTATTAATTGAACTTTATTTTGCAATGTTGCAATATTGAAATGGACCATACAATGAGACATACAGCCAATGAAAACAAGACCTTTCTTTTTCTTGGAGACTTTTCAATCAATACAGCTAAACAAGCACAAATCTGAACTGAAATCAGTGTCTGGTGTAAGTGAGTCTATAGAATGCACACCATGGGTGTCGATTCAGTGGATCTGAGAGAGGCACAACTCTGGGTATCGTGCAATCAGCAAACACACACTCATACACACACACACACAAAGACTCCTCATGTGACCCTATGGCCATCCTGGTCAAAAACTTTTGCCTTTGGTTTACTTTGAAAGTGTTCTTTCTTTCTTTCACACTTGCTCTTAACTTTATAGAAGCACGTTGAGAGAGTCAAAGGAAACGTAAGAAATAACTGAGTCCTGATATTCCTCTGGTTTTACCTGATTTTACCTTTTATATTATTCTTCTTTTCCTCATTTTACAACAAGACCTACCGCCTCCGACATTATGGAATCTTGTTCTGTGGTGATTTTTCTTATATAAATGTGGCTTCTGCATGAGGCAGCTGAGTGGAGGCACATTTCAAGGGATTTAAATAAACATTTTTAAAGAAACTTTGGTAAAAACGTATTCATTGATGCCTGGAGTTCTTTTTGTAAGGCAAGAAAAGCTGATGTCAAGAGAGGGAGAAATAAAGGGGCATTTACATTAAAAATAGAAAAAAATATGTATTCAGTTTTATATGCACATACACACAAAGCCTCAAAAACAACTTACAAGGAAAAAATTGGTTGGTAAAGCAACTCACTATGGCCAATAAAACACCATGTTAATTTCTCCCTCAGCCCTGAACCCCGGCTGTGAATCTGTGTTATACATTAGGAGAAAAGGGGTCAAAAAATAAGTGCTTGGGTTCTAGATTTGTTTTGGAGACAAATTCATCAGAAACATTTATAACTTCACACTGTGAGTCTCCTGTGAAACAAAAGCAGAAGGCAGTCTGGGGATTCCAGGCAGGGAGTACAGAGCTACTTTTATATCTGACTGAAGAACAGAAGCACATCTTATCTTGGTAATGTAATTCTCTACAGAGGAACAAACATACAGGCCCAGGAAGGACACACAAGGAGCACACAGATGGGGCAGGGACCCCCAGGCAGTCAAGCTGAGCAGCTGAATCAACCCTCGAGTCTAGGGGTGCTGCAGACCACCGTGAGAACCCCTTCACACCCAAAAGTGCAAGAGGAAAGGGCCCTCCAAAGAGAGATCCATTTTTATCAGCGTGATTTCTGACCGTCAGATGCATACTTTCTCACTCAGCGCCTAAGAACTCCTTTTACTAAGAGAAACCCAAAACAGTTTGTGAAACACCACCATACAGTAACAAGTTAGATGATAAGAATTTTGTCATATTTACTCTGCAATAAAGAGGCAGAGAAAGACTAGAAGACCTGCATCAGTTAACATAAAACCAAAATTCAAGTTGCTTGAATCGCATCTCCTAGAACCTACACTAGACACCATGTGTCACTAGCATATTTGTGACTCTCTCTTATGACTTACACATTTTCATATGTGGCAGTTCAAGTCACCCACTTAAATACTCAGAAATTACCAAATCTCCATACAGCTCTTGCCATGCTTCCCAGGGCCCCCTTCCCTGGATCTCTACGAAGTGCACAAAGGCCCAAAGGAAAGTGCAGAAGGAAGGGAGGCAGCTCTTCTCCTGGACAGGATGGTGACCACATACACACCAGCATTAAAAACCCACACTTCCATTTGTAAATGCTGTTTCTGCCAGCATTACTTTTATAAGTGCAGAGCTACTTCATGAATTTAAGGTTTTCCCTACAGATCTGTACTGAGGGGAATGAAAGCATCTATGTTTGCGTGAAAATTAATTAGACAAACAATTGAACTGAAGGCCAGGCTGCACAGGAGATAACCCTCTCACCTATTCCAGCAGACAGGTTAATAACTTGGCCTTGCCTGACTTCCTAATTTTCTGAGACTCATTTTTTAAATAGCAGATAGATTGTATCTAGCCAATCCAGTTTTGGGCTTAGTTTCTAAAACATATTGTGTATAGCCTGGAGCAATGCTGAAATGTCAGGATTTTGTGAGTAAGGTCGAATTGTAAACAATTGAATTAAAACCTCCAAAAGTTTAATTCAAAATGTGTGCGCTTTCTGGGAACTGTATTCATTTTATAGTTAAGTTCAGTTTCATATCTGCTTTACCGGTTTGGAAGATAAATACAAACTAGATCTAACAATGCCTGATAAACTCCCAAGTTTTCACATATTACCTAGGAATGTTTCTTTTTCTTTTTTTTTTTTCTGCTTGTTTTTAAATCCACGTATTTTGTCAGTACCATCATACCATATTGATGGGTCAAGTTGGACTAAAGGAGGAAACCCTATACCTGAAAAAAAGAAAGTACAGCAGGGAGAGGAAACGAACATCAGGCCGAGAGAGTAGCTGCACGGGAGCTGGAGCTGGAAGGTTGCTGAGGACCCTGGACTGATTCCTTCAACCCGCAGTCCTCCCTCCTTCCACATCTGGAAAAGCCCCAAACTGCTTTTCCCAGATTCCCTTGCAGCTAGGGTTCTCAATGTAAATTAGGCCCATCAATTACACGCCGTCCTGAGATCTGGAAAAGTGGAAACGAGGTCTCCTTTCTGTTGCTTGTGTGGGGTGGCTGTTTTCAGTCCTGAGTGTGAAAATGTTCAGGTGTTCCAACAGCAGCAGTGAAGTACCTGTTATGAGTTTTGGAGATGCTGCGAGGCAGCTGTGATAGTAGAGATAGGGCTCTGGCTCCAGCCTGGTTCCGGACAAACAGTGACCTCTCCCTTATGGGGACAGGAGTGTCGTCGTGGGATTATGTCCAAGAAGCTCAGCCCAAATAGTTTTCAGCCCTTCCAACAACTTAAATCCCATCTTAACGATCTTCCTCGCGTCGTTTCTGTTTCTGGTACTAAACCCTGACTGATAAAGGGAGTGAGGGCCGGATGCTCTCAACAGAATTTTCTGTTCTTAGAACCAAGGAACTCTTCCTGGCCCAACACCCAGAGTGTTGTGATGCCGGGTTAGAACCACATCTATAGTTCAAAGTCAGTCTATGTACTAAATCCAAATCAGAACAGAATTAAAGGAAAAAAGAAAGCCAATGGCCAAAAGAGAGGTTTCAGGGAAAAGAGAAGCAGAAAAGCTAATTCACGCAGAAACATAACAGGCAATGGTCCAAAGGAATTTTTCAGCCCCCAGATTCATCTCTCTCCCTTCTGTACTTACTTTTTTCAGGTATAGAGTTTCCTCCCGCCAGCATTTCTGTGGTCTTTTTTGCAGGGTACGTGGCAACACTTTGGTGTGGCAGAGCTTGGGCCACTAAAGGAATGTGTGGTAGTCAATACAGAGCTTGAATTTGAAGAGCCTCATTCACACACCACAGTAACGAGCTCTGAGTTTGTGTTACAGGCAAAGCTGAGCAATGATGGTTTCAGAGCACTGGGGTCTATTTACTGTTTTGGAAAGACAACTTTCAAACAAAGTTCAAAACATATTAGAAACAATAACACCTAGCAACAGAAAGATAGCTTAGGAGACTACTGAACTATTACAGCGCAGACATGATGGTGGCGTGAACGGAAATGAGGACTGAAAAGACGTTATCAGGTAAAAAAGACATTATCAGGTAAAGAAAAAAGACGTTATCAGGTAAGTTTGATAAAACAGTGAGTGAGGGACTGGAGGTACATGACAGGAAAGGATGCACTTTCTAATCTGCACAAATGGATAAATTGTGATGCATTTTATAAAGACATAGAACAGGCATGGAATTCATGGGAATAAAGAACAAGGTAGGACTCAGCAAGATAGAAAGTCAGGATTACATGATTCTGCGGCGGGTCTTGTTCCTGATGAGTTGTGTGACCCTGAATAAATTCCTTAATCTTCATGCCCTCTTGTTTGTATAATGGAGGTAAGAACATCTGTCCTCCAGCACACATGAAATTCATATGTGAAGAAAAGGAGCTAATGTGACAGGGACCTGAAGATTAAGTTGTTTTTTCTGATTGTGATTTTTAACTCATTTGGAAAAACTAGAAATGTTTGTAAAAAGTCCCCAACCTTGAAAAATTAAATTTCATTTCCTTCATCTAGCTCAGTTTAAAGTTTGATCCAAAATTGTTTTTAACCTCAGACTAGGAGGACTGGGCTCCTTTTGTATGAAAAAGAATAATGGAGCCCATTATTTTATTTAGAAAGACAACTGAGTAAAGTGGACATGAGTCAGAGATGTCCATGGAAATGGGGACAATTACCATGGAATAATGCACTTCGGTTTATCGTGCACTGCCTTGTGTAACATCAGTCAAAGCTTTCCAGAAGCAGTTAGAAACACACAGTGAACTGCAACTTCACTATTAAGTCCATGTCCACAAGTAAGCAGCAGGCACACATGGGAACCCCGTCTCATTTTTCAGCCATTCTGACAAGCAAAAGGCAATGAACATAATCCATTTTATGTGTTACAAAATTTGCACCATGTTTTTGTACTTCACTCCTTTGTTTTCGAAGAGAAAGAGTCAATATGTTCTTTACCAAGAACAAGACAAAACAAAAATTTGTAAGTCAGCGCCTGAGTTAACATGTTTGACACAGAAACAAAAGTATGTAAAAAAACAACCTTGCTTTAGGTACATCAGAGTTGTAACTTTAAGAGAATAAGGAGCAGGAACTGGTCCCTGATAAAACCTGTCAAATAACCTTACTAATTAGAGAAATTACACAGACTGCTTTGTGTACTCTCAAACAACTTTTGTGTTATATATAACTAAAATAGGACGTGCATGATATATTATGCTTGGTCAATTTGTGTTGAGACAATACAACTTTTTTCACATAGTAGATCTTAAGTCAATCTCTATATTTATACCTTGTCCTCATAGGCATCTACTCAGGTCAGGGCAGCTTTCTGGATAGGCAGACATATGCTGTTGTTAAAAATGCAAATAAATATTCAATACTTATAGTAAATAAAGTCCAGTATAATAACTAGGATAGAATACTTATTATCATTTATAACCAATGTATGGAACAGGTAAGGCCACATCCAGGGTTCTTAGAATCCCAGAGTCAGAAATCTTTATAGACAGGGCAGACAGATGAGTGATGTAACTCATCCATGGAATTTGGCTGTATATCTCCAACTTGAGGATTTCACATGTGGTTTATAGAAGCATATATAACTACCTTATATAAAGAGTTAATGTAATATAATTAAAGATTCTTTTTCTTTATTATTACCTGGCTTAGTCACAAAGAAAAATTTGCTTCAAACGTCTTCATTTCGGCTTCCCCATCTGTGAGATGGGAAAAGTAACATAACAATGAGCTTCTTGAAAGAAGAAATAAAAATGGACTGACTTGGCTTGGCACAGTTCCCTTGGAGAGGCTGGTGATGAACAACATATGGTGGTCTTAGGCCAGATTGAATGAAATATTTACTTCTTTTTTTAGTGTCAGGAATTAGCATGAAGCTAACTAGAGTGTTTGCAGGAAGAGTTTCCATGTAACGGGAAGGAGCTGGCTTTGTAGGGACCCGTCTTCAGATCCATACCTACCTAAGAGTTGTAATTTATCTTCTGATGCACACTGATTCTTAACCCTGCACTTAGGGCTTCTTAAAAGACACACCCCAGGGCTTCCCTGGTGGTGCAGAGGTTGAGAGTCCGCCTGCTGATGCAGGGGACACGGGTTCGTGCCCCGGTCCGGGAAGATCCCACATGCCGCGGAGCGGCTGGGCCCCGTGAGCCATGGCCGCTGGGCCTGCGCGTCCGGAGCCTGTGCTCCGCAACAGGAGAGGCCACAACAGTGAGAGGCCCACGTACCACAAAAAAAAAAAAAAAAGTAAACGAAATTCAGCACTTTAATTTTCACTTGATAAATGGTTTACACAGGGTCATGGAATGCCCCTTCTCATCCCTCCTTACCACCATCCTCTTCATATCTCCAACTCTCAGTGTCTACAGGGAACTTGAACTTCCACAGCTGGACCAGCGTCACCTAAGGGGTCTTCTAACACCCTGTCTTTACTCCCTCTCCTATCCTACCTTTGACTTACTCATTTATTTGTTTTCTTCCCTAGATTCTTGAGGGTAAGGACTGTCTTTTTTTTCAGTCCTGTATATTTATTGCATAGTGCAGGGCTTCACACAAAGCCAACTATCAATACGGAGTAGTTAAATGAATAAATGAAGACACGTTATAAGCTGGGTGATAACTGTGATTCAGATAGCTCTGAATCACTCCATTTCCCCCGAGACTTACCCCTATTTTGTTCCATGACAACAGACAGCTCTGGAGTCCCAAACTGAAACTCAACAATGGACAGCCCTGGATGTCAAACAATTCATTCATCAGGCCTTTCAACGACCACAGTGATGAATTAGTAGGGTAGTTACTCTAGGTTAAGCAACATCATATTAAATGATGTGACTATCAAATATTTCAATGAACAAAATACACTCTATGAAGTAGCATAGAACTCTGGATTCCTGTTCTGCCACTTTTCTAGTCTTCCTGCATCTTCATTTCTCTGTAGGTGTCATTAGCACAGCAGTACTTGCTTTCAGGGTTACCAGGACATTCTGAGATACACATCTAAACTTGTCAGCATAGAACAGGCATTAAAAATACTCTTATTATGTTACTGGTAATTGTGTTTTGAGATATAAATGTATCTGAGCTATAAATGAACTCTATCCTATTTGAGTAAGAAGATTGTTGCACAGAAATAGCTTGGATTCTTCAGGACCACTCTGACATGTTCCACTTATTTCCAGGTACATTTTTTTATTCTGAGGCCCAAACAAGCTGACTTGACAAATATCACGTCAATGTGTCCTGCCTGGTCCCTTGCTATAAAACATGACGACACTCCCACAAAAACCAACACAAGGAAGACAACTTTGCTGTCTGTATCACTTCAGCCTGCTAAGAGTGGAGAGAAAGCAGGCAGGTCAACTCCACACTTGTCTATCTGGGTACACACAAAATTGACCATTGGGTCTCAGAAAATTAAATCAGTGCATTGGAAAATCAGTACGTTCTAAATACTATACAGACAGTAGAATTAAACAACTATTGAGAATTAAACATTTTTTTGAGGAGCTCACAATTTAATTATATCTAAATGAAACAGAAAGACATGACACATTTTGAAAAAGAACAGCTCTGAATATGATCTGGTGACTTGCTCTGGAGAGGAAAAGATCTCTTCCTCTGAGGAGCATTTTTAGATCAATCATTACTATTGTGAATAATCATGTTTTGACACTGTTCAGTAGCTATACAATTAAAGTTAATGCATTACTTTAAGCTGCACGGCGAATGTAACCTTTCTTTGTGATGTGACGTTTGAGGTACCAGTCTCCCCCCCCATTTGCATTCTTCAGTTCAATCTGTTTCCATAAAAACCATTGGGGTATATTTTTAATGATTTACTTCCTTACAAAAATCAAAGCTCTTGAAAGGCACGAGGTCTTTTATGTCATTTCCCTCCTTTGTTTTTTATAGTTATTCTAATAAAAATTTAGATTTCATTCACTATTGCCTTTGGCAGTACTTAGTAAAGGCTTTGTAATAGCAATTAAACGTAATAACTGATAAACAATCAAACAAGAAAGAATCCAAGGGAGGAAGAAAATGAGGTTAAAAAAACCTTGCAAACTCTATCTGCCCTGACTTATTTATTTTCAGAATGTATAAAGGCCATCACACAATGAGAAGCTGGCCCACTTGCTCAGAGACTGAAAGAAATAAGGGTGAACCTATTGCAAATAAGTCAATATGTTTAATGAGAAATTTAATATACTCAAACTCCTCTTTTTATTTACCATTTATTTGGTTCCTAAGAGAGATTATGTTTGTAGGGCAATACCAGTCCATTTGCTGTAGGCAGATATATGATTTCCTTCAGCCTGCTAAGACTAAAAATCGACTAAGGGGATAATTGGAAAGCAAGAGAGTAAGGAAGATGACTCTGGTAAACCGTAATCGGTAAATGTGTTTTCTTAATAAGGACGCATTTACATTTCATTGTCTCACGCACTGGGGAAGCTATCTGCAATATTTTAAATTCTTACCAAAGGGGAGCCTTATTCCAACGGAATGTAGCTTTTATAATCATGATTTCAGTTTCCAAAACTTTATGTATTTTTGTCGTAGAAACCATCTCAGAATTGTTTGATCTTTCAGACTAGTTCTTCCATATTTTAAGGCATAGGCATTTCTAGTAAGAGGGATTTAATATGAGATATCGTACGGAATAGAATTTTATAAACAAAAAATAATTTTGCTTTCTCTCAGTTCATGCTGTCTGCTCAAGCTGTTTATCCATTCTACAAATTTTATTCCGTCCCTATTCTGTTCAAAACACCAGGGATATAGAGGTAAACAGGACAGATCTTCCCTTTTCGTCTTATATCCTAGTGTAGAAAACAGAAAATAAACCAACATGCATTCATATTTATGTAACTATTTTCAGATTAGGATAAACCTATTAAAAAGAAAAAAGAAAATCAGAATTGGTGTAGAGGGGGAATGGGTGAGGCACAGTTGGATGAAAATCAGGAGTAGCTCCAGTCAAAGTTGCTATGGTAGATGTGCCAAGTCTTGAAGGAAGAAGCTAGCCATGCAAGGATCTAGGAAAAGAAGCTTTTTGGCATATAATCTAGATCTATTAGGAATACACATATACTCCCTGTTCCTATCTCCTTCATTTGCATAATAAACATCATCTCCATATTACGAATTTATGAAGCAGATTCCTTTTTCCCTCAGTTTTATTTGTTACCATTCTTGCATAAAGATAGTTGACTTGGATCAAATATTATGGTCATTGATGAAAAGGGTGTATTTCTTCACTCCAATTTAATGATTAAATATTATATATTACATTCAATACACCATACTCTAATCAATTCCATCAACACCATTGCTGAAAGTTACGCATAGAAGGCAAATAATTTAAAACATTTTGTTAATTTTTTTTTTTTTTTTTGGCGGTACGCGGGCCTCTCAGTCGTGGCCTCTCCCGTTGCGGGGCACAGGTTCCGGATGCGCAGGCTCAGCGGCCATGGCCCACAGGCCCAGCCGCTCTGCGGCATGTGGGATCTTCCCGGACCGGGGCACAAACCCGTGTCCCCTGCACCGGCAGGCGGACTCTCAACCACTGTGCCACCAGGGAAGCCCCATTTTGTTAATTTTGAATACAAAATACTTCAACCTACTAGACTTGGATAATATGGCTATTTCCAGTAGCAAATGATATCAACATTACAAATTTTGGCATAGACTAAGGAAAAAGATGTTATATCCATCTGTCTATAGCAAAAGCTCTACCTGACTTTCTTTTATGTTTTCATCTAATTTTGCTCTTTTGTGATATTATCTTTGAAATGGTAGGATCACTTGTAATTAATTAAAGTTACATAAATTCTAGGCATGCATTCATTTTCTGTTTGATATCCAGTCATTGTTCACTAAATCATAAAGAATGGGATCCCAGATGAAGAAGTCTCAAGTTCAGGGGCTGATTTCATCTATATTACGCAAATGTCCAAGTGGGCTGGTTTAATATAAACCAAAGAAAATACTAGTAAAGTCTATGAGCAACAAGAACAACAAAAAAGCTGATGATGGTATGGCTTTTCAATTAAAACATACAAAAAGAAGTAAAAATAAAAGTGCATCATTTTAATTTCTGATTTTTTCATAAGCTCAATAACTATGGAACTTTAACCTTCAACACAACTGTTCTATTTTGAAAATAAGGTTATGACGTAATTAAACATGAATCTTTTTAGCTGCCTGTTTCATTAATAAATACTTATCAGGCTATGTAAGGAGGTACTTAGTCGTCCAGTAGCTGAAAATTTGATTTCTAAAATGTGTATTATTAAGTTATATTATTCCTAGAAAGAGTTTATAGCAAGTTGGAAAAATCTTGGGATTTAAAATTAGACAGAAATCACAAATTCTGATTTGCCACCGGGGTGAATTCCTTCACCTTTTTGAGATACACTATTTTCACTTATATTATGCCAAAAACACTATCAACTTCTCATAATGGGTGTGGTATATAAATAACCTGGAAATTAGAAGTTCTGAGTCCTTATGATTTGGAGTGAATTACTTAATCTCTTAACAGCATCTCCATTTCACTATGTATTTGAATAATTAAATTGTATTGTGTACATTTCAGCAATATTCCCCAACCTTTTTGGCACCTGGGACCGGTTTCATGGAAGGCAATTTTTCCACAGACCGGGCGGTGGGATGGTTTTGGGATGATTCAAGGGCATTGATTGATTATGGTCTCTGTGCAGTCAAACCTCTCTGCTAATCATAATCTGTACCTGCAGTCGCTCCCCAGTGCTAGCATCACCGCCTCAGCTCCACCTCAGATCATCAGGCATAAGATTCTCATAAGGAGGGCGCAACCTCAATCCCTCTCAGGCACACTTCACAGCAGGGTTCGCGCTCCTATGAGAATCTAATGCAGCTGCTGAGCTGACAGGTGGCAGAGCTCAAGCGGTAATGCAAGCGATGGGGAGCGGCTGTAAATACAGATGAAGCTTCGCTTGCTTGCCCTCCGCTCACTCCTGCTATGCAGTCTGGTTCCTAACAGGCCATCGACTGGTGCCGGTCTGTGGCCCGGAGGTTGGGAACTCCTGCATTTCAGAATGGTTGTGAGCTATAATGACACAATGGACATAAAGACTGCTTGAAAATTATAAAGCTTTATAAATATATGTCTTATTACAAATAATTATATACATATATGTGTATATATATATAAAACATACTTCTCCTTGAAAGCTTTCTTATCTAGTATCTTCAGTCTTTTCTAGAGCAGCAAGTACCTCATCCCAGACCATGTACACAGAAGCCTGGAAAATGTGCCCTGAGCTGATGCATACATGATTGGAAGTGGCAAATCACCTCATCTAACACATAGAGTGACACTTTGTTCTTCTTTTCTACCTAACCATAGTCTATTTAGAGCCTTAAAGAACCATCACTGATTAGAGGAAAGTAATTTTTTCTGGATGACTACCTAAAATGGCATTTTTCGATCTCCCTATTTTGACTTCCATAGATTTGTTTTAAACTCCATTCCTCATAAAATCTTTCACCTTCTTATTTCTATTTCTTATGATATCTTTTGCTCTCATTTTGAATTTAATGTTGAACTCTGATTTGATTCAAGCAATTGCTTAAGGGTATAGTCAGTATAAGGTATTTTTTTGTTTTGTTTTTAACATGTAAACTTGTGTTACAATAAATTTCAAAGGTTTCTTCCCTGCCTGTCATACAAAGGGCTCCCTCACCCCATAGGTTAAAACTATGAAGATGGCTGCTTAATAAGTATCTCTCAAACCCTTCAATGTTCTTACTCAAGGGATTTTAGGCTAAGTAAGCACTTTCTGAATTTAAAAAGCAGATAATTTGAACTGCATTGTAGATTAAAAAAAAGTGTTATTTTTTTTCAATTAGGTCAGTTATTGAGGATGCAATGGTGATACTGGCCATATTTATATGTCAGTCAATGCAGAGCAGAGAGTAATCTAACAGACACATGTAATCAAGAGATTATAAAGAAAATGCCCTATTTGTTTTTACGTCACACACTGTAATGTATTATTATCTCCTTTACAATCTTTCTGTTTAACCAAATGTGTCAACTCAAATGATGACTTTTTCCCCCAACCTGAAAGACAGGAGAGCAGCCCTCGGTTTTAGACTGCTTGGACTGTTGGAATCTCAGCTTCACCAGTCATTACCTAAGTCACTTTCAGCAGGTTTTACATTTCTCCGTAGCTCAGTTTCTTTATCCACAGCATAGGGATAATGATCATGCCCACCTCATCGGATCCTTGTAGCATTACAAACGGGAATGTGTGCGAAATGCTTAGAAACGCTCCTGGCAAACAACCGTCATCATATCTTCCTCATCCTCCTCTTTCTCTCCCCCCACCCCATCATCATTAGATGGGGTATGATTTGTACAGAAAAGCCTCAAATGCTCCGGGTGACGGCAGAGAGTAATAGTTAAATCCTGGGGATATAAAATGGAAAGGCAGGACAAAACTGCTACCACTCAAAGAATGAACGCATTTGTGGTAGAGGCTGGCCAAATGCTCTCAATTTCCCTATTCTGGTCATATAGGAAGACCTTATTTCCCATCATTCGGACAGATACACTGGGATGTGTCATTGGTTTCAGCCAACGGCATCAGGGTAGTGATGCTTAGCACTTCCAAACCTAAACTGATATCTACATAGTCACCCATTCATACTCCACCCCTTAATTGATAAACTCAATACCAGGAGGCCTGTGTTTAAGACAGCAGCCCTGGGAGATGGGAGGAGCAGAGATCTCTGCATTCACTGTCTGAGGATCAAATGTCCTGTATCAGACTGAGCCATGAGTGAAAACAAACCTTTATTATGTTAAGCCTATGAAATTTCTGAGTTCGTTAAAGCTTCTATTCTTAATTTTCCATACTGATTACTAAGCTAATATCACTCAGCCCTAAATCCGTTCTCCTGTATTCTACACCGAGATGCTGGAGCTGGGAGCCTTCAAACCAGATGTCTCCTTTGACATTTACTTCTTGGTCAGGTTCTGCCAACGCTAGTGCTAAAAGAAACCATTAGACAAGAGGAGAGAGAGGACTCTGTTTCTGTTAGCGTTATCCCACAAGACTTACGTCGGCAGTGGAAGGTGGGTCCAGTTTCTAAGCTTTTTTCACACGCCCTGAACTACGTTTACTGCACCAGCCCCTTCCCCCCACTTGAATATATAAGGATTGAGAAGTGCATCCCCTTCAGGAGTCTGGGTCCTAGATCTTCAGGGTCCTTCCTCCGAGCTCCAACGTTCCTTCATCAGCTGAGAAGCATCCCTCCTCAGAGTTGGGGTGCAGTTCTGAGGGGTCCCTCCGTCAACCTTTTAGGTTTGAGTAGCTCTAGTCTCCTCCCTGTGTGACTCCTCTGTATGGGTGGTTGCTACTTCTTGAAGTTACCAAACTTGTGTACCTTTCTGACATTTTCAATCTTCCAATAGCAGATTAAATAATTTTTCACATTATATATTGTTAAAATTGCCTATTTCTGTTTTCTTGACTGTACCCCAACTTTTATAACTACCCGAATACAGAAATCAGTTAGCCAGAGTCTGTGCTACCATAAGAAAAGTCTAAAATATGTGGAATTTGTTTAATGTTTAAGCAACGGGGAGGGAGGAAACTGTTTACAAAGGTAGAAAGCTATTTATCTGCATGATGTTTGGGCAAAACTATTGGCAAAATCTCTATTTGAATTAACTCAAGAGGCAGACCCTGGGCCTGCTGGGCTGGCAACACTCAAAACAGATTGAAAAACAGAACTTAATAATGTATGTTAAGTACTATCAGCTACATTCAGCAAGGTGTTACAGGAGAAGTGTGAGCTCAGGAACTAAGCGGCTTGTGTGAGAGCAGATCTGACCAGGAACAGAGAGAATCCGAAAGTTTCAAGGTTTGTTGGACCCAATGCCTGATTTCTTCTAAACCCCAACTGGTAGACCTGCCATTGAAGTGAGTGTTGAGTAACAAAGGTCCAATGAAAAGTTACATTTGAATAAAGTGACTCAAGGCTAATATGATTTTCAGAGCTGACACCGAGTGGACCCTCTCAGTTGAACAAAGCATCTCTGGACAAAGAGGTTAAGGATGTGGTCCTCCTGCCTGTTCTTCAAGATACGATCATGCTGAGATAGAGACATTGAGAACTGGAAAGCAAGGGCAACCAAAATAGAACTCTGCTAGGCACACGGACTACCGGAAAGCAAAGAGATCAGAGCCCTAGCAGATTGCAGAGGATGGTCGTACTGAAATACCGTGATTCCAGCAGTATGAGCCTTGAAATTCCTAAGACTTAAAACAACTCTTGGTTCCATAATTTTCCCCAAACAGGAAAATAAAATATTTTAAGGCTATACAAGTTTCATTAGGCACTTTGAATGTGGACAAGGAGAATAATAGAAAAGGAAGAACTTCCCAGAGGGTGTATCCAGAGGCTAGAGGAAAGCAGGGACAAGGGAGATCTCCCAGGGAGCAGGGTCAAAGCCAATTCAAGGATCCTGTCAGGGAGACTTGACAATGTCTGTCCAGCAGGAATACACCACTGGCTTCCATGTATATTTAGTTCTTTCTCTGTCCAAATATGAGTGTTTATTGTGGTTTCCCTTTTCCTACTCCTCTCCTTCATATTGGGTATATATGTATGTTGGGAGCTGGTTGCAAAATATAAATCGTTTATTTATAGGTGATTGACCATCATCATCATTAGATGAGGACAATGAATAACCAGAGACCATGAATTTGAACTGAATCCAGTGACTGAAAGAATGTTTAGTTATCTCTCTTGGAAAATAATAGCCCTTCTTAATGAAAGAGTGGAAACGTGACATGAATGTTTGGTGACCACAAGAGTGGACTTTGGCAGAGATGTCCTTATCTGCTTTTCCTGCCCACATAGCTTCCTGATATTCACCGGCCTCCCTTGCAGTTCAGATGGGGCTATGAGACTAGGTTGTGGCAAATGGAAGGATGTCTACACACTTCAGGTTGCTCCATAATAGCTCACGCACAATGGACAGCATAGCCTTTTCCTTTCCTCAGTGACCTAAGAGGCCATGTACTTAAGAAGGCAGCATAAGAAGAGGGATGGAGTCTTTGAATAATCAGTGAACCTTTGACAGTGAACCTCTAAGGAGAGCTGCCCAGACACATGAGCTATGACATAAGAAATATTTTATTTTTCTGAGATTTGGGGGTTAGGTTACAGTGACTGAAGACTATTGCCCTAATACAGCATGCCTTACCTTCAGAAGCCAGGCTTCTAGTAATCCTAGAAGTGACATTTACTAGCTAAGTGACACTGGGAAAGTCACTTAATTTCTCTGGGCTACTACACATTTGTAAAATGAAGCTAATATTAGGTTACCCAAAATTATAAGAGAAAGTCAGGCCAAATGTTGGCTCAAGATTTTTTTTAATGGTTTTGATCTATGGTTCTATGAAATAGTAATTAAGCACTAAAGCCACTCTAATGAGATCACAGAAGTAATATTTTTATTTAAAAAATTTTAGTTATTGCATGGTACCTACAAAATCCAGCTTTATGTATAAATATTGTGCAACATGTGTATTTAAATGGTGTTAACTCATGCCAAGCAGTTTTATTGAAAACGGTAATCTACAAAAGAGCATATGACTGAGATGAAACACTGCAGATAATAATTTCAAAGAATCTATTCCCTAGAACTTTGTCCAATCACATTGCATACTTTCTTCATACCCTCAGCCCTCTCCCTACAGTCTAAGATGATGGAATTAAACAGAATTCCCATTTCTATGTTTTATCAATTGAAAGCCTATTCCTTTCCATGGTTCTTGAAATTCACTCTATAATGTTTGCTCAGGACCATTGTTTTTATGTAAAATGATAGAAATTATCAAATAACTCAAAAGTAAAAAAATAAACCTAAAACCTTTGCTTATATTTAATTATATGTTCATCAACTAATAAATCAGGCTAATGAAAGTACGTGTTCTTATAAAACGGTAAAATAGCAATTAAAATACAACTAACATGTCAATTTAAAACTTAGAGATTGAATGGAATTTTCCTCCCTTAAATCAAAATGAAGTATGTTGCAGCCAAAACCTAAACAAAGAACTTATAAAACTCCTTTTGCTAATGAGTTCTCTTTTCCTAATCACTGGGAAATAAAAGCTAGCTAAAGTCAAACGTGTAAACTTAACGCAGAAAACAAAACAAGAAAGAGTGTATTATTGATCTGGTCTTCAAATCATTTTAGCAATTTACGATTTTATATCAAAATTATAATTTTTTGAATCCTACATATTCTAAAAATGCCTTTAAAAAGGATTCAATATAGGAAAATACAGAAGGTAGGATTCTGATTTTTCATTATTTTTGGATAACGGTACTCGTTTTCCTCCAATGATTCCATTACCGAAGTGTAGAATGCAAGGTATAAACTTTAAATATCTCTGTAAGGTCCCTGACATAACGGACGGGCGATGTCCAAAGAAACAAAAAGAAAAAAAAAATTGTTAATCTGAATTAAACTCTAGATTCTATGAAATTAAGATGTTTTTATTACTACCCGTTGATTAAGCGACGTCTATATGAGCAATATAATACATTGCAAAGCAGAGAACTATTGAGGAAGCCCTCCCCGGCCCCCTCCCCATTCCCTCCGCATCCATTCATACAAGCCATTGGAGGTACCACGGCTGCACTCACCAGTGTGGAGGTTTGCGAGGCGTCTGCCCATTCCTCTGGGCCCTCGGGGGTCCGCGTGTTGTTAGGGATCCTGCGAGGGTTACGCGCTATCGCTTCACACCAGCCCAGCATTTTCTCCTTCCTCTTATCCCTTTTCAATTTCTGAAATTCTGAAAATAATTTACATTCCCTGAAACAGGTCACTTGTTTTAGATGTCTGTTTTTAGAAAATGTACATCATTGAAATGAAATAAGCAATTTAATGTAATACCAGTGGAGGCACTTCATTTTAGCCAGGTGTTATAGGGAGGAAAAGAAGAATACGCTGACCATTAAAAACCTCAGAACCACAGGCAATGAAAACAGTACACGTCTACTCAAAGAGCCTAACGTTTTACACCTCAATTCGTGACACTTTTAGATGGTGGGAATTCCTTGCATCAGGTTCTAAGTTATTTTCAAAGATCGGTTTCTAACAAGAAGTTCTTACCTTGAGAGCTAAGAACAGACTCAGTTCCTGATATATCTACATATTTCAATATCTAAAATTTGGCATAGCTTTTCAGCTGAATGTCCTACAGATGCAGAATGAATTGAACGCAGGCCAGTGATGAACATTACTCATTCTGGCAGTGGCATGATTATCTCTCTCATAAAATTCTGCCAACTAAAGAAGGAGAAATTTTAGGGCAAGCATGGTAAAATTAGTATATGACACCCATCACCAATCTATTAAAATAATAATTTAAAAAATATCCTTACTATATCATGAATAAAAATATTCCACAACTCTTTCTAGCTTTCCAGAACTTCCCATTTAAGGAATTTTTTTGTTTGTCTCTGAAAAAGTTATATCAACAATAACTTTTAATGTAATGAAGAAAACATTGTTTCCTTGTAAAGTTTCACATCCTAGTTTTTCCACTCCACCACCCTCAGTAATTAGAAATAGTTCATTGCAGATCTTTAGTTAAATGCATTACACTGTCAATTAAATATAAAAAATAATGTGGAGTAATTATTTTTCACAGTATCCAAAGCAATTAGCAATCTGGTGGTTTATAACATTTCAGAGGTTCAAAATAGCACATTTCATAGGACTAATAAAAGTAACATTAAGAAAGGTTGCATTAACGGATTGATGAGTTATTACTGTAAATGACAAAATACTCAAGTGAAATGGATCTTAACAATGTAAATAGGAAATTATTTCTAAAAAACTTTCATAAAAATTAAGTCTAAGATACTCAATGGAATGGCCTTTTAAATAAGACTGGCAATCTTATATGAGTGAATCATTCATCTGAGGTGCAGGAAAATGGGGAGGGGAGCTTCAAAACAATTGTGTGAATGAGCAACAAATTATTAATGCTTGCCCTTTCAAACACATTGCTTGAGATTTTATTTGAAAACTCTGATCTGTGTAATGCAAAATCTGCATCTCCAACTAATTTGCATTCCACAGAAAGTAAATATTTCCACATTCCTGGTACACAGTATCTTGGTTAGTCATCAGTATTTAACTACATTTCTTGAAGTGTACTAACAGTAAATGTAAATGAGTATCTTTATTCAAAAGCAGGGAGTGAAATGATACATAACGACCAAAACAGTTTAATCAAGTACAAACAAATGTCCTACTTGTAAGTCATTTGGCAATTAAAAAAAAATTTAACTCCATAATTAAATATATCACTTTAGTGCTTATAATAAAATGTTGAATTCATGCATGAATAAAAAGCATAATAAAGTAGCCCACAAAAATTATATCATCAGTACCCATTCTGGGATATGTTTTTAAAAGCAGTCGACTTCTTATTTCCTATTCAGTTTCTGAGATTAAATAAAGCAGTTGAATTTCATTTGTAGCCTTCTCTTGTGATGGTGGTGGTCATAGCTATATTCCTCCTTATTCAGTCAACATTAATCCTTAAGTATTTCTTGAGCCTCTACTATACTGTAGGTACTGAAGTAGGCATGGAAAAGCCATAAGAGGAAGATTACTTTCATTTTTGATTTGAGTCAGATTCAGTGCAATATTCTCTAGAATTTTAAAATCCCAGCATAACTAGGATCTTCCTGACTCCCTAAATTTTGAATTTGTGAACTTATATGCTCAACTTCAAGGTGACTGTCTGCCCCTTTTGATCTTAGACGTCCCCCCTGAAGTTTGCTTGTGCAAACCATCTTCCTGAACTGTTTTGTTGAACAAGTCATCATGACAGGGCTATTAAACTTTGGACGACACCTGCTGATGTAGTATAATAAAACGTCAGCTGCGTTTTAGGTTTTTTTTTTTTTTTGCATGTAACAGACATTATCTTAATTCTAGGATGATTAAGTAGGTTAAATAATTCAACCAGTTAAAATACATACTCCTTTTCCCTAAATAATGTGTTAATAATCATCATCGAATATTTACCATGGACACTGTCCTGTCTGTTGTGGGAAAACAGAAAAGAAACATGATGCATGGCTACGGCCTGGAAGACTGGAAAGCTTCTCTTTGAACTTGGACATATTCATAGGAATATTCACAAAGAAAGTTAAATGTGTGAAATGACCAGAGCAATCTAACTAGACAGCATCACTTCACCTTTTATCATATGAATGAAGAATGTGTGAGATTATAATAAAGACCTCTGATGTTTACATGACTACATCTGGACATTCACATCATCTTATAAGAGAAAAGCTTTGTCTAATGATGTGCTCAGTATAATATGCATCCACCCACTTTACTAGCTACTTTTGAGTTGAAGCATCATATCTGAAAGAAACCAATGTTTCAGTGGCCTCCAAGGAAGCAGCACAGGTGTAGGTGAGTTGAAAGAGAGGGAGACAGGGAAGAAAGGAGAGCTTCACTGCACCATCCTGTAAATTCTGTGGGGAAGAGACTGTGACAGTTGCTAAAGATAATATCTTCTTCTCTATTATCACAAAACACTCCGACTTTAGGTTACACTTCACAGCGATCTTTTGGGCAACATGGATGACAAAGTAGAAATTCCAGAAACAGTTTAGGTTATAGATTTGAGACAACTGAAGGGTTAATAATGGTGACTGCTGAGCCGCTGAAGACCAGTATTCCTCCTACACAGGTCTGGAGTGCTCATCACATTCTGAGGTGTAAGAATATGCTGTCAGTCAGAAGGGTGGGCAAATTATAAGCATTTACAATTAACCCTAATGCACTTAGTAATATATCAGAATGGAAACGTGGTCATTAAGTATTCATGTCAATTACCATCTAACCATTGAACGAAGCTAATATGAGATGCAGCAATGAGCAGCTTATATAATGATCACAGGACACTGAGATTTAACTAAGCTTAATTTTTAATATGCTACCCCTAGGAGATATTTAATTTAATAAATAGAAACACAGTGCATTCTCTGTGAACTAAATTGACAACAAATTAAAATTAGGAAGAAAAAAATGCAGGGCAATTGGGTGTATGTCATAGAGAATGGTTACTTTTAATTCAGAAACATTTAGCAAACCCTTCCTTTGTGCCAGACAGTGTGCCTGGAACCATTGGTAAAGGGATTAAAGTGATCTGGAGTTACAGGTAGGGGGGAAACTGACAAGTCAATCAACTTCTGACAGCAGTGCAATGAGTACTATGAAGACCTTGAGAACAGATGTTTGACTTAGTATCAGCTGAAGGAGACCATTGATTTTGGACAACTCTCCAAAGAAAATACAATTACAAATAACTTACATGAAAATTAAAATTCTTACTACTCCAAAGGCTGCCACAACCAGCTTTGCTACACAACGCTAGGGGGCCTCCTTCCCATTGTAATCCGTGTAAATGGCACTGCGCTCCAAGGGGTGCGCTCCACTTAAGCACCACGTGAGTGGCGCTTCTGCAGCTATGCTGCCTGGCGGAAAGAAAGTCCAGCCGATCTCTCTAGGTGAGCTTATTAAAATTACCTTACTGTACCCCAAAACCAATGTAATTCAGCTAGTGGGAAGCAGCTGCATGGCACGGGGTGATCAGCTCGGTGCTTTGGATGGGATAAGGAGGGTGGGAGGGAGACGCAGAGGGAGGGGATATGGGGATATATGTATATGTATATGTATATGTATAGCTGGTTCACTTTGTTATACAGCAGCAACTAACACACCGTTGTAAAGCAATTATACTCCAATAAAAATGTTAAGAAAAAAAAAGAACATTTTCTTCTCACAGAAAAAAAAAACGCAGTTGCCCGCCTCTACTTTGTCTGTCTACCTTCTCAACTCTCTCCTTCCTAAAACATCGCCCGCTCCCCGCCACATCCAGTAGAGTATAGTTAAGGGCCTGGTCAAGTCCTTCCCTCTTCACCACATACATGTAACTGAGAAAGTCTCCCCCACCTCCTCATGTACACCACCATCCTCAAACTGGTAACTTGAGGATAGTCCTTGTCTAAGAATTTGAAAGGATGTTTCAAACAAAAATTTTAGAGATTTGACTATCTATTTCCTTAGCTAAATGTCCTTAAGAAATATGTCTCAACAATGGAACACTTTCCTCACCCCACCAGAATAAACTTGAAGATCGATCTCCATTATGAAAGAAACAACGTGCAAATAAGGGACAGTTAAGAACATGCTTCCCTTCCTCAGTAGGCTGCAATATCTCTGAGAATTAATGTTTGCTTTTTGAAAAGGTGCGTGTATGTGTGTGTGTGTGTGTGTGTGTGTGTTCCAAGAGTACTCCCTAGACCCTCAGAAGACTATAACATACATGCCTAAAAGTCACACCAACTGCTACGCTGGATGCCTGCGTGGCTGTTTTGAAGCGCTCACACACAACTGTGAGCTGTCCTTGAAGACATGGAGTCCTAACAACCATCAAGAACTGCCTGCTGGGAAGTCTTCAGACCAGATGGTCTTTACACTAGGTAACTATTAAATTTACTGCTATGAAATGGAAGTATGTACTGAGGGCCTTCTGATTTCTATGAGAAGGGTGTGAGGTTTCTCAAATGGACAGAGAGGTTCATAGCTGCCTTCTAAGATGTGGAACACTAACTGATATAGAACCCAATAAATAACTGCTGTAATAAAATAAAGGAGAAAATAAAGAAGAGCTCTCCCCTTTTGAGTAAAGTTTAGAAATGGGAACAACCATAACGTGACTCATAGAAAAGGTTTAAATTCTTAAATGCTTTTTTGCTTGGACTATAGGAAAGATATATTTAAAAACTCTCCCTCTACCTTGCAATCCCTTTTAGAAGCAGCCATCTTTCTGTGAAGTCTTATAAGTTACTCTAGCCTTGTGAATGAAGAAATGGCACAAAAAAGGTAGGCGGCTCCTATCCGCCCTCTGTTGGGGCAGTGCAGAGAGAAGGGTTTTGAAGAGACAGTCTTGGTAGCAGTATGAGCCGTAACACTGAGGTCATTAGAAAAGGAGGAAGGGGCAGCTTCCAGGTCAGCAACCTTGGGAAAACTATAATAGCAGGGACTACTCCAGTCTTAATACAGACGCAGATGAAGGGAAGGCCACACACACATTTCCACACTTTAGTGACGGCTAAGAAGCCTCTTTATGAGAGGGTGGTAGTCACTCAACCCTTAGCACATAGGTTGGGCCAATCTTCGAGACATCAAAAGTGAAGTGTGAGGGACTTCTAGTTTCAACACTGACATGTAAAGAGTGTAGAAATCATCACTCCCATCCTTACAAAAAGATAAACCTGAACAAACTGAAAATTAATGATATTTCTTGGAACCATCAGAGAATGAAGTTGTAATAAAAAACTACTACCCCCAAATATGGAGAGACAGATGCCTACAGAGGTGCATGGCCAATTTCAGAATACATGCAGAGAAACTGCTAGAACCATAAACTGGTGTTAGCACACAGTAATTTTGATGTATTATTGGAGGCACAATATGGCCTAGCTTAAGAAGAAGAACTTCCTGGAGGCTGCATTCTTAGTGGAGGCCCCAGAGTTTCCTGGGTCTCACCACCAGGAAGCTTACCTCGATCTCACGATGAACAGCTGAGAAAGGTGCCACTGTGGCACTACTAGGGAGAAGGGAAGAGTAACCATCATGAAATGCCCTAGAACACTCCTATACAAAGACCTATTCTGGGCTTCCCTGGTGGCACAGTGGTTGAGAGTCCACCTGCCGATTCAGGGGACGTGGGTTCGTGCCCCGGTCCGGGAGGATCCCACATGCTGCGGAGTGGCTGGGCCCGTGAGCCATGGCCGCTGAGCCTGCGTGTCCAGAGCCTGCGCTCCGCAACGGGAGAGGCCTCAACAGTGAGAGGCCCGCGTACCGCAAACAAAACATAAAAAACAAAGACCTATTCTTCAGGGAAAATATCTTAACAGAGTCAAATTAACCTACCTGAGTGAAGGGCACTGTTCCCTCTCCAGGTATTTCTAGGCTTCCTGCCTCATCTAAGGTGGGGAGGGAAGCTAAGAAACACCTGTGAAGGCCATAGCCCAGAAACACAGGCCCACTAAGACTTGGAGATTTAATCATACCATTGTAGAATACTTTCCTTCTACTCTACTTTCCCACCATACCAAAAGGGCTTCAGAATAATACTAGCAGATTATAACTGAAAGCACTGCAAGATACTAACCCTCTTGGAGGAGGAGCACGTAGGGAAGGCTCAAAGCCAACAGACAAACACAGGATGCTAGAAGGATCTGAAGCATCTGGTAGTGACAGCAAACATTAAATACACCCTATTTCTAGCCAGGAAAATAGAAACGCAAAGGGTGTTTACTTCAGTTTCTATTACTTAATACAACATATGTGACTTTCAACAAAAAAAAAATTAGAAAACATACTAAAAAGCAAGAAAAAAGTCTGAAAAGACATAAAAAAGCATCAGAACCAGATTCAGATATGAAAGATACTGGAATTATCAGATAGGGAAATTTAAATATCTATAATTAATGTATTAAGGGTTGTAATGGAAACAGTAGACAACAGACAAGGACAGGTGGGTGGGGTAAGCAGAAAGATGGAAACTCCAAGAAAGAAAAAAAGGGAAATGATAGAAATCGAAACACTGTAATAGAAATGAAGAATGTGTTCGACAGGCTCATCAATAGACTGGAAATGGCCAAGAGAAGTTATCAATGAGCTTGACGACACAACAGCAGAAACTTCCCAAGAGAAATGCAAAGAGCATGAAGAATGGGAAAAAAAAAAAAAAAAAAAAAGACCAGGACATCCAAGAACTGTGGGATTATTTCAAAAGATGTAACATATGCATAACTGGAATACCAGAAGAAGAAATAAAGATAACAAAGAAGCAGAAGAAATATTTGCAGGATACAAGGTTGATATATAAAAGTCAACTGCTTTCCTATATACCTGAAGGCCTATATACTGTCAGTGGACAACTGGAATTTGTGAAAATCAATACCATTTTCAATAGCACCAAAAGAAATATTTAGGTATAAATCTAACATAATACTTAAAGAATCTTTGTGGAAAACTACAATATCTTGATTGTAAAAATCAGAGAACATCTAAATAAATGCCAATAAATTCTGTGTTCATGGACGGGAGGACTCAATATTGTTAAGATGTCAATTCTTCCTAACTTGAGCTATAGCACAATCCCAATCAAAATTCCAATAAGCTGTTTTGTAGATATTGACAAACTTATTCTGAAGATTATATGGAGACGCAAAACACCTAAAATAGCCAAGGCAATAGTGAAGAAGAACAAAGCTGAAGGATTCACACTACCCAGCTTCAAAACTTAACATAAAGTTACAGTAATCAGGTCAGAGTGATATTGGCAAAAGAATGAACATATAAAACAATGGAACAGAATAGAGAGTCCAAAAACACTCAAACAAACTCATAGTTATTATTAATTCATCTATGAAAAAGAGCAAAGGCAACGCAATGGAGAAAAAAATAGTTTTTTCAATGAATGGTTCTGGAAGAACTGGACATCCACATGAAAAAAATCAAATCTAGGCACAGAACCTTACACATTTCACAAAAAATAATTCAAAGTGGATCATAGACCTAGTTTAAATAAAAACTATAAAACTTCTAGAAGAAAACAAAGGTGAAAATGTGAATGACTTTGGCTTCAGCAATGAAGTGTTAGATAAAACACTAAAATCATGATCCATGAAAGAAAAACTGATGTTAGAATTTATTAAAATTATAAACTTCTATTCTCTGAAAGACTTAAGAGAATGAAAACTCAAGTCATAAACTTGGAAAAAATATTTGAAAACTGCTTATCAGATAAAGGACTTGTATCCAAAATATACAAAGAGCTCTTAAAAATTAATAAGAAAACAAACAACCCAGTAAAAAATGGCCAAATTATCTGAACAGACACCTCACCAAGAGGGTGTACAGATGGCAGATAAGCATATGAAACATGCTCACCATCATATGCATTAGAGAAATGCAAATTAAAACAATGAGATACCACTACATATCTATTAGGATGGCTTTGAACCCAACTGATAACACCAAATGCTGGCCAAGGATGCAAAGCAACAGCAACTCTCATTCATTGCTGGTGGGAATGCAAAATGGTGCAGCCACTTTGCTACTTTCTTACAAAACTAAATATTACCATACAATCAAACAATTGCACTTGTAGCTATTTATCCAACTGATCTGAGAATTTATGTTTCCACAAAAACCTATACATAAGTTTTTCTAGTAGCTTCATTCATCATTGCTAAAAGCTGGAAGCAACTAATATATCCTTCAGTCAGTGAATAGATAAACAAATTGTGGTACATTCATATAATGGTACATTATTCAGAAATAAAAAGAAATGAGCTATTAAGCCATAAAAAGATTCATAAATGAATCTTAAAAGCATATTGCCATGTTTAAAGAAGCCAGTCTGAAAAGGGCTACTTTATGTGTGATTCCAGTTATATGACATTCTGGAAAAGACAAAACTATAGGAACAGTAAAATAATCAGTGATAGGGCAGTGAAACTATTCTGTATGACACGGTAATAGATTGTGGGATTGTGACAGTCTATAGAATTTCACAGCACGAAGTGTAAACCTGAAAATGGATGCAAATTAAAACATGTCATTTAAAAGGTTGGGAGATCCCAAGATGGAATGTGAAAAATACAGTCTAAATACGTGACAAATGTACGAAAGGACCTCACCGAAAAGCATGAGGGAAAATGTGCTGACCTAAGTACTTTAGAAATAGTGGAATCTATTAGATTAAAGCAAAAAAATATTGTACATCAGCACTGTGCTCTAGTTCATATAATATTTCCCCACGGAAGTACGGGTTGACAACTCTGACACAGCTTGACAGGTATGCTGGGATTGAACAGCTAAATAAGTTGTTGGCAAGTAAGGAGGGCGAGGTTTCTCAGTGTTGGAGTGGAAGGTTACAGATAAACAGGGGAAGAGCCTGTGCCCAGCGACAAGAGAAGCCACTGCAATGAGAAGAGAGCACACCGCGGTGAAGAGGAGCCCCTGCTCGACGCAACTCGAGAAAGCCCGTGTGCAGCAATGAAGCAACCAAAAATAAACAAACAAGTAAATAAATATTTAAAAATGAAGAAAAAAGGCCATATGGTTCTAATATTTCATTGTTTAAACTTGCATCTTCATTTCTTTAAGTTCTTAAATAACCAGTAATAATCATGGTAAGTATAAGATTTGTAAGCAAAAATTTTTAATATTAAACATATGGAAGCCTCTTTGTGGATTTCCTTTCATATATGAGGTTAATTGAACATACAGTGTCCATAATGCAGTAGAATTTATTTATTTTTAACATTAAAATTATTGCATATGACCTAATCAGAATTACATTTCAGTGTCAAAAATACGATGAGTATGCTATTGTATACTCAGTCTTATTTTTATCTTGGACACTTGACCTGACTAATAATTCAGATATCGACTACCAAGATTTTCTTTTAATAGTACAATTATTTGCCACAAACTAATTTTTGAAGTTAGAAATTTTGAAGGGAGTTATTTTTACCTTCTTAGGAGAAATAAATAAATAACTACAAGAGAATGGCAGAAGAGTATGTACTACTTGTTTGGGATTCAAAAGTGACCACATTGATTTTACCCAAATTTCCAAACAAAATAATCACCACTGGGTTGAAAATAGGCTAACTTCCAGCCTCATCTCTCTAGAAATGAGAGAATTTAGTGAAAGAGTGAAATTCATAAAATTGAGTGCAAGGCCTTTGAAGGATACATTTCGCTGTGTGCATCAGACATGTCCACTTCCTCAAAAATTCTATTTACCAAGAGCATGAAAGTGAGATCGTATAAGAATGAAAAACAAAACAACAAAAAAGGAACTTTGGGTTTCTTGAGTAGCTTTATGAAGACATTTAAAGGTGTTTGAATAAAATATGGGTTTCCAAAGTTTTCCAGTGTGAAAACATTTTTTTATCTTTTTATCATAAAAATTTAGCAAACCATTGACTTAATACTATTAATATATTTTATTATATATATTATATTATATATTATAATATATATAATATATTATATTAATATAATAGACTTAATATATTTTAAGTATATATTTATTAAGAAAAAACATTGCCATGTGAATTTTTTCTGACTGTAATAACTTTGTAATATATCCCAGAGATTTATATTTCACATCATGAAAGTCATTGAAATGTCTAGGTGTTTTGCTTAAAATTTTCAAATATACAGTTTTTACCATCCTCATTGGGCCTGAAAATATAGCTTCCAGGAATACTGGTTTCTTTTCTAATTCTCTTGGTCTTTGAGCTGCTTTCAAGATGATTGTGTCACGCATTACTCAAGGGAAGTTTCTGAAAGGCAGATGCATTTGTAACAAGTAGCTGGTACTGAACATTTCACATCAAATATTTTAAACATTGTCTCCCTTAAAACCAAAATATGTCATTTAATGTCAATGAAATTCTGCATGGCTAACATATGAAAATATATGAGAATATAAATACAGGGATGCCTGGATTTCTAGGTTTATTTTGGGGACTTTTATCATTTATGTAAATGTAGTAAAAATTTCATAAACAGTTTCCTTGTTTTGTCCACGCTGTGGGACTGTGGATCTCTATTCCTTCCCTTTCCTACATTACCAGCTGAAATTTCTATTCAATTTTTATAATCAAAGAGAGAGTTTATCTTTTTGACAATGTAACTCTTTGAAAAGAGCTTCATGTTTCTCTCTTTACATGGGCAATTAGGGAACTAGAAGACAACTAACAGTATAATTTAATATTTTCTGATGTTTCTAGTATATATTTTATATACTTAGTGTAACCCTGATCACTTGTTAATGTTTGAACCTTATCAATGCTCAGGGTTACACTAAGTACGTAAAATGTATACTAGAAACATCAAAAAATATTAAATTATATTGTTAGTTGTCTTCTAGTTCCCTAAATGCCTACATTTTTACCTTATGTTCCAAATATATCTTTGCAGCTCACTCAAACTTCTTTTGCAAGTTATAAAGGTACATTCAGGGCTTCCCTGGTGGCGCAGTGGTTGAGAGTCCGCCTGCCGATGCAGGGGACACGGGTTCGTGCCCTGGTCCGGGAAGATCCCACATGCTGCGGAGCGGCTGGGCCCGTGAGCCATGGCCGCTGAGCCTGCGCGTCCGGAGCCTGCGCTCCACAACGGGAGAGGCCACAACAGTGAGAGGCCCGCGTACCATAAAAAAAAAAAAAAGAAAAAAAAGGTACATTCAGAAAAACAGACTTTTAGTTGCAGGTATATACCAAGAATCATTAAACTTAGCGCTCACTCACAATGAACCTCCTTCTTCCCTTTCTATCTAGTCTCCAATTGTGATACTTATATAAATGAAGAGGGGCTTCCCTGGTAGCACAGTGGTTGAGAGTCTGCCTGCCGATGCAGGGGACACGGGTTCGAGCCCTGGTCTGGGAAGATCCCACATGCCGCGGAGCAACTAAGCCCGTGCGCCACAACTACTGAGCCTGCGCTCTAGAGCCCAGGAGCCACAACTACTGAGCCCACATGCCACAGCTATTGAAGCCCACGAGCCTACAGCCCATGCTCCACAACAAGAGAAGCCACGCAAAGAGAAGACGGCACACTGCAATGAAGAGGAGCCCCTGCTTGACGCAACTCAAAACAACCAAAAATAAATAAACAGATAATTTTTTAAAAATGAAGAAAAAAGGCCATACGGTTCTAATATTTCATTGTTTAAACTTGCCATCTTCATTTCTTTAAGTTCTTAAATAACCAGTAATAATCATGGTAAGTATAAGATTTGTAAGCAAAACTTTTTAATATTAAACATATGGAAGCCTCTTTGTGGATTTCCTTTCATATATGAGGTTAATTGAACATACAGTGTCCATAATGCAGTAGAATTTATTTATTTTTAACATTAAAATTATTGCATATGACCTAATCAGAATTACATTTCAGTGTCAAAAATACGATGAGTATGCTATTGTATACTCAGTCTTATTTTTATCTTGGACACTTGACCTGACTAATAATTCAGATATCGACTACCAAGATTTTTTTTTTAACAGTACAATTATTTGCCACAAACTAATCTTTGCCACTCCCAGAAATTACTTGTCCTTAAATATTCAGTAATATCTGGGTTTTAAATATCACAGTTTAATTGATTATAAACCGATATCCAAAATTCAAAGTGTGAAAGGTATATTAACTTTTAATAAATCACTTTTGAATTTTTTTTTCTGAGAAGCTGATCCTTGTAAGCCTCCTTGTAGCCTCCTTTTCTGTATTCATCTCCCTGCAATGTCTCTTCTCAGCTCTCCTAGTTTTGTCATCAGTCTACACTAGACTACGTCAGCAGTAACCCTGCGATATCTTGCCTGGTTCCTTACCTGCTTCCCTATCTATGAGAACTTGGTGGTTTATTTACTCCACCATCAGAGAGTCTTTTGCATTTCATGATTATTTGTTCATTCTCTGCCTCCCTCCCTATGTTGAGGGTAGTCTGAGAAAGGGGTGAGGGTGTCTTCAAATAAGTCTCTTATATCATTAAGATCAAAACCAAATCATAGCACAAAGCAGATACTCAGTAATGTCAGATGAATATTGAAATAGGAAGAAGAAATGCAGGTTGTCAAAATAAAGAAAATATTTTCCATATGTCAATGAAAAGCAAAAACATTACTCAATGCTGAGCCATCTTTTAATACTGTCCACATACATTATGTATAAGAATGCCATAGGGACTTCCCAGCTGTCAGAGTGGTAAAGAATCCGCCTGCCAATGCAGGGGACGCTGGTTTGAGCCCTGGTCGGGGAAGATCCCACATGCCACGGAGCAACTAAGCCTGTGCACCACAACTACTGAGCCTGTGCTCTAGAGCCCGCAAGCCACAACTACTGAGCCCACGCACCTAGAGCCCGTGCTCTGCAACAAGAGAAGCCACCGCAATGAGAAGCCCACGCACTGCAAGGAAGAGTAGCCCCCGCTCGCCGCAAGTAGAGAAAGCCTGCGCACAGCAATGAAGACCCAATGCAGCCAAAAGTAAAAAAAAAAAAAAAAAAAAAAAAGAATGCCATAAAAATGTAAGTTAGAATTAAAGTCATAAAGAGAGGTCATTTTGTGAGGATATGACAAAAACTACAAACTACTCTTATGACAAATAGGAAGTTGGCACCAAACCAGAGAATATAAGATAGAGAAAACTATTCAACAGTTCATTCTCAAAGGGAAAAATTAAAACTTCATTTGAATACATCAAAAAATTATGTCTATTATATATAGAATGGATAAACAACAAGGTCCTACTGTATAGCACAAGGAACTATATTCAATATCAATATTGAACTATATTCAATATCCTGTGATAAAGCATAATAGAAAGAATATGAAGAAGAAGGTATGTATATGTATAGCTGAATCACTTTGCTGTACAGCAGAAATTAACACAACTTGAATAAAATACATTTAAAAAGATATGAGCTTCTGCAGAGTTCTAATGCCACTAATTTCACCACAAAAGAGAAAAGAACATGCATGTATATACATAAGCAAATGTGTAATTTGGAACTGATTTCATGAGAGCTAATTTTGGGTATGTGAATAGTAAGTTTTAAAACAGAATCTGTGAAGATCCATCTGAAGATAAATTTGACATTTAAAATGTATCCTGCTCCATTGTGGAAAAAAACGTTGAACTGATGATAAAAGAAGAAGGAAACTTTGTTTTTGACACAATAAAATAAAAAGGGACTTTGGTGGACTTCATATCCCTCCATAGATTGCTTGTGTGATGACAAGCAAGGAGTACTGACCCTAAGAGCCTTTTTTTTTTCCAGAATAGGAAACAGAAAGTTCTAATATGACACTATGTCCTGCTGCCAGATTCCTGACCACACATTTTTCTGTAACATTTAATAGATCCTCTACAACATGCTAAATAGTTCCTTAAAATTTAATTCACAATGCACAAGAAATGTCTGAAGCTTTAAACAATAGCTTAAAAGGAACAAGGTCACTGTAGCCAAAGAAAAAAGGATATCTACAGAAAAACCCGGGAAGGAATTACATGATTGAGCTGAGGTATCATGCCTTATTTCCCAATCATAATCTAGATCCATGATAGCTTGATTTATGCAGGCCTAACTCGGGCTTCTGAGCAGCCAGGTGTAAATAGCAGATATCCTTTAGGGAATTTACTGTAAAGATGCTTCATGACCTTTGTCGATGGTAAATCCCAATAACAAGAACCACCCAATGGATTTGCTCGGACAAGTTGCATGCAGACTCAATGTGCTCATTCAGGAGGTTGAGAAACGAAACCCTGACCAGAGATACTGCAGTTCCAGAAAAGGCGTAAGGTCTGCCTCGGGGCCATTCATCTCTTGCTTTCTTTGATCCCAGAATTCGCCACCAAATGAAAACACAAGTTACGCATTATATGTTGCTACTGTTGAAAACTCTCCCCATATAGTTTCTGTCTGACAACCCAAGGGGAATAGAATAATCCTGAAATAGAGCATTTTCCAGCAGTTTATCTATTAAAGAACATTATAAAAGTCTATTTTGTTCAGATAAGAAAACACCAGGGCTATTAATATGAAACCAACAATTACTCTATGTTACACAATATTATGTAGCTATATTTATTAGCTGCCTCATGATTTAGGTGAGTTAATATAACACCTTGTCCAAATTTTATACTGTTAAAGTCAAGACTCTCTTGTCATTACTATATATTGTCCATGCACCAAAATTTCAAGCTGGATTTTAGTCATCAAGCAAGAAGACTGGCGGAAATAATATTGGAAACAGGCATCTTGCAAAATAGTGAACTCTCCCAAGATTGTCTTTGAATATTAGAGAAATCTTAAGCCTAAGAAATGTATTCAATACATACTCAAATACTGGTCTTGTTCTAGGAATCTGAAACTCAATTTAGTTACTGAGTCAAAGGTCCAACATATAACACTTCAGACTGTTTAACAGTCAATTTTCCGGCTAAACAGAATTTCTATGTGATTCAAGTACAATAATATAAGAGGAAAAAATTCATAATAGAACGAATTATTTTTCAATTATCTTTATAGAATTTTTCTAAATTTCTGTATTATATTTAAAATGTCTTGTGGTTCCAAATGACTATTGTCATTAAGATGCATCACAAACATGTTCCATTTGAAAAGCTTTGTCATTCAAGCCCATCCTATTTTCTATTACTCTTGTCATTGTGCAAATATATTTACGACATGGACAGAACAGAGCAGAGGTGTTGCATTGCTGCCTGGTACCCAAGTTTTTTGTTTGGCTTGGTTTCGTTTGTTGGCATATTATGAATAGTGTTTTACGTACTGCAGACGGGAAATATTTTTTCAGTTAATTAACTTACATGACAAAGAATCTGAAGTGCACATTTCTTCCTGATTGCTGTCACATTTACCCAACACTACAGTGAAGCAAAGTGGAATGAATTTAAAGAAACTGTCAGTCTAGAGATGTTGCCTTTCTCATCACAGCTCAGAGGAAGACTAAGGTGACTTAAAAGTTTTTTAAATCAATGAAACATAAATCATGTGTTTTCATATGTGAGAAACAAAGTACTTTTTTCCCCTTATGTATTATGGTAAGATTCTTATCCCCAGTCATATTTGAAGAGTCAGTACAAAACAGCATTATTTTTTACATGGTATGGTACAATTGGAGGTGTTTAGTGAAAGATCTAATAGGGGGAAAACTTGTTTGGGTAGAGGATAATAACAGGATTAGTATTTGACTGGTGTTATGCCTAATACTATCTATCCCAACATCAGCACTGCACTCCTTAAGTTCCTTCTTGCCCATGGTGCTGTGTAGGGCTCATTCAGAGAACTTTAAACACAGTCTTTGCTCTCTAGAGGGCTTCACAGTAAAAGGTGTAGAAAAGTGAAAGGCAGAATAGGAGAATGAATTGACACGAAAGACACATTTTACATTTGGTTAATTACATTAAAGTATATGTATGTGACTCTAAGAAACCACACACAGAAGGTAATAGTCACAGGATGTGCATTTGATATCTCCATGTGAATTATATGAAAACTGTATGCTTCTTCCTTTATTATGTAGTTCTGTACAATACATCTTCATTTGTCAGTATTTGAGACCAGGAATTCCCAGTTAATGACTAATCCAGAATTAAATGTAGGAAAAGTTTATTTTAGACAATTTATTAAAATGACTAATTTCATGACCTATAATGTCCGAAACAATTGAGTTTTATTAGCCAAGAAGGATATTTGATACTGGAGTTCGTTATTAATTTAGTCAAAAAGCAGCTTAAAGTATTCGAAATGAAGATGCTTAAGAGAAAAAATTTAAGAGAAGTAATCCAATAAAACCAACCATTACATGGAGTTGGATGTTTTACTAGACACAGCAGAACTAAGTTCTAAATATGTCGGTGTAAGCGATATTTAATTCTAATTCAAAATAACCTTAGGTATCCTGCATTCTTCTAGCCAATACTTACGTCATATGTAAAGTGAATAAAACATTCACTGGAGCTGTCTGAGCAAGTCTATCACCTTGAACTGAAACTAAGTTAATCGCCTTCCCAAAGGGAAGACCAAAACAACACTTGATTACAGTGAAATGCCGAAGAACACTTAACTTTTCATTTACATCTACACAAGTAGACCCTTGAAGAATGGTAACTCTGTATCCACAACAGAAGATGAAAGTAGAATCTTTGCCGAGTTGATTGGAAGCTAAAAGCTCTCAGCAAAGAATATACCTGATGTTAAGAAATACTTGATAATCATGCTTTCCTTTTCTGCAATAAGAAAGACACGTTTCGGGCTTCCCTGGTGGCGCGGTGGTTGAGAGTCCGCCTGCCGATGCAGGGGACACGGGTTCCCACATACTGCGGAGCGGCTGGGCCTGTGAGCCATGGCTGCTGAGCCTGCGTGTCCGGAGCCTGTGCTCCGCGATGGGAGAGGCCACGACAGTGAGAGGCCCGCGTACCGCAAAAAAAAAAAAAAAAGACAGACATGTTTCCTGCTTATACATCAGAAGAGATATCACAATAATGCTACATTTTTAAGTAAAAAGATAAACATGGTCAACTACAAGTTACCTGCATTCAAAAAGTATTTTGGCCAAAACAAATAATTCATCTTTTACTTTCAAAATACTTTCAAGAAAAAAATGTGGAACTCACAGAGACAGAGTAGAATGGTGTTGCCAGGGATTGGGGGCAGGAAAGTGCAGATGTTGGTCAAAGGGCACATATTTTCAGTTATAAGATGAATTAGTCATGAGGATGTAATGTATCACACGGTGACTAGAACTAGTAACACTGTATCATACACCTGACATTTGCCAAGAGACATGTAACCATCTGCAGTAATGGATTGTGGTAACCGTTTTGCAATGCATACGTATATCAAATTGTCATCTCATATACTTTAAATATATACAATTTTGTTTGTCTATTGTACCTCAATAAAGCTGTTTAAAAGTTGTTTAAAAAAAGATACATTCAAGATATTCTGTACCAGAATACCAGAAATGTGTATATATATGGCCATATGTTGTGATATTTCTCAGCATTTATTTAAAAATAAGAAAGTCATACTGGAAAGACCCAATTCACTGGAAATTTAAAAAAAAAATCAACTTCTTAAGGTTCTTTTTCAGGTAGTAGACAATCTTCCTCTTTCTATCAGACTGACAACATTGAAGCCTAAGTCGTTTCCCTTTAAGCTTCCTATCTACCAGGTCCACAACTCACGCAGTGGTGGTGGGGGTTAGGCTGGGGTAGAGGTGACCGAGTTTAAGTTCAAATGAAAAGCCTCTTAGAAACTGCTCTGGTCCTTATTTATGTGTCAATCCAGGCTCCCTTGGCCCCTGGGATTGGGGGCCACATCAGAGCCCCTTGGCCTCTGCTGCTACTGCCTCATTCCTTGACATCTCTGGTTGATCTCAGCTCCTTTCAAGACTGAGGCAGGGGTCAAGGCTGGACTTGGGCTTGGCGTCCACCAGGCTCCTTGTGATGGAAGCTGCAGCTGCGCTGACAGCCCCGGTCCCTGGTGCTCTGGATCCCCAGCATCTGCCTTTACTGGCCTGGTGACACCATCCAAAAGTGTGTGGGAATTAATGCCCAGTAGGGAAACTAAGATTAGTGAGAGATAACGTGACAAGAATTCCTTGCCCTTCCTCCCTGCTCAGGGACTGTTCTAAGGCACACTGGTTCTGCGTGTTCTACCTGGACACTTCCTCTGTGCAAGCCGACTGGTCACATTTTCTTGTTAAGCTATGGGAAGGGATAATGCAGTATCTTTATGTGTTTTCCCTCCCCCGTGCTGTTCTGCAATTGCACCCCTAACTAAAGCATTAGTGTGTAAACCTTGCTTCAGCCTCTTTTTTCTAGACTACCTGGGCTAACACAAGAATTGAAACCTGAATTTTGATGTCAACTCTTATTTTTAAAGAATTTAAAAGAATTAAATTCAATTTAACAAACATTCCCTTCTATATACCAGGCATTGGAAGGCTATACACATGAATACAGTCCAGGCTGAGTCGTTATGGAGATCTTAGTCTAGCAAAAGAGATACATAGAGGGATTAGAGCAAGAGTCACCAACTGAGTGACATTCAAATATTTAACGACCAGTATGGCATGAGGACTACCAATTACAGCAGATATTATCCTTTTGGATGTTGGATTACCAGAGATGCTAGGGCAACCAGATGGCCAGAGTTCACTCAGAAAGCTGAGGTCCACATTATTTATCATCTGGAACAGAGGTATTACACTATTTTAATAGCTGGTCTGGTAGTCTGGTGTGTAGTATCAGTCTGCACACCAAATACTATAAGTCCCAAAGACACATAAGTAAATGGATATCCACGTGACTGAGATTTTATTGTGCAGAAGCACTGGATTACTTACACTCTCAGGAAACTTCTGCACTTTATATAATCGGCTTTATGTTGTCCTCCTTTAAGAAAAGTTTTCTACCCAATCTTCCTGAAATGGACACAAATGTATAGAAAAATAAGAAAAGAACAACATTTTGCACACACCTTGAGGTATGCACTTCAACCACAGAGATATGAAGTATCTTTATATGCAGTAAGATTTATGAATCTCTTCGGAAGTTTTGACTTCGTGTCTACATGATATCTCAATAATCTGCCTCTTCTGTGAGTTTTATCAGTCCAGGATAATTCATAATGGTGGACTGAGCTCTATTTTATCGGTCTTACCTGAAAACATGCATTGGATTTGATTTTGAATGCCTGCACTTCTTTATAACACATCACTGATGCTTTTTTGAAAATTTTTCTTCAGTTAGTCTTCAGTTAAATGTGCTCATACAAATGCTGTTACAAACACAAGTGACGCACTGGGAGGTCCCCCAGTTTTGAGTCTCTTGAAACTCTTTAATTCCAAAGTCATTGATGTGATAAAAAGCAACTCGGCAAGACTCAGCAGTGAAATATGCCAAATTTCAATAAGCTGTCACAATTTCTTCCAAAATTGCCTTAAAGTGGTGAAGATTAAAATCACAATCTGAAAGAAAATTCACTCCCTTAATTACATTCCCCAACACAGCAAGCAACGAGAACTGCTCACATATTCCACAGCATGACCCATCCCGCTCAATGACAGAATGAAAATTGGGCTCATGAACTTTCTCTTTCGCTTTGAATAAAATGTCGAAACCTTTATTTGTCCTCCTTGTATGGCAGGTACCAACATGTGAAAACTGAACTCAGTTTTTCCATGTTTAAACCAAACTACAAAATCTTTACTGAACTGCTTTATTAGGGTTTTTATAAATTGTGAAGACTTGTGCAAACAATACTACAGTCAGGTTAATTCCTCTCATTCAATAAGTTGCCTGGGGGATGTTGCTTGTTCCCCATCCAGAGCAATGAGTACGTGATTCTGACCAGGAGAACTGAGAGGCAATTTATCACACCTTGGAAGGCTGAGTAACCAATTGGTATTTAGAAGAGGGAAGAAAGTAGATTTCAGGCAGAGATAATGGTAGAAAATCAGGGAACACAGAACCATAAAGACATGTGTAGATAAAAGCAAACTATTAGAATTGGAATTGTAAAAGCCCTTATTAGATAAATTACTGATTAGATATTATTACTGCTTATTAGCCCTTACTAGACACATTCTTCTCATTTTAAAGATGAAGAAATTCCCAGAGAAACTGTCTTGACAATCTCTAGACAGCATAAATTGACACGACACTGGAATACCAAATTTTACAATGTAGCTCTAACCTGTTTCCCCAAATCCAGACTCAACAGTTAACTGCAAATGTATCCACGTCAATGTCCTGTGTGGATACATTTGATACATACAATGTCCTGTATATTCACAGACACACACAATGGAATATTACCCAGCCATATAAAGAATGAAATAATGCCATTTGCAGCAACATGGATGGACCTGGAGATTATCATACTAAGTGAAGTAAGTCAGACAGATATGGCTTATACGCAGAATCTAAAAAAGATACAAATGAACTTACTTACAAAACAGAAACAGTCTCACAGACTTAGAGAACGAATTTATGGTTACCAAAGGGGAAAGGTTGGGGGCAGGGGTAGATTGGAAGTTTGGGATTGACACCTACACATTGCTATATTTAAAATAGATAACCAACAAACACCTACTGCATAGCACAGGGACCTCTGCTCAGTGTTCCGTAATAACCTAAATGGGAAAATAATTTGAAAAAGAATAGATACATGGATATGTATAACTGAATCACTTTGCTGTACACCTGAAACTAACACAACACTGTAAATCAACTTCAGTCCAATATAAAATCAAAATTAAAAAAAATATTGAATGTAATATGTGAAACTATCTGACTTGTAAAAAAAAAAAAGGAATGGCAGGATTACTATGTCTGAAATGGATTTACCTTCTCAAAATTGTTCTGTCACCTAAAACTTCCATTTTTGTTACGACTTCCCATCCCCTCAGGTTCCTAACTAGAAATGTGGATGCCATCCATGGTTACTATCCTCCCCATATGTCTAGTCAGCCCCCAGATTATAAAGACTGATTTCAGAAAGCATCTCAAATCCAGTTTCTTCTCTCCGTTTCCTGCTACCGCTGGCTTGATTCCAATTCCTCAGCTCTCCTTTGGGTTATTAAACAGTCTCCTCACTGGTCCCCCTTTTCTGCACATGGGGTGTGAGATGCCAGAAGAGCCTCCAGCTCAGCAGCAGTTTGAAGGGTGTGAAGTATTCTTGTGAAACAGGATGGGGATCAGGGCTAGGACTGTATTTATTGGTACAGAAATAATGGTAGTTACTGGTATAGAAGTAATATTAGAAACCATAGAAATACATGGGATTGCCCCAAAACAGGATGGTGAAAAAGGAAGAGGTGAGGATAGAAATACAAAGTGATACCTTTTGCTTTTTTACAGTCTACTGCTGATTATATTCTCCCACCTTCCATGTGGATGTGGAATATTCTTTCATCAATTCACTAGTTAAATCAGAAAATTAACCAGCCAGACTTTCCAAATAATTACAAGAAGAAATATTGATAGTTGAAAAGACTACATAGAGCAAAATGTTAAGCTAATGGTGTTTGATGATTAATCAGATACTTTAAAATAATGTTATGGATTCAATCATAAATTTAATTGTTTCAAATCATTCTTTAATTAGCATCAATTCTTTGAAGTTTTAGGGAGCAGAAAATAGCCCCAAATTATATTTTAAAAACTCTACAGGTTTTGGAATAATAGCTATTATCTGTGCTTAACTCTATGGAGACTGTATTAAGAACTGTACTGTATAAATGATAATGACAGCCTTATATTATAAGCCCCTTTCATCTGTCATCACTTGTGATCTCAAGATCAGTTATTTTCATCGCTACAGAACTGGTTTTGATTAAATGTCTAAGTGACAGAAGCATCAGTGATTTAATCCCAATACGTTCACCATTTATCTTTCTCTTCCTACATGTCCAGGGTTTAGTCCTCTTCTCTCTCTTTAACAATGTTTCTTAACCCTCGTTGCACATCAGAATCAGTCGGAGAGTTTTAAAAAATTACCGTTGCCTCAGTCCCATCCCAGTCGTTTCTATTCAATTAATGTGTATTTGGATGTGGGCGCTGTTTTTTTTTTTTTCTTTTTTTTCTAATGAAAACAGGGTTGAGAATCACTGCTTCTACATTCTCTCCCATTTTCTGGAAAATAATCTATTACATTCTCAAATTTTATCTCACCTCAATGTCTTACTTTCCTCATGTATAGATTAATAAATCTAAGTTCCTCTTCGATATCTCAACTTAACATGTCCGAAGATAAACTCTTGACCACTCCTCTCCGAAATTTGCACTGTCCATCTTCTTACACGTACAATAGCTAAAAAGTATGGGATTTGGATTTTAGTTACACTGCTGCCACCCTGATATCATTGCTTATATTCTTGTCCTCTGACAGCATAGTCTTTACAGAGCAGGCAGAGCAAACTTTTAAAAATGTAAATGATCCAGGTGAACTTATTTACAAAACAGAAATGGACTCACAGACGTAGAAAACAAACTTATGGTGACCAAAGGGGAAAGGGGGCAGGGATAAATTAGGAGTTTGGGATTAATATGTACACACTATATATAGAACAGATAACAAGGACCTACGGTATAGCACAGGGAACTATACTCAATATTTTGTAATAACTTATAAGCGAAAAGTATCTGAAAAAAATATATGTATAACTGAATCACTTTGCTGTACACTTGAAACTAATACATTGTAAATCAACTCTACTGCAATTTTAAAAACCATAAATAAAACGTGTAAATTGGATAATGTCTGCTTACAACCCTCCAACCATCTGCTTACACTGAGAATGAAGCCCAGTCTCCGCCCGTGGCCTTCATGTATGTCCATGCAAGTATGTGTGCACATCTAGAGGTACATATACACTCAGGCATGAAAGTGCAGGGTAGGGAGCGGAGGGGATGCAGATGTACTTTGAGATATGGAGTCACAGGAAGTTTCTCAAGCTGTCTGAAGATGTTCTCTCCTATGCTTCTCACTTTTCTCTTCCAGCCCCTTTGTCGGGAGCAAAGAGCCCTCTGCTTCTTTCGCGTACTCCCTTTTTCCTTGACCTCACCTGGCAAACGTTTGCAGGAATTCTGCCAAATGCCCTGCGGTCACATACATTTTTGGCAGACGCTTTCCAAGAACAAGTTTGATTCTGCACAGCACCAGCTTCTTTACTCTGGTGAGCATTAAAGAGGAGGATGTAAGCAGCAGATGTGGGAGGTATTGGTATTAAAAAAAGGATATTTGCTCACCCACTAGAATCTGTAATTGCTCTGACTTTGACCTGTGCTCGGACAGTGAGTTGATGGAAACTGTGACCTGCTGGTCAATTAAGGAGCAACAGCTTTGGGGCTTCCTGGGTCTTAGGGCATCATCCTGGCCTTCACAAGGCTTTCCTAACTCGGGATCTGGGAGGCCCTCGGTGCCTTTTTGGATTAATTCCGCCCCATGACTTTGTTGTGAAGTTTAGGCAGGACTGGGGCATGTGAGTCCATTTCTCTAGTGGGTGCTGAGGAGGGCCGTAGAGCTTCTTCGTTCACATAACTGAAGGACTCTTTCCCTAAGCCATAAAATAGTCTCCTTGGCAGTTTTTGGCTTAGGTAGAATTTAAAAATAAATTATAGGTGCCGTCACCTGTGCACCATCTGCAGCTGGCGTTCTCTACCAGCCACTGCAGGCTCACTGGGTAAATTTACTCTGGCTGCTACCTGATGCCCCTTTCCACCATGCGCCGTTTAGGACTGGACTCGGATGGGGATGTGGGCACCTTCACTGCAGTGGCAGCACATAATAAAGAGACTCCCAACACATCTGTGCCCCGAGAAATTACAGCAAACGAAGGACAACCTGGCTCCACAGTAAAACAAGATGAAGCATTCGACTATTAACAGAAAGAAATTTCGGACTCTCACCAAGGAAGAATTTGAGAAGGGGAACTCATTTTTCAGGTGACCTTGAAAGGGCTGTTAGGATTTGGTATAACTTGAGCACATCGTAGCAGAGTCCTGGAGACTGCTTGTGGGCCACACATTGCCTCTGTAGTTTCTCCATCAGAGGGAGGAGTGCAGGGTCCTGGGGCGACTGAGGCGATGAGACAGGATCCCTGCTGGGGACCAGGGTGCCTAGGACACCAGCATGGTTGTCAGGTGGCACAAGCTTACCCGTATACCAGCTACAGTTATATAACATTTATATAAATATAACTTTCATGGAAGCATTATTTATAGTTATAGAAAAGTAGAAACAATCTAAATGTCCTTCACGGGATACAATTAAATCAATTTTACATTATAAACAAAGAAGGAGGCTGACACTCACGATGCATCGTTTAAAGTAAAAAAGCCAGTTTCAGGCTAAAGATAGTACCATTCCCTCCATTTAAGAAAAGCGTGTGTATGTGTGTGCATGTGTATGTGTGTGTGTTACATACACATGCAAATATCTAGGATGTTTTATATCAAACTTCAACAACAGTTCCTGGAAAAGTGAACTATGGAGGGAGTGGAGTAACCGAAACGGACTTCAGATTTTATGTTATCTGCTAAATATTGTTTGAATTTTACAAGGAGTATATGTCATTTTGGTAATTCATAACTAATCTATTAGACAAAGGAGGTGGAGTGGTGTGTGTGTGTGTCTCTGTGTGTGTGCATTTATAGTTTTTAAAATCAAAAGTTTGAGGATAAAAGCTAGTGGATATAGTTTGAGGGGTACTTGGAGATTTCACTTGTCCTAAGGTTCCCACACACAGTGCTTGAGGCAATGACCATGGGCAGGGCATTTGCAATGGTCGCCCACATGGATAAGGAAAAATTTGCAATAGTAAACAATTTACAATCTTCTTAAATGTTATAACAGTACATATATAGTACTAAATACTATAAATACTTAATCAACCAATATTATATGCATATAGTATGTGTATATATAAATGTGTGGATTAAGTTATATATGAAATCTGATGCTGATCAATACATTAGCAAAGAGGTTGATACAGAAAATACTTTTATTTTTATAAAATTATTTAATAAAATGCCAGAAACTTTTCAGAAAATAAATTTAAAATTTTCACCTTTCAAATAATTTTGCTTTCAGATTTTGAAGTTTATAAATAAAATTTATAATTTACCTTTTAATTATAACAGGTAACTTTGAATATTTAGAAAAAAATCTTAATATGAAAATAATTTAAATTTTATATTTTACATTTACATTAAAGGACATTGTTATTATAATATATTTGAATTTTCTGTATTTTGAATACAGTTACATTTTACTCTTTTAATCATTTAGATTATTACTTTTGCTGAAACCCAAATTATATAAAAAATATTGATTGTAACAACATATTTTGCTGAAAGCAAGAAAATAACTTTTTGTGAATACACAATAATATATGAATTAAGAAAGTTTTACAGCATTATTTCACCAAACATTGCTTATCCATTAATGAGGAACATGTAGATGTGAGCAGAAATAGTTAAATTAATATGTTTGTGAATTTTTGTCAATTCATCATTGTATAAAAATATAGCTTTATATTTCTTAAAAGCAATTTATTGCATAAAGTTGTATTTTTTAATGTAGGGGAAGAGGGTATATTTCATTTAAATGCATTCGCTTGATTTCAAACTGTTAAATATTCCACATATATCCTGAGTTTCCATTTGAGCTCGTGCTCCAAGTAACCTGTTCATGCCTTTGTGAGCGAGCCTCCAGGCTTCCACGCTGACAGATTCACTTGAGGAGGAGGGAAGTATTTGACCGCAGAATGAATTAGACATAAATAGAGATAAAGAAAGGATTGAGGAGACAGGCACACTGACATTATCAGGACAACAGCACAGAGCAGACTTGGGGGAGCTGGAAATCTGCACAGCCTCACGCCCTCATCACCCATCACATCCGAGTGCACATTTACACTCAGAACATATCTGACTCACTCTGTGAAGTACGAGGAATAAGACCCTCCAGGAAACACATAACTGGTGCCCACTCTGTGCCTTTGCTGGGCTCTGGGGGAGAAGTCACATGACAGGCTTCCTGCCCTCAGGGTGTCTCATCTAGGAAATAACTGAATGCATAACAAGGGGAGGGGGAAGAGAAATAATAAACCAGTCAACCTGCCTGGGATCACGGGGAGAAAAGATAAGGAATATGGGAAATATAGGAGCTACTCTACAGGAATCAATGAAAAAGATTTAAGAACAGAAACATATCTATGAACTTTACTTGGGCACATAACACCAATAGTAAGAGTCAAAGCCATGTAGATAGACACGATTTATTAAATCTGAACACCACCTCGTGTACACGAGGAAACAAGGCAGTCTAATGTTTCTCTACTGTTATCCCCTCAAGGGAGTGTCATGAAAACAAAATAACTTGATTATGAGTCTACTCCAGTGAAAACATCTATAAAGAAAATCATCATGATTTTGTCACTTCATGAAGAAAGCTACATGAACAATGAATTGTGGGTACTGTCTGCAGTATCAGATCCTAGTTACTGATTTCTTTCTGTTTTCAACAGGTCAAGAGATTTGCTTCTTTTTCAAATTTGCAGAAATATAGTACTTCACAGGGCAGAGATGAAAAAGGAAGTTTTTGGATGTCTGGTTTTGAAACTGATTTTAAAAGAGTCAACCATTAGGGGAAGACTGTCAGTGAAATAAACATAGGACTGCATCTCTGGGACTTGCTGGTAATATTAAACCAGTGAACTCACTTAACCTGTTTTTGCCAGTGCTAAGGTGACACAGTAATGCTTACCTGCACCATGGAGGATGATCAGAAAGTCAGAGCCCAACCAAAGGGGAGAGGTGGGGGGGGAGGGATAAATTAAGAGGTTGGGATTAACACATTACTATATATAAAATAGATAATCTGTTGTTGGACATTTAGGTTGGCTCCATGTCCTGGTCATTGTAAATAGTTCTGCAATGAACACTGTGGTACATGTCTCACAGATGAATGGATAAAGAAGACGTGGCACATACATACAATGGAGTCTTCCTCAGCCATAAAAAGAAACGAAATTGAGTTGTTTTAGTGAGGTGGATGGACCGAGAGTCTGTCATATAGAGTGAAGTAAGTCAGAAAGAGAAAAACAAATACTGTATGCTAACATACATATATGGAATCTAAAAAAAGAAAAAAAAAATGGTACTGATAAACCTAGTGGCAGGGCAGGAATAAAGAGGTAGACATAGAGAATGGACTTGAGGACATGGGAGGGAGAAGTTGGGGCAAAGTGAGAGAGTGGCATGGACATATATACACTACCAAATGTAAAATAGATAGCTAGTGGGAAGCAGCCGCATAGCACAGGGAGATCAGCTTGGTGCTTTGTGACCACCTAGAGGGGTGGGATAGGGAGGGTGGGAGGGAGACGCAAGAGGGAGGGGATATAGGGATATATGTGTACATATAGCTGATTCACCTTGTTGTACAACAGAAACTAACACAGCATTGTGAAACAATTATACTCCAATAAAGATTTATTCAAAAAATAGATAATCAACAAGGACCTACTATATAGCAAAGGGAACTCTACTCAATACTCTGTAATAACCTATATGGGAAAATGATCTGAAAAAGAATAGATATGTGAATATGTATAACTAAATCACTTTACTGTGTACCTGAGGCTAACCCAACATTGTAAATCAACTATACTCCGATATAAAATAAATAATTTTTTAAAAAGTCAGGACCCAAACAGCCTGAGAGCTCCTGGGTCCCAGGGAAACTCTTGTCTTCAGGAGGAAACATGCCCTTTTAGTCAGCTAAGCAGCTACAGCATATTAAAGGGATTATGAATGTATAAACAAATCTCTTCAATTTCATCATCTATAGAAATTGTCTAAATTATTGTCTTTCTATTTTGACTTCTGCCTCTTAAGACATAGCCTGTTGAAGACCACTGTTAGCTCACTTTTTTTTGGTAAGTTTTCTTTTTCCTCTCACTATTATATTAGATGTTCAATGTTGAAATCACATAAAAATATTGAAAAATAATTTCATGAACACATAGTTTACATTCCAGAGGAGGTGAAATATACATAATTCAGCACCTGGGAGCCAGCTGCGCAGGAAACAAGCCCACTGCTCTTGCCTCATACCGTAACTTCTGGTTGTCCTAGAGGCTTGGGAATAGCTCCCTTTGCTATCACTGTGCCCTGCCTGTACAGCTCCCCACCATTGGAAATAGACACATATACCTAATGATTAGAAAATAACTTTATTTAAAGGAGACTCAATCAACCACACATCATTCATACAAACTAAGATGCCCGGAGATGCTGGCATCCGGTTTGACTTTGGTTATGTTGTATCCACTAGATTCCGCTCTGACGTGTGGACATTGGCACCTTTCTGCCTGATCTACTGATTTCACGTGAGAATTTGATGCCTGGTGAAGTCTGGTGGGTCAGATCTATTGCTTTCCTACCATGGCATAGATACCTAATAAACTCTGAAATGCATTTTTATACTTACACTTGAACATGCATAGGTCTGACTTTATAGAAATTTAGGGTGTTTTAAACATAGCCAAAGTCAAAAGTAAAACACATTCAAGACGCTTTGGAAGGATATCTAGCTAAAAATGGGTGACTGCCATATCACAGATAAAAGGCTGGAAATTCGATTAAGAATTTGACTCTATATTTTTTAATGTTAAGCCTTGTTTTTGAACTGAGATTGGAAAAGGAAAGCAGATGTTAACATCTCTTTCCTTCCACTTTCCATCACTGAGTATGAACAATGGTAATACGTTCCATTCCACTGATATATACAAATAAATTCCATTTAATTAACTTATTATTGATACTTATTAAAAAACTGAGAATTACATACAGAGGTATTTTTTCCATTTTATGTATGAAGATTTGAGGGCTCATAATCACCTAGTCATTACGGTTTCTTAACCATATTCTTTATTGTTTCTTGACTTGCTGAAAGGTTCCAGTAAGCGATCCAACTCTTAATTAAGGAGTCTTAAGATTTGTTATAAAAAATGATCAGATATTGTACTATCTGGTAACAGAGAACTGACTGCCAATATTGGAAATTTTAGAAGGACATTATGGTTGTGATATTTTTTTCCCTGAGGCTTTAAGATAGGGTTGCCAGATAAAATATAAGATGCCTGCTTGAATTTTAATTTTAGATAAACAATGAATATTTTTAGTATAAGCATGCCCTAAATTTTGTGGGGGACATGCTTGTACTAAAAAATTATTTGTTTTCATCAGCTATTCATATTTAACTGACGTATCATGTTTTCATTTGCTAAATCTAGCAACTCTATTTACCGAGCACTGCTAGTAAATATCCAACTTATATACTGCCATACTGAGCTCTTTGCCTGCCCCTGTCTGTGCCTAATCTAGGGACATCTAATAGATTTGTCAAAAACTAGCGAACTGACGTTCATTGATGTTTGGTGTTTTTGAATTGCGAATACCATGATTACGAACCATTTCCTCTGGCAATTACTGTACTGAAATAAAAAACAGCTCCTTATTTATTCAATGAGGGAGAAATACCCGATTTACTAAGTTTCATAAATAGTGTCTGAAAACTGGTTTCTGAATAAAGAGATTGATGGTTGATTGTCACGTGTGCCCAAGTCACCTAGTAGTCCAGGGAAACGTAACTTTGTAGAGTGATCCAGCCTAAGTGGTACCCTGAGAGGCCCCCATAACGTCCCCTGGAACCTGGGGCCCAAATCCCTGCTTAAAGTATTTCTAGAAAGAAAGGAGAAAGCAGTCATATTAAGAAAACTCAATAATTATCAAATAAAGGTATCTCGTGTCACCTGAATATAGAATGTTTTCTTTTCCGTCTTAAAATGAACTGTATTTTATGACCATATTTGAGTATTCCTTCATTTTTCTTAATATTCTAAATAAATAAAATTTTAAAATAGAGGGTCTGAGCCTCTCTTCCCTCTGAGAGGTCATGGGTACAAATGTGATAAAGTAGCACTGGGGCTGCACCTCTGTCCTATTCCCCTTGTCTCCATGTTTACTAGAGACACCGGTTCCAAGATCTCTTGGTACTGAGAAGGTCACAGGTGTTGCTGGTGTCACCAGGGTTTTGAAACATCAACATCACAGAGCCAACCGATTTCAAATTACCCTGAACACATTTAAAGAGACCTCTTTTATCTTTGTTCCAAAATTGCAATCCTGAAACTTGCAAACTTACATAAACATAGTTATTTGCCAGGAGACAGACCAAGCCAGAAGACAGACATGGTATAAATATACATTTTAGAAAATGGTTAATTATTGAAAAGACACTTTATCTAAAAATCAATATGATGATGAATGCTAAAGCTATTTTACTTTTAAGGACTTTTAAAGATATAATGAGAAAACTTCAAAAAAATTTAGTGACTGTCATTTTAAAGCTAATGCCCAAATTTCCAGGAGTGTGAATTACCTTCCTCTGCAGTTGGTGACCTTTGGGGATAATTTTGGAAAAGTATTCCATTTAAATCAGTGGGAGTCCACAGTAGAACAAACAAATGAGGCAGCGAGTAGGGCTTAGGTTGAAAGAAATAGGTATGTACACACATGTAACAACAAAGAAGACTAAGCTCTACTAAGCTGTACTAGTCGGTGACTGGTACAGCATCCTCTTCCATGCTGGTAACACACATCACATCACCCAAGTTCCGGAGGACAGAGCATCCCTCCTGAGGAGGAACGGACAGTGGCTGCCTCACTCAGCCATTTAATTGCAGCATATTTCAACCTCCCTTAGTTTAGACATGTCCTGTTAAGTGGATTTCAAGGTTATTTAATCTGGTTTAGTAAATTAACCTTCGTTCATTGGACAAGTGGCTTATAGCTACCTTAAAAGAAACCACAGATTGAAAATAAACAATAAAGTCACACAAGCAAAAAATAATTGTAGAAAGGGATAGCAAGCCCTTCATCAGGCACATTACAGTTACAAAGTAGGGATGATTTAATCAGATCTTAGAGTCACAAAAACAACAGACTTTAGGATTATGATTTGAAACTTGCTTCCCGTCCTCTATCACCGGAGGTGTGCCCGGCTATCTCTGTGCTTTGGACTTTGAAATATTAACTAAATAATTGTATGACGTCATCATCATCATAGATAACATTTAAAATATAATAATATATTTTAAATGTATAATTTTTTCACCACTATCTCACTTTTTTAATTTCTATTTTTATGTGTTTTATAGTCTACCGAATGTAATGATCCACCATATAGCTTATTAACAAATATAGCAAAATAAAATATATTTGGAAATGCGTGATAATATTTTTAAAGAATAAAGAGACTCAATAAAAAAAAATTTGGAGGCCCCTAGTTTAAGCTATGGTGAGGCAGTTTGTAAAATAGATGCTAGGTAGGCATTACCAAAAATCACCCAAATCTTGAGATTAATTAAGGTCAGTATAGTAAGCAAAGAAGAGGTTGGGGGTTGGAGATTTTTCTGTTCATATAGAGAAAAACTGTAGAAAATGCAAATGTAATTGAAGGAAGAAAAACCTTTTGTGACTGGAGAGCACCTACATAGGATTTCTCACTTCCAAAGTGAAAGGCAAGTTTCATTTTCCTTGATGAGGGTTTTGAAAGAAGGGGCGTTTAGCAGGAGAAAATCTGAAAGGTCCTTGATGCTACAAAGTTCAAAGCCCATATCAGGTTTCAGACACAAGGAACCCTCCCCCTGTAAGATGAAGAGGTCTTTTTGAAAGATAAGATGAAAAAGTCAAGGATTATCTAAACTTTTGCTCTGAATCCTCTTCTCACCCAGCCCCAAATTCTCATGCCTAAAAGACTTTTCCATTTCGACACCTTCAAATACCACACTTTCCAACCCCAAATTCTCCCTTGAGTATTTCTACCTGAATTCATTCTTTATTCAACATGTATTTATTGAAGATCCTCCCAAACGTCTGTCCTTAGCAAGAAAACACACTCATCTTTGCACTCTGAGTATTCCTGTCTGTGTGAGAGTCATTTCTCACAGTTAATTGATAAACTGCAGTCTGGTTTCATTTATCTGATTAATTAGGTCAGAGTCCACTCCTGAGAAATGAATAAAGTATTGGTGTGCGTTCCAGTTCGTTTTCTAAGCTCTTAAGGCTGAGGATCAGACAGACAGTGGAAATGCATCAAGACACAAGACTTCTGCAGGTTTCTTGGGAGGTAGCCTGAGGCCCTCTTCTTGGAGAACATAATATCGCTCCGATATCCTCACTGTTTTGTGTCCAGCAAGCACTGTGTTGTCTTTCCTGCGTTAACTCCTGCACTACATGCCGGACATTGTGCTAGATGCTGAGGATGCAAGATCATTCATTATGGTCCCTGTGAGCTAGAAAAATGTATCTAAGTAAATCAACATCCCCAGTAAATTGTGTCAACTATTACATATGCTATAATAAATGCTATCTGAGCTCTGAGTTGATGCTTTACCTGAGTTTCCATAACAAGCCGGAGTTAATGAGGAATCAGGGAATGACATGTGTGAGAAAATAGAAAAGCTACATATTGGTCTTTGGCTCCCTGGTTCCAGGCGCAGGACTCCAAAAACCCTTGTAACTTCCTAAGTGATAAGAGCATTAGAAGCATCTTTGGTCTGATGAGGCGACTCAGGGTGGGCTCCTGGATGGCTCCTGGAAGGGGGCTGGTCACCAGAAAGACCAAGCCATGATTAGAAGCTTGGAATTTTCGGCCCCATCCTCCATCCTCCAGGGAGGGGAGAGGGGCTGGGACAGAGTGCGTGATCCATCGTGGCTATGTGAAGAAGCGGCCATAAAAATCCCCATAGTGCAGGTTTCTAGGTGCTTCCAAGTGGCTCAATACATCCACATACTGGGAGGGTGATGCACCCCAAGTACACGGGGACAGAAACTCCCAGGCACAGGACTCTCCCAGACCTGGTCTTATGTGTCTCTTCATTGGCTCTTCATCTGTATCCTTTATCATACCCTTTAATAAACTGGTAAATGTACGTGTTTCCCTGAGTTCTGTGTGCTGCTCTAGCAAATTGTTTGAACCAGAAAATGGGGTTGTAGCCAAGTCAGACAGAAGCTATGGGGAGCCTAGGGACCTACTACTTGTGACTGGCATCTGAAGTGGGATGGGAGCAGTCTTGTGGGACAGAGCCCTCAGCCTGTGGGATCTGATGCTATCTCCAGGTAGAAAGTGTCAGAATTGAGTTAAATTGTAGCACACCCAGCTGTTACCACAGAGAACTGATTGTTGGGGGGGAAACTCCCATACATCTGGCATCGGAAGCGTTGTACACGTGACAGCAGTGTGACAATAAAGCTAAGACCCAAAAAGAGAACTGTAGGCTTTTGCAAAACAAAACGTTAGGAGAAGGAAAAGAATGGAGAAAATAGAGCTATCTGGAATGAAATACCATGTTCTGGGGACACAAGTGGTTTATCATAATTTAGTGTAATATTATGTATATTGCATTAAAATAACAAGTAACATTTATAGAGTCTTTACCATGTGCCACGCACTGTTCTAAGTGCTTTATAAATATTAAACCATTTAATTATTTAATAATCCTATGAGGTAGATATTCTTTTCACCTCCACTTTAAGGATAAAGAACTGAGGTACAGAAAGGTTAAATATCTTGCTCAGATATAGTCTTAGAACCAGGACCGAAACCCAGGATGTGGCAGTCCAGAGGCTTCACTTTTAACAAAGAGGCTACATAATATGGTGATTTCTTACGTGTTCCTACTTAATTATAAATGTAATTAGAGCAGGAATTGTGTCTCACCACCATATAGTACAGCCAAACACATTTGACAAATGTATGTTACATGGTGGAAGAGGTTAAGACAATAGATAAAAGCCTGACAAAAGAGATCCTGATTAAATTTCTCAGACTTTAGTCCCAGGACTGCCTGAGTATCTCTTTAGTAACATTTGTTCCTCCCTCACGTGCAATGAGAATCATGTCCTGATCCTATTTCCCTTTTATACTCTATTTTATAGACCAGAAGTCCTGCATTCCCAAGCTGGTGACTCTGAAAACTGTATCACCCTCTTATTACACTTCTGCACATGCCCTTATAAAAAATCCACCTTTTAAGTTATTACTTCCAGAACACTATCTACAGATCAAAAAGAAATCTTAATAATAAATACCATATACTATTTTTGTGACAGTTTAAATGTAGGAATGTATGCTGTAAGTTCTGATGTTTTTGTGTCAGAATTATTAAGTAAAAATAATTTTCTCTTTATATTACAAAATATTCAGGGTGTTTTGAAATTTAAAAATGAGCCCCCTCCCCATTTTTATTCTTTATTGTTTCTTTCTTCGTTTTTTGAGTTCCCAATAAAATGCCAGACATAAGGCTTTAGAGCCAGACTGTGATCGAACCCTGACCCTTGACCTCCATTAACTGTGTGACTTTGGGCAAATTACTTGATCTATATGTGCCTCCGTTTCCTCATCTGTAAAACGGAGTGAAAATGACTTCTTCATTGTGTTGTTGGAGGATTAAATGAATTAATATTATATAAAGCCCTTACAACGGTTTCTGGCAAATAGCAAACACTACTTAAATATTAGTTAGTGTTATGTTCATTTTTAAAGCACAACCAGATTTATCCCTTCTTTCACTCAACAAATATGTGTTAGGAACCTACTATATGCTGGACCTGCTTCTGGCAATGAGAATGTAGCATTGAATTAAAGAGAAAGCATCCCTGTCTTAAGAAGCCTACTTTCTATTGCGGGGACACAGACACTAAACAAATGAGTCAATATAAGTGTGTCAGCTGGTAATAAGTGCTGTGGAGATAAACCAGTGCCTAGAAAGCAGGAAAGGGGGTTGGAGAATAGGGGTGTTATTTAATGCAGAGTAGGGAGTAGATATCTGAAAGAAATGAAGAAGGCGATCGCTTCAAGAGGAAGATTATTTCCCTGCAGAACGTATATCAGATTCACTCAGGAAAACAGAAGCCATTCTTTGTATTCCAAGTACGAAGTGTTTTCGTGTAAGTCACTAGAGACTTGCATAAGCTTTGGAAAGGCTGAGGAGGGCAGGTCAGGGAATCTGTTGCCAAAGAGAGTGGCCATCAGTACTGAAGAGCTTTTTATGACTTGAATCTCAAGAACTCCAGAAGCTCTACTGGTAGACTCCAATCCAGAGCCATCTAAGGTAAGAGGTTTTAAGAAATGTGATGCTGAGGAATCCTTAGGAGGGGATAGAAATGATGTGAAGGTAACAACAGACATCCCAGCAAACAGAAGGAAGGGAAAATGCAAAAAGAACATGTCTGATAATGTTCCAGGAAAAGCAAGAAAACCAGTGTGGCCAGAGCAGAGGGAAACTGAGCATGGAATGGACAAGGCTTGGAAAGTAGTGGGGAATGAGCCAAGGAGCAGACATTTAACTTGGCAATAAAAGTTTTGCTCTAGTTACTTTGCTGTGATGAGGGAAGAAGGGCAATTTAGTAAAACCAATGAAGAGGCACTTGCAGTAATCTGGTAGAAAGATTACAATGTTTTGGGTAAGCAGTGAAGAGAGGTAGCCAGATTCCGGATTTATTTTTAACGGTTTGGATGTAGTTTGAGGGAGGTGAATAGAGGATGACCCTGAGGTTTTGGATCAGAGCAATTAGGACAATGGAGTGGTCATTTCATGAGATGGGAGCAATATAAAACATTAGGATTTGGGGACTTCCTGGTGGTCCAGTGTTTAAGACTCTGCACTTCCACTGCAGGGGGAGCAGGTTCGATCCCTGGTCAGGGAGCTAAGATGCTGCATGCCGCTGATACAGCCAAAAACAAAAACAAAAACAAAAACATTAGGTTTTGGAGAATGGGGAGATTAGAAATTTTTTTTAACCACATGTAAATTTGCAGTGTTTATTAGACTCCACAAGGAGTGTCAAGAAGAGAGTTAGATACTTGAGTATAGATTTCAGGAGAGAGATCTGGGATGCAGGTATAAATTTGGGAGTAATGAGCATGTAGCTGAGTTTTAAAGCCAAGAGATGGATGAAATCGCTTAGGGAGTAAGTAAAAATAGAGAAGAGGTTTAAGGATTCAGCCCCAGAGGAGTCCACAGTTGATAAATAAGGAGAATGTGCTGAGCCAGTAAAGAAGTCTGAGGAAAAACAGCAGCTAATGAAGTGAGGAGAAGGTTAACCATGAGAGAGTGGGGTGTCCTGGGAGTCAACTCGGGGGACAGTTATAAGGAGGAGGAATTAACCACATAGATCAAATGCTCTGTCAGAAGACAACTGAGACTTGACCATTAAATTAGCAAGGTGAAGGTCACTGGTGACCATGACAGTGCAGTTTTGATGAAGAAAGAGAAAGCTTGCTTGAGTGGGCTCAAGAGAGAAAGGGAAGGCATTAACTGAATGCAGAAAATATGGACAATTTATGAGGATTTTTTTTTTTCTGTAAATGGGAATAGAGAAATGGGCTTAGCAGGAATGGTATGTTGGGTTATGAGGTCTTTTGTTGTTGTTTAAGATGGGATTAATGGCATATGCTTGAATGCTGATGGGCATGATGGAGTACAAGGGAAATACTGATGATTTCTGGAAGAATTTCTCTAGTGACTTTGAGTAAGATGGAGGAAATTGTATCTAACACACAAGTTGAGGCATTGCCTCAGCTGAGATCGTGGACTCTTAACTACTCAGCCCAAAGAGGGGAGTGTCAAGTGTACGGGCATGGATCAGTGGGTGGGTAGGTGATGGTGGAAGGGCTTGTGGATTCATGGAAGATCTCTTCTGGTTGCTTCTATTCTGGTGAGAAACAAAGCAAGGGCATCACTTGAGAGGGAAGATGAGAGAGGAGGCCTCCGGGGTCTCAGGGTGAAGGTATAAAATAGCTGATTAGGTTAGTGAGAGAGTGAGTGAGCTAGAGAAATAGGGACTGATGATAGTTACTGCTCTATGGGTCTGCTTCTGGTAAGTGGCCAGGAAGTTAAAGGGAGGCGTGGGAGGCTTGTTTTTCTTCAGTCACATTCAGGGCACAGCTAAGTGTCCAGAATGGGCAAACAATTAGATTTAACAAGACTTAGAAGTCTTCCAACCAAATACTAGAAGAAGAAGGGTAAGTAAAATGAATGGTACATACAAGGGAGTGATTACAATGATGGATCGAGGAATCTAAGTCATGTAAGAAGGACACTGAGAAGCTCACTGGGCTAAAGACAGTGAAAAGTGGTTAAGATCAGTGGATTCAAGGTCTAAGGGGAGGATATCTAAAGATTGTTGGAGATGGATTCTAGAGACAGTGAGCCAGAAATATAGGCAGGGTGGTCAGAGAGAGATGTACATGGCAATGAGATTAAGAAGTGGGTATAGTTATTGTTAAAGACAAGGTCTAAGCTGCACTGTACAAGACAGTAGCCACATGTGGCTATTTAAGTTAATTAAAATTCAGTAAAATTAGAATTCACTTCCTTAGTCATACCAGCTACATGTCAGTGCTCAATAGCCATAGGTGGCTTCTGGTTACTTGTCTTACTCTGTTCCAGCTGCAATAATAGAGTACCATTCTCTGGGGAGCTTAAACAACAGCTATTTATCTCTTACAGTTTCGGAGGCTGGGAAGTCCAAGATCAAGTGCCAACAGATTCACTGTCTGGTGAGAAATTGCTTCCTGGCTCATGGATGGTCATCTCTTTGCTATATCCTCACATGGCAAAAGGGATGAGGAAGCTCTCTGAGAGCTCCTTTAGGGCACGGGCACTAATTCCATTCATGAGGGCTTCACCCTCATGATCTAATCACCTTCCAAAGGCTCCGCCTCCAAATACCATCACGTTGGAGATTAGGTTCTAACATATAAGTTTTAGGAGACAAACACTCCATCTATAGCATAGGTACAGAACATTCTCACCACTGCAGAAGGTACTATTGAACAGAACTGGTGTAAGATATAGCCATAAGAAGGGATGGCTTAGTTAGGATGGAGGCTAGGATACTGAAGGACAAGGAAATGATACACAAGATCATTGGAAGGATCAAGTATTACAGGAACAAATTTTAAGAGTGATACCAATTCTATACAGAATAGAGAACAATTTTGAAGATCGCTATCCAGGAGCTAACATGTTCAAGGAATAAGGGGGACAGATCAATGGCCTGTAGGTGATTGTAACAAATAGAATTGGGCTTCCCTGGTGGCGCCGTGGTTGGGAGTCTGCCTGCCGGTGCAGGGGACACAGGTTCGTGCCCCGGTCCGGGAGGATCCCACATGCCGTGGAGGGGCTGGGCCTGTAAGCCATGGCCACTGAGCTTGTGCGTCCGGAGCCTGTGCTCCGCAACAGGAGAGGCCACAACAGCTAGAGGCCCGCGTACCGCAAAAAAAAAAAAAAAGAGAGTTATTAGGTAGTACATTACGACAGAATGAGCTTTGATGCTAGTGTTTTTTTAGGGAAGAAGGAGGCATGGTGATCTGAAAGGAATTACGAATTATATCACGTAACAGAGAGAGGAGTGAGGAATGGCTTATCAGTAATTCCCTTACCTGCAGCACCAGCTCCCTGCATTACACTCCCTGTATTTAAATACTCAGAGCATTTTCTACTTTCCTAATTAGACAGATGCACATTCTTAATTATATATTTATTACATGCTTATTATTTACGTTTTAATTTTTCACTGCAGTTTTGGTCGATATGTCATATGATAGAGTAGGCTTGCTTTTTAATTTTATTTTGAATTTTATTATTTTTTTAAATAAAGCAGGTTCTTATTCGTTACCTACTTTATACACATTAGTGTAAATATGTCAATCCCAATCTCCCAATTCATCCCACCACCACCACCACCCTCCCCTGTATCCCCCCATGGTGTCCATATGTTTGTTCTCTATGTCTGTGTCTCTATTTCTGCCTTGTAAACTGGTTCATCTGTACCATTTTTCTAGATTCCACATACATGCGTTAATATACGATATTTGCTCTTCTCTTTCTGAATTTCCTTCACTCTGTATGACCATCTCTAGGTCCATCCATGTCTCTACAAATGACCCAATTTCATTCCTCTTTTATGGCTGAGTAATATTCCACTGTATATATATACCACAACGTCTTTATCCATTCATCTATCAGTGGGCTTTTAGGTTGCTTCCATGACCTGGCTATTGTAAGTAGTGTTGCAATGAACATTGGGGTGCGTGTGTCTTTTTGAGTTATGGTTTTCTCTGGGAATATGCCCAATAGTGGGATTGCTGGGTCATATGGTAATTCTATTTTTAGTTTTTTAAGGAATATCCATACTGTTCTCCATAGTAGTTGTATCAATTTACATTCCCACCAAAAGTGCAAGAGGGTTCCCTTTTCTCCACACCCTGTCTAGCATTTGTTGTTGGTAGATTTTCTGATGATGCGCATTCTAACCGGTGTGAGGTGATACTTCATAGTAGTTTTGATTTGCATTTCTCTAATAAGTAGTGATGTAGAGCAGCTTTTAATGTGCCTCTTGTCCATCTGTATGTCTTCTTTGGAGAAATGTCTATTTAGGTCTTCTGCCCATTTTTTGATAGGGTTTTTTTTTAATATTGAGCTGCATGAGCTGATTATATATTTTGGAGATTAGTCTTTTGTCTGTTGATTCATTTGCAAATATTGTCTGCCATTCTGAGGGTTATCTTTTCATCTTGTTTATGCTTTCCTTTGTTGTGCAAAAGCTTTTGTTTCATTAGGTCCCATTTGTTTATTTTTGTTCTTATTTTCATTATTATAGGAGGTGGGTTTTGTTTCATTAGGTCCCATTTGTTTATTTTTGTTTTTATTTTCATTATTCTAGCAGGTGGGTCAAAAAACATCTTGCTGTGATTTATGTCAAGGAGTTTTCTTCCTGTGTTTTTCTCTAAGAGTTTTATAGTGTCCAGTCTTAAATCCATTTTGAGTTTATTTTTGTGTATGGTGTTAGGGAGTGTTCTAATTTCATTCTTTTACATGTAGCTGTCCATTTTTCCCAGCACCACTTACTGAAGAGACTGTCTTTTCTCCATTGTTTATCCTTGCTTCCTTCGCCATAGATTAGTGGACCATAGGTGTGTGGGTTTATCTCTGGGCTTTCCATCCTGTTCCATTGATCTATATTTCTGTTTTTGTGCCAGTACATATTGTCTTGATTACTGTAGCTTTGTAGTATAGTCTGAAGTCTGGGCGTCTGATTCTTCCAGCTCTGTTTTTTTCCCTCAAGAATGCTGTGGCAATTCGGGGATTTTTGTTGTCTCCATACAAATTTTAAGATTTTTTGTTCTGGTTCTGTAAAAAAGGCCGCTGGTAATTTGATAAGAATTGCACTGAATCTGTAGATCACTTTGGGTAATATAGTCATTTTCACAATATTGCTTCTTCCAATCCAAGAACATGGTATATCTCCACATCTGTTTGCGTCATCTTTGATATCTTTCATCAGTGTCTTATAGTATTCTGAATAGAGGTATTTTACCTCCTAGGTAGGTTTATTCCTAGGTATTTTATTCTTTTTGTTTCAAGGGTGAAAGGGATTGTTTCCTTAATTTCTCTTTCTGATCTTTCGTTGTTTCTGTATAGGAATGCAAAAGATTTCTGTGCTTTAATTTTATATCGTGAAACTTTACCAGATTCATTGATTAGCTCTAATAGTTTTCTGGTGGCATCTTTAGGATTATCTATGTATAGTATCATGTCATCTGCAAACAATGACCGTTTTACTTCTTCTTTTCCAATTTGTATTCCTTTTATTTCTTTTTCTTCTCTGATTGCCATGGCTAGGACTTCCAAAACTATGTTGAATAATAGTGGTGAAAGCGGACATCCTTGTGTTGTTCCTGATCTTAGAGGAAATACTTTCAGTTTTTCACCACTGAGAATGATGTTTGCTGTGGGTTTGTCATATATGGCCTTTGTTATGTTGAGGTAGGTTCCCTCTATGCCCACTTTCTGGAGAGTTTTTATCATAAATGGTGTTGAATTTTGTCTAAAGCTTTTTCTGCATCTATTGAGATGATCATATGGTTTTTCTTCTTCAATTTGTTAATACGGTGTATCACATACATTGATTTGCATATATTGAAGAATCATTGCATCCCTGGGATAAATCCCAGTGGATCATGGTGTATGATCCTTTTAATGTGTTGTTGGATTCTGTTTGCTAGTGTTTTGTTGAGGATTTTTGCATCTATATTCAACAGTGATATTGGTCTTTAATTTTCTTTTTTTGTAGTATCTTTGTCTGGTTTTGGTATCAGGGTGATGGTGGCCTCGAAGAATGAGTTTGGGACTGTTCCCTCCCCTGTAATTTTTTAGAAGGGCTTGAGAAGGATGGGTGTTAGCTCTTCTCTAAATGTTTGATAGTATTCACCTGTGAAGCCATCTGGTCCTGGACCTCTGTTTGTTGGAAGATTTTTAATCACAGTTTCAATTTCATTACTTGTGATTGGTCTGTTCATATTTTCTATTTCTTCCTTGTTCATTCTTGGAAGGTTATACCTTTCTAAGAATTTGTCCATTTCTTCTAGGTTGTCCATTTTATTGGCATAGAGTTGTTTGTAGTAGTCTCTTATGATGCTTTGTATTTCTGCATTGCCCATTTTAACTTCTCCTTTTTCATTTCTAATTTTATTGATTTGAGTCCTCTCCCTCTTTTTCTTGATCAGTCTGGCTAAAGGTTTATCAATTTTGTTTATTTTTTCAAAGAACCTGCTTTTAGTTTTATTGATCTTTGCTACTGCTTTATTTCTATTTCATTTATTTCTGCTCTGATCTTTATGATGTCTTTCCTTCTTCTAACTTTGGGTTTGGTTTGTTCTTCTTTTTCTAGTTCCTTTATGTGTATTGTTAGATTGTTTATTTGAGATTTTCCTTGTTTCTTGAGGTAGAGTTGTATTGCTATAAACTTCCCTCTTAGAACTGCTTTTGCTGCATCCCATAGGTTTTGGATCATTGTGTTTTCGTTGTCATTTGTGTCTAGGTATTTTTTGATTTCCTCTTTGATTTCCTCAGTGATCTGTTGGTTATTTAGTAATGTACTGTTTAGCCTCCATGTCTTTGTGTTTTTTACGTGTTTTTCCCCTGTAATTTATTTCTAATCTCATCGTGTTGTGGTTGGAAAAGATGCTTGATATAATTTCAATTTTCTTAAATTTACCAAGGCTTGATTTGTGACCCAAGATGTGATCTTTCCTGGAGATTTTTCCATCTGTTCTTGAGAAGAAAGTGTAATATGCTGTTTTCAGATGGAATGTCCTATAAATATCAGTGAAATCTATCTGGTCTACTTTGTCTTTTAAAGCTTGTGATTCCTTATTAATTTTCTGTCAGGATGATCTGTCCATTGGCGTAAGTGAGGTGCTAAAGTCCCCCACTATTATTGTGTTATTGTCAATTTCCTCTTTTATAGCTGTTAGCATCTGCCTTATGTATTGAGGTGTTCCTATGCTGGGTGCATACATATTTATAATTGTTATGTCTTCTTCTTGGATTGATCCCTTGATCGTTATGTACTGTCATTCCTTGTCTCTTGTAACATTCTTTATTTTAAAGTTTATTTTATCTGATATGAGTATTGCTACTTAAGCTTTCTTTTGATTGCCATTTGCATGGAATCTCTTTTTCCATCCCCTCACTTTCAGGCTGTATATGTCCCTAGGTCTGAAGTGGGTCTCTTGTAGACAGCATATATATGGGTCTTGTTTGCGTATCCATTCAGCAAGCCTGTGTCTTTTGGTTGGAGCATTTAATACATTCACATTTGAGGTAATTATCAATATGTATGTTCCTATTACCATTTCCTTAATTGTTTTGGGTTTTTTTTTTTGTAGGTCCTTTTCTTCTCTTTTGTTTCCCACTTAGAGAAGTTCCTTTAGCATTTGTTGTAGAGCTGGTTTGGTGGTGCTGAATTCTCTTAGCTTTTGCTTGTCTGTAAAGCTTTTGATTTCTCTTGTCGAATCGGAATGAGATCCTTGCTGGCTAGAGTAATCTTGGTTGTAGGTTCTTCCCTTTCATCACTTTAAATATATCATGTCACTCCCTTCTGGCTTGTGGAGTTTCTGCTGAGAAATCAGCTGTTAACCTTATGGGCGTTACCTTGCATGTTATTTGTCATTTTTCTCTTGTTGCTTGTAATAATTTTTCTTTGTCTTTAATTTTTGTCAATTTGATTCCTATGTGTCTCGGTGTGTTTCTACTAGCGTTTATCCTGCCTGGGACTCTCTGTGCTTCCTGCACTTGGGTGGCTATTTCCTTTTCCATGTTAGGGAAGTTTTCAACTATAATCTCTTCAAATATTTTCTCAGGCCCTTTCTCTTTCTCTTCTCCTCCTGGGACCCCTATAATGTGAATGTTGGTGTGTTTAATGCTGTCCCAGAGGTCTCTTAGGCTGTCCTCATTTCTTTTCATTCTTTTTTCTTTATTCTGTTCCACAGCAGTGAATTCCACCATTCTGTCTTCTAGGTCACTTATCCGTTCTTCTGCCTCAGTTATTCTGCTATTCATTCCTTCTAGTGTACTTTTCACTTCATTTATTGTATTGTTCATCTCTGTTTGTTTGTTCTTTAATTCTTCTAGATCTTTGTTAAACATTTCTTGCATCTTCTTGATCTTGCCTCCATGCTTTTTCCACAGTCCTGGATCATGTTTACTATCATTGTTCTGAATTCTTTTTCTGGAAGGTTGCCTATCTCCACTTCATGTAGTTGTTTTTCTGGGGTTTTATCTTGTTCCTTCATCTGGTACATAGTCTTCTGCCTTACATTTTGTCTATCTTTCTGTGAATGTGATTTTCATTCCACTGGCTGCAGGATTGTAGTTCTTCTTGCTTCTGCTGTCTGCCCTCTGGTGGATGAGGCTATCTAAGAGGCTTGTGCAGGCTTCCTGATGGGAGGGACTCATGGTTGGTAGAGCTGGCTGTTGCTCTGGTGGGCAGAGTTCAGTAAAACTTTAATCCCCTTGACTGCTGATGGGTGGGGCTGAGTTCCCTCCCTGTTGGTTGTTTGGCCTGAGGCGACCCAGCACTGGATCCTATGGGCTCTATGGTGGGGCTAATGGCGGACTCTGGGAGGGCTCATGCCAAGGAGTACTTCCCAGAACTTCTGCTGCCAGTGTCCTTGTCCCCATGGTGAGGCACAGCCACCCCCTGCCTCTGCAGGAGACCCTCCAACGCTAGCAGGTAGGTCTGGTTCAGTCTCCTGTGGGGTCACTGCTCCTTCCCCCTGGGTCCCGATGCACACACTAGTTTGTGTGTGGCCTCCAAGAGTGGAGTCTCTGTTTCCCCCAGTCCTGTCGAAATCCTGCAATCAAATCCCACTAGCCTTCAAAGTCTGACTCTCTAAGAATTCCTCCTCCCATTGCCAGATGCCCAGGTTGGGAAGCCTGAAGTGGAGCTCAGAACTTTCACTCCAGTGGTTGGACTTCTGTGGTATAATTGTTCTCCAGTTTGTGAGTCACCCACCCAGCGGTTATGGGATTTGATTTTATTGTGATTGTGCCCCTTCTACCATTTCACTGCAGCTTCTCCTTTGTCTTTGGATGTGGTGTATATTTTTTGGTGAGTTCCAGTGTCTTCCTGTCGATGATTGTTCAGCAGTTAGTTGTGATTCTGGTGCTCTCGCAAGAGGGAGTGAGCGCACGTCCTTCTACTCTGCCATCTTTAACCAATCCTTGCTTTTTAAAATAATTGTGTATTTTTGGATTCATAATATTTAAATTCTGGAAATGTCATAACCTGGGACAAGCCAGCTCTCTGTTATCACTAGAAAAATTTCTCTGGATCTCAAACCTGGCCTCCTTTTTTTTCCTTTGCTTCCTAGTTCAACACCAGGAACAGATTTGTGCCTAATAAATGAATAAATATTCAGAGAATTTTGTCAGGCAAGTTTGAAATATGCTACTCTTGCTTATATTCATTTTATTTTTCTGATTTCATACTACTTAGTATAATTAACCTATATCTCAAACACCAGAGACAATACCAAGCTTCAAAGCCCAGGGGACACCATGTGAGGAAAGAAAAGGTCACCAAAATCTTGTCAGGTCACAATTTTGATCGCTCTGTTGTATGTGTTTTAGTAGTAATTATTTCCATGCTTTATCCTGGCAGCATACAAACAGTAATTAAATTTTCACCCTAAGAAAGTGAGTAACTGTCTTCCCAATTTCTTGCCTAGGTCCCATGAAGATAAATGGCTTCACTAGCTCATATGTTGAATAGTTTTAACACCTGATTGTCTAAGAGGAAAATCTAGAATAAAAGGTGTTAACTAAAGAACACAAAACTGAGATTCCCAATTAAATTACTTGCACATTGTTCCTGCTTTGTGCTTTGTTTTCTCATTTTTAAAGTTTAAAATAAATTTCCAGTGGATATAGATCCAAAGCATTTATTCCAAAATATGTTTCACAAAGGAGTACTTTTGCCTGTGGAAATTTATGAACTCTCTCAACTCACAACAATGAAACAAAAAACTGGAAAAGCAGTCATCATCGCACAGGACAAGCAGAGGCTGTGCATTGCTCCCCTGAAATGTGTGCCCCTCTCCCTCAGGATGGGACCTCTGCCACCTCAGGACTGGACCTGATCCCCACTGGGAATTAGGGGAGCTTTGATTCCCTTCACCTTCTCAGGGCTAATCCAACCAGAGCCAAACCAGGCTATGGCAGAAAGCACAGCAAACTGCCCTGCACTTTGTTTCTTCTCCTCTGACATGTATGACTTGATAATAATCTCCAAGTGGTGATTAATAACACACGCAATGGCAAATAATTACTGTACAAGATCGTGTCCTGCTTTCTACTTCACCATCATCAAATGAAACTGGATGCAATTAACCTGACCCTGTTCAATGAAGCAGTAAAGGGTCTCCACAGATTAAAAAAAAACAGAAACTAAAAAAAGAACCCTCAGCCCATTGTCATCTTAACAAGTTAATTTTGAACACGTAGAAAATTTTTTAAAAAATGTCAGATGGCCTCATCTACTCACTGAATTTCACATTTTTAAGTTAACAAGGGAAATAGGTGGGAAAAGCATGAGTACCAGTTCCTAAGCAGCTCTCTCCCAGACTAGAAACCTTTTACCTGCATCATATAGAACAGTGATTTAAAGAATTTCCTTGTTATATATTCCTTTATTCATTCATTCTTTCTTTCTTTTATTCACTTACAGCCTGAAATATTAGACAGACATGTAACACATAGAACATATAAGAGTGGAACTGCCAGGGCTTCCCCAGTGGCGCAAGTGGTTGAGAATCCGCCTGCCAATGCAGGGGACATGGGTTCGATCCCTGGTCCCGGAAGATCCCATATGCCGCGGAGCAACTAAGCTCGTGTGCCACAACCACTGAGCCTGTGCTCTAGAGCCCGTGAGCCACAACTATTGAGCCCATGTGCCGCAACTACTGAAGCCCACGCGCCTAGAGCCCATGCTCCACAATGAGAGAAGCCACTGCAATGAGAAGCCCGCACACCGCAACAAAGAGTAGCCCCCGCTCGCCGCAACTAGAGAAAGCCCGTGCGCAGCAACGACGACCCAACACAGCCAAAAATAAATAAATAAATAAGTAAGTAAAATAAAGTAAAATAAAAAAAGAGTGGAACTGCCATGTTTGAAAGGGACAGAACCTTCAAGTTGCTCACAATCCAACCACAAGGCCCACTGAGGCGCTGTACAGCTTAATTTAAAAAATACTCCTTAAGTAATATGCTGCTTGAGTTGGGAAGGTACAAGCTGCTATAGCTGTTATCATCTAGCAGATATTTGTCAAAAAGAATACAGGTAGAAGGAAAAAAGACATATTAAGTGAGTTTTTTAAAAAAGAATTATTGACCTGATATTCTATATAGAAAACCCTAAAGATTCCACACAAAAACTATTCGAACTAATAAATGAATTCAGCAAGATAGCAGGATATAAGATTAATATATAGAAATCTGTTGCACTTCCTTACATTAACAATGAAATATCAGAAAGAGAAAGTAAAAAATAATCCCATTTAAAACTGTGTCAAAAAAATAAAATACCTAGGAATAAACCTAACCAAGGAAGTGGAAGACCTATATGCCAAAAACTATAAAACTATATAGGAAATGAAAGATGATGCAAAAAAATGGAAAAATATCCCATGCTCTTGAATTGAAATAATTAATATTGTTAAAATGGATATACTACCCAAAGCAATTTACAGATTTACTGTAATCCCTACAAATCACCCATGACATTTTTCACAGAACTAGAACAAATAACCCTAAAATTTATATGGAATCAGTAAAGATCCAGAATTGCCAAAGCAATGGTGAGGAAAAAGAACAAAGCTGGAGGCCTAACCCTCCCAGACGTCAGACTATACTACAAAGCACAGTAAACGTAACAGCATGGTTTTGGCGTGCACACACACACACACACACACACAAGACATACAGATCAATGGAGAAGAATAGAGAGCCCAGAAATAAACCCACACACCTATGGTCAATTAATCAGCAACAAAGGAGTCAAGAATATACAATGGAGAAAAAAGTCTTTTCAGCAAGTGGTGTTGGGAAAGCTGGACAGCTTCATGTAAATCAATGAACTTAGAACACTCCCTCACACCATATACAAAAGTAAACACAAAATGGTTTAAAGATCTAAATATAAGACATGATACCATAAAACTCCTAGAGAGAACATAGGCAAAATATTTTCAGACATAAATCATAGCAATATTTTCTTAGATCAGTATCTGAAGGCAAAAGAAATAAAAGCAAAAAATAAACAAATGGGATCTAATAAAATGTAAAAGCTTTTTCACAGCAAAGAAAACCATCAACAAAACAAAAACACAACCTACATAATGGGACAAAATATTTGTGAGCAATGCAACCGACAAGGCCTTAATTTCCAAAACAGGCAAAGTGTTCGTACAACTCAATGTCAGAAAAACAAACAACCCAATCAAAAAATAGGCAGAAGGGGCTTCCCTGGTGGCGCAGTGGTTGAGAGTCCGCCTGCCGATGCAGGGTACATGGGTTCGTGCCCCGGTCCGGGAGGATCCCACGTGCCGTGGAGCGGCTGGGCCCGTGAGCCATGGCCTCTGGGCCTGCGCGTCCGGAGCCTGTGCTCCGCAGCGGGGGAGGCTGCAACAGTGAGAGGCTCGCGTACCGCAAAAAAAAAAAAAAAAAAAAGGCAGAAGACCTAAATAGATATTTCTCCAAAGAAGACATACAGACAGCCAACAGGCACATGAAAAAATGCTCAACATCGGGGCTTCCCTGGTGGTGCAGTGGTTGAGAGTCCACCTGCCGATGCAGTGGACACCGGTTCGTGCCCCAGTCTGGGACGATCCCACATGCAGCAGAGCGGCTGGGCCCGTGAGCCATGGCCACTGAGCCTGCACATCCAGAGCCTGTGCTCCACAACGGGAGAGGCCACAAGAGTGAGAGGCCCACGTACCGCAAAAAAAGAAAAAAAAATGCTCAACATCACTAATTATTACAGAAATGCAAATCAAAACAATGAGGTATCATCTCACGCTGTTCAGAATGGCCATCATCCAAAGTCTACAAATAATAAATGCTGGAGAGGGTGTGGAGAAAAGGGAACCTTCCTACACTTTTGATAGGAATGTAAATTGGTGCAGTCACTATGGACAACAGTATGGAGGTTCCTTAAAAAACTGAAAATAGAGCTACCACGTGACCAAGCAATCCCAGTCCTAGGCATATATCTGGAGAACACCAAAATTTGAAAAGATACATGCACCCCAGTGTTCATAGCAGCACTATTCACAATAGTCAAAACATGGAAGCAACCTAAAGGTCCATCAACAGATGAAGGGATAAAGAAGATGTGGTAGACTATATATATAATGGAATATTACTCAGCCATAAAAAATAATGAAATATTGCCATTTGCAGCAACATGGATAGACCTAGGAAATATCATACGAAGTGAAGTAAGCTAGTGAAAGACAAATATTATATGATATCACTTATATATGGAGTCTAAAGAATAACATCAATGAATCTATATGTGAAACAGAAACAGATTCATAGACATAGAAAACAAATTTATGGTTACCATGGGGAAAGGGACATGGGAGAGGGATAAATTAGGAGTATGGGATTAACAGATACAAACTAATGTACATAAAATGGATAAGCAACAAGAATTTACTGTATAGCACAGGGAACAATATCCACTATCTTATAATAAATTATAATGGAAAATAATCTGAAAAAAATGTATAACTGAATCTCTTTGTTGTTCACTGAAACTAACACGATATTGTAAATCAACTATACTTCGATTAAAAAAACTGAAAAAGGGGAATTAGTTATGTATTATTTATTTATTTATTTCACCATAAGGAAACAAGATGATGGTAGAAAAGAGGTAATTTAAGAGAACATTATGTCAAGAACCATGAAGGGTGTATTTGCAAGCTAATTAGTTAGCCACTAATTTCATGGATGCTGGCATAAGACATGAGATTCCAGGATCAGAGGCAAGGGACTTCGTTACTCATAGCAACAGCCACAGCCAGAGGATTAATATTGGTGCCAGTTCCTTGAACCCAAATTTCCACACACTAATGCAAAGAGGATTTGGTGATATCTGTACACACAGTGGGTTGCCCAGCAGGACAGGAACCCTGAACTAGGATACCCAGATCTTTTACAAAAGGCAGTAAGCCCTGGAGGGAGACATTATCTTTACTATAATGGACAGTAAACAAACCTGCCTTTGCTCTGGCTGGAGATACCATTTATACCTTTCAAGGCTGTTTGCTATACAAACATCTTTGAAAAGATAGTTTGGAACAAAGATAGCAAAAATTGCAAAAGCAGAAATGCAAGACACCCATGGATAATAGTCTTCCAACTCATTAAGCATGCAAATGGATAGGGAACCTGGGTAAATAATTATCAAACATTTACATAATATTCTCTTCACTTGTTTGAATAGCTAATTGCTATTTCTAAAATTTATATGAGGAAACATTAGGAAACTGTACTGAGCCTTTCACACATAGTTTAACAAATGTGTTTTGCATAAAAGTATGAATAAATAGCAATGATTTTTCTTTTAGGTTAAGATGAAGGGACACTTAGTAGCTTCCCTAAAACATTCACTGAAGTCTCATTACAGAGTGTAAGAGTGAACCAGGGAGCTGCTAGATGTCAGGCAGCCAGGAGCCAACATCATCAAAGAAGTGTTCACAGGCAGTGTGGATGATTCAGCCAGAAGAGAAACTGATTACCTACTCGAAATCTGATCACTGGTCAAACGGCATAGGAACACTTGTGATGTTCCTCAATAACTTGGATTAAAGCTGACTTTAATCAAAGTACCTCAAATAAATTGTTTCACCCACTTCCTCATTTTTCTTGCATAATCCCAGAAAATAACGCAGTGCAAGATGGTGACTCAGTATATATTCATTGAGCTGCATACTTTAAATGGGGGAATTATATAATATGTGAAGTATGTCTCAATAAAGCTGCTTTTAAAAAAAAGATGGTGACTCAGAATTACAAGACCGCTGACTCTCAAGTACAAATTAATATTATTTCCTATTAGGGACAGTGGGTTGAAGTCTGTCATCCTTTAGGACTCAGCTAACTGTGAGAGTAAACCTTCCTTCCAGGCTGGATTGGTTCGCCGATTTTCCTCTACGTTATTATGGTACCCTAACTGTAGCAGTTGGCACTTTATATCGTAGTTGTCTATTGTCTAAATCTCCACGTAGTTATGTAAGAAAATTTAAAGCAAGAATTGAACCATAATCTTGGCTAAATACCCCAAACATTCAGTACAAAGCTATTTGGATTTATCATAAATATATGCAGAATCAATGAATGAATGATCAGTTAATGAAGAGATAAGCTTCATTGCCAGCCTCTGTAAGAATGAAGATAAGTACCTACGGAAGGCACTTTAAAATCATCTTGCTGAAAGATAAGAAGTACACTCATTTATATATGCACACATATATGTAGTTTTACCTACGAACAAGCATGTATAACAATGCATTTGCAATAGCTAGAAAGTCTGCAGCACCAAAGTTTTCAGCAATTTAAATGATTAAGTTGTGTTGTGTACTTCTACAATTAGGGTAGCAATTACTTGGAATCGTTCAGCTTCATTATTGCCCCCACTACCTCATTTCTTTAACAGTGCCAGTTCAACTCTCCACTAGAAAGGAATAAATCATTTTAGGACAAGCTGCTCTCCTGAGACAGCTCCACTTCCTGGGTGCTTGATGGACTGGCTCAAACAGGCCAAGGACAAGCACCGTGTTTGCTGCGTACAACTAACTATCTCAGCCTACACCTAACACCCGCCACCTGGACCAGAAGAGGGGCTGAATGCATTTCTCCGGTTCCTTGCTCCTGTGGTCAGCCCCTGCCCTTCCGAAGTCTGAGGTGCACGGCGCACATCGCAGATGGGGGCAGGAAGGACAGCTGATGGGTCTGAGGGTTTCCATCTCCAAGTCTGTTGTCCCGCAAACTGAGGGAAGTCTCCTGATCGATGCTCTTCTGTTCTGACCAGGTTGCACATGGAAGGTGGGTGTAGCGAATTTTGCTTTTTATTTTCTGGTTTACTGATTATAAGTAGAGGCTTTGACTGCATACACTACTGGGGGGATACTCAGTGAGTGCTGAGTTACCACTTGGATGCAGGGAGTGGAGGGACAATGGCCCTTGCCTCCCCCAGAACTAATCCTTGACTCTCCCTTTGGCCATCACTGTTCAGTCATGCAGTACGCACGACACCACCACCCAACAATAAACACACATGCAACTGCAAACAGGGAAAGAAAAGTTCCCGGCAGAAGTGGCTCAATTACCTCACTGATAGACACTTAGAAATCACTGTTTTGTGAAACAAAAATGATTTTCTATAACCAATTATAAAATATAGTGTGCAAATATTTCCCTCTGATTATACTTATATATTTTCTTTTGATTGTGTCTTCTTGCTTTCTGTTGAATTTATGTTAGATATACATTATGCTAAAAAAGAATCAAGAATAATTTTCTGTTCAAGTTAGGGTTTATTAGCATGCGATTAATTATAACGACAACTATAGTGATGACAAAGCCAAGAACAGAAACTACAGGATTCAGCTGGGACTTGGTTGTGTTGTTTGTTCTATGGCACTAAAGTCAGGAAGGCTGAACTCTGGTTTCAGCTCTACCATGTTGAAATCAATCATGCAGTTCAGATTAATCATTTATTTCTTTGTGCTTCAGTTTTCAGATCTGGAAATGGTCAATATAAGGCATTCCACCCCTTATTGTGTTTAGGATTTCTGAGAATCTAAGGATGGCTGTTCTCTTTTTGGAATTCCTTCCTTATACAGTGTCTTTCCTGGTTTTCCTCCAACTGTCCTGCTATGTCATTCCTTCTTCCAATATGCCTGTAACTTCTCACTCTCAGTTGTATAATAAATAGCCTTATTCTTGATCTCTCTCTTCTCCTCTGTCTCTAATCTATTTTAACTACAGTTGGCGTATCAGTCCTCTGGATACCTATCTCTGATCCTGACACTATCCTAATAAAAGTAGTTAATTTTCTCAAGTGCATCAAAAAGAGTACTGAACAAAATACGAAATTATTATCTTACCTGTACCATGGTGACTTCCCACGCTCCCACCACAGCCCTGGCACCACTGGATTGGGAGATGGGTGCCACCCATGTTTCTAGATAATTGTCCTGCTTTCCTCTCTGAATCTCCTCAGTCATCAAATGCATATCACCAAACCACACCATCCATATTAATTCAGGTACAACCAATTCACCCTTGGTCTACTCCACTTCATTTCTTGAATATTTGAGCTCTTATCTCATTGCTCATTCTCTCCACAACTCCTGAACATTGATAAGTTCAAAATCCATGGAGCTAACCATTCCAGCACAGCGGCCTCTAAGTCCCTTTATCTTATCTTCACCCTCCCAAGGCCAATCGCTACTGAGTCACCACATATGCATATGTACCTTGTCATTACATTACATCCTTAATCTCAAGGTCAGACATCTTACTCTTTTCCCAATAATTCATATCTTTCAACACTCTGCCTCAAGTATCTGACCCTAACAATTCTTTAACCCCAGTGGGATATATAATTTACTGAACCCACCATCTGGGTGATCTTTGCTAAGTAAATATGCCTCTTCAAATCTTACTTTTCACAGTCAAATGGTCTTTGACAAGGGACCAAAGGCAATATAATGGAGCAAAAGCTGGCTTTTCAACAAATGGTGCAATAGCAACTGGACATCCATGTGCTAACAGATGAATCTCGACACAGACCTTACACCATTCACAGAAATGAACTCAAAATGGAACATAGACCTAAATGTAAAAATAAAACTATAAACTCCTACATGATAACATAGGACAAAACCTAGTATGGTGATGAATTTTAGATACAACACAAAGCATGATCCATAAAAGAACAGATTGATAATCGTGATGGACTTCATTAAAATTTAAAACTTTCTCTCTGTGAAAGACAATGTCAAGAGAATGACAGGATAAGCCACAGGCTGGGAGAAAATAGTTGCAAAAATCACATCTGGTAAAGGACTGTTACCCCAAATAAACAAAGAACTCTCAAAACTCAACAATAAGAAAACGAAAAACCTGATTAAAAAAATAGGCCAGGGCTTCCCTGGTGGCGCAGTGGTTGAGAGTCCGCCTGCCGATTCAGGGGACACAGGTTCGTGCCCCGGTCCGGGAAGATCCCACATGCCGCAGAGCGGCTGGGCCCGTGAGCCATGGCCGCTGAGCCTGCGTGTCCGGAGCCTGTGCTCCGCAACGGGAGAGGCCACAACAGTGAGAAGACCGTGTGCCGCAAAAAAAAAAAAAAAAAAAAAAAGGCCAGCACTTCCCTGGTGGTGCAGTGGTTAAGAATCCGTCTGCCAATGCAGGGGACACGGGTTCAATCCCTGGTTGGGGAAGATCCCACATGCTGCAAAGCAACTAAGCCCCTGCACCACAACTACTGAGCCTGCGCTCTAGGGCCCGCAAGCCACAACTACTGAGCCCACGTGCCAGAACTACTGAAGCCGCACACATCTACAGCCCGTGCTCTGCAACAAGAGAAGTCACCACGATAAGAAGACCGTGCACCCCAAAGAAGAGTAGCCCCTGCTCGCCGCAACTAGGGAAAGCCCGCGCGCTGCAACAAAGTAGCCAAAAATAATTAATTAATTTAAAAAGTCTCCTATTTCTTTTTTTTTTAATTTGTATGTGTGTGTGTTTTATTCTATATTAGTCTCTTAAATCAAATAGAAAACAAAAAGTGGAGCTACAAACCTAAGTTACGATAGTACTAGCTTTTCTCATTGCCCGTCTATCTACTTTTACCAGAGGTCTTTATTTCTTCATAAGGCTTTGAGTTACCGTCCAGGGTCCTTGACTCCAACCTGAAGAACTCCCTGGGGCAGGCAGGTCTGGTGGTTAAGAACTCTCTCGACTCTTGATTAACTGGGAATTGTCTTGATTTCTCCCTCATTTTCAAAGGAAAGTTTTGCTAGATATAGGATTCTTGGTTGACGGTTTCTTTCCTTCAACACTTGAAGTACATTGAGCCGTGCCATCTGGCCTCCGAGGCTCCTGATGAGAAATCTGCTCATGACCTTCCTGGCAAATCTTCTCTCAGCTTCATAGACTTTCATAAGGTACCTTATCGTGTCTTATGCAACAGAACATTTTGTATAGTATCGTGAAGTCAGTTAAATTGTAACCTTATTTTGAGACCAGAATTTAAGGAAAAGGAATTGAATATTTCAAGTGTAGACATTATGAGGTCTTTATTTTCCAACTAGAAATAAAAGGGCCACTGAAGTATCCTACAGATTTTAATTTATAACAAGGTGAATACCAATATCTAATAACACACGTACAGAAAAATTTCTTTGGGATCCTTTTTCCGAAGTGTAAAGGGGCCTTGAACTCAAAAAGTGAGAAAAACACTGTGGTTTACCCCCAGTGGTGATGGGTCCATTTCCTGCTCTGACCTCAGAGTGCCCCACTGTCATGTAATTCACAAGAACCCTAGAAGACACTCCAGCTGGGCCCAGGTATTTTGGCCTTAGAGCCCAGGAAGCTGCTTTTGGTGACCTGACGGCCTTGGACCCACAGTTAGCTTGTTTTTTCCTTGTTTCTGCCATTTTGTTGATATATTTTCCTCTTTTCTCTACCCTTTTTTATTTTTCTTTGTTCTTTGCCTTTTTCTCATTTTTCTTTATTTTTCTCTCTTTATCATTTCTTTTAGTTTTAAATTTGTTCTTCTCAATTTTTTGGTGTTTCCTTTCCATTTCTTCTGCTTTCCTTTGTTCCTTTGTTCTTTTTCTCACTTTTATCTTAATTTTAGTTAGCACTGCAAGATTAGTACAGTTAGCATAGTCAGTATTGTTGATATAGTTAGCGTAGTTGGTATAGTTAATACTTTATTAGCATAGGTAGTGTAGTTAGTACTAGTTAGCGCTGTTGGTACAGTTAGCATAGTTAGCATTGTTAGTACAGTTAGCATTGTTAGTTAGCATAGTTAGCATTGTTAGTTAGTGCTGTCAGGCAGTGTAGTTAGCAGGTCACCATGATGGAGGGCCTCACAGCCAACTCCACTGACAAGGGTGCTCCTATTGATGATTACGAGATCCTCCACACCATTGGTGAAGGCACCTTCGCTAAAGTGAAGCTGGCCCGGCACATCCTGACCGGGACACAGGTGGCTGTCAAGGTCATTAAGAAAAGGCGTCAGAGCTTATCAACTTTCCAGGCACATTTCCGGGAAGTGCGCAGCATGAAGGCTCTGAATCACCCCAATATTGTAAAACTGACCTTGACACGGTGATTGACACGGAGGAGACATTGTTCCTCGTGATGGAGTACCTCAGTGGGGGGGACATGTTCAGCTATTTAGTGAACCATGGCCGTATGACAGAGGCGGAGGCCCGAGGCCCGTCCCAGCAGCTGGTCTCCGCCCTGCAGCACTGCCACCAGAGGGGCATCGTGCACCGGCACCTGAAGCTACCGAATCCCCTCTTTGATTCTAACATGAATCTAAAACTGACAGACTTTGGCTTCAGCAACACGTTTGATGACACTGCCAAACTGGACATGATCTGCGGCACACTCCCGTATGCTGCCCCAGAACTCTTGCTGGGGCAGAGCTACAGCGGCCCTGGTTGGACGTGTGGAGCCTGGGAGTAGTGCTCTACACCATGGTAACTGCGTGCCGGCCCTTTGTGGGAAACGACTTCCACGAGCTGCGGACGCAAATCCTACAAGGGCAGTACCCCATCCCACCTTACCTGTCTTTGGAGATAAGGGGTCTATTACAAAAAATGATTGCCCTCAACCCCAGTGACAGAAGCACCTTACCTGACCTCATGAGGCACCCATGGGTGAACATGGGCCAGAAGGAGCCACTCCAGCCACCCTGTGAAGAGGACCTGGAGGTGACAATGGTGAGGACCCTGGGCATGACTCGCGATCAGATCAGGAACCCAGAAACAGGCAGTGTGAGCTCCATGAAACCAATGGTAGGGACCTCAGTGGCAGTGAACGTGAGCCTTCTTCGAGCCCTGAGTTGTCCACCCTGATAATCAGATGGCTCTACCAGGGAGAAAATCTGCAGCTGCAGGAAGACCAGCAGGCAGGGCAGAAGACCAGTGAGCCTGTCTGGCCCCCTCCCAGCCTGCAGTTGACGACTGCCACCCCCAGCCCAGCCCACCAGTGTGGCCCTGGGACATCCCCCTCCACCAGCAGCAGGACTGGAGCCCCAGAGGGAACCAGCTGCCCCCCGGGGGTGTCTAACACTGGAAGGTCCTCCCACGCTGGGCAGCCTGAGAGTATGTCCTCATCCACTCCCTCTGGCCACAGCCAGAAAAAGCAAGGGGTGGCTGGGAGAATCTGGAAGTTTATATTAAAACACCTTTGTTGCAAGCTGCCCTGCAAGAGGCGTCATAATAAAGTGAGCCCATCTGAACCCCACGGATGACAGAGGCAGGAAGGACAAGCCGCCGCGCTCCCTGGGACCCCAGTCCAGTGGAAGATGAGTGTGTTCTCTGTACGGCCTTCAGAAGCATCATATCCAAGACCCTGGCCCGCTCAGAGGATGGTCCGGAGCAGCCCAGGCGACCGAAAGAGAGGCCACCGTGGCTGCAGGTCCGCCCCTCAATCCCCACCTGGGTGAAACTTCAGAGACTGGACTGTTGTTCCTGGGGCACGTCTCCCCTCCCCCACTCTTCTGTCTTCCGCGTTGGTGGGGGAGGGGGATAGTTCTTGTTTGAAGAACTCCTTGGTTCTTCCAATTCTAGTTAATAAACTTGATGCTCCAGAAAGATGTATCACACTGTGCTTTGCATCGTCCCTGCACAGAACTGGGGCTGTGCATTTTCCAGTTAGACAAGTGTGTAGCCATGTAGTGCCTGGAGTTAATCAGAACAACTAAAGGGAAAAATGACCTAAGAGAATTAGCACAATGACTCCCAGCAGCAACAACTGCTGCACTGCAGGGCAGAAATGCAGGAAGTGTGAAATACCTTCCTGCACTAACATTACCAAACATTTTCAGAAGAGCCGAGGGGAACTTTTGGTCCCTGCAGCCTGTGTTAATTACAACAGAGAGGCCCATGAAAGGATAAGAAGGTCCCGCGAACCAGCCTGTGCGCGGTGTGGCAAGGTCCCTGTGCAGCTGAGTTTCATGACGGTCACGCAGCAGTTGGGCTCTCCTCTTCCCCCGTGCGGAGGGGCCCTGATGCATGGGTTTATTTTATTTTTTTGATGTACACCATTTTAAAAGTCTTTATTGAATTTGTTACAATATTCCTACTGTTCTATGTTTTGGTTTTTTTGGCCGCGAGGCACGTGGGATCTTGGTCCCCGACGAGGGATCCAACCCGCACCCCCTGCACTGGAAGGCGATGTCTTCACCACCTGACCGCCAGGGAAGTCTTTTTTAATTTCATTGTTTTGATGCATGGGTTGGACCACGGGGACTGGACGATTATACTAGATGATCACACTCTCAAAACACTAGATTTGTCAGCGTTACCTGGTTCCCTGGTTCAATAAGCCCTTGAACACACGGGTGACTGGAGCAGGGTCTTCTTCCCAGAGGCCTCTCTCTGGGGACACATGCTCTCGGAGGCATCACCTGCACAGTCCCATTGGCTCTCGTCCGCTTACAGGTCACTTGCCAACTGCGGAATCCTTCATTCACCGCAAGACACAGAGCACTCAGACCACGTGCCCGTGAACCACCTAAGAACAAATACTCGAGGGGCAGTCCCAGATGTTACAGGGCTGGACCCAGCCATCGGCTCCTGGAGGTGCTCACAGAGGGCCTCACTCACTTCCTGCCCGTTGGCCATTAGGCACTGGGGTCTCTGAACTCGGGCTCCCAAGTGGCCGCAAGTGGCACAACAATGTGTCCAGCTACCAAGCTCCCAGAAAGTCTCCAAAGCCCCACCCATCTACTGCACTTGTAAATACCACATTTCTCTGGTCTGGAGAGAAGTAAAGGTGAGAATCATCCATGTCCTCCAAGCCAGTGCTCCAGTCATATACTTGCTCTCCTTGCTCAGAATTTGGATTCACTTGGGATTCAGTCTCTCTCTCTGCTCTTTCTTCTAGCACTTTAGAAGTAAAAAGAGCTCCTGTGAGTGCATTAATCTTTTGCATAATGTAGTGGAATGGCACTGGATTTCACAGTGATCCCTCGGACCTGTTCATCCTCTCTGCTGTCCATGTACCTTAACTTGCGTGCCAGGCGGCTGGAGGTGATGCCATTGCAGATATAAGACAGTCAGCCAGAGTAGCTTTTCCATGGTCAACATGAGCCAAAACACAGATATTCCTGATGTTAGCCGTGTTTTTCTGGAGTTGAATCATCTTATCCAAACTATTGAGCACCATGGCCACTTATTTCCTGTGACGGCTGCCGCCGCCCAGCCAGCCCAGCTCAAATCACAGCACCGACCACCCAGTCTCCTATTTCTAAAAAAAAAAAAAATAAAGGCCCAAATCCTAAGCAGACACTCACCAGAGAAGATCTACAGATGTCAATGAAGCACATAAAAACAATGTTCCACATCATGTGTCATCAGGGAGATGCAAAGTCAAACAAGACGCCACTATACAGCTATGAGAACGGCCAAACCCAGAGCACTGACAGTGAAACTGGAGGTTCAATTCAGGTCCCCTGCCTTCATTAATCAAGATCATTTTAAGAGTTGCAGGTCCTCCAAGTGGCACGTAGCCTAAAGAGTGAGATGTTTGCCTGAGTTGTTTTCTAGAAACTTGGGAGTCAGTTAATTAATTCTAGTTTGCCCTGAGCTGGTTAAGACTGGATGGGACCACTGCCCCGCTAGCCAGGCGTGCACTAGTGTCTGCTTGTAACCTCTTCCATGTGCAGAGGCCTGTGGCTTAGTTACACCTGTGCAGAAAGACCATTCCTGCACCTTCTGCCTACCGCCTTTCCCCACACTCCCCAGGCCTCACGCCGCCCTGCCGCTTTATTCGCTATTCCATAATCCCAATCCCCTCACCTTCAGGGAGGCAGATCTTGTTCTCCCATCTCCTCGCTCAGCTGCCTTACGAGTAAACCCCCTCTTTGCTGCAGACCTCGGGGTCTCACTGTTTTGACTTGCTGTGCATCTGGCAAAAAAAAAACCTGGTTCAGTAACACCACCACCAAATGCTGGCGAGGATGTGCAGCAACAGGAATGCTCATTCACTGCTGGTGGGAATGCAAATGGTGCGGCCACTCTGGAAGAAGCTTGGCCGTTTCTTACAAAACTAAGCATATTCTTATCCTAGGATCCAGCAATCGTGCTCCCTGTTTATTACCCAAAGGCGTTAAAAACTGATGTTCACACAAAATATGCACACATGTTTACAGCAGCTATATTCATAACTGCCAAAACTTGGAAGCAACCAAGATGTCCCTCAGTAGGTGAATGGGTAAATGAACTGTGGTCCATCTAAGCAATGGAATATTATTCAATGTTAAACAGAAATGAGCTATCAAGCCATGAAGTGACATGGAGAAAACTTTAATGCATCTCACTCGGTGAAAGAAGCCCATCTGAAAAGGCTACACACTGTATGATTCCAATTATATAACATCCTGGAAAAATCAAAAATTATGGAGACAGTAAAAAGATCAGCAGTTGCCAGGGGTTGGAGGCAGGGGGGAAGGATAAATATGTGGAACTCAGGGGTGTTTAGGTCGATGAAAATGCTCTGTATCCATGTCCACATCATGATGGATATGTGCCATTATACATCTGTCCAGACCTGTAGAATGTACACCACCAAACATGAACCCCAATTTAAACTGTGGAATTTGGGTGATGACGTGTCAGCGTAGGTTCATCAGTTATAAGAAATGTACCCCTCTAGCGGGGGATGGCGACAATAGGGGAAGCTGTGCATGTTTGGGTGCAGTAGATGGGAACTTTCTGTACCTTCCTTAATTTTGCTGTGAACCCTGAATTGCTCTTAAAAAAATAGTCTTAATAAAAAAACCACACAGTTACCTTTCTTCTCGGTTGATAATTATACTATCTTATTGGGCTGTGGTAAAGACTTAATACGAGGTAAGTCAATTGCCTAGCATAAGAGGATTTCAGGGTATTTATTATTAGTAATAGTAGTAGCAATAGTGTGCGTCCTGTTCTTGGTATAATACGGTTATTTGTAATACAGTCCTTGTTGTTTGCCTGTGGCTTTTATTAGATTTACTGCCCCTACCAGCAGGACCAACCTTCTCTCTTTCTGCAGCTCTGTAGAGCACCCAAGGCAGCACACTTACTCCACGCAGAGCTTTAATAAGATTTTGACCCTGAGGATATTTTTTCAGAGTTAAAAGTGTTATAGCAAAGCACAGACTAACAAATGGGCAAGAATGACGTTTCTCTTCCGGCTGGAGCAACTGCTGTGTCCTACTTCAAATATTCGGAGGTTTTAGCGAAATTTATGGGAACAACTAAATATCTACAGTCTCCCCTTTTATCCCATCTACAGAAGCAGTCATTTCAGGAACTTCAGAATAAACAACAGGGCAAATACAGCTCTGCCTCAAGTGTTTGGCTCTGTTATCTGGATGTTCAAAAGCTCTAGCTCTTTAAAATTAATATCAAGTAAATTCCAACACTTGCAGCAAACGGAACTATACCCACATCACTTCAGTGAGAAATTCTGCTGTAATGATGAGCAGAAAATGTTGCCAGTGGGGAAGAAACCCTGCCCGCTGCTATTTTTCATATACTCCACAGAGAGGGGTGATGAAAAGCCTATGGGAAAGGATGCGTCAAAAGCACTGTTACATTTGACAAGGTTCTAAAACTGGTGTTGAGCACACCTTTAACCCCACAGGGCTCTCTCAGTGAGCTCTAGCAGCTGTGATGTCCCTACATTACCATCACAGGAGGCTAATTTTTTAAATCTAATTAAATATTAAGAAGGCAATACACATCTTTTCAAGTGATTTGATGCCCTAATAAGAGACCGTTGATCACATAGACCACGAGAACGCTATCGCTGGCTCTCAGAGTACCTTAAGTGGCACTGAAATGGTGAGTATATCAGACTACAGACATGAAGTGTTTTCTATGAACTGATTGTTGGCCCTTCTGTTAATCAGAAAATCTTTGAAACACAATTTCCGTCATAATGTAATGTGCATACATTTGTTCAAACCACCTATTGCATCTTTAATGACTTTTTCATCCCTAAACAAAGAGCTTCAGATAGGAACTCCTCCGTGTGCTGTTCTAGAAAAGCCCAAACTGTCAGATTCCAGATTCCCTGACTGAGACGGAGCAACTAGAGCTTAGTCTTTCTATCAGAAGGAAATAATTATAATGGACTCTCTTTGTTTCTAGAAAACACCCTATTATCCACCACAATAAACATATGATTATTTGATTGTTACCTCTGCAAAAAAGTGCTCTGTTCAGCTCCCAAACATCATATGCCTTAATGCCCTGCTATACTTGCAGCTACACTTTCCAAAGCTATCTGTCGACTCTACCATCACGCCTGCTTTGGGGCTACAGTAAGAGCTGGAGCAAACGTGGGCTGTGGTCCTTCTTCTCCAAACCCTGCCTGTTCCCCTCTGCTGGTCCTTACCCACCGCCTTCAACCTGTACACCCGCTGCCTCTCCCCCCTTCACCCTCTGCAGACTGTCCCCAGTGACCCCCATTTCTAAAACGATCCCTAATAACTACTATGTCTTCAAAATGGATTGAGAAGCCAGAATTCTCAGGTTATTGTCAGTTCAGGCAAATTACATAATCTTGGAAGGCTTGCTTGAAGTCTCTGAAAGATAGTCCCAAATGTTTAACTTTTGTGTTGGAGATGAAGTCATTTTTGGTTTTTAAATTATCTTTCCTATATTTTCCTTCCCTTATGCATGCGTACACACATACACTACCGAAAACCATGCTGAGAAAATAAAATATAAGCTCCTTCAGGGAAGAAACCTAGAGCCTGGGACCAGCTGATATAAATGATAAATAAATATTCTCTACTTTGGAATAGCGATTTGTTATCTGATAACAGACTTTCCCTAATAGCTACAGTGCCAAGGGCTGTATCACCTGATATGAATCTTCTCCAGCTGTGTCCAGCCTCCCCAGCAAACACTCCATTTCTCTGGCTGGACCTTCCTGATGTCTGAAGGCTGAATATTTGACACACCCACTATCTTGTTCTTCCTTTTTAGCTGATTGCCTTGAACACTCAGCACCTACCCCATTCGAGTAGATATTTCTCATTTTAAGATTTCTCTATGTATCTCCTTTCCAAGAATCTTAAACTTTCAATCCTACTACGGTCCTGACATAACCATGATAAAAAGGTTATTCTCAGGAGCTAAGAAACAGAGAAGATTCCAACGCAACTGAACATTTTAGAACTTAAGTTAACCTCAGGTTAACTTGAATTTGTTCAGCATGTAATTTGGGGGGAGGTCTATAATTCAAAGAAGTTGTATTAAGATTTCAAGGCTGAATTCTAAAAGGGCTGCATTTGTAAGAATTAGCCATTTTAGCCACATGGAAAAGTTTCATGATTCTTACAAGTGTGACATACATTAAACAAAAGTAACTGTATCTGGGTCATGCTCTTCAGATGTATTATATTTGTACTTTTTGAATAGGACAGATTTGATTTAAGTACAATCATTTCAATTATAAATTAGGCATATTGGGCTTCCCTGGTGGCGCAGTGGTTGAGAGTCCGCCTGCCGATGCAGGGGACACGGGTTCGTGCCCCAGTCTGGGAAGATCCCACATGCCGCAGAGCGGCTGGGCCCGTGAGCCATGGCCGCTGAGCCTGCGTGTCCAGAGCCTGTGCTCCGCAACGGGAGAAGCCACAACAGTGAGAGGCCCGCGTACCGCAAAACCAAAAAAAAAAAAAAAACCGAAAACAAAAAATAAATAAATTAGGCATATTTTATTTAATTCATTACACAGTAAGAAGACATTTTAAAAGCTTATGTAGAATAAAAACCTTGTTATCCTACTGACTGTTGAATATTCTACATAAACTTTATGTTCATTACTAATTGGAGATTTTAGGTTCATTTATTTAAAATAGTAATACAATTTTCAACTACAACAGCAAACTGAACCATTGTATGCTTACCTTCTTCTATTTAAAAGAGTTAAACAGGTATTTCTGAAATCACTGCCGACTAAACCATCTCTAATTCACAGGAAAATCTTGAGATAAGCTGCACCCATTTCCAAGGCTGAAGTAAAACTTCGAGAAGCAGACCCAGAAATGAGTAAACCTCAGCGTCCCGAGCTGAAATGCCCTCATTACCTGTCTGCTCATCAAGGCTGCTGACACTGAATACAGAATAACTGCACTGCCTGCAAAGAGCTTACCTTGTGAAGATCCCACTACTACTGTGAATCAGACAGTCCTACACCCCATTCTGGATGGAGGAACGGTTAATGCATATTCTGGATAGTTTTAAATTTTAAAAAATGTATGTGTGTACGTATGCACTTTTAAATTCATTCTGAATCTCCCAGTGCTGGTTTTTCTGGCTTGGTGTTAACAGATGCATACGACTCCAATATTGTATCTCACACTGCTTAAGGAAAGCAAATTAGAACCTGTTCTGCTATAAAGGCAAAAACATTGTTTCTATTATGCTTCACACAATTTGTTTCTGTATTTTAAGCGATGTCATTAATAAAAATTTTATGTTTCATATTTTAGAGCAAATATGTTAAGTATACTGAACAATGCTTCTTAGGTGCCTCATGTTGCTACTACTCTAATAAAGTTACAATCATCCATTTGAGGAGGTAGGTATGTTTAATTCTACAGATGAAGAAACTAGGGCATAATGAACATTACTGTACTTTGATTTTGAACCAACAAGTGAAAAAAATTAAATAATTCTAAATGACAAGACTATTACGATTTTCAATTTCATTCACCAAATATTTATTGAGTGCCCATTAGGGACACTGACTCACATAATTAATGATCTATTTGAACTACCTACTGGATCTTAATCAAACTTAATATGCTCCTTTAATGATTCTTCTCTAAACCTTTTATCTAAAGCTTAATGGCTTGAACTTCTGAAATAGAATATGACTACCCCAATATTGAGTTAACTTCAATCTGAAGTTTATTTTGCAAATATTTTCAAGGATATATAGCTGAGATATCATAGACAAAGAGGAAATAAAGTATTTAAAGGAGGAATTTCTGGTGAAAGTAGGGGTAAGGACAGTTCTGCTATGTAAATGATGTCCAGTCGAAATCCCTGAAGAGTTAATTTTTGATTGCCACAGATTCAGGCAACCTGTATTGTTGCTTTACTTGTGAGCATCTTCTGATGGTGATTGTGAGGTGTGAGAAGGCTAAGATGATTTTCAGACTCCTAAGATAATTGTTTGGGTGGGAAGATCCCCATTTACCAATGCTTCCTTTCCCATCTGATCTCTGGAAGAGAAACTGGATAATAGCGCGACTGAATGTATTTCTTCTGCTGACAATGTATCCCAGCCATATAATCAGCTGAACCTGTTACCATCCAAACTTTATCATTGGCTCTCCCAACATGCAAGGAAAGCTCAAAAGTCGTTTTCATACTTTTCCCTGTTAACGTATGTGGCTTAATCATTCGTATTAACTCCATGCATCTCAGACAGATAAAAACTATGGATACTAAATCTCTGTGGTATTTTGTGGAAAGCCTAAGATTTATCCAATGGATACATGAAGTAATATCACTATACTTTACCTCTGAAATTTAGTAGAACAAAGGATAGTTTATTTGGTACAAAACTGTTAGCGGATGTGTAGTAATAGTTTTTTTTTTCCATCTTCCACAGGAGGAAATTCTTGCTGATCACTGGCTTATAGTCATCTTCTCCACCAACCTCTACCCACAGAGAATTAAGCATCTCTCCTGGGCCTTAATGTATAACTGGGGAAATAAAGGGGGTATTGAGGGAGAACCTGAGATGTATCTGGGCTCATTAGGATTTACCTTGGAGAGGCTAGAATATTGCTCTGGTTCAAGGTAACAGAAAGAAAAGAGGAGAATGGAGATGAGGAGATAAAGAAGAGAGAAGAGAAAGCTTGTTATGTATCTGGCTAGATTCCAAATAACATGTTTCTTCTTTTATCAGCAATAAACCAGGTTTGCATTTTGTTTTGCACCTCAAGCTATGGACAGGAAGCTTAACTTTCTGTTGATGCCTCTCCAGGTCCTGACAACTAAAAAAATACCGCTCACCATCTGATTCTACCAGAATGAAGTCACTAGCCACTGTAGTTGCTGACCTTTAACACACCTTGAAAGTTCAGGGTGAAGATGAGGAATGAGGCCCTCTGTGCTCTGGAAAAGACTGGCAGAACAGGCCTTCAGATAGACAGGTAATTTCAGGAGAAGATTTTATGAACCCAATTTCTTCCATCTTCTTATATCTTCAGAAGCACTAAAGTTGTTAACAGAGACATCTGCTCCTTGAGGCTAGAAGCAACCTTCTCCTGAGCTGTGTGTTTGATCGCATGTACCCCCTTCACCAAAACCACATATGTACTGACCTCCCGCTACTCTTCAGAACAGTTTCTCAGAGCTACCTGAGAGATTGCTTCCCAGGCTATAGTCCTCAGTAAGCCCAAATAAAACTGAACTCACAGCTCTCATGTTGCGTGTGTTGGTTTAGCCAACAGAGTCCTCAGTGAGAACACTGGTATTTGACAAAGACTATTTAAGGAACACACTATTTCTTGTATTTTAGAGATCAGGTATCTAAGGCTTGACTTTGATATCAAGTTAAACACACACACACACACACACACACACACACACACACACACACACACACACCAAGTTACCAACATACTTTTATTCAGTATTAATTTAATCATTTGCTTCGGTTTTCCTTGAAAATCAATAGACAGGATATTTTTATGAACATTTTTTGCATCTTTTACCACTCCATTGTTCAGATATTATCATCTACTGTCTTTAACTCTTGTTTTGGAATCCATGTGATACATTTCTTTATAGAATGCCAGAAACAATGGAGTTTCTTCAATAACATATGTATTTTATCTGGTCTGATAGTAAGAATTACACAGCAGTCCTTTTTCCATACTTGCCTTGTTTTTGGAAGCTCACAGCTAAATTTTATGCTTAATCATATGAATTATTTTTTTCTTATACATTTGCATTTCTTATTTATATGACTTTTTAATTGTATATTTCTATTGAAAGATCTTTGTTTTATACCTTTCTTAACAAAATAAACTGTAAATGAAAGGGATACACTTTACATGTCAGTAAAAGCTGGCTGGCTTAGTGTGTGTGTTTGTGTCATTTTGTTTAGTTGTTTTAAGAAAAAATAGGGTGTATACAGGAGAATGAGTTGTAAGAGCAGTAATAGCTTACAATATAAAACTCAGTAATGCTTTGAATGAACATGTATAGGTTAGGAGATGTAGAGGTTACCTTATTTGTCCAGCAATGTTCCCATCCAAACAAAGCACCCAGATCATAACCGAATAAAACATTTCATTCTAAACCCATCAGGTACAATTTGTATAGAGATCTGAGATCAGAACATTCTGCAATAACTTTAACTTCTAGACTGAATTTTTAATCAAATAAGATAATAATGGTGTATAAGGGAGAACAAAGTTTAGATGAGTTGACAGGCTGGAATGAATTGGAACTGTAATTTCTTATTTGATCTGGTCAGTCTGCCCTGTCCATTTTGGTTCATTTCTACTATTTAGAAATTAAATCAAACTGAACTATGCCACTTACTAAGAAATTCTTACTCCTAAATAATTTCACCAAGGTTATTAATTCAGGACAACACATGTTGAAGATCATGCGAGAGCTCTCAGCACCTGGCTCACCCATTATATTCCAACATCAATGCAAGTGAGGTGCCTAGAGAATAAAACAAGGGACCTGGAGATTGGTGTTGGAATACATCTGTTGCATCCCACAACTCAAGCTGGCTACACAACACACTTCTCCAAATGCTACTCAGTTCTCAAATTCCCCAGACACTTCTCCAAATACTGCTACAAGCCGATGTCTACACATGGCACGCATATGAGAAGACACAGTGTTGATGCCTCATCTCACAGGATGAATTCAGCAATGTGGCTCAGTAATCAAGAGGAAGAAGATCAAAACTCAGCCTACATCTAACCCAGACAAAAGATTTTAATCAGCTAATAATATGAAAGTCTGCAACCGTCTTCTGCACATACCAAAATGAAAATTCACCTTGACATAGTTAATGGGTTTCAGTCAACAATATTAACCATGTACCCATGACATTCAAAATGTTTGTAGCATGCATTAATTAAAGATGTTCTATTGACACCATCAGAGAGAGAGAAAGAGAGTGGGAGAAAGAGATAGAAAGAGTAAGAGACCAAAAATATACTATACTAATTCATATTTTGAGTCCTAGATACTTACAAGCTAGAAGTGATATTCACAATGGCAAGATACATCCAGAAACCAGGGATGAGGCTGAAGTATGCTCCTTCCTGGACCACAGAGACTGGAAAAACTGCATTCTAAGGGTAAGAGGAACAGCTAAACTCCAACTACATCACTCCTCCCAGGCTGGCATAGTGACACTCCAAGGGGAACCAGCTGGCCTATGGTTTCTCCAGTAAGAAAAAAAAAAAAAAAAAGAACCCAAGGTGAACATCCAGCTTCCCCAGCATCGAGGGGCACGTCCTGGGAGGCCTACTTGGGTCTTGCCTCACAGGGATCTCTGAGGAAATTTGTGGGGCTTGATCACCTAGGATCAGATAGAAACGGAGAGGTGGGGCAGGCTTAAGGCAACCAGTGCTCAGATGTTGTCAGACCACATTCCTCCCTGAAGCTGCACCTGAGCGGACACCCCAGCCAGCAGCTCTGCCCATCTACACAGCAGAGCCAGTCTGGCCAGGGAGCTCAGTGGGCAGTTCTGCTTGATTCATGTCCAGTCAACGGGGCTACACTGGCCATGGAGACTGCTCTATAGTCCCACCAGGGCAGGGAAGCAAATTCAAAGCCTTGCCTACTGCTAAGTATAGCTTCCAGTCCAGCCTGACCAGAGAGCCTGTCCAGAGAACCTGGGCAGCTGTATAGCCCATCCTACACATATTTGCAGCAGCACCAAAGCAGAAATCCCAGCCAACAACTTGGCTCATTTGCAGAGCAGAGCCAGTGGCTCTGACTGGAGCTTGGTGGGAAGTCTAACACCCTGCAGGACATGGAAGCAAATTTGCAGCCTTGTCCAACAGCTGAATATAGACTCCAGTTCCATGCGACCAGGAAGCCTGACCAGAGAATCCTGACAGCTTCAGAGCCCATCTTACAGCTGCACTTGAGCAAGGAATTGACCCAGCAGCCCACCCAGCTGTTAAGTACAGCTGCTGGCCCTGCATAACCATGGAGCCTGAAAGTGACCCTGGACAGCCTTAGCACCCAGTACGTTGTACAAACCAGCCACGAGGCCCAGACTACACCCCTGCCTTGCAGTACAACCCAGCCAACAACCTTGCCTGACTGCAGCCTGTGACCTTGCCTAGGCAGGGGGCCCAGCCAGTGACTCCATCCAATCGTGGAGCACACTGACCAGGAACTCTGCACCCTTGTCCAACTGAGGAGATACACAAAAGATTATGATAAAGGAGTCAAAGCATATTGCTACAAGTGGTGATCACATCAAAGAGTGCAAGAGAGGAAGTAAGGAACACGAATCTACAAAACAGCCAGAAAAAAAATGAACAAAATGACAATAATAAGTCCTTACCTATCAGCAATTACTTTAAATGTAAGTGGATTAAATTCTCCAATCAAAAGACAGAATGGCTGAATAAATCAAAAACAAGATCCTACCATATGCTGCCTACAAGAGACTTACTTCAGCCTGAAGAACACATATAGACTGAGAGTGAAGAGATGCAAAAAATTATTTCAAGCAAATGATAACCAAAAGAAAGCTATATATATATCAGGCAAAAGACACTTTAAATTAAAAATGGTCAAAAGAGGCAGTCATTATACATTCATTATATCTATTAATGAAGAAGATATGACAATTGAAAACCTTCATGTGCCTAACATCAGAGCATGTACATATGTAAAACAAATACTAACAGGGCTAAAAGGAGAAATAAACAGCAGTACAATAATAATTGGAGACTACAGTACCCCGCTCTCAACAATGGATAGATCATCTAGACAGGGACTCAATACAGAAAGAGCAAACCTGAACAACACCATAGATAAATGGACCTAAAAGACATATATGGAGCATTCCATCCAACAGGAACAAAATACATATTCTTCTCAACAACACATGGAACATTTTTTAGGATATGTTGCATGTTAGGCCACAAAAGAAGTCTCAACAAATTCAAGAGAATAGAAATGATATCAAGTGCCTTTTCTGATCACAATGGAATAAAACTAGAAATAAATAACAGGGGGAAAGCTGCAAAATCCACAAATAAAGGGAAATTAAACAATATACTCCTGAACAACCAAAACGTCAAAGAAGAAATTGAAAGGGGAAATTTAAAATAACTTGAAACAATGAAAATGGAAACACAATATACCAAAACTTATGAGATGCCACAGAAATACAAAGGATTATAAGAGACTACTATGAACAACTATATGCCAACAAATTGGAAAACCTAGAAGAAATGGGTAGATTCCTAGAAACGTGAAACCCATTAAAGCTGAATCATGAAGAAACAGAAACTCTGAACAGACCAACAATGAGTAAGGAGACTGAATCAATCATCAAAACCTCCCAACAAAGGAAAGCTCAGGACCGAATGGTTTCACAGGTAAACTCTACCAAACATTTAAAGAAGAATTAACACCAAATCTTCTCAAACTCATCCAAAAATTGAAGAGGAAGGAACACTTTCAAACTCATTTGATGAGGTCAAAATTACCCTGATACCAAAGCTAGATAAGGACATTACAAGAAACCTATAGACCAGTATCCCTGGTGAATATAAATGCAAAATTTCTCAAAAAGACACTAGCAAACCAAATTCAACAGAGCATTTAAATGATTATATACGATGATTAAGTGGAATTTGTCCCTGGGATGCAAGGTTGGCTCAACACACACAAGTCAATGAGCATGATAATTCTCAGTAACAGAATGAAAGGTAAAAAACACATGATCATCTTCATAGATGCAGAAAAAGCACTGACAAAATGCAGCATTCTTTCATGATAAAAACTCTCAACAAATTGGGTATAGAAGAAAAGTACCTCAACACATTAAAGGCCATATATGACAAGCCTACAAATTATATGCAATGGTAAAAGGGTGAAAGCTTTTCCTCTAAGATCAAGAACAAGAAAAGGGTGCCCAGTCTCACCACTCTCACCAAGATAACACTCGAAGTCCTAGCCAGAGCAGTAAGGTAAGAAATAAGAAGGGGGAGAACATGATTAAAAGAGATCATTTCCAGTTACCAAGTTTATTGATTCTATTAGCTTCTTCACCTGAGGTGAAAAAGCCCATTTCTTTAAAAGGTTTCAATTTCTGTAAATGGTTGACATGCTGATGAAATGGTCGCTATAGGCACAATGTATTTTTTCTGCAGGCTCTGAACAGAGGTAACATCACTGCGTCAAACTGAAAGGACAGTTGTAAATAGATGACTATGGGGTGTGTTCATGTATCTCTGGGAGTATGAACAGGCCAGGCATACCATAGAAAAACTCCTGTCCTACACAGAGCAAGTGTTCCTAGAATTCATAACTGATCAATACTTTTACATTTTAAATAGATTTCACAGTTTTCTTAGCCAGTAGCAAATATAATACATGGTCACTGTAGAAAATTAGGAAAATATAAAAGAAAAAAATGTAAAAGCCACAATCTAGGGATAACTACTAAGCATTTATATGTGTATATATATATATATATTATGTATATATACATATATGTATTTGTGTGTGTATAGATATTGCATTTATAATTTTATGGGCTTTTATTGATTTAATTGAAATTCATATTAAACCTCTTTTTAAATGGCTGTGCAGTATTTCATCATAGGACTGGATCTCAATTAATTTATTACCAAGGTTGATTTTTTTTATTATCATAAATAATCTATGGTGGGCATCCTTCCATATAAGTTTTGCATTTACATTCCTAGAGGTGGAATTAATGGATTTAAAGCCTATATATGTTTCTCTTAAACAGTTTTATTAACACACAGTAAAGATGTAACAGTCTATAGAGAATGTAAAACCAGTGGATCAATAAAGTTCATCTCATTCTGCCAGAATATAACATTAAGAAAATCAATAACACACTTCATTATTTTCTCTTTTTTAACATTATAATTTTTCCCAGTAATGCAGTTTTGTGTGGCACTCTTAGGCTTAAAAATTACTTTTAACAAGTGTTAATTTATACACTATAGTATAATACCCTTCTTTAAACAGCCCCTTCTGAATTAACCTAATTTAATTTAAATTGCTGCACAATGTAATTAAATTGTGTTCAGGTAGTGGTTACTATGGAAAACTACCAGCAATAAGAGAAACAGTAAATGTTTAAATGTGAGATGATAATAAACTCTGGTAGCACTCCAGGATCCTGATTTCAGAGGCTTAACATTATCTTTTATATGCATAAACATAGCATTTCTCTCATTGCAAGCCCATAAATTGTATCCCACTGTGGTAAATATGAATGACACCTACAATCATGTTTAATCCATACTCACACTATAATTACCATGAAACATTACAAATATTTTCAAGGGAGAGAGAAAGCGTTCTATGCCTGTAACTGAAAATGTTTGCCCTCTATAAAAGAGTGGGTTCAACAGTCCAGTGGGAGGGGCATACTTTATTAATAAAACACTGAATCTCATTTTTCTTTCATTAAGCAGCATTCAATCAAAAGTTTTATTCAGATTTATGAGCTTAAAATAAAGGCTTATCTCCCATAATCTAATCTATTACACTAGTGATTGAAATCTGACTAGATTTTGAAGAATTAAAGAACTTTAATTTCATAGAAAATAAAATTAGGTAACCCAGCTTAAGTTACTTTAGAGATTTTTTTTTTAACTGTGCCCTGGAAAACCATCATGTTATTTGCATACATATATTTAAAGGAGAATTATCTGAGAGTTAGCTTGTACTTCATATTAGTGAAACTGAGACATATTAGTGAATAACTATCCTAAACCATTAATTCACTGAGAAAAAAGTTCACTAGCTACACTTTAAATCTGTTTAACAAATTATCAACCCATTTTCCCATTAGGGTGCAATGGAAATAAAAGTATCTAATCAGATCTTAACTAGAACACTGGATCCTGGCCTACATGAAAAGGCATTTTACAATTTTCTAAGCATTGCAGAACATTTTACATATAAGGACCAAAACCTTCTTTTGTGAAGAAATGTAGAATTCATCAGTTTATATCTGAATTAATCCATAAAAATTTTCTATGAATAACGAAATTAAACATAACCAATTACGTATGATAATTCAGCATTTTAAAGGGGCAAACTAATGGCTAAAAATGAAAGTATCACATATGACTCTCTTCTATACCCAGGACAGCAAATATTTCCAGAACAGGCCACAAAATAAGTATCTTAGGCCTTGTGGACAATACGTTCTCTTTCATAATGACTCAACTTTGTTGTCTTAGAACAAAACAGCCAAAGACCCTGTATAAACAATGTGTTCCAATAAAACTATTTGCAAAATAGTCAAAGGGCTGAAACTGCCATAGTTTGCTGAACTTGGGTCCGTGCCAACAAATGGACTAAATCCTGAGACCACAGCACTGCCAGTGGCTTTAAGTTCCAGCAATATGTTCTCTTCCCTATGTACTGTGACTCCTATAATATACCATCTCGAGTGCTCCAAATTTTACCAAGTTTCCCGAATAGTAATCTTCCAAAGCGCCTGGTGAAAAGTCTCTCCTACAAGAGACAGTTTGAGTAATTAATAATAACTTTGATAAACTCATAGGCCATGTGCTCAAGACTTCTGGCTTGCAATGTTATCGGCCTTTAATAAAAATTTAAATGCAAAATAAAGTTTTAAAAGTCAGTAGTACCAGCTACCTGAAAGGTAGTTTATCCAGCATTAGAGAAAAGAGAACAAAGTTATTTCCCTTAGCTGCATGTTTCCACGTGGAGAATTTTTAATGAGAGGACTCAGGTTTGTGCCTCTCTGCTCATTCCTTATCATCAGAGGGTGTAGTGACTGAGCGATCTGTCTGGTGGGTTTGGGAGAAGAAGTTCACACACGTGTTTTAGTGCCTCCTGCGTCCCATCTCTTTCTTGGAGCACAGGAAACACACTTCCTGTTCGCTCTCTACCCAGCAATGATGAACTTGCTAGGACAGGTTTTGCCTACCAGGCGGTGGTGTGTGTGCCTAGACTGGGTGAGAAGTCAGGTTACTGAGGAGCAAAGACCTAGGAGGCCTTTGACGTCCAGACATCTAAGCCAGGCCATCTACCGACCCAGCTTCCATCAGTAATTACAGTATTTGAATATCCCCAAGGAGTGTCAGGAATACATTTGGCAACAGGTTAAAAAAGAAGAGAAGGGTTGCTATGGGTTACATTGTGTCCTGCCAGAATTCATATGTTGAAGTCCTAACCCCAGTACCTTAGAAGGTGACTGTATTTGGAGAGAGGGTCTTTCAAAAGGTAATTGGGGTAAAGTGAGGTCATATGGGTGGGCCGTAATCCAATACGATTGGTTTCCGTATAAGAAGAGGAAATTTGGACACAGACACACACAGAGGAAAACCACATGAAGACACAGGGAGAGGATGGCCATCTATAAACCAAGGAGAGAAGCCTCAGAAGAAACCAACCCTGCTAATGCTTTAATTTCAGACTTCTAGCCTCCAGAATTGTGAGAAAATAAATTTCCATTGTTTATACCATCCAGTCTATGGTACTTTCTTATGGCAGCCCTTGCAATCTAATGCAGAGTGGCTTAAGCAAGAGATATGGCTTCTCTTATGACAACAAAATCTTTTGTCTGGAGCTGGTAAACCAGCACTGTGAAGCCCTCAGGAATACAGGTTATCTCCATGTTTCAGATCCAGCCATCACATCTGCATTCCAGCCAAGAGGAAGAAAAATCAGGAGAGAAACCAGGCATCCTTGGTGTAAGAGCATTTCTGCTTACAAACCATCGGCAGAACGAAGATATATCACCACACGTAGTTGCTGGGAGGGAGACCATACAATGTGGCCATTAGTTTAGGAAGTCATCTGTCCAGCTCAAAACTCAAGGTTCTCTTACTTAAGGAAAAAAAGAGAAGGGATAGTGACAAAAAGGAACTATCTTTCCTTTGGATCCAAACCAACTAAAGAAAGAAATATTACATAATTATCCCCTAAAGAACCAGTAACTTTTAAATGCAGATTTATCCAGAGTATTATAGGTAGCTCCATGGAACAGGGAAGGAAGTGATAATTCAGATTGTCTTCAAAGACAGATCTGAGTGGAAAAAGGCATTTGCACACAAGAAATTATCCTTAAAATCCACGAGAGCTGGCTTTTGAATTGGACTTCAGCGAGGCTAATTTGATGGCTTTGACATTTTCCTGGCTATTACCATTTGCTTAGCTTCAACTCAATTATGTGGTGATCCACATTGATCATTAAGACAGCTAACCATCATTCTTCTTGTCTGTTATAGTGGAATAAGCAAAGCAGAACAGAACAAAAACAATCCCGTGGCCTGTCAGTGTAAGATTGGCATTTGCAAAGGTGTCTAGTGGCCCTAACCCTGGTCTAAAATCCATGCACATCAAAAAATAATGCTGCAGGAATAAGAGAAATTATTTAGGAAGTCACTATGGTAATGTCACATGAAACAAAGTGTGTAAAAATACTGTGACAAATAGAAATGTGTAAATTAAAAGACACATTATTATAAAGCAAATCACTCATTAGTTTGACACAAGTCATTTTTCCTACATAAATGACACATTATGAATGTTAAATTGCTTTTCATTACAGTTTGCAATCAAATATAAGTTTCCTTTGTGGAACAGAGTCTGTTGATAAATGGTATCGGAACAGATTTTTGAGACATTTAGAGATTAAGGTCTTGGGTTTTTTAAATTACAAAGTTATACAAAAGTGGAAGATCTTATTACTTATTTCTCTTTAACTAATCAAAGTGCCCCACGGGGCAGGGCTAGAAGGCCCATATGTTTTCTGCATTTTGTGTGAATTACACACATGCGTAATGATGTTCTACATAAGCTTGAGGGCTTGCTGTTCAGGTCTCTATTTTTGATGATTATAGGGTTCTTGATTAATGTTTGTGCCCCCAAAGAGGGATTTGCTTCTGCTTTAGTTTGTAATGAAAATAAACACTGCCGTGTACTCAGAGTCTAGCCTTTTCTGAGACCCTATTGTAGAAACAGTAACCATCTTTTCCAGTGCTATATTCTCATGCCTAGAACCCTCTTCCTTTATCAAGGAAACTTTCTATTTTCCCTGCATACAAGTCTTGAAATCCCACTACCTCTGTGGAATCTTACATTACTCATGGGAAAGTGCCCGGAAATTCCCTTTGCCTTAGGCCACGATGTGCACTAAAAACTAGGGTATTAACCCACACAACTTGCTAGTCTATATTTAACACTTTCTTTTATAAAGAGGAAGATAATTGAAGAGAAACTGAGCTCTAGTCTGTAATGGCCACACTTTTATTGGATGTGTGAAGCTGTCATAACACCAATTTCACTGTTTTCTGGACACTGGTGCCCTGGTGTCCCTCTGCCTGACATTTCTTACTGTCACTGATTATAACTGTCACCACAGTCTAAGTGCACAAACCCAGCATATCTTGGGTATCAATAAATGCTAATTGATTAGACTTCTGCCTTTCATTCCCCTTATTATACGTTTGTTTCTTTAACATTTGCACAGCGGGTGGTGGCAGGCTATTAACAGCAGACAGAGGCTGGTGACATCAGAGACCATAGCAAGGTGGTCTCCATTCTTGGATTTGTGCTTTGTGCATTCGTAGGAATAAAGATCTTTTTTTGGCAGTTATTATTCAAGTTTTACATAATTTATATAGTACATAGAAATTTTTTAATCTCTATTTAGGAGAGAATGGATACCAAAACTTATGAAAAATTCAACTTAAAAGTGACTTTTTACAACCTCCTTTACATCCTTTAAAATGTTTCTTAACTATGGACTAATGTTCTTTTCTTTTACAGACATTTTCATCAAATCTTTGGTAAAGTACCATTTCATGGAAGTGAGAATCACTTTTTTACAAGGGATATAATCTTGATAAACCTTTAAAAAAGGTTCTCAACTGTAATTCTGCCCTACTATAAACGAAGGGTTTTAAAGCTCTCCAGAAAGAAACTGCTTGACTTTTACAAATGTTTTCAGAAAGCAATGGATGTAAGAGAAGAGAATGCCTGTAAATAGTCATAAAACTTTAATCCTCTCCCTACATACTATTAAATACAGACATGCAATAAAACCATCAGTTATAAAAGGAGATAAATACAATTGTTAAGGTATGTAATTTAAAACATGGCTGCTTTTTCAATATTAAAAAAACCCAGAAAGTAAAAAGAATAGAGTATATGGTTTTATGATGATTAAGATTAAATTCAGAAAAAGAAATTGAGCTTTGTACCTTATTAAGAGTACATTTCAAGCGCATGCTAAAAATTTATAACAGATCACTCAGATATTAGGCCATTAAGAATGCCTAGAAATACTCCCCAAATCAGAACTTATACAGGTATAATATTTTAAACAACATAATAAAATAGAAGTTTATATTATGTTAAAAGTTCTTAAAATAAAACAGGTTCCTTTATTAAAAAAAAAGACTTGTTCTTAAAAATACTTTTGATTGAAGAGAAAGCAAAGACACAGATTTTTAAGAAAATTATGATATCCAAAAAATTACAAATAAAACTTAAGGGAAGTGATCAGGCTATATTTAGAGTAAATTCTTTTTAAGTTTTTTATTTATAAATATATAAGAATGAATATAAATTAACAGTCATTTCAAAATACTAGGAAAAAGTCTAAAGAAGATATGAGAAAAGATTAAAGATTGAAAGCAAAATTAATAGGTTAAAAAAACAAGTATTTTTAAATTATTTTTTTAAATAATATTAATAAAAGTAAAATTTATAAATCAGAATGCTGGTTGTTTTGAATAAAAGAATTAAATGTACAACATTCTGGCAAGTATAATAAAACTATCAAATATTTCAAATTATTTTATAAATATAATGTAATTCCAATCAAAGTACCAGCAGTGCTTTATGTTTTTTTTTTTTTTTTTCCTTTAAGAAACTGATGAGTTTCTAAAGTTTATGTGGAAAACTAGCAGATAAGAACACCTAAAACTTTGGGGGGAATAAAAGAATGATGAGTGAAGCTGGCAGACGATAAAAGCCTTGCTAAACAAATCTTCCTGTGTTTTGTTCAGACTTGAGTTCTGCTTCACTGTCATTTCTGCTTCATGGAGGTGTGAACTGTTCCTTAGAGCCTGAGTGTACACTGCGTATTATCAGTGAGTCCTTCAGCTGTTATTGCAGGATAACTATGCTGAATAATTGGAGCTGGTTGGTCTGAGGAACAGCAGGGCTGTGGCAGAGTGGGGCAGGGGAGTAGCTGGAATAAGTCTGGAGAGATAGGCAGGGATCAGATCACCGCAGGGCACCGCAAAACAAGGGAGGTCTTTGTATATCTTGTTCTAAGAGCAGTGGGATGCATGGGTGGGGAGGGTGGCTAAAGGGGAACAGGCTTTGTTTCCTTTAAAGAAAAAAGTACATTTTGCTCTTATGTGAAGATTAAAATGTGAGAGAGCAAGATTAGAAAGGGGGAGTGAAGAGGAAAAGAGAAATAAAGAAAATTCCTAGGTTGCTTTGAAATTAAAAAAAAAAAGAAATAGTTGCTTCGTTGATAAGATGTGATGAAAATGACACTTTCTCTCTGTGATCTTCCTCCCCTAAACCCATAACCCCAGTTTAATTTTTTAAAAAATATCAGGAATAAATCCAATAGAAGAGCACCCTATCAGTACACCTCAAAACTGTCAAGGTCATCAGAAATGAGGAAAGCCTGAGAAACTGTCACAGCCAAGAGATGCCTCCGGAGACCTGACAACTGAATGTGATGTGTATCCCACATGGGATCCAGGAACAGAAAACAGACATTAGATAAAAACAGACAGTAGATAAAAAGAAAATCTGAATATACGATGGACTTTAGTTAATAATATGTTAATAAATGCTTATTAATTATAACAAATGTACCATATTAATGTAATATGATTTTAATAATAGGGGAAACAGTGGGAGAGGTATGTGGGAGCCCTCTGTGCTACCTGCTCAATTTTTCTATAAATCTAGTACTACTCTAAAAATAAAGTCTGTTAATAAGAAATGAATACATAGTCTATTGAACTGTATTTAGTAAAATAGGGATTGCTGTTAGAATAGTTAGGTGGCCCCTAAAAAGGCAGCTGGTAGGATCTGTGAGCATGGCCTGATTTCCTACTTGACTAGTGGTTAGATCCAAAAACCTTTTAAGTACTAGGGTATACAACACTTAATTCTAATACTCCACTGGGGGGTTATAAGAACAGAAATTAATTCTACCACTAGGACAGTCAGGTCTTCCCAAGGAACCCTGTCAGAATCTGAGCTAAATCTGTTGTAAACTTCTCAGATAAGCTATGGGGCTCAGAGCCCCTTAAACACCTGGATCAGGTAGGATTACCTGCATCTCTGGAAAAAAATATGCATCAGTACCTGTAACTGTGGAGCTAGACCAGGGTAGGTAGAAAGCAGAAATCACTTTCTCATTTAATGTTAGTTTCTCACAGTCTTTCAAAAGATGGATCCCCATAAATTGCTCCAGGCACTAATACATTTGTCCCAGACCGAGGGACCTCCTTTACCCCACCCCTAGATCCAAGGTGAGGAAAACTGGTACCAAAATGAGGAGTTTGTCCACTCTAGCACAACAGAGGTCATTCGAAGAACCATGGCAGGCCAGACTGAGACAAGACAGGGGGCAGGTGCACAGGTGTGTGAGGGCACAGGAGTGCAAGCAGAAGGAAATAAGAGAAAAGGCAGTTCTGAATGTGTGGCTTCAAATGGCCAGAAATATGATCACTGCTTTTCTGATGGTCCCATGAGTCACAGAAACTAGCCCACTAAGTGGGCTAAATTCTCTATGGCCCTATCAGACAAGTCATGCTACAGGTAACTTCTCTGTGCTTTATTTTTTATAGATTTTAATTTTAGAGACATTTTAGGTTCACAGAAAAATGGAGCAGAAGGTACAGATTCCTCATATACCTACTGCCACCACACATACACACAGACTCCCGCCATGAAAGTCCTGCACCAGAGGGACACATTCTAACAATTGATGGACCTACACTAATACATCATTATTACCCAAAGGAAGGCCATAGTTTACATTAGGGATCATTCTTGGTGTTGTCCAGTATGTGAGTTTTGACAAATGTGTAATGATACGTACTCACCATTAAAATATCACATAGAATAATTTCACTGCCCTAAAAACCTTCTGTTCTTCACCAGTTCATCTTTCCTCCTCCCCAGGCCCTGGCAACCACTGATCCTTTTTCACTGTCTCCATAGGTTCGCCTTTTCCGAAATATCACATAGCTGGAATCATGCAGTGTGTAGCCTTCTCAGACTGGCTTCTTTCACTTAGGAATACGCATTTGAGGTTATTCCATGTTTTTTTCAGGCCTTGATCGCTCATTTCTTTTTAGCACCAAATAATAACCCATTGGATGTACCACAGTTTATTTATCCATGCACCTTCTGAAGGACACCTTGGTTGCTTCCAAGTTTCAGCAATTATGAATAAAGTTACTATAAACATATGTGTGTAGGTTTTTGCACAGGCATATGTTTTCAACTCCTTTGGGTAAACACCAAGGAGCATGATTACTAGATGTACTGTAAGAGTATATTTAGTTTTACAAGAAACTTCCAAATTGATTTGCAAAGTAACTGTATCATTTTGAATTCCCATCAAGCAGTGAATGAGAGTTCCTGTTGTAAGACATCCTCACCAGTATCTGGTGGAGTCAGTGTTTTGGCCATTCTGATAGGTATCCATTGCTTTAACTTGCAATTTATAATGCTGAACATCTTTTCATATGTTTATTTGCCATCTATATGTCTTCTTTGGTGAGGTATTGTTTCTTTGGCCCATTTTTAAATTAGGTTTCTCATTCCTTGTATGTTGAATTTTAAGAGTTCTTTGTACATTTTGAATACAAGACCTTTATCAGATATGTCTTTTGCAAATGTTTTCTCCTAATCTGTGGCTTGGCTTATCGTTCTCTTCACTGTGTTATATCTTTTATAGGATGGACTCTAAGAGAACACAAGGTGACGTGGAGAAATATATGAAAGTACTTGTAATCAGCTAAAGTTAAGGAGGCCAAAATGTGAGAATGTTGGGGAAAATCTAGCATGTGTGGTTTGAAAGGTGTGTGGCAATAAAGAATGATGTGAAAAAATTGTATCTTTGGAAATACACCACTTTACTTCATAACTATGGACGTTTTTGTCCATCAAAATATGTCTAACATTTTACTCTTTCAGACAATAAAGAAGTTTATACCTGGAGTCTATTTGTTATTCATTCATTTATTTGTTGTGTGCTTATTTTTGCTAATGTGTGGATTAACTGGGAATTAACTGGTTAGAAATCATCCGTGAGGAGCAATGTATTATTTGTTCAAGATAAGCTCTGATAAAAAGAAATATACAATCTGCATCCATTTATATGTGTTTCTCCATCAGTGTGGATTTTGTGCAGGGATGGTGGTAATGGTTTGGCCTTAATAGATACTCTTTCTCCTGTGGTATGAACTCAGGAGAAATTAAGTTATTTCTAACATTTTTTTTTTGGTTTGTTTTGTTTTTTCCTATAGGGAGATATGTTGTTGCAAGGCTATAAACATTTCTAAAGCAAAAGGCTACTATTTCCTTTTACCTTAAGAAACTATACTGACACATTGTCCACAAGATGTTATTGATTTCATGAGCAGGAATCCAGAGAGTGGCCATGGACTCAAGGATGGCATTATGCATTGAATTTCATTTGAAGAGCAAATGTTAAAGCAGTTTTTGTTGGCTTAAAATCCATTGTGAAAATACTGGAGAAAGATGTTAGAGCTGGCCAGAGCTGATGAAAGAGAAGGGGAAGTCCTTCGAGAAGGTGAGAGTAAGTACTTCCATTAAGAAAACAATTAACAACACACGGGAAAATGGATGCAAACAAATGATTCTCAAAAAAGGAAGTAAAATATGAAATATCTAAAATATTGTACTGAAAATTACAAATTAACCAAAAAGATATTTTACCAATATGATTGGGAAGGATATAAAGATGACAATGTCTTGAACTGGAAAGTTTATGTATGTATTTCTTTTTTCCTGTGTATTTTACTTTATTTTCTCCAATTTTGTATGACAAATAGAAACTATTTATAGTTAGAAATAAATACATTAACTTAATTAAAAAAATTAAAAACATACATTTTAAAAGACTTCCATTTTTCCTGTCATTACACCCAATTATGTAGCTCAGTCTAATGAATTGTATATATTGTAGTATTGACATGAATTCTCTTATATCAATGCATTTATTTTCAAAAAAGTTTGCTAAGGTGTTTCAGTAACTCAAAATACCCAGAAGTATTTTAACCAGTCCTTTGGACTGAGAACTGACTTCAACACTACGTCTTAAGGACCCCTCTATTTTAATGGCATTTAATATTAACTAGAAGACAGTAGATCTAGCAATCTACAGGAAAACAGATGTCTCACTAAGAAAGAGAGCACAACTCAATTTGAATCCAGCTCCTGTCAAGGAGTGTGATTTGGGTAAGAAATTAAATCTTCACAATTGTATATCTTTACCTTCAAAATGAGGATAATAACTAATATTTCATGGGTTTCTTAGAAAGATTATTAGAAGGACTAATTTAAAATGAGAAAATCACATATGTAGGATCTGGTGCAGAGACGGTATTCAAAGGTAGATCCACTTTGTGGCTCCCAGATCAGTGAGGACATGGTAGATCGTATACTTAGAAATGATCGAAGGTCAAGCTCTGCTTTCTTTACCCAGAATAAACAGCCAGCTGGAAACATGGACTAAACACTGTCCATGTGTAAGAACCAGGATACCCATGGATTTGTTCACTTTCTTGCAAGAATTAGTCTGCATAAGAACTCTCCTGGTTGGTCAAGAGATGCTAGAATTGGAAGCATTTTTGCCATAATGTCAAATTTTAATTTTATGTTGAGTGAAATGAATTAGTCTTCTTGCAAAAATAAGTCTTAAGAATAACGATGCCTCTGTGTTAGAATTTCCAGGACTGATCAGATTTTTAATTAGTGTGATTTGACCAATGTAAGAATCTTATAAACAGAAACTAGGGAACCATCGTACATTGTTGGTGGGGATGTAAATTGGTACAGCCACTATGGAGTACAGTACGGAGGCTCCTTAAAAAACTAAAAATAGAGCTACCATATGATCCTGCAATCCCCACTCCTGGGCATATATCTGCAGAAAAACACGGTCTGAAAGGATACATGCACCCCAATGTTCATTGCAGCACTGTTTACAATAGCCAAGACATGGAAGCCACCTAAATGTCCATTGACAGATGAATGGATAGAGAAAGTGTGGTACATATATACAATGGAATATTATTCGGCCATAAAAAAGAATCAAATAATGCCATTTGCAGCAACATGGATGGACCTAGAGATTGTCATACTGAGTGAACTAAGTCAGAGAAAGACAAATATCAAATGATATCACTTGTATGTGGAATCTAAAAAAAAAAAAAGATAAAAATAAACTTATTTACAAAACAAACAGACTCACAAACTTAGAGAAGAAACTTAGTTTATCAAGGTGGAAGGGTTGGGGGGAGGGATAGTTAGGGAGTTTAAGACTGACATGTACACACTGCTATATTTAAAATGGATAATCAAGAAGGACCTAGTGTGTAGCACAGGGAACTCTGCTCAATATTATATAACAACCTAAATGGGAAAATAATTTGAAAAAGAATAGAGACATGTATATGTATAACTAAATCACTTTGCTGTACACATGAAACTAACACAACATAGTTAATCAACTATACTCCAATATAAAATAAAAAGTTAAAAAAAAAGAAACTCATAAAAAGTACAAAGGATTCAACAAAAAACACCAAACTGGCTACAGTTTAGAAAATAAAAGTTATAAAGTTTTAATAATGTTAAATTTGAAAACAAATATAATTTGAAAAGGTGTAGCAGGTTTGAATCTTGAATTATATCAAAGCACTGTTCTCCAAACAGAATGATGGCAACTGTCTTTGTTTCTAAGGAGAGCAAAGTTAGGCTGAAACGATCGAAGATATCGAATAAGAGATTTAAATGAGAAGAAAACAGCCTGATGAGGATGTTCTTAAACTGTTCATGATGCTATGAATTGTGATGGAATCTGATTCCCCTGTGGATGTTTGGAAATTGAGGAGACCCTCATTCAGCTGCAGTAGCTTAAGGTTAATCTTGCCTGAGGATGACACTAAAAATCTTCTCATGGTATCAGACGTAGGATGTTTATGAGCTTATATTGGGGCTGATTTAAGTCACTGGCTCAAAAGAAAGCAAGTAGATCTAGAAGTTTACACTCATGCTATATTTCTGCCTTCAATACAAGGGTAATGTGTTGTGAATTCTAAAAATGGGAATTATCATGGATGGTGGTGTTCATAAACAATTTGACCATCATTAGAACCCTTTCATGATGACTCAGAATGGTAACAGAGCAAAGTAAGACAATGTAATTATATTTAATAAGGTAAGAAAGAGTAAGAACACACTTCAGGGAGAATTCTGTGGTGTATTTTTTTCTCAGAATATTACAGCTGTTTTGGATTAAAAAAAGATATAAAGTTGATACCATGATAAAGAAAAAATCAATTTTTCATTTTTCAGAATTGTTTAATTCTTGGGAAAGCCAGGATTAAATTTTGGGAGGGAAAAGGGATTGTTTTTTCTTTCATTCTTCTAAATTAGCTAGTATACTTTTAAATTGGGAAAAAATTCTCAGGAATCTTGAGCACTTGGAAAGGTACCTTGAACCTCCCACACCATATAAAAAAGAACACAACAACAACACTGGGTTTTTCACTTTAGACCCATTTTCGGTACTAAACAAAATAGAAGTTTCCTCTGGCTATTGTATAGTGAGTTGTGCCGGCCTACAGTACTTTACCAAAATGTCTCTCTAATGTATTTTCATAATGACATTAAATCGATATTTCAGCTAAATAAAGAAGTTCACGAACAGTAATGAACTTCCTTTTAATGTCAAAAGACACACATCAACAGATATTCTTCACTGAGCAAACAACTCCTCTGCTCCCATTTTATCTCTGTGGAGTTGTTTCTTTCCATGGATACATAAAAGTGCATTTTCTTTCAACAAACTTTTCTTCAGCACTATTTTAGAGAAAAATCTCTCACCAGTAAAGTCAAATTCAGCTCAAACAAGTAAACCATAAGAAAATTTTATCCTAAGGAAAGCTAGAGAAATAGAGGAAATTTTGTCAAAGATGAAGAAATGCTTTAAGGAGCCAAATGTCAGACGTGTGTACTTCTTACAGGACTGGAAGAAAGTCCTTCTGAGAAAAGCTGTTAAAATAAGTATTTGAAGGGCACAGTAATGGTGACCCAGGTTGCTTAACAACACAAGATGAGTCTACTTAATAGAATAACCTCTTTGAAATACATTTTAGATGATCAGTTAAACTCACTTCTAATTGCTTTCTTGAAATGACAAATATTTTACCTTCATATCAACAAAATATTCATTATTCCTTTATGTGTGCACTATAAAATCCCTTTTCAAAATGAATCATTTTTAAAAAAAACACTCTATAGATATATATGGCCAGCTTCCTTTCAATTCCCTATTGGTATTTCTTAATTTCTCTCTACATGCTTTTTGCTTTCTGCATATTTAGAGCAAGTCAAAAATACACTTTGCTTTCAATAATGCAAAGTTCTGTATGGAAAATATTTAGTAGTTCTTTTAAGATTGCTTATTGAAAATTACTTTTTGTTTCTCCAAGCTGAACATTCCAGTTTTTCTTACACACTATTTATTGCACTTAGAATTAAGCAAGAGAGAGGGAAACTGTCTTACATGCTGTCTCTCCCCAGGATGTCTAAGGTCTATTGCTGAAAAGCCAGCAGATAAATCTATTAAATCAATTTATTTTAATCTATTTAATCTAAACTATTCAAAGATGATGGTGTGTTCTTATATTTCTAGGCTAAAGCAATCTTATTTTTGTATAAGCATTTATGTTGTTGCAATACTAAGCTTTTATAATTATAAAGGTGATGTACTGGGATTGTAGAGATTTCATCAAAAACTAAAAGAAAATTTAAATCACCTGCATCTTATAATGTAGACATAAATGCTGTCAACATCTGTGAAGTTTCTTTCCAGTCTTTTCAGAATAGATAGGTAGGAATTTATAGATATGTAGGTAGGTAGATAGATAGATAGATAAGAGGTAAACAGATGGATAGATAGACATTTTATTTTAGAAAACTGGAGTCATACTGCTTATAGAGTTTTCTATCACTTAACATTATATCGTGAGTATTTTGTCCTGTAAATAGATATTCTTAGAATATTTCATTTTTAAAAACAATATATTTTAGTTGTAAAATATATTTAAATCAAGATTCATTAATCCATTCAACAAGTATTTGTTGAGCATCTACTTTGTGCAAAGAACAGTGCTCAACTCATGAAGAATATAGAAGGATTTGCACATCTCCACAGACCTCTCATCCAGATGAAGTGTCATATTCAAGGAGCTATAACACAAGATGGAAAGAACTTAAATGCTATAGTAGAACAATAAGCTTTACAGTTGCAGAGGAGGAAGAAATTCACATCCTCATTTAGAGAGTAATGAAAGGAGTCCTATATTTGAGCTAAGCCTTTGAGGTCAGCTGGACCTTGGACATGCAAGGATGAGAAGAAGGAACATTCCAAGTGAAGGAGTGCAGGGAAGGGGCAGGAGGGACAGAGCATCTCAGCATCTCAGCAAGTGTGACATGATGCATGCAGGTTCGAGGGCACAGACGACTTAAAGAACAAGGAACAGCAACAGAAAACAGTGTAGTAACAAATAAAGGATTTTCCCTTTCTTTACTTAATTTCTGTGGAGGTTCCACTTATTTTACTTAACAAAGCACATTTAGAGCCAAGAAGTTCTCTTACAACTTCATAAACATAAATTCACTTGATCATTTTGACACAGTGAGGTGGGTATAACATTTCAGATGAGGAAATGGGGGTAGGTGGAGAAGATGGAAACCTGAAGGGGTGGGGTACACAGCCAGCAGGTCCTAGAACTTGATGTCAAAACCAGAAAGTTCTGCTTCAAAGTCCAATCTCTAAAGCACTTGCTCTGCTGCCTTCCCCCCACCCCATCATTTATAATTAATTCATAATGTAATAAACTTGTGGAAAAAGAAATTGAACAGCAACATAATACATACTTACACAAAGTTATTTCCATAGATACCCCTTTATCTCCATGAGCCAACTGATTTTTGGTCCAGCCCTATGGGTACAGGTATAAAATAACATGACAATGGCTCGTACTCAGGAGTGAAACTCTGCAGAATCTCAAGTTTCAATGAGTTTTCTAACATCCCAGAGGCACAGATTATTCCCCTGGTCTTGCTCTCCAGTGGACTTCAATTTGGTCTCTCCAGGAAGGACTGAAATCACTGATGAGCTTCTTTAAAGAACTTGTCACAGGAAGTGACCATGTTTGGCCAAAGACTGTCAGTTTTGAAATCTGTTTTTCTATCTACCTGACAGTAATTCCTGGCACATACTCCATTCAAGAGAGAGAAGGATAAAGAAGATGTGGTATACACAATGCAACATTACTCAGCCATAAATAAGAATGAAATAATGCCATTTGCAGCAACATGAATGGACCTAGAGATTATCATACTAAGTGAAGTAAATCAGACAAAGACAATACCATATGATATCACTTATATGTGGCATCTAAAAAAATGATACAAGTGAACTTATTTACAAAACAGAAACAGACTCACAGAAATAGAAAACAAACTTATGGTTACCAGAGGGGAAAGCAGGGGGAGGGATACATTAGGAGTTTGGGATCAATAGATACATACCACTGTACATAAAGCAGATAGACCACAAGGTCCTACTGTATAACATAGTGAACTATATATTCAATATCTTGTAGTAACCTATAGTGGAAAAGAATCATCACTTTGCTGAACACCTGAAACATTGTAAATCAACTATACTTCAATTAAAAGAAAAAGTAAAGAGTGGAAAGGAAAAGAGTAATAAAAGAAAATGAGTAGAAGGTTTGTTCATACATGAAACCATTCAACTCAAAAGCACAGACATGCAGCACTTGCTGGGCACACCGGGGCCCACACGTTTACTTCTGTACAGAATGTCCATTCCTCAGACACCTTAATACCTCAGTAATTGAATGTTCCATGAAGGTCCAGGTGGAAATGCTCCCTAGTGAGCACCCCTATACTTACTGTTGAGAAATAGTTATCTGGCAATTGAAATTATTCTTCTAAATCAACCCATTGCTACATTATTTTGTATATTCAACATGTGAGATGCTTTAAACAATGATAGAGATCAAGTGAGATATATCAAGAATTTTGTTCAAAAGAAATAATTATGAAAATCTGTATCTGTCACCCTTTCAAAGAAGCTTGGAGACTGAGCTTTCAGAAACATGTAACAATTTTCATGGGAAAATAGAAGATAAATATTTGGGTAGAACATATTAGGTAGACAAGACTGAAGTGTGACAGACCTTTACTAGACCAAATCTCGTGGAGTAACTGCTTATTTGGGGGGTTACAGTTTAATTATTAGTCAATAATCTATTACTTGTTAATTGAAACCTAAAACAGAAATTTTGACGTTAATAAATGCATCTTCGTAATGGAGAAAAATAAAACGTCTAATATAAAAAAGAAAGTTAGTAATTAAAATTTGGAAATACTTCTCCAAAGTTCTTCCTACCCGCAGAAGTATTTAGTTTCAAAGTACTCTTGAGTTTTTTTAGTTGCATTCCAGTACAGAATGCAAATAAAACCAAGTCGTATAGAATATGCTTTGTAAACTTTTTAACTGAGGTATCAAAGAACTGTAAAAAACTGGTAAAAATAGTTACATCCATTGAAACTAAAGTTTAGTGTGTAAATTTGGGTATCATACTTGGCCTAAAAACACTTGCACAAAAAAAAACAAAGAGAAAGAGAAGAGGTTGCTTTGCACTCATGAAGCCAGGCAAGCGTTAAGTCTTGGAGGGACCTCCTTTCTAGTTTCAAAGTGAGCATCTAGGAGAGCTTTGTGTACGACTCCATGATTCTGATACTTCATGTTGAATGACCCTAACAAGTTCAAGAAACAGCTTTTCCACCTCTAAAATGCAACAGGTTCAAACCAATCCAAAACACTGATTTTCTGAAGCCCAAGGCTTAGTGAACAAGCTCAGAAGTCGTGACATTTAAAAACTCTGCTGCAAACCACAGAAGGGACCACTGCCTCCACTACACGTGTCCCATGACACAAGGGGCATCACGCTTTTCATCTTCAGTGCAAGGAAGTCTGAAATCTCAGAATGCTGGGGTTGCCAGCTTCTGCCCAGGGCACCATTTTATTTGCTAGTTTAAACAAAGCAACGCAGGGAGGGGTGGCACATTACGTGTGTACTTGGCCAAGTTGGTTCACCCAAGAGACGTGGGGCAGGGGGAGGTGGGAGGGCAGGGAGGGGCAGGAAGCATCAGCATCTCAAAGAGCTTAGAGAGACACCACAGTTTCTTACCACCTGCACGAGGAACGCTAGCACTGGCCACACGGGCAGGTGCCGGGGAAGCACCCCACCAAGAAAGGGAAGGTACAAAGGTGTAAAATGCCTTCTTGGAATTCTTTAAATAAAATCTGTTCATCATCGTTTTTTAACAGAATTGGGAAATGTTAATGACATGATGTAAAATACAATAAAATAATGAAATGAAATGAAGTGAAATGAAATGAAACAGGTTCATTGGTTAGTGGGCAGAGTAATTTCAGAATAGACTATATACAAAGTTAAAGCAAGTAACATAAAACTGTACTCAAGAAAGAAAGATAGAAGAATTCTTATGGATTCTTGGTAACATCAGAAATGTCCTCTGCAGTTACAGTGTATCCATTTTGGAAGGATTCCAAGATGAACTATGAGATTGAGCTGATTTTTCAGATTAACTTCTCTTTAAATATGGAACGTGTGCACTTATGCAAGTGAAGACTCATAAGCAAAAGGCTTTCGTACCAATACTATGACTGAAATTTTTTTTCTTTGCCAAAGGGAATATGAGGAAGGAAAAGTTGTACATTTTCTTTCACTTATCTGCTGAGAGAAAGTTCTCTTTTTCTGATTGCCCACTTCTGAATTAAGCACTTGATGCTTGAATTGTGTATGTATAGTTTGCTCATATTAGAAATGTCTCAATTAGATGTTCAAGTCCTTGAATGACCTTATGCAATTCTTTTATGTAATTCTTTACAGTAGAGACAACTGAAGCAAATTGCCTTTGCCAACTTCAACCATTCATTCCTTGTGTGTTAATTTACTTTTCCCTCCATGAACATTTACTGTTATCTCTAGGTCGCTCATCTGCTGTGCCCAAGGAATACAAACACACCAACACAGTGCCTTTGCCCCAAGCCAACACCTCAAGAGCGAGAACAAAACAAAGATAAGAGATAAAGCAGTATGACAAGTGCTGGGAGAAAATGAAAAGGAAGAAGAGTTAGGTATTGGGGCAGAGGAATCTTCTTAGCCTTTGTGTGAACTTTACAATTTTATAATTCTAAGGTAGTTGATATTTTGAATCAGGTTTTACAGATGAGGAAACTAGGACAAAGAGAATTTAATTGATTTGGGGTAATCTAACTGGCATCACCACAACTTCAGAAAGATCAGTTGCTATATTCTTGGTTTTTTTTTTTTTTGCGGTACACGGGCCTCTCACTGTTGTGGCCTCTCCCGTTGCGGAGCACAGGCTCCGGACGCGCAGGCTCAGTGGCCATGGCTCACGGGCCCAGCCGCTCCGCTGCATGTGCGATCTTCCCGGACCGGGGCACGAACCCGTGTCCCCTGCATCGGCAGGCGGACTCTCAACCACTGTGCCACCAGGGAAGCCCCCAGTTGCTATATTCTTTTTAACTGAAAACTCTGGCTAGAAGTGACACTTCAATTATGCCTGTAGCAGCCTTTGAACAAAAACTTTAAAATCCTGATTTAAGTCATGTATTAATATTATGAAGACTAGCTATGGACAAGTAATATGTCACGTAAGAAAATCAAGAAAAATAGCACATGCAGAGAGTGGTTAAATCTACTATAAGCATTTTAACTTCCTTTCACTGGGTTTTTAATTTTAATTATGCTTTTAAATATAATTTAAAAAGCGTAATTGCCTTAATATAACTTTTGAAGGTTCATTGATTTAATATTTTCTATACTTTAAGAATTGTCCTCAAGATACAAGTGGGACAAAATAGAAAAATAAGAGAGCTGTATTTCTATTTAAGTAACTTTGTAACCTTTAAATAGGGAGACAACATAACTTATGGTCCAAACTAGAATACTCTTGAGATGGAAAGGGGGCTTTAATAAAAATCATCCCACCACATCAGATGTAAACTGGGGTTATTCTGAACAAGATGGGATGCATGGTCAGGGGTGTAATCGGCTGAAATGTGTCTCCCAATATGTATATGTTGAAGTCCTGACCCCTAGTCATTCAGAATGTGACTGTATTTGGAGATAGGATCTTTAAAGAGGTAATTAATTTAAAAAGTGGTTGTTAGGATGAGCCCTAATCCAATATGACTGGTGTCCTTATAAGAAGAGGAGGTCGGGACACAGATAACACAGGCACAAAGGGACAGCTGTGAGGGGGCAGGCTGGGGAGGTGTCTGTCTATAAACTAAGGAGAGCAATCTCAGGGGAAACTAATTCTCCCAACACCTTGACCTCAGACTTCTAGCCTCCAGAAATAAAGTTCTGTTGGTTAAGCCATCAGCATGTGTTATTTGTCATGGCAGCCCTAGCGCACAAATACAGCGTGCCTATCAGGTACTTCATTGCTTTCTTCATATTCCAAAAGCTAGAAAATAGTTGTTCTCAAACTTGAGGGTACAAAACTATCACTGGGAATGTAATTAAAATGCAGATTTCTGGGCCTCACTTCAGGCCTACTGAATCAAAACATCTGATTATTGGAGGATTATCTAAGGGGAAGGCTCAAGAATGTGATGATTAATTCTAGACAGTCTAGAGCCATATACTCTATGACTCTCATCTTCACAGGAATATTTTCTTATAATTCTGAAAAAGAACAATCCAAATATATTTTAACAGAGCTTAAGGAGAAGATTTTCTCTAATCAAACTTGCATTGTAATTATATTTCTTCTTTATCTAGCTATATTCTTTTTTCCCAGGTTTATTGAGCTATAAACAGCATTCAATATTGTGTAAGCTTAAGGTATACAATGCATTGATTTGATTCACTTATCTGTTGCAAAATGATGACCAGGGTAGGGTTAGCTAAAACCTCCATCATGTCACATAAAGCTGTATTGGTTTTGATAATTAAAATTATGGTATAGTAGTTATAAAACTAGATTACTGGGTACAATTCCCAGAATCAGCACTTCCTTCCTATGTATATTCAGACAAGTTGATTAATCTCTCTGAATATTTCATCTATAAAATAGAGATAATAATAGTGCTTTCTTCACAGGATTATTGTCAAAGTTAAATAATTACAGTCATCCCTTGGTATCTGAGCAGGTTGGTTCTAGGACCCACCAGGGAGACCAAAATTCACAGATGCTCATGTCTCATAGTTGGTCCTCCACATCTGCAGCTCTACAGCCTTGGATTCAACCAGCTCTGGATCATGTAGTACTACAGTATTTATTGAAAACAATCCACATATAAGTGGACCCACTCAGTGCAAACCCATGTTTTTCAAAGGTCAACCTGTATATGCAAAGCACTTAAACTAGTGCCTGTACAGAGGAAAAAGAATCAGTGAATAGTAATATAATAATATAGTTGTATGTACATTAAACTTATCAAATATCTCTATCCTTTCTTGCTGCAATAATTTGGGTGTTGAAGTGATCGGATTGATTTAACAACCATTTTTCAGGTTGTTCATCTTTGCCAATTAGATTGCTTTCTGTTTCTTAGAAGACTGCTCAAAATTCAAGTCAATTCTGGCACCTTCTAATGCTACTCAGATGTATGTCAATATCTCAATGGCAACATATTTCAATATATTTGGATAAATAAATTGTATGATACCATGATAGATTACAAAATCTGAGAGTTTTGGAGCTATAATAAATGGTGGAAACAGTCACTTACTCTTCAGACTGGATTTGAGTGACTGCTCAAAGTCATGTGCATTTTTTACAGAGTCAGTGTCCTGACTAGAACACTGTTGTATACCTTTAGCATGACTGTATCGCTTATTGTTTAACTAGCATACTTTGGAGAGTAAAGGACAATGAGAGTTAAAAACACAATGGGAAAATAGACATAAATTAGGACAGTCCCAGGAAAACCAGAATTATTGCAATGGACTGAATATTTGTGCTCCCCCAAAATTCATATGTTTGAATTCCTAACCCCCAATGGGATGATATTAGTAGGTGAGGCCTTTGGGAAGTTATTATGTAATGAAGATGGAGCCCTCATGAGTAGAATTAGTGTCCTTATAAGAAGACATGAGATCTTGCTTCACTCTCTGCTCTCTGCCATGTGAGAACAAAGCCTGCACATCAGGAAGGGGACTCTCACAGAACCTGACCATGCTGGTGCCCTAATCTTGGACTTCCATTCTCTAGAAACTTGAGAAATAAATTTCTGATATTTATAAGCCACACCACCTATGTTAAAGACAGTTATGGTGTATCAGCCACCATGGTCTAACAGATAAAATAGAAACGGCATCAAATATTTTAATAAGCAGAACATGGGTAATTTGTTAGACAGCGTTACAGAACTGGAAAAACAAAAAGGGAACAGTACAGTTAGACAACAGTTGCCGGAATCAACTATCACTTCCTGGAGTAGGGTGATTAAAGGAAAGATATTGAGATTTTTAATCCTTAGAAGTTCGGTGGAGGGGCGCCACAGACCTGAGATTCAAATTGTTTGGAGAAAAAGTACCACTGGCTAATACTGGTACCTCAGAAGCCCAAAGAAGGGTCCCAGAAGAGTTGGGACTCAGACCTTTAAAGATGATGTGATGTCGTATGTGACAACTGATTTCACATGTCAACTTGGCGGGGCCACGGTGCAGAGAAATTTGGTCAAATGTTATTCTGGATGTTTCTGTGAACTGTTTGTCTATCTTATGCATGACACACCATCAAATTTTAGAAGCACATAACTTGTGCGGCTTCACAGGTTCACAGCTGGAAGGAATTTTGCCTCAGGATGAATCATACTTCAAGTCTCACCCGTACCTGATTTAGATGATATTTAAATGTGACTTTGAACTTTAGACTTCAGAGCTGATGCTGGAATAAACTTTAGACTTTGGGGGCTGTTGGGATGGAATGAATGTATTTTCTGTGCAATAAGGACCCAGATTTTAGGGGGCCAGGGAATGCTATGAACTGAATTGTGTTCCCCCAAAATTCATATGTTGAAACCCTAACCCCCAATGTAACTCTAACTGCAGATAGAGTCCTTATGAGACTTCAGGGGAGCAGATGCTACCCCCCTGCTGCTGGGATCTCTGAGTGGGAACATTAAGGCTGGTCCTGGAAATGACTAAGAAGCTTGAGATGTAAACCAACTGCTGCTGATTGAGTGAAACACCATTTGCTAGGATGATACTGACATGAAAGAGATTCTTCTTCCTGCCTTTCCAACTCCCTCCAGGGTCTCTGGTTGGGTGAGCTCACAGGGAATCAGCTGACAAAGGAGAAGGTAGTTTTCAGAATCTCAGGTTCAGCATCTCCAAGCAGAATACGTAAGAGTGGGTTTGGAACACAATCCATCCCCGGTCTAAATAGTACCAATTTTATGCTTCTGTATAACAAGTTGCAAATAGATTCATGTAAATGAAAGAACTCTCACCTGCTCCCTAAAAAGGGAGGTACAAAATCCAAACCATTATGTAACCATCTCTAGAGACAGTAGTTTACACCTCTCTAGAGATTTTCATTACTGCTCTATTTCAGTCACACTGAGTATTCTGTAACCTAAAGGCTAAATTTTGGAGTAAACCACCAGCACCAAGTTTTAAGTAAAATAATAAATAAAATAAGGGAGAAGAAAAAAGAAATTAGTGAATACATACATACAAACATATATACACATGTATGCATACTCATATAGCCAAGTACTTAATAAAATATGCATATTGATTGCAGTTACTAAATGGAGTTATTTTGTAACTGGTTATGAAGCTGTAACTGGTTTCTGTAACTTCTTTATTCTACTATCAAGTCCATAGACTTTTTGTCATTGGAAGCAATGACAAGTTTAGGCCAACCTAAATTTTCATTCCTAAAAATCCAAATCCTCAGTGGTCTTGTGCCCTTGGGTGGAGGCATCACAGATCATCTTTCAGGCTTGCTGACATATCAGTGACCCAATTTCTTCTTTGTAATCAGGATCAATCACGTCAGCCAGTGTAATAACCTGCCTTTTGGTTCATGACAGGAGAGGCACAAATTGGCCAGGTGTCAGTCAATTTCTAATTCGGTGAAACCATTGCTGTGTCCCCTGCTGAAATTTTTTTTCCCTTAGGAAATTAAAACCAGCAGTGTGTAAGTTATGGGAAAGAAATGCAAAAATTCTGCAAAAGGGTTATTAAGTGAAATAGTGAGTGATACCACTCATCCTACGCTCCTTGACAATCAGACCCATACGTTCCAGCTAGAGAAAAATGACATGATATGTTGGTCACCAATTCAAAACATATTACCCATCCTACACAATAAAATTTAGTTTTCTAAGGGTATAATTTCTAAACTGCACTGTAATTAAGTTTTAAATAGACCATTCCAGCATTTGATCAGGCTGCCTACTTTAAACTGAAGGAGTGCATGAAGACCAGATAATTTTATGGGCATGAGCCCACTGGCACACTCCTCTTTGTGTGAAATGAGTATTTTGGTCCTAGGCAATGTCCTAGGAACATAATGAAAGTATATACGACCATAGATTTTGGTGCTAGTAGAAGCGTTTTAAACAGGGAAAGCAAATGTATATCCAGAATACAGTCCCATTTTGTAAGGGCAAATTACTGCTTCCCCCTGTTGGAAGGTATTCGGTGTAATCATTCAACAGCGAGGTGGCCGGCTGGTGCCCCTGAGAAAGCTGCCACGTTGGAGCCTGCATTGATCTCTGCAGTTCAGAGGGTTGAGAGCTGAGCCGGGGTGGTGGCCAGATAGGACACTGAAGGGGAGAACAAATCTGACTCCACATTGGATCTGTTTCTTTTACTTTAAGCTTTTTCTATTGTTTTTGCTACAAGTTAAGAATGTTGCCTGGTAGCCTGAAATATACAGGATAGCCCATACTCAAGGCACTGACCTTTAAAGGTGTAACACTCTTCCATTCATATAGAGACAAAAAGTTGCAGAAGAGAGAATAACATTTGTCTTGCTGGAGGTTTACAGGAACACCACGACTTGACCTACAACCTGACCTGCACTGGACAGCTGCAAGAACAAAGGATTCCGACACTAACAAGTCTGCAATTTCCGACACTAAGAAATCTGCAACAACCAACCACACCCCTTCCCCTATTAGTATAAAAGGCTCCTGAATTCTAACCCTGGGAAGATGGTTCCTTGAGCCACTAGTCCATCATCTTCTCAGTCTGCTAGCTTTCTGAATAAATCGCTATTCCTTGTCCCAACAACTCATCTCTCCATCTATTGGCCCGTCATGCAGTGAGCGGTATGAGCTTGGACTCAGTAGCAAGAGGAAAAAGAAGGGCAAACACTGTCTTCACTATGGTTGTCAAGACAGGCTTTGTGAAGGAGCTGGGGTTGAGCTGGGTGCTAAATGGAGGCAAATAAGGTAAAGGGAGTAAAAGGATATTGCAAGAAACCACAAGAGTGAAAGAGCATGGACCACGGTTAGGGCACGAACCAGTGCTGCGGATGTGACAGCAGTAAGGAAACACAGCCTTCGGGTTAGAAGTAGTTCTGTGTTTTAAACAGCAGTGAAGGACACAGGCTCAGATTGTGTGGGACCCTCCCTGCTCTCCATCTGTGGTCCTGCTACTTAGTTCCGTGGGACCTTTTTGGGTATTTCCCAATCCATACAAAACCGACAACAAAATATACTATTCTAAGTTCTGCCCAAAGGGCAGATTCCCTTTATCACTGACTTTACAGAGACATTCCTCAGTTTTCTGGTTGCTCCTTGAAGAACAGTTTACCTAAGTAGCTCTGTTTTCTCATTTGTGGAAAGGAGATTCACAGAGCTGTTGCAGTGATTAAAGGATTCAATGAATGTAAAGCATGTAAAACAGTGCTTGGCATACAGCAAATGCTATAAAAGTATTTTTAAATTACTATTTAAGTTTATGATTCAATTTTTAAAAGTGTTAACTTACATTCAGAAATACTTCAGATAAAAAAAAATAAAGTAAAACCTGTCTGCCTCTTTCCATATTATGTTTCTTAAGCCAAAGAACTTTCTTCTGTGTTTACTTTTTGGTCAAAGTCATATACACAATACATGAAATTCAGTGTGAAGGACTGGTTAAACTAGAAACACTTTCTCAATAAAACTGTTGTATTTGGGGTCATGAACAACAAAACAGCATGTTAAAATATTTATTTTCTATTGCTTTGTATTACAACTTTCATGAGTCACGGCCTGATTTTGTGAAATATCTGTGAAGCTGCAATGTTCCACATCATCTTCACCTTGTAAAAGTGGTCAGATTTACCATGGCCAATTTGGAAGTCATCCTCAAAGTGCAGTACTACAAAGTAGTAAAGTGAAGAAAGTAGTCATGGGTTTTAACAATCTCCTTCATATCCAGGAGTTCTAGAAACATGTCCTCCTGGCTAAGCCAGTTGTTTCTCCGTCTAATTGTAGCTCCTGTTAAGACTCACATCAAGATAATAAGGTGATTGTTCTGTAAGCCTCTTGGGCAGCTTCCTGACCTTGTACTACGTATGGTGCCAGGCAGTGCTCTTGAGAGCCTGAGCTGATGGAATAGGTGTGATATTATCTGGGCAGAGAGATGGTGGTAGATATACCATATAGGGAAAACTGACAGGAAATCCATCCTCACCAGCCATCTTGCAAGCCGGACATTTTTCTACTCTATTTTTTCCTCCTGATGGAGATCAATAGGGGAGCACTCACTACCTCCCCAGATCTATTTTGGAAATTTTTTTTTGATAGAAAATTCTCCCTTATAATAAGTTGAAATCATTTCCTCTCAAATAAGATTTCTCCTTGTTTTCATACATTAATTCCTTTGGATTCTACACTGCCCACCATTACCACCTTTCTAATGTGGAACTGTGTTTATCATTAAACACAGTTGGAGAACTCTCCTTCAAAAAAAAGAACAAAATGGGTATACTGGTTCCTTCAGCATTCTCAGAAAGCAGCTCAGAGTACATCATCATCAACATCATCACAACACTGTTATTATTACCGTTATCATTATTATTTTGGATTAGCCTGGGCGCCATCTGTAGGGGACCACTTTATAAGCAACTCAACCAACTCTTGTCAACTAAGAGAAAATAAGTAAGGAGTTCATTGGAATACTACTACATCACTCACAGAATCAAAGCAGCATCTTAACACTTAGATCTCAAGCAGAGCAAGAGCCCTGAGGCTTGAGGGCAACCTTCTCAGGAAGCTGCCACCTTGATGAATCAGCCTCAACCGCCTCTTTCCTACTCTTGTCATTCCTCCCAAAATTCAAATTCTAGAGGGAATGCATCTCACTGGTTGAACTAGTCTTACGTGCCTACATCTAGGCCAGGAGACAGCAGAGCATGGGACCACAACAGTAGGAGAGCTGTGATTTTCCAAAAGAAAATCAAGGTTTTGTTCAGGAGCAAAAAAGAGTTGGATTCTAGACAAACAAAACTCAACTCATACAGTACCACTAATGGATACACTGGCATTTGTGTTCTGTAAGTGCTTATAGTGTTTCAAACCGCACCTCTGTCCTTGGGCTGGTTCTAGAGACTTCCTGGGAATTTGACCTTGGGCTTAATTTGGCCACCATCATAGATTTTATGGAATGTTAAATCTTATATTCATCTTATAATTCACCCATTACCATTCATCCAAAATGCCTTCACGACAGTCCTTCATTACAATCTGCCATTTACTAACTCAGCATAGCAGACACAGGAATACGCTTCCCTTTAAGGAAGGCTTCATCTCGCTGGGGTGAGCATGGTCCAGCTGTCACCCCCTTTACGGTCCGCTTCTGCAGCAGAAAGCCACCTTGCTGATGGCAGGCCCTGTCAGGGGCCGTTCACACCCAGTGACTGAATAAGCAAGGTGGAGGATAAACTCCCAGTGATTCCAGCTGGTCGTGGGACACTCTGACCTGCAGCATCCTCTCCTGAGATCTCAGCCTAGTCGGCCAAAGCAGTGTTGGGTCTGTACTGCAGCTCAAACTCTTCCTCAACTCAACCCTGCTTCCTCTTACTTTCTTTCCTTTGTGTCAAGTGTCGATGTCTAAGAAACATCTTAAACCCTAAACTCCCCTTAACACCTGCTCCAGAAAGTCCAACGTGTAACACTTGTAAACTGAGGCAATACCCATAATGTAACTTGTTCAAAGTCACAATAACTAGAGGCAGAGACATAATTAGAACATGTGTCTCTTGACGGGAAATCCAGTGTTGTTTCTACTCTTCCATTCTGCCTGATGTCAGTCTTCCATGACAATTTGGTTGATTGAGTCTTGCAGGAATTGGTACTAAAATGATTAGATACAGCAGCAAGACAGAAATCATGAAGTCACCTGTATAAATTGACTATCATATCCATGGGACTCCAAGCACAGGGTGCTGGCCCACCCTTCCATCTCCATAAACCAATTTATTTATGGTACAGTCCTAGTGGTACAGGTAAAATACAAAATGATGTTGTCTTACACACATGAACAACACCCACAAAAGCTGAGTCTCAGCTATATGAAATGCCCCTATAATTCCTACATTAGCCTCTACTCCCAAAGATGTCAGGAAAATAATGTCTCATCTGTTATCTCTAGCTTTACAGAAAACTATGCTTTTCTCTTAATTTTCTTTGAACTCCTGGTTGTAGACCAGCCATATGTTTTTCTGGGATCCTTTGTCATGAAAACTTTTGAGTTATTCTGGGTCACTAATTGGAGAGTAGGTGTTCCAAGGAGGAAAAAAGGTAGCCAAAAATTTCTACTGTCATGTAAGTTGAGATATTTTATGATAAGCATAATATATGTGATTGTCAATCTGTTTGGGGTTCATTATGGTGGGTAGGTGCAAGTAGTATAATTTTCAAATGGCATCAAAGATCATCACTAATAATGCTTCAAAATTAGCTTGTCTAATAGTTAAGTTACCAGCAAAACCCCCAAAGCCTAGGTCTTTCTGAATTATTGAGCTCATCCCCCCACAGCTCATCCCCCTCACAGATCTTTACAACAGTTTCAAATTTCATTAGCTCTATATACTAGCTTATTATTGGCAACTCAATATTTTGCATATGAATTTAATGGAAACCGCACTGCCCCTGTGTACACCTAATTCATTTATTGAGTCATCTTGATACTTCAAAGGATAAAATAAAGAAAAACGGGATGAATTCACCAGCATATTATGGAAAGCTGTTAGAATACTCTGCCTTCTGGTCAGTTTAAGAAACAGGCTTTTGTCAGGAAAAGGTTTCTCTCTGCCTTGGAGAGTCCAGGATGGTTCAGCCTTAAAGAAGAGCCCAAACAGAGTCATCTTTCTAATGCTAAGGGGACAGTTCAGTGTGTCTCACAGCTTCCCTACTTCTTAGGTCTGGGGTATGGAAAATACGTAACTCAGCTCTTCACCCTGTACTTTTAGTACACTTAGGGAAAAAGGAAAAACCTAATCCCATATGGCATCAAATTGATGTTAAATCATTTACACAAAAACCATTAGGTTTTTGGTTTGTTTTTTTAAATACATCTTTATTGGAGTATAATTGCTTTACAATGGTGTGTTAGTTTCTGCTTTATAACAAAGTGAATCAGCTATACATATACATATATCCCCATATCTCTTGCCTCTTGTGTCTCCCTCCCTCCCACCCTCCCTATCCCATCGCTCTAGGTGGTCACAAAGCACTGAGCTGATCTCCCTGTGCTATGTGGCTGCTTCCCATTAACTATCTATTTTACATTTAAAAACCACTAGTTTTAAAGTTGATTGTTTACAAAAGCATTACACAGAAAATGAATTCAAGTCATTCATTCAATAAAATTCAATAAATGTATATCAAGCTTCACTCTGAGCAAAAAATAAACAAAATAAACAAAAATCCCCATCATTGCATACTTTTCTTGTGTGCATGTGCGGTGGGGAGACCTTACACTCTAGGGTTTTGTCTGTTTGATTGATTTTTAAATATCCTGTATTATTAAGCCTAAATTTTTTTAACCGCCCTTAAAGAACCTTTTAATCTGACCCCACTGTGTCCATCCAAAATAGAGTCCATAATATCCTGCTTTTCTTTTCACACTGTTCTTTTTTATCAACTGCATACCTTAGTCCAGTGTCATTTTCGCCTATCCAGCTCATCAATGTAAAGTGGTTTCCTCCAGAAAAGGTTGCTGATTCCTCTAATCCAAGACAATTATGTTTATCTCCCAATTTCTACTGCAGTTTAATTTACTCCAATATCTACCTAATCTCGCCAAATAGATTAGTAGAAAAGGTCATGCTTCTATTATTTTTGTGTTCCCCAAAAGGCTTCAGATTATGCTGAGCACGGTGGACGATGTTAATTAATTTATTTTTAAGTAATCTTTCGAACTTTATCTTTATCTGATTGTGGTCATGCTTTTTAAAATCACAGTAGCATTTTAATCGTCCCTCTCAGTAATTAAAAATGATTACATTTTCCATGATGTTTTCCATGGGATGAATTTGCATTATGTATTAAAATATCCCTTAAATACCGCTGCGACATTTTGTTGAGATGTTACCTCTATATCGTTAGAAAATTCTACCAAATTCTACAAAGATAACGAAAGTCCAGATCTGTATTTAAATACAAGGCACCTATTTACAGAATTTTTAAAATGTAGGCAGCGTTTGCCTTTCAAACATGTTTTTGAAATATGAATAAAAATAGCACATTCATCAAACAGTGAATAATTATTTGAACATTTCTGAATCAGCATGTGCACAAAGAAACGGTATAAATGTGGAACAATACATTTGAAGATTGTGACTTGTGAAAAATCATCACTAAATTCACTTGGAGAAAGGTATTTCACTTTATATGATAATAACTTACTAAAAAGATGGTCTAAAAATGGCAGATTTAAACATTTTTTGGTGACTCTTTTCCAGGTACTCAGAGTAGGAAGATGATGAGCTATGGTCCTTATACCCTTAGTAGCTATGGTGGCCAGAATATTGTTCCCCTACAGATGTCCATGTCTGAATCCCCAAATACTATGACTATGTTACCTTATATGGCAAAGAGGGTTTTCAAGTTATGATTAAGTTAAGAATCTTGAGATAGGAGATTATCTTGGATACCCAGGGGAACCCCTTATAATCACAGGTGGGTCAAAGAGGGGAAATGACAATGGATGCAGAGGTCAGAGTGATGTGTTGGCACAAGCCCAGACATGCATGCAGCTTCTAGAAACTAGAAAAGGCAAAGAAATGGGTTCTTTGCTTTAGTCTCCTGAAGGAACACAGCCTTGTAGACCAATTTTAGATTTCCGACATCCAGACCATAAAATAATAAATTTTTGGTTTGACTTAAGTCACAAAATTTGTGGTAATTTTTTACATTAGAAATAGGAACTAACAGCATAGCTTATATTGCCTTTTAGGTATTAGCTTAGTTTCCTTTTGCATATGCTGAGCCACTTTTAGTTCATAATTATTTATCTTCTTCTTTTTCACATCTGGGTACTAAAAGCTGTTTTGTAGTTATAATAGCTTCTTAGGAGAAAAATAAACATGATTTAACTGTTTCTATTTCTGTTGACTATTATCAAAATTCTAAAGGTATGCAGTAATATTCCCCAATGCAGACGTCTTTGCTTCCATCCTTGTAATAGGGAAGAACAAATCTGACTCCATATTGGATCTATTTCTTTTACTTTAAACTTTGTTCTATTGCTTTTGCTACAAGGTAAGAATGTTGCCTATAGCCTGAAATATACAGGATAGCTCATTCTCAAGGCTCTGACCTTTAAAGGTGTAACACTTTACATTCAAATAGAGATAAAAAGTTGCAGAACAGAGAATAACATTTGTCTTGTTGGAGGTTTATAGGAACATTGTGACCTGACTTACATAAACAGCTGCAAGAACAAAGGATTCCAAACCAAGAAGTTTGTAACAATCAACCACACCCACTCCCCTTTTAGTATAAAAGAAGCCTGAATTCTAACTCAGGGAAAATGATTCTTTGGGACCCTTTTCCACCATCTTCTGAGGCTGCTGGCTTTCTGAATAAAGTCTCTATTCCTTACCCCAGCAACTTATCTCTCCATTTATTGGCCTGTCATGCAGTGAGCTCTATGAGCCTGGACTGGGTAACATCCCCAACCATCACTGCTCCCTTTGATTACGTGTTCTGCCTTCTTACCATCTACTTTTCCATATTATGTCCTCTGCTACAGCACATTACTAGTCTACGTAATGTACAAAACCAAAATCTAGCTATAAAATTAAAGGCACAAAACATACAATAGCATTTTAAACTAATAATCAGTGTCCTAAAATGGCAGTACATGGTGCAGTTTACGTTTCAGTGGTTCACTAACAATACTCCTATCAAATCAGACAGTATCATTAGCTACACTTTTTTCATATTAAGAAGCAAATTCTTTGAGTTTAAGCTAATTGTAGCTGTCCTAATATAGTACAGAGAGCACATTTATTTTCATTAGAAAGAGCAGTCTTCTAAGAGTTTGCTACATGCCTAGTATTTTAGGACTTTAGGGAGCAAAAACTTTAATTCCTTACCTATGTGAAATTTACAATCAAGTCAGGGAAACAACACAAGTTAGTGAAAAAAGTAGTACATGATGAATCGCCAGGTATTTCCGTCATAATGGTACGCATAAAGAAAGATGATCAAAGAGAGCGTGTTTCTCAGGAAAGACTTTTATGTAGACAGGACATGAGTTGGACTTAAAATTGTGTGCAGAAGAGGAGAGAAGATATTCCAAGCAGACAAACAACAAGAGTAAGGACACAGAAAAGCCTAAGCACAGGACTGTGACGACTCTGTAGTGTGGAGGAATTGTGGAAAATTAGAATAAACAAGAAGAGAAGTCCACAATTAGTGGAGCAGTCAGCAGCAACTTGGAAACACTGGAAACTTGAGCAAGAAAGCAGAAGTGATGAAAGCATTAAAAAACAATGATTAGCACAATGGGATTAAGATGGTGTAAACCAAACACCAAAAACCCCACGTTTAGGGAGTGTGAATGGATAGGAAGATTTTAATCCTGGAGCTGCCTGGCCCTTCAAGGACCTACGACATGTGACACACGCAATTCCCGTAGCTCCTGCTGTGATGCTTAACTATTACACATGATTTCTTAGGGTGATCAAAGATATGAATTTAGAGGGTTATTTGTATTTTATGAGTGTGCATGTTTATTAATAGAGCATTTTCAAGAAATTAATCTAAATAAATATTTCTCCTTGACATGAGAGGCAACCTCACCTTGATATCAGCTCCACAGAACACTTTCCAAGGGAGGCAATGAGCCAAGTGACTTTTAATAATTTATAGATTACTGCAGTTATTGAAAAGGCTGAGATCTCATAGTCTTGGCCAAAGTCAAGTCACATGGACTGAACAGATTAGCTCGCAAAAAAATGAAAGCACATAAAAACATTACTTCACTCACTTTGATGGTATTCTGATAAATTCGTTAAACTTCATCTGAAATATTAGATGAAAAGAGGGAAAATTGATCTTCAAATCAAAAAAAAAAGTAGATAAAAAGGATCACTACTTCTGGAAAGAGTCAACTGTATTTGCACTCGTTCTTAACCATATCTGCAGTTTTGTCTTTAAATCTATCATCAACTCCTACTCTCCCTCCACTGCCTTTAAATTAACACTTGTCCTGAACTTTTACCCACAAAACAGATAGCTATATAGATGCAAAAAACCATGAACATGAGTGTAACCCTGTGGAAAGGTTAGGGATAGTAGAGCTTGAAAAATGTGCCTATTGAAGTGAACAGAATTCATCCTTGTGGAAAATACACGGGCCAAAACTAAAACCAAAGCAAATACCAAGAAGAAAGTAAAGTCCTGCCAAATAGAGAGAAAAACTACATGACTAACTGAAGGTAGTCATGAAATGAAGGCTCCAAGGGAGTGAGAACTGAAATCTGGGAATTAAGGAGGAGAAAGCAAGAGAAAAAGCCGAAAGATCAAGCAGAAAGGGGACCAGGATAATTGTCAAAAGCAAGTACTGAGGTTCACAGCTTGCTCTCTGGGTCCTGCCTGGGCAGACTGTGTGGAGGAGTCAGTTGAGTTTAAAGCTCTAGGGACAGCTTAGGTCATCCCAGAGTATCATTTAGGAAGGAACAGTTGGACTCATGGCTGTAGCTCCCCAAACATTTGCTGTTTCAAAGAACTATAGCTAAAGGCACCTTAGAATAATATTTTCATAAGCAGACAGTCCCCAGGTTACTATTTCAAAATATGCTACATACAGTGAATTACAGAAGTCAACACTTTTATAAAATATTTCTTGCCTGTTTCCTCATTTTTCATTTCATCCTATAATTTAACATTTATAAAGGATAGAACATTTCTTAATCTTGGAAAATAGTCATTAGTAGCAACAAAAATTCTATTGATCTCTTACCTCTTTAAGACTCCATGAAAATTGCTTAACTTTCTCTAGATAAACATTAGGGCATGAGAACCATAATATTTGCATTTGATCTTCCAAATACAAAGTTATATTTTCCATCTCCTGAATCAAAGTTGAATGCTATCTAATATCATAGAACCTTTCACACATACTTTTATTCTTTCATTATCCTACTCTGTAGTAGATGCCAACACGAGGACATGTGAAATCTCTGGTAGGGTGTAACTTTCTCATATCATTTTTCTAACATTTACTGTAGACTCTTGTGCAAATGTTCTGGACTAATTTCTTCATTGTCTTACCTCAGCTCTTTCGGCTGTGAGGGATTCCTGAACAAAGAATAATTAAAATACCTAAAAAATAAGTGGATATTAAATATGACTGCATTATTAAGAGGAAAATGTAGATTGTGTTTCTCAACACTCTCACCAGCCAACAGTCTGCATAAGGTGCTTAGCTGTATTAATGAAACACTCACCACTCCACCTACATAGTAATTATCACCCAGCTCAAATACTGTGACCAGATATAATGTGCACAGCATCTAAAGAGCTATGTGGCTGTAATCTGCTTTGAGAAAGTACAGAAGGCAATGGTGTATGGAGGACACAAACCCTATGACCTGCCTCCTTCGTCTTTTATTACAGCCCACTGCCAAGTACAACTGCTGGAGATTAGAGGCGCCTTCTGAAATTTTTCTTGGGGACTTGAATTGCCAGGTGAGCAGCAGTGAGTTTACTTTTTGAAAAATTTTATCCAAGAACAGAGACAGAAAAGTAAAAAGAAGAATGTGAACAAATTCTATTTTGGTCAGGCTACTAAGGCTAAAAATTACAAAGGGAAGAGGAAGTTAAATGAAGGGGAGCGAAAGGAAAGACAACGTCACATCCACTGGGAATTTAAAAGTGGTCTCCCATTTGCCTATTTTTCAGCCTCCAAATACCTCCTCCTTGGCTTTGCACCCCTATAATTGGATTGCCTTCCTCTACCTTCCAACTGCTTGTCAGAGTTCCACTCCGAGGTTCCAAACAAGCATTACATTCTATGTGACACTCTCCCTCATCTTCCTCTAAAAATGTATTGTTTTAGTATATTGTGTGCATTCCTGTTGGGTGAGTCACGCAGCCAGTGTGGTATAGTGCAAATCTCTCAGGATTTGGAATCAGACTTGGATTAATTCTGCCATTCACTTGCTGAATGACCTGGAAAAGTTATTTAAGCCTCAATTTCTCTCATGTGTCAAATGGCAATGATGCTACTTGCTTCACGGGGGTGTGGTGAAGTTTAAACAAGATGAAGATATAAAATGCTGAATACGGGGGTTAGTACATAGTAGATTCACAATGACTTTTCATTCTCTTTGCTTCTACCTCCTTCTCTTTCAGTCTCTGGTTTTCGTCTAAAATCAGCAAAAACATAAAGCCCATGTCATAGTTAAGGTACCAGGACTCATCAGGTTCCTATGGAATCTATAGTCAGTAGTGAACCACTCTGAATACCCATTCATAGACTCAGTGACTTACATCAGAATCCACCAACCAAGCCTGCAGACCAGACCCAGCCCACCGGCTGTTAGGTGAAGCCGTCGAGCTAAGGATGGCTTTTACATTTTTTTTTTTTTTTTTTTGGCTTTTACATTTTTAAAGTGGTTGAAAAAAATCAAAAGAAAGATAAAATTATATGAAATTTCAATGTTCACACATGAAGTTTTGTTGGGACAGGTTCACGCTCACTTGTTTACGTGCTGGCTATGGCTCCCTTCATGCGGAGAGGTCAACGTTGAGTAGATAAGAGATTATATGGGCTACAAAACCTCAACTATTTATTACTCAGCCTTCACAGAAAAAGAGAGCTGACCCCTGTCTTAGATTAGTCACAACAGAGAACTGAATCAGAATGATTCATGAGCAAGTGCTCCAGACTTTTGATGCGAATTTCCTGAAGGCAAAAATCACTGTAGCTCTAACAGTAGTTTTGTATATAATAAGCCCTAAGTAGACACTTTTAAATATATAAAGAAATAATTAAAGGACACAGGTTCTATGAAAGGTAAATAATTTCTAACTTTCATTTATTAAAATACACATAGGGAATTATAGTTCTTGCACAAATCATATAGAATATTAAGATATCATAATTAAATGTCCAAGAAATTTAGAATTTTAAAAAAGTCATGTTTAACACAAACCCAAATATTTAAGTGGTAGTTGAAAGAATTTAGCATCTAACATTCCTTATCTAAAAATTTCTTGGAAGATTGATATAATAAATTTCATTCAGTCATTAAAAATGCATAATCAGAAGGAGTGAAATGTAATGAGGTGACATTTAGAGATGCTTAAAAACAATTTTCCCATTTGTCCCCTGCATGCTGTCAGGTAAAAATAAAATTCATATTGAAAAAGACCAAGAGTCATGAGCAATATTCTTTCCTTTCTAGAAGAATTTTAGCATGCACATAGTCTTGACAAGTTTTCTTCTTTTAAAAATAAATTATAGCCATGATTTTATTTTTGGCTATCACATTCTTGTTCATAAAAAATTTAAAATCTAATAAGCAGTGTCTTAAATTAGTGCTCCTAAAACCTGAAGTGCACATGAATCACAGGGGATTCTGTTACAGATGCAGGTACTGATTCAGTAGCTCACAGGGGATGCTCATCACACAGTGAGTTGCAAGGTCTAAACAATACTGGCTTCCAACACACACAAAAGAACAGCATAGCCTCGTTTGAAAATTTATAATTTTGTTCTTTTTACCTGGCATAAATTCAGAGTAAAACTCCTTCCTCTGTGGCATGACCTGGAGTTTCCAACAAACTATTATACTGTTTGGGATTTTAAAATGTTAATCCTTTTTAAAAGTCACACCTTGTTCTACATTTAAAAACCAATTCCAGATTGTAGCAACATTCTTTGTGTTCCCCTACTGTCTTCTGTTCTGTCCACATCCATTGTCCTTTTGTTGAGATATAATTGACATATAAAATTATATTAGTTTTAGATGTACAGCATAATGATTGAATATTTGTATGTATTGAGAAATGATCACCACAAGAAGTCTAGTTAACATCCATCACCACAAGTAATTACAATTTTTTTTTCTTGTGATGAGAACTCAACTGTAGTCCCCATGCTGTACGTTACATACCCAGGACTTATTTACTTTATATCTGTAAGTTTGTACCTTTTGACCACCTGCAGCCATTTTGCCAACCATCCAAGCCCCACTCTGGCAACCACCAATCTGTTCTGTGAATCTATCAGTTTGGGTTTTTTAAAATATATTCCACGTACAAGTGAGATCATACACTATTTGCCTTTCTCTGTCTGACTTATTTCACTTAGCATAATGCCCTCAAGATCAATCCATGTTGTCACAAATGACAAGATTCCCTCCTTTTTAATGGCTGAATAATACTCCACTGTATACATATACCACTTTTTTTAACCCACTCATCTATTGATAAGCATCTAGGTTGCTTCTATGTCTTGGCTATTGTTAATAATCCTGAAATGAACATGGAGGTGCAGATTATCTTTTAGAGTTAGTGTTTTTATTTCCTTTGGATAAATACCCAGAGGTGGAATTGCTGGATCTTTAAGTAGTTCTACTTTTAATTTTTTAAGGAACCTTCGTACTATTTTCCACAGTGGCTGCACCCACCAATTAACGGTCCCACCAATGGTGCACAGGGATTCCCTTTTCTCCACATTCTCGCCAACACTTATTTCTTGTCTTTTTGATGATAGTCATTCTAACAGGTGTAAGGTGATACCTCACTGTGGTTTTGATTTGCATTTCCCTGATGATTACCCGTTGAACACCTTTTCATGTGCCTGTTGGCCATCTGTATGTCTTCTTTGAGAAAATGTCTACTCAGATCCTCAGCCCATTTTCAATCAGCTGGTTTTCTTGATGTCAAGGTGTACGTGTTCTTTACATACTTTGGATATTAATCAACTTATCATATATATGATTTGCAAGTATTTTCTCTCATCAGGAGGTTGCCTTTTCATTCTGTTGATGGCTACCTTCACCGTGTAGAACGCTTTTAGTTTGATGTAGTCCCACTTATTTATTTTTGCTTTTGTTGCCTTTGCTTTTAGTGTCCCATTATATTTCTTACTTGTAAGGAAAAATATGGGAAATTTGGACAATGGAGGTGCAATGTACGTATGTTTTTTACTGGTTATTACTAAAATTTACCTATGGAGAAAAATAACTTCTAAAAATGTTTATGAATGATAGCCTTAGTCTTAAAGTCTTTCCTAATCCTAGTTAAACATTAAGGGAAAATGAAACTTTGAGAAAGACACAGTGTTTTGAATAAAAATCTAATAGACAAGAATAACTCCCCAGAGTGATCCAATGATCTTATAACAATCACTGTCACCTAATATAGAGAAACATTTATATAGGCTCCATTAAAAAAAAAATTCAGTGGTTCTCATTGCCTATGAGATGAAGCCCACACTTTTTCGCAGAACAGACAAGTCCTTCGGGATCTGAGTTCCCACTGCCCCACCCACCGTCCTACTCTCTCAGCACTCATCCTCTCACTCCATGTGCCAGTCTTATCAGTAACTGTGCCGTGTTCCTCACCTCTGTGCCTTTGCACATGCTGTTCCCTGTCTGAACAACCCAATTCACCTGCAGAAGTCTCACTTATGCTCCTTGAAGACCTGATCTGTTTCCAGTCAGAGTCAGATCCTTCCCCTAGCATCCTCCCAATTCCTCTCTAAAGCACTTAATGTCATTGCTGGAATTATTTGCTCGCAGTAGATTATGAGCCCCTCTAGAATAAGAATAATCTCATCATGTTTATATTCCAGTCCCGAGAACAGTGTATTATAATAGACGTTTAGTAAGTGTTCAATGAGTTGATAAATAAATGAAACAGATTTCATTTCTGTATAAAATATATTAGAAATGCCAACCATTCAACTACTTGGACATAGATGTAAAAGTTTGTTCAAAAACTGTCTCAGGGGGCTTCCCTGGTGGCGCAGTGGTTGAGAGTCCGCCTGCCAATGCAGGAGACATGGGTTCGTGCCCCAGTCTGGGAAGATCCCACATGCTGTGGAGCGGCTGGGCCCGTGAGCCGTGGCCGCTGAGCCTGTGCGTCCGGAGCCTGTGCTCCGCAATGGGAGAGGCCACAATACCGCAAAAAAAAAAAAAAAAAAAAATTGTCTCAGGTAGAAACAGATAAGGGTACATGATGACTAAATCCAAGATTTGATCCTGGGGCATGAAAATAGACATGAATGGAAAAAATGATGAAACTCAAAAAAGTCTGTAGTGAATAGAATAGTATCAATGCTAATTTTCTTAATTTTGACAAAAACAATATATAAAAATTACAATTATGTAAAATATTAAATTAGGGGAGCCTGAATGATGGGTATATATGAACATTCTCTAGCATCTTCATAATTTTTCTGTAAATCTAAAATTATTCCAAAGTAAAAAGTCAAAGAAAAATTCTGCTCAAGTCATAGTGACAAGCCAGAAATCCTCAACTCATTCAGTCATTCAATATTTATTGAAATGCCTACCATATAGTAGGGGCTCAAAGGTATTTGTTGAGTGGACCACTGCTACAGGAATAACACAGCACGTGATCACTCTGGAATTGGAAATCCTACCATTAAAGCCACTGTGGAGGCGGCCAGCGAAGGAAGTCAGTACCATTGCCAGAATGCCCCTGTTCGAGTGGACACACCAGACAATAAGACCTTCAGCCCAGTACTAATTTGTAAGAAGATTTTTATCTTACTTAATTGCTTCTTTAAGCAACAAGTAAAAATAATACCAAGGAGAACATTTTCTATAAGGGCAACAAAATAAGAAAGATGTCAGTAAAATATACCATATTATTTTAATAGTAAAATTTTAATATATGATACACAAATTATTTTAGATAGTACAATTCCTGTGCTGAAATAACTGACAAATGATTTGGGGCAAAAGGAACAAGTAGATTATGGAATGGCAAAGTGACTTTCTACAGTAAAGATCTATATAAGCATTTAAATAGTATGTTTATCATTCAATTTGAAATAATCCCTGTAAGGTTGTTTCTTCATCAGAAGACTTCAAAACTGCACATACTGTGATGGTTATATACTTAGCCAATAAGTATATAAGTGTTCAGTCCATAAGAATCTCTCCTGCTTACTCATTCCACTTATCCCAGAATGTCTGTCTACATTACATCTATATCATTAGAAACTCAGAAAATAATTTTTATTTTTCTCCAAATATAGAAATTTTATGTAGCTTTTATTACTTAAATAACTATTTTCAACTGTTTAAGAATTGTATTAAAGTATATGATAGAATTTCTGCATGTTTTAACAGACAAATTTGAATTTACTAACAGAAACCTCATAGTTACAGCTGAGAATAGTTTTCCTCTGGAAAAAAATATAGCTGTGTAATTAGACTGTGATACCAAATTCTAAATATTTTATTAAATTGTATAATCGTTAATGTAATGTGACAAATTATTTTCTGAAATTCTGTGTAGATGTTTAGTGACTATAATGAGAAGTTAATCTTAGCAGTGGTTTTAGGATTTCTTTTATTTCAGTTCATGAAACCAAAACCAAATTGGTAGCAAACCCAGTGGATGGCAGGAAACCATACCATCCACTGATTTCAAATTTTCTTTGAATATATGAAAACTCCTACCCAGAATGCTCTGTTTTGCTGGTAAGTCAACAGCTTGGCTCTTTTCTGCCCTTTCTTTTTTCTTTTCTTTTTTAAGGATACACTTTATTATGTTGTAGGAAAAAAAAAAGTTATGAAAGAGGGAAAGATGATATCGAATTGCCTGAGCATTTATTGAAATGTGTGCCAGATACAGTGTTAGTTCCTCCCACACATAAGCTAAACTCATGCTTTCCTTTATACTGAAACTTGCTCTTTTCCCATTATTCCAATTAAGGAAATAGCTCTTACTTTTCACTGAGTTGCCCAGGCCAAAAAGTTTTAAGTTATTTTGGACTATTTATATCCTTACACCCAACCTCCTTCTTGTAAGTAGATCTACTCTACTTTCACTGTATGTCGTGGATCTGACAGCTTGTTGTACATCCAAAAGCATCATCCACGGTCTGATTTGGATCATCACTTTTCCCAGACTCCTGTAAAAGCTTTCTAATGGGTTCTCTGTTCAATTCATGTTTCTCCAGTTTATTTTCCATACTGCCTTCAGAGAGCCTTTTAAAAACTTAAATGATTTCTAATCACACTTAGAATAAAAATCAGAGCCTTACAATAGCTTGAAATATTCTGCACGTCTGGCCCCTGGATGCTTCTCAACTCCATTTTCCTTAATGGTGCTTCAGCCATTCTTGCTAGAACATTCCAGAGCATTCCTGCCATAGAACCTTTGCACAGAAGGAGCTTCCTCCAGGCACTGCAGATCTAACTCCCTAATTACCTTCAGATGTTCAAATTTTACCTTTTTCTGACAGCTTTAACCTACTTCATTTAAAATATCAAACTTTCCCTTCCCCAATTGCCTCTCAATCACTTTATCTTTTTTTCTGTTTTTAATAATAGTCCTTACGATGTGACTTAATACATAAGTGTTTGTTAGTTATCTAATCACTAGGAAGTTATAGCTCTGAGGACTGTGTTAGGAACATTCTTAGGGATAACAAAGTTGGTGACTTTGTTTACTCTGTTTACTCCGGTATATCCACTGTCCGGAAGCTTGTAACGTAACAGATAGTAAGCATGTAACAGATAATTATTAATTTTGTAAACCAATGAATTAATATATTCTCCTTTGATTCTTATACATTCCTGTAAGTTGTTTTCTTATTCATATAAGATATTGACTATCCTACATATTGAGAAAAACCTGGGATCATACAACATAAAACAGATAAAATTTAGCCTTTCTCAGGAAAAGAGTAATAATCAATTTTAAAACCATATTCTTAACTCTGATTTTTTTTTTTTATTTTATGTTATTTTTTATTGCTTAGTGACCTAGGCTGGTCTTTTAAAGTGTACTACAGTCCACAATCAGCTGAAACTATTGAAAAAAAAAGAGAGTTCATTCCTGAAAATGTTGTTTCATTTTACCACACAACCTCCCAGTAGTTTCAGACTATTTTGAATGACCTGTTTTGACCAAGAAAATAGTGAAAGTGACATTCTAGGAGCTCTGATTCTGAGCTTTCAAAAGGATTCACAGACGCTACTTTCACAAAGAGGGAACCCATCTGCCATGTAACAAAGTCTAGGCCAGCCCATCCCTTGAGAATTAGAAACACGTGGGAAGAGAAAGTCACGTGGAGAAAACTGTGGCCCTCCCACCAACAGCCAGCACCTGGGCCCCAGCGTGAGCATGGGGTCACCTGGGAGTCTCCTTGCCCAGCTGCTCTGCCCTGCACAACACCAGAGAGGGCAGAGAAGAGCTGTCCTTGCCAAACTGGACACAAATTCCTGATCCTTGGAATTGCTGAGCAATGAGCATCATGGTTGTTTTGAGCCATAAAAGTCAGAGAGGTTCATCCAGTAGCCATATCGGTCTCCTCAGGCTGCCGAATACCACGGCCTGGGGGTTTAAACAATGGAAATTTACTTCCTCACAGTTCTGGGGGCTGGAAGACCGAGATCAAGGTGCTGTCAGAGCTGGTTTCTGGTGGGAGCGCTCTTCCTAGCTTGCAGACGGCTACCTTCTCACTGTGTCCTCACCTGACTTTCCCCACGTGTGTGGAAAGAACGCTCTCGGTCTCTTCCTCTTCTGACAAAGACATCAATCCTATTGGATTTGGCACCACCCTTATCACCTCATTTAACCCTAATTATCTCCCTACAGGCCCTATCTGCAAATACAGTCACATTGGGGGGCAAGAATACAACTTATGAATTCTGGGGGGACACAATTCAATCCGTAACAGCAGCAATAGAGAACTTATGGCTATAGAATAGTTCTTAAGTAGCAATTAATCCCATAATGACCTTCCATATAATAAATGCCAAGCATGAATAGTCCTAGAGAGGACTAACATATGTGACATTGCTATTTCTTATATTTAAAATAAGCACTAATGCTTTCATTTAAAATGATAAAAGTCAAACATTTCTACCATTGCTATTGTGTGGGACTAGCTGAGTATCATTGATTTTTTTAACCACTAGTTCTCTTAAATGGAAGCAAAAAATAATAATAAAAGAAAGTTACATGGTACCATTCCCTTAAAACTTGTGATGTGCTACCCTTGCCCATAACGGGGACAAACTCTTATCCTTTCACAGTTTGCCATCAGCTGAAGCAGCATTAATGATCAAAGTGACACTCAGCCAGCCTGGTCCAGAGCCAGAGACTTGCTTATTCATCTCTTTCTCAGCAAATGACTTTGCTATTCTTTGATCTAATATTTTATATAACTTCTTTTTGACTCCTTTTCACCAAGCTTAAAAAATAAGATTAAAAATACTTTCTCTTAAATACTGTACTTAAAAATACATCCTGAGGCTAACGGTACTAATGCACTGAGGATAACTGTGCTAATTTTCATTAGCATACTTGGAACTCCTTGATGAAAGGCTGTAACTAGCAGAACATATTATCATTTTTTAGAAGAGAATACTCATCGTTTCTCGATGCTGTAGCGATTCTCATTTTTTCTATTCATTTTACTAATATGGCCCAGATTTCTGGGGACAAAGGGGAAAATTTTAACATTCCTTTTTTACTTTGAAATTAGGAAACATTGTCTGTTAAAATGTTTAAACTGTCATTTGAACTAATCTGTAAAAATAGAATGTTTTAAAAGTTAATACTAAATATAACTTGTTGGTATCTATGTTCAATTTCATTTCTAAAATGTTTTTATAATATTTTCACCCAAAAAGCCAATCACCTAGGCTTTGCAAAGCTTTCAATTAGGGTAAGCTGCAATTAAAAAACTGACAAAGTCATCCCTAATCCAGGTGATCTCAGAAACTCAGGTACAAGTTGAAGTCATCTGGGACCAGGAATGCTTTCCATCCAATTAAGGAGGCAAAGGTTTTCATTCATTCACCAAATACTTATTGTGCACATTCATTATGGCAGGTCCATGCTAGATGCTGGAAGCAATAAGATGAGGAGAGGGGTGGGGGCAACTTATAGGGAGTGCTCCGGGAAGGCTTCAAGGTGGAGGTGGCTGGATGAGAAAGATAAAGCAAAATGCCATCTGTGGGAATTCACAAGTCCACAGCCCCTAATTAACTGATGTAGAGAATGATTAAAAAATATACTATGACCGTGGCCTAAATTTGAATAGCAGGTAGTATAGTATACTATAGTATAGTGTACTATAACCATAGAGAAAAATGTTCTGTTTAGGTATTCAAATCTGAAGAGTGTTTAAAAGAAAGAAACTGTCTAAGAAATAAAATATAAACATTCCCATTCTCTTTCATTTTAAAACCTTAGATGCTATAGTAATATATTAAAGAAGAGATGTTTTTGGCATTCTGATGAAGAATCATTTTATAAACATTTTAGTATAAATTTAAACATAAATATCCTTTACTACTTTTTTAGAGAATAAGCAATTTTTAAAGTAATTTTTCATTATTTAGAGCTTAAATTTTCATTTTGCTTCTTTGGTAAAATTTTAATGACTTTCATACAAGGAACAGCATCTGGCTTGACCTCATGAGATACTCTGAGCAAGAGAGTCTGTACATTCATAAAATTATAAGAAAATCCACATTTATTTTCACTCATCAGGACTTCCTAGAGGGCATTGCATTTCTCTACAGAACCTTATATTTCAAAACATCTGGGTCAGAATAGAACCATTATTCTTTGAGGAATAATGATTATAATGGGCTAAAAGTTCCCCTAAGTACACTAAAATGAATTTATAGGACATTATTGACTTTAAGAAACTTAGATACACACATGCATTAGTTATATATCACCACTTTGAGATTATGATTAGTGTGGTTTGATTATAGACATGAAATTAAAGCCAAGATGCTTCACCAACATAAGGATATATTTTTTTTCTGGGAGGTTGCTGGTAGTTTTATAACCTGAAGAGAAATTTCTTTATGTATTTCAACAGTCCATACTGGTAACCAATTGAAAACCAAACGCCATGGGAGAGAAAATTGACGATATCCACTTTAGACATATCTTACTGTTCTCCTTGGTGAATTACCATTTATGGAGGCCAGGTTGGAAGGTCATAAGAGGTGAAGCTGCAAGAAAGAACACTCCAGAGGTCATCCAGGCCGTAGCCACCGTTTTCCAGGGTTTGTCAGCGACTTGTGTCACCGGTTAGTCTCCAGAAGATGGCCCTCCAAGCAGTCACACCTGTGTCCTCCCTCCCCTTAAGCTGGGACTTGACCTGTGACCTGTGACCTGTGACTGCTTTGACTCTGAGACCAGGACGCTGGGAGAAGCCCAAGTCACGTGGAGATGTCCTGGACGCAGAGGGAGAGAGGTCACGACCTGTGAGTGAAAAAGTGCTCACTGAATCCATCGTCCTCAGACTTTTGGAGAACTCCGCCCAGCTGCAACTGAGACAGGCTGGGACCTGGGACCTGGGACCCTTTGCTGCAGCGCTTGCACTTGGGCAAATATCTCCTCAAGCAACAAAATACAAAGAAACTATAAGGGACTAAAAATAACTGTGTGCATGCACAGTTGGTGCAAATTATGGACAATAAGATACAAAAAGACCAAAAAAACTCAACTGCCACTTCTGAAGAGCCGAAAAGCAGGGTATCTGGAGCAAAAGCACATGCCCCCTGCATTCAGCACCACCAAAGGGGTGGTCAAAACACCTCAGCCGCCCCTCTGGCCTGATACCTGGACACACCCCTACCTTCACCCCATATAAGGAACAAGCTCACTCCCTCCTTGGCAAGCAAACAAGCAAGGGAAACTGCTGTTTGTTCTTTCCCCCCTGGTGCAGCAGGGGCTCCAAAAAAGCCTTGCCTGAATTTTTTGTCTGGCCTCTCATCAATTTTTATCGATTAAGGAGGCCAAGAACCCTGGTCAGTAAGACCACGATCAGACTGCACACGCAGAGGAGATCCCAGGAAACAACCTCCCAGCTGAGCCCAGCAAACCCAGAACTATGAGAGATAATAATACATTGTTGCATCAGGCCACCAAGTTTGGGGTAATTTTTTTACTCAGCAATAAATCATCCGGAGAATTGCCTAGAAACCAGAGCTGGAACACGAAGATGACGACCCACCTCCACTAAATTCTTATGTCCTGACTTTGTCTACAGTCACCTGCCATGTGGGCATCACCACCTCCTCTGAATATCTATAGTATTTATTACAAAAAAATCAACATTTGATACTAAGCAAATACTGCTTTGTATGGTTAGCTGTCTATTTATAACTTCTTTATCTCTAACAAGAAAGCAGAATATAGCTGCTTCTTCATCTTCAGGATGAGCAGAAACAGCAGCACCACATGACCTCCATCTGCAGCAGTTATGTAGAGATTACAATGATATTTTAAAAATTGTTTCATTACCTTTACTTAATAAGCACTGAACGTCAATGACTGTCTACCTGCCATCTGGCTAGGTTATGACAGGGGTTCCACCTAGAGGGCTTGTGAAAGCCAGATTGGGGGACTCCATCCCCCAGAGTTTCTGATTCACAAGGTCTGAAATGTGGTCCAAGAATGTGCATCTCTAACAAGTTCCCAAGTGACGCTGACGCTGCAGGTCCCAGACCACATTTTGAGAACCTCAGGGTTAAGATAATGCCCAGACAGTATTTTCTAGGATTGTTAGTCCCCCCAAATTACAAATCAAGTAAAAATAAGTTTGTCTGCTATGCTTCTCCATTTCTCATCCTGGGCTGCGCCCCTCTGTGATTCCTCTGCTTTACAACCCTCTCCATGGGCAGTGCCTTTAGGTCATTCCTGCCTCTCCATGTAAAGTCCTCCAAACATACAGAACATGCCAAAATTCCCACTGCCTTCTACTTTTGATTCAGAAATACTGCATTAAATGATCAAGTCTGAGCTCATCCTGGGTTGAGATTATACTGGTATATTCTTGTACCAGCAGTGCCCAAGAACACAGTGCCTGATGTATAGAGTTGGTACCCAACTCTACACATCAGGCACTGTTTTTAGGTAAAATTAAATAAAAATTCAATGTACAGTGTGACTTACTGATCATTTTGCCATGGTGCTACATGGCAAGGATTCTATACAAGTTTAAGAATTATGTCTGTGAACTGAAAAGGAATAAAACACCAATATTTGATTTTCAAGTGATTTAAAAAACAATAAAAAAGAATGAAATAATGTCATTTGCAGCAACATGGATGGAACTAGAGATTGTCATACTGAGTGAAGTAAGCCAGACAGAGGAAGACAAATATCATATGATATCACATATGTGGAATTAAAAAAAAAGGTACAAATGAACTTATTTACAAAATAGAGTCACAGATGTAGAAAACAAACTTATGGTTACCAGGGAGGAATGGGGAGGAGGGATAAATTGGGAGATTGGGATTGACACATACACACTACTATATATAAAAGAGATAACTAATAAGGACCTACTGTATAGCTCAGGGAACTCTACCCAATACTCTGTAATGACCTTTATGGGAGAAGAATCTAAAAAAAGAGTGTATATATGTATATGTATAACTGATTCACTTTGCTGTACACCTGAAACTAGCACAACATTGTAAATCAACTATACTCAATAAAAATTGTTAAAATTAATTAATTAAAAAAACAAACAAAAACCCAAGAAAACAGAGGCAACGACAGACATTTGTTAAGTTCCTGTGTTAACTAGAACCAGGGAGAATGATGAATAGGGCACAATCTCAGCTACTTACAGACTCAGGGAAGACAAGAGGGATGGATGAGATTTTGCTTTAAGCTATGGAGGTTCTAAGCACTCTGGTCAAACATAGAAAAGACCTCTCTTGTTAGAGTGAGGTATTCAGGCACATGCTTGCCACAGCATGTGCCTGGATTTTATATATTTTATATATTCATACTTTACATATTTTTTATATTCATACTTTACATATATTGACCCACTGAATCCTCATGATAACCCTGTGTGGTAGAGACTGTTCTTATCAGCATCCTCATTGCACAGATCAGGAAACTGAGTCACAGAGAATACGTTAATAGAATTGAACTTGGGCAGACTGGTCCTAGAGACTGGGGTCCTTGTGACTAGGCTGCAATGCTCTCTTTTAAGGCAATAAGACAGTACAATTCTGGAACAGTTCCAAATGGCAGCATTAAGAATACAGATCTCTCTTCCTTGGCTCCACTCCTACTGTACATGACGTTTTTACCAGAACAGTTGACAGGTTCACCTCTAAAATAGCTCTGAATTTATGAAATCTGTACTATTAGCCTGAAAAAACTATAACACTGTATAGTTAAACCAAGTTGATCCACACCGATTATCCCCAAATGGACAGGTTTAGGCATATGGAAAACCACACAGAGCACATAACAAGGAGTCTGCTTTGTTACTCGTTTTTTAAATGAGTAACTGAATGAGTTATAGTAAAGTTGCATATGTAACAGACTGTGGTCCATTCACTTAATAGGTCCAGTATTTGATACCTAAGAGCGTATGCATTACCTCTATGTATACGTAAGGATACATATATGTGGAAAAGGACATACTTTCATTTGTATTTCTCACAATTTTCAGTGTAATTTATAATATACCAGAGACTGAGATGTTAGACACAATAACGTAAAAATTATAAAATGTAAGTATATTTGGCATTTGAGGTCGTGTGTTATTACTAACAGCTAATGTTATATATGTAGCTCTTGCAAAGTTATATTGATTTAGTTTCAAGGAGTTGAGATTATTAATATTTCAAAGGTTACAATTTATATCTAATTATACTAAACTTTACTACACTAAGAAGAAAACATACAATCATACCATTTATAAATTGGTGTTTCCAATATAATTTCATAAGGTATTATCTTTATAAGTATAGTTATTTTGCATATAAAGAAGGTATTGTTTTATCTTAATTAGGTTATTTAAATTCTGAACCGTTAAGGAAAACAGCATTCCGGTATAAAGCATGTTTATCATAGCTACAGGCAGTATCTTTTTACCTAATAATTAGAATGGAAACTGAGTATCCAATTTCCCAGTAGTTAAGCCTAATGACCAAAGCAATTTTTATGCTGATAAACATATAATGAACATCTATGTGACGTTTATTGGGCTAGGCGTTCAGCATTTAAAAATGAATGTGAACTCAGTAATTATAAGGGTGATGATGATAATGCCTGGTACATAACAGATACTCAATAAATATTTCTTGAAGAATCAATAGATAAATGAATTAAAGCTAATATTTTAGAACTCTTTTTTAATGCCAGGCACTGTTCTAAATACTTTCACGTATTAAAACATTTAATTTTCCTAACAATCGTACTATTTTCACAATTTTCCAGATGAGGAAATGGGCCTTAGGAGGAAATACCCTCCGTGTCACCCAGCTATCACGTAGCACAGCTGAGTTTCCAAGCCAGGTTTGTCTGTTCCAGCAGAAAAATCAGCCTTGTACGCAGTGAAGTCTGCTAACAACTGGTGTGATGGTGTTATCACAGACATGCAAAAACATGCTCTGACAGCAAAAAGGAGGTGATTTTTCTGATTCTCTGGAATGGAAAATATTTTACAGCTGAGGGAAAATATTTTCCCTTTTTAGCTGGGGAAAAATTCAACCACCAAAGAACAGGAAAAGAACAGCCAGGGTAGAGGGGGAAATGCCAGCATGGCTGTCTATTCAGGCAGTTATCAGTAGATCAATAAGTTCACAACAATCAGAGTGAAATGACTCTAGTGAGACCTGGAAGGAGAAATGTCTTTGGCATCCAATCATTAAGGGACCTTGTGTACCATGACAAGGAAATTAGATTTATTGCGAAGACAGTAGGAAGTAATCAGAGTCACTTAAGCAGAGGCGTGATATTGTCAAATTATCTTCTACGAAGTTAACCTGTTGACAGAGTCAAGCCTGGTCCTTGACAGAGAGGAGTCAGGAGCAATAAGCGGTGAGAGGAACCAAGAGGAAATAAGCGACCATGATCGGGGATCCATACTTGATCTCACTGTGCTACTGCACTCCTCCTGGCCCATTTGTTTTTCACTTTGAAGACATGCAAATCACTTTGGCAATTTGCATAACTAACACAATCAAAACAGTACCAGAGCCCTGCTTTAAACCACAGCTGCCAGTGTTTTTCCTGCTCTCTCACTTTCTGCCCTACCACCCAGCTAGTTTCCCCAGGCCCCCACTACTTCCTTCAGCCAATGCAACAGAGAGAGAGACGTTCAAAAGCTAGTGGTGGTCATGTGGGTCAGTGTTCTCCAGAAAAACAGAACCAAGAGAAGATAAATATGTATATATGCATATAAATAGAAAATAATATATATACACACATATATATATACAGTGCATTAACACGCTGCACTTTGTATTATATAATATATATCAATCTCTTTATATAATACAGAGAGATTTTGTTTTGTAAGGACTTGGCACATGCAATTATGGAAGCTGGGAAGTCCAACATCTGCAGCATGGACCAGCAGACAGAGATCCAGGAGAGCAGATATGGCAGATAAGGCTGAAGGCAGTCTACCAGAGAACCTCCTCTTCCTTGAGGAGTCCAGTATTTTCATTCTATTCAGGCTTTCGACTGATTGGATGAGCCCCACTCACATTATGAAGAGCAATCTGCTCACCAATTTAAATATTAATCTCATTCAAAAACATCCAATTCAACACATGGAATTAACAATCAAAGTGGTCATTCACGTTTCTAGTTGATATGCTACCCATTAAGCATTCGTAAGAGTCCCCCTGGCATGGATGGAAATATCTTTCATCCTACTGGTATTTGCTGCTGTAGGTATTCATTTGCTGCAAGTATTCCCCTAGTGAGAGCATCAAATTCAAGGCTCCTTGGACCCATCTGCACGAGAATCCTTTATTTGCAAATAGCTTCTTGAATGCTCCTTGGACCCTATTCACTATACCTTATGACCCATGAAAAATGCAAGTCTTGTTTTGGTTTTTGAAAGGCATTTTAACGCTCACTTAAAGACACTCCTATTATGGAAACTGGGCAAAAATAAATAAAGTAAGAGGAAAAGTTAGACTTAAATTTCTACCTGGGTATTTCCAAATTTGGCATTTAGAAACATTTTACTACTTGTTTCAAAGACAATGATTACCACCATGTATTTGTTTTTCTCTGAATACAGAAAAATGTCCATCACTGGCCATGTATTACCATTATTAAATAATACTTGAAGCACTTAAAGCATACAAAGAGCATTAATCAAAAACACCATTACACTTCACCGACATTTGCTGAGCTCTTACTCTATGCCCAGCACTGAATAAAGGCTTTCTGCTTTCCGACAGTTCCGGGGCATCCTTCCCAGTTGGACACACTACTTCATTTGCACTTAAGAGAAGCCTGGGATTGTAGATGCAAACACCCAAATCCTAATATTTGGCAATCATTTCCTCTCTTACTCAGCATGACTCTCGTCCATCTGCCCCTCAGCCAACAAACAGCTCTGAAGTGAAATTAGCCCTGGAAAATAAAATGCAACAAAATAAAAAGTAGACTTCCTGGCTCAGGAATTGTTTATCCAAATCCACCACGTCTAGCCACAGTGCATTAATTAGAAGGGCTAAGCTTAATGACTCCCCCTGGCCCACGCAAAGCAGGGAGGAAGATGGCTTTGTGGCAGAGCTTGGTCCGCAGGATTCGAGGTCCTGGGAAGAGCCAGGATCCCCAACTGACAAGGGAGAAGCAGCTAGGCACTGCAGCTAGCCATAGGCACAGGGTTGGAATTCATTCTCAGCAGAGACCCAGTGGGGCAGGGTGGGCAGGTGCTCTCCAGAGCGATCACCTGTTTCTCCAAGAGCTTTGACAAGAAAGGAGTGGGGGGCGGTTCCTGAGAGAGAGTCGGAGCCTGCACACTGCCAGAGAAATGGGATCGCACACACACACACACGCACAGCTGGCCAACTGTTTGTTTGCATGTTCATGTGCTGTGCTGGCTCAAAATGTAAGAGTACCATTTCAATTAAGAAAATATAAGAGCAGCACTATGAAATTCAGTATGTTTCCTACGGCATTTTCTACAAGTTAAAGCAAATTTTGTGCTGGAATAAAAATGCTTTAAAATCTGTTCAAAGAGATCTCAGTCAGAGGGGTGACAGATTTCAGGGAAGAAATAATGCTTTCTGGGGAACTGATTCTTGACAATAAAGCTGGTATGTGACAGGATAACAGGAATACGTATTTTAACAGTCTCCTTTTACAGAAACTTAAATTGTATTTAATGTAAAAGTGAAAACAGTTTTCCTCAGACTGGAAGTTCATCTTTCCATTATTTATCTTTTGTGATAAAGTGGCATACATTGAAGTCCATCTGGATGGGCAACAGATCAAAACGAATGACGTGGAACAGAAATATATGCTACGTGCAACTTGTTTCTATGATCCAATTTTTCTTAAAACTTGATGCCATGTAGCTTACTAATCAATGCATTTACATTCAGCAAACAGACGCAGATTTGAGTGGAAAATGAAGTGGGAGAGGAAATGAACGGAAATCATTCAGCTCATAACACACGTTTGGGGGAAGAATTAAGGAGAACAGCAACAAACAGTCTCAAAATAATCTGAAATGTGTGACCGCTATTTAAAGAAACAGGACTTATAGTCAAAGAAACAGATTTGTAATTAAATCACTTCACCAGAGTGACACTGGCAAGGAGAAGGGCAGGAGGGTGATAGGACAGAGCAGGGCCCAGTTGTTCTCACTCATTCCAAGAGCCAGAAAGACAGAGCCTCGGACACAAGACACAACAACATCATCACTCTGATGGCGTGACACCTTTCCAGGTTCCATTCATGTCATGTCTTCGTGGCACTGGGCAGAATAGTAGGTGTACTATGGAGACTTAAAAAACTAAAAATAGAGCTACCGTATGATCCTGCAATCCCACTCCTGGGCACATACCCAGAGAAAACCATAATTCGAAAATGTACTTGCACCCCAATGTTCATTGCACAACTATTTACGAGAGCCAGGACATGGAAGCAACCTAAATGTCCTTCAACAGGGGAATGGATAAAGAAGATGTGGTACATATATACAATGGAATACTACTCAGCCATAAAAAAGAATGAAATAATGTCATTTGCAACAATATGGATGGACCTAGAGATTGTCATACTGAGTGAAGTAAGTCAGACAGAGAAAGACAAATATCGTGTGATATCGCTTATATGTGGAATCTAAAAGAAATGAAACAAATGAACTTATTTACAAAACAGAAATACAGTCATAGATGTAGAAAACAAACTTATGGTTACCAAGGGAGAAAGGAGAGGGTGGGGAAGGATAAATTGGGAGACTGGGACTGACATATACACACTACTATATATAAAATAGACAACCAAAAAGGACCTACTGTATAGCACAGGGAACTCTGCTCAATACTCTGTAATAATCTAAGTGGGAAAAGAATTTGAAAAAAACCAGATACATGTACATGTATCACTGAATCACTTTGCTGTACAGCAGAAACTAACACGGCATTGTTAATCAACTACAGTCCAATATAAAAGTAAAAAAGAAATTAAAGTTAAAAATAAAAATAATTCTGTGGGGTAAACCTACTAGCTTGAAAAGTTATAGTAAGCTGTGGAGCTCTATTTTTACTGCCTTGAGTATCATCTGACTGAGAACAGGGATGCAGTGTAATCCAGGACTACATCAAGCTGCCTGAGTGGAGAATCACTCATTACTCTGCTCTCCCCTGGGTCCTGGAGGATCCTGGGGCCAATGAGACCACCCAGGAACTACAATGAATCATCCCCTAAGTCCTTCATGACAGGCATGGGGCATGCTTCAAAACACAGCAAAGCAGACTCTGGAGGAAAAAGAACAGGACTGTCTCCCCATTCGGAAGTTGAATCCCCTCTAGAATATTCTCTCCAAATCCTTTTCCTGACTGATTGAACCCCTCAGTGGCTCAGGAGCCCTTCTGCTTCATGAATCAGGACTTCTCTTGTCAGAACGAAACAGCCAGTTCTCAAGATTTGTAAGTCCTTATGTATAGTGAAAAAAGATCCCACCTCCTTACAGGACTACTTCTGACCTCCATAATCATACTTCTCCCACATGATGGATGTGAACTCTATGAGCACCAGGAACTCATCTGTGTGCAGAACAACTCTATCGCCAAGTGCTACATGCTAGCAGATAGTTAGAACTCGATACGTCTTTGTTAGCTGAGTGAGTGAATGAATGACAAATGAATGGAGTCTCAAAGGCTTGAAAGTGCTGTTTCATAGAAAGAACGTTAGAATGTAGAGAACAATGAGTGAGAGCCAGCAAACCTGGATTCTAGTTTCACATCCATCTCAAAACTTGTAATATCTTAAGGCATATTTTGATATGAATACTCTGGGTTTTTTTTTAATCTGAAAAGAGGAGTTTGGTTACTTTTAATCTAAATTATCATCAGACTCTGACACTGTGTCCTCTTAATTCTAAGTTATGCATTCTAGTACTAGATAGAACATATTTAATCCCTCCCCTAGCTCAACTCTCCAAATACTTGGGAAAAATGTGATTTTATGCATAATATTTATTCTCTAAGACATACATACTCTACATATGCTCCTAAATTTTTATAGAAAAATCGTTTTGAGCCTCTTCACCTCCCTGGGTTGTCCATTTCTTGGAATGCTTTGGTTTGTCAACAGTGCTTTTAAAATGCAACAGCTGGAACTAAACCCAACACTGCCAGCAAGTTGCAAGTTCTGAACAGTACAGACTGAAGGAAGACCATCACGTCACAAGTGCTACACACAGTTTCTTCTTCCCACAAATATTTACTGTAGGGGTGCAATGCACCAGCCCAGCTCTGGGCGCTGTGGCTATAAACAAGGACAGAGGCAAAAGCACTTCTTCCTTCTGTATCTTATTTTCAAGGAGGAGTAGACAGGTTAGGTAATTTTGGATTGGGATCTATATTAACCAAGTAAATAATACCAAGGAGTGGGACAGAAAGTGGGATAGGGGGCTGCAGTACTAAGACAAATTCAGACAGGTGGGTAGAGCCAGACATATAAAGAAGTAGGGGGAAAGCATCACAGGTAAATGGAAACGGTAAATCCTACCCCTGAGGCAGAACTGAGCTTCATGTACCCAAAACTGAAGAAAAGCTCGCGGGTACTGGCCAAAGAAAACCCAGGGGACAGTTTTATTACATGTAACGTAATTGTAGTGATTGACAGTTAGGCTAGTTCCAGTTTATCACAGTAGACTTGCCAGACAGGTTGGTCCTGTTAGTGAAAATCCCACAGAACCAAATTTGGTGGAGAGCATGGGGCAAGGAAAGACTTAAAACAGGGCCTTCACCCATGTACATTTGAAAAAATACACTTTCCATGAAAAAGGTGTGCTGGAGAGCTACTATATTTAAAGGTCTAGGGGCTAGGTGAGAAGATTTGATCTCTTCAGATACTGTCTAACACTGAGTCTTCCAAATACGATATTACATATTTAAGAAGTATGTATGCCTTTTATATTGTCATTCAGAATATTATAAAAAGAGTGAAATATGAATTAGCCAAGGGAAGGAGCCGTGTCAAAAGGATTCTGCAGTTTGCATTTGATATTGTTCAATTTAAAAAAAAAATAAAATACACTCTACTTTTAAGTATTAGATTTATTCATATTGCAAGGGATAGTTGTACTAAAAAAAGTCTTAAATATTAAAAGCTCAGCTAGGTATGGAAATCTAAAGGGCTCGATTTAGAAGAATCAGAATTAGTCACTATCAGAGTAACTGTTAACAGTTGTAAAGTTAATTTAGCAGCTGAGATTAACCAGCAATGGCAGACATGATTTATATATATATTTATATATATATATACATATATATATATATATATATATATATGTGGTATTAAAATAGGTTGTCATATCCTTTAAAAAAACAATGTGGCAAACACAAAATCTGTATTTAACCTCTTCAGGGACTCTTAGAACAAGCTGTACAAATTTATCAAGTGTAAAGGCAGGCTTTAGAACATAAAGCTTGACCATATATTGGTATTTTGAAGAACCCTAACACCAACCTTTAAGAGACTGTTAGTGACAGGTGGAAAGATCTCAAGGAGATTTGATCAAGGATGGGAAATTTAGGAAGAAACTGGTATTGGAGGTTGAAAAAAAGGGTGAACATTGTTAGTGTCAGAAAGTTTGGCAACACTCTCACATATGATGAGAAAGTAGCTGAAGAGATTTACAGGCTGCATATGATAAGATACCAATGTAGAGACAAATGGAAAGAGAACTCCAGTTTTGAAGCAAAATTTAGAGGAAATATAAGGGAACCAGGCCTTGCTCCTTTTGCTTAGAAATAAACTTATTTTTCTATCCTTAGTCTCTCCCAGCAGAAGAGTTTCAAATTAAGAAAATGCCTCAGTGCAAATCTCAAATCCTGGTTCCTCTCAGGTAAACATCTCTGAGTTAAAACGAATTCAAGGGAATGATTATAAAAATTCTTCAGGGGGACTTCCCTGGTGGTCCAGTAGTTAAGAATCATCCTTCCAATGCCAGGGACACGGGTTCAATCCCTGACTGGGGAATGGAGATCCCACATGCCACAGGGCAACTAAGCCCATGCGCCACAACTAGAGAGCCCACGCGCCACAACTATTGAGCCCACGCGCCACAACTGGAGAGGAGCCCGCAAAGAAGATCCTGCATGCCACAATTAAGATGCAACACAGCCAAATATATAAATAAATAAGAAGAAATTAAAAAAAAACACAACTCTAAGAGCTTAGAACGATTAGAAGCAGTGCCTTGTAAACCCGTTCCAAGAGAGAAAAGCCCTCTAAGGATCTTAAGAGCATCCCTGGAAAGTTCCCCCTGTTAAACATGGGGATTCTGAGAAGGTTAAGATCCTTGTCTCCAGCTGTCTCACAGGAAGCCAACATAGTTGAGTTGATCTTGAAGAAAATTTTGCATATGGCTTTTGTCTAATTAAATGGATTATAAATCAAAACACAGCAGACCTACAAAATGTTTAAGGAAATTGGTCAGCTTTGACTGAAAAGGACAGAGACAGTCCAAAGTGAAAAGAGGCCTCGGCCATTTTTTGTGAGCAGGAAGCAAGCTTGAGAGGGCTTCTCATCTGAAGGACAGACGGTATCTTATAGCAAAGAAAGAGTAAGGAAAAGGGAATAACCAAGCGCTAGAGAGCAGAAACAAGAGCCTCAGGAAACTGAGTCTGGGAGGCAGGAACAAGCCTAGTCAAAGAATGTGCAACAAGTACCCAGATTTCAGAACTATTATGGACCAGGGTCTGCTGTGAGTCTCTTATTTCTTTCTTCATGAATAGGAGTGTCTAGGGAGGTGATTCAACCTTTAAGTGTTGAGTGTGTAGCAGAGAGACAGTGTGTTTCTTTATTTTAGAATTCATCATATTGAAAACAATCATCCTAGAAGTACTGCACCCAAGAAGCCTCACTTGCACCTAGATAGCTTAGATAACAAGATCCTGGACTTGTTAGTTGATGAAAAAATGGATTGAGACCTGAGAGGGCCTGGGGAAAGGAATAATTGTAGTTTGCACCCTGGAATGCAAAGGAAGGTGTGTAAGTAATTGTGACCACAGGTGAGCTGTGGTGGCTTTAAAACATGAGCTCCAATTTATTTGACACTACGTCCATCAAAAGGTGGGCTTGGGCTTCCCTGGTGGTGCAGTGGTTGGGAGCCCACCTGCCGATGCAGGGGACACGGGTTCGTGCCCCGGTCCGGGAAGATCCCACATGCCGTGGAGTGGCTGGGCCCGTGAGCCATGGCCACTGAGCCTGAGCGTCCGGAGCCTGTGCTCTGCAACGGGAGAAGCCACAACAGTGAAAGGCCCGCGTACCGCAAAAAAAAAAAAAAAAAAAAAAAAGGTGGGCTCTATATCCACTGTCCTTGCATCTAGGTAGGAATGTGAGCAACTGCTTTGACAAACAGGTTACTGCCTAAGAGATGCTGGGTGACTTCTGAGGCTGTAAAATGAAAATCAATGCAGCTTCTGATTTGTTTGTTGGAAAATTCACACTTAGAACTTTGTGTCTCCATGCAAGAAGTCTGGCTACCCTGAAGCACCATGCCTGCCGTGAAGATGCAGAGACATGAAGAGGTCATGTGTAGGTTATTCAGTGGGTGGTCCTAGTCTTCTAATAATCCCAGGTCAGGTGCCCAACATCGGAGTGAAAGACCTCTCAGATAATCCCAGTCCCTAGCATTTAAGTCACCTCAGTGTCATAGACTGGGAGTCACAGACTGGAAGTCAGAGCCACGCACAGCAAAGCGTCTCAGTGTGTGCTGTCAAACACCTAACCCACAGAATTCATGGACATTATAAGATGGTTGCTTTAACCCATTAAATTTTGGGGCAATTCATTACACAGAAATAGCAACCAGAGTAGGATCTCATAGAGAAGTTGTGAGTTACCATGGAAAGCACATAAAACTATTCCTACTGGACATGTAGTATTTAACAATATTAGATATAATAACGATGACTGTTATAAATACATTTCATTATATATATTATATTAACGTCGAGATTAGAGAAAACTGCCTTTACCCTTATAGCGCATTCATTTAGCAGGCTGGGAAGAGAGATTATCTGTTAAGGCTGATTACCAGAAATTACATACTAAGCCCAGAATTTCTGCAGCTTGAGGCACCTGGGAGAACATGGTCACCTCCTTTGCTGACATCATACAAAGGCAGAGTAACTGACACCTATTAAATATCACCTGTAGTGTTAGCCAGTCCCTGTAAATCAACTCCCAAGGATCTCATATTCTGTTCTCCCAAGTCAAATTCAGCATAGTGGCTTTTTCTTAGGCATTTCTACTCTCCAAGTTATTTCACTGAAGTTGAAAGCACTAATGTCCCTAAAGAATATCAGAAGAAAAAAAAAAAAGAAAACTTTTCATAGAGCAATTCACTTAGAATTAAACCAGGCCAGTACCTCAGGTAAATGCTGTAGGTTCAACAGTTGTAATAAAGTCTTCATCCTTCAGTTGAAGACCATTTAAAAGATCTTCAGAACAATTTAAAAGATCTTCAGAACAACGTTACTTTGTTAAGATGAGTGTTATTTTGATTTAGAAAAATGAAAAAAAAAAAAAAGACCATTTCCCTAAGTGCTCAGACATTCACAAGACAATCCTATGCATGTAAACTTTCAACAAACTTTCCCTTTCAGTATCATTGGTTATTTTAGTTTTTCATAGCATGGGCTATTCTACATGATAACTAAAGAGTTGTTAAAACGAAAGGAAATTGAGAGCATCACCCCCATAAAGATGAAGAAAAGTAAAAAGAATTATCAAAGAGATATTTACAATACTTAAATTTAAAGGCCCATGAAATGTTGAGAAATAGTAGCATAAGTAAAGAACACTTGGCAATATGTTCATGGAACAGAAGTGAAAGATAGCATGCATTTTTCTACAAATTCTTTTGACACTAGAAAATTCTTGGTTTAGCAGCTGTGAGATTGACATTCAGACAGTAAAGAAAAGCCATAAGTTAGGTTTCACTTATCTAAGGCAAACAGAGTTTAAACACAGAAAGGTCAGAGTGTGGGCAAACTCTGAATAGCAATGAGCTAGCTTTTTATTTTCATTATTTTTTAACATCATCATTATTATGAAAGGCTCGATTTGGGTCTTCATCACTTCATCACTAAGGGAAGATACTAACTAATCGGTCTTATTCACTGCAAATAATAAACTATGTTGATGAAAAATAGGGATTTGATTCCTTTTCCCACTTTTATTTATCAAACACTTAATGGTATTTATTTTGTCTCAATGAATCTTCCTAGCATTTTAGAAATATTAACTCATTTTAATTCTCATAACTTTGTGAGGAACGTCTCACATTTGTCACTATTTACATATGAGGAAACTGTGGCACAAAGATGTCAAGTAATATTGCCGAGGTCCCACCACTAAAAGTGGCAAAGCTCACATTTGAACCCAATTAGTTTTCTTCCAGACACGTTTTTAACTACCTTGCTCTGTTGCCTCTCCACATGTAACATGCAAGAGATTTCTTCTAATTCTAAGCCATGACATTTCTATTACGCGCTCACTGGACACCAAACAGAATCCCTGAGTAAGAAGGTAACATTGCCAGTCACAGGCAAATCCTTCACTGTGTTATTGGCTAATGATGAGCAGATATCACTTCTTCCAAAACTTGAATATACTACAGTAGTCGTTTCATACTAAATGGTCATAGAGAAAGTAGTTTTAGATTAAAACAAAACCATCTTGCTGGAATTTGAATTTTTAAAGCTTTGTAAAATTTACAATAACAAATCTCTTTCATATTTTGTAATTTTATGAAAATTAATTTTGAATAAAACTGGAAAGTAAAACTGCTATGGATCTAGGTCTGCACAACTGGAACACAACTTTCAGCCACCACGAAGCATTCACAGCCCTACACCACTGTGTGGAACTTGTTTAGCATTAAGTGTTTAGGTTTACAGGTAGGAATAATTACTCTCTGTTAAAAAATGTGACCATTTGTGAAAACATAGCCGGTGCCTCACTTAACAAATGTTTGTTCACTCTGTATCTCACGCCTGAGCTTTCCAGTGCCCTGCAGCACTGCGTATCCAGCGGTTTCCTGGAGCCAGAATTCTTTCCTAAGAAGCTCTGGTTTTGATGTTGACATCAAAGGCACAAATCCTAAAGAATTCCAAGCGCTCCTGTGTATCAGAGCCTGTGTATTCTCTGGCAGCGGCTGGGGGAAGAGAGCCCTCTGCAATTGTCTTCTTTGCCTGCCGCATCCAGATTTGCACCAGATGATGAATGGAGCCATCACGTCAGGAACCCCACACCCAGAAACACTCTGCCTGCTTCTGCCTTTTGTTCTAAGAGCCAAGTCTCATCACCAGTTCCACCCTTGTGTCATGCCTATTTCAATTATTTAACAGGGTTGCAGAGACAGGGGAGAGAATTAGTATTGAATAGATGTCATTTCTCATCCCCACCTGGAGGTTATGAAGGCGGCTGCAAGTGGCTCGAGGTGATTTCGTAGGAATGAGCCGGGGGAAAGCAATGCTCACACCGCCATCCTCCCCCTTCAGCGGTACCTCAAACCTAGAGATTCTAAATCCATCTTGGCATCCTCAATGCTCCCTTTGTGCTGCAAAGAATCGAGTTAAATGTTGGGTAATCAGCAAGTTCTAAACATCCTGATTAATAAAACATGGGTAGCTACACCTGCTCCTCCCATGATCCTAGACACTTCCGCATCAAGAATTTTGTTCTACAATCTTTCAAACACAGTGATCACACTGAGTCTCATTAAATCAGCCATAAATTCATAATAATTTCCAAAATCCACACCCGAGGAGTTTTAACAATCTACCTGCCTAACTGAGCCCACAATTTAAAAACTACCGACCAGGGTGTGTCGGCAATTACTTTTTTCATTTAATAGTCAATAAAATGTGTTATTCAGTCTTACTGATTAATGCAATTATCCACAACATCTGTTTTAAACAAGAAAAATTAATGTGAATTATGCTAATTTTGTTTCTGAAAGCAAATAATAATATGGAAATTTCCTGGTTTTCATTATAGAAAAGTCTTTCAATACTATTAGCATGCTCAGTGGAGTTCACGCTAAGCACATGGGACTCTCTCTAATACACAATTTAGACTCAGGAGAGTCCTTGGAAAGTGTACTTTTGGAAAAATGAAAAGTGAATTAGACTTTCTACCCCCTGGCATTCTCCCTGTAGCGTCAGGCTCATTCCTGCTCAAAATGCATTTCACTTGGATAATACAGAGCATTCTGGGTAAATGTGCACAGGTTATTCATAAATTAATGTTTGTGATGGCTTTACCTGGAACCCGGCTCTCTCCAACCTCAGAGGTCGGCTGCTACACTTTGGCAAAGAATCATTTAGGACCCTGTCATGCTGTAAGTGACTTAACATCCAAACAAGAAAATGGCTTAAACAATAAAGAACATACATTGAATCATTTTGTTTGGTTTTGAACAAGGTTTGGTTTCTAGCAAGAATTGACCCCATGGCTCAACTGCCATCATGTAGAACGTATGTTTTCTTTCTCTCCTTCTGTCCTGCCTGTTTCCAAGTCAGATTCAGCATCCACAGCATCTCTGGTCCCCTTGAAGCGCCAACCTTTTCCCTCACAATATCCTGGTTACAGACCTGAAGTCCTCATACAAACCATTCAGAAGAAGAGAGCTAGTCTACTCCAGAGGTTTTCAGGAAGAGTAAGGCTTCTCTTCCCAGGAAGTTTACTAAAGGCTCCATGTGTGCTATCGATTCTGATGGAGCTATGTTTCCAGTGCTGAGCCATTTCCTATGAAAGAGTATTATGATATACAATTGGTTTAAGCCCATCAAGGCTGTCCTGAGTCACCTGGCTGAACATGGCAGGGCTGGTTCTCTGAGCACTGTTACTAGAAGGCAGAATGAATGATGGGCAGCAGACAGCAGGTGTCCACTGAAGGTGAGTCCCACCCTGCCTTAGCTAAACCTGCCTTTGGGGACAACCGTGTCCCTGGGTGTCCAGAGTGAAGCACGGTCACATGGTTATATTAAAGGAGTAACAGAAGAAAAGAAAAGGCTCTCACTTTTGAAATGAGATCTAGCAAACTTACTTTCTTCTGCGTTTACCAGTAAACATACTTTTTTCTCTAGGGGACAAGCTTGAGATGTTAAGTGAGTTTCTCAAGGTTAAAAGGCTTTGGTGAAGCCAGGACTGCATTTCAGGTACTCTGAATCTCAGTACAGTATCCTCCCTACCAAACTCTTTTGAGCATTATTATTTAGTTTCACCTTATTTTCTAAATTTTAATAAAATTAATTCTAGGTATATTCTATAAATTGGACCCATTTTATATTGCATCTAACCTATGAGTCATGGGCAGCTAACCCTAACAACAAGAAACCCAAACTCCCCCATTCAGAAGTTAGCAGCTTTGAGGGTTACATGAACTCTTTTAAGTTTGGGGATTGTAATTTTGTGCCTTGAAAGAAAAAAATCAGTAAATTCAGTAATAATAGAAAGGACAAAGAAAATGGCAGTCAGAAGGCCCATGTTTTTGTCCCAACGTTACCACTAACTACTCATACGACGTAAGCAAGTTATTCATCCTCTCTGGGTTTCAATTGTGGAATTAAGATAAAGAATTTTTAAGGGACTTTCTGATTCTGGAACCCTTTGATCCACAAATTTTGGTTAAGCAATGGGAAAAGTCTGTGGTACCTTAATTGTAAAGAAACACATAGAATTTGGAACTAGATTTGGCTAATCTCAAATTAGGCTCTGGCCCTGAGATTAAATATGTTATTTAACTTTTACGATTTTTCTATGATTTTTCTAATTCTAAAAATAGAATAAATCTATAATATATCCACTATTTCAAAATGAAGAATATTCCAAAAGCCATATTTTTTTCAATTCGCCAGAGTTCATGAAGGGATTGCCAAGTAAGAGATCAGCCACTACTTGGAGTAAGGAAAGACATCCCTTTGGGCTATCACTGGAAAGACAAATAGAAGATCTTGAAAGGGGTATCCTAGGAAAAAGGAAGGGAGGTTAAAGATTCTTTAAAAAAAAAAAAAGGAAAATTGAAGTAGAGAAATATCATAAAATTGTGAACGCAGGGAAGGAAAATGTACATATAAACAAAGGTTTATTTGTTTTTGTTTTCTTCCCCCCAAAACCCCTCTAAAGCACGGTTGTCATGCATGGTCAGTTTGAGAGTGAGGAAAAGTAGGAAGGAAAGGGTTCCAGCCTTTTCTCCTCTGACGTGGCCCCCATCATCTGAGGAATGATGGAGTGTGCTGATGGAGGCCTGGCAGCATGCAGGGCCAGTAGCAGTAACACTGGGCTTGGTCCCTGGTTTATCTCCACATTTGAAACACAATGGATCTTAGGAACATTTGCTTATAAATTCCACAAGGTCATGAGGAGTATGTGCTACAGGTTAACTAAACACTGGACTTTGTACAATCCTTATAATTTCCTGTTATAGAGTATGAAATTAAAATACCCCTGAGGTCTAAGAATTTGATTATTCCCCTTGTAAGAGACAGATGTCTTATAGGCCCAGATCCCTAGTGTGAATTAATTGCAGCCTAATAAGTGATGTTAATCTATGTAAAACAGAAGGAAAAGACTGGATTAATAGAAAAGTGGCCATTTGGAAAAGCATGCAAATGAGTGTTAAAGAAGCTAAACTGGTCAGTCTCTGTCTTCAGTGGGAGGAGGAGAGCTCTGGACAGGCCTGGAGCTGTGGAGCTCATCAGAGGTGTGCTTCCCCCATGGCCTTCTCAACATCCCGGCTTTCTCCAGGTGTAGACGAACTAACCCCACCCCAAACCATCTGACTTCCCTCCTGATTCCATGCTACGAAGGACGGTCTGATTACGAATTTCCTTTCCAGAACTATCCTGCTTGCAGTCAAGCATTTCATCACTAAAATAAATATCTCCAGGTACAAATTAATAAATTTGACGAACTGCACTGTACATATACCTTCTGTAATTTTGATTAGTCCATTCGCTTCGTAAGAGATGGATCATCTCTGGTTGTGCTGATAAAATCTTGTGTCTGAAATGCAAGCCCGAGGCATGCTACCCTTTAACTGCCCAAGGACCTCCAGAGCCGATGTCTCTGGAAGATGAATCTGCATCCTTCCCTTGAGCACTAAGACAAACTATGTCCAAACTGGATGGATTATGTTATTTTGTGTTTTGCACTTCCAGGGTTAGTTAACTAAATAGATAAATGATTATAATGTTATACCATGCAAAATACGTCAAAATGTATATGCATTATAAAGCTTGGGGTTAGATTTATTATTTTTTAAGATCTTTGTCTATGTATTTTTTACAGCTTAAATCTTCTGGAGTGAAATAAGAGCTACAAAATAGTTTCCAAATTTTCTCTTATTTTATATGCCCCAAAACAAACAAAAAACTAGATGTAAAGTTAATAGATTAGTATATTTGAAAGACTCTAAGTTTCTAAAAGAACAAATTAAATTGACTCACATTTAAATTAGCAAAGTCTTAATTCTGAAATTAGATGGTTTGCCCCATATGCACATGTATTATTTGGATAACTTTAGCACAGGCAAAATACATTAAGGAAACTTCAAAGGAAGATACGTCTCATTTGTTCAACCATTAGGAAATGTCCCCATGTATACCAGATGTATTGCCTTCCTTTGGAGAGAATCAAGACTTGAAATTACAGAAATCATTGCCTTGAATAGATTCTTTTTGCTTTCCACACACAGGGTATGCTGTTTAATTTATTCAATTTAAATGGCATTCACAACTTTTCTGGACGATCTATTTAGTCCATCGACACAAACAATTTAATGGCTCATAAGATTTAACAGTATGTTTCAATATACTCTTAAAGAGATACTAATTAACTCCATCCTATAGAAAACTAAGATGTACTTGAACCTGAAATGAACTTCCCTTTATGATGCTCAGAACTGTCTCTTTAAGAAAGTAATATATAAGCTGGGAATTTCCTTTATTTCTCTCATAATTAACCCAATTTTCCTATAGAATGTCCACTGACTCAAACTGTGACATAGTAAGTGTGTTTGCCCCTGAAGAAAACACAGCTGCTCATAAATGGAAACTTTTTCAAAAGACTTTTGAGGATTTCTAAAGATGTGGCTTAATATCAATAACAGGATAAAGATCGTGGCTATTTATATTTGAGGTTGAATAATTTCATTATTATTTCTAACAAGGAAACAACCAAGTGTGATTTATTTAAAAAGTCACATAAGCCACTCCAGCTTTATCTGACTCATTGCCAAGTAGACATGAACAGCAGGAGATTTCTGGTGGTGACATAATGCCAAAGAAGGGGGTGGGAATCAAAACAGTGTTTTCATTTCCAAATATGGTTCAGATGTTGATCATTATGGATATTAAACAAAATTGCCACCCAGCATTCTCATGTGAAGTTTCCTTCCAAATCATCTTAGGATCATGCAAAGAATCTAGATGATGAGTAAATAATGTATAACTTTCATAAATCTTGCCTTTAGCATTTTCATACCCATTTTCAGAATTGATCAGTGTCTCTCACTCCACTCCCCACCCAATAAACTTAAGAGATGGCTCTTTGATTGTCTAACAATCACATCACCAAGTCAAAAGAAAGCCATATCATAGAGAATAGTTCCAGTTAATACTTAGCTGATAAATTTCCTCACTTTGCAGATATTTCATTCTCAGAAACTCCACAAATACGCCATGAGCCTATGGCAGCGCAATGACTGGAGTAAAAGTGTCTGTCACTACATGAGTCAGGCACATCTTCCGACGTTTCCTACAAACTCTAGACATGCCACGATCTGCTTGCTCTTCGATGACATTTTCAAAATCAGTACAAAGAAAGTACAAAGAGGCTACACATGTCTTTTCTCCCTTGAAGGTGATTCGAGTTCATTACTCTCTTCCTCTCAGGCTCTCCTTGACACTCCACTCCCTTTGTTTCTTTCGTTTTGGTTTTGTTTCATTGCCCCTTCTGTCCCTACCATCCATTCTTAAGAAAAAAGAATGAACATGCAGAACTAGACATGGGGAAAGTTCATTTTCTACAAAGCTAATGGGTCCTGAGGACTAGACAACAGTTATGTTGAGGGAACAAGAGGATTACAGATTCTAGCATTCTGTCTCAATATCCCTTTTAGGGGAACACAACAACATTTATAACATTTTCACCCAATATCCTTGAGTCTGCTCAATCTCCTTAAAAATGCTTTGAAATAAGTTCCCAGCATCTTTCAAGCAGTTTCACTTAGAACAGCCCCAGCTAGATTTCACTGCAAAATACAGCCTAAATGTAGTAAGTTGAATATTCTATTCCTCTAGCCCATGTAAGTTTCAAATAAGCTTGAAGAAAAACAATACAAATGAAACAGACATCAAACGAAAGTAATCCACACACACCCCTGAGAATGAATACGGAAGCAGTAGATCGTATGAGGCAGTGAAGTCCCATCCTAATTCATATGTCATCAGCAACACAGCTGTCACAGCTCTTACTTCTCTGTCACTTCGTTAAGAAAGTTATTTTCAAACATTCTAGCTTAAAGGGCAGTGGGCAAAATTAGCAGCTGTCAACAGCCCCACTGTCTGAAAATGAATGACAGCAATGTCACAGCCATCCAGGGCAGCCCTGGGAGCCATCCGAGTCCAAAGTGACTCCGTAGGATGTTTAGACAAAGAGAAGTTTTTATCTTTCAAGCAGCAAGTGTCCTCAAGGATTTGGTTCCTTCGTTCAGAAAATAAAGGTTACACTTAATACGTTTCCGTTAGTTACCAATGATTCCCTTCCAATGGACCATCACACACCGAGAGGGGCAGCCCAGCTGCTCTTAAGCCGTGGCCACTCCTGGGGGCACACAGAGCAGTGCTGGCTGCAGCTGGCTTGGCTGTCCTAGTTGATCAAATCAAACCTCCTCTTACCTCGACTTCCTTGTTCTTCTCTTTGTTTCTGCCCATTGAACTTCTCCCATTGCTGGCCGTCTCCCGGGTGGGGATTACGGAAATCTGGTGGAGGGGCATACTGGCAGGGCTGCAGGTGGCCAGTCCCTGACTGGATGCCTTATCTCTTCACTCGCCCTGAGGGGCCCACCTGCACAATTGTTCATATCCTGGCTTTGCCAAGCTCAGTTCTAAACAAAAAGGGGGAAAAGAGTGTTTGAGACACTGTGCAGCAGAAGCCAGGGTCTCTGGCCAAAATGTCAAACACACTGAAAGGGAATGGAAAAGAAATGCAAGAGCAAATAATCCAGGGAGGGTTGCATCTCAAAAGAACGATTTACTGCAAGTCATAACTGCACCGCTTTGTCACTGGAGCATCCCCTCTCCCCTAAGAGCATTGTGGGAGACAGTTCAATTTCTATGGTACCTAATAACTGTCATGGAAACCAAGGAAACGTAGGTCTCACAGGCCCTTATTAGCAACCGCTTCCTTTAATGGCACAGACTCCCATATCTGCAGCGGCTGCCACTTCTGTTTTTGTTTCTCCCTGATTCCCCAGGAGCCCGCTGAGCACCCAGAGACACTGCATCCTGCTGACTAGGTAAATAAGCAGAAGGCTGAAAAGCTTAGTGTCCTATTTGGAGCCAAATCTCTTCCTTGAAAGATACAGCTAGCTGGCTGTGCCCTTAATGCACCACGATAATCTGCTTAGGTTAAAGGATCTGCCTTGAAGTGAAGAGAATCCAACGAGGTGTTGAAAAAATAAGAGACAGAGAAAGAGACTGGGAACAAGTGCAAATGTCTTTCTTTGACCGGTTATTAGAGAGAGCTGCCTACTGCCTGCACTTCCTCAGTGAGACATCAGCAACAGGAGTCAGGGCATCCTTACTCCGAGGCTTGGAGCCCCAAACTGCCCATTTCTGCTTTAACTGCAACTCCTGTGCTCCCAGAAATATATCTGTTAGAACCAAGAGTATTTTCTCCTTGCTTTTCCAGGAAGGGAGTAGACTCTGCTAAGGACTTTACTGTCCTCTTTATAGATATATAATTTGGAGAAAATGAATGGTTAATCCAAATTTCTGCCCTTCAAATTAAAAAAAAAATCCAGTCTCTCAGTGGAGTGAATTCTCAAAATATATTAACTTTAAAAAAATCCTTTTTCTCCTGTGATCATGCTTTGTTAGATTTGCTATTCTGTTTTTAAAAGGACAGACTTTTCTTTTCTTATCTTAATACACGCAATTTCTATTTTCCAGACGTTATGAGTAAATCAAATCTCCCACTATCTTTTGTGCTTCTTCACCCCCAAAAAAGCAACATTCAGGAAATTTGTATTTACATGTCTTCAGGCACTTATGTGTTCAAATTTGTCCCTAATCACTAGGAGATATTCAAAGTAGTCTCTAGCTGCAATTCATCTCTAATCAGCTTTGTATTCCATAACAATAACGCCATTTCTATACGACATTCCAATTTGTTTAAACTCGGGCAAAGATAAAAAGCGAAAAAGGTAGCATTCTCATTAGCAATTAAGCCAAAGATAATCAAAGATTGCTAAAACTCTTTAAATGTTTACTGAAATGAACACTTTGATGTACTTGCAAGTTTAATCTATTTTCAGCCTAAATTTGCCCCCTCACAGGAGCCCTGGCTCTCTGGCCACCAGGCTCAGCTGGGAGATTTCATAACAGGGGGATGGTATCTGAGACTCACTTTACGATGGATTCAGGTTCAGCCTGTCTGCAGGGAAAATGTGAAGTAGATGCTTCTTTAATATATCACAGAGGATTCTAACATAAACCAAGTTTGAGAATCACCACAGCATATCAATAAAATAACCTTGGAACAATAAGCTATTGCAAGTTTACCTAGTGACAAATGTCTTGCTTTAAAATAGTATAAAATAAAGTTAGATAGCCCTAAACCTAGTATTTATTCATCATCTGAGGTCACAAAGTGTATCTGTGAAGCTTTAATGAAGGGACTAAAAGCCAAACTCTTCCAAAACTGCCACGTCCAAAGTTAAGTAGATAATGCTTAAACATTTCTGTAGCTCAAGGATCACATCTATGACCTGTAATTGTGAGGTTGGTATTTCCTTACTTTAAAAATAACTATTAATCCCTCTATCTAAAAGGACTGTCTTAATTAAGGAAAGGATGTAAACAGAAATCTGTAAATTTAATAGTGTGTGACAAATACTAAAATGTAAATTATGAACCTGTTTAGAAAAGTAGTATCGTCTGTGTTTACATACATGAGAATTTCCGTAAAAAGCTAAGGCAGCTTTCCAGATAACTTAGACTTAAATACTTTTGTTTAAAATATTCATTGAAGTTACAGGAAAGGAGATTTTTAGCTCGAATTAACTAAACTGGTGTCTTAATCCTTTACCTCATTATGCATGTGCTGTTATCCCTTGTTTGCTCTGAGGTTTTTTAAAAACTCAGATTTGAATTTCAAGTTAATTTTATTTATGTGGTTGAGTCATTTCAATTAGCTTTCTTTTATCTTAAAGTTTAGAATATAAATCAGGAAAAAGATTTACTTTGTCAAGTATTTTACACACTAAACAAGAGTTTAGTTCTTATTAACATAATAAACATGGTTTATCATGTCTTTTCAACTAAATGCTTCATATATAACAGGAATAATTAATAATCAGGATGTTTAATAAACACTTCCCTAGTACTGTATGAGGTACTGCCACAAATTAAGCTTTTAAAATTTTCAAATCAGGGGAAAAAAATGCTTTGAACACTCTGTGGGTTCTAATACTGTGCAGCCTTGGAACACTGGAACCTATACCAGCCAGTGTCAAGGATGCATTTATCTAACACCTTTGCTTAAGCAGCTCCCAGGGTGCTCTCCTAGCTAGAAGCATGAAGTCTCGCTGGGATGACTCTTTATGTAACAATCCAAAGCTAAGAAAAAGGTAATGGAATGCATTTCTCCTGTGGGAGCACAGTCTATCTCGCACACTAATTAAACCCTACGGGATAAACAAGAAGCAGTGCACTCAACAGCTCAGCACTACCAGACACTGGCCCCCATATCAGAGAAGAGCCCCAGATTCTAGAATCACTCACCTGATTTGTCTCTACATACACAATCAATCCTAAAACATGATCCAGATTTCCAAACTTGATTTTTGTGGATACTACTGACCATAATTATTGTTGAAACCACCCTGGAATATTCTCTCTCTACCTGGATACTATTCCACACACACGCCTGAATTGCATTTCTTTTGGCTTCCAACCCCTGGCTCTGGGGACAGTACCCTAATTACTTCCTCTGGCTAATAACTGGGGTTTGCAGTTGATGATTCTAATGCTGGGACCTCCGCCTTTCTGAAGAGGTTCTGATTTGGTGCTTCTCCTTGCTCTCAATAGCCTCGGTTGTCTCTAGTTTAAAAGGAAAACAAAATGAAATATACATCTGATCCTCTACTATAAGACCTACCTCAGTCTTTGCCAGCTTCAAGAACTAAAAATGACCTCTAAAAGGTTTATTCAGTTTGATTGTAATTAAGCAAGAAAAGAAACACATTATTAGGCAAAGACAAGGAACCAAGTAAACATCTGCTAATGCTTTACTGGAGAAAGTGATAATTCAACAAACATTTATTGAGCATCTTCTGTGTTTTCTGAACCATGCTAGGAATTAAGGAGCAGGAGGTAATATATAAAATTATGTGGGACAATCTCAGTAGTCAAGCAATTTGCTGTATCTTTAGGGGGATAGGACTTCCACAGGTTAAGTCAGTTTGAAAAATACATGGTACAATACAATCAACATTCAAAACATAATAGACAATAATCAAAGTAAGGGTCAAAGAAGGTTTGAGCACCAGGAAATCATTATAGGTCTAAATAGTTCATCTTAAGGAGGAATTGGGGTCCGGGTTGGGGCTTAGTAGAGAGAAGGTGATCAAGTCACTTCAAGTCATAGAGATGAATGTGAGATTGGCAGGTTCAAGTTCAGGACACTATTTTTAAAGCCACAGAAAATTTGTTTCAGGTTATCAAGTTGTTTAAGCCATGTATGGCCATTCGAACCTGACACTGATTGAAACTTGGGAGGAAGAAATCAGGCCAAAGGACTCAAACAGAAAGTCTATGCAAAGCAGTATCAAAGTTATAAGCGCATTGCTAGAGGGCATGGAAGTAATAAAGGTAAGAACTTTAAGAGAATTCTGAAAATGGAAACAAGACATTCTGAGCTGGGGAAAGGAGATTTCATAACGCATCCCAGTTGAATGGGAGGAAACCTGGATGGAATGACTTTTCAAGGTGCCATTGCACAAGGCACTGGATGGCCACTGTCACAGGTCACCAGGAAGAATGGATGAACAAGATAGCATCACACAAAGACTTTATGCTAGCTGGTAAAAGAAGGGGAGAAAGGAACTTGGATTGAAAATGCTGTTTTTACTGGGGAAGTGTTGAACCATATGCTTATGTAGAGTTATGTAGGGTTAGGGAAAAACTCAAACAAAATAAGATCAATGGGAATAATGAGAGGGAAAAAAAGGGGAAAATAATTAAAATGTCTGGTTCTGGGTTTATAAAAAATGTGCAATGTAATGAAGCATTTCTAAAATGGTGTGTTTTTCTGTGTTTTGTCTGATAGTGGGAATTCACTTTGTGATTATATTTGGTATATACAAGCATCTTTTGTAATTAGAAGGACATCCATTTAATGTAGACATTTTATCCCTGAAGATCTTTCAGAAGCAATCAGATGATCAACTTGCAAAACGGAAGACAGGATGATGGCTGGGATGAACTTTCAGAGTCCTTGATTTTATTCTCTGGAAAGCATTGGTCCTAATTTTGGACACATCTATTTTCTGAGGTTGAAGCAGATCACAATGAAGCCAAGGAATTCATTTCAGTCTTTTGGAGAATCAACAGCAGTCCTCACAGCCACATAAAATGTGTGATAATTACAGCAGGCGCTGAAATAGTTGTACTAGTTTGTATTTTTATATTATGCTCATGACAAAAGAATATCATCAGAAACAGAATCTCCTTATTAATTTCATAGGACTGACCTTTGCTCCCTTCTAATTTGCTAAGGGAAAGTAAAAAAGGTCATTTCGTTCAATTATCTAAAAAAATGACAAGTTAAAAGTAATCAAAATTCTAAGGAACATAAGCATATATAATTGTTTACTTAGCTTTGTGGACATAGTTTAGGATTAAATAAAGGCGAGTTTTTAATGTTCTATTTTTTTTTTCCTGGCCAAATAGAACTAAAATTTTGTTTAAAAAACAAGATTTATTTTGGAAAATAAAGTTAAACAGCCTTGCTCTCCCACTGTATAAATCTACAAGTTAGTCTTTGCTAATGTGCTCTATAACTTTCAAAATATTAGTATATCTGGTTGAACAAGGAACAGATAAGAAAAAACAAATCTCTTAGGGCAAATATCTACTTTCTCACATATCTTCAGAAAATGGAAAGCAGTTATCCCAAAGCATGGCATCTAGACAGGAGACGGAATCACGGTACTGTTCAAGTCACTTGTTGCTTCAGAACCTTTCCACCCCGGTCTTTGAGGAATGGGGTGGGGGTCATTTTTCACACGGGTAGTGATGTTCTGCCCTCTATATTCTGGAATGTCACCGTCAGCATCTCCAGGGTCTCAGGAACCCCAGCCTCCTCAGAGCCCAGCAGGAAAGCTACTCTCACACTTTCAATGACTTAAAGAAGGAAATAGTAGTTTCTCCTCATTCGTGTCAAAACTCTGACTTAATGCATCAGAAAATTAAAGAGCAAATTTAATAAAGTGCTTCTTGTATGGTTTTAAGATATTAAGCAAAGGACAGTTGGGCCCTGACATTCCTAATCAGGTGTGTACACACACACACACACACACACACACACACACACACACATATATACAAGCACATGCACAAAAACACAAAACAAATAACATTACTTTGCACTCCTAAATAAAATTTAAGTCCAGATGTAGAGATACACATATCTGCTCAAATATTATTTATTTGAATTCTCTATAAATAAATTTCTGTTACTGGTCTTTATTCAGTGTAAATTGAAAATAGAATCATAGAATTTTATATTTGGAAGTAAAATTGGAAAGCACCCTAGAATTTTATAGATGACTAGATTAAGTCCCAGGAGACTGAATGTTGTCACATATTTGGAGACTAGCTGATGACAGAGAGAATGCAGAACCGTCTCCTGATTCACAGAGACTCCTCCCCTTTCACCATGATCTGGCCCAACCTTATGAGTATAAAGCTTAGATGTGTTTTATTTATTTATTTTTAATTTTTTGAAAATCAAGGGTGTTTATTTGTAATTCCGACATGCACAGACTTAATCAAAATTACATTCTGTCTAAGCTAGAGATTTTTTTTAACATCTTTATTAGAATATAATTGCTTTACAATGTTGTGTTAGTTTCTGCTGTATAACAAAGTGAATCAGACGTATACATATATCCCCATATCCCCTCCCTCCTGCGTCTCCCTCCCACTCTCCCTATCCCACCCCTCTAGATGGTCACAAAGCACTGAGCTATCTCCCTGTGCTATGCGGCTGCTTCCCACTAGCTATCTATTTTACATTTGGTAGCGTATATATGTCCATGCCACTCTCTCACTTCATCCCAGCTTACCCTTCCCCCTCCCCGTGTCCTCAAGTCCATTCTCTATGTCTGCGTTTTTATTCCTGTCCTACCCCTAGGTTCTTCAGAACCATTTTTTCTTTTTTCTTTTTAGATTCCATATATGTGTGTTAGCATATGGTATTTGTTTTTCTCTTTCTGACTTACTTCACTCTGTATGACAGTCTCTAGGTCCATCCACCTCACTACAAACAACTCAATTTCATTTCTTTTTATGGTTGAGTAATATTCCATTGTGTATAGGTGCCACATCTTCTTCATCCATTCATCTGTCGATGGACACTTAGGTTGCTTCCTTGTCCTGGCTATTGTAATAGTGCTGCAATGAACACTGTGGTACATGACTCTTTTTGAATTATGGTTTTCTCAGGGTATGTGCCCAGTAGTGGGATTGCTGGGTCGTATGGTAGTTCTGTTTAGTTTTTTAAGGAACCTCCATACTGTTCTCCATAGTGGCTGTATCAATTTACATTCCCACCAACAGTGCAAGAGGGTTCCCTTTTATCCACACCCTCTCCAGCATTTACTGTTTGTAGATTTTTTGATGATGGCCATTCTGACCGGTGTGAGGTGACACCTCATTGTGGTTTTGATTTGCATTTCTCTAATGATTAGTGATGTTGAGCATCCTTTCATGTGTTTGTTGGCAATCTGTATATTAGAAATGTTTTAAATAAAAACAAGCTATGTAATGAATACATTTATTTATGCACATGATGCATTTATTTTGTCAGTGTTACCTGTTCTGAGACAAATATATTTTATGGTATACTTGTGAATTACATATATCTCCTCTTTGGAAACCTCACTTTACTAAAAGCTTTTAAAAGTTTTCTGGAAGACAGAAAAATATGCTACCTTCAATAACAAGTTACCACTAATTTCCCAGTTTTCGTAGCTTAAGAGTTTGTTTTTCTACTCAAAATAATATAATCTGAGAAATAACTGGGTATAACCCCAATTGAGCAATGTATTTTTATAAGACCATTCAATGTACAAAACTCTCTCTTGATCTTTCTGAGAACAAAAGTGCTTACTCTAATTTTTTTAAACCAGCATGTATATTCCTTGCAGACTTTTAGACATAAGACATAGAATACCATCAGAACTTAATAATACCTCTTTTCAGTGAGCTACACTACTCCATGTTATGGGTTAAATTATGTCTCCACAAGAATATATGTCAGAGCCTTAGCCCTCAGAACCTCAGAATATGATTTTATTTGGAGAAAAGGCCTTTCCAGATGTAATACATTTAAAATGAGTCATCAGCTTGGCCTCCAGACCAGTTCAACTGATGTCCTCAAAAAAAGGGAAAATTTGGGCACAGAGATGGAGGGAGATGCCATGTGAAATTTGCAGCTCTGCTACCACAAGCCAGGGGACTGCCAAAAGCCTGGATCCAGCATAGACGCTGCCATAGGGTCCGGAGAAGTAGTCGTCTCAGCTGACACCTTGTTCTTGGACTTTTAGCTTCCAGAATTGTGAGACAATACCTTTTTATTGTTTAAGCCATTCAGTTTTGGTACATTGTTGCGGCAGCCCTAGGAAACTGACTCCTACTGACAGGTCCTTTGAATCATTTTTACTATTAACCTTGTTCCAAAAGTGTATAAGTAATTTTTAATGAGCTACTGAAAATAACTGGGTATAACCCCAGTTGAACAATGTATTTTAAGAGACCACTGAGTATACAAAACTATCTCTTGATCCTTTTGAGAACAAAGTTGCTTATTCTTATCTTTTATACCAGCATGTTTTTCCTTGCAGAGTTTCAGAAATAAGTAAATGAAAGAAGAAATGAGCTACTCATTAACTGTGAGTAGCTAATGTAATGGTCCCAGAAGAGAAAAAGTGTACTAGATTCATTAAATATTCTCTTTGCATACATTGTGATTTTAAAGTTAATGTTATGCTCTAAATTATAATCTAATATGGATGAAAATATTCTGTCAACATTTGAATTTACCATTATAAAAACAATATCATGAATGGAAAATAAGGAACAACTGAAACCTTTAACTCCCTTATTGGTTGCTTACATATTTTGTTGATGAATTAATACAATTTTGGCTAAACATTACCTACTCCATATTCAGACAGCTAAGATAGGTCTGATCTCTTTCTAGAAAAGAGGAAAGGAAGGATATATTCAAAGGATAAATTCGCATTTCTACATTTCAAATGCTGACTAAAAGAATTAATAGAAGCACTCAGATATCCTTGTTTTTAACTCTAGACAATAGACTCTATTCCTCATCAAATCTAGTGACTTTTTTCTTCAAACTAGAAAAACACTTTCCAGTAAGAGGCAAATAACAGGTGTACAAAAATTAGAAAGCAATTTACTGAAATCTGAGCATCAAGAAAGACATGCTACTCGGATAACTGGGAAAATGGAAATTATATTCCAGGGGGCATCCTGGCTTCCGTATCAGGCAGGTGTGTTCAACAGGAAATGGCCCATGTGAGAGGGACAAATAGGGGAGACTCTGAGGCACGATACATAAGACATGAGGGCTGACAAAGGGCCAGGCGAAGGCAGATGGTCCTAGGGATGGAGTCTTAGCAGAAGAGCAGTAACTATTGGGTCCTGAAATGGCATATCTTTTTGGGAAATGAGAGTAACTATTAACAAGAACCAAAACATTAGTCAGATGATAACAATGGGTCTCAAGTCCTGGGGAAACAGCTAAGGATAGAAAGAGGAGACCAAGGATAATGCAGCGAGAGCCACGGGCAGAAAAAAACAGCTTTAAAAGCAGCCTGAGGATGAAGAGTACACACCAGGGTCTGCATTCTGTTTGTTGCCTTATGTGTGGTTACAGGTCCTTGACAGAGCTAGGAAAAAAAGCATGGGAAGGGTGGTAAATGGCTGAACTCAAGTGGCCTGGCCAGCTGGTGTATTCTGAAATAATGGAACACATATTCCTTGCCTTGAATATAGTCTAGCAGTTAGAGGCCCATCTGAGTCAATACAAGAAGGAAAAGTATGACAGTCAGAGCTCTTTGAAAATAAAAACAGGCTATTTTTTCATTCTACAGTTTAGGAACAAACTTTACTGATCAAATAGGAGATACACAACCCCTTACTGGGATGATAAAGGAATACACAAAAAATGTTTTTAGAGGCTGAATTCAGTAAATTCTGAAGTACTTTTTAATTGGGGATTCGGTGACATTAGATCTTGTGTTTATCCTTTGTACCTATGATTGTTCCTTGTATAAAGATAGTAACGTTTCGGGCTTCCCTGGTGGCGCAGTGGTTGAGAGTCCGCCTGCCGAAGCAGGGGACACGGGTTCGTGCCCCGGTCCGGGAAGATCCCACATGTCGCGGAGCGGCTGGGCCCGTGAGCGATGGCCGCTGAGCCTGCGCGTCCGGAGCCTGTGCTCCGCAACAGGAGAGGCCACAACAGTAAGAGGCCCGCGTACCGCAAAAAAAAAAAAAAAAAAAAGACAGACATTCAATAAAAAGATTAAAGGATGTAAAATGTATGAAATACTATAAAATATTTGAAAATGGACTACTGAATAAATTTTAAATACACAGTATTACTGTAACTACTTTTTAAGAAGAATAAATCAAAAACTTTATCAGATGAACATTATATCATTTTTATAGGATGCTCTCTACATTCATGATTTGGTCTTCAAAGTCTGATAAATTAGAGCATTATAGTAATCATTCAAATACTTTCTTATTTTTAACAGTATTAATAATCATGCCCGGACCAGGGCACGAACCCGTGTCCCCTGCATCGGCAGGCGGACTCTCAACCACTGCGCCACCAGGGAAGCCCCATCTAGATTTTTTAACTTTCAAAGGCAGTAAGATTTTTAAATAGCATTAATTATTAACAGGAGTTCTATGGTAATACTTAAATAAATGAAATAATGCATGTCGACTTCTTAGCATGTGGCCTGTTGTGGAGGAAGCACTAAGTAAGTGTTAATCATTCATATTTGATGAAGTTTAATAAATGTTTCAACCACAAAAGTAAGTAAGTATTCTATACTTAAAAGAATAATGAAGATTAGTTTTTTAAAGAAATAATTGAGTATGTTCCTTCAAACTCTACCTAAGAAAGGAGTATTCAAACACACAGTAAAACGTAATATTTCATACGTAAAGGGAATTATTTCCAGTGGTTGATTAAACTTAAATATGTATGCTAAGTTGAATTACACTCTTTAAAAACTAAGAATTATAAGAAAGTAGCATACACCTTGTACCTATAGTTTATACAATGTAACTTTTCATGATCAGAGGGTTGCAGCAGCTCAGTTCAGTTATTATTAATCTGAATTATTACATTGCAGAAAATACCAATGATGACGACAGTAATTATTTGTTGAACCATCTACTATCTGCCAATTAATGTATCAGGCACTCTACATAGATACGGTACCTAACTTGGCTCTCACCATAAGCTTTCTAGGCAGAATAACTGTCCCATTTAACAGAGAAGGGAACTGAGGTTCTGACAGGTGTATGACTTGCCCAGGTTCCCACATAGAGTCAATGACAGACTTAAGAGTAAATATAACTCTGCCTGACATCAAACACTTTTAAAACAACATGTTAATAGAGAGAACGGACTGATGGAATGGAGAACAACTACGATACTGATGTGTGAGTGCTGATCAGATTCATCATGGTACCCTGGTTATGCCATCCTTGTAGTCCACACCACAAAGCCAGTCAATGGATGTTCTTAAAGCTTTAGTAACAGTGACACCCAGCTCAACGCATTCTATCATAACGTCTTTACTTTCATAGTAATAGGCAAACCAATATATCCATCACAAGCTCCTATACTGTTAGGTCATTTCCTCAAGAATGTGGAACCAAGAGTGTACTAAAACAGGTCAAAAATCTAGAAAATTAATTTTAAAAAGGTGGAAAAAATAAACTATTTTTATGCCAGATTATACATAATTGAACTGAAAAGATAAGTGTTTGGCAAGACACTATCTCCTGAAAATTTTCACAGATGGTAGTCACCCTGGATGTCAAATAATCATAAGAAGTACCTAAATTTTAGAAAACAAACTTAATTCGCTCCCCTAAGAGGTCTGCATACACACACACAGAGAAACCGAACAACTTCATCTAAACTACCAAAAAGAATAAATTGGATTATTTGTGTTGAATATTTACTGATACAATTACTGAGTTGGATGGAATTTAAAAATTATCTTTAGTCCCTGTGGAGTCCACCAAGGAAGAAAGAACACTTGAGTAGAATATTAAGAAGTACTTATTCCCAGACCACACAGTGGACAAATATCTATAATTGGTTTGAAAATAAAATGCAATCTGAACTATAATTCTATTATGAACATTTTACATAATTTAAAATTTGATATCCTTTCCTTCATAGAAGAACAACTACCTAAGAAATTGTTTACTACTGTATAAAACTGCATCAATATAATGAAGCAATAAAAACACAGATCTCTGTTTAGAATTTTAAAATTAACTGGTGATTTTTCATCTGTTGTAAAAGAGTCTGTAATTGCCCAAGGATCATTTTTCTAAAAATAGCTACAATTAGCAAATTAATAAGACATGAAAGAAAGTAATGACCATTTAGTTCATATTAAAATTACCACATGAAATTTCCATTTAAGAACAGAGAGTTCAATGCATCTACAATCATATTGTTCAATGACCTAATTTTTCTTTTAAAGAAAAGGCTAATATATATTTTATTCCTTAAATTAATTTAAAATAAAGACAACCATTTGCTGTTATACGGAGTCTATACGAGATGAATACTAGGAAAACATTTAATTACTTCATCTAAGGCCAGCACACAAAGAGTTAAAAAGCATGTGGTTAGATTATACAATGTGTGTGAAGCACAAGATAGATCATGACACATTCTGGGCACTCAAATAATTTAAGTTACAAACACCTAGGAACAGAAAGGAAATCACAGAATAAGGTATACAAGAGGCAAGGTAGATAGGATGAGGAAGGAAGCAACATGAGAATAAAAGTGATGGTGGGGAGATTTCTTTCTCAGTTGTTCTGAGGCTTTCTCTCCCACTGTATATAACTATATACAATTGTAAAGAAATATACAACTGGGGAAATACATTACACGAATGTTTCCAGGCAATGGACAATCAGGCAACACAGATCCGTGATTTTTTTTTAAAAAGGGAAACAATGAGAAGATTCTTACAATTTTCTGGTTTTTGGCCTCGAGGCAACTTCTGGATTCTGGTATAAAGAATAACAAAACCAGGGCTTCCCTGGTGGCGCAGTGGTTGAGAGTCCGCCTGCCGATGCAGTGGACACGGGTTCGTGCCCCGGTCCAGGAAGATCCCACATGCCGCGGAGCGGCTGGTCCCATGAGCCATGGCCGCTGAGCCTGTGCGTCCGGAGCCTGTGCTCCGAGACGGGAGAGGCCACAGCAGTGAGAGGCCCATGTACTGCAAAAAAAAAAAAAAAAAAAGAAGAAGAAGAAGAACAAAACCAGAACCTGGTTGTTTATCTTAACTGAGGAGATACAGATTGAGATGGAGGCAAATGAAGATGGCTGAAATTTGTGAACCAAAGAACCAGAAAGCACCTCAGAGAAAGAGCTCCAGAAATCTGGAGCTAGATGATGAGAGCTAGAAATGGTATATTTATAAGTAATTATAAAAGATATTTCTTGTCTCATTAAAATTTTTTACTTAAAAATTGATTATTTAAAACATTGCATTGTGTTTATTATATACATATTATAAAATGTTTTTGGCAAACACCATACTTAATGTTAAATAAGCAAATAAACAAACCAAATGCTTTCTTCCCTGTGATCAGAAACAAGACCAGATGATTCATAATTCCTAGTCAATATTGTCTTTGTTTTTAGAAAACGGCTCTGATGCTGTTCTGAGTTCTGCTCCTTTTTTTTTTTTTTTTTCCCCGGTACACGGGCCTCTCACTGTTGTGGCCTCTCCCGTTGCGCAGCACAGGCTCCGGACGCGCAGGCTCAGCGGCCATGGCCCACGGGCCCAGTCGCTCCGCGGCATGTGGGATCTTCCCGGACCGGGGCACGAACCCGTGTCCTCTGCATCGGCAGGCGGACTCTCAACCACTGTGCTACCAGGGAAGCCCAGCAAAGGCATTTTTAATGTTCTTCCTTAAAAGACTTTATTCTTATCATCAATACTCTGTCAGTGATGAAATGCTGCTCTATGACAACCTTGTATAATAATCTGCCACCTATTTTTGCATCCCCTTCAAGATCAAACTACCTGTTTACAGACACTAACGATTCACCTTAACACAAAAGATTCAGCCTAATCACAAATGACATGCCTGAGTGTCATCATCTTTTAACTACAATCCAACAACTCTATGGAATGTTTACTGAGTGTCCAGAATGGTATTAGGCACTGTGGGGTGTGCAAGAAAGCATGAGGATATAGCACTGCAGAGGAGTTCAGACTTATAAAACAGGATCTATTTAGCAATTAAGATAATACAGTACCACACATAAATCTGTGTGGATAATAACTGCAACATAATTTTCAGCATGAATGAATCAGTACGGTATAAGAGGTAATTTTTTTTTTCTTTTTTTTGCTGAGAAAGTGAGATTGGAGTGTGAATTGAAAATGTTGCGAAGAGAATGTTAGTAGATGGGAGTGAAGGAGATGGTAAGAGAAGACAATTTTGAGTATATGGGAATGCTGTGCTATACTTTATTCTACAAGAAAAAAATGACGCCAGATATATGCACCCCTAAGTTCACTGCAACATCACTTAAATAGTCAAGATATGGAAGCAATGTAAGTGTCCATCAATGCATGAATGGATAAAGAAGATGTGGTGTGTGTGTGTCTATGTATATATTTTTATATATATAATGGAATTTTATATAAACCATATATATGTATAATGGAATTTTACTCAGCCATAAAAAGAATGATATCTTGCCATTTGTAACAACGTGGATGGACCTGTATGAGACTCTCATGGGAAGCTGAAAGGGAATAAATGATGGAATCCACGGTGGAGGATGTAAAATTCTCATATTTTGTAGTCAAGAGCCCCAAGTTAATGTCTAATGTTTCTGGAACAAGAAATAGAAGATTCTGTATGTATTTAACTGGAAATGTTTGCATTTCTAACATGAGGATTAGTGATGAAATAAAAGCATTTAATGATAAAAAGTAAAGTTACAAAGCTATCAATAGAAAATGAATCACAGTAATCTCATTTAAAATATTAGAGTGGGGTGGGTAGAAATGATGGGGGCGGGGGTAGAAAACCAGCTACATTTCCTCTGTCCTGGTGTGAGTCAAAGGCATTGGCAAGAATTAAACTATAAGTAATGGAGATCGACAAATGCAGGCACTGAGAAAAGTAAAAGCAAGGATGGTTTTCAGTGACTGCCTTGGAACAAGGGACTGGAGTGGAATATTGCTCCTTTAGAATGTGTGCTTGCTTTATGTCAATTAAAATTCCAATGTATTTAAGTGTGCTTCCTGAATATGGGTGTATTACACCTAAAAAGTATTCAAATTCAAAGATATTTTATTAAAAGTATATTTCTCAACATCTTATTTACTTTATTTTTACTTTTTTATTGGGGTATAGTTGATTTACAATGTTTTGTTAGTTACAGGTATACAGGAAAGTGATTCAGTTATACATATATAAATCTATCTATCTGTGTGTGTGTGTGTGTGTGTGTGTGTGTGTGTGTGTGTGTGTGTATATATATATATTCTTTTTCAGATTCCCCTCCTCCATAGGTCATTACAAAACATTGAGTACAGTTTTCCTGTGCTATACACTAGGTCCTTGTTGGTTATCTATTTTATATATAGTAGGGTGTATATGTTAATCTCAAACTCCTAATTTATCCCTCCCTGCCTTTCCCCTTCAGTAACCATAAGTTTGTTTTCTATGTCTGTAGGTCTATTGAAGTTCTGTACATAAGTTTATTTGTATCATACTTATATCAGACAAAATATACTTTAAAATAAAGATTGTTATAAGAGACAAAGAAGAACACTACATAATGATCAAGGGATCAATCCAAGAAGGAGATATAACAATTGTAAATACATACGCACCCAACATAGCAGCACCTTAATATATAAGGTAAATCTTATTTACTCAAAAAAAAAAAACAACTGAAATATGTACAAGGAGGCGCAATGATTCCTGTGTGGCAAATATACTCTGGGCTCAAAAACATGCCTTTTAATCTCACCTTATTTTTGCACTTTTCCTAATGTTCCCTTGTTCATTTTTGCAACCAATTTTAACATATTAAAATGTGACTCACTATTCATCAGCTTCATAAAAAAAAAAGACTTTCAGAGAACATTCAAAATACCAAGTACAATAGAAAATCTTTCTGAAGCTAAAATGCTCAGAATGATTATACAGTGAAATAAGTTTTCACTGCCCAAATTATTAATTCTTTTGGTATGCAGATACTATTAATGTCATAAAAATATTGACCAATACAAAGAAAGAATAATAACAGTACACTTTAGTTGAGTCCTTATTACAACTTTTTTCTTGTGATGAGATGAAAGATCTACTCTCTTAGCAACTGTAGTTTGCAATACAGTATTATTAGCTGTAGTCACTATGCTGTACATTACATCCTCATGACATTTATTTTATTACTGGAAGTTTCCCCTTCACCCATTCTGCCCACCCCTCATCTCTGGCAAGCACCAATCTGTTCTCTGTATCTATGAGCTCGTTTTTTGTTTGTTTGTGTTTTTCTTTTTACATTTCATATATAAGTGAGATCATACAATATTTGTCTTTCTCTGTCTGACTTACTTCACTTAGCATAATGCCCACAAGGTACATCCACGTTGTTACAAATGGCAAGATTTCATTCTTTTTATGGCTGAGTAAAATTCCATTATACATATATATAGTTTATATAAAATTCCATTTCCATGTAAATAAATCACCAGGGCTGAAAAGAAAAAATACTGGCAGAAATATATTAAATGTTTTTAATAAGAGTACTAAAATCAGACACAGTGGATTCTCTGGTTCTAAGTAAACTTTATATAGATGAAAAAATTAATGGAATTAGATGAAATTAATAGGGTTTTATTACCAAAAAGAGTTGTTAAAAATGATACATGTTTTAGTTTGAATTAATGGTAATGAAGTTCTGGGACCTTAGTTATCTACCTCACCCATGGATAATCTCCCTTAATTACAGTTTCTGAACAATTTGACAGATACCATTAGCTTGTCAATGTTGTGTCTATAATACAGTTTGAGAGGGGTTCGAGAAACTGAAGAAAGCTTCTGTGAATATCTGTGTTTTCTGGTGTTGCGAAAGCTGGACGGCAGCATGTAAATCACTGAAGTTAGAACACTTCCTCACATCACGTACAAAAATAAACACAAAATGGCTTAACGAGTTAAATATAAGACAAGTCACCATAAAACTCCTAGAAGAGAACACAGGCAAAACATTCTCTGACATAAATTGTACCAATATTTTCTTAGGTCAGTCTCCCAAGTCAATAGAAATAAAAGCAAAAATAAACAAATGGGACCTAATCAAACTTATAAGCTTTTGCACAGCAAAGGAAACCATAAACAAAATGAAAAGATAGCCTACAGACTGGGAGAAAATATTTGCAAATGATGTAACCAACAATTTCCAAAATATACAAACAGCTTCTACAATTCAATAACAAAAAAACAAACAACCCAATCAAAAAATGGGCAGAAGACTTCAGTAGGCATTTCTCCAAAGAAGACATACAGATGGCCAATAGGCACATGAAAAGATGCTCATCATCGCTAATTATTAGAGAAATGCAAATCAAAGCAACAATGAGGTACCACCTCACACCAGTGAGAATGGCCATCATTAAACAGTCTACAAATAATAAATGCTGGAGAGGGTGTGGGGAAAAGGGAACCCTCCTACACTGCTGATGGGAATGTAAATTGGTGCTTTATGGAAAACAGTATGGAGCTTCTTCAAAAAACTAAAAATAGGGCTTCCCTGGTGGCGCAGTGGTTGAGAGTCCGCCTGCCGACGCAGGGGACATGGGTTCGTGCCCTGGTCCGGGAGGATCCCGCATGCCGCGGAGCGGCTGGGCCCGTGAGCCATGGCCGCTGAGCCTGCGCGTCTGGAGCCTGTGCTCTGCAACGGGAGAGGCCACAACAGTAAGAGGTCCGCGTATTGCAAAAAAAAAAACAAACTAAAAACTAAAAATAGATTTGCCATATGATTCAGCAATCCTGCTCTTGGACATATACCCAAACAACTATAATTCAAAAAGATACATGCACCCCTATGTTCATAGCAGCACTATTTACAATGGCTAAGATATGGAAACAATATAAATGTCCAACCACAGAGGAATGGATAAAGAAAATGTGGTATATATGCACAATAAAATATTACTCAGCCATTAAAAAGAATGAAATAATGCCTTTTTGCAGCAACAGCGACTGACCTAGAGATTATCATACTAAGCTAAGTATGTCAGAAAGAGAAAGACAAATACCATATGATATCACTAATACGTGGAACCTAAAATATGGCACAAATGAACATATCTATGAAAGAGAAACAGACTCACAGACATAGAGAACAGACTGTGGTTGCCAAGAGGGTGTGGGGAGGGAAGGATTGGGAGTTTGGGATTAGCAGATGCAAACTATTATACACAGGATGGATAAACAAGGTCCTACTGTATAGCACAGGGAACTATATTCAATATCCAGTGACAAATCATAATGGAAAAGAATATATATATGGAAAACTGAGTCACTTTGTTGTACAGCAGAAATTACACACAACACTGTAAATCAACTATACTTCAATAAAATTAAAAAACAAATCTGTTTTCTTCTGATTCAGACAGCTAACAAAAGTAACTGTGTGATTTAACTGGAATACAGGGCTTGACTACAATCATAGTTAATGTTAAGAGCTGTGAATATACTACAGAAATGAAAATGTAAAATGATGAGCAATACATGTCAATCACCTTCCAGCTACCCTTCTGGACCCCTTTCCCAGTCCAGTAGGTCTCCTCTCCAGCCTTCCACTGCTGGGCACCACCATATGCTCTCTGGATGTCTAAGTCTCTCTAACCCCTCATATTCATTCCTCACTCTTCCTTCCTGCTCTCCTAACTAGAAAGCTCCCACTTTCCTGTCCAAATTACTCTAAAACCTCATAAATCCTATCATTTTTAACAGACACTAGTTCCGGGCACTAAAGATGAGCCTCATTGATGAACCTATGAATTTCCACCAAAAAAAAATCTATACAAGTTGTGTGTTTTTATACATGATCTTCATACATCAGTCCATAATTTATGTAGAGCAAAAGAAGTGAATTTGTATAAAAAAGGATAATAATGTTTCATTAAAGAAGAACATAAACTTAACCTCCATAGCTTCCCTGATATTGTGATGCATTAAGAACCACAGTGTTTCCTATCTGAATGAAATCTGTCCCATAAAATTGTGAGTGACAAGTACAGACACATTATTAATGTATAATTGTATTATAGAAAAAGAACCTTAAGCATAAACACTTGTGGGAGAGGCAGGGGACTCTGCCATTTCTCCTTCCTTACTTTTCTTCCATGGTCAGTGCAGCACACGTTACATTCTTTCCTCTGTGAATGCATTCTGCAGTGTGTGACGCACAGGGCAAGAAGGCTAGCGGGAGCTAAAATGTAGTCTGTGTTTACTTACCACACTCTGCATTCTGGTACTGGGCTGGACAAAGAAGAGAGATGTCTTTTTATTAGTGCAAAGGACACCTTTCTTCACCAAGCTGGGACTGGCAGGGCTGTGCCTAACTAGAAAAAGTGTGTAGCATTAGGGTCCCAGCAGGAAAAAGATATGGTGTATTCATAGTTTAATTGAAGATAATTTATTGAAGGGAGTATTTACAGAAGTATGTGCAACATGCAGAAAATCTACAAGAGATAGGGACACACACAGGGCACAGACAATGGGAATTCATAACAATCCCTAACTATAAAAGGATGAGGTGAATGTCAGTAGATATTGGTAAAAGCAAAAGTGGTGGCAGACGGGCTGCCTGATAGAGGTTAGAACTACAAGTAGGACAATGTCAGAAGGGAGGGAGCTGGAATAACATAAATAGCCAGGCCCATTCTCCTTCCCACCTCCAATCTCTGGCAGGTGTGTCTCACTGCTGAGTCTACCTGCAAGCAGAGGGAAAGAGAGTTGGAATAATGTGGTACATCAAGGTCGGCCTCTCAGGGCACAGAGCAGGGCAAAGAAAGGCAGAGAGCGAGTCTGGAGAGCCAACCAGAATAACCAGCTGAAGATATATCTTTCCAACTCGTCTAATGCCCTAACCATGTTTCTAACTTCTGTAAACTCAATGCTTATCTGTCCTTCATGCATGTACTGGACACACCTTGTTGTAGACAATTCAATAATATGCCTGAGACACTTGCTCTTGGGAACTGTGAGTGATAAACTGTGTTTTCAATAGAATTTATCCCCTGATATGTTGGCCTTACTATACCTCTAGTTTTCTATTACTATAGTATATTTTTTAAACCTAGGTTGATGACCATCTTATTAAAATTTGTACAGGTGCTGGATAAGCTAGAAGTAGTCATGAAAAAAAAAGTGGTCCTTTTTTTCATGTTAGACTTTCTTGATGATTTAATAGTTTCTCTAGCTCTACTCTGAATTCAGGTAGGAGGAGAGACCAACAAAGTATAGAAAATTGCAGGGTAGAATGGTTGTCTTTGGCAAACTCCCATCTCTCTCTTTCCATCTTTCTTATACCCATTGGTCTCAACTTCATCCAGTAACTTCTTCCTGTGTCTAGAGGACTGTTTGCTAATTTATAAGTAGTACATTTATTAATCCCATGGCATTGTTTGATGTTTAAAATGATTTGTTATGAGTTGAGATTATGAAATTTTGTATTACCAAATTCATTATCTCCCATTGTATGTTTTCAAGTGATAAATCAATAATTTATATAATTGACTATGAATAAACTAACATAAAATAAAACAATAAAATGTGATTACAGGAGATCTGTAACCTCAAGTAAGATAAAGTAAGATGAAGGAAAACTCATTAATTCAACACATACCTTCAAGTTTATAGTCAATATGGACTTCCAACATATGGAATTTGAGCAGATACATATACACTAGATTAGAGAATAAAATAAGCTATTTACCTCTACTCATTCATTTAGAGAAATGGAAATAGCTCTGTATATTTGCTTCACTTTTAAAATTCAAATACAGTTATGTCTGCTAATTTATCTTTTGTTTTTATTGGAGTAAAATTGCTTTACAATGTTGTGTTAGTTTCTGCTGTACAATGAAGTGAATCAGCTATACGTATACATGTATCCCCTCCCTCTTGGACCTCCCTCCCTCCCTCCCTCCCCATCCCACCCATCTGGGTCATCACAGAGCACCGAGCTGAGCTCCCTGTGCCATACAGCAGGTTCCACTCACTATCTGTTTTACACATGGTAGTGTATTTATGTCAAACCTAATCTCCCAATTCGTCCTACCCTCCCCATCCCCCGCCATGTCCACATGTCCATTCTCTATGTCTCCATCTCTATTCCTGACCTACAAATAGGTTCATCTGTACCATCTTTCTAGATTGCACATATACGTGTTAGTATATGATATTTGTTTTTCTCTTTCTGGCTCACTTCACTGTGTATGACAGACTCTAGGTCTATCCACATCTCTACAAATGACCCCATTTCATTCCTTTTTATGGAGAACAGTAGGCAGCTTCCTTAAAAAACTAAAAATAGAACTACCATATGACCCAGCAATCCCACTACTGGGCATATACCCAAATTTATCTTTTTAAGATGCTTTGAAAAGCAATAGCAGCCACCGGCTTGGTATATAACTTGACTCTCTGTGGAACTTCTGGCATCAAAGTAGCAACTTGTATTGATTGGTCACTTGATAACAGTGACCATTTTCTAAGCTAGGGATAACAGAATATAATAGGAAACTCTGAATTGCTTAAGCTAATATCAATCTGAATTATGCTGAAAGACTACCTCGCTAAAATCGTGTGCATATTTTATCAAATATAAACTCACTACTACCTTTCCTGACACTGTGCAATTTTATTAGCTCTCAGATACTAAATTTAATTTAAAATCTCATAGGTATATATAATGACAATGTTAAAAGAATCGTAACATAATAAACCTATTACCACATATTATATTATGAAGCCAACCAGCTCCAGCTCTCAGATATCTGTCACACAAGCAGATAGAGAATTTCACGGCAGTACCTAAACATGCAAATCAAATATATCTTACATGGCAAGAAGAGAATCTGGCCATGGGTGCAGCTGTGAAACCTATCCTGGTCACCAGAACCTCCACACCTTGTAGATCTCTGTCAGATCCTCCCTCCTTTCCCCACCAGAGCTCTATAAGCTACATTTTGTGTTGTGATTCTTAGCCTTTCTATTGGAAATCATTGTCTTCTACATGCCTTATCTCTTCTTTGAGCCTGGAAGCCATCTGTGGATGGGATGTATGCCCACCTCCTCAAATGATCTGCCACAACTACTAGCATAGGTATGCCTTGGTTGATGTGTCCTTAGCAATTATTTGTGGAGTGGATGAAGACATTAATCACAGAGCCAAATTAGTACCTATCTTATAACAAAGCGCACTGTATTTTAGATTCGAATATTTAAATGTACTTTCTTTTCCATTCTACCAACAGCCTGGAGCTGTGGTTCTCACAGTGTGGTTCCAGCACCACCAGCAGCAGGACCTAGGAGTTTATTATAAATGCCAGCTCTGGTTCTGATATATTGAATCAGAAACTCTGAAGGTGGGACCCAGCAACCAATGTTTTCACAAACCTTCTGGGTTACTCTGATGTAGGCTAAGTTTTGAGAACTATTGGTCTAAAGATTCATGGCAGGCTTATAATCTTTCATTTGCTTTTCTTTGTACCTCCCATAGAACAGTAAGTAAGCTTTTTTGAGTTAAGTTTTTATTGGAGTCTAGTTGATTTATAATGTTGTGTTAGTTTCTGCTGTACAGCTAAAGTGAATCAGCTATACATATACACATATCCATGCTCTTCTAGAGTCCATTCTCACATAGGTCATTACAGAGCACCAAATAGAGCCTTAGAATTAAGATGGGAATTGTGTAGGAAAAAAGATGGTCCCATGCCGGGTTTGAATGATCAATCTAGGCTTAGAAAAGGAAAGGCCCCTCCTCACTCCCATGATGCATCATGCCAGCGCTACCATCACTGGTCTCCAGTCGCCAACTCTGCTGCAAGGTGGCACAGCCAGCCATTCTCACTTTATTTCTCTTAATGAATATTTTCTGAAAGAGTGAAATATGTTCATCATTGTCTTCTACCTTTTGTCCTCAGGACTGTTCATCTTGGCCAGGATCCAAGAATGAGACCCCTCTGTCCCTCCAGACAGAATAAGAATTCAAGTACTACTTAAAATGATTGTTCTATGAGAGGAGAGGTTAGCCTCTGAGGGAATGGATGGCAGATCATGGAATCAGGCCTGGGAACGTGGCTCCTAGCCTTCCTCTTCTCTCCTCCTCAAATCACCCTATATCATCGTTTTTTATTTTATAACATATTTCCCTCCGCTAATCCTAAAACAACTCCCCCAGGGCTGTCTGGAAGTAGATGGGGGATGGAACTGAGGTTCTAATGCTCAGCAGATATAATAAGAAAAGGTGACCTGTCCAGTAATTCAGGAAAATGGAGAGTAAAATAAGGACCGTCTAGGAGTTTGGGGGCTTACAGAACTGATGTGGCTCTGACTACATATATCTAAAATCACAGAAGTGGACATCAAAAGAAAAAGGAGTCAATATTACTGTATGATAACTGAAAACAAAAGTCAAAGCACTCCTAAAAATCTAAAAAAAACCCCTAATTAACCAACTAAAACAAGAAGACAACAAAAAAAGGACCCTTTAAAGAATTTTAAACTTTCTAAATGCATACAACTTTGATTAATTAAAAATTGATATCCTCTTGGCAAATTTTAGGGTTATGTTATTCAAGTTTAGTTTAGTTGTTTTCTTTTTAATGCAGAAATAATTGTATTACACCGATGAAAGTACTGCGGCTTACTTTAAAAAATCGCAAAAAACCAAAACAAATAAACAAACAAAAAAACCCCTAAAAACCTCCACCTCTTGATTTTCTTCTCTGTCATTCTTGTCTCAAATAAAAGCAACCCAAGATAGGTTAACTACATGAGAGTAAGGTACAGCTTCTTTTACCTTAGACGTGGAGCAAAGTACCTGAAACATGTCGAAAACAAGCAAGGGTATGGGTTTACCCTATTCGCAAGCTAACAAGCCAACCTGCCTCAGTTTCATGGATGCTGGCAGAAAACAAGGCAAAAGGCAGTTAATTACTCATAGCAATTGCACTAACCAAAGTATGATCGTTCTCTTGTACCGGTTCCCTGTGCCCCACTTATCACAGGCTGACACAACAAGAGGGAGGTGACACCTGCATATACAGTGGTTTGCACTACAGGAACGGGACCTCAGGCTTAATCCTAATGTTTTATAACATGCCTTTGCCCCAGAGGGACACATTATCTTTATTACACTGGACAGCCAACACATCTTCCTTCTTTCCTAGAAGAGACACTATTTCTATTTTCCAAGGCTGTTTGATCCACAAATATTCTTGAAAAGATCATCCAGAACAAAAGCTACCTGTGCCTCTGCTCACAAGATGTGCAGAAACACAAAAGACCCATGGGGAATTATCTTCTGACACATAATAGGTGCTCATTCCAGTCTTCTATTAACTGATGAACATTTGCCCAATTATAAGCACTATTTCATCATATTATCACAGACTAATTATTGGTATATTCTTAAATGGCCAATGTGAATATAATAATTTTCATCTTTCCTACTAAAATAACTCATTAAATGCTTAATGTATCTTTCCCCAATACGAGAAATTATAGCTTATTGGCAGAAATCACCTCCTTGTCCTGTAATGAGTTTATAATTCAATGTAATAATATTAATAAAACTACAAATATATTGGACCTACTATACATGAATGAACATGAAGAACATTATTTTCAAGACACCACTGCATGTCTATGAATGAGAAGAAAGATAAATTACACAATTAGTGTGAGGATTAGTGAAAATAACTATAGAAATATGATCATCCAGGGCAGAGTGAAGGAGAACAGCCAGTTATTTTGATGAGAACTCACAGAAAAAGTTTTATGGATGAAGTACTTCCAGATCTGTTTATGAGAAAGGAATATTTTGCTGGAAAATAAGAAAATGCATACTAAACATAGATTAATATTTTTATAAGAGGGTTAGAATATGCTATATTAGACTTGAAACCTCAGGACAAAAATCACTGCCACAAACTTAATTAAATTAAATAAATGCATATTCCTCAAGGAAATATAACTTTTCATAAATGTTATTAAATATAATGCATATATTTGAAATAAAAATATTGGCTTCAAGGCATATCCAAATATATATTTTTTAAAACACTCGTTTGATGATTCTAATCCCAGTGACATTCATATATATTCAGCCCCAGCCACAGGATGCCCATACAGCTGAGAATGACATTCAGCTGACAGACAGCAGGGAAACAGAGATCTCAGTCCTACAACCACCTGGCAATCATTATTTCTGTCTTGAATGAGTCTGGAAGCAGACTTTTCTCCAGAACCTCCAGATATGAGCCCAGGCCATCCATACCTTGATTTGAGTCTTGTGGGATCTGGAGCAGAGGACCCAGCTGAGTCCACAGGGACTTCTGACCTCCCAAACCATTAGATAGTAAAAGAATATTGTTTTAAGCCACTAAATCTGTGGTAAGTTGTTATGGCAGCAATAGAAAACAAATACAGTGACATTCTGTAAACATATCCCAACTTAATTTTGCAGGTTTTACCACTGCCCCCTGCCCCATATTTGACCACAGAGATATTCTAATTCTAATCTGTTCTCCACTTTTGTTTCCTGAACATACATATGTTCGTTAACCACTATTATTTTGTTTTTAAGTCTTCCAGAAAGACCTCTGTGGGCCATTTCTGCTGAATAAGATCATATCCATCCTTCAAGGCTTAGCCTAAATCCCAAGTAAAATGATTTTTATCTTTGAGCGTCTGGGCCTAAAGAAATTTCTAATTTGATAAACACCAATGTTCATATTACACAAACCCATTTGTGGGCAGATACTTAGTGCCTTGCACTTGTAACTGTATTTTCTCGTTTATTCACCTCATTTCCCAGGTGAGATTCGTACCTCCTAAAGGTGAATGATATTATTTTACCCTCTAGTAGCAATCTTCCTTCCCAAGGCAGTGCCTATCACATCCAAAATTCTCTCAGAAGCCTATGGTAGTTAATATATTTTTGGTTCTTTCTACTGAAAAAAGCAAAATCAAAAGACAAAACAATACAAAATCTCAATAGATATGCAATATAACATAAAGTTAATAAAAATTAAATGGTAAGAAAAATGGTCCATGACCTTTTGTTAGATGCCATATTCCCTGGTCACATGAAAAAATATATTATTACTCAGCTCCAATTTTATAAATAGAAACTTAAAAAGTCAGCTTAAACACATCTACACTTTTATTTCTGATTTACACTTTAAACCTACTAGGCAATTCCTTCGAATTCAGCACATAAAAACATAAATTTTGATGTTGAATATTGTTAGTCATTCCAGACTAACCCAGGAAGCATATCATGACAGTGCACAATGAAAATTCAAGAATCTAATATATAGTTTATTCTACACAGGGAAAACGTTAAAACTAATGAGACCAAATAAGTGATGGCTGAAAATGTTAAAGAGAATGTAAATTCAACAACAACAAAAACGTAATCAAATTACCTAAAACATAGTCCTTATATTAGCAATACCTTCCAGCTCCTTTTTGAGTGCTTCCACAAAAATGCAAGAGCTGAAAGGAAGACAAAGGTCAAATGACCACCCTTTTGCTGCACATCTTCCTTCACTATGACCTGGTCAGACTGTTTGTCTTAGTGTGTGCTGGCTTTTTAAGGTTCTTTCAGAAACAACAAAGTACATAGCTGATTTGTACTTCTGAAAATTTCACTATGACTCTATAGTTTTCTCTGGACATAGATATTATACTGCATCTATGGACCTTCAAAGTTCCTCTTCCTTTTTCACTTCAGTCTTCTGGTCTCATGCCTACCCAATCATGACATTGAAAGCATTTTCCTTAGAGGTTTTGCCTTTGACCTTTTAAAAATGTGCAGATCTCAATTTATCTAGTTTAGCAATTTCCTGAGAACTTTTATCTTAGTTATTTTTCCCACTGCAATAGTCCAATCAATACAAAAAGCTATTGAAAATTCCTTCCAGAATTGATTTTCAGGGTTTTTTCATCTTTTTTGCCTTAAATATGTTAAACCTTATCATCTTTTAGCTGACTTCATAAAAAATTTTACACAGCTTTACTTATTGTTTACCTACCTATGGGGGGGAAAAGCACAGAAAAAAATCAACTCTATGTAATTGCCTTACACAAAAATTTCTAATCTAATGAAAAAATATGCTAATTATTAAAAGAGAATATTTACTGAATATGAATTAACAGATGGTAAGAACCTAATGTTAGTTATTAGGTTAAAAACACTTTCTGGTTTATTCTTCTCAACAATCTTGGGGAACACATATTTTAATCCATTTTTCACAAATGTTGATACCAGGGATCAGAGAGGTTAATTAACTTGACTAAATTTCCTCAGATATTAAGGATTAGAGCTGTTACTAAACCCATGACTTCTGACACAAAACATAAAGTCTTAACCACTGTGGTATACCACACTCATTTCTGTATGATACATTGAGAACATATCCTTGGCCACATCTGTTCATCCCTTTTTCTAAATGAAATTAACAGAAAATATCACAAAATAATTACCTCACTTGTTTTTCCTTACAAACTGATGAATTAAAACATAACAGTTTAGCTCCCGGAAAGGAAATTATACCATCTCATTCTTGTCATATATACTGCACACCTGCGTACACACACATATACATCTGAGAAGCCTAATGAAGTTATATCTTTATTGCCACTGTTTCATTGCATCTTTTAAGAGAGGCACATATTTATAGCATGATACAGTCTCTGATGCAAGTATCTATCTAGACCTCTTTCCTGAATTCTGCATGTACATTTTCAAATGCTACTTAATATTTCCACCTGGATACCTGTTACGCACCTCAAATTGGATATGCTGAAAACTAAAACTCTGACTTTAGCTCCCCTCCAACTCTTGCTCCAACTGTGTTCCACATCTCCATTAACATCACTTCCATCCCCCCAGTAGCTCTGATCAAGGACTTGAGGATATCATTCAGTCTTCTCTCAGTCTTGTGAACTTTACCTTCAAAATACATCAAACATTCGCACTTTCACTGCTGCGCTCTGATCTAAGACACCATGATCGCTCATCTCAATTACTGAAATTGTCACCTAACTTCTTTTTTTAAACACCTTTATTGGAGTATAATTGCTTTACAATGGTGTGTTAGTTTCTGCTTTATAACAAAGTGAATCAGTTATACATACACATATGTTCCCATCTCTTCCCTCTTGCGTCTCCCTCCCTCCCACCCCTCTAGGTGGTCACAAAGCACGGAGCTGATCTCCCTGTGCTATGCGGCTGCTTCCCACTAGCTATCTGTTTTACATTTGGTAGTGTATATATGTCCATGCCACTCTCTCACTTTGTCCCAGCTTACCCTTCCCCCTCCCCGTATCCTCAAGTCCATGCTCTAGTAGGTCTGTGTCTTTATTCCCTTCTTACCCCTAGGTTCTTCATGACATTTTTTTTTCTTAGATTCCATATATATGTGTTAGCATACGGTATTTGTTTTTCTCTTTCTGACTTACTTCACTCTGTATGACAGACTCTAGGTCCATCCACTTCACTACAAATAACTCAATTTCGTTTCTTTTTATGGCTGAGTAATATACCAAAATGTTCACTGCAGCTCTATTTACAATAGCCAGGACATGGAAGCAACCTAAGTGTCCATCGACAGATGAATGGATAAAGAAGATGTGGCACATATATACAATGGAATATTACTCGCCTAACTTCTTGCTGCTCAAAACATGGTCCACGGACCAGCAGGCAGCATCAGCATCACCTGGAAGATGGCTGGACATGCAGGGTCACAGGCCCACTGGACAACTGAAGGAGACTCTGCATTTTAACGATACACCATGTGGTCAGAGGCAAATTAAAATTTGATAAGTACTATTCTAACTCACATCCCTGCTTCCTCCCTTGCCCTTCTATTTGTGTGGCAACCAGAGTAATTCTTTTAAAATCAGAGATTATATCACACTTTTGCTCCATGCTGGAGATCAATTTGCTACCATGTTTCCAAAGATCTTAATATACTCACTCCCTTTAATCTTTTAATTCCATTCCTCAGATTCTATCGTGTATATAATGATGCATCTCACACGTATACATAAAAGTATATATACATTTATGTGTGGAAATGGACTAAATGTTAATTGGATTATAATACATCTTTGTGATATCATAATGTGTAGCCACTGATAAGCATGTCTTTAAAAACTTTTTTTAATATCTTTATTGGAGTATAATTGCTTTACAATGGTATCCTAGTTTCTGCTTTATAACAAAGTGAATCAGCTATATCTATACACATATCCCCATATCGCCTCCCTCTTGCATCTCCCTCCCACCCTCCTTATCCCACACCTCTAGGTCACAAAGATAAGCATGTCTTTTATAAAATTTTTAGCCAACTTGAGTTGGCTAAATGTACCTGACATACTTTTAAGAAGGAACAGTAGTTTAGAACACAGTAGGTGTGATATGGTCCATATGTGTTTGTGTGTCTGTATTCACGTAGCAGGTGTTCATGTAGCAGATAAACCAGAATGTTAATAGAGCTTTTTCCTAGTGGGGAAAAATTTTAAGTTCTTATTCATGCTTTTCTATATATCCTAAATTTGTATTCTTAATCTAATGGGTAACTTTTTGCATGTTGACATTGGGCCAGACCCTCTACCAAGTCTCACATTTTGATGAAATAGGTTATATTATATTCTCCCTTACCAGAAGAGGTACCCACTACTTACAGAGGAGAGGTAACTTTCCCAAGAACATGCAACTAGTTAGCAGCAGAGCCAGCATTTATCTTAGGTCTATCTGATTCCACAGTTCAGATACTTAATTGCCATGTCATTCAGGGAAAACAAGGCAATGCATTAGGGCTACCGAGGTCTTTAGAGATAATACAAGATTTATAGAGAATTAGCCTGATTCCTTCAAAACAATGGAGCATTTTTGAATACTTTAGAGGACACTTCTACTTTAACAATGTAGCCTTTTCAAAATGTAAGACTTTTCATTTGCATCCGTGGAAAGTGAATATGGCAACAATGAGATTTCAGATATTAACATCCTCATCAAGATATATATACACACATACGTGTATCTGTACATGTATATGCATATAAATATACATATATATATGTGTATATATATATATATGACTCTGACCTACTGATAAATAGCTGAAGTCAAATGACAATGCTTGCTATTTTATTTCCACAAAAAAAAAATCCTGGTTACCCATGTTATAAGACAATTCTCTGAGATGTTTCTATACATCTATGACAGCTTTTTTTTTTGTTCTGTATTATCTCTTCAAGGACATTTTCAAAGCACACAGCCTTGGAAGCTGAAGACTGTGTCTCTCTCAAATCAGGATAATAAAGATAATGCCTTCCTCCTGGGCAAAGACTGGATAGGTTTGCTAGAAGCCCCTTGTAAGATTAAAGGTTTCCCAAGTTCAGGGTTCCTTGGCTGTGACACAGACCTACTATGTGCACAGCACCCACCTGGGCTGCTTCTCATCACTCCCAGGAAACGGAGAGAAGAAAACACGGATGCTACAGAAGCCCATTCTGCCTGCTGTGCTGCGAATAGCAGCCTTTGGTCTCTGACCCAGTGGCCTGTGTCTTCTGCCAGCATCTAGAAAGTGGCAGGATAACTTGTTATCTTGCAAGAGGGTAAATCTCATGCCAGTTCCTGACAGCAGGATGGGAAATCACAGTAGTCACCAATGGGGGTAAAAACTACTTAGTAGAATCGGACTAGAGGTACTTAAAATTATCCTAGAGTAGAACCATGAAAGGAATCAACTGTAGAACTCTCCTTCCCAACAGTGGTTTTCACACTCAGGTGGCCTCTTTGCTTTTGGCTCTTACAGTTTCTTCATCTTTTCCACTTTTGGAGTTCTTTCAAAAGAGAATGTAATTAAATCTTATTTGATAGTCAAAAATAATAGAATTATTAAATTCTCCAAAATATTTAGTAAATTATTGGGGGAGGAAGCATATTGATTTAGAAATAAATTTGGGATTTATAACATACAGTGTACAGTGAAAAACTTTTCTAAATTCGGTCTGAAGAAAGTCTATTTGAATTCATAAAAAAGGCAGGGTGTCCTTTGATGTTTCTTTCAAAGTTATCAATGACTATGTCTCATGGACTTAGATTAAACCATATGAAATTCTTGACTTTTGAGCATTTTTGACCTATAATATCATTTCAATGGGACAATCCCATACATATGATTTGAGAAATGAAATTTAGGAGGGAATTCCCTGGCGGTCCAGTGGTTAGGACTCCATGCTTTCACTGCAGGGAGCCCAGGTTCAAGCCCTGGTCAGGGAACTAAGATCCTGTAAGCTGCGTGGTACAGCCAAAAAAAAAAGAAATGAAAATTAGGAGTCTGATGATATTTCTCGTTCAATGATGCCATGTTTGAATATAGTAAAAGCCCTGGCACAGTTAGTGACTGGCACACATCATGGTGACAGTGATGCTTGGCAGGGCAACATTTGCATGTGATTAAAAAGGTTCAAGCATAATCCATCTCCTGGTTTTCTAGTTTGTCTACAGTAAACTTCTGTTTGACTAGCAATACTTAAATCTCAGGTTTTAAGGCCCAGGACACTTTTCCTCTGAAAAAGATGGTTTTCTTAACTGTGCCTAGCCCTTGGGAAGCATTTAAAGTAGTGCTTAACTGTCTTTTCCACATGCTTCTTCCATTAATCTTCTGAAACAGCCCTGTTTCGGCCCATAAAGAAACAGTTTAAGTACCTTGCCATCCTTCTTTGTTTTACTTTATATTTCTTCTTCTTCTTTTACTAATTTTTTTTTGGGCTTCTACTCTTGAAGATGAAAATAATATTTAAGGGTATCTCACACAACCTCATTCTAATGCAGGAATCGTCTCTTCAGCATCTTAAGTCAACAGTCAGAATATCTTTGAAAAAGTGCAGCGATAAACAACTCACTGTGTCATGAAGAAGGCCACCTTGATTTGAGATGGCCCTAATCGTTAGAAAATTATTCTTTACAGCATCAGGTGATATGAAAGTTGTAAGTGACTTTGGATATTATTTATTTATTTATTTATTTTTGTTTTTGTTTTTGGGGTTTTTTTGCGGTACACGGGCTTCTCACTGTTGTGGCCTCTCCCGTTGCGGAGCACAGGCTCCAGACGCGCAGGCTCAGAGGCCATGGCTCACGGGCCCAGCCGCTATACGGCATGTGGGATCTTCCCGGACTGGGGCACGAACCCGTGTCCCCTGCATCGGCAGGCGTATTCTCAACCACTGCGCCACCAGGGAAGCCCTGGATATTATTTAATTCAAGCCTCTGTTAAATCTGTTGGGGCTTACGTGATTGGGGGGGTATGAAAAAATAAACAAGTGAGCAAATGAAAAAGGTACAGTAAGTTAGTGAAAACTACAGTGAAGGCAAAAACCCTAGACCATGTGATGAGACACTGGGGAAAGGGAAGCCCCTTGGATTGTGGAGGGTCAAGGGTATCATCCCCCCTGAGCCCTTCTCTCCCAGAACGCAGGCACCAGGTACTAAATTAATATTTATTAGATGAGCAAATAAGTAAACTGAAAAGGAGAGGAGTTATAAATAAATGTAGATTTATACTGAACTTTTAGTCCACTTAAACATTTTTTCTTTTTGGTTTAACACATGTTAAGTAGCATGGATTAGGGAAAAGAATACAGTCCCAGAGTAATGGTCCTCTGGGGACTATTGCTTTGAAACTGGATTGAATTTATAGTTACTCTATAGGAAAATGCACATATACACATGCATGCAACACTCTCCAGTCTCTGTATTTTACATCCCCATTATCAACTGTGCCAGATGGGGCTTGTAACAAGAAGAACCTGATTTCCTGAAGGCCTCTGAAGGTTAGATTTCAATGTTAGATTTTTGTGCAAGAAAACTTGTTCTTCTTTAGTCACATCTGCATTATTGATGCTGCTCATTTTCGTCACCAAGGAAAGGTGCAAACATCCACCTTGCAGAAGTAACCTTCAAAGAATTTGGCTATAAATCAATTGGCTATAGATACCTGCAGCAGAAAAAAAAGGCCAACCATTGCCTGAAAAGCAGCCATCCAGTTTGGGATGTTACTGTAGGACATGCTCTTGGTGCCTGGGCCATATCCCCTGTGCCTGTCACCACTTCTGGGGCCACAGGGATATGGGTCCCTCTGCTTTCTCTCCCTCAACCAGCATCTCCCATCTCTCTGCTGAAGGGCTCCCCAGTCAACCCTGGCTGAGTGCCACTGGGAGAACAGAAAGTACTTATTTTCCTAGGGGGTATCCCCGAACTGGGGACTGCCCGGTGTGGGCAGACATTTCTTAGCTCTCCTGTGGTCCGGTTAGGACAACTCAACAGGTCTGGCCTACACTGACTCAGAAGCACTCCCAAGTATGTGAGACAAGTCTCCCTTGAGAACTTGTAGACTGTCACTTGGGTGCCTGTACTTCCCACCCCACTTCTCCAGGCTCCTACCACGCTTCTCTGGGAAGACTTCCTAGTGAACCACTTTCACAGGAACTCATGTCAGGGTCTGCCACTGGAAAATTCTACCTATACGTATTAATGGTGTTACCAGTTTCCAACCTGTTCGTTTAGAGTAACTGACTGGGTAGAAGAACTCATAACTGGTGCTGACTTTGGGGGCTTGTAACCAGTGTAGGTGCACAGGGCTCCATGCTCAGACAGGGATCCCATGACGACATTTGGGGTTCATACTCTGTGGTCGCCATCTTGAAATTCTTAATAATTTTATCTTTGAGTCTATGTTTTGTTAGCAAGGTACGACGGGACACTGGAGCAGTAGCAGGGTCCTGGGGCCTCTGCTTACCTGTGGTCCTGCATCCTGCCCCCTCAACTCCCTGGGGCAGACAGGGTCTCAGCCCCTCCCTTGCTCTCCCACACTGACTCAGCAACTGCAGCCTCTGTGCCCCCATTGGGGCTTGAGTGTGGACTCTGGGAGGGCTGCATGGAGTTGTAGGCTGGGTTGCCAGCACGTGTGGAATTTGGTACTCACCTCAGGAGTATCCTTTTGCCAGGGGAGCATGACATTAAATAGCCAATAAAAACACAATGACATTTAAAGAGAGAGACTGCAGAAGAAAGCAAAAAGCTTTTTTTCCTGCTTTAGAACAAGGCACCTCAAATGTTCATATTGCAGTGGACACCACAAATTAGGTAGCTGGCCCTGATCATACTTTTTTCTTTGTAATAATTATAATAAAGACTGCAGTGCCTTGAAAAAAAGTATTACCTCATTAACAACACAAGAATATCCACTAGTTAAGTCAAGCTAAGAAGAATTGCATCCAGCAAATTGCTCTGAATCAATGTGGTAGAAACTGCTAGTTGCTTAACCCAACTCCCATTTCATCCACTTGTTCTTAGTAACAGCTACCTATTTTTATAGACACATAATTTTATATAATTCAGATTAGATTTTCCTGTCTCCCTTGTATCCGGATATGGTCATGTGACTAAGTTCTGGCCACTGACACCTAAACATATGTGTGTTGGGGGGACTTCCATGAAAGTTGCCTTATAGCTGAAGGAAATTTTTTCTGCCAATTTGTCTTCCATCCTTCTTAGAGGTTGAAACTCAGACATGAAACAACCATCTTGGCTAACGAGACAGCTGTGTGAATAGAAACAATGGGTGAGGATAATAAACTGGAAAGACAGAAGCCTAGATCCTTAATGGAAATGCCGTATCTCTCTGGATTGGCTACATCTGTACTTCCTTTATGTAGGCAAACTTAACCTTAGCTGACAAAAAAGGCAATTATTTTCCCTTAAAATGTCTAAAATCTAATCAGTCTCTTGGAGACACATCCACTGAAAGCCCATGTTCATCCATGACAGTAAAAAGGAACTTCACATTTTATGCCATGTCTTGATTTAAAAAAACACCTCTTGAAAATGTGGTTATTCAAACCCGTTTCTGACGAAACTGACAACTTTCAGGACAACGGGAAAGATGGATTTGGAGGGGTTGGCATAGTCTTTGATGCAAATATTCACGGATATAGAAACCAGTGAGTCACAATGATGCCTGTGGAACTTCTCTGTTCCCTAAAATTGTAAATTCAGATATGTTGCCAAAAACTGCAGGTGCTCCGTCTATTTAGAGTAACAAGATTTTCTTTCCAGTTGAAGTCTGGCTTGGCATAGACATTCTTCACCACCTGAAGACACTGACGTCCTTAACAGTTTGCAAAAGGGACCCATACAAAAGGAGATCTTTGTAGATATTTTATGGTTATACATAAGAGCTGCTTGTACTAAGAACATTGCAGGGTTCCTTCCAGTTGTATATTGAAGGAAAGTAACTACCAATTCCTCCATCATCTGCTTCAAAATATTAAAGCAATATCAGGACTGGAGTAAATGATGTCTTGTTATAGAGGCATTGATTTGGCTTCCTTTCTCATAAACCACACTGGTATTTCCAGGGCATATGACTTCACTGAGAGCTTTTCAATTGCGTACACATTCTTCCTCTTAGCAACATGACAGGCAGTTCTGTAGGCTACTTCAAGACAAGGCTTTTGTGTTTAGGCAAATTCAAGTTTTGATAAAGTTCTCGCCTTTTCAAATTGATACTCCTCATCAAAAATTCCACATGATTTATACGTCTTCAGGATGGATTAAAAAAACATGGTTCTTTGGCTTTCTCAGCATTATATGAATTTACTGGCAAAAAACCCTGGTCATATAAGAGGCATTGCAGCTTTTGTGCACCATCAAGCTTAGCAATGAAAATGAAATTAAACATGTGAGCTTTGTTGTACTATTTTTATGTTTTCCAATCAAGATTAACCTGATGTAAATAAATGCAGATGTCCACAATCATCATGGTGGGTACATTTTGGTAGCTCCTAACGAAGGAATCCACTCTGAATGGCACACTATGCGAAACTCACAAATCTGCATTATCTGATGATTTACAATTGTACACTTGTTTTCATGTAATAAAATTTGATAATAAAATTAGACTGTGATTTTTCATAAAGATGGGCAAAATTAAGTAAACAAAATATTTTTGCAACACACTCAACATGGGAGGTAGGTAAATAACCCCTTTGTTTGCATATCCAGTCTGCCACTTCTTATTGATATAAACATTGTCAAGCTGTTTATCCTCTTTGTGTCTCAGTTTTCTCATGCGTGGAATGAAAATTCTGTCAAAAAGTAAATTAGATAATTTAGTATATAAGTCAATTTGCAAAACCAAATAATTTTAGTTTTTTTTTCTGGGTCACATTCTGCTTATAGTGTACTTTTTGTACAAACACAATAAAGGATTTTTAAATCAAGTATGGTCCTTTTTTTATTCCCCAAATATCCATATTTTGATACAAGATCCATAAGTATAATGTAAAATTAAAAGAATTTAACTAAGGACTTGCACTTTAATCTTACTATCTAAACAATGGTTTAGCATAACCATATATTTTAAAATGTATTGGAGAATTTAATAGAGAGTGACCTCACTGGAGAACAATTTTCTGATACGATTTCAAGTTATATGAACAGAAAGCAGAAGCTCAAATAAGGGAGATAATCATACACTATTCTAATTTTATCAGAGAATATTTATTATTTTATTTGTAGTCCTGGAATGAGATGTGACAAAGCATACAAAAATATTTTGTGACCAATGGGTATTAAGAATGATTGCACACAAATGCAGAACCATGTCATTTAATAATGAAAAAAGAATAAGGATGTGTACCAGGACAAAGTGGGAACAATCACGAGAGCTTTCAAATATTTAAATGGCTTTCATTTAGAAAATACAGTCCAACATTCTTTATAGCCTCCAAGGGAGAGAACCAAAAACACTAAGTAGAAGTCTCAAGGAGATAAATTTCCTTCAATAATCTTAAGAACTTTCTAAAAGTCTGTAATTTTCTAAAGATGAAATGGATGTTTAGAATGACTACTGGAGATGCTCCTCTCTGCACTTCTCCTAAACCATGTATTTTATCCTTTTCATCTATGCATCACATTCTGATTTGCCACACGTATAAACAGTCTCCTCCCCATTCTACCACTAACAAAAATGTTGAAGAGACAAGTTACCTGACACTAAAGGGTGGTCCTCTAAGTTACATCAATTTATTAATCAATATTGTCTGACAATGGTTGTTGGATCACTTACAAATTCAACCAACTAACCTAACATTGTGCTCTCTTTCATCCATTTGTTTTGCTAAGTCATCGTAAGAGATTATTATACGTCTTGATTATATATACAAGATATATATTATCTTTCTACATCTACAACAGCCCAACAAGTTATGAGTTGAACAACAGCAACAAAAGACCAAAAAAAGGCTAATTAATCACGTCATTCACATCAGAACCTTGTTGGTTCCCACTTACAATGTTGTTATTTCTACTTGCTCATAAACGATTTTTTAAAAATAATTTCTTTCATAAATTGTCATGCTTTTTGGGCACTTTGCTTCTGAATTCCAACTTTCCCCACTTTCACTACCTTGGTCTTTCATTAATTCTTTCACTCACGATGTTTTCCCAAATAGGAATAACTGGCTCATCTTCAAAACTTCAATCAGTGCTTTAGGATGGAATTCATTGTTCCTACAATTTTAATTCACTTTGGAATATTTCCATTGAAGTAGTCCAATGGGGAAAAAAAGATAAGTAAATTTGTAGTCAAGTAGCTTGACTTTGCCACCTGTGACCATTATATCATCTAGCTCCTCATAATTAGCCTAGCCCCTTTTTATTTCTCTCAAATTCAACAAAAGTTAGAGCCTATTTCACCATGCTTAAATTTTTCTAGGCTTTATTTTGAACTCTTATAATCCAAATATCATTCTTAACATTTCATACTGTACTTTTGCCCTCTCTACATCAGTATAGTCAGAAAAACTGAGTTGTAGCAAATAATGCCCCAAAACATGTAGAATAGATATTTTGAAAGAATTTAGTGTCGTGGCATTTAATGTTAAATATATACTTAAGTGATATGTAAAGGCCTTCAGTATTAATGTACCCTATGTGGAGAAAAGGGAACCCTCCTACACTGTTGGTGGCAATGTAAATTGGTACAACCACTATAGAGAACAGTATGGAGGTTCCTTAAAAAACTAAAAATAGAACTACCATATATGATCCAGCAATCCCATTCCTGGGCGTATATCCAAAGAAAACCGTAATTCGAAAGGACACATGCAATCCACAGTTCACAGCAGCTCTATTTACAATAGCCAAGACATGGAAACAACCTAAATGTCCATCAACAGAGGAATGGATAAAGATGTGGCACATATATACAATGGAATATTACTCAGCCATAAAAAGGAACAAAACTGTGCCATTTGCTGAGATGTGGATGGACCTAGAGACTGTCATACCGAGTGAAGTAAGTCAGAGAGAGTAACAAATACTGTATTTGTACATATAACAAATATCGCCTATATGTGGAATCTAGAAAAATGGTACAGATGAACTTATTTGCAAAACAGAAATAGAGACACAGATGTAGAGCACAAACCTATGGATACCAAGTGGGGGGGAGGGGCAGGTGGGATGAACTGGGAGATTGCGATTGACACATATACACTACTATGTATAAAACAGAAAACTAATGAGACCCTGCTGTATAGCACAGGGAACTCTACTCAATACTCTTTGGTGACCTAAGTGGGAAAGAAATACAAAAAAGAGGGGATATATGTATACATATAGCTGATTCACTTTGATGTACAGCCAAAACTTACACAACATTGTAAAGCAACCATACTCCAATAAAAAAAAAAAATTAATCTACCCTATGAAAGTTGTGGAGGTCACTTTCCACCCAGAGGTTTGAGATGGTACTCATGAATGTGATAAGGTCCTTAAGTAGAATTTTACTAAAGTGTATATGTATATAAGACTAAAAGGGAGTTCATTTAAAAGACTGATCAGTTGGAGATGTGGGAAAGGTTTCAATGTGTCTTCTTTGCAGAATACAACCGCATGTTCTGATTTCTCTGGGATGGCCCACGTCCATTCCAGTTGGCGCACCATAATATCTAGTTACTACTCCTTTAACTCTCAGTAGGATGCTGGTTAGATGACAAATTATACATTTATCCTGACTCTATAACAAGGTATTCTTCATTTGGAAGAACTTTTAAGAAGTGCAAAGAGAATTCTATTCCTGTATGTTAATAAGCAAATAAATACCTGTAATGTAGGCAGAGTCACAACATCCTGTTTATGCCAGACTACATGCCCCAATTCATTCTGTTAGAATATTCAGTTACATGATGTAAGAATCTATTTTGACCTTGATCTTTGAGCTACAAACAAAGCCAAACATCATTCTTCAAATTTAAAAAGTAATAATAAGTAAGCAGCATTTCATGAGCCTTTCAGAGTAAACATCTGGGTTTTTATTGTATGTGGTAATTTAGTTTGATACTAACTATAAATAACTATTCTCAAAAGAATATACCACTGTTTTCAAATTTAAAGGAAACAGAAAATAATCATAATTCTTCTCTATCAGTTGAATTGTTTTGCTTTAGACTATATATAAAAGTTTTCACAAATGAAAACTATAAGTAAAAAATCTATATTTTCTCTATTATTCACTTAAAAACAAAAATTAATAGTGATTAAAAACATACTAGTTGGGGGAGACCTTCAAGAAGGCAGAGGAGTGAGACGTGGAGATCACCTTCCTCCCCACAAATACATCAGAAATACATCTGCATGTGGAACAACTCCTACAAAACAACTACTGAACGCTGGCAGAAGACCTCAGACCTCCCAAAAAGCAAGAAACTCCCCACATACCTGGGTAGGGCAAAAGAAAAAAGAAAAAACAGAGACAAAATAATAAGGATGGGCCCTGCACCAGTGGGAGGGAGCCGTGAAGCAGTAAAGGTTTCCACACACTAGGAAGCCCCTTTGCGGGCGGAGACTGCGGGTGGCAGAGGGGGAAGCTTCGGAGACGTGGAGGACAGCACAGCCACAGGAGTGCGGAGGGCAAAGCAGAGAGATTCCCGCACAGAGGATTGGTGCCAACCAGCACTCACCAGCCCAAAAGGTTTGTCTGCTCACCCGCCGGGGCGGGCAGGGCTGGGAGCTGAGGCTCGGGCTTCAGTCGGATCACACAGAGAGAACTGGGGTTGGCGGCGTGAACACACACTGAAGGGGGCTAGTGTGCCACAGCTAGTCGGGAGGGAGTCCGGAAAAAGGTCTGGAGCTGCCGAACAGATGAGACTTCTTCTTGCCTCTTTGTTTTCTGGTGCGCGAGGAGAGGGGATTAAGAGCGCTGCTTAAAGGAGCTCCAGAGATGGACGCGAGCCACGGCTAACAGCGCGGACCCCAGAGACGGGCATGAGACGCTAAGGCTGCTGCTGCCGCCACCAAGAAGCCTGTGTGCGAGCACAGGTTACTATCCACACCCCCCTTCTGGGGAGCCTGTGCAGCCCGCCACTGCCAGGGTCCCAGGATCCAGGGACAACTTCCCCAGGAGAACGCACTGCGCGTGTCAGGCTGGTGCAACGTCACACCAGCCTCCGCTGCCGCAGGCTCGCCCCGCATCCATACCCCTCCCTGCCCCCAGCCTGAGTGAGCCAGAGCCCCCGAATCAGCGGCTCCTTTAACCCCGTCCTGTCTTAGCAAAGAACAGACGCCTTCAGGCGACCTACCCACAGAGGCAGGTCCAAATCCAAAGCTGAACCCCAGGAGCTGTGCGAACAAAGAAGAAAAAGGGAAATCTCTCCCAGCAGCCTCAGGAGCAGCAGATTAAATCTCTACAATCAACTTGATGTACCTGCATCTGTGGAATACCTGAATAGACAACGAATCATCCCAAATTGAGGAGGTGGACTTTGGGAGCAACGATATATATAAATTTTTCCGTTTTCTCTTTTTGTGAGTGTGTATGTGTACACTTCTTTGCGTGATTTCTCTGTATACCTTTGCTTTTACCATTTGTCCTAGGGTTTTGTCTCTTCGTTTTGTTTTTTTTTTTCTTTTTAGTATAGCTTTTAGTGCTTGTTATTATTGGTGGATTTGTTTTTTAGGTTTGGTTGCTCTCTTCTTTCTTTTTTTGTTACTTGTAAGTTTTTTTAATAATTATTTTTTATTTTAACAACTACTTTATTTTATTTTATTCTTTCTTTCTTTTTTTCTCCCTTTTCTTCTGAGCCATGTGGATGACAGGGTCTTGGTGCTCCGGCCAGGTGTCAGGCCTGTGCGTCTGAGGTGGGAGAGCCAAGTTCAGGACATTGGTCCACCAGAGACTTCCCGGCTCCATGTAATATCAAACGGTGAAAGTTCTCCCAGAGAGCTCCGTCTCAACGCTAAGACCCAGCTCCACTCAACAAACAGCAAGCTACAGTGCTGGCCACCCTATGCCAAACAACTAGCAAGAAAGGAACACAACCTCACCCATTGGCAGAGAGGCTACCTAAAATCACAATAAGGTCACAGGCAACCTAAAACACACCACTGGATGTGGTCCTGCCCACCAGAAAGACAAGATCCAGCCTCCACCACCAAGACACAGACACCAGTACCCTCCACCAGGAAGCCTACACAACGCACTGGACCAACCTTACCCACTGGGAGCAGACACAAAAAACAATGGGAACCTCGAAACTGCAGGCTGCAAAAAACAGACCATAAACACAGTAAGTAGAGGAAAATGAGAAGACAGAGAAACACACAGCAGATGAAGGAGCAAGGTAACAAGCCACCAGACCAAACAAATGAAAGGAAATAGGCAGTCTACCTGAAAAATCATTCAGAGTAATGATAGTAAAGATGATCCAAAATCTTGGAAATAGAATGGAGAAAATACAAGAAACGTTTAACAAGGACATACAAGAACTAAAGAGCAAAGAAACAATTATGAACAACACAATACATGAAACTTAAAATTCTCTAGAAGGAATCAATAGCAGAGTAACTGACGCAGAAGAATGGATAAGTGACCTGGAAGATAAAATAGTGGAAATAACTACTGCAGACCAGAATAAAGAAAAAAGAATGAAAAGGATTGAGGACAGTCTTACAGACCTCTGGGACAGCACTAAATGCAACAACATTCCAATTATAGGGGTCCCATAAGAAGAAGAAGAAAAAGAAAGGGACTGAGAAAATATCTGAAGTGATTATAGCTGAAAATTTCCCTAATATGGGAAAGGAAATAGTTAATAAGGTCCAGGAAGCACAGAGAGTCTCATACAGGATAAATCCAAGGAGAAACACACCAAGACACATATCAATCAAACTATCAAAAATAAAATACAAAGAAAAACTATTAAAAGCAGCAAGAGAAAAACAACAAATAACATACAAGGGAATCCCCATAAGATTAACAGCTGATCTTCCAGCAGAAACTCTGCAAGCCAAAAGGGACTGGCAGGACATATTTAAAGTGATGAAAGGGAAAAACCTACAACAAAGATTACTCTACCCAGCAAGGATCTCATTCAGATTTGATGAAGAAATTGAAAACTTTACAGGCAAGCAAAAGCTAAGACATTCAGCACCACCAAATCAGCTACACAACAAATGCTAAAGGAACTTCTCTAGGCAGGAAACAAAAAAGAAGGAAAAGACGTACAAAAACAAACGCCAAACAATTAAGAAAATGGTAAAAGGAACATACATATCAATAATTACCTTAAATGTAAATGGATTAAATGCTCCCACCAAAAGACACAGACTGGCTGAATGGATACAACAAGACCCATACATATGCTGTCTACAAGAGACCCACTTCAGACCTACAGACACATACAGACTGAAAGTGAGGGGATGGAAAAAGATATTCCATGCAAATGGAAATCAAAAGAAAGCTGCAGGAGCAATACTCATATCAGACAAAATAGACTTTAAAATAAACACTATTACAAAAGACAAAGAAGGACACTACATAATGATCAATGGATCAATCCAAGACGAAGATACAACAATTGTAAATATTTATGCACCCAACATAGGAGCACCTCAATACATAAGGCAAATGCTATCAGCCATAAAAGGGGAAATCAACAGTAACACAATCATAGTACAGGACTTTAACAACCCACTTTAACCAATGGACAGATCATCCAAAATGAAAATAAATAAGGAAACACAAGCTTTAAATGATACTTTAAACAAGATGGACTTAATTGATATTTATAGGACATGCCATCCAAAAACAACAGAATACACTTTCTTCTCAAGTGCTCATGGAACACTCTCCAGGATAGATCATACCTTGGGTCACAAATCAAGCCTTGGTAAATTTAAGAAAATTGAAATTGTATCAAGTATCTTTTCTGACCAAAACTCCATGAGACTATAAATCAATTACAGTAAAAAAATATCTGTAAAAAATACAAATACATGGAGGCTAAACAATACACTACTTAATAACAAAGAGATCACTGAAGAAATCAAATACAAAAAATACCTAGAAACAAATGACAATGAAAACACGACCACCCAAAACCTATGGGATGCAGCAAAAGCAGTTCTAAGAGGGAAGTTTATAGCAATACAATCCTACCTCAAGAAACAAGAAACATCTCAAATAAACAACCTAACATTACACCTAAAGCAATTAGAGAAAGAAGAACAAAAAAACCCTGAAGTTAGCAGAGGGAAGAAATCATAAAGATCAGATCAGAAAAATATGAAAAAGAAATGAAGGAAACAATGGCAAAGATAAATAAAACTAAAAGCGGTTCTTTGAGAAGATAAACAAAATTGATAAACCATGAGCCAGACTCATCAAGAAAAAAAGGGAGAAGACTCAAATCGACAGAAATAGAAATGAAAAAGGAGAAGTAACAACTGACACTGCAGAAATACAAAGGATCATGAGAGATTGCTACTAGCAACTACATGCCAATAAAATGGACAACCTGGAAGAAATGGACAAATTGTTAAAAAAGCACAACCTTCTGAAACTGAACCAGGAAGAAATAGAAAATATGAACAGACCAATCACAAGCACTGAAATTGAAACTGTGATTAAAAATCTTCTGAAAACAAAAGCCCAGGACCCGATGGCTTCACAGGCAAATTCTATCAAACATTTAGAGAAGAGCTAACACCTATCTTTCTCAAACTCTTCCAACATATAGCAGAGGGAGGAACACACCCCAACTCATTCTACGTGGCCACCATCACCCTGATACCAAAACCAGACAAGGATGTCACAAAGAAAGAAAACTACAGGCCAATATCACTGATGAATATAGATGCAAAAACCCTTATCAAAATACTAGCAAACAGAATTCAACAGCACATGAAAAGGATCATACACCATGATCAAGTGGGGTTTATCCCACGAATGCAAGAATTCTTCAATATAGGCAAATCATTCAACGTGATACACCAAATTGACAAACTGAAGGATAAAAACCATATGATAACCTCAATAGATGCAGAAAAAGCTTTTGACAAATTCAACACCCATTTATGATAAAAACCCTCCAGCAAGTAGGCATAGAGGGAAGTTAACTCAACGTAATAAAGGCCATATATGACAAACCCACAGCCAACATCGTTCTCAATGGTGAAAAACTGAAACCATTTCCACTAAGATCAGGAACAAGACAAGGTTGCCCACTCTCACCACTATTATTCAACATATTTTTGGAATTTTTAGCCACAGCAATCAGAGAACAAAAAGAAATAAAAGTAACCCAAATCAGAAAAGAAGAAGTAAAGCTGTCACTGTTTGCAGATGACATGATACTATACATAGAGAATCCTAAAGATGCTACCAGAAAGCTAGTAAAGCTAATCAATGAATTTGGTAAAGTAGCAGGATACAAAACTAATGAACAGAAATCTCTTGCATTCGTATACACTAGTGGTGAAAAATCTGAAAGAGAAATTAAGGAAACACTCCCATTTACCACTGCAACAAAAAGAATAAAATACCTAGGAATAAATCTACCTAAGGAGACAAAAGATCTGTGTGCAGAAAATTATAAGACACTGATGAAAGAAATTAAAGATGATTCAAACAGATGGAGAGATATACCATGTTCTTGGATTGGAAGAATCAACATTGTGAAAATGACTCTACTACCCAACTCAATCTACAGATTCAATGCAATCCTTATCAAACTACCAATGGCATTTTTCACAGCAAGAGAACAAAAAATTTCACAATTTGTATGGAAACAAAAAAGACCCCGAATAGCTAAAGCAATCTTGAGAAAGAAAAACGGAGCTGGAGAAATCAGAGTCTTTGACTCTAGACTATACTGCAAAGCTACAGTAATCAAGACAGTATGGTACTGGCACAAAAACAGAAATAGAGATCAATGGAACAGGATAGAAATCCCAGATGTAAACCCACGCATGTACGGTCACCTTATTTTTGATAAAGGAGGCAAGAATATACAATGGAGAAAAGGCAGCCTCTTCAATAAGTGGTGCTGGGAAAACTGCACAGCTACATGTGAAACAAAGAAATTAGAACACTCCCTAACACCATACACAAAATTAAACTCAAAATGGATTAAAGACCTAAATGTAAGGCCCAACACTATAAAACTCTTAGAGGAAAACATAGGCAGAACACTCTATTACATAAATCACAGCAAGATCCTTTTTTGACCCACCTCCTAGAGAAATGGAAATAAAAACACAAATAAACAAATGGGACCTAATGAAACTTAAAAGCATTTGCACAGCAAAGGAAACCAGAAACAAGACAAAAAGACAAGCATCAGAATGGGAGAAAATATTTGCAAATGAAGCAACAGGCAAAGTATTAATCTCCAAAATTTACAAGCAGCTCAATATCAAGAAAACAAACAACCCAATCAAAAAATGGGCAGAAGGGCTTCCCTGGTGGCACAGTGGTTGAGAGTCCGCTTGCCAATGCAGGGGATACGGGTTCGTGCCCCGGTCCGGGAAGATCCCACATGCCACGGAGCAGCTAGGACCGTGAGCCATGGCTGCTGAGCCTGCGCGTCCAGAACCTGTTGCTCTGCAACGGGAGAGGCCACAACAGTTAGACGCCCGCATATTGCGAAAAAAAAAAAATGGGCAGAAGACCTAAATAGAAATTTCTCCAAAGAAGATATATAGACAGCCGACAAACACATGAAAGAATGCGCAACATCACTAATCATTAGAGAAATGCAAATCAAAACTACAATAAGGTATCACGTCACACCAGTCAGAATTGACATCAAAAAATCTACAAACAGTAAATGCTGGAGTGGGTGTGGAGAAAAGGGAACCCTCTTGCACTGTTGGTGGGAATGTAAATTGATACAGCCACTATGGAGAACAGTATGGAGGTTTCTTAAAAATGTAAAAATAGAACTACCATACAACCTAGCAATCCCACTACTGGGCATATACCCTGAGAAAGCCATAATTCAAAAAGAGTCATGTACCACAATGTTTATTGCAGCTCTATTTACAATAGCCAGGACATGGAAGCAACCTAAGTGTCCATCAACAGATGAATGGATAAAGAAGATGTGGCACATACATATAGTGGAATATTACTCAGCCATAAAAAGAAACAAAATTGAGTTATTTGTAGTGAGGTGGATGGACCCAGAGTCAGTCATACAGAGTGAAGTAAGTCAGAAAGAGAAAAACAAATACCATATGCTAACACATATACTTGGAATCTAAAAAAAAATGGTTCTGAAGAACCTAGGGGCAGGACATGAATAAAGACACAGACGTAGAGAATGGACTTAAGGACACGGGGAGGGGGAAGGGTAAGCTGGGACGAAGTGAGAGAGTGGCATGGACATATATATACTACCAAATGTAAAATAGATAGCTAGTGGGAAGCAGCCGCAGAGCACACACAGGGCGATCAGCTAGGTGCTTCGTGACCACCTAGAGGGGTGGGATAGGGAGAGTGGGAGGGAGACACAAGAGGGAGGAGATATGGGGATACATGTATATGTATAGCTGATTCACTTTGTTACAAAGCAGAAACTAACACACGATTGTAAAGCCATTATACTCCAATAAAGACGTTAAGATAAAACCAGAAACATACTAGTTAAAAACACAGTAAGAAAAAACAAAGTGTTTTTGTCCATCAAGGAATAAAACTATAGTTATTAATCTCACTTGTGTTTAATAAAAGATTGTATTTTATTTTATATGCTTTTAAAAATTAATATTAATAAAGCAAACACAGACAATGACATTTGCCCAAATTAATCCAACTTGTTATAATCAATGCTTAAACTTTTGTTTTGTTCCTTTGAGGTGCTTTGCTGCTTTGATTTCTTTCTATAAGACACCTCCTCAGGTTGTTACTGACAACCCACAGCCCGTGATGGTAAACTTTGCTTTTAAAATTCTCACCCTGCTGTGTGTTTCTGGCCCCTGCTGTAAGTACACACTATACGAAATGAAACTTTCCTCCTTCTTCTTACCAGCTACCTTACTCTGATCTGAAAGAGAAATACTTCATTGTATCTCTTAGGCATTTTTTAGTGCAGCAAGAAAGTGGAATGCATATCAAATAGATAATTCCAATGCTAATAATAGGAGCATGCATTTGTAGATTTTTTTTCAAAAGATACTGAAACCAGAGAGAGGAATAACAAAAATGTTTTTTTGCTCTGCACTTTGAGCTGGTCAAAATCTAGAAATCTAGAAAAAAAAGTAATTTCTGACAAGCAAAAGCCTCGACTTCTTCCCTATTCGATGCTTCGTAAGAGATATGCAATTAAAGTAACACAGAAACTGCTGAGGTTAGGTCATTTTTTTTTCCTATACCAAATATAAAAGCTTAATTATTTCCGAATGTTTATTCATGTTTTCCTATCAGCAGAATTATTCACTCCTCAGTGCCTTCACTAAAAACAGATAAACTTTAATTGTTCTCATTTCTTTGAAAGGAAATTGAAGCATTATCTCCTTTACAAAAATGGGAGCACTAAAACCATGAAGTTAAGTAAGTTTCTCTAAAAAACACTTTATTAGTGCCCTAGATCCTTGGTTTCATACGAAAATATTAATTGATAAAAATTATGTATTGAGTACCTATTAATGGAAGTTATTACATTAGGTGATAAAGAAGATACAAACAAGTATGAGAATTTTGCACATAATTGATCTGGTCAAATAGGATAGGAAAAAAGTTAGCATATGATATCAAATTGGTAATAGTGATATCAAGTGCATATAATAAAAATTCATAGGAAAGAGTTTGTTGGTAACCAGCCTTAACACAGAAGATGAAAACGAGTGAGTTTTGAAGAATTCACATAGAAAGGGAGAAGGAATTCCAGAAAAAAAAAAATAATGTAAATAGTGTCAGGAGCAAAGTTTCTCTGTAGTACAGTGTCTTGTGCAGACATTATGAGTAAGTTATGATGCATGCCTTGAGTTTATGCTTAGTACACAATGTACACATTAGGACAGAATAAATATAAGAGTCTCTGAATATCAGTTAAATACACTCATATCATCATTGCTATACTGAATGTTGTATCTCCCCAAGATTCATATGTAGACACTTAATCCCCAGTGGGATGGTTTTAGGAAGTAAGGTCTTTGGGAGGTGATTAGGTCATGAGGCTGGTGCCCTTATGAATGGGATAGATGTCCTTACAAGAGAGACCCCAGAGCTCCATTACCCTTTCCACCATACGAGTACATAACGAGAAAAAAAAAAAAGTCTGTCTATGAACCAGGAGGAAGATTCTCACCAGACACTGAATCTGTCAGTGGCTTGATCTTGGACTTCCCAGTCTGCAGAACTCTGAGACATAAATTTCTGTTGTTTATAAGCCACCCAGTCTGTGGTATTCTGCTACATTTTTAGCCTGAACTAAGACAACCATGTAGAATATTAAATGCCATTGAGTTTGGGTTTTTTTTAACATCTTTATTGGAGTATAATTGCTTTACAGGGGTGTGTTATAGTTTCTGCTTTATAACAAAGTGAATCAGCTATACATAAACATATATTCCCATATCTCCTCCCTCTTGCATCTCCCTCCCACCCTCCCTATCCACTGAGTTTTGATAAAGGGTAATATAATGAACACACTATTTTAGAAAGTTAAACCTAAGTGAGTAAACAATAATAGCTAGTATTTGCTGAGACCTTGCTATGGATTAATTATTTTGCTAAAATCTTTCCATAAATAATTGCAAAAGCAATTTTTAAAAAATATATAAAATCACAATGCAAATTAAGCATTGGTTCTTAGATGACTTTTTCAATATTAAAAGACTGAATATACAGATGAGCAATGCCAGACCCTATATGGCAAGAGACTTCTGATCACACAGGAAGTCCTAGAAGCCAAGCCACAGGTTCTGCAACAATCAGGCCAAACAGCCAAACCTCTGCAGCTGCTGATCCAGAATAGTCAGGGCTTAACCAACAATCCACAAGTGATTTTTCTTTTCCCCTGCTTCCAACTGAGGACCAACGAGAGAAAGCTAAATATGCTCCCAAACCAACCACATACACTGCTCAGCTGCTACTTAGGCTGCCTCCAATGTTCCCTTGCCAATAACCTCCCGTCAGAAACCTCCCCTTTCTCCGTAAAGCTTTCCCATGTGCCTGACTGCCTCAGCATCACTGCCATGTGCAGGTGATGATGACTTGATGCCCTGTGCAAACATCCTCCACTGGTTCTCACTGGAGTGGTCCTCATTCATTTCTAGAGTGTGCAACGGGTAAAGATTTCCAGGGGCAAATATAGAAATATGTATCACATCCCTGAAAATGGGTATAAACTTTAATCAATTTGTCTAATTCAGGGAATTCATCCTCAAGAAATTAATACAAAAAACCAGAAAAATCTATATGAATATTCCTTGCAGCATTATTTATAATATTGAAAAACGTAGAGCCCATCTGTCTAAAAATAGGTGTTTGGCTGAAAAAATTGTGATAAACAACAGAATAAAATAACATGTAGTCATTAAAAGTATGTAGTAGAGGAGTATTTATAGACGTGAGAAGCTTTCCTCAGTGTTGTTTTTTTTTTTTTTGCGGTACGCGGGCCTCTCACTGTTGTGGCCTCTCCCGTTGCGGAGCACAGGCTCCGGACGCGCAGGCTCAGCAGCCATGGCTCACGGGCCCAGCCGCTCCGCGGCATGTGGGATCTTCCCGGACCGGGGCAAGAACCCGTGTCCCCTGCATCGGCAGGCGGACTCTCAACCACTGCGCCACCAGGGAAGCCCCCTCAGTGTGTTCTGAGGTGAAATGAAAACAAGTTATATACAGTATGAACAGCACTATCCTATTATTTTTTAAATCTACCTGCAGTGATTTCTCCTAGATGCTTTAGGCTAAGTACGGTTCATATTTTCTTCATTGTATAAATCTATATATTTGATGGTCATTATAAGGAAAAAATTAATATTTTATCTAATTATAAGAACAAAAAAATGCTACCCTGTTTGGTCCAACCAATTCACCATTTGTAATGGTAACATTATATGTGCTTTATTTTGATGACATCTGCCTCAAAATGTTAAAATAGATTAATAATTATAGAAAGGAAAAAAAAATAAATCAATGAAAACAGGCTCTGTTCTCTCAGGCTATTCTATTTGAATCAAATAAACCAAAGAAAACAGCAAAAATATTAGATAAATATAAAAACAATAAACTTCTTAATAGCACCACAGAACTGAAAAGATAGTAAGAAATTACTGAGGTAAGTTAAATTGTAAATTATATCCCTATTCTTCAACTCCAAGTGTATCCACCCCTTTGTCACACGGCAACCCTGGACCAATGCCACGCTGGCAAGCATGCTCTAAGCAGGAGCTTGAAAGGTGCTTACGGCTTTGGATTTTCTCACTTGTATTGGAACTGGGGCCATCATCAGTTAGATCTCTTGAACCATACCTTGCTTAATAAATAATAACCTGAAACCACCTTCACTGACCAAGCTTGCTTTAATTGTTCCTGTTAATTGCATACCTTCTAAGCTTCACGAAGACTCCTTAGCAGCTCCCTACAGACAACTCCTCTGAGCTATGGGGCACTATAGTAACAGTTACTTAAATACGTTTTTAGGAAGCTGGAGTCAGCTCTTGTTCAGTTCAGGTCCCTGCTGGTTAAGACTAGTTGGGATGGACACCAACCCTCCAGCTGTCAGAGGGTCCAAAACTCCACCCTCAGATCATCCTAATGCTGCCATTTTCTGAACATGCATAAAATAAAGAAGCATGTAACTCAGATATGCTGCACAGAACACCAATTACTTCACCTTTTTCTTACCTCCAATCACCTTCCCCACACCTCAGACCACCCTGTTTCTGTATCACGTAAATATCCTGGGCCTCTTACCTTCAGGGAGGTGCATCTGAGATGTTCTCCCAACCTCTCTTGGCTGCCTCGTGAATAAAGCTTTTCTCTGCTGCAAACCTTGGTGTCTCAGTGTTTGGCTTGCACACCAGGCAGAGCAACCTGGTTCAGTAGCAATACCTTCTGTGGTAGCCACGAGGGACACACCCAGGCCCGTCCTGTACAGTCCCAGGCAGAGGATGAGAGCCATGAGTAACAGCATCAAATCACCCCAGTCCTGCCAGCTGACCCCACGCAACTGAACAAACCCCAGCAAGATCCTCGGAGCCGCCTAGCTGACCACCCCAGCTACGTGAGCAATATGTGCCTATTTTTATATATCACTGAAGTACTGTGATTGTTTGTTACACAGCATTATTACAGGAATAGAGAACAGATATCTAAGCCCAAGTCCAATACAGAACAGAGAGCCCAGAAATAAACCTACACACTTAAGGTCATTAATCTTTGACAAAGGAAGCAAGAAAATACAATGAAGAAAAGACAAAGACAGTCTTTTCAACAAGTGGTATTAGGAAAACTGGACAGCTACGTGTAAATGAATGAGATTAGAACACTCCTTCACACCATATTAAAAAAAAAAAAAAAAAAGCTCAAAATGGATTGAAGACCAAAAACTCCCAGAAGAAAACATAGGCAGAACATTCTTTGACATAAATCGTAGCAGTATTTTTTTGATCTGTATCCTAAGGCAAAAGAAACAAAAGCAAAAATACACAAATAGGACCTAATTAAACTTAGAAGTTTTTGCATAGCAAAGGAAACCAATGACAAAATGAAAGACAACCTACTGAATGGGAGAAAATGTTTGCAAATGATATGACCAGTAAAGGGTTAATATCCAAAATATAGAAACAGCTCATAAAACTCAATGTCAAAATAACAAACAAAAAAACCTGATTAAAAAAATGGGCAGAAGACCTGAACATATATTTTTCAAAAGAGGATTACACATGGTCAACAGGCAAATAAATAAATACTCAGCGCTGCTAATTATCAGATAATTGTAAATCAAAACCACAATGAGATATCACCTCACACCTGTTAGAATGGCTACCATCAAAATGTCTACAAGTAATAAATGCTGGAGAGGATGTGGAGAAAGGGGAGCCCTCCTACACTGTTGATGGGAATGTAAATTGGTGCAGCCACTGTGGAAAACAGTATGGAGATTTCTCAAAAAACTGAAAATAGAACTACCATATGATCCAGCAATCCCATTCCTAGGTATATATTTGAAGTAAATGAAAACACTAATTCAAAAAGATACACCATTGTTCACAGAAGCATTATATACAATACCCAAGATATAGAAGCAACCCCACTGTCCATTAACAGATGAATGGATAAAGAAAATGTGGTAAATATACAATGGAATATTAGCCATAAAAACGAATAAAATTCTGCCATTTGCAACAGTGTGGATGGACCTAGAGGGTATTATGCTTAGTGAAATAAGACAGAAAAAGACAAATTATGTCATCACTTATATGTGGAATATAAAAAAAAATAAAACTATGAATGTATACAAAGCAGAAACACACAGATATCAAGAACAAATTTAGTGGTTACCAGTGGAAAGCGGGAAGGGCGGGGAGGTGCAAGATAAGGGTATGAGATTAAGAGATACAAACTACTACGTATAAAATAAATAAACCACAAGGATGTATTGTATAGCAGAGGGAAATATAGCCATTATTTTGTAGTAACTTTAAATGGAGTATAATCTATAAAAATATATTGAATCACTATGTTGTACACCTGAAACTAATGTAATATTGTAAATCAACTAAACTTCAATAAAAAATAAAATCTAAGTGACAGTTGGAACTCAGATGATTAATTGGACCCATAACTCCATTTTGTCCTGAGGGTATTTGCCAAATTGAATGAATTTATGCTTTTTTTGTATGTATATATTGCAATATGATTACCACAATGAGGATAGTTAACACATTCATAACCTCATGTACTTTTTTTGTGTGTATTGTGAAAACTTTAAATCTACTCTCTTAACAACTTTCAAAATACAGTAATATTAACTATAGTCATTGTGCTGTATATGCTTTTATTTTGCTGTATTTACAGGGATTGGGAGAGACCAGCGTGTGCCCCAAGGTAGGGGTGCAGTCTAAGAGGCCATCTCCCTGTCGTAGTGACTGAGGTGTTTGAAAGAGGAAGATCAAATATCTTTTTGACAAAAGACACCTTTTGTCTTAGGACTCAAAGAATCCCAACAATTTTCCAAAAAAATAATAACAATAATAGCAATAATAGGCAGCTCACAAGAAAAAAAAGAGTTAAGTACATTAGGAAATAAGAAACCATGGACAAAACCTATAAGAAACAAAGAGCAAGAAAGGACTTGGAAATACATTAGATAGTAGAATTCAAAGAAAACTATGCTTACTGTGGTCCAAGAAATAAAAGACAATATTTAAATTAATACCAGTTAATAGCAAACTATGAGAAATAACCTAGTCTTTCTGCAAAAGAATTATATATGACTTTTAGAAACAAATACTATAGCTGAAGTTAAAAATTCAAGGACTAGCTTATGAGCACATTAGACATGACTATTTTACTTTCTTCGTTAAGAAATGTTTTTGGTATATTTCTGGGTCTAAGATTCTGTGTTGATGCTCAGAAATCACATTTACAATCCCACCAACAGTATATCAGTCTGTTTTTCCAAAACCCTTGCCAATTTTATAGACAGTAATTTGTATCCCATTATTACTTTAGTTTGCATTTCTTTTATTTTAAAAATAAAGGTTTGAGCATTTTTTTAATCCACTTATGGCCTTTTTCATATCTTCCTCTGTAAGGTGCTTATTGATATTTTGTCTCTGTTCCTATTGAATTATGTACTTGCTTCTTATTCCACTGTAAAATATATTTTATATTACGACATTAACATTCTGTGTTTTACATATGGCAACTATTTTCCCCTTGTTCATTCTTTGTCAAAAAATGGTTCTACTGTTTCAGGAAGACCACTATTCTAAGAAACACAGGGGAAAAATCAGTGAACCAAAGAGAAGTTTGTATTTTCAGCCAAATGGAAAATGGAAATCAGATGATCACAATGATTATACTTCTTCACCATAAAGTAATCAACAATTGTAGTGATTGCCAAATCCAGTAATTTTATAGAAATTCTATTCTTTATACTGTTAATAAATATGTTTAATTTTTATTGTAATATATTTGTCTAGACAGCATGTCTTTTTATTATTAGTAGAGTTCTTTATGAAATGGATACCTAAGAAAATATTACCAGAACTGTGAATAAACCTGGGGCCTCATATAACTTCTAATTTAATAAAACAGTAAGAGTTTCCAACATAGAAATTCGATGAATCTTCTAGTTTAGAAGCTTTGGTAATTATTTATACTCATTTATAAAAGGATTAGTGTGTTTTTTCTTTTTGGTAAATTTTATCTACTTTTCTATGTCTATTCATCTACTTTGCAGTAGTCATAATTTGACCATTTTCAAAATAAAATAAAATTTTACAACGCAATTTACACATTTTACAACACAATACTAAAAGAAGTATTTACTTGCATTTTAAGTTGCATATCTTTCCATAATATTAATATTACAAATGTATTATGGAAAGAGTGAATAATGTTATACACAATACATTAGTACCAGTGTGGTTGTCTATTACATTGGTAGTTCATGATGAGTCACTGCTTAGTATTTATGCCTTACTGAAATCAAATTCTCTTGATTTGGGGCTCTCCCTGTGGCTCGTTTTAATTAATAAAATACAGTTAAATTGACAATGTGCAATTCTCACCCTAAGCCTTAAGATGCCCTTATAGCTTCTGCTTTTGTGGTCTGGGGAGCTCAATGACACCAAGTGAGTACTTTGGCTATCTGGCTGAAGAGGCCATTCGGATATGACACATAAGAGAAGAAGAGGTCCTCAGACTATGTGGAGTAAGACAGATTCCTAGGCTTTCTGGCATCGGAGCTGAGCCCAGGCCTTAGCTAACACGCCAACTGATTTTAATCACATGACTGACCACTGGCAGGATCAGCAGAAGCATCCAGCTGAACCCTGAGCAAGTTGCAAAATCATGAACACAGCAGTTAATTTATTTAAGCTAATAAATTTTGGAGTGTGGTTGGTTATGCATGATAGATAAAATCTTTATTGTATTTCCGAATATCCAATTACATGTTTTTATTGTATTCTCATTATTTCAAAAATGAGGGAGGGGAAGGTTGAGGGAGAGAACGGAGCATAGATTTTCACAAGAAGAAATTCTTGAGTCATATATTATATAAACCTTTCCACAGACTCTCTTCCTTCATTTATCTTTAGGGAACCACAAACTTCTACTAAGGCTTATTCTCCATTATCTTTCATTGACTTCAAAGACTCTTACTTAATAGTAATCTATTATATATTGTTCTGTTTTATTTTGATAACGGTGAAATGTACATTCTTGCAACACATTAGCAGAAGAGTCCAAAGTAAATGATATAAGTTCATTTGTTTAGATTCCACATATAAGCAATATATATTTGTCTTTTTCTGTCTTACTTCCCTTAGTACGATAATCTCTAGGTCCATCCATGCTGCTGCAAATGGCATTATTTCATTCTTTTTAATGGCTGAGCAATACTCCATCATATATATGTACCACATTTTCTTTCTCCATTCACCTGTCCATGGACATTTAGGTTGCTTCCATGTCTTGGGTATTGTAAACAGTGCTGCAGTGACCATTGGGGTGCATGTATCCTTTCAAACCATAGTTTTCTCCAGATATATACCCAAGAGTGAGATTGCTGGATCATATGGTAGCTCTATTTTTAGTTTTTTCAGGAACCTCCATACTGTTCTCCATAGTAGCTGTATCAATTTACATTCCCACCAACAGTGCAGGAGGGCTCCCTTTTCCCAACACTCTCTCCAGCATTTACTCTTTGTAGACTTTTTGATGATGGCCCTTATGACTGGTGTGAGGTGATATCTCATAGTTTTGATTTGCATGTCTCTAATAATTAGCGATGTCGAGCATCTTTTCATGTGCCTCTTGGCCATCTGTATGTCTTTTTTTGTAGAAATGTCTATTTAGGTCTTCTGCCCATTTTTTGATTGGGTTGTTTGTTTTTCAATATTGAGCTGCATGAGCTGTTTGAAAATTTTAGAGATTAATCCCTTGTTAGTTGCATCGTTTGCAAATATTTTATCCCATTCTGTGGTTTGTCTTTTCATTTTGTTTATGGTTTCCTTTGCTGTGCAATAGCTTTACAGTTTAATTACCTCCCATTTGTTGATTTTTGCTTTTATTTTCATTCTTCTAGGAGATGGATCAAAAGATATTGCTGTGATTTTTGTCACAGAGTGTTCTGCCTATGTTTTCCTCTAAGAGTTTTATAGTATCCGGTCATACATTTAGGTCTTTAATCCCTTTTGAGTTTATTTTTGTGTGGGGTTAGAGAATGCTTTAATTTCATTCTTTTACATGTAGCTGTCCAGTTTTCCCAGCACCACTTATTGAAAAGACTGCCTTTTTTCCATGGTACAGTCTTGCCTCCTTTATCGGAGATTAATTGACCATAGGTGCGTGGGTTTATTTCTGGGCTTTCTATCTGGTTTCATTGAACTATATTTCTGTTTTTGTGCCAATACCATACAGAAGCAGACTCACAGACATAGAAAACAAACTTATGGTTACCAAAGGGGAAAGGCGTGGGCGAGGGATAAATTGGGAGTTTGGGATTCACATATACACACAACTATTTTTTAAATAGATAACCAAGGACCTACTGTGTAGCACAGGCAGCTCTGCTCAATATTCTGTAATAATCTAAATGGGAAAAGAATTTGAAAAAAGAATAGATACATGTATATGTATAACTGAATCACTTTGCTGTACACCTGAAACTAACACAACACTGTAAATCAACTATAGTCCAATATAAAATAAAAATTTAGAAAGTAAAAGATATAAATATTTCAAAAGCATGAAAAACATAGAATTCCCTAATTTTCTGGAGATTTATAAATGAAATTTGCAGTTACTTTCAAAACCAAGGCAACTCTAAAAGTTACTGAACAAAAGTCAAACCAGTTATTACTGGACAAAGGTCAAACCAGTTATATCTAATTTTGCACATCACGATTTAAGAAAGACACACTAGATAAATTCTTGAAGTTGAGAGATATTATTTACATATTAAACTGTTGAAATCAGGAATGTTATTGATTCAGAAGAGCACACAAATATAATTATGCTAGCAGATTTTGTTCACTGATTTTATTTAAGTTTTTTATGGAAAATGATACTGTTTTAATATGTAAGCACTTTTTGGCATAACTTAGCAAAGAAAGATTTTTGTAAAATAATAAGAACTGTTCTGACATGTCCCTAAATGAAAAATAATACTTAAAACTTTTCCTTGCTCTTCTCAGAATCCTAGGATCTCCAGGGGTGTACAGAGATTTAAACATATTCTGTGAGTTCTCCTCTACTCATCACTTAACAGCACAGCAATCTGTCTCTTCTTAGTTTTGTGACAAAAGGGAAAAAATGCCTTTCCTGTAGGCAAGGTTTCCTAGCTTGATTTGGAAGTTATGAAAACACAAATACACACACACACACACACACACACACACACACACACACACACGAATGCAGACTCCAGATCTTGGGTCCTTCTCTGTCCTCATGAGCGCCTGGGAAATCTGGTAACTAGACCTTTACCTACGGACATGTTTAACCTTTGGTTTTTCCCATTATGGTTGCATTTTATCCACGGCTCTACTAAAGCCATACTAGAGTAACAGTCAACTTGACTAAAACAAGCGAATGAAGACATCATCTAATAAGGAAACTGTCTCATGCCTTCTGGCTGGTAAGTGTACATAGGCTTGCTCACTCTGTCCTGTGCATGTCATCCTGTCTACCTCATCAGCAGAGCAGAGCAAGTTATTCATGTATCAGTGTTTTCCAAGTTATGGCAACAGCCCCAGGAGACTACTTTCCCCAAAGCTTCCTCCTCCCCCTATATGCATATGCATATTCCCTGTAAATGTCAAATTCTCCAAAGAACACAAGTTTGCTTTTCTCCAGTGAAGCCTGGCTTCTCATTTCACCTTCAGCCTTCAAGAGTTTCTCTTTTTCACAAGGTATGAAATTATGTATTAACGAAGTAAATTTTCCTCAAGAACACCAGGAACAGATGCTATATTTCTTATTGCCATCAGTTTAAATATATTAATTTACAGACCCCATTGCTTTTTAACAAAAAATCTGCAGAATAAGAAGTGAAGCAACAGATGAAAGACCTTTACAGTAATTCTTATCTGTGCCCTCCCCCCCAATTTGGTCTTCAATATGTCTTTGAATTTGTTTACAATATAGAAGATGCCAATTTTACAGGGAATTTTCAAAGAAAAAGCAGAAAGGGATAGTAAAAATTTCACTTCGTTAAAAAGCTTCACACATTTCCTAGAAAGCAAACATGCAAACACTATCTATACTTTAACCTAGATAATTATTTTGAGGCCATTCTACAAAAAAAAAAAATCAAGTAACTGGGCATCACATTATTACTTTCATTTGTTTAGAGTAATGGCAAAGAAATGTCTGTGCTAAAAATAGACCAATTCATAAATTGTATCTCATTTTCAAACCCATGAAGCAAGCAATGTGATCGTTTCTGAAATGAGCCAAATTCAGTGCCTTCATCCTGATTTGCAATCCATTTTAAGCAGAGGAGAAACAGGACTGTAATGAAGCACATCCTCACAGATCACTGCTACAAATCAGCACCAGCCGTGTGGAATACTTAAATTAGAATCCACATTAAAAACTCATGTTGCCATTATTCTACCCTGAATCTCAAGTCTCAAAGCCCTTCTTACATGTTGAGATTTCTTTTTTCCTATATTTCACTAGAAAAGATAAGTAAATGGTGGCTTTGAAGGGAAGGTCTCCCATTTACTATACTTCTGGCCTTCCTTCCCCTCACTTGGAGCACGTGGCATTTTACCTATACTCTGAGGGGACAAATGACGTCACCAATGTGATGCTTCCACTGCCTCTGCTCAGAAAACTGAAGGAAAGGAGGAGCTCAGGTGGGTAAGAGATGAGAAATAGTCAAATGAGGTCGGATGCAGCTGAAAGTTTTGTGGTTTTGGTTCCCTTCCTTCCTCCCTCCCTCCCTCCCTCCCTCCCTTCCTCCCTTCCTTCCTTCCTTCGTTTCTTTTTGCAATAATCTGGCTTTCTCTTGGACCGAATGCCATAAAAAATTAAATCGATATGCCGACGATTCATGTTGGCACGTGCTAAAGGGGCACTTTAGGGGCGAGTGCTGGTGTGATGGCTCCATTCCCGGCTCATACAGGGGCAAAATGGAATCGGTACCAAGGGCATGAGGGCAGCGACAACAGCCAGGCAAAGGAAATGCCCTGCTTTTATGCAGAAAACAGTATAGATGCAAGAGTCAAACAGATTATTCCAAAAAGAATACACTTTGTTTTTTAATGGAGTGAACTGCACAGCATTCCCCCAAGTCTAAGCTGCATCCGATGATCTGGTACAAAAAGGCACTTGGTTAGATCCCTAAGGAAACAAAACCAAAGTGAGCAAATGTTTCTGGTGGCCTTATTGAATTCTAGCACCACCTAATTCTGCTTCAGTCAGTCACATTTTTAAAAATCTGATTCCACATTTTCACAGAAGAATAGACCTAAAAGGACCCCTATGACTAATTTCCCACACTATGATATAAAACATAAAGGTACAAAAACAGAAAAAAATATAGAAATGATTTGTAGTACATTTAATTTCTATTTCCATTAGCCATACTTCTTTCAGATTATTTTAACCTAGGGATGTGATTTTTTTTTTAACACGTTTTAGCATCTATGGTGTATTCTCCATTACCCTCTCATAGCAAAATATCTCTGACTTAGCAAAGGGGCTGCTAAAGGGAGCATTTATCATTTACTAAGGACTATGTTAGACAATTGGGTATAAGCTTATCTCGTTGCACCATCACTGCATCATCAGGGAGCTGTGATTTATCCCATTTCACAGGTAAAGAAACTAAGGATAATAAAATAAGGATAAATTAGCTTCCGTCATACAGCCAGCAAGTTGAAATTATGTTCTCTCTTATCTAATTTTCTAGGACAAAAAATTTCTGTTTTAGAGATGCTGAACTTGCATTAGTAACTGTAATTTGTTATAATTTATTTAAGGTATGAAATCATGGATTATTATTTATTATTTTTCCCAGCTATACCAATTCAGTTCTTGGCTATAAAGGTATACAATAAATATTTGGTGAATTAAATTGAATTGAATTTCCATACTTTAGATAAGGCACATTTTAGATACCTTATCTTTAAGATGAAGTATTTAAATAAGGAAGAGAGAAGAATTTCCATACTTTAGATAAGAAATACTTTCTTAATTTGGAGAATAACTTAATTATACAAATGCAATAGCTGTTGCAGAAGCTTATTAAAATAAGCAATTATTATTTGCTATTCTAAGCTAGTATTTTACATAAGTCATAAATTTGCCAGCTTCCAAGATTAAGTGTTTATAATTTGCTCTTCTAGTGTTTTATATGAATTATAGATTTGCAGACTTCCAAAATTCAAGTAAGAAATACTTCAAAGTGAGCACCACTTTATCACTGTTTTAATTGGGAGATGTGTTTGTATTTCACAGCTTTTTACTCTAAGATTCAGTTCTTTAGCTATATTGCTTGAACCATTATGAATGTCAAAGAAACAAACCTCAGTGATGATTTTATGAGAATATATAAAATGAAGCAATGCTTCTGCGACAGTAAAAAGGTTAATGATGATTTTTTTAACAAATGAATCAAATATTTATACTTTATATTTTATTGAAGGAATTCACTTATTAATAAGACCACAGAGCCCACAGAAGATCTTTCTTTATGCTGTCACTGGCCACGCCTCCTATTGCGTAATTACATAATCTTAACCTAGGGACCATTTACTAAGTTTTCTCTCCATTTCTCCTTTTAATATACTTCTTTCATCTACAAAATCTAATTTGACATATCCAAAAATACAGGATTATTTTTCCAGCAATTGAAATGTTTTCCACGTAGTGGATCTATTATTTGAGGTAGAGAAAAATTTGTATGTCACAATTCTATTTATATAAGTCTTCATATCAATCTAAGATATACTTTGATTTCTAATTTATTTAAAATCCCTAATAGGCCAAAAATATTAGTTTTATGAGATTTTTTTGAGGCAATAAATTGCCAAGGTTTACTCCAAGTTAAATTTGCTGTTACATAAAGAGATTTTCAATGCTTTCAAAACCATGTGTTATAGGAGAATCTCTTGTTTATCTCACTATGTACAGGGCCATAATGGAGCTAAGATTAAAAAAACAAAATTCTGAATATCCAGATCCAAGAGGATGATATTCTTCAACCCAATAGTACAAAGTCATAATAATAACAAGTCACATTATGCTCTCAACAGAGCACTTTACCTTTTAAACACATCCTACTGTCATTTCATTTGCCAAATTCCGAATGACATTAAGGAACAGACTAAAGAAAGAATATTGTAATTTAAGAGCTTTTGTGCATTAAAAATAATACATAGTTATCAAGAATAAGACTCCTGGGCACTTAAAAAGAAGTTATTACAACTTTCTCAAAGGCAAATGCCATTGATTTTTTTCTTCTTTATATCTGCAACAATTCTGTATTGCAATTCTTTTTTTCTTTTTAACATCTTTATTGGAGTATAATTGCTTTACATTGTTGTGTTAGTTTCTGCTGTATAACAAAGTGAATCAGCTATACGTATTCATATATCCCCATATCCCTTCCCTCCTGTGTCTCCCTCCCACCCTTGTCTTGGTGCATGAAAATCATTTCTATTATGAAGGATAATTATGATTATGCATTCCTCACCACTTTTCTGGGTAAGAGTGAGATGAGAGGATAAAATGGGAACAAGGTAAATATTGAACTGTGAAAAAAAATCTTGCCAAACATCCTTGTTCTACGAGTTACAGAAAAAGTATTGTATGGGAATGAGTTATTGTATTTTTACAAGGAATTGATGACTTTGGTTAATAAATATAACTAAAAAGAAGGATAAAACAATTAAGAATAAATGATATGCCTTCTGGAAATACAATCTTCCAAAATAATGTTTGGCTGGTTCACTTTAAATCTTGGGATTTATAATATTATTAAAGGCTGAACACCCCTAGCCCTAAAGGATGAAAATTTACTTTTCTTTTTCTAAATATGCTTCAGATTTACAAGTGTTGGTTAGGTTTGACACACCAAGGCACACTTTTATTTCCTGTAGCTAAGACCACTATATAATTTTTATGAATACTGGCTAAAAATATACATTTGCCATGGAGGTGTATCATGGACCTTTATCAAACAATTATCACTTGAAAAACATGCTGTACTATGATTCTTCTGAACTAAACTTTTGTTTCAAGACATGAAGCCATTTTTTAACTAATATATAGATGGCCAACAATAAACTTAGATTCTTAATGAATATAATACATTTCACATTTAGTCATGCAAAGTTCAACATGCTTTACCACTGTAAATACCAGTTATTAAGATTGATGTTCATTCAGTGTTAATTGCGTATTGCATATTATCTCACTGAACTCTTTCATCTACCCAGTCTACAGATTAAGAACCCAAGTGTTTGGATTAGCAACCACATAGCTAAAAAGAGGCAGAGTTGATATTCAAGTGCAGAAGAATTTATACTCTGTTTTTCATCGGTAAAGCACACAGCACTTTTTTTTTAAGGAACTGACAGATGTTAACTGAAAGTACTAATTAAAAATGTCAATTATCATCAAGAACTCAAAATAATCTCTGTTAATGATTTGCCATCATGGATGTGGACTGAAATCACTGATATAATTTTGGGAAGATGGATGGTGGCTTGAGAAGAGGCAGAAGTATCTGTGAAGTGAATGAAAGGAAATATTAAAACAATAATCACAAAAGGGAAGTTATTAAAATCATAATGGTATGAAAATTAACTTTAAAAACTTCTTTAGAAGGTTTTGTTTTAATGAAGCACCAATCACAATGTGTGGAGCATAGTATTATATAATAAATAATTATTTAATGAACGAAAGAGAAAATTACTATGTCTTAGCAACCGTAGATGTCCAGTGAGACCAGTGCTGCCACACGACTGTGCCTCAGAAAAGAAGCACAGTTAATTCAGCCAGCTGGATTTGGATGTTTTGGAGACTTACTGATCTTTAATCTATTTTGCTAAAGATTTAAGGATGCTGGAAATGAATCAATAACTGCAAAAGTAGCACATTTCTATGATTAAATATTTTCCTCTTTCTCTACTACTGCTGGCTAGAACTAGTCTCTATTATGTGCAAAAATATATTTCATAAATATTTCAGGGTGATGTTGTGTAAGTCAATTACCATAATCAGACTCTTAAGAAAAAAGTTTGTAGTCTTCTTGTAAAGTAGCTATCATTGTTATGAGTGAGAACGTAAAGAGATAGCAATACAGCCAGGCATCAGGGTGATGGTGGGATAGGGAGGGTGGGAGAGAGACGCAAGAGGAGGGAGATATGGGAATATATGTATATGTATAGCTGATTCACTTTGTTATACAGCAGAAACTAACACACCACTGTAAAGCAATTATACTCCAATAAAGATGTTAAAAAAAAATAAGAAATACAGACAGGCAAACTGTATATGAAGAATCAGTGAGAAAAGTAAAATAGATCATGGAGTGAAGGGAGTTACGTAGACTCTCGTGATGCCCATCAATTAGGTCAGTTAGGTTGTACCCGTGGATTAAAGTCAGGGAAACACAAAGAATCAATTAAAATTATACAAGATGGACATTCTCTACTCACAATTTACTCCTAAGCCAATACTATCTTCGTCCCAAGTTTCCAGCTATGTGAACACCAGTCTTGGATAAAATAATTATTTGATCTAGCATAAATCCAAGGGATTTTAGACAAAATGACTCTGTAGTGTCATCAGGAATAAATCCTCATTGCAGTCCATAACTAAGAGTTTTCTCAGACCCTCCAAACTAAGAGACACAAAACCCAGCTAGGATCTTGGAAAAATGGAAGCGTTTGTTTGGCCCTCATCACTCCAGTAATTCCAGAGTTGTTATTACACTTGAAGGAGAGGATGCTGACCCTGGAATACAGAAGAAAGATAGAGGTGTCGAATTGCGACATGACCTAAAAGGAGTCTTCTAACACATGAAGGGATTTAGAGACAGAGAAAAGCACTTCCCTCCCTAGAACCATACATCAGGAATCAGAAGCAGGGATAATTAGATGTCAGAAAACATAACCAACTTGGTTAACAATGCATTTGTGTGTTTCTCCCAATGTACTTAGTCTTTAAGATAGATACTTTCAGAATTTGTTACTTATAGACTGATAACAAATATGTTTAAGTATTACTCTACTTCAAAATAAGGGAATAGATTAATTGGCCTCTCCTTCAAAGGTTCCTATGAATAAAGCTTGATAATTCTATAGGTTGAAAAGTTAAAATATAATTAATTTCAGTGATTTAATATTTTCCTTATTAAGATTACTGTATATTTATAAATGTTTAAAATTTAAAAGTATTTATAATCTGGAGTTGTAAAGGTTCAGAGAGCATCTGTTTAAAGTCTGCAAATCTAAAAGACAACTTGATAAGATAATCATGAAAGTGGAGAGACAGGGTTTTTTGGAAAAAAGTATGTTTTACACAATAGAGATTCCTTTATTTTAAGGAGAGATATATGCTGATATGGAAGAGATATATATATATTTAAGAAGAGATATATGCTGATATGGAAACAGAATCAACTTATAAATGTATGGAAATTTCTTTTTCTAGAGTCAACATCAAAGACACAGTTTTAAGCTGCATGAAAACACACGTCTGACCTAGAACGACCCTGATAGTGCTCCTAGGATTATATTCCTTACAGCCAATTAAATTCTCCTAACTATAAAAGCTATTGTCCAAGGCAATAGTGCCACTTTCTTGTAAAAAACGGATAACATTCAGTTCACAATGTTTTGTTTTCTTTCTCTTCTTGAGGAAGAACCAAATAAATATGAAAATATCATATCAAATATCATATCAAAATATTGTCCATGCAACTAAATACTAGGTAACAAATTTCTGGGTATGCATCTTCAACAATCTTCAAGAATATTAGCAATCAAACATAAATTAGATGTTATCTTCATACTTATATTCATGAAAGGTGGATACATGCTAATTAGATAAAATTTCAGCTAAAATTTTTAAAAGATGTATTTCTGTACAGAAATAATAAAAGACTGGTAATTCATATGGAAGCCGAACATTTACTGATAAGAAATATTCTAAAAGTCAACTGATAAAGAGCACAGCATGTTATCACACAACATGCTAAAGTGGAAACACAAGGAGGAAACAGTGTGAATAAAGCACAAAAATCACTAAAAATAATACAAATGAAATCAATGAAATATTTTTGTCTTGCAATTTGGTATGAAAATAATTTCAACAAAAATTCCAATACAGCTGAGAATAACTGAAACAAAGGCTCTCATGTGGTATTGATGTAAGCATAAATGGAGTCATACTTTGTGGAAGAAATTTTCTCACTATATAGCAAAGGCTCAGAAATGTTCATATTAAATGACTGAGTCATTCTACTTCTGTGAATTTATTCTAAAGAAATCTAAAATAGAGATTTCTACAAATGACTTTTGTCATTCTGTTTATAAGCATTAAATTTTGAAAATCCATGAAGAAGCATATCTAAGACATAGTAGGAATCCATTAAAATTGATGTTTGTAGAATTTTGGTTGAAAATATAATCTGTTATCTTTTGAATCGCTTTCTCCAGCTTCATATTAACATACTTATGAAAATATTAAAAAGGCAAAGACTCATAACACAGAAAATACATGATAACAACCAATACAGTGGCCAAATCGGGGTGAAATTAACTAACTCGAAGATTGAGAAAATGGGATAGAGAATGAGTGGCCAATCATTACTAGGAACCAAAATATCAGGGCAGACACCAAGGTGGCAAAAAACTAATCAGAAAGTATATAAGGTTCACCATTTACCACTGCAACAAAAAGGATAAAATACCTCGGAATAAACCTACTGAAGGAGACTAAAAACCTGTATGCAGAAAACTATAGGACACTGATCAAAGAAATCAAACACGATGTAAACAGATGGAGAGATATACCATGTTCTTGGATTGGAAGAATCAACATTGTGAAAATGACTATACTACCCAAAGCAATCTATAGATTCAATGCAATCCCTATCAAACTACCAATGGCATTTTTCACAGAACTAGAACAAAAAATTTTACAACTTGTATGAAAACACAAAAGACCCCAAATAGCCAAAGAAATCTTGAGAAAGAAAAATGGAGCTGGAGGAATCAGGCTCTCTGACTTCAGACTATACTACAAAGCTACAGTAATCAAGACAGTATGGTACTGGCACAAAAACACAAATCTAGATCAATGGAATAGGATAGAAAACCCAAAAATAAACCTATGCACATATGGTCACTTATCTTTGACAAAGGAGGCAAGAATATACAATGGAGAAAAGACAGCCTCTTCAGTAAGTGGTGCTGGGAAAACTGGACAGCTACATGTAAAAGAATGAAATTAGAACACTCCATAACACCATACACAAAAATAAACTCAAAATGGATTAAAGACCTAAATGTAAGGCCAGGCACTATCAAACTCTTAGAGGAAAACAGGCAGAACAGTCTATGACATAAATCACAGCAAGATCCTTTTTGACCCACCTTCTAGAGAAATGGAAATAAGAACAAAAATAAACAAATGGGACCTAATGAAACTCAAAAGCTTTTGCACAGCAAAGGAAACCATAAACAAGACGGAAAGTCAACTCTCAGAATGGGAGAATATATTTGCAAATGAAGCAACTGACAAAGGATTAATCTCCAAAATATACAAACAGCTCATGCAGCTCAGTATCAAAAAAACAAACAACCCAATACAAAAATGGACATAAGACTTATACAGAAAAATCTCCAAAGAAGATATACAGATTGCCAACAAATACAGGAAAGGATGCTCAACATCACTAATCATCAGAGAAATGCAAATCAAAACTACAATGAGGTTATCACCTCACACTGGTCAGAATGGCCATCATCAAAATATCTAGAAACAATAAACACTGGCGAGGGTGTGGAGAAAAGGGAACCCTCTTGCACTGTTGGTGGGAATGTAAACTGATACAGCCACTATGGAGAACAGTAGGGAGGTTCCTTAAAAAACTAAAAATAGAACTACCATATGACCCAGCACCCACTCGTGGGCATATACCCTGAGAAAACCATAATTCAAAAAGAGCCATGTACCACAATGTTCATTGCAGCTCTATTTACAATAGCCAGGACATGGAAGCAACCTAAGTGTCCATCGACAGATGAATGGATAAAGAAGATATGGCACATATACACAATGGAATATTACTCAGCCATAAAAAGAAATGAAATTGAGTTATTTGTAGTGAGGTGGATGGACCTAGAGTCTGTCATACAGAGTGAAGTAAGTCAGAAAGAGAAAAACAAATACCGTATGCTAACACATATAAATGGAATCTAAAAAAAAAATGGTTCTGATGAACCTAGGGGCAGGAAAGGAATAAAGACGCAGATGTAGAGAATGGACTTGAGAACATGGGGAGGGGAAAGGGTATGTTGGGACGAAGTGAGAGACGAGCATCGACATATATACACTATTAAATGTACAACAGATAGCTAGTGGGAAGCAGCGGCATAGCACAGGGAGATCAGCTCGGTGCTTTGTGACCACCTAGAGGGGTGGGGTAGGGAGGGTAGGAGGGAGGGAGATGCAAGAGGGAGCGGATACATACAGCTGATTTACTTTGTTATGCAGCAGAAACTAATAAAACACTGTAAAGCAATTATACTCCAGTAAAGATGTAAAAAAGAAAGTGTATAAAGTTCAGAGAAAGCTGGTGGGGGAGCGAGTTGGCTGTCATTTGAACACAATGAGTAAAACATCAAAGCTAAGGGCAGAAGAAGTTCCTGAAGAAAGGTGAAGACCATTCTCTCTGGAAACCCCACTTGATGGACTGGTCAAGACCCTGGCTGTGGTCCAAAGAAATCACCCCATTTCAGAACAACAGAGCAACCTTAAAAATGCCTGCAGAACACAGGAGCTGGGCTAAGCTCTGCACTCATGCTCCAACTCTAGGAGATAATGTAACTGGTATCCAAATGGAAAGAAATCAGGTCACTCCAAATAGTCTGGTAACAACTACCAGCATTTGATAGAATGGGACATTTGAACACATCTCTCTCAGGCATTGATAGATCCTGTCGATTAAAAATAAATAAATAAGAAATAAAAGATATAGATTATTTTACGGTATCTATTTGATTTAAAAATTATACATCAGGTACTGTATTCTATAACAGAAATATACATATTTTAAAATGTTGAAATATTTTCTAACACAAAAGCCTTCAAGCAGTCATTCAGAAAATTTCAATAAATTCCAAAAAAAACTTAAAATGTCATATTCTAAGAAAATAGTTTAACAAAAATATCTATTAATAATGAAGTTTAGATAGGCACTCAGAAAAGCACAATCCCTTGAAAATTTAAAATACATAACTCATGGTCTAAATAGTAAATGCAAACTATAAAGTAAGTACTACTTGCAATCATTGTCAATAATTATCAGTATAAAGTAGTATGTGACAGAAGAGGGCTAGCAACTAGAGATTGAAAAATAAACAAGAGATGGACTGTCTACAAATATTTTACAGTCAAATTGGGCATGCTGTTTAAAAGACAATACAGTGTTACAGATATAGTGTGGATAGTATGTGACACACAAACATCATCTAACTAATTCTTGGAATTTCAGGGAAACCTGTAGGAGTAAATGATATCTAAGCAGAGTCATGAAGTGCTAACGAAGTGGTGTGTGTGTGTGTGTGTGTGTGTGTGTGTGCGCTCTCAAAAATCAGGTGGAAAAGTTTTAAATGAACCAAAATGTGAATTTTTGTCATCTTTTTCCACTCACCCAAGAGTGAAATGGGTTAGAGTGTAGCTATGTTGGCAGGGGTAGAAGCTATACATAGCTTAACAACATGGTCTTTCCTCTTTGAGGCTCGTCTGGCTACCATGGCTGGGTGCCTAACTTGCCCGCAGCAAAGACCAGTAATAAGTCCTCAATTTTGCACCAGCAAGCCACTTGGCAGTAGGTTAATTACACTGAATCTCCTTCCATCGTGATACGGATAGGGAGTTGTACTCACTGGAATAGACACTTGTTCTGAATATGCATTTGTCTTCCCTGACCAAAATGACATCTGTGAACTTATCAGGTCTGAATACCATTGTGGATCCCATGCAACACTGGTTTGGACCAAAGAACAACAAAGGGTTTATGTCAGGGAATTCACTTTTCTCATGATGTACCCTGTTACTCAGTGGCCGCTCAGCTGACAGGATAGTAGAGTACGCTGTTGAAGGCTCAGTTCAAGAAATCTGTGAAGCTGGAGGGCAGTTTAATAGGATGTGTTATATAAAGTAAACAAGGTTAAATGCTCTAGCCTAGAGCTAGAATACTTGGGTCCAGAAATCAAGGATTCAGTGGAAGTGCTTCCTCTATTAGACCTAATAACCTACTTGCAGAATTTTTACTTCTATTACTCAAAATTTTTGCCTTTGATGGTTCAGAGTTCTTGGTTCCTGAGGATGTAATGCTTTCCCCAAAGGATAAAATACTGTTTTAATTTAGTTGGACATTGAAACTGCCACCAGTTCACTACTGAATTCTTTTCCCGTTGAGCTAATTGGTAAAGAAGAAAGTAGCTTTACTGGTTAAGTGGACTGATCTCAATTAACAGAAGGAAATTGGTTTACTGATATATACTAGGACAGGAAGGATTATGTCTGGAGCCCAGGGGATCCTCTGGAGCTTCTCTTATCATTCCATATTCAATGGTGAGTGTTAATGGAAAACTGGAACAGTTCTATAAATTCTTGATCACAGAGCTTAAAACCTTCTGGAAATAAAGGCTTGGGTCACTTCTCTGGAGAAGAACCTTTACAAACTAGCGTTCTGGCTAATAACCGGGGAAGATGAAGTTCATGGTGAATAAGCAAGTTATAGAAATGAGAACATTAGCGGTAAATTTATATAGTTTCTTCCTTATTTATTTGAATATATTAATTTACTTTTCCCCCCTTTTTTCCTCTAATATTTTATACTTTAAAATGTTTTTTAAGTTAAAATAGATCCAATGGAGTATTACTAAACCACAAGAGGAATAACTATCCCCAGAGATAGACTTGAGGACTGATTAACATTGTTTCTTCCTTTTGGGGAAGAGGGTAAAAGCCTTTCATTTGTATTACAGTGGCTTTATCACATCAGGCAAAAACATGAAAGTGTTGTTATTGTTGCTTGGAAATTATATACGCATAGAAGGCTAAGAACAGACACCAAGAAACCTTTCATCCCTTTGCTCTCAACCTCCATTCCTACCTCCTGTGCTCTGTTATATTATAAGGCCTCTGTGACACCACAAAAGGCACTTCTAAGATTTTCTTGGTTAAGTTTCCAACAGGAGGCACATATTAAAGTTTAGAAGGCAGAAGAAAGAGAAATGTGACTCTCTTCACTTCAAGTTTCTGGAGGCATCTCCAGCAGGACAGCGCAGGAAAAGTTTCAGCACTGGAGGGGAGAACAGTGGCAGTGAGGGATCCAGGCAGCTGCTTCAGACTAGAATAAGCTCGGGGCATCTGGAATCCAGCAACAGAAGCCTTCTCAGCATGGCACCCTTAGTGCATGGGAAAGTGTTTGCGTCTCCAGCACAGAAAAGGGAAACCAGTTACTAAATCTTGAGTTGCTTTATCTTTTCTTCTTTTTTGCCCCACACCTTTGTCTTATCTCTTTTGTTCCTCCAGTTCTTCCAACACTGTTATAAAAAATACAGTATTAATTTAATATTTCTCTGTTTGAAGCAACTACACTGGATTTTGTTACCTAACTGACATGTGCCCCAATTCACTCTTCTAGGGTTCAGTCCAAATGAGGGCGGGACACACCTGATTGATTGACAGGGATGCTTAAGATCTAGAGTTTACTTTCAAATCACCATTTTGGACTTCTTATGTCTGCTGTTCAGGACATGCATGTAAGAGGAAGGGTAGCCCAGAATGCCAAAAAGGGCAGAACTGTGGTGAGGCAAAGGAAAGAAAATAATCTGTACTTCTAAGCCTCTCTCATTTCTAAGCCACTCCCACATGGCAGACTGCTGGCATTGAAATCAGTGTACACATCTTTAGGTCAGCCATGTGGCAGGGGAGAATGATGCTGTGGCAGCATACAGGTATGGACCAACTGAACTAAGACTTCAATGGGGGAAAGAATAAAGGGCTACACAATTCAACCCAGTCCAACGTGCAGCCAACTTGGCCCAAGAAGGAGTCACGGGCTCTATAACAAAGTCCAGAGAGCACAGAGTAAGACTGGTATCCAGTGATGCCAGTAATCACATTTTAGTCATCATGAATGTGATACCACAGGGTATATATGCCCTCCTTTTTTAAAACCAATTCTCAGCTGAAAGAGCAAGGGTGTGCAAATAAGAGACCATGTACAAGTAGTCCCAAAGACAGACAATTACCTAATATGATTTTGATATAAAAGCCTGCCAAGGATTACACAAAACATAAAGCTACTGTAAGATTATAAATGCAGATATTAAAAGCAAACCTTATGCAAATTGAATTCAGAGCCATGACTAAGGGCTATTTACTGCTAGATTGAAAAAAAACACTATTAAGCTATTTAGAAACTTATCAATAAAATATAACTTTGATTCAAAAGAAAAAAAGGATTATGACCACCTTGCTGCTAGAAGCCATTTAATAGTATTCAGAACACATTTCTGAGAAACATTCGGAGTTCAACAGAAATATAAGAATACATTTTACATTATGAAGTATATCTCTATCATAACAACACCCCTCCCCCAAGAAATTTTAATACTAAACAACCAAAAGCAATCCTATTTAAGTCTGAATATAGTTAAAAGATACCCATAACATCACTAACGCTTTACAATGGTCTAAAAGCTTTAGTTGATGCAACAAAACACTAACCAGAAATAATACATTTAGGAGCTGGAAAGGAGAAAATAAGTTATGAGAGGCCTCATGGCATAGAAATTAAGAGCTCAGACTTCAAAGGCAGATGACCTGTGTTATACTCCAGAGTCTTGTCCTCACTAGCTGCCACTCAAAGAACTTTGTGACCTTGAGATAATCACTTGACCTCTGTACTTCAGTTTACTCATCTGGAAAATACGGCTAGTAACAGCACATATCGAAAAGAGTTATTGTAAAGATAAATGAGTTAATATAGATGAAGTACTTTTGAAAATGTGGTAACTGTTTGCTATTACAAACAGTTCATATATATATGAACTTATTCATATATATATATGAATTCATATATATATGAATTTAAGCCTGGAAACATTCAACTGATAATCTAATAAAGCTAATATATGTGATTGCAGAAAGTTGCCTAAAGATCTCATTAAACATATGGATATTATTAGCAATAGCTGGTTAAAAATATAATTTAAAAAGTACTCCTTTGTGATAGCATGAAAACTTAAAGTATATAGCAATAAATAAGATATCTTCAGATCCTGCATTTCAAAAATTACATATCTTTACTAAGAAAAATAAATTGAAAAGTAAAGAGTTTTATAATGCTTTTAAATGGGTGTAATAAATATTATAAATATGTAAATTTTAAAATAAATTTAAATATAATACAACCCAAAATGTTTTCCCTATTTTCAAACTTGACATAGGTCAAATTTATGATTTCCAACTTTGATACGTATCACTTCTATAGTTTGAAAGGAAAATAAAATTACGATTAATATTGTTATTTGTCTCATACCTCATAAAAGGCAACGATATGGTGAAAAAACTTTACTTGGTTTTACTTCTGCTACCAGTGATCAAACCTTAGACACATCATAAAGCACTTTGTTCAGGTGTCTCATCTTTTAAAGAGATGACCATTAGATCGATTTAGAGTACATGTAAATATGCTTTGAAAGTTAGAAGGGCTAGTGCAATAAATAAAGAAATCTTTGCCTTTTGAAAGACAATGTATTTTATAAAGTTTATTCCTCTTCTTTTATTAAAAAAGAAAAGAAAAGCAAGTGCACCCCAGAGAAACCAAATGGATTTTCCCAGGTGACAACGTTAGCGGCAAAACCCTGACAGGGACCTATATCAAGTACCTTTTGGACCACATGCAACGCATAATGAAATGCTCCAAACTTGAGGTATTTGGGGAGAATTCAATACCTCTGAAAACTGGTCAGAGACAAAGAAGACCAAAAGTGATTAGTCTGACATTACAGAATACATAAAAATTACTAGTGACCCACAAAGCACCCAAAAGGAAAAAAACATAGAGAATCAATGATATATTGGGAGAATTTATGTCCATATTACTTGGGAAATGAAAATAGTGTCATAGAAAATTTTAAAAAATAGGTTAACATTCAGAAGACTTATCAAAGTAATTGCCACACTATTTTAAAATACCCTTTTAGTTAAATATTTATGATGTTTAATAAATTAAAATGCCCATGGCATTATATAAAGAAAATCTAACTGACATTTATTAAGGCCTGCTCTGTGCCATGACAAGCACATGACAGCCATGAAAGGATGAAGACTGATCATTACCATTTTACAAACAGGTTCAACTGGGCTGATACTGAGGAAGTACTTGGTCCAAAACCCAGGTCTACTCAGTGAGAAAGGATCACAGTCAAGATCTAAATTTAAGTTCCTTCCAAAGCTTGAGCTTTTCATTGACCTCATGGTGTTAGAAGGGTTAATATAATCCACTGTAGTCTACGTACCAAAGTGGTAGAATAAGGTTGGTGCTCCTACCTGGTTTCCAGTCCAAACCCTGTTGGGTGGTAATGGCATTACCTCAGCCAAGTTATTTAACTTCTCTACGTTTGTTTCTTTTTTTTTTTTTTTGTAATATGAAAGTAAATACCAACAATAATTATTCCCACCTTAAAGGAATTAAATGAATTGATATAGAAACCATTTAGAACCCTGGCTGACACTCATCTTTTATTTTAGTGGCTAAAACATATACAACATTTATGTCCTTAAATAAAGGTAAAAAGCAACATTGAAATGATAAAACCAAGCTTACTGCACACCCAGAGATGGGAGAAAGCTGGCACCAGGCACAGCCCAGCAGTCACAAACGAAGGTTTAGACCAGAGGGCTGAGGAAAATTGCGGTGGTGGAGAGTTATCTAACTTCAGCCAGGAAGAATGACAGATTGGAAAGCTGGGTGAGAAAGAAGTGACAAAGGTCTGGATGAGTGTAACATCTGGGAGGAAAGGGTGCTCTAGTATTCAGAAGCCAGCTACATAGGTTACACAGTGTAAATTCTACTACTCCATCCACCAATGACAAAAAGGGAAATTAAATTTAAATGACTGCAAAAACAGCAGTCGGTCCAACATGAAACCTCAGTACTATGATGAACATGCCATCAAGAATCAGTTCCTAAACATTAAAAAAATCAAACCAAGACAGACACAGAAAGTCAAATTGTGAAAGAATTTACACCTGAGAGCACATCTGATGGAGTAACCAGAATTGTTTTAAAACCACTTAATTAAATATTGGGCTACTGATTTTCCTATAATTCCCAAAAGCAGATACAGGAATTATGAAAGTCCACAATTCCTTATTCATCTATAAAATACTTTCATGAGGTGTAAAATTAAACATCAAATAATCTATTATCATTATAAGAGAAAGACAACATAAAGTATAAAACCTTAAATTCTAGAACAAGCACCTTCTGTTTCTTCCATGTAACCTTAGGCAAATCATTTTCCCTCACTTTGTTGGAGCTTATTTATCCATAAAATAAAGAGAATAAATACTTCCCTCTCAGCACTATAGTGTCAAGATTATCAAATGAAATAATGTATATTGAAGTGCTTTTTAGATGTTATAATACAATTAGAATAATTATTAATTCCTAATTGCGAAGAGTATCTGTTACTGTAAACAAGTCACCAAACTTGCTACCTCTGAGAATATTCTAAAAATAAGGTAATAATAGAAACTCAGCAAAAATTTTTAATGCATTATTAAAAATCGTGCCTCTATTCATCTGTTGATGGGCATTTGGGTTGTTTCCATACCTTGGCTATTGTGAGTAATGTTGCAATAAACATGAGTGTGCATATATCTAGTCAACATCTTGTTTTCATTTCCTTTGGGTATATACCTAGAAGTAAAATTACTGGATCGTGTGGTAGATCTATTTTTAATTTTTTGAGGAACTCCCATATTGCTTCCCATAGTGTTTGGACTAATGTCCATTCCCACCCACAGTGTATAAGGACTCCCTTTTTACCACAACCTCATCAGCACTTGTCTCTTGTCTTCTTGTTGATAGACATCCCAACAGGTGTGAGGTGATAACTAGTGGTTTTTATTTGCATCTCTCTGATGATTAGTGATGTTGAGCATCTTTTTATGTGCCTGCTGGCCACTTTTAATGTCTTTTTTGGAAAAATATCTACACAGTTGACCTGTGAACAATGCAGGGGTTAGGGCCATCTACCACCACGCAGGTGAAAATCCACATGTAACTTTATCGTTGGCCCTCCATTTCCACCGTTCTGCATCCACGGATTCAACCAACTGAGGATCGTATAGTGCTGTAATTTATTGAAAATAATGTGTGTATAAGTGGACCTGCACAGTTCAAACCTACGATCTTCAAGAATCGACTGTTTTCATTTCTTCTGCCCATTTTTAATCACATTGTTTGTTTATTTGTTATGAAGTTGTATTAGTTATTTATATATTTTGTACATGAACCCCTTATCCAATATATAGATTGCAAAAAATGGTATATGTACACAACAGATTAGTATTCATCCATGAGAAAGGAGGATATCTTGCCATTTGTGACAATATGAATGGACCTTGAACACATTATGCTAAGTGAGATAAGTCAGACAGAGAAAGACAAGTACTGTATGACACCACTTCTAAGTATAGTCTAAAACTAAGTTAAAACTGTAAAAAAGCACATAGTAAAATGGTGGTTACCAGGAGATGGGGGCTGAAGGGGTAAGACTGATGGTGTTTAAGGATACAAACTTGTAATGAGTAGTAAATAAGTCATGGAGATCTAATGTACAGTATAATGAATATAGATAATAATATTGTACTATAATGATGTAACATGATAAATATTACTTCAATGACAATCATAGTACAATATATAAATGTATCAGGTAACACACTGTACACCTTAAACTTGCAAAGTGTAACATGCTAAATTTATCAAATACAGAAAAGAAACGAAATTGTACCTCTAGATTTCTTTTCTTAAGAGCATGCAAAAACAAAGTTGAACACAAAGTTTAAAAAGGCCAAAGTTAGAGAAAACAGAATTTTTTAAAAAAAGAATGAGACAGAAATTTGACATTCTATACTAATATTGAATATTATTTCACTTTGTATACTTACAGCAGTATCTATTTAATAAGCTGTGCAACTACTCTGCAGTTTTATTGCATGCAAAGAGAAAAATTTTCCTTATAAAATATAATACAGATTGAAAGAAATTCATTTGAAAACATTTAATAACTGTCATACTCAGGAGTCTAAATGGCGCTATTTTACTAAATCTAAACTGAAAAAAAAATCATTGAAGCCTTCATAGCAAGAAGAAAAATCCCTACTAACAATTTAGTGTGGCCAGTTCTTGTGGAATGTTGATTTTACTTTTCACAGAGACATACCGAGATGCTGTTCATTATGATTAAGACTTTATAACTATAAACAGGTAAAAAAATTAGTGTGAGGTTCATTATACTACAGACATCATTTAGCATGTGATACCCACAGCCGGGCATCTAGACCTCAAAAATGTTTCTTTGAACTTTTTACCTTAAAAAGTAAGTACAGGTAAAGGTCACTCACCAAGAGAGTTTGTGACTCCAAAGGAGGGATACTATCCTAGGATTTACAGATCTTATCTATGAGAGGTCAATGAATAGAACAGATCTGTGCATGTGTATTGGGGGAAAAAGTCATATTTTCACTGAATTCTAAGTGAAAATTTATCATTTGCTTGGATTATGATGTTAGTCAACGAAGCACAATAGGAATAGCAGTATTTATGAACTTTTCTTCATACAAAGTATTATATTTTCATATATTTTATTACAATTACGTAAAGTATGATTTAAACTCATCACAGCTTCAGAATTACTCTTATTATTAAACATTTGCCTAGACCTTATTTACCGTATTATGATGCCTGTGTTTGACTACACCACAAATTTGACTTCTCATGTTTTGATGACTGTATTCTAATAAAATTGATTCTCTGTGTAATCCTCTGCATTTGATTATATGCATTTAAAGTATTAAAATCATTATTTTGAAAGGGGATGCATAAACTTCATCAGACTTCCAAATGGACCCATGGCACTGTGGTGGCTCTGTATCATGTCAGCTGGGCTACGACAAATAACATTGCTCAGAACCCCCTACCCTATATGATTCCAGTTAGTGTGGGCCATGGAGACAATTTTGTGAGATTTGTGGGTACAAGTGAAGCAGCAGCCATGTTGTTTTTTATCTGGAAGAGCAGGGCAGAGTCATCAGGTGCCTCTGTAGATCACGCACAGTGCATCTTATCTATTCATCCTCCTTCAGCCTCTCCTGCATCACATGTGTGTTTAGCTCTGTAATGATCATGGCCCCAGTTTCTCCTGAATGACATCTGTATCACCAAGGTTGAAAGCAGTGAAAAGTAAGAACTGACATGACTTCAATCCATTTCCCTTGGTTTCAGCAAATGCTTGTGAGTTACAGCATACTCTTTCCCACATTACATCCACCTTCTATTCCCAGCTGCCTGTCCTGTGGATTTAAACTCTAGACACATGCAAAGACAGCGGCCCTACTGACATCTTTTAACCAGCTCCTATAATTATGTAAATCCTTATAAAAAGTTCTTATAACAAATATATACTTTTTTCTAATTTTTCAACTTCTCTGATAGAATACTAACTGATACAGCACAAAAATTATGTTAAGAAACCCTGTTTTAAAACAATTTTTTTGAATTATCACAAGATACTGATAAGTATAAGGCCATTAAATTAGCTAACATTTATTCTAACTTTAAAAGTAAGTACTGGTTGACATTTTCTGGTCGAGAATGTATGTAAGTTAACTTCACAGTAAAACAATTTAATCACAATTTAGTCACATATTTAATCACATACCACGTATCTAATGGTTTCAGGTCAGGATATGTCAGAAGACAACCCTGAAATGGAGAGCAGAAGAAGAAAAAAAAAACCAGAAAATAGTCCCAGAAAGTGTTTGTTTCAAAGGGTGAGAATGAATTATTGAAGGGCAGTTCTAAAGTGCCACGACTCAATTCAAGGGGATAATTTAATTCTGCTTCTAGCTGAGTTCATAACACACTTCAGTCTTATCCCATGGCATAATATTGAGTCTTATACATCAGTCTTACTCTATAGTTGTTTTTTAAGAAATTTATGTGATTTTTTTGTGCCACAACACAAGTGACAGAGTAACATCACCGATATATAGGAACATATTCCCAGCCATTTTAGAATGGAGAGCTTTACATTCCCTCTTCAATCATAGAAGAGAGACATACTCAGAACGAGATCTGAATGTGATGCAAAAACTCTTTTGACTGTTTTTGTGCAATGGTTGAAGCTGAATACCTACATTCCTAACTCTTGTCTGTGAACATGAGAAGTAATGCATTTAGACACATGACCATTTTGCCTTTAGACTAATAACACTGAGGAACTACTCAAACTAACCCTTGGAAAAGTACAGAAAACTCTACATCATTTGGAGCCGATTTTTCCCCTTTGGGCTCCAAATGATATAGAGTTTTCTGTACCATTGCAAAGCAGAAAAGACAACCTTTTGCAGATGTAGCATTTGAAATATGACCAATGTTAGGTTTGGGTGGGGAACCCTCAAAACACAATTAAATGCCTGTGTTTGTCACCATCAACAATGCTTCGATCCAGTCTTCTCAAAATACAACAGAAAATCTGAAACCAGGATTCTAAGCAGCATTAAAAAAAAAGGTCTTACTTGTACACATTCTTTAATCCACAGAAGACTCAGAGAGTTGGCAAAGGTAGAAGAACAGTCTGGAAAAGTCTATTTCAGCAGATTGATATTTATGTACTATTCTGCTCCCATGTAAATTTGCAAGGAGCTCATTTTCATTTACTTAATAATAGAAAGTTGGAATGTAGACCATTAACATTAAAGAGATTTGAGGCTACGTGCAACAATACTAAATGTCCGTCGGTCTGTGTATAAAAACTTTTTTTCAATTTCTGTAATTTCATATATTTGTCAAAACATCTTCCATGTTCATAATGACTTCACTGAAACAAATTCAGTTTGAGATAAACTCTATTTCTTGGGAAAGTCCCTCTCATTTTCTCAGAGAAGTATTATATAAGCTACTGTAACAAGGCCAATTATCTGAAGCATATTAAGAAGCAATGATGCATAAAACCTTTTTCAATATCAAGTTCAAAGCAGGACAAAAGGTGAATTCATTAATGTGAATGTTAAGACAAATGAAATAGAAAGTCACAGTGGTTAATTATGCCGAGGAAACAAATTAGAGTTTGTCACACTTAAAGAAAGTCTTTTTTAAATAACTAAATTATTCAAAAGGCGAGTTTTGTCAATATTGTTTCTGAGGCTATAATGTCAGGAATGTGTGTGTGTCTATGTATGTATGAATTTTTAAAAAACAATAAAAATGGAGAAACTAATGATTTTTGTTATATTTTCTTTTTTTAATTTTTAAAAAATAATAATTTAAATATACTTGTTTATAATGTTGTGTTAGTTTCAGGTGTGCAACAAAGTGATTCAGTTATATATGTATTCTTTTTTTTACATTCTCTTCCATTATAGGTTATTACAAGATATTGAATATAGTTCCCTGTGCTATACAGAAGGTCCTTGTTGGTCATCTATTTTATATATAGTAGTGTGTATCACAGATGCCCAATGATGCAATTGATGGTAATTATGAACAAAGAAGAAGAGATGTGTCTCTCTGCTAATAAGCAAGGACCACTGGTACAGCTGAGGAGAAAAAATAACATATAAAATTTTGCTGTTTTTAGAACTGATGCTTACTGTGTTGATCTCTATTCTATACATGAATATCTAACTGAAAAGAAACTGACTTTTCCTTTTAGTGACTTCTAATTTTTACACTTAAACTTACTTGCTTGTACTTACATTACACAGTAGTTTTTTTTTCCCATTTAGAGGCATTAAGAGCTTTACTCCAAATAATAAAAGAGCCATAACTTCCTAGTACAGAACACAGATAAGGAAAGAAAGAGTGGGTGAAGAGCACACACTTCCATCACTCTACTTGGACACGGTGTTTCCCTAGCAGATTCATCACAATGGAATTTCAATCAGATTAAACTCCTTAAGAGAGCAAACTTAGGTTTTACTATGTTGATAATATTTAGTGTATCTTTAAGATCTTCTGCCGTATCTTTAAGACAGACATACAGCACTTTTAGATATCCTTTTAGCACTCTTAAGCATTTAGAGTTCCTTCCTGACAAAAATTTTCATCCTGCACATGGGTACCTCAACTTCTGGTGATAAACAGAATGGCCAGCAATATGTGCTACCAAAGAATATGTGTAGCTAAGTGAATGAATTGATAACCTTTAACTTTCACAATGAAATGTCTTTATTTTCAACATGGCTGATATCTATAACACAGAGGTGTTTTTTCATTCAGGAATGAAACATTCCCGCCCTTCAGATCCTCAGTAGAACTTCACTTATGAGCTCTCTGCCATAAAACTCCTACCTTAAACCTGCTGGAGACAGCTGATGTTCAAGAATTGTCTAAGGAATAAGTTGTCAACTACTTACTCCTCCACAATTCTTCAGGCTCTTCCCTGTGTACGGAGATAATCAGAAAGCTACCATAATCATTTTGTTTCTTTGTGTAATTGCATTTAAGTTTTGTTCAAGGTGACTACCAAAGCTCATACAAGAAACAACCAACTGTATGCGGAAGACCTTTCACATATTTTAAAAAGCTGCTGTTGAGAATGCGTGCCATTATGTGGTTCAATCGTATAAACATCCTTATAACATATGGGGGAGAAAAATGATTCTCTTGATGAACTGTTATCCTTTCTTTTAGACAAGGTTAGACTAACAAACTTAAAGCTTTATACTGAAATGCCATAGCTTTCTCCAACATATTTATTTGTTTTGTTTGGACATAAACAATCTCTAGTCCAATTCTGTGCTAAGCTCATGCCCTTCATCATATACCAGTAGTTTTTGGCTCACAGTTTTTATTTTTCTTGCCAATCATCAAATAACTTTTAGATTAGAAAATATTTAACAACATTAAAAATACATTATGATATACATTAAAAACAAAATTGTGAAAACAGATGAAGAACAGATTATGAGAAATTAGTTTGTCTTGCTGAAATCACTGTTATCAATTCTAGTCTCTCACAACTGGTTGCAAAGGCCCCAAAAGAATCCACATGGGCACATCTCCCTGTGCTTCATAATCCTCTTGAAAAGTCACTGATAAATATTTTTATTCTAAATTATTTTTCACTGACACTTTGGGAAATATTAAGTTGTTTTCCTTTTATGTATTTATGTCAACTTCCCTCAGTAGGTAGCTATACCATCTGTACTACTCTCTTTTGTATACACTATGTATATTTTTACAAATGTTCCTTGAATCAGGGCAAGCATAGTTCTGTCTTCCTCAGAGAATGTCTAAGTTGTTTCTGGCCACATCATAAATAGTTGCCTATTAATGGATGAGAAAAATCAATACATGAAATGACTAGGCCTCTACCTCATAGTTACCTCTTTCTGACCAAGCGTCTCTGTCTTTTAGGAAAGTAAGAAGAATATTTGTCAATAGAACAAAAAAATCAAATCCATTTTATTACTACAAAGTGTCCAAACTTATAAAACAAACTGTTCAATGTCTATAACGAAGCAAATAATTACTCCTGAATGTCAACTCGGGACTTTATGTGAGTAAAAGTTACTCCAAAATGAATGAACACATCTTTCACCATTTCAATAATTCCTGTTTATTCACTTAAAAATTCACTTTTAGGTAAACTAGAGGTGCAGTGACAGTATAAATTATAAATGAATACAAATAACCCTTTTTTTTTTTTTTTGCGGTACACGGGTCTCTCACTGCTGTGGCCTCTCCCGTTGCGGAGCACAGGCTCCGGACGCGCAGGCTCAGCGGCCATGGCTCACGGACCCAGCCGCTCCGCGGCATGTGGGATCTTCCCAGACCAGAGCACAAACTCGTGTCCCCTGCATTGGCAGGCGGAGTCTCAACCAGTGCACCACCAGGGAAGCCCCCCATTTGTTTTACTATCAAAAATGCCAATAACATTAAAAGCGAAAAGAATAGGTTTTAGATAAGAATATGAGTAGAGATAAGTCACTCTTGGAAAATAAGCTGAGGATGTTTCAAAATCGGAAGATTTCACCACTTACATCAACCTTACCAACTGCCCTCTTCACCCCAACCTCTTAATTTTCATATTTCCATTCATCGCACATTTTTTCCACTTATTCAGAGTTAGAAGTATGACATAGTCTTTGATTTTTCTTCCCCCCATGTCAGTTATTCAGGAATTGATAGGAGAGGATTTCACTGAAATGTCTCTGGTGACTGACCCTCCCACTGAATAAAGTATAGGCTGCCCAGAATGGAGTTGAGACCTTTCCTCGTTTAGACCAATCTTACTTCTTAGCTTTGCTGCTCACTACTCATTTTATAAAATTCACTTTCCAACACCTTTAAAGATAGAATCTATCACCATATCCTAAGTAAATTCTTAAGCCAAGTCTCTTTTTACTCTGTCCGATCTGTGATGTGAGTCCCTTAGTTTTTCCTATGTTTCATTTCTCAAATTTAATTACATTGACTCTGAATAACTGCAGCACTTCATTCATTCATTCATTGTTCTTTTCTCCATCTCTTTAAATATGTATGTGGCATACAAGGGTACACTTAACATGTTGCAGGGTGTCAGAGAGCTATAATACAGTCTGAGTTTTTTACTGACTTTAATCCTACATTTAATTTTTATATAATTGATTTTTTCTCCACAATGAAACTGTAGCAATTTGGAAGCACTGGTCTTTTGCAATTTTCCTTTATTCTCCACAGTTCTTAGCACAAATATTCATTTGATTGAATTAAATAATTCAATCATTTGATTGAATTAAAAAATCTTACAAAACATAGTGCTGATTTCATCACTACTGAGTTTCTTGGAAAAGAAAGTCTATAAAATAACTAGCATTATAAGCCAGAAGATAGAGTGATTTCTAAGTTAGAATCATTCATGACCTAAAATACCAGAAAAATACCCTCTATTGATAGATATTACCTTGTGAAATATAATCCTCTCTTAAGGGAATAGCAATATTGGACAGCAAAAAGACAGCTATGAGTTTTGGGGTTTTTTTTTTTTGCTGTACGCGGGCCTCTCACTGTTGTGGCCTCTCCCGTTGCGGAGCACAGGCTCCAGACGCGCAGGCTCAGCGGCCATGGCTCACGGGCCCAGCAGCTCCGCAGCATGTGGGATCTTCCTGGACCAGAGCACGAACCCGTGTCCTCTGCAGCAGCAGGCGGACTCTCAACCACTGCGCCACCAGGGAAGCCCCCTATTTTTTTTTTTTTTAATGTGCTCCTTAAAAATTTGTTTAAATGACTTCCAGTCAGATGACATGAGTAGAGCTCCCAGAGAGGTTCTCATTCCAAAGGCAGAGGGTCCACTTTGATCATCCTTCACACCCTTAGAGAAAAGTGTACTAATTCTCCATTAGCAACTAGACAGTATTCAACTGGGACCACAGCGGAGCAGGAGATGTTTTGCTAAACCAGTTAGCTTCCTCCTTTGTACGGTCTCAGAAAAGCAAAGTCAATGTTGACTGAAGCTAATGACTTATTACAGAATGTAAAGCAGCAACCAACGTATGATCATATAATCCTAGGTTTGGAAAATTTCATGTTGAATTAATTAGCATTTTTTCTCTCAGATAGTCTCTGCAAGATAGGATCTGTGTTGCTTGAAAAGTCTTTCAAAATAAGGGATTTTCAAACGTGTATCTATAGCTATTCTAGCACTTAAAAATTCTCTCAGCATGGAAATCTGCACTATTAATAGTCCAGGTTTTTGAATTTTTTAAAAAATCAGTACAAAATAAAGAATGGGTCACATTTTTGTAAGATTTCTTAATATACACTGAAGAATAGTATTCAGTTATTTCAGTATGTTTTCTTTTTCAAATGGAATTATTCTACTTCCTTAATTTTTTTTTATTGGAGTATACTTCTAGTACTGAGAATATTTAATCAAAATTTTTATTTCTCCCCTGTACCTTCTTGGTACATTCCAGATTCTTCATTAGATGAATAAACTACAAGTGCTCAGAGAAATCAAGAAGAGTGTGATCCAGCCAAGAATACATTTGTGCCTGGTTCTTAAAAATCTTTCTTATTAATCTAAGTTCTAATAATACGTCCGTAGTTCCCAACTTGGATTTCTTAGAGCTGTAGGGATTGATGTAGTAATAGGGAAACAGGAAACTCCTGTGAAATCCTAATAGAAAATGTATGTTCACCACTGATCAGATGGCACAGGTCATATTCAACACTAAATTTCTTTGCCATTTTTCATGCATAAGGCTTGATACATAGTAAATATTCAACAAATATTTCTTACTAATATAAAATTGTATAAAGTCATTTAAATGCTGTTGCTATTCAATGATAAAACTTAGAATTTATGAGGAAGATACATACATAGAGAAATCCTTAACAAAAATAGAAAATTGAACATTTTTATTAAATGCAGTGTTTTAGGGAGAGAATTCCCTGGTTTCCATTTAGAAAAATAATAATGTAAATGGACAGGGCTTGAAAAAAGTGGAATTGCTATATCTTAGTTTAAATTTAAGATAAAGATTTTTTGTTAATCTTCTATATAATCCTTATTTTTTGTCTTCTATATAATCCTCTATATAATCTTATATTTTTTAATCTTCTAAATAAATCCTTATTTATTTATGAGATATGTTAATATTTATCTTTACAAAATTTCCAATTTTGTGAGTGATTCTTCACCAATTTCAAGAACTTTTTGACTGATTTATGCCTTCCAAAGTACTATATACATTTCTAAAATCTATTCTAACTTTTGAGTGTGTTTTTCCAGTTACCATACTCCATATTAATCCAGCTTGTTCAAAAATACTGGAGCAACAAAATACCCCTGCTGAATGCACTTGGAATAGCCACTTCGCTGCTGATTACAGATCTCCACGTACATCGCTTCATCCAGATGACCCTCCCCCATCCACTTACTATGGGGGGACATAGCACAATTTTTTTCTCTTGTTTATTGGGAATAGTTTACTTGAATAAAAAGCACACACACAAAAAAAACACAGAAAAGAAAAAGTTGCAAATGTCAAATTACATGAGGTGTATTACATCCTCAATCTCCTGAGTCAGTCATAGAAAAGTAACTAGAGGCAAGGGGGCTATTCTGTATCAATATCAGAAGAGAGCCTGTAAAAGAGGGAGAAATTATTTTGCTTTCTACTGTGTTTTAGAAACTGAAATAGCAAAACTCTCAACTTTGAGGTAATCAGAAGGGTTGTAAATTCAAAGTTTCAGGAAACATTCACTTTAATGTCACTCATGACTCTCCACACAGTAGCTTTTCTTTGCCTCACATCATGTAAAATTCATGAGTGTTAGACAGATTTTAGTACATCCAAACAATGTGGTACACATCTCATCATAATGAATAATCCAGGAATGTAAAAATCTAAGTTTTAGTAACAAAAAGAAAATCAATATGTTTCCTAAAGAGGCTCAGTATTCAGTTACCTTCATCAGGACCCAAGAGGCAGCTGTTACAGATCAAATTGAAAGTATTCGTTCAGTGAAATACAGGACATTATAATTACCAATATATTCACCCAGGCCAAATCAGTATTACTGAGAGCACTGCCCATTTAAATTAGCTAAAAAACTTATAAAGTTCCTCTCACAGGTCATTAAAATATTGGATAATACATACAATGAAACAGAGTTGATCTAACAAAGAAATGTTTTTCACTATCCATTGAAATTGAATAAAATTTAGGTAAAAGAAATCTTGAAAAAATAAAATTGTCTTCTATTAAATCAAATTTGACACTAATTCCAAATTTAAAAAAAAAACTGGTTCTCTGCAGCAGAAAATCTTCTTTACTAACATAAAAATAGATAAACTTACAAAATACAGCAGTGTCTTGTTTAATCCCAGCAGAACATCTGAGGACATTCTCTCAGAACTCCTCGCGGGTACATTTCCTGAAAAAGAAAATTGAAATAAATAAACTTAAAGGCTGCACTTAAAAAAAAAATTAACTTTAAGGAAACTAATTCTGCGTAATGGAAAGATCCCACAAATGTACAAATTGTGGGTCTATCTAAATAGTCTTTATAATGTAATAGGGAGGGTTCCCAGTGTCATTTGCGTCAACATTCAGCTGTGGAAGAATTTATATCAATATCCATACAGTTTCAAAATGTGTAAATACTTTTAGTATATTAAGAAGAGAAAGGTGCTGACTATCCAAGTGGGGAGATTGTTAGTAAAGCGGCTAGAATGGCCAACCCGAGCACCAGGAGAGGAAAAATGAGTACGATTGTAGCTCGAGGCCGGGGGAAGACGGCGGAAGAGTAAGACGCGGATATAACCTTCCTCCCCACAAATACATCAGAAATACATCTACACGTGGAACAACTCCTACAGAACACCTACTGAACGCTGGCAGAAGACCTCGGACCTCCCAAAAGGCAAGAAACTCCCCACGTACCTGGGTAGGGCAAAAGAAAAAACAGAGACAAAAGAATAGGGACGGGACCCGCACCTCTGGGAGGGAGCCGTAAAGGAAAAGGTTTCACACACTAAGAGCCCCTTCGCGGTCGGAGACTGCGGGCGGCGGAGGAGGAAAGCTTCGGAGCCGCGGTGAAGAGCACAGCCACACAGGTGCGGAAGGCAAAGCGGAGAGATTGCTGCACAGAGTATCGGTGCCGACCAGCACTCTCCAGCCCGAGAGGCTTGTCTGCTCCCCCGCCGGGGCGGGCGGGGCTGGGAGCTGAGATTCGGGCTTCGGAGGTCGGATCCCAGGGAGAGGACTCGCGGCATGAACACACCCTGCAGGGGGTTAGTGCACCACGGCTAGCCGGGAGGGAGTCCGGGGAAAAGTCTGGACCTGCCGAAGAGGCAAGAGACGTTTTCTTCCCTCTTTGTTACCTGGTGCGCGAGGAGACGGGATTAACAGCGCTGCATAAAGGAGCTCCAGAGACGGGCGCGAGCCGCGGCTAAAAGCACGGACCCAAGAGACAGGCATGAGACGCTAAGGCTGCTGCTGCCGCCACCAAGAAGCCTGTGTGCGAGCACAGGTCAGTCTCCACACCCCCCTTCCCGGGAGCCTGTGCAGCCCGCCACTGCCACGGTCTCCATATCCAGGGGAAACTTCCCCGGGAGAACGCACGACGCACCTCAGGCTGCTGCAACGTCACGCCGGCCGGCGCCTCACACTGCTGCAAGGTCACGCCGGCCGGCGCCTCACGCTGGTGCAACGTCACACCGGCCGGCGCCACACGCTGGTGCAACGTCACGCCGGCCTCTGCCGACGCAGGCCCGCCCCGCACGCCGTGCCCCTCCCTCCCCCCGCCCCCCGCCCCCCGTGCCCCTCCCCCCCCACCTGAGTGAGCCAGAGCCACCGAATCAGCGGCTCCTTTAACCCCGTCCTGTCTGAGCGAAGAACAGACGGCCTCCGGCGACCTACACGCAGAGGCGGGGCCAAATCCAAAACTGAGCCCCGGGAGCTGTGCAAACAAAGAAGAGAAAGGGAAATCTCTCCCAGCAGCCTCAGAAGCAGCGGATTAAAGCTCCATAATCAACCTGATGTACCTGCATCTGTGGAATACCTGAATAGACAACGAATCAACCCAAACTGAGGAGGTGAACTTTGAAAGCAAGATTTATTATTTTTTCCCCTTTTCCTCTTTTTGTGTGTATGCTTCTGTGTGAGATTTTGTCTGTATAGCTTTTCTTTCATAATTTGTCCTAGGGTACTTATACGTCCGTTTTTTTTGGATTTTTTTTTTTTTTTACTTTTTTAAAAAAATTTTGTTTCTTAGTAATTATTTTTTATTTTAATAACTATCTTATTTTATCTTACTTTATTTTATTTTCTTTTATCCTCTTTCTTTCTTTCTACTTTTTCTCCCTTTTATTCTGAGCCATGTGGATGAAAGGCTCTTGGTGCTCCAGGCAGGTATCAGGGCTGTGCCTCTGAGGTGGGAGAGCCAACTTCAGGACACTGGTCCACAAGAGAACTCCCAGCTCCACGTAACATCAAATGGCGAAAATCTCCCAGAGATCTCCATCTCAACACCAACACCCAGCTTCACTCAACGACCAGCAAGCCACAGTGCTGGACACCCTATGCCAAACAATCAGCAAGACAGAAACACAACCCCACCCATTAGCAGAGAGGCTGACTAAAATCATAATAAGTCCACAGACACCCCCAAACACACCACCAGACGTGGACCTGCCCACCAGAAAGACAAGATCCAGCCTCATCCACCAGAACACAGGCACTAGTCCCCTCCACCAGGAAGCCTACACAACCCACTGAACCAACCTTAGCCACTGGGGACAGTCAACAAAAACAACGGGAACTACGAACCTGCAGCCTGCAAAAAGGAGAACCCAAACACAGTAAGATAAGCAAAATGAGAAGACAGAAAAACACACAGCGATGAGGGAACAAGATAAAAACCAACCAGACCTAACAAATGAAGAGGAAATAGGCAGTCTACCTGAAAAAGAATTCAGAATAATGATAGTAAAGATGATCCAAAATCATGGAACTAGAATAGAGAAAATGCAAGAAACATTTAACAAGGACCTAGAAGAACCAAACATGAAACAAGCAATGATGAACAACACAGAAAATGAAATTAAAAATACTCTAGAAGGGAACAATAGCAGAATAACCGAGGCAGAAGAATGGATAAGTGACCTACAAGATAAAATAGTGGAAATAACTACTGCAGAGCAGAATAAAGAAAAAAGATTGAAAAGAATTGAGGACAGTCTCAGAGACCACTGGGACAACATTAAACGCACCAACATTCGAATTATACGGGTTCCAAAAGAAGAGAAAAAGAGAGGGACTGAGAAAATATTTGAAGAGAGTATAGTTGAAAACTTCCCTAATATGGGAAAGGAAAGAGTTAATCAAGTCCAGGAAGCACAGAGAGTCCCATACAGGATAAATCCAAAGAGAAACACGCCAAGAAACATATTAAACTGTCAAAAATTAAATACAAAGAAAACATATTAAAAGCAGGAAGGGAAAAACAACAAATAACACACAAGGGAATCCCCATAAGGTTAACACCTGATCTTTCAGCAGAACCTCTGCAAGCCAGAAGGGACTGGCAGGACTTATTTAAAGTGATGAAGGAGAAAAACCTACAACCAAGATTACTCTACCCAGCAAGGATCTCATTCAGATTTCATTGAGAAATTAAAACCTTTACAGAAAAGCAAAAGCTGAGAGAGTTCAACACCACCAAACCAGCTTTACAACAAATGCTAAAGGATCTTCTCTAGGCAAGAAACACAAGAGAAGGAAAACACCTACAATAACAAACCCAAAACAATTAAAAAAATGGGAATAGGAACATACATATCGATAATTACCTTAAATGTAAATGGATTAAGTGCTCCCACCAAAAGACACAGACTGGCTGAATGGATACAAAAACAATGCCCATATATATGCTGTGTACAAGAGACCCACTTCAGACCTAGAGACACATACAGACTGAAAGTAAGGGATGGAAAAAGATATTCCATGCAAATGGAAACCAAAAGAAAGCTGGAGTAGCAATTCTCATATCAGACAAAATAGACTTTAAAATAAACACTATTACAAAAGACAAAGAAGGACACTACATAATGATCAAGGGATCGATCCAAGAAGAAGATATAACAATTGTAAATATTTATGCATCCAACATACGAGCACCTCAATACACAAGGCAAATACTAACAGCCATAAAAGGGGAAATCGACAGCAACACAATCATAGTAGGGGACTTTAACAACCCACTTTCACCAATGGACAGATCATCCAAAATGAAAACAAATAAGGAAACACAAGCTTTAAATGATACATTAAACAAGATGGACTTAATTGATATTTATAGGACATTCCATCCAAAAACAACAGAATACACTTTCTTCCCAAGTGCTCATGGAACATTCTCCAGGATAGATCATATCTTGGGTCACAAATGAAACCTTGGTAAATTTAAGAAAATTGAAATCGTATCATGTATCTTTTCCGACAGCAACACTATGAGACTAGATATCAACTAAAAGAAAAAATCTGTAAAAATATAAATACATGGAAGCTAAACAATACACTACATAATAACCAAGAGATCACTGAAGAAATCAAAGAGGAAATCAAAAAATACCTAGAAACAAATGACAATGAAAACACGACGACCCAAAACCTATGTGATGCAGCAAAAGCAGTTCTAAGAGGGAAGTTTACAGCAATACAAGCCTACCTCAAGAAATAGGAAACATCTCGAATAAACAACCTAACCTTGCACCTAAAGCAACTACAGAAAGAAGAACAAAAAAACCTCAAAGTTAGCAGAAGGAAAGAAATCATAAAGATCACATCAGAAATAAATGAAAAAGTAATGAAGGAAACGATAGCAAAGATCAATAAAACTAAAAGCTGGTTCTTTGAGAAGATAAACAAAATTGATAAACCATGAGCCAGACTCACCAAGAAAAAAAGGGAGAAGACTCAAATCAATACAATTAGAAATGAAAAAGAAGAAGTAACAACTTGACACTGCAGAAACACAAAAGATCATGAGAGATTACTACAAGCAACTCTATGCCAATAAAATGGACAACCTGGAAGAAATGGACAAATTCTTAGAAAGGCACAAGCTGCCAAGACTGAATCACGAAGAAATAAAAAATATGAACAGACCAATCACAAGCACTGAAATTGAAATTGTGATTAAAAATCTTCCAGCAAACAAAGCCCAGGACTAGGTGGCTTCACAGGCGAATTCTATCAAACATTTAGAGAAAAGCTAACACCTATCCTTCTCAAACTCTTCCAAAATATAGCAGAGGGCGGAACACTCCCAAACTCATTCTACGAGGCCACCATCACCCTGATACCAAAACCAGATAGGGATGTCACAAAGAAAGAAAACTACAGGCCAATATCACTGATGAACATAGATGCAAAAATCCTCAACAAAATACTAGCAAACATATTCCAAAGCATATTAAGAGTATCATACACCATGATCACGTGGGGTTTATTTCAGGAATGCAAGGATTCTTTAATATACACAAATCAATCAATGTGATACACCATATTAAGAAATTGAAGGAGAAAAGCCATATGGTCATCTCAATAGATGGAGAGAAAGCTTTCGACAAAATTCAACACCCATTTATGATAAAAACCCTTCAGAAAGTAGGCATAGAGGGAACTTTCCTCAACATGATAAAGTCCATATATGACAAACCCACAGCCAACATCATCTTCAATGGTGAAAAACTGAAAGCATTTCCACTAAGATCAGGAACAAGACAAGCTTGCCCACTCTCACCACTCTTATTCAACATAGTTTTGGAAGTTTTAGGCACAGCAATCAGAGAAGAAAAGGAAATAAAAGGAATCCAAATCAGAAAAGAAGAAGTAAAGCTGTCACTGTTTGCAGATGACATGATACTATACCTACAGAGTCCTAAAGATGCTACCAGAAAAGTACTAGAGCTAACCAATTAATTTGGTAAAGTAGCAGGATACAAAATGAATGCACAGAAATCTCTGGCATTCCTATACACTAATGATGAACAATCTGAAAGTGAAATCAAGAAAACACTCCCATTTACCATTGCAACAAAAAGAATAAAATATCTAGGAATAAACCTACCTAAGGAGACAAAAGACCTGTATGCAGAAAATTATAAGACACTGATGAAAGAAATTAAAGATGACACAAATAGATGGAGAGATATACCATGTTCTTGGATTGGAAGAATCAATATTGTGAAAATTACTCTACAACCCAAAGCAATCTACAGATTCAGTGCAATCCCTATCAAACTACCAATGGCATTTTTCAAAGAACTAGAACAAAAAGTTTCACAATTTGTATGGAAACACAAAAGACCCCAAATAGCCAAAGCAATCTTGAGAACAAAAAACAGAGCTAGAAGAATCAGGCTCCCTGACTTCAGACTATACTACAAAGCTACCGTAATCAAGACAGTATGGTACTGGCACAAAAACAGAAATATAGATCAATGGAACAGGATAGAAAGCCCAGAGATAAACCCATGCACATATGGTCACCTTATCTTTGATAAAGGAGGCAGGAATGTACAGTGGAGAAAGGACAGCCTCTTCAATAAGTGGTGCTGGGAAAACTGGACAGGTACATGTAAAATTATGAGATTAGAACACTCCCTAACACAATACACAAAAATAAGCTCAAAATGGATTAAAGACCTAAATGTAAGGCCAGAAACTATCAAACTCTTAGAGGAAAACATAGGCAGAACACTCTATGACATAAATCACAGCAAGATCCTTTTTGACCCACCTCCTAGAGAAATGGAAATAAAAACAAAAATAAACAAATGGGACCTAATGAAACTTCAAAGCTTTTGCATAGCAAAGGAAACCATAAACAAGACCAAAAGACAACCCTCAGAATGGGAGAAAATATTTGCAAATGAAGCAACTGACAAAGGATTAATCTCCAAAATTTACAAGCAGCTCATGCAGCTCAATAACAATAAAACAAACAACCCAATCCAAAAATGGGCAGAAGACCTAAATAGACATTTCTCCAAAGAAGATATACAGACTGCCAACAAACACATGAAAGAATGCTCAACATCATTAATCATTAGAGAAATGCAAATCAAAACTACAATGAGATATCATCTCACACCAGTCAGAATGGCCATCATCAAAAAATCTAGAAACCTAAATGCTGGAGAGGGTGTGGAGAAAAGGGAACCCTCTTGCACTGCTGGTGGGAATGTGAATTGGTACAGCCACTATGGAGAACAGTATGGAGGTTCCTTCAGAAACTACAAATAGAACAAACATATGACCCAGCAATCCCACTACTGGGCATATACACTGAGAAAACCATAATTCAAAAAGAGTCATGTACCAAAATGTTCATTGCAGCTCTATTTACAATAACCAGGAGACAGAAACAACTAAGTGTCCATAATCGGATGAATCGATAAAGAAGATGTGGCAAATATATACAATGGAATATTACTCAGCCATAAAAAGAAGCGAAATTGAGTTATCTGTAGTGAGGTGGATGGACCTAGAGTCTGTCATACAGAGTGAAGTAAGTCAGAAAGAGAAAGACAAATACCATATGCTAACACATATATATGGAATCTAAGAAAAAAAATGTCATGAAGAATCTAGGGGTAAGACAGGAATAAAGACACAGACCTACTAGAGAATGGACTTGAGGATATGGGGAGGGGGAAGGGTAAGCAGTGACAAAGAGAGAGAGTGGCATGGACATATATACACTACCAAACGTAAAATAGATAGCTAGTGGGAAGCAGCCGCATAGCACAGGGAGATCAGCTCGGTGCTCTTTGACCAGCTAGAGGGGTGGGATAGGGAGGGTGGGAGGGAGGGACACGCAAGAGGGAAGAGATATGGGAACATATGTATATGTATAAGTGATTCACTTTGTTATAAAGCAGAAACTAACATACCATTGTAAAGCAATTATACTCCAATAAAGATGTAAAAAAAAAAAGTCAACTGAAGTTTTATTTTCTAATAAAATAGTTCATAATGATCTCTTCTAGTGTAAGACATAAAAAGGCTGTTTATGCCATTTATGTGCTGCTGAACAGCCAAGACACTCAGCAAAAGCCCCAAAGACAGATGACAAACTAAAAAAAAAAAAAATCAGACTATAATATCTGGCTCCAGTTTAATACAGTTGCTTTATAAAGATAGTTGGAAATTGATAGAATGTTTTTTATATATATATAAATTTATTTATTTATTTTTGGCTGCCTTGGGTCTTCGTTGCTGTGCCTGGGCTTTCTCTAGCTGCTGTGAGCTGGAGCTACTCTTCATTGTGGTGCGCAGGCTTCTCATTGCAGTGGCTTCTCATTGTGGAGCATAGGCTGCCATAGTTGTGGCATGCAGGCTCAGTAGTTGTGGCACACAGGCTTACTTGCTCTGTGGCATGTGGGATCTTCCTGGACCAGGGCTCGAACCTGTGTTCCCTGCACTGGAAGGTGGATTCTTAACCACTGCACCACCAGGGAAGTCCTTGATAGAATTTTTTAAACATAATGAGGATGAATGAAAAAATGAAGCACTTGAAGGACAAGCAAGAGACACTGTGTGAAGCTAAACAAGTTTCATTTTGGGATCTTTATATATTCAAACAGCACATCACGGGGGAATAGTCACCAGGGACTTCCCTGGTGGTGCAGTGGTTAAGAATCTGCCTGCCAATGCAGGGGACATGGGTTCGATCCCTGGTCTGGGACGGACCCACATGCCGCAGAGCAACTAAGCCCGTGCGCCACAACTACTGAGCCTGCGCTATAGAGCCCGCGAGCTCCACAAGAGAAGCCACCACAATGAGAAGCACGTGCACCGCAACGAAGAGTAGCTCCTGCTTGCCCCAACTAGGGAAAGCCTGCAAGCAGCAACGAAGACCCAACGCAGCCAAAAATAAATTTAAAAAATAATTAAATCTATAAAAAATTATTTTAAAAAAGGAAATATTCACCAGCCACGTGATTCACAGTCTCTTGTATCCCCAGATATAACACAGCAGCAACAATTTCTTATTTGTTTTAGGGTCCACTCCAGTAGAAGGCAGAGCTGACTACAATATACGTTCCCCCAAAAGATGTATCTAAGAATGTTTTTAGCAGTATTATTGGGAATAGACAAAATCTGGAAACAACTCGTGTACTCAGTAATGGGATAAACAAAGTGTGATATATTCATGAAAAAATATTGAATTGCTTATGTTTGGTTGAAGGGGCTAAGAATGCCAATTGTCCATACAGTGAGCTGGTATCAACCTCTTAAGACCTCAATATATTGTTTTTTTAAATAAAGAAAGATCACAAGATGGTATTTTAACAAACTGGAGTAATAGAGACAATTATTGGTCATTTTTCAAGGAATGCATAGAGCAACACTGTAGTTGTAGGTAAAATATGACATTTTCATATCAGAGTTGTATCTATTTACAGAATTACTGTGGAGAGGTGTTAGGAGAGGTTGTGTAATAGTTATCTAAAATAAGCGTGCCTATGGAATAAGTTGATTTACGAAAGTCGACTTCTTCCACCTGGAAACACATTGTAACCATGACTATGTACAACAAATAGAATGTCAGATAAATTAGAGAAATAACAATAACAAGAACAAAACTGTTTCCATAGAGACCTTTGAGAATTTCCTTCAACTTTTAAATATTTTCAACGCAATTCCAAAAATAGGTCATTGTTATTATACCTTCTTTCACTATTTTTTAAATAAATTGTGCATTTTTAACTACCCCTAAATAAAAATAGTGTTAGCATTCAAACATCCATCAACAATTGCGAATGACATCTTTATGAATTAAAGAATAGTATCCGTTTTTGGCTCAAAATAGTGCAACTACTGTTATCAGTTTTAATTCTGGCTAACTTCAGTTATGCTCAAATTAAATTGAATAACTTTAAAATTTTCCATGTTTCAAAGGATCATTTTTACAGATCATATAATTTAAATGGAATTTAGATATCAAAATCCGAGTTCCAAATACAAAGTACCGTGAAATATCAATGGATCAATTAGCGTAATGAAAGCAAACAGAAACCCCAGCAAATTGTGCAAAAATTATGTTGTCATTAATTGCTTGAGTGAGATTAGTATTACACATCCTACTGCCTCATCATTGTAGGTTCTCCAGCTGTTTTTCCGTCTTCATAGGTACCTGTCCAACATTTACTTCTTCTTGTGTCATATGGCAAGAGACACAATAAAGGAGAGAAAGGAGGAAGGAAGGGAGGGAAGAAGAAAGGGAAATAGGGAGGAAGGGAGAAAAAAAAGAGCAAAGCTCACATAAAGAGAGATGTATCTGGAGAAAAGAGAGACTTTGAGACTAAACTGTGGTCACCACAGGTGTTCATATATATTTGGGCATTTTGTGAGGTGGGTGTGAAAAATATCTTTGATGGTGACTGAGGAGAATCCTGAGACAGAACTAAGTGAATAGAAAATTGAATAGATAAGTTTATCCTTGAAATAAATTACCCAGGTGGAAGTGGGGAGATGTCAAGATTTAATCAACAGATGGTACATAATGATTATACATGAGATTTATCTTCCAAACCACTCCCTGTGACTGTTGAAGATGTTTTTGGAGGGAGGAAGAATGTACGTTAAAGGTGAAACTATTGTTTCACTAAAAACGTGGGATAGCATTTGTTCCTCAGATTGAGCCCAGCACATCTAAGGGTGCCTCACTCATTGCGAACATTTTTACTTGTATATTTTTATTATAAATATCTAATCCAAAATAGGTGATTTGCATGTTTATTATGACAAACTTCCAGTAAATGGGATAAATTGCTCTGCTATTATAGAAGGATCAATATACATCACTTTACTTGGATTGACAAATGAGGAATAAGTTTGCTAAACTAAAGATCTGATAAACAAAAAATAGTGTTGATTGAAAAACCTCTATGATAATCTGTGCTTCTAAACAAGTGGCTGGGTTTCAAATTGCTACAACCATCAACCTTTCTATCATTCTATTTTAATTCGATCTGCTTGATCTATCTACCTATGTATCTAATCTATCTACGGTTGTATGTATGCGCGTATATATGTATATATATTCACACAATTAAAAAATCTCTCATTGGTGTTAGTGCAATGGCTATACTTAATACAATTTTATGGTAGTTTGCACCATCTGGTTTTTGCTTACTGAAACATAAAGATATTGCTGAGCCCCCAATTAAATCTAGAAGGTGCTTTAAATATGATACAAATCATTACATAAGTGTTATCAATTAATCATTAATAATCCAAAAGTAAATACTAACATAGGCTTAAATTAAAATTACTGTATAACGATCCACTCATTATAGCTATTTTCTTAGTGTAAATAGTTGGTCAGTACCACTATTAAATGCTGTGTTAAAAGTTGCTGTTTATTTCCAATACAGGTTATATATTAAAGCATATCAAATTATTTTATTATTTTCCCTAAATATTAGAAACACAAAAAAATTTACGATAAACTTATTAGAATACAATCATTGTAATAAACGTATTTTATTATAATAGAAATCATTGAGACAAGTAAACAAAAAGTGGAAAACCTTACACAAAAAAATAAAAAGGAAATTATTTAGAACATCAAAAATATTTTTGAAGAATGAGGATTCAATGATCAAAAAGAAAAAAGGAGCGAGAACCTCAGAGCTATTAATTTTAGCAGAATGTAGCATAAGTCATCATTGATGGAGCAGGATATGATATTATCGCCCATCTCTTAGTCTGCAATGACTAGTGACTTTCAACAAAAACTAGCAGAGAAGAAAATCCTAAAAAAACCATCAAATCAAATGTGTTCCCTTAAAATCCCAGAATGTAGACATATTTTAAAATATTCATCACTGAGCTACTCTTGCTGAAAAACCATCCATTTCATAAATGAAAGTTTGACTATACAAAAGATAGCTCAGGTTTTGGGATATTTGTTACACTCTGATTTTTTCAAATGAAAAAAAAATGACTATATTCTGGTTCCTTTATGCAAAGCAACTTGCAGTTAGTCTGAATTTCTGCAGATATAAAATCCCTGAATCAGTTGAGAATGAACAAAATCAATTATAGGCAGTGAGTAAACATGAATAAAGTGAGCTGGATAGCTATCACAGTGTTAGGTACTTAAAATTAAAATCTAATTTGTAAAAATCAATAACTATTTTTGTTGCAGAACAGACCCTAAATGAAAATAAGAAAGGATAAGTTCTTGATCATATAATATACATAAATTTGGTTTTGGCAAGGCAACTGTGTACAGAATATCATCCAAAGAAATTTTATGAGAGTTATAATGGAAATTTTCGGCATTTGGCAAAGATCATAGTAAAACTTGTTAATATTATGAAAGAATGTTTATTCAGACTAAGAACACTAGCATCAATTAGTATGACACATCATTTAAGGAATGATATACCAAACTGAATAATTAGATTTATTGCAAAAGTAATGAATCATTCATTTGGAAGGAAATGCTAAATGTTACTCAAATTATTTTACATACAGCTCATACTATAAGCATTGTATAACAAAATATAATTATTGAGAATTTGATCATTTGAAATTTTGACTTTTTATGTAAACATTTTTGAGATTTTTTTTTCCAGGAGGTACAACAACAGGTACATTTTTTGTAGATTCTTGAATTCCAAATATAGGGGGGAAATCTGATGGCTAAGCAGACGCCATAGCTGCCACAAAATACACAGAAAACATAATAGATTTCAGCAAAATTTTGATTTCAGGAGAAAATACTCAAAGAAAAACTGAGGAATTTTAAATTCTTTTGCTGTCTAGTCTCTAAGCATGAATACTTAATAACACAGCACAAATTTCTTCGGACATACCTGATTTTGTCTTATAAGGTTGAAGATCTTAACTTTCCCTGGCTTCAATTAAATTTTAAATGATATTGAATATCTGTCAATCATAAACATTAAAACATTACAAATATTCCATGGGAAACTTAAATCGATGCCTACACACCACGAAAAACTCAAAGTTTATCATGCACTGTTTCAAATAAATCTCTTGATGACAAGGCTAGATGATGGTACACCTTCCAAAATATCTGCTTTTAAATTTATTTCTTAATTCTGCATGCTGTATTAAGTAAAATTAACATTTTAGAGCAGGAGTCTGAAAACTTTTTGTGAAGAGCCAGAGGGTAAGAGCCTGTAGGCTTTGCAGACTGCATACTGTCACAACAATACTGTTGTGTTGCACATTCTGTGTCTGTATTTACAATCCTTTAAAAACATTTTAAAAATTCTAGCACATGGGTCATACAAAAGCAGGCCATAGTTTACCAGTTTATGTTTTAGAGTTTTTCTAATGAAGTAGTCACTAGCCACATGTAAATTTAAATTTAAGGAATAAAAATTCTCAAGTTCTCAATAATTCCAAGTCTCGATAGCCACATGTAGCTGGTGGCAACTGTAATGAACACTGCAGAGAGAAAGCATGCCAAGAAAGTTCTATTGCACAGTATTGTTTTAGAGAAAAAAAAAATGCAAAAAGTCGGTGTGTGCATTTGTGTGTGTGTGTGTGTATCCCTTGAAAGCATTAGGAAAAACCAAGGTAATAAGGGCTGAATCTCTTGACATTGATACTAATCTATGCCATTTAGAAAATGCCAGAATTAAAAAGATGGCTTAATTTGACCATGAATTCCATTGTTAGTCCATCTTTATCCAAAGTTATAATCCATACCAACACGCCAAATCAATGTCTCTTTTAAATAATAGAATAATTCATACTTCCAGAGAATATTTTACAACACTAAAAAATAATAACTTTCTCATTATTTTAGGTCAATGCTTTTCCCATTTTAATGGGCATACATATCATCTAGGGACCTTTATAAAATGCAAATCCTGATCAAGTAGGTCTAATCAAGAGATGATTAGGAAAATTTTGATAAAAAAAAGAAAAAACAGTGATGAGCATTGTATACAGTATTTATTTGTGAACCTAGCCAAAAAGATAGGTTGGGACATTTGTGGAAGAATTTAGTAAGGAAGGGTTATGAATTTAGATACAGTACAAATAACAGTAGAAATAATTACAGTAGAAATAATTAAACTAAAAAATAAGAAGAGAAGGAGAAGGAAGATACTAGTCTAATCCCTGTGTAGGAAGAGGTAAATAATGGATATTATTTAATGCTAATCCTGACAAGCCAAAGAGTAGAAAGATAAGTGAGGGGAAAGTAGTGATAGCATGGTAACAAGTCTTAGAACAAATATAATCACTAGAAAAAGATGCAAATCCCATGAAATATAAAAAAATAAAAAATATATAAATAAATGTAAAGATGCTTAATTCACTTTTGTATTTTTTTCTAAAAAACTAAATACAATTCTATTTTGTATACAAGAGCCACAGCTAAACAAAATTGTTCAGAAAAGCAAAATATTACAAGGATGTGCAAAGGTGCTCCACCCAATGCAAATCAAAGAAAATGCCAGCCAAATGCCATTAGTTTTTAATTCTGATGTAAGAAAGTAAAATTTAGATACCAAAACACTAAAACAGGCAACAAAGAACATTTTGTAATGCTAAAGACCAAAAATAAAAATGAATTTATAAGTTATAAATATCTGAATGCAATAACACTAGAACCACCTTCAAAATAAACAAAACAAGTAGATTCAGGAAGAAAGTAATAGGAAAACACTAATAATACAAGACTTTCAGACCAAGACCCAAGTGGGAAACATATTTTTAAAATATAAATGTATACAATTTATATATTAATAAGGGTTTTATTAATATGGGTTAACTACTAAGGATTTTTTGCATATCCCCCCAAAAAAAGGCACATCTTCTTCATACTAATAAGAAATGACCATATACTAGGTCCTTAAAAACCTTAGCAACTCTTATAGCAGAAATAAGACAATCAATATTTTCTAGTCACAATGAAATAAAACTAAAAATTAATACCAAAAATTATTAAAGTCTCTGTCACCTCAAATTTTTAAAAATGTTACTTATGCAATTTTATTTAGAAGGGATAATTTACACCAAAATTGAAATATTTCAAAAAATAATGATAATGAAAATTAGGATATCAGAATCTATGGGATATAATAAAAGCATTAATCAAAGGAAAGTCGTATCTTTAAATCCAAAGGTCAGTATATATGAAAAGTAAAAATAAGTGCATCAAATATTAAATGCAAAATTTGGGGGAAAAATTAAGCCAAAAGAAAGCAAAAGGAAGAACATACAAAGATAATGCAAAAATTGAAATTTAAAAAAAATTTTAAGGAGTAATAATCATCCTTTGAGAAAAAATTAATAAAAACAACAAAACCATGAACTAAGCTAATGAATAGAAAACAGAATCATAATGACACCACCTGAGAAGTAATAAGGACGAATAACTTTTGAAACTGATAATGTTCAAAAATCTTGACTCTTTTCACAAGTTTATGTGAATAAATTTGAAATTCTAGCTGAAATGGATAATTTCATAAGCAAACATATTTTTAAAAATGTAACAAAGCACAGAAAAATGCTTACGTGGAGCTATTTCTACAGAAAAAATAAAGTTATAAAACAAATACTACACACAAAAGAACCAGGCTCAGATATTTTCACAAATGAAATCAATCAAATCTGAAAAGACCTAATAAAGCCAAGACTATTTAAATTGTTTCTGAGAATACACAAAGAAATATTTTAAAGTTATTTTTATGAAGTGAATATAAGAGGTACCAAAGGTTGATAAAATTGCACTGCATAAGAAACTACAGATCAATCTATATATGCCCATTCACGAAAAATCATAAGTAAAATATTAGCAAATAGAATCCAACTGCACATTAAAAAAACTTAATCTATCATTATAGAGTGGGATTTACTCCAGGAATGCAAGGTAGTTTAATACTAAGAAATTCATTAACAGCATTCATCATATAAATAGATTTATGGAGAAAAACTTTACAGTCATCTTAAGTGCTGAATGTTTTTGTCATTCAATATCCATTCTTAATAAGAAAATTATGGATAGGAATTGATAAATACATACTTAACATCATAAAATAAATACATCTCACCCAAAGGTCACTGTAACTCCTACTCTACATTGTAACCTCAGAATGACAGCCAAGCTCATGAGACACAATAGGCTTTAACCAAGACCAATTTCTAGTTCATAAATCATGTTGATTGCTAAAAGGTCCAAACTTTCAGTTATAAGATGAATAAGATCTGAGGATGGTGACTAGTTGATAACACTGTATTGGAGAATTGAAAGTTGTTTAAATGTTCACACACACACTCACAAAAAACAAACATGTGAGGTAACAGGTGTTAATTAACTTGAAGGGGAAATTCTTTCACAATGTATATGTATATCAAATCATCATGCTGTACAATTTAACTATTTTACAATGTTATTTGTCAATTATACCTCAGTAAAGTTGGGATAAAAAGGGAGAAAGGGTGTATAACAGGCAACACAGCATGCATGTCAAGAGTCTTGTAAATCCCAGTCACCACTCATTTCTAGGAGGCACATGTTTCTGAGAAATGCTGTTTGGCAGGTAAGGATGTGAGCCATCTCAGCTCAGGGAAGCCAGTGGATTGGGAGCCCTCAGTTTTTATCCTCTCTTCTCATTCTCTTGCACTGTTTGCTTCACATCATGAATTACATATTTACAAAAAGACAATTCCAACTACCTGGTACAGAGTACTCAGCTCAGTAAAGAGAAATTCACATTTATGTTGAATCTGGTATACTGCTATATATTCCCTGAGTTAATGTTACAAAGAGTTTGAATAAGCTTGCTTTTCAGTCAGTAGGGTCAAAGGATTCATTTTGATTCTGTTCCCAACCCATTCATTCCAGGCAAAATCTTAATAGAGAATTATCAAGCTTTCTCACTAAAGTTAGGAGCAGGACAGTGGTGCTCACTACTATTTGATTTAGTAGCCAAAGTAATCAGATAGGAGAAAAGAACTAGAGACATAACATTGAAAAGAAAGAAGTGGACTATGCCTATTTGTGGGGGAATGGTTTGCATGCAAAACCCATGTGCTGAAAGAATGCTACAACCCATGTTAAAACCACACATTTAGTAAGATAGAAAAATGTAAAATGGACATTGAAAGTCAATGGTCTTGCTGCATATATCCAGATATAATGCAAGGAAATATCTCAGTTACAATAAAACAACAACAATGACAAAAAGATCAAATGGTTAGGAATAAATTTATCAAGGAAAAAGCAATCTATATAAAAAAGACTTTAAATTACTTATGAAAGATGCAAAGTAAACATAAAACAATAATTTTTATCCAAGTTAATATATGCATTTTTAATTATCCCCACAAAATGATGAGAGGTTTATCTTTTCTTCTTTCGTGTTTTTTTCTTTTTTGTTTTTCCTTCTAAAGCTGGACAAGTTGACTCTCAAATACAAGTGGAAAAATCAACGGTGGAGAATAGCCAGAAAACATTTCAAAAGAAATGAGAGTCCTTAGCACTAGTGAAAGTAAGATGTGTCATAAGGCCTCTATAACTGAAACAGTATTGTACTGGCCATAAATACACCCAGAGAAGACATTCGAGAATCAGATTCATCAATATAACTCTGGGAGAAAATGGACTTTTAAATAAAAATGTGTAGCCATCTGGAAAAAGCTGGATCTATACCACTACAGAGCAGAATTACTTTAAGTAGATCAGACATCCAACTCAAAAGCAAAAACAAACAAAGAAAAAAACATGCACCAGAAGAAAACATGCATTAATTCCTTATAACTTTGAGGTCAAATTTTCCAAAAATGACATAAAATCCAGAAGCAATTAAAGAAAACACAGATATATTCACTTATGTTTTAAAATACAGATACATTCACTTACATTTTTAAAGTAATAAAATGAACCATACACAAATTCGAAAGATAAATTATAAGCTCTTAAGACAAATAGCTATGAGTACTGACCACATTCTTTCTAACTATGTTGAAAAGTATTTAAAACCCCCAAATGCCTGTAGAAATGCTCAAGAAGTATAAACAGAGGAGTCACAAGAAAAAGATATAAAAATGACCTTTAAACACATGAAATCATGTACTCATAATAAAAAAAATACAGTTTAAAAATACCCAAAGATACTATCCCTCATTTCTCAGGTTAGCAAAAAAAAAAAAAAAAAATTTATTGAGAGCACACCTCAACAAAGCTGTAAGGAAGCAACGTGTGCGCACACACACACACAAACACTGCTGATGAGAACTCAGCACGACGGCATCTCTGCAAAATCCTACAGAAGTGTTCATGGATTTACACATCAACCGAGTGATCCCATTCTAAACTGAAGATACTCCTTTGCCAACATGAAAGAACATTCACCATCTCTGCTCCATTTCCTCTCATGGACGTCCCCTCTACGGCCTCCAAAACCCGGCATGGAACTGCCCCTTGACGTGGTCCCCAACACCCACACCTTACACTCCATCACGGTCCGCTTTACCCTTCCTGAACTCCAAGCCCTGCTCTGTCCTCTCACAGCTCAACCTGCCCCTGGAACAGATGCCCTCCTTGTTTGGTCCCATCTAATGGCTTTTGAACTAGATTTCTAGAAAGAGAAGGGAAATGAAGGGAAAGCAGGGGCCAATAAAGAATGTAGATCTTGATTTTTAAATACTTCTCTCAACTTAAAGGCAGTAGGGCTCCTAGGAGAAACGGTTGACACAGAGAAACTGAAAGTGTTATTGTAGCAAAATATTAGCCCATCTGGAAATGTAGATTTTTTGTGATTTTCTCTTTCTGTTCTACAACAGAATAGTAGTGATTAAGATGAAGGAGGAAGAAGTTCCTGTCACAACAGATGTAATTTGTCATTTGGAAACTCAGTCTCACAATGATAAACCTAATTTATTTTAAAACTTCATAAAATGTTTTATAGTGGCTTGGTAGTACTCTTTAAGAAAACATATAGCTTGAAAAACTGATTAAGGAAACCAATTAATATAATTTACTAGTACGAATCTGTACTTTCCTACTCTAATTGTTTGCAGTTAAGCAAAAATAGAAAAGTATTTGAGACTCTCCTAATTTGGAAGCTGGAATGAATTATCTGAGAATAAATTATCCAGAAGGCTGTCATAGTCTCTCAGAATGGCCATTGAAAAGTTCGGTGATAAGCACCTCCAACTTCTTATATGAACTTTTCTCTATATTAGCTAATTATATAATTGTATTATGTACTCACAATATGATTTTACTCACTATATGATTTTTATTATATACAGAAATATTGGCTCAGTGTAGATTTTTCCCAGTTTCTTCCATATCAGTTGGCACAATCAAATGTTGGTGTTTTTAATGAATTATTGTTCTAAGTAAATTTCTAGTTTAAAAAGTTTTCTAAAATCATCACATTTATTTTAGAAACTAAATCCTACGCTACTGAATTTTGATCAAGTATATTTACAATTTACAATCTAGAGTGTTGTAAAAGCATATGAAATAAATTAGCATAATGTTTTGGTTAAGACTCATTAGAATGCAAATGTCACACATTACTTTTATAAACATAAGCATTCTAAATTTAAGCACCAATGATAACATCTGAAAGGAAAAAGGGAATAAAAATTTTTTAAAAATGAACATATCTTTTTAAGCACATATGAATTTTAGTTTCTTCATAGTGGTTTGTCACAACAGCATGCTAAAGCATTTTTCAAAATAATTATGATTTGAAAAGTTATTAAAATATGGATGTGTATTCAAAGGTACAAAAGCAATTTTAAATTCAAATACAGAGTGCTTTGGTTTCATAAGACTACGTAGAAAGCAGTTTACTGCTCCTTTCTCATGATTTCAAATGCCAACAATGATTTCATTTAGAATTTCACTCATTTCATTATTTTGAATAAAGTGCTTAAAGCTACAATATCATTGTTATGTTTTAATTGTGTACAGCTTACACTTATTAAATGTTGAAGAGGAGAGTGTAATAATAAACCCTGCATAGTGCTTTGTTGTTAACGAAAAGCTTTTGCTTGTTTGTTTCTTTGTTTGTTTGCGGTACGCGGGCCTCTCACTGCTGTGGCCTCTCCCGCTGCGGAGCACAGGCTCCGGACGTGCAGGCTCAGCGGCCATGGCTCACGGGCCCAGCCGCTCTGTGGCATGTGGGATCTTCCCGGACCGGGGCACGAACCCGTGTTCCCTGCGTCGGCAGGCGGACTCTCAACCGCTGCGCCACCAGGGAAGCCCACGAAAAGTTTTTATAAGAATCTCCCATTGTCTTCACAACACCCTGCGAAGTTACACCCATTTTCTAAACTGGAAAATTGAGGTTTAGAGAGAGTAAATAACCTCTAAATAATTAAAGCTGTAAGTGACCCCCTGGGAAGATCCTAAATTGACTGCTTTGGGCTCACAGTTCCTCCCAGGACCCATAAACCTCTCAGCAATAATTAACAAGTTAATGATATAGTTATGTATTATAAGTAAATGGACTCGAATTTTTCTCTTCCCCCTAAAATTCTAAATGTATAAGCTTCTCTTTCAAGTAACTTTCTAGGAGAGAGACTTTTTCACATTGATAAAAATGATTATCTCTTTGTCTACAGACAGGAGAGTGGTGATGTTGTGAAATAATGGGATTCATCCTCTTCTTTGGAATTGAAACATGATTCACAAACCATATGAAAATCAAGTACCTTCTTATCCATATAAAGGAACATATATGCAATCATGGAAATTGTGGAAGGGGTCCTCACCAATCAAGCGCCTTCTAAATTAATGAAAAATGCTGTCCTTGAAGTGCTAAGGTGGTTTCCCTGGGAGAGACTAGCTCACTTGGGAGTCAGGGAGCTAAAATGCCATTGGGGGTTGCCATGGGATACAGTTTTATAAGGACATTTGCAGAGCAGATGGAAGGAAGCTAAATAAAGTATATGCAGGTATGAAAAGTTTTCTATTTAATTTGCCATTAAACAATGGAAGAGCTTGAATATTTGTCTACAGGAAAAATTTTCTCCTGTCAGAGCAAATTACATTTGATGTTTAGAAATGTGATCCCATAATTGTAAACCTAATTTGTCGTAAAACTTGAAAGAGCAGTTTTTATGATGGTGGCATAATGCTCATTAAGGAAAAAGTTTCTAAGCACTGGTTGAGAAAAACAAATTAATATTACATTAGTAATATGAATTTATACTTGCCTCTTTTGTAAGGTAACGGGTAAACAGATTAGGAAACTATTTGTGACTGTACTTTTATGGTCTGACGCTGGAAATTCTAAGAATTAATTATCAGAGGGAAGGATAGCAAACCTTTTAAAATTCTACTGATGATGGCCCTGTTTGCAAACTAGTTTCCTGCATCCGCTACTCTGAGTAGCTCATAATATTTCACTCCTTTAAATAGCACATTTTAATTAGCACAGTTCTTGAGTGGCCTTCAGTGAATTAACTAGCTTTACATAAAAATGTAACTTTTCACGTGAAGTTTCTATACTGAATACATATAAGACATGTCATATAAATTCCTATTAAGAAAAGCAAATGCTTTTCTCCGGGATGCATTGAACGACTATTCCTTGCCAGAAGAATTACAAGAGGACATTTACTTCCAAGTCTTACATATTAACACTAATTTTTAAATCACCCCTTGAAATGTACTAAATTCTAATAGTAAGAAATCCTACACATAACAGCCAATAGAACAAAATAAAACAAAATAAACAAAAACCGGTAGCTGTCTGTGTGCTTGGCAGAAAAAATGATTCATACATCAAGAGAGAAATTGTTGTAGGGCAGAAATAGAGAGGAAGAAGGTAACCTTCCCATCTGTCCTCCCTCCCTCCCTTTTCCTCCTTCTTGCTAGGCTCTGGAATGGAGTGTACAGGCTTCATTAGACTCAGGTTAACATTATTAGCAAGAATACTAATAATTTTCTTCATGATGCATCATATCAGAAAGTGAAAAATCATCGCACTGTCTATATCCCACTATTACTGATAGTCAACTGTAAATGTACTCATTTGGCTCAGATGATGACGGCCAGTTCTGTAGTCAATGTACATTTTCTCTTTGCAGTCTGAGCTGGATGTGCCAACATTTTAAAATCTTGCTCCCCAACGACCATCTATATGATGGTTTTAGCACTGAACGAATACCCTTCCCTGAATCAGGTATGAATGTTGAATTTCTAATTTGATCATTCCATAGACTTTTATATCTAGCACATCTTTCACAGAAGAAGTTATTTTTCCCCCTTCTCATTTACGTATATACATACATAGGTACACACGTAGGTATTTATTATGATTAGGGTTCGTGGATATTTTATACCGTATATTATAATCAATTGTAGACATTATCATTTTCTGATGCTCAAATATCTCATAATTTATCCAGTAGGAACATCTTCAAACTGGGTCATCTTTCCTCTTAACGTGATCCCATTAGTCTTTGAGCTCCCTTGCTTTCCCGTAGAATACAATGTCCGAGGCACTACTTGTACTATAGTTGCCCCAGATCTGAAATTAACTTCCTATCAAGGAAGAATAATAAATTTGCCTGACTGCTGCACCTGGGAGCAGACCCAGGGAAACTGTAGCTTGGTCACTTTAGGGTATCCTCCTAAGGAGATCCCATCAGGATACATGCATTCTGGGTGCTATGCAACAGATAGTGGAATTTTACCTAAAGAAAGATGATATGTTTTTGACCTACATAAATTCTAACGCCCAAAGACTAATCAGTTATTGATAACTTTACCAAAAATAAATTACATAGGGTGTTGGTAAGGGCTAGTAGAAGTACAGCCTAAAAGAAAACTAAAATTCTTGTACTTTGGTATGTACTAAAGGAGCATCTGGGTCATCCCAACAGTGGGTATAACCCATCCACCTGTTATTGCTGGTGGTCCTCTCATTAACCTGGATAAGCTACTGCACTTGGCCAAAAAAACAAAGAGTAGGTTACGTCTGAAGAGAATCTGATTCACAGAGGCCACTTACGCTGGTCTCACTTTCTAAACGGGTACTGCATTAGACAAAGACTATTTTTTTTCACCTATGTGTCATTTCCTAAAGATACTAAAAGTTCCTCAAGGGTGTTTTATAACCCTAGCATAGTATATTATAAACAGTAGATATTCAATTAAAGTTTTGTTTTCAAAGTCATTCTTATTCAATAATCAGTTATGAACTTCGCCATTTTGGGGCCACGATTTTTTTTAATCTTTCTAAAACCTTTTCGGTTTGGTATTACAAAGAAATTTCATGAATGGATCAAGGGAAGCAATTTCCCCTTTTACTTTCAACTTGCTTTCCAAACACATTACTACAGTAAGGTGCACAGTGACCTTCTTCTGCCAGAACAAGTGACTGCTTACCAGTGTTGCTACAGTCTCAAGAGGGCATATTAAAACTCAGATAAATTTCATTATGCTTAAAGGCACTCTCATTTAAATGTCTGTTGTCTGCTGAAAGCAGTACCTGCTTTAAAATTCAGACATCTCTGGGAAAGAGAATTAGTAGTAAGATTTATATTAAGGTCTTGTTGGGTCCCAGAGGAATGTATGAAAGGAAATAATGGTCTAAATAACCTGTTCATATCTAAAGGGAACTAAAAGCTTTATTTTGAGATTTAAACCATATGACAAAATTTACTTTAGTCAAAAATATTGCTATTTTAATTCTCTCTATTCAATTCAAATTTCACAGCTCTCATGATTTACCTAAGTATTATGGCAATTTTTACCATTGATGTCTACTTTCTATTAATTCTATACCTTTTCCAGCTTTAAAGTTGTCAAGACTTCTGTTGTTGTCTTCTTAACAGACAACTTTCTTACTTAGTAGACTGAAAATCCAGAATATGTCAAAAGGAGAAGCATTCTGAATAAAATAATTATGTTAATATATTTCTATGATATCATGATAATAGAACATGACAGACAAAACTTGATGATAAAGTACGTGGTAATATCTTTCATGCAGCATCAGCAGAGTGATGATGTTTTCAATAGCAGCAGGGAAAATTCAGCTATCCTTTCACAATATTAATGAGTTGTAAGTTTCAGACTGCTCAACCAAATGCTACAGATTAGGTTCGTTAAGCCAATATCTAATATTAATAGCTCTTTTTGTCCAGAATATATCAAAATATGTATTCCTGGGAAAATATGTCACAATAGAAAAGAAACATTCAGTATCTTATTTTTGAGAATGACGCGGAACAGAGTACGTGGTTAATGATGAAAGGGTAAATTCCAGTTTGACATCTAATCATTTGTACTATTTCCATAACTTTGGGGGAATAGTTCCCCTTGCTGTGATCAAACCAAAATCTTTAGGCTACAAATAAAACAAACAAAATAAACATACAAATGACAAGAAGTTAGTCAGAAGAACTGATAGCAGTGGAATTCCTGAAGGGGGGTTTTGAGGAAATGGTTGTGAAGTGAACCCAACGTAAAGGACTTGAAAGCACGCTCGTCCCTAGCGGTAATTTCTGAAATTCACAGCCGTTTCTTTGCTCCTTGGTCACCAGGCTGCTCCAGGGGCTTGTCACTGCAGTGAGGACAGAGCCAGGGCCGACTTCTCAGGGTCAAGTCCCTACAGCGACCGCAGCAGCTGTGAACTCGGGGATAGGATATGTGTATGTTTCTTAGAGAACTTCCTGGACCAAGCAAGACATTTTATGATTTTAAGTTCTTTTTCTTCCAGTTTATTAGTTTAGTTTTTTACTGATCTCTCACAGGATATAGTTTTTCTTTTCTTTATGTAAGTGTAACCTTTACTTTCTTTTAATCCTAGAAACTAGCAATGCCGCTATATAAGCCGAGCCTGTGTCAGGGGGCTACTGAAGTTCGGCAGTTCGCACACCGCAAAACTAAGATATCTGAATTGAACTCACTAAACAAATAACAAGTTGCTGACAGAGAAGCCTAGGCTAGATGTTGTATATTTTTAGTATATTTAATTCTTCCCCTGGGGCTTGACTTAAAAAGATATTATTCTTTCCGACTGCCAAGGCAATGTCAGTAGTAACAGCTAAGCTTTCTTGAGTAAGAAACACTCGCATCTGATACTGTTCTAAAAGCTTTTTATGAAATATTTTCAAATATCCTTACAACACACTAAGAAGGTACCATTAGCATCCTCATTTCATGGATGAGAAAACTCGTGGTGCAGGGTGCGAAGTAACCTGCTCACATCTGCGTCTGACATTCTTACACACATGAGAACCACCACCCTCATACCTCTATGTCAGCGATCATGAGCATTAAAGGTAGCAGCCCAGTAGCCTTGAGATTCTACTACTATTTGCTCTAAAGCAGCAGTCTTACATAATGCAAGACTCTTAAGAAACAGTTACGAACTCATGGTTACCGGCGGGTTGGGGGGAGGGATAGTTAGGGAGCTTGGGATTGACATGTATACACTGCTATATATAAAATAGATAATCAACAAGGACCTACTGTACAGCACAGGGAATGCTGCTCAGTATTATGTAACAACCTAAAGGGGAAAGGAATTTGAAAAAGAATAGATACATGTATATGTCTAACTGAATCACTTTGCTGTACACCTGAAACTAACACAACATTGATAATCAACTATGCTCCTATATAAAATAAAAAGTTAAAAAAAAGAAACAGTTACACAAAAAGACATCTATTTACCAAAAATGAAGGCATGTTTACTGAAAGGAGGATACAGCAGTGTGAGGAGAGTCCCAGAGATAAAAATCACTTTGTCTCTGTCCTCATAGAGTTTACAGTGTAATATAAAGATGGAAGTACCCAAAGGATTAAAAAGCCAGGGACACAAGAGAGGGTCAAAGGGCTGTGTGGAAGGTCTGTGGGAGAAGAGATTATTTATGGTGAAGAGATCAGGAGAGTCTATATACTTATTAACAACAGTATAATTTTGTTAATAAACAACAACAAAAACAAAATATGCTTGTTAGTTAAAATTTTTAAAAGAATATAGAAAAAAAAAGAATATAGAGACCCACAGACATAGAAAATAAACTGATGGTGACTAAAGGGGAAAAGGGGGAAGGATAAATTAGGAGGTTGGGATTAACAGATATACACTACTATATATAAAATAGATAACCAACAAGGACCTACTGTATAGCACAGGGAACTACACTCAGTATCTTGTAATAACTTATATGGAAAAGAATCTGAAAAAGAATATATATATATACACACATATATATGTGTGTGTGTATATATAACATATATAACTGAATCAATTTGCTATACACCTGAAACTAATACAACATTGCAAATCAAATATATTTCAATTAAAAAATATAAATTTTTACAGGATATTTAATTTTTTTGTTGTTGTTTGATTGGTTGTATGCTAACCTTGAAGGGCATAACCTATGAAGGAACTATCATTTTAAAATTACAACTAGTTTGGGCTGCAACTTTGGTTGTGCCTGTGGAGTGAGTCTCTTCTTTAGTTCTGAAAAACTAACTTGAGAAGGCTCTTTATTATCTAAATATAAAGACAGTCATCTCCCATTGTGTCTGGAGAAGGTCATTAACATGAATGCATCTTTGGGAGGTTTTCCTTAATTTTGTATTAATTTGACTACTGCTTGTTCAGTGTGTATGCACGTGATTATTTAGAAGTTATTCCCTAAATAACCTAGGCTGGAACCCCTGAGACTTCAGCCGAGATCTTTAGAAAGACATTTGTTGAAGGAAAGACATTAAAAAGAAAAGTGTCTGGGCTCCAGTGAGCCCAACCTGCACTATAAAATCATGTCCCATGTATGATGCTCCTTGCCAAATGCCATTCTGGGAAACGTGATTGTCCACAGCACTACTGTGATTCTCACAAGAGGGATAAAGTGTCAGTGAACCAAAGAAGAGTTAGATGCTGCAACCAGAAGTAGGAGTGAAGAGAAAGGCCTGACCCTGGAGGCTGAGTCACTCCTGAGACTCAGGGTCCAGGCTCTGAGTACAGTTGTGTTTGTAGGACAAGCAGCCATCGTGGGCTTGGGATGGGCCAGGACACAGACATAGAGGGAAGATGAGTGTTCTCTGTGGAAACCAACTCTACACCTACATGACGATTGAAATTCAAAGAACACTATACACAAGTATGTGTATTGAATGCCTATTGTGAATGCTCAAAAATAATGTATAATATATATCATGAACTATATTTACTTTTAGGAAATAAGGAAATGCTCAGTTAGATTTAGATTCACTAGAATTTCTGGACCAAAGATGACATACCTCACTTCATCTTTTTTCCCCTGCCCCCAATAGCAAAGGTTTGTTAATTATCCTATTTTATCAGGTATAATCTATGTCATGAATCTAAGGGCCAGTTAACAAATCAAGGTCTCCATCTCTGGATTAAACCTTTTATCTTTTGGACTAATAGTATCAACATTTCTCCATCCATATCACCATAAAATATACCCTTGGAGTTAAGGATATAGATATTTATTACCTGAACTCTAGCTGCTAAGAGTGACTCAGGCTACACCTATAGCACTACACCCTCATCCATAAGGATACCTCTAACTAATCGTAACATCCTTCCTCAACAAACCTGAACATGACCTTCTAAATTTTGTCAAGACAGTGCCCTAACACTGTCCTGTCAGGAAGTCTCTAACGGTTCATGAGGGTTAGCAGGAGAATTTAAACCTATTTGCGACCCTAAGTGTTGAGGGGTTTTTTAGTAACAGGCCCCTATAACCTGACGCTATTCTTCTCAATGGGAAGTTTCTGAAATGGGCTTCATGAAGTTGTTCACTTGGTGAGTGAATCTTTAAGAGAAAATGGAGGAAAACATCACCAGCTACTCCCTGTGATGGAAGCAGCAGGAAACATTGGCTTCCTGACCTTTCCTTCGGCAAACGAACCCCATCCACAAGCATTCTCTAAGGGTGAGGGCTTCTAGAATCTTTCCCTGTCCAGTATTATTTTAAGATCTGAAATTTGTCTCTGCAACAGCTATTGACTCCTTCTTGATGGGATCAATCAGTGTTAATTTTTATCTGCTTCATTTAGAAAACAGTTGCAGCAAGTTTCTCTTAGCTCTCTTGTGGTAACTCCTTATAAAGGAAAGCCTTATACAGAAACTTCTGTAGAGAACTTCTCCCATCCTCTCCATTAGGATAACAAGTCTGTATCTTACCAGACAAAATCATACTATCTTTTGTCCCACCTTCAGGCAGTGAACTTTTCACACTAAGGTTAGTTATTTTAGTAATAATTTTAAAAAACATGCCTACTAGTTGCAACACGGAGTTCATCATTCCAACTGGTAATGTGCAAGATTTAGGTAAGATGGCTACTTGGTAAAAATACAAATTCTTCACATTATCCTTCCAAACAGTACAGAAATAACAGTTTCAGTGACCTTTAGACATAATGCTGGTTGTCCCATGTAATTACTCAAATGAACACAAACTAAATTTAAAAAGTCATTCTAGAGTTTAGCTAAATATAGGAAAGAATAACCAACAGAATATTCAAATATGGTAACAATTTGATAAAATTACAATCATATTTAAATTTTTTATAATCAAATTGAATTAAGATATTAGTCATGTTCTGAGAATAAGTACTCAGTTCTTTTAATTTCTTATAACAAAAATATCTTGAGCCCAGGTAAAGAAGACACATATGCATTTAACTGAGGCAATCTATTTAACAGAGGACCAGTAGGGGATGCTGACATGGTGTCAGTTCACTGGATTTTGCTCAATCCTTGAATATAACTCTAAAACGAGTCAGTGTGAAAATAACACTACTTGACTAATGAGAGCAGATAATTCAGGCTCTTCAGAAAAACACCATAATCCATAGATCCTAGCTAAGTAACCTATCACTGCTAACGATGGACAGCCATCTTCTCCTCAGCTAATCACCACCCCATTCTACCATGTCTTTACCCCTCTCCTACTTTCATTGTTCAAAACTTAGCTTTCCCAATAGGTTTTCAGTCTGTAAAATCCTTGGGCGAGCAGGGTTGCTTCTACACTGCTTCCACTTAAGCCACTGCCTGAAGCTAGGACTCCTATAGCATTCCATGAAGGTCCTCAAATAGAAAGAAAACTTGTCATTTTAACAAAAATGCAATTAACCAAGCCAACGACTGTTAAGTACATTTTAAGGCCTTTAGAAAACTCTGGCTAACTGACAACTGTGCATTGTGAATAATACTTTTTTAAAAGAAAAGATTAATTCCTATATGTGATTTTAGAGATTCAAGCAAATGTTGACTTTTCTTCCTTCTGTCCATCCGTAACAATTAACATGGGCAAAAACACTAATGTAATTGTTTTATATATATATATATATATATATATATATGAATGATATCCTAACATGATATTTAATTTCCTACAGGCAAGGATCAGGCATATGTGTTTAATGTAGCCTGAGGACTCTAGACTTCCCTGAAACCTTCACATTTGAAAAGTGAATTGTTATTAAATCTAACAGATGACATCTTGGTGAATATCAGAACATGGATTACAGAGAGTCGAGTAGAAGACAGTTTCATGGCATGACAACTCGGGATGGGCCAGGCCTGAAAAAGTTGATCACTACATATCAGCTTCCCTGAGAAATGGCTGCTTTTCAGAATTTTTCTCCTTTTTAACTAAGAGATTTCGATGATATTTTCTCTTCATTTTCCAAAGCTCGTTCCTTAGCAACAGCTTCAAGGACTCTTTCAGTAAAAACAACTATTTTTAGATTTGAGTCAGTAGTAAAAATTCATGTTTTTGGTCAGGAATACCAAGAATTCACATAGTTTTGGACATAATTAAGTCAGATAAATCAGAAGCTTCCCCAGTGTAGTAGGTGCTGGATGAGTGATGTAAAGAAATTCAGACAGCTTGTTTGAGGTATGGATTATGTTATAGATTTCTGGATATTTAATAAATTCACCTCAAGTGTTCAAACTTTTGACATTCAAACATCATTAATCATGGCTTTTACTGTAGTTATGTGTCTCACTTGGGCCTGCCTCACATGAATAATAATCTGATTTCCTGATTTATTGATGGAAATCTCTCTGTTATTCAATAGGGTAAATATTTGTGCCTAGAATTTTTCTACTTAGATGCTATATTATTGCCTCATAAAACAATATGATGGAACAGTTACTGACAAAAACAGTAAAAATAAGCAACTGTTGGTTTTGCCTGCACACAATTATAAAGTGAAATTCCACTGCAAGTTAATTACAGACATTAATTCTTATTTAGAATCTACCACAGAGGGTCAAATATGAGAGTCATTATTAAATCTCACTTGGACAGATAATAACGATTTCAAAAGACTTGTTATTAATTTTATTTTCTAAAAACGTTGGAAGTGCCTGAAGTGTTGTGTTCTTTGCAAATGTAAAGCACTAGCTCAAATGTTCCCACTAAATGCAGGGACTGTACCAAAAAACAATGTCTATAAAGTCCTATCTGAGACTTGTGTGTCTGCAAATAGGTAATTACCTGTAACAATGAATGGGATTGCTTTCTTCACAAGAGAATAGGTATTTCTTCTAAACAGCAGAAAGTCGAATTGGAAAAAAACAAGTGCAGCTGTGACATTTCTGACCTCATCTCATTCCAGCAGCCGTGAGATTGGTCCTCTTGGAAGAATAAACTGACTAGAAATAAGCAAAGATTTAGATGCTCTTCTTTCCTAGATCTAGGCCATTTCAACCACACATGAAAGTAGAATTGTCCCTTTTCTAGAGATGTGCTCATTTTTAGAAAAGCCCAAATCTTTATAAATAACATATATAATGTGGTAGGCAGAATAATTGTCTCCCAAAGGTGTACATTTCCTAATGCCTAGAATCTATGAAAATGTTAATTACATGGCAAAGGCGACTTAAGGTCTCAGGTGGAGTTATTCACGGCTATTAATCAGCTAACCTTCTCTAGATCATCTGAGTGGACCCAATGTAATCACAAGGGTCCATAAGTGGGAAGGGGGAGGCAAAAATGTCAGTGTCAGAGTGATAAGATGATGTGAGAAATACTTGATCGGCTATGGCTGGATTTGAAGATGGACAGAGGCCAGGAACCAAGGAATGTGGGTACTTTTAGAAGCTGGAAAAAAAGCAAGGATTCCCCTGGATGCTCCAGAAGGAACACACTGTTGACATTTGGTTTTAGCTCAGTGAGACCCATTTTGGACCTCTGACATCCAAAACTGTAAGATAATAAATGTGAGTTATTTTAAGCCAGTAAGTTTGTGACAATTTGTTTCACCAGCAACAGAAAACTAAGACAAGGAGGAACAGGAGCTAACGTTAAGAGAGTTCTGAGGAGAAACACATCACAGAAACCCCTCCATTTGGATTTTGAAAGATTGGCTGCAAGTCCATTTGCTTGTAAGTTCAAATGCACAGTATGAAAACGGCCACCCACGCCCCCTGTCGATGGTGACAAAGCTGACAGCCTTGGTTCCTGGGCAAAGCTTTAATCTTACCTATGATGTGCTGTAACTGAAAGGCAGAACAGAATTAACTTTCTACAGTGTGAAGAACAGCCTTTTCCTGAAGTAAGATTTCCTATGGGGCACTTGCCCCAGATGGAGGAAATTGTGCTCAGAACTGAGTGTCATTGAGAATCAGAGGTCCCTCAAGTCCATTTCTGAACTCTGCTGTGCTCCCGGATTTGAATGAGAACTCCTCAGCTGTGTCACCTTCCCCAAGGTCATCCAAGTAGCAGGAGCAGGGTCCCCTTCTCCACTGGAGCTGCTACCAGCAAGCCAGGCACTGGCCTAAATGTTTTCTACATTACTTCATTTTGTGCTTTTATCTAAAATAGGAAAGACTAAAGTGCTTTTTTCTCACATACCCCAAGTTTTATTTGCTAACACCATTAATCTCTTTTTTTTTTTTTTTTTTTTTTGCGGTACGCGGGCCTCTCACTGCTGTGGCCTCTCCCGTTGCGGAGCACAGGCTCCGGACGCGCAGGCTCAGGGGCCATGGCTCACGGGCCCAGCCACTCCGCGGCATGTGGGATCTTCCCGGACCGGGGCACGAACCCGTGTCCCCTGCATCGGCAGGTGGACTCTCAACCACTGCGCCACCAGGGAAGCCCACACCCTTAATCTCTTAACCACTAATCCCATGAAATATTTACTTAGCTTGTTATAAATGTTATAATGTTATAAATGTTATAAATGTCCTGACCTTCCCATTCTTTAGGTGTTTTTGACTCTCACCCTTCACAACCCTACTGTGAATAGCTGGTTGAGTGGACGTTAGCACACATGACTTTAACCGTATCCAACCATTCATGCATTTGCCAAGCACTGTTCTGAGTCCTGTGGTTGCCTGTGGTTGCAATGATGACTAAGGATGGCAAATTCGTTCTCAAATGGAGTTTTATCTTCTAGTGGGAATGTGAGAAAGACAGAAGCAAAACAACAAACAGGCACCTTCATTTAGACATACACACCAAATTATAAGTTCAGGTGATGGTGAGTAAAATAAAACAATGGGAACAGAGTGACACAGAGATTATTTTTGGAGATTATTTTAGCCAAGATGGTATCAAAATTATTTCTAAATTTTTAAAAAACTATTTCATTTTGTCACATGCCTTTAAAAAATACTTTTCTCCCCCATCCTTCCAGAGAATTTGAGAGAGTAGAGGCAAAAATAATGATTAGATTACACACACACACACACACACACACACAGAAATACACAAATATGCACTAACCCTCAATGACCGAAGCAGTAGTTCAAACCATCTTAGAGTTACAAAATGAATCTGTTATTGTAACATACCTATTCTCTGCTTATCTACTTTGAAACCACCCACATCCTTTTAAAGTAAAAGAAAACTTTCTAAAGCAGTTTGTGCAAGGAATAACTCTACCTCAAGTACCTCACCAGGGAGTGTCAGGGATAAATAACCTTTGAGAAAAAATCAAATATATAAATATGACATGTTAAATTAAAAGTCTGAAAATGTTGAGAAATAGCCAGACACTATTATTTATATTTACAATATCACCTGTGTATCTCTATATCACCATATAGATATAATATTCCTTTTAATAAAGAAAGACATTATACTCCAATAAAAACATTGAAAAAATAAATGAATAAATAGATAAACAAGAAGCAAAAAAAAAAAAAAGAAAGCATGCCACATATGAAGGAAAGTATCTCTCACATTTGAGGAAAAATGGCTTGACTTTTCACAGGTCACCACTTAAGAATAAATTTGATTTTTATGCAAGGGGCTCTCCATGGACAAAACATGCTGACTTTCAGAATATACATAATACAAATCACCAAAATTAAAAAGAAAAATCCATCACAGATTATTTTAAACAGTCTCCTATTCTTGTGTATTTAAAATATAATTTGATATTTAAAATCTTAATTCAGATTTTTAAAATACATATACTGTTAAAAAATTAAATAAAACATGTCTGATACATACAACAATATAAAAAATACATTAACACATTCATGTACTTTTTGAAGTTCTAACTTTACCTTAAGTGAGATGACACTTTCAGAAATTGCTTTGTAAACTATAAAAAGCCAGAGAAGTATGATTTCTCTATTTATCAGTTCTATATTATTTTGTGTCACTCAAGAGCTAATATAAATGCGAGCAGGATACATTTCATACATTGTGACTTATACGTGTGAAATGTTTTGTAAATGAATACTCTTTAAAAAACAGTATAATAACTTACATGTACTTTTGCATGTTTCATAGAGTAAATTCCAGCAATAACAAACTTCAAGAATAGCTGTTTAAATATGACAAATATTTTGTCATTAGGCCATTTTAAAGACAAAGAATACATTTCTAATCATTTGGTAAAATCTGCTAATGGATGCTTTGAAAATCACAGGTGTAGAATTACATCTTTTATAAATGGAATGAAATCTAAAACTTATTTAACTTCTAGTCCTCATTTTCCAGATGCAGAAACAGCACTAGAACAAAAAATTTCACAATTTGTATGGAAACACAAAAGACCCCGAATAGCCAAAGCAATCTTGAGAAAGAAAAACGGAACTGGAGGAATCAGGCTCCTTGACTTTAGACTATACTACAAAGCTACAGTAATCAAAACAGTATGGTACTGGCACAAAAACAGAAATATAGATCAATGGAACAGGATAGAAAGCCCAGAGATAAACCCACGCACATATGGTCACCTTCTTTTTCAAAAAGGAGGCAAGAATATACAATGGAGAAAAGGCAGCCTCTTCAATAAGCGGTTCTGGGACAACTGGACAGCTACATGTAAAAGAATAAAATTAGACCACTCCCTAACAGCATACACAAAAATAAACTCAAAATGGATTAAAGACCTAAATGTAAGGTCAGATACTATAAAACTCTTAGGGGGGGGCTTCCCTTGTGGCTCAGTGGTTGAGAGTCCGTCTGCCAATATACGGGACATGGGTTCATGCCCCAGTCAGGGAAGATCCCACATGTTGCAGAGTGGCCATGGCCTGTGAGCCTGTGCGTCCGGAGCCTGTGCTCTGCAACGGGAGAGGCCACAACAGTGAGAGGCCTGCGTACCGCAAAAAAAAAAAAAAAACTCTTAGAGGAAAACATAGGCAGAACACTCGATGACATAAATCACAGCAAGATCCTTCTTGACCCACTTCCTAGAGAAATGGAAATAAAAACAGAAATAAATAAATGGGACTTATTGAAATGTAAAAGCTTTGGCACAGAAAAGGAAACAAGATGAAAAGAAAACCCTCAGAATAAGAGAAAATATTTGCAAATGAAGCAACTTACAAAGGATTTATCTCCAAAATTTACAAGCAGCTCATGCAGCTCAGTATCAAAAAAACAAACAACCCAATCCAAAATTGGGCAGAAGACCTAAATAGACACTTCTCCAAAGAATATATACAGATAGCCAACAAACACATGAAAGAATGCTCCACATCACTAATCAGTAGAGAAATGCAAATCAAAACTACAATGAGGCATCACCTCACACCGGTCGGAATGTCCATCATCAAAAAATCTAGAAACAATAAACACTGGAGAGGGTGTGGAGAAAAGGGAACCCTCTTGCACTGTTGGTGGGAATGTAAATTTATACAGCCACTATGGAGAACAGTGTGGATGTTCCTTAAAAAACTAAAAATAGAACTACCATATGACCCAGCAATCCCACTACTGGGCATATACTCTGAGGAAACAATAATTCAAGAAGAGGGCTTCCCTGGTGGCGCAGTGGTTGAGAGTCCGCCTGCTGATGCAGGGGACACTGGTTCGTGCCCCAGTCTGAGAGGATCCCAAATGCCGTGGAGCGGCTGGGCCCGTGAGCCTTGGTCACTGAGCCTGCACGTCCGGAGCCTGTGCTCCACAACGGGAGAGTCCACAACAGTGAGAGGCCCATGTACCGTAAACAAAAAAAAAAAAAAAAAGAAGAGTCATGTACCACAATATTCATTGTAGCTCTATGTACAATAGCCAAGACATGGGAGCAACCTAAGTGTCCATCAACAGATGAATGGATAAAGAAGATGTGGCACATATATACAATGGAATATTACTCAGCCATAAAAAGAAATGAAATTGAGTTATTTGTAGTGAGGTGGATGGACCTAGAGTCTGTCATACAGAGTGAAGTCAGAAAGAGAAAAACAAATACCGTATGCTAACATATATATTCCATATATATGGAATCTAAAAAAAAAAAAGAAAAAAAAGTTATGAAGAACCTAGAGGTCAGGACAGGAATAAAGACACAGGTGCAGAGAATGGACTTGAGGACACGGGGAGGGGGAATGGGAATCTGGGATGAAGTGAGACAGCAGCATGAACATATACACACTACCAAATGTAAAACAGATTGCTAGTGCGAAGCAATCGCATAGCACAGGGAGATCAGCTCGGTGCTTTGTGACCACCTAGAGGGATGGGGTAGGGAGGGTGGGAGGGAGACGCAAGAGGGAGGAGATATGGGGATATATGTATATGTATAGCTGATTCACTTTGTTATACAGCAGAAACTAACACATCATTGTAAAGCAACTATACTCCGATAAAGATGTTAAAAAAAAAATAAGTATAGGAATGACTGAAACATGCTTTTGAAGAATCACCCAAAAAACAGCATTAGTGAACAATAGTTTTTACACAGAACTGTATTCATTATCCTGTAATAAAACATAATGGAAAAGAATATGAAAAAGAATACATGTATATATTCTTTTTCATATTCAGTTATATATATGACTGAATACTTTTCACATACTTTATATATATAACTGAATCACTTCGCTGTACACCAGAAACTAACATAACATTATAAATCAACTATACTTGAATAAGAAATAAATTTTCAAAAACAATAGTTTTAAAATTGACGTTAAGATCATTATTTTAACAACTTTGAAAGACAACTTCTGGGCATAACATTATTCAGGATAAAGCAGAATATTTTCCTTAAGAAATTAAAGGCTTCATAGTTTGTGAAAATAATGCAGACTACTCTGTATTGGAAACTGTTCTGTGCATCTGATTTATTCCACTGCACATTGTATTAGCTTTCTAGGTTTGAAGATAACAAGACACCACAAACTGGGTGGCTTAGAAGAACAGAGACTTAGAGTTTCAATGCTCTAGATGCCAAAAATCAAGGTGTTGGCAGGCCCACGGTCCCTCTGAAGCCTATAGGTGAACCCTTCCTTGCCCCCTCCCAGCTCCTGGTCTGTCCGTAATCTTTGGCATTCCGTGGCTTCCAGCTACATACCTCCAGTCTCTGCCTTGCCTTCTCATGATGTTTTCTGTGGGTGTTTGTGTCTTCACGTAGCCATCTTTTTAAAAGGACACAAGTCATATCAGACCAGGAGCCCATCCAACTCCAGGATGATCTCAACTTAATTACATTTGTAACAACACAATTTCCAAATAAGGTCACATTCTGAGTTACTGTGGGTTAGAATTACAACATATCTTTCTTGGGGGGAACACAATTCAACTCATCACACACATTTAAAAAATGCAACTTCACAGCTAATTCTTTAATGTTTCCCAACGCTTTCTTGGATGAGTCTTCAGAAGCATCTTTCAGTCATTACCATGCTCAGTAGTTCTTCTACATTCACTTGGCTAAATTCATCAACAGCATATTGGGAAGTATGTGTATGTGCTACCAGACTCAGGTTCGGCTGTTTGCTGCTCAAAAGCCAATGTATAGGAGACAAGTGTTGGTAGGAAAGGAAAGGTTGCTTTTTTCAGGAAGCCAGCAACCTGGGGAGAAGGCAGACTCATGTCTAAAAGCCAGTTCCCCTGCTGCTGATCAGGGGGGAAAAGTTTTTAAAGGGGAGTTTCAGGGGAGTATAGATGGAGGGAGGGGGTTACATGCAGAAACAGCACAGTCAGCTCTGACAGTCATCTTGAAATTAGTCACGTGGCGGTCTGATCAGCATCATCTTGATTGTTCTAAGCACAGCTAATCTTCAGTTTCAGGGTCGCTTTGTTGCCATTTCTTTGAGGCCAGTTCTTAGAATTCTGTAAGATGGAGCAGCGTATGTCATGGCTACAGCCTGGTCATCACGTAATTAACTTCTTTCAGTTGGTGGGGAGTTTCAGCATCTACAACACAGCTCACAGGATATGGCTCAGAATATTATGATAGCCCTTGAGGAGGAACCAAAGGTACTTGACTTTGTTTAATGACTAAACTATTATTATCTTGTTTTGCTTGATTATTTTCCTTTATTTTCTGTATCTCCTCATTTCTCTGATTAATTCTGTTCTTTAGCTAAAGTTTTTCTACAAACAAGAGACAGGCAGCAGAGCTGGGGGTTTGTGTCCCAGAAAGGGCCCATTGGGTCCTGCTCCATACATATGCACTTGGTGCTATACTTAAAACACAGCAGAAATGACAAGTTCTTGTTCTTAAAAATTATGTTTAATCAGTGTCACACTTAGAAATAAGTCAATGTTTTCATTGGCTAAAATAGACTCTGTTTCTACTATATTTCAATATCTAATCAGATGAGCGCTGCACTTTTTTGTGGTCATGACAAGTACAATTTTGATGAGGACAAATTCACTTAAAAATGATAATGCCTATGTATTTTGTACTTGCAATCTTATAAGGAAATTTAAACCAAATACATGGAATATAGAAAATGAAAGAAGTCTCTAATTGCAAAATTATCCTATCTCAGTGTCCCACAGCAGCCTCTCCCCAGCCAAACTGGCCCATTTGTTTCCATACCTGCTGTTCCTATTCCTCCATCTGTTCCCCACTATCCTCCACCAGGAATCCTGTCACATTGACTATACCACTGGCCCAGCCTCACATGCCTTGGACACCAAGCTACTTTTATTAGTGTTTTCTTTGGAAAGTATGCCAGTTACATAGGTAAAGAAGGCTAAAGACATACGCTTATTTTTTTATGTCTTTTAATATATTTATTGACTATTTGTGCTTCTTGTGATAACTGCCTCCATATATCCTTTGTAAGCTCTTCCTTCACTTGTTTAGCTTCTTTGATTTGTATGTACTTCTGAAGTATTCTGGTTAATAATCTTTTTTAAAAATTTTTATTGGAGTATAGTTGCTTTACAGTGTTGTGTTAGTTTCTCCTGTAAAGCAAAGTGCATCAGCTATACGTATACATACATCCCCTCTTTTTTGGATTTCCTTCCCATTTAGGTCACCACAGAGCAGTGAGTAGAGTTCCCTGTGCTATACAGTAGATTCTCATTAGTTATCTATTTTATATATAGTAGTGAATATATGTTAATCCCAATCTCCCAATTCATCCCAACTCCGCTTTCCCCCCTTGGTGTCCATACATTTGTTCTCTGTGTCTCTATTTCTGCTTTGCAAATAGGTTCATCTGTACCATTTTTCTAGATTCCACATATATGTGTTAATATGTGATATTTCTTTTTCTCTTTCTGACTTACTTTACTCTGTATGATAGTCTCTAGGTCCACGCATGTCTCGGCAAATGGCACAATTTCGTTCCTTTTTATGGCTGAGTAATATTCCATTGTGTATATGTACCACATCTTCTTTATCCATTCCTTTATTAATGGACATTTGGGTTGCGTCCATGTCTTGGCTATTGTAAATAGTGCTACAATGAATATTGGGGTGCATGTGTCTTTTTGAACTATGGTTTTCTCAGGGTATATGCCCCGTAGTGGGATTGCTGGGTCATACGGTAGCTCTATGTTTAGTTTTTAAGGAACCTCCATACTGTTCTCCATAGTGGCTGTATCAATTTACATTCCCACCAACAGTGCAAGAGGGTTCCCTTTTCTCCACACCCTCTCCAGCACTTGTTGTTTGTAGATTTTCTGATGATGCCCATTCTATCAAGTGTCAGGTGATAGATACCTCATTGTAGCTTTGAGTTGCATTTCTCTACTGATTAGTGACGTTGAGCATCTTTTCATGTGCCTCTTGGCCATCTGTGTGCCTTCTAAGACATACACTGATTTAGATCACCATTCATTTCTCATACCCAGAAGTGTAAAATTAATTAAATCAGTAAATACTTTGTACTGTGTGCTTTTTAATAATGCTCATGTTAGGCTTACACCGTATAAACTTACTTAAACATGACATGCTTATATAGGACACCGAATAAGATTCACCACGATGCTTTTAAACCTTACTGTAATGTAAGATCTAAGAGGATGGTGACCTTGGCTATCGAACTTATGATGGAATGACTTGCCAGGTCTGAAATACATCACCTGGCTCAGAGCCAATGTTCAGTACATATTTGCTGAATGAGTACATAAATGAATGAATTACCTCTTTGCTATTTTCAGTGCCTAATATAGGTCTTTATCATATCTTGCCTGGTCTGTTACATAATTTTCTAATGGTATAGCAGGGACTGGCTAAGTGTTCACAAAACCACTCCCATTTTCTCCTGAGGATATGGCCGGCCATCCTTTTCCAGAACGCCTTGCAGTTATAGATGTGGACTTGTTACACTGTTGGGTCAGTAGAATTTGCGTAGAAGGGGAAAATATCACCTGGTCTGTGACATACACTGCCTGGTTAGGGCTACAGTTAGGGCGAGGTTTAGGGTTAGACAAAAATCTTCCACCTTCCTTCTCTTCTCTTCTGGTCAGATCCAGAGCAGTCATAAGACCCTAGAGGATGAAGAGTTTTTGGGTGAAAGAAACCTAAGACCCGAATTGACTGCATGGAGTGGAGACTAACCGCCGCACAGTTGCCAACCTACTCTGGACTGTGACGTGAGAACTAATCTCCCAGTGCATTAGCAGATGAGATTTTTGATTGTTAGTTAGAGTAGTTAACATATAACTAGTACCAAAATTGGTGCCTTCAAGAAGGGTTTTGTTTTTGTAAAACAAAAAACCTAACATTGGACTTCACTGTCAATTGTCAAGAGAAGATAAACTGGAAGCTGAAAAACATGGTGACCCACGTTATGTGATGGCAAAATATCTGTTCAAGCTGTCACCTGAGACTACTTGGAAGGAAAAACATGTGCCACTGAAGCTGGAGCTTTGAAGGCATTGGTTGGCAAGAATTCTAGTTTTGTGCGTTTGACTTCTGTTGACTCTCTTTGGCAAGATATTAAAAAAATGAATGAGCTCATCAATGAACTGGCCAATGTACAGGTTGAAACCAAAACAGTGGACAGGCTGGGAAAAAAAACCAAACTTGGAGCACTTAAGATTGGAAAATCAATTTGCTCCTATATTCCAAGCTATTTGAAAATAAATGAAACTCAGGGTTACCGGGGGTAAAGTGGAGGGTAGGGAGGGATAAATTGGGAGATTGGGATTGACATATATACACGACTATATATAAAATAGATAACTAATAAGAACCTACTGTATAGCACATGGAACTCTTCTCAATACTCTCTAATGACCTGTATGGGAAAATAATCTAAAAAGGAGGGGTTATATGAATATGTATAACTGATTCACTTTGCTGTACACCTGAAACTAACACAGCAACTATAATAAAACTGTAAATCAACTATACCCCAATAAAAAGTTTATAATACACAAATAAAGTTTTTAAAATTTAAGTAAATAAATAAAAAGGGTCTGGAAGTCATAGACTATAAGTAGCAGAGATTCTACCTCTGTTTCTGGCTCTGAGGACGCAAACTATCACGAATGCTACAGCCTCAAGAAAATGAATTTTGCCCACAACCTTAGAGAGCTTTGAGGCAGAGCTTTCCTTCGTCAAGCCTCTAGAGTGGCTGACACCTTGATTTAAGCTTTTGAGATCCTTAGGAAAAAACCCAGCTGAGCCATGCCTGGACTTCTGTCTTACAGAAAGTGTGAGACAAAAAGGAATGCTGTTTTCAACTGCCGAATTTTTGACAGCGTGCTACCCAGCAATAGAAAACGAATACATACTCCTTCCAAGGATAAACACTCCTTGTTCCGTCACATCGCTCCCTAAAACACAGAATATTACTTCTGGGCCTTTTCCTTAATGGTCAGGTTCAAATGCCCTTCCCTTTACCTACCTGGCCAAATCCTGTCATCCCTAAAGGATCAGCTTAGATGCCATTCTTGCCTCCATTCCCTGCACCCCCTGCCCTGCCCTACCCACCACACATGGAATTAATCCTTTCTTCTCTATCGCCCTTGTTTCGGTACTTTCATTGCACACATTATTGTTAGCTGTTTATGAGTTTATGCACTAATCTGTGAATTCTTTCAGAGAAAGACATATCTTATTTATCTGCAAATTCTTACCACCTGGTACGGGGCCTGACCCTTAGCAAGTGTTAAGTATTTGTCCTCTGTGATTTCCAGATTCTTCTAATTTTCCATTGGTTTTGCTCAAACTCTAATGAGCTCTTGTCCGTTTCTTTTCTCAATTTGGCCAGTATTTTCGTTTCCTTTATTTGCTTCTACTCTTTGTCAGAGATTATCCCAGTAATATTTCCTTTTCATTGTGGCTCTTATTTTTAAAGACAACTGTTTTGATACCATCCGGTTTCATAAACATAGATGTTTATAAGTTTGAAGTCTGAAAAAATGTATCGCTTAAGCAGCCAACTTACGTAATGATTACAGACACTCTTCACAAGCCTGAGTCTCAATAATAATCACAGTAGTCAGAAATGTTACACGTATATTTCTAGAAATATTTATGCTGCTTTATGCCAAGTATCATGTGCTTCAGATTTCAGCACATCACTGGGGTTGAGAACTCAGGCTCTGCCTTCAGACAGACTTAGAGTCCATTTCCCTAATTCTTGCGTGATAATGGCCAAATTACTTAATCTCTCCAAGTCTCAGATAATAAAGTCATTAACCTCATAAGGCCACTATAAGGGTCAAATACCACACACGTGGTTGAAGCTAAAAAAAAGTGTTACCGTGAAACTATTGGGAATTATAGATTAGGTGCAATGGTGCATTTATTGTATCCCTGTTAAATAAATTGCATAGCCACAGATGGCTTTCTCTACAATAAAACTATTTAAGATAAATACATATAAATTTAATTTTTTTCTTTGAATAAAATAAATGTTTGTCACTTTTTAAAATAGACAATATGGATAGACACGAATAAGGAATAAATGAAAAGGAATAAATTCATTAGGACTTTGTTCCTATACTTTATTCTGCATGGTGACTTTTTAAAGCATGTTGGAAATGATGAGTAAAGTAGTTGATAAAGACTTCCCTCACCTCAGGCAAACAAGAGGACTTTCTTAGGTTACAAATCATTATGAAATATTCTCAGTATAAGCTTTGCTTTAGCCCAGGTGATATTTGTAAAGGTGTGCAGAAAAGTTTGTAAAATTGGTGTGAAAGAGCTATAAATGAAATATTTATGATACATTTCTAGGGGAGATTATCAGACATGGAAAAATGTTAGCGAACAGGAAATACAGTGTACTAGAGAGAGAAGTGAACTTGGACTCAGAGAGGAGCTAAACCGTGTCTCTGCCATTGAGCGCTGCCTGACCCCAGCAGATCCTGTCTCTGATCTGGACCTTTTCTCCATCTGTACCCTGAGCACAGAGAGCGTAATCACTGTGGCTAAATATGCAGCTGTCAGTATTTTGGCTGTAAAATGCTTCTGCAAAACATGACTTCTCCTTCAAGACATCCTTCCTACTGAGCCAGGACCTAACCCTAGTATCCCTCGTAATATTGTACTCAAGAGAGCCATTACCATTATGTTTATTATTATTGTTAAGTGGTATAAAATATAAATCTAATCAGCCATCCAAATCACAGATAAATTCTGAAGACTTTCTTACTTTTTAAACTCCATATTTCATAGGAATATATTAAAATTTCACTATGATAATCTGATTTTATATTTATGATGTGAATATTAAAATTAGAAAATGTTTTGTACTTAAAGAACTTTAAAATATCCATTATCAGAAAAACTTGTTGCTTAGGAAGATAACTAACATCAAAAAAAAAAACTTTGGGGCTTCCCTGGTGGCGCAGTGGTTAAGAATCCTCCTGCCAATGCAGGGGACATGGGTTTGAGCCCTGGTCCGGGAAGATCCCACATGCCGCGGAGTAACTAAGTCCGTGTGCCACAACTACTGAGCCTGCGCTCTAGAGCCTGCAAGCCACAACTACTGAGCCCACGTGCCACAACTACTGAAGCTCGCCTGCCTAGAGCCCATGCTCCGCAACAAGAGAAGCCACAGCAATGAGAAGCCCGTGCACTGCAACGAAGAGTAGCCCCCCGCTCACTGCAACTAGAGAAAGCCCGCGCGCAGCAACGAAGACCCAACACAGCCAAAAATAAATAAATAAATAAATTTATATATAAAAAAAAAACTTTGGATGAGATATGATTTTTTACATGCTGCTTTTAAAATAAGGGAAACAGCATGATCCAAACTGAACATATGAATTCAACCACTGAAGGCTAGTGCTCTTTCCTTCTTTTCTCATTACAAAACCCCAACTGACAGGTACACTTTCATCACAATTCAGCTTAAGGCTTACCTTCCCCATGAAACTTTTAAAGAATAACCCACATAAAGAACTGTAAAGATCAGAGAGCATGTAACAAGATAACAGAGGACAGACCACGCAATTAAAAGACACAGAATCTCAGATTCCATATAAGTAAAATCAACTCTATGCTCCTTACAAATGACACAAAATGACAAAAGGGTAAGAATAAAATAATGGCTGCTATTTTCAGCGTTTTTGCTAACAAGATTCAACTGAAAAAAAGTATGAATGTTGGATAAAACCTAGGGAAGCATATTTTTAAATCTCACCATAAGATTTAAACTAATAATAATAAAAGAATAATGATGATAGTAATATTGCTCAGGCCAAACCTCAGTGAAAGTGGGAACTAAAATGAAGCACTGATGATAGCTTTCATCTTGAAGGTAACTGTTAGACCTCATAAACTTGAGTTGATGTTTTCATGGCCTTCTATAGCTGAAAGGTTAAGAGACAAAGCCTGGAGCCTCTCTCAGTAGAGGATCTAAAAGAAAAACTTCACTCTAAAGATCTAGGACACCAATGGCTATAAACATAATGTAAAAGTGAATTATATACACCTGTCTTATTGCTAATAATTAGCAGTAATCATGAACCATCCCTCATATGACCTAAATTCCAATAATAAATTTTAATTTATAGTGATCCTTGATAATGTAGTTCACTGAGGGACCTGGCAGAAGAAAAACCAATCTTTTAGAGGAAACTGTCTTTATCCCAGGACTCAGAAAATGTCCATAAATTAAATTCCAAGAAATATGAATTCACACTCAAAAAAGCGCAAAACACTAAAAGAAACAAAGCATGAAAGAGGCAATGAAAACACTGTCAACAGAATCAGACTCACGATGACTTCGAGTACAGGAGCCATCCGGCAGCATAAAAAAGAAATATGTTTTGTAGGTTCAAAGATGTAAACCGAGAAGATAAAATATAAATGAAAACCACAGACTATATAAATCAATTACCAAACAGATTTGATAAAGAACCCAATAGAACTTTTAGAATTTCAAAGTATAATCATTTAGTCCAAAAATCATTAGAACTAAAGAAGTAAGATTTGAACTGGAAGGAATGACTCAGAATGTAACACAGATATAGAGACACCAGTTATGACAGGCAGGTTAAGTGGCCCGGAGACTGAGAGAGTCATGCACATTGGTGTGAGTCAGAGTCTGAATTGGGAACAGTACTGTCCAACTGGGCAGTTTAGGGAGAGGTTAAGAATGGCCATGTATAAATTTGGGGCCATAGTTTAAGGAAACTGCATGATGCATTTTAGTATCCCCAGGTTAGTACCTGTGGGGGGCACTACCTCCTTAGGACCAGTGAGGAAAGGTAAAGGAGTGGTGATGGAACCCAGAGAGGACAGCCATAGGGAAAGGGCTGCCTGACAGGAGCATGGCTTTCAGTAAATGGTCCATCAGCCTGGCTGAGCAGCAATGGTAGTAAGTAGCCAAATTCACTTTCCTCCCTCTCTCTAATCCACTGCCTGTGCCTTACCTTCTTTGAACATCACTGGAAACCAGAGGGCAAAGGAGGTCATTACTGCAGTTCATACAAGTCAGCCTCTCAGAGATGAGTCGATAAGAGGTCAAAAAAGATATCCAGGGGCTTCCCTGGTGGCGCAGTGGTTGAGAGTCTGCCTGCCGATGCAGGGGACACGGGTTCGTGCCCCGGTCCGGGAAGATCCCACATGCCGCGGAGCGGCTGGGCCCGTGAGCCATGGCCGCTGGGCCTGCGCGTCCGGAGCCTGTGCTCCGCAACGGGAGAGGCCACAGCAGTGAGAGGCCCGCATATCGCAAAAAAAAAAAAAAAAAAAAAGATATCCAGAATAATATATACCTGAGTTCTCAGGCAAAATGTAGAGACAATGCCTAAGAATTTTCTAAACTGAATGAAAGACCTAATTATCAGATACAAGAGCTCAGAAAATTCAAAGCAGGAAAAATAAAAAGAAAACATCATTAAGCAAAATTACAAGGGAAGAGCAGAACACACACAAAAAAGACTCTGATTTAAGCAGCTAACTTCTCCAGAGCAACACTGGCAGCCAGAAAACAGTGGAATACTATTTTCTATGCACTACAATAAAATAAATGTCAACCTAGAATTCTATACTCAATGAAAATATCACTCATGAATGAAGATAAATTAAGAAAATTTTAGAAAAATACTGACAGATTTTGCCATAGACCAAATTCATCAAAATTGCAAAGAATGGTTTTTTGTTTGTTTGTTTTGCAGTATACGGGCCTCTCACTGTTGTGGCCTCTCCCGTTGTGGAGCACAGGCTCCGGACGCGCAGGCTCAGCGGCCATGGCTCACGGGCCCAGCTGCTCTGTGGCATGTGGGATCTTCCCGGACCGGGGCACGAACCCGTGTCCCCTGCATCGGCAGGCGGACTCTCAACCACTGCGCCACCAGGGAAGCCCACAAAGAATGGTTTTGAAGCAAAAATAAAGTTACCCCACACAGAAGATCCTAGATACAGGAAGAAATGAAAACCAAACAAACTGATGGCTATGTGGTAATATTTGAAAATAAAAACGGATTTATAAAATTATAATAATATTGAGGTAATCAGAAACCAAGATAAAACTAAAATACAAAAACCAAAATAGCATGCAAGTAAGGCACAAGGTAATTGGAGATAAAGTGATTGAAATTTCCCTGCAGTGTTTGGAAGGAAGGTTATGATCCTGATGGATGTTTAACTTTAAAGTGTATAAATTAAAGGTTTAGAGCAAGTGCTAAAAGAATAGTTCTACTATGTATCACTTTCAGATTAGTAGAGGGAAACAGAGAGAAAAAGATAGTAAATCAGTCCAAGAGAAGTCAAGAAGGAGAGAAAACAAAAATATAAAAGACAGGACAAACTGAAGTTTCAAAATTCATAGAGCAAAAACTTACATTATGGGAAGGAAAAACAGACAAATCAAGACTCATCTGAAGATTTCAATACCTTCTTTCAATAAATGATAGAGCAAGTAATCAGAAAATTAGTGAGTACACAGAACACTTAAACAGTATTATGAACCAACTTGACCCAGTTGACATTTATAGCACACTTCACCAAATAAGAACAAAATATACATTTTTTTCAAGATAATATGGAACATGTACCAAGACAGACCACATCTGGGTGACAAAATAAGTCTCAGATAAAAGATTTGCCATAATACAAAGTATGCTCTCAGACTCTAAGGAAATTAAATTAAAAATCAATAGAACAAAGATATCTATAAAATTCATAAGCACTTGGAAACGAAACAAAGTAATGTTGATACATTCTAAATAACCCATGGGGCAAAGGAGAAATCAAAAGGAAAATCAGAACATATACTGATCTGAAAGTAAATGAAACAAAAATATATCAAAATTTGGGAGAATGCTGCTAAAGCAGTTATTAGAGGAAATTTACGGGACTAAATGCCTATATTAAAAAAGATCTAAAAAAAATATGGCTCTGAAGAACCTAGGGACAGCACAGGAATAAAGACGCAGATGTAGAGAATGGACTTGAGGACACAGGGAGGGGAAGGATAAGCTGGGATGAAGTGAGAGAGTCGCAAGGACATATATACACTACCAAATGTAAAATAGATCGCTAGTGGGAAGCAGCCGCATAGCACAGGGAGATCAGCTCAGTGCTTTGTGACCACCTAGAGGGGTGGGATAGGGAGGGTGGGAGGGAGGCTCAAGAGGGAGGAGTTATGGGGGGGATATATGTATACATATAGCTGATTCACTTTGTTATACAGCAGATAATAACACACCCTTGTAAAGCAATTATACTCCAATAAAGATGTTAAAAAAAAAGGGAAAAATAAGATCTCAACTCAAAGTCCTGAGTTCTTTCTTAAGAAATGAGGAAATGAATTGCAAATTAAACCCAAAGAAAGCAGAAGAGAGGAAATAATAAATATTAAAGGAAAAATGATGAAATAGAAAATAAGTGAAAAAATTTAAAATCCATGAACTAAAAGCTGGCACTTTGAAAATATTAATAATATAGGTAAAACCTCTACCTGGACTGATCAGGAAAAATAGAGAGAAGATACAAATTACCAATATCAGGAGTGATAAAAATGACATAATTCAGATACTGCATATGATAAAAAGATAATAGGAGAATTTTATGCACAATATGAAATATGCTGAGATTATGAATAAATAAACATTCAGAGCCAGTGAGTAGAGGAACGCCTGATAAACTCTGTCCACATTCAGAGATGATATAAAAAGGTTATGTATACGAAGAAGAAGTGCTCAATGCTCACAGCAATTTAGCGACTGAAATGCTTTGTACACTAAATCATATACACAAATAGTTTGTGGCTTCAAGTGTGTAGCACTATGGTGTTGTAAGAAAATAATGGTTCAATAACTCTTTAATTTGGTGGTAGAGAAACCTCTGTGGATTGACAGGGTAATCAAGCCTTTGAATGAATATGAACATGGGTTTGAATCATGGCTCCACTAGTTTCTAACTGATCCAGAAGAAGTCATTAGTCTCATTTACAGATAACTCTATCATATAGTGCTTTTGTAAAGATAAAATGCAGTAGTACATGTAAGGATGAGTGCATTATTCTGTGAATAAAATTTATTTCTCTTACTCTAATAAGAAAATAGCAATGGGGGAAGTAAGACCCTCCCCAATTTCCTTCCTCCCTCCCTGACTCATTCAACAATTAGAAGAAAGCATCCATTGATAGAACAAGAATCATACCATCATAAGAGAAAGAAGCCTGGCTGTGGCCAGGACTGGAGTCACCAATATCAGTAAAATGTAGAAAGAACGGGAAACAACCAAGAGAAGGGGATCCGATGACTTGAAATGCAAAGAGCACATGTTGGAAGACTCAAGGATTCTGTGAATAGGGAGACAGAATCTTTGAGCAGTGGTTCTGGCAATCCTTCTGATAAAGGCTCTGGGCCAGAGACAATTGTTGATTTACAATATCGTGTTAGTTTCAGGGGTACAGCACAGCAATTCAGTTATATACACATACACTCACACACACACATACATACACACACACACACATATATACTTTTTCAGATCCTTTTCCCTTATAGGTTATGACAAAATATTGAGTATAGTTCCGTGTGCTGTATAGTATAGTTCCTTGTCAGTTATCTTTTTTATATATAGTAGTGTATATATGTTAATCCCAACCTCCTAATTTACCCCCCCTTTTTATATATCTATTGTTATGGCCCAAAAGTCATATATTGAAGCCCCAACACCCACTGTGAGTACATTTGGAGACAGGGTCTTTGTGAGCTGATTAAGGTTAAAGGAGATCATAAGCGTGGAGCCCTGATCTGATAGGGTTAGCATCCTTATAAGAAGAGACACGGGAGAGCTGTCTGTCTCCACCTCTGTCTCTGTGCCCCCAGTGTCCCATCCCCTCCACCTCCTGCCATGGGAGGATATGGGGGAAAAGGACAGTCTGCAAGCCAAGAGGAGGGCTCTCACCAGAAAGCCACCATGCTGGGACCCTGATCTTGGACACCCACCCCCAAAACTATGAGAAAATAAATTTCTATTGTTTAAGCCACTCGGTGAATGGTATTTTGTAATGGCAGCAGACCTAAGACACCGCTAGCTTTTATTTTCACTACATTATGCAGATTGTGCCCGGTGAATGAGGATTACGTATTAAAGAACCTTTTGTAGAACAAAAACACGAAGTGTGCATGAGCTGAAAGGTCCTGCATTTTGGATCAACCCTGGGGTAGACACGGAGGGGATGTGCGGTGACTTGAGTTCTGTTTTTCCTGGTGACCCCAAACCCTAGGCCTTGCTTCTTTCTTTGAGACCATCAGCTGAGCTGGAACGCCCCTCCTTCTCAACTCCCTCTCTCTCCTGTCTTTACTACTCCAGGGCATCACGTGGCTGCCATGTCACCAGTCTGATCGCAGACCCTGGTGAACAAAGCAGCACAGGAGTGAAACACCATCCAGTTGCTCCTTCCCTTTCCTGTTTGCTTGACTCACAGAGCAGAGTACAGAGTCTGAATACACACAGCAAATAATGCAGCAATTCACGTGCAAAGAATTTTTAAAAGTTAATTCATGCAAGGAACAGAGCCTGATATGCCCAACTCTTAACAAGACCCACTCTCACTGGAATCCGGGATAAGAATTTCAAAGAATTTTATGCCTATCAAAAATCAACCTGGGGATAGAATTCCATCAGCCTAATCAGGATCCCTGCCTTTGAAGTGCTCCTTTGTCTTTTATGCCTTTTCCTCTGGTGCCCTTATTTCATGCACAAGATGATACATACATAGGCATGTTGGGTGAGCTTGTTCAGTCTAAGAAAACTCCATCAAAGTCCAAATGAAGTGTGAAGCTAGTTAAAGGCTTTTCATTATTTCCTCACTTATATCATCAAGTTATCCAAAAAATCATATATCAAAATGCTGAGTGTTTTCAAAAGACATGTATTACAAAGAAAATACTAGTCTCTACACCTGTCCTTAATTTTAAAATGTATTCTGTTGGGATAATGACAATTTATAAACCCTCAAAAAGAAATGTAATTTTTTTAAATGTATGTAATGTCAAATAGGTATAAAAGCAAAGAGTTTTCAGCATATATAAAAGAGGGTATTTATTGAAACAAGAGAAATTGGACAAGACCATGAGAACCCAGGGCTGTTGGACATTGGTTGCATTTCTGTCCCACGGGTACCTGGCGTCAGTTGCCCAGTTTTCCCCATTTACCATCTTTACCTATGAGAATGACTCACTCACTTAGTAACCTATACATCATTTTCAGGCAGACAGCACAGCCAAGTAATTTGAAACCACTTGGAGAATTAAAAATCTATCATCTCACAAATACACATTTACCCTTCATTTAGCAAAGGCACCTCACATGCCATTTCCTGGCCAGTTTTCCTTACCCTTACTGCTCCCTGTGTTTTCGGCACTGCTTAATTGGACTCAGGAGTATTTTGAAAGCCAGAACTCTTAGCTATCTTCCCAGAAAGCCAGGTGTCCAGGAACACCAAACAAAAGGAAAAAGAAAAATGAAAAGATAGCACTTTAGGTCCTCTAAGTATGAGCCAGCTCTTATCATGAAAATTTAAATTTTCGTATTTTGATGGAAACAGTAAACACATTTTGAAGAAAATGTCAGTGTGCCATTCTAAGAACATAGAAAGTTAAACTACTTTGTTTTGGCCATAAAAAGCCTTAGCATATGTTGCAAAGCTATAGTTCAGGAAGCTTAACAGGAATTAGCTGTTTAATGAAAATACATCTAGAGTTGTTATAAATGTCAGCGGCACCTATTAAATGGGTGACGGAGTTTACAACTTTTTTTTTAGACTGATGCTTCCAGGCTCACCAGGGACATTATTCATCTCATAAATAACATTTCAACGAAAGTTTATTGTATTTGGGTCAGGGATAGCGTTATCTTCCATAATCACTGCTGCCGTGAAGATTAAATGAGATAATGTAACCAGATAACGGACATGACCATGCCTAGCACGTGTTTAATGAATATTGGTTTATCTACAGTTCCTGCCCTCAGAGAGCGTACAGTCTGTTAGGGTTGCCCAGTCAATCACTGACCACAGTGAGCTTATGACTGATGGGAGAAGCAGGCCCAGTGGTGCTTCAGGAGCACAGCAGGGCAGAGGCGTTTAAACATGATGAACAAGAGATTACACTTAAAATTAATTTTGAAGGATACATAAAATTTAGGTAAATGCCAGGAAGAAATTTATTCAAAACTGGTGGAGCAAATCCCTGTGGAGGTGAGAGTAAATGTGATCCAGACACAGAAGAGAAGCCATTAGGATGTGCCGACTGGCATGAAAAATTCATTCACACTCACAGGCTACCGATGTTCACGAGTAACTGTGATGGCTCCGTGTACTTTAATAAAGACATCAAAAAACTCTGATGAAATTCACCTAGAATTATATCACTCATTATGGCTGGCTACCAGTATATGCCCCCAACTGGAAAAAACAAATGTGTATCCTTTGATGTAACCAGTGTTTTAAAATGTTTATTCTTTGATTCAATAAATGTTACAATGAATTGAGTGGTAAGTGTAACTAGCCTACCAGGAAAAAAGGTCTTATGATGTATTTGCACTTCACAGTACTTTTGCCCTTTTAGTAAACATTAATTGTTTCACCATTTATTTGAAGATTTCCTTTCCAATGGGAACAATGAAAAATTTACAAATTCCAATCATCTTAAATGGTGAAAAGAGAGAGTGATTATTTATGATCTTGGGTGTTTCCATTACTGTAATTTACTCTTGACTTAGAAAAATGTTTATATAATCAAGCAACATTAAGATCCACAATAGAGTAATAATATAATTAATATATATGTGTGTTTATGTCTACCTACCTGCCTTTAAAGTGTACTGCCCAGTGACCACAAATTATCACCATGCTTATAATGTGTCATATTAAGTGAATTAAGTGATTAGGCAATTCTAGGAATGATTATTTATCAAATAATAGTTAAAAACAAAAAAATGTGTCAAAGTTATACTATTATGCCATTAAAAGGAAAAAGTAAGGGTACATTATTTTTTCCCAAAACTTATTAAGGAAAGCAAATTACTGGAATCCAAAGCCTAACAGAAATTTAAGTACACTTTCGTAAAGAATAATAAGTTAGAAAACAAAACTCATTATCGAGTTCCTCAGTATACTGAGTCTTCCTGTCACTTATAAGCCTCACGATATTGGGAATGAGTGCTGAGAAAATAAAAATGCATTAGACTGGGCTTCCCTGGTGGCGCAGTGGTTGAGAGTCCACCTGCCAATGCAGGGGACACGGGTTCGTGCCCTGGTCCGGGAGGATCCCACGTGCCGCGGAGCGGCTGGGCCCGTGAGCCATGGACGCTGAGCCTGCGCGTCCGGAGCCTGTGCTCCGTGACAGGAGAGGCCACAGCGGTGAGAGGCCCGCGTACCGGAAAAAATAAAAAATAAAAATGCATTCGACTCTTTAAACTTCGCTGTTCCGGAGATTTCCCAACCAATATGCAAATCTGAGTTTAAGAAAACAATGCTGTTACAGCAAACCCAGTATTTCTCTAGTTTTTCAATGGCGTAAGAACGACATTCTGTTTTGGCCGGGGAATATTCCACTCTATTCAGCAGAGTTTACCATTGCCTCCACCCATAAGGCCTGGTCCATGGTCTCCACATCACAGCCATGGGGTAGAATTAAGACGCCAAACGTGAGCCCTGTGTTCCAACGTGGAACCTTTATACTGATCACTTCCTTTCCCCATACTCAGATGCTCAGTTCTGGTCTAACTCATGATCATCCATCACCCCCCATTCTCTCTTGTCTGTTGGAGCAGGAATTACAATTTACCATCTGCGTGGCCTTATTCTTCTCCCTAGTGACTAGAAGGGAGAGTACAAGTAAATTAGTTCCTCAAAACCTATAAGGAAATCGAATTATTGTTTACCAGTCTGTAATCACTTTACGGGCAGCAAACACAATACATCATTTCTAGTAATCACTTAAAAGTTTGTTAAGTTAGAATGAATATTAGAAAGTAATATTTTCTGAGCATCAGAGACCTAAGTTAATTTTTTCTCTCTCATAAGAGATTACTATAAAGCATTCAAGCCTTGCCCACTGCTTCTCAGAATATTGTAAGCTCATTGAGTTTACTAAGTTAATTCTTTATCAATGTCTTCCCATATACAGACTAGGCAATGACAAATTATTTTTAGAATAATAATAATAAATCTCCAGTAGCACACACAAACCAATATTTGAGTTAAAAGTCAATCTGCCGCCTCCAAGTCTGTAATTTATATCCAGAAACAATATTAGATCATAGAAGAAAGAGCTTTGCAAGTTACACATTGTAAAAAAAGTTATATTTTCCCTCCCTCTTCATCACATACTCAGGATGCACAATACACTATCTCCATTCCCACGCAAGAATAGCTTTTTTAAAGAAAATTAAGGGACAAAATTAAAGTGTTTTATATATATATATTCTTTCAAAATAGATACACTAATATTTAACAGTAAATAGTTGTATAGCTGTGCCAACTACCCACACGATCTTAAAGTTCTACTATTGTTGTGTTTTTGATAGATTACTATATAAAAAGCAATTTTTTTAAATACCGCTATAATAGTTATTTCACAGAATTCTTAAAATTGAAATCTAATGGAGTGACAACTGACAAAGTACAATGTTCAAGTTATGAGTAAAAAAGAAACCAGCTATTTATTTCCAAATATTTAGGTTTTGCATTTTCCATTTAGAGTTCTTGGAGTAATTTTTATAAAGTTCCAGAACAAATAAATCTTTTAACCTGAAGAGTAATTTTTTCTTGATGCCTATTCTAAGGAAATCTAATGTCAAATATGATTGAGTTTAAATGAGAACAAATAAAATTAACAATTGGCCATAACACTGGCTACCCAACTTTACTTGGCCCAAAATGCACCTTATTATGACTGGTTCTTCTAGTCATTACTCCACCAAAAGCTGCATGAGGTTGACTATTGGTACTGAATGTCATCAATATAGATTACTTTCACAACAGCAGATCAGACACACTGTTAGGTTAAAGTAACAATGATACATGCAATCTCCATCCTTTCTCATTCTTAAAACATGTTTCCCAAGTTTATAACGGGTCATTCCACGTCTAGGGAAAATTTCTTGCGGGATTTTATTTTTTATTTTTGAGTTTTTTATTTTTTTTTATTGAAGTGTAGTTGATTTAAAATGTTGTGTTAGTTTCAGGTGCAGAGCAAAGGGGTTCAGTTATACATATACATGTATCTATTCTTTTTCAGATTCTTTTCCATTATAGGTTATTACAAGATATTGCATATAGTTCCCTGTGCTATACAGTAGGTCCTTGTTGGTTACATATATTATACATATTTTACATATAGCTGTGAGTATATGTTAATTCCAACCTCCTACTTTATCCCTCCCCCCCTCCCCTTTGGTAACCATAAATTTGTTTTCTATGTCTGTGAGTCTGTTTCTGTTTTGTAAATGAGTTCATTTGTATCATTTTTTAGATTCCACAGATAAGCAATATCATAAGCGATTACTCTGCAGAAATTATCTAACATGACAGTGTCCACCAATCTTCTAAAATTGTTAGAAAAAGCTGATCGGTATTACTTTTTGCATTAAAATAAGAAAGTTCAAAGATGGTAAGTATTTTTCACTATGGCTCAGCACATGCTGAGCTCCGAAGGTGCAATCTTGGGTCTCACAATGTGTGACAAACCAGTAGCAAGAGATGCAGAGGAACGATAAAGGAAGAGAGCTGAAAAGATGGCATCAGCGCCTGCATCGCACTGATTCTCTTCTCCGGAGCCTCTCAGCGGCTGGGAGGCCAATTACACCAGTAAGAGTGTTACAGATGTAAAGAAGCAAATTGAAGTGAAGAAAAATGCAGAGCTAAAAAGTGAGTGTTTCTAGGAATATTGCTTCCTTCCTAACTTCCCTCCTTCCTTTCTCTCTGGAATGACTGATTCAGCACTATACACTGGGCAAGGCATTAGAAATACAGCTATGATGTTGCTCAGCCGACAGAAGGACTTGAGAAAGATCGCAGCCACGGCTATGAAGTAAGCAGTGGTGAGACATTCGAAAAGCTGGCAGAGCAAACTCAACCTTATTGTTGGATCTGTTGAGATTACTTCTCCAGGCATTCACCCTCAAGGTGGTAGAGATGTCAGTGAAGAGTTTCTATGAAGCTTATGAGGCCTGAAGTTTTTCCCCACAGCTTAAAGGTCAAACTGAAAGTATCTTATTCTAAACCAGTTCTTTAAAAATAGATACACTAATATTTAACAGTTAGTAAACAGTTGCATAGCTGTGCCAACTACCCACACAATCTTCTTAGAAAATATTGACCAAGAAAACTAATCTGACAAATAATTAAGGAGCAAGAAAGAGTCAGCCCTGTTTAAAGGCATTAATAGCTAACTAATTGTCTCTAATTTGGAGGAGAGTTTCTCTTTATAAAAATTGGCTATAATTGAATTTGACATATGTGTGAGTACTTTGGTATATATATATATTGCAGAGGATATAACAGAATTAAGGCATGTTTCTTATCCCCATGCAGCTAAGAATTTAATTAAATGGACAGCATAAATAGTCACATCAATAATATACACTAAAGTTAGACAGCCTTTTCTAATGTTTACCTTTGTATAGTACTTAAGTGTCAAGTGTACTGCAATGAAGCTAATGGGAATTAGGAGCTTTGTCGTGTTCCATCCTCATTCACCAGCATCTGGAATAGGACCTGCGTGCACATAGGAGCTGCTCATAAATCCTGATAAAATGACTAAATGTATGAATCATTTCATATGCATTATTTCACGCAAGTAACTTCCCTGTGGTCAAAAGAGAGATCGTTTTACAGGCAATCAAATCAGGACAGAGATGTAAAGTTATTTGCTGAAATCACACCATTAGGAAGGGGCAGAACTGAATACAAAACCCAAAGTTTCTGACCTCCAGTACCGTGCAACTGCCATGCACCAAGAATTGCATGGCTTGTAACCACCAAAGGAGATGAATGTGGAAAGAAACAAATGTCCAGTGTTTCAGACTCAATACAGACACATTTTCTAGTGTTAAGGTTGAACTAAGAACAGGTTCTTCTCCCTCTAATAAGGTGGATCTTTTAATGAAGAACGCACACTCACCAGATGTGAGTTAAATGAAAGCAAGTTTTAATGTTGACACCTAGGAAGTACTGTATTTCTTAAAGTGGAAAATGGATGATCCCAAACTCAGGGGAAATTAAGGGCTGCAATTTTCACAATTTCAGATAGAATACCATGCTGAGATGCATGCAGATTTGTGTGCATGTTTGTGTATGAGAGAGAGAGATGGAGAGAAGAGAGAGAGTGGGAGAGAGAGCCTGGCCATAAGTGTAGTCCTGGCCCCCTCAGACCACAAATAAGCATTGCACCCACACTGACTGGTCAGGGAGGGACAGTAATTCCATCACCAGAGTCCTTCAGTTGTAACACTCTGCCCTAGAGAGATGTCACAGAACACTTTTTCTTGTGGATATAAAACAGGGCATTGATGTGCAGTGACAGTTTCACAAATAACCCCTCAGTTTTCTGAAAATACATCCTTGAACCCAATTACACTCATAATTCAAATATAATACCTGCCTCTACACGCAAATACTCCTCTACAATAAAGCTGCATCATATCTTGCTTGTAACTCTTGTGGAGGGTCTTTCTTAGCAAAGGGATAAAGTCTTTACACAAAGTAACTTTAGCTTGGAGATGCCTAGACCCGGCTGATGCAGCCAGAGTAGATAGGAAAGCTTCTGGAAAAGAGATAACACTAACAGAGAGGCTGAAATGCAGGACAGATGGAGGGAGGAGGGCCAGGAACAAAGTTATGGGTCCAGGAGAGATCTGGGTTTTCTAAAGGAAGATGGGTAAGCCAATCTGGTGGCAGGAAAGGGTTCAAGATGGAGATAGTGGGAGTGAGGTTCCCTCACCCACTTTAATTTAACAATTGGAACTAATGAGATGACAGAGAAACAACTGTAATTATTTAAGAACTTCCCATCAGACTTAAGGAGCTCAAGCAGTAATTGATGTACGCTCCCAGAATAAATTACAGATTGCCGATGATGCTATTCTGTATATAAAAATCTATACATCACTACAATTTTTAATCCTATACCATATTTGAGGAGTTGGTGTCTTCTCTTTTACAATGAAGATTTATGTCAGGTAATGATAAAATTTTGACTTATTTCAAAAACAGTGATCTATTTAACTACAGAAGTTAAAAGAAAGAAATGTAACTCAAGGAGAAAAAATAAAAGTGCGGTAAGAAGAATATAATCAGGGCTTCCCTGGTGGCGCAGTGGTTGAGAGTCCACCTGCCGATGCAGGGGACACGGGTTTGTGCCCCGGTCTGGGAAGATCCCACATGCCGCGGAGCGGCTGGGCCCGTGAGCCATGGCCACTGAGCCTGCGCGTCCGGAGCCTGTGCTCCGCAACGGGAGAGGCCACAGCAGTGAGAGGCCCGCGTACCGCAAAAAAAAAAAAGAAGAATATAATCATTCTGTAGGCCTAGGGAGAATGAGAATTACAAAGACATGGAGCACTGGTTCTCCTGTGAATTGAAGAATTTTGCCTCATACTTGTTTGCTGGCTTTTTTTAAAAGGTGAGGCGACGTTATCTACAGAACAAATTCCAGGCCTCAGTTTTCAGAGGAGAAAAGCACACAGCACCAGCCATCCCTGGGATGGATGGTGGTGTGTTCAGGAAGAGACCTGTTCGTCTCCCAGCACCGCCCCAAGAGTCTTCTGAGTCCTTAAGTGGTTTCTCAACCACTGAATTACCAGGTAGGTAAACCCAGGAAGCAGAAGCAGCAGGTGATAGATAAGGAGGAAGCCATGGCTTCTTCTTTCTAGAGTTCAATAAAAAGAGTTTTTAAGAAAATCACTTAGCATGGGGTCCTGCATATAGTAAACTCTCATTATATCTAACCTAAAATTGTTAAGAATTAACAAGCACCACTTGCCAACAGCCTTGTAATGTAATTTCTTTACTCATCAATTTCTCATAGCCATGTCTTCATGGCAAAATCTGTAATATTTGAAAAAATAAAGGGAAAAAGTAGCAGGTCATATGAATTCTAAGATAATACATGAGTATAATAATATTGAATAGCTTTAAAGTCCACAAAGTGGCACAGAAACCACTGAAAAATGCAATTTTCCTAATTCATGTTAGGAAGTAACATAAAAGTCAACTATAAAAATTAATTGCCTGGAATTAAAACATACACACACACACACACACACACACACACACACTGTAAAGGGCCCTTTAATGAGGAAACTTTGCACATTCATTCTTATAGGCTATTATGACCTATAAAATACTGTTAGTATGCCTTCTCATTTGCAGTTAATTACTCACCATCTGGTAAAATCTCTAGGAGACATTTTTCTTCTCAAAAGAAAATTTTGCATAAAAACAATTAGATGGCCTCTAACCTATAAAAAGACAAAGCAAGATGGGGACAGTACTGAGAAGAAAGTTTTGCTCAACCTAAAAATATTCCAGTAATTTCCAGAGGGAGGAGAATTTGAACACTGGCTGATTGTTTACAGCAAGGACAGACTTGCAAGATATAACTCCATACTAGATGTTAAAACTCTTAATGTTGAGTGTTTTGCTTCCTTCACCACTGAATCACCAACAGTGACTAGTATTTGTATATCGTTATGTGCTGAATAACTGTTTCTTGATTTAGATCACAGGATGCTGATAATGGTAGTAGCCTTCAGTAGTGACTGCAATGAACTCAAAGACAAGTACAATTTTTCCAAACTTTAGTTGTCAAAAATGTCATGATTAAGCACATTACTTATACATTTTGAAAGTTAGGAATTTATATTGAATTATGGATTCTGCTCTCATAAGAATTTTATTAGATATAATAAATACAGATTTATTAGATAAATTCAGTGTGTGCTAAATTTGAAGATATAGAATTTTGTGTCATTTAATTTTTTACATAAGTTTGTAAAATACCCTTGCCTAAAATTGAAGATTTATTAGCACAACAAACCTTTCAAGACATCAGTTACATAAGATTGCAATCTACTAGTATTCCAGCAGTCAAATTTAAGGTACATGTAATAATTTAATTTTTTTTAATTTTATTAATTTTATACAGCAGGTTCTTATTATTTATTTTATACATATTAGTATCTATAGGTCAATACCAATCTCCCAATTCGCCCTGACCCCCTCCGCTTTCCCCCCTTGGTGTCCATACGTTTGTTCCCTACATATGCGTCTCTATTTCTGCCTTACAAACCCGTTCATCTTTACCATTTTTCTAGACTCCACATATATGTGTTAATATACGATATTTGTTTTTCTCTTTCTGACTTACTTCACTCTGGATGACAGTCTCTAGGTCCATCAACGTCTCTACAAATGACCCAATTTCATTCCTTTTTATGGCTCAGTAATATGCCATTGTATATATGTACAATATCTTCTTTATCCATTCATCTGTCGATGGGCATTTAGGTTGTTTCCATGACGTGGCTATTGTAAATAGTGCTGTAATGAACATTGGGGTATATGTGTCTTTTTAAATTATGGTTTTCTCAGGGGATATGCCCAGTAGTGGGTTTTATGGGTCATATGGTAATTCTATTTTTAGTTTTTTGAGAAACCTCCATACTGTTCTCCATAGTGGCTGGATCAATTTACATTCCCACCAACAGTGCAAGAGGGTTCCCTTTTCTCTACACCCTCTCTAGCACTTGTTGCCTGTAGATTTTCTGATGATGCCCATTCTATCAAGTGTCACGTGATACCTCATTGTAGTTTTGAGTTGCATTTCTCTAATAATTAGTGATGTTGAGCAGCTTTTCACGTGCTTCTTGGCCATCTGTATGTCTTCCTTGGAGAAATGTCCATTTAGGTCTTCTGCCCATTTTTGGATTGGGTTGTTTTTTTAATATTGAGCTCCATGAGGATTAATTTTGGAGATTAATCCTTTGTCCATTGATTCATTTGCAAATATTTTCTCCCATTCTGAGAATTGTCTTTTTCATCTTGTTTATAGTTTCCTCTGCTGTGCAAAAGCTTTTAAGTTTCCTTAGGTCCCGTTTTTTAAATTTTTGTTTTTATTTCCGTTACTCTAGGAGGTGGGTCAAAAAAGATCTTGCTGTGATTTATGTCAAAGAGTGTCCTTCCTATGTTTTCCTCTAAGAGTTTTATAGTGTCTGGCCTCACATTTAGGTCTCTAATCCATTTTGAGTTTATTTTTGTGTAAGGTGTTAGGGAGTGTTCTAATTTCATTCTTTTACATGTAGCTGTCCAGTTTTCCCAGCAACACTTATTGAAGAGACTGTCTTTTCTCCATTGTATATCCTTGCCTCTTTTGTCATAGATTAGTTGACTATAGGACATGGGTTTATCTCTGGGCTTTCTATCGTGTTCCATTGATCTATATTTCTGTTTTTGTGCCAGTACCATGTTGTCTTGATTACTATAGCTTTGTAGTATAGTCTGAAGTCAGGGAGTCTGATCCCTCCAGCTCTGTTTTCACTTAAGAATGCTTTGGCTGCTCGGGGTCTTTTGTGTCTCCATACAAATTTCAAGATTTTTTTGTTCCAGTTCTGTAAAAAATGCCATTGGTAATTTGATGGGGATTGCATTGAATCTGTAGATTGCTTTAGGTAGGAGAGCCATTTTCACAATATTGATTCTTCCAATCCAAGAACATGGTATATCTCTCAATCTATTTGTGTCATCTTTGATTTCTTTCATCAGTGTCTAACAGTTTTCTGAGTACAGGTCTTTTACCTCCTTAGGTAAGTTTATTCCTAGGTATTTTATTCTTTTTGTTGCAATGGTGAATGTGATTGTTTCTTTAATCTCTCTTTCTGATCTTTCAATGTTAGTGTATAAGAATGCAAGAGATTTCTGTACACTGATTTTGTATCCTGCAACTTTACCAAATTCATTGATTAGCTCTAGTACTTTTCTGGTGGCATCTTTAGGATTCTCTATGTATAGTATGATGTCATCTGCAAACAGTGACAGTTTTACTTCTTCTTTTCCAATTTTGTATACCTTTTATTTCTTTTTCTTCTCTGATTGCCGTGGCTAGAACTTCCAAATCTATGTTGAATAATAGTGGTGAGACTGGACATCCTTGTCTTATTCCTGATCTTAGAGTAAATGCTTTCAGTTTTTCACCATTGAGAATGATGTTTGCTGTGGGTTTGTCATATATGGCCTTTATTATGTTGAGGTAGGTTCCCTCTATGCCCACTTTCTGGAGAGTTTCTATCATAAAAGGGTGTTGAATTTTGTCCAAAGCTTTTCCTGCATTTATTGAGATGATCATATTGTTTTTATTCTTCAATTTTTTAATATGGAGTAGCACATTGATTGATTTACAAATATTGAAGAATCCTTGCATCCCTGAGATAAATCCCACTTGATCATAGTATATATCCTTTTAATGTGTTGTTGGATTCTGTTTGCTAGTATTTTGTTGAGAATTTTTGCATCTATATTCATCAGTGATATTGGTCTATAATTTTCTTTTTTTGTAGTATCCTTGTCTGGTTTTGGTATCAGGGTGATGGTGACCTCGTAGAATCAGTTTGGGAGTGTTCCTTCCTCTGCAATTTTTGGAAGAGTTTGAGAAGGATGGGTGTTAGCTTTTCTCCAAATGATTGATAGAATTCACCTGTGAAGCCATCTGGTCCTGGACTTTTGTTTGTTGGAAGATTTTTAATCACAGTTTCAATTACATTACTTGTGATTGGTCTGTTTATATTTTCTGATTCTTCTTTCTCCAGGTCCTTTAGGTGTAAGGTTAGATTGTTTATTGAAGATTTTTCTTGTTTGTTGAGGTAGGATTTTATTGCTATAAACTTTCCTCTTAGAACTGTTGTTGCTGCAACCCATAGGTTTTGGATTGTCGTGTTTTCGTTTTCATTTGTCTCTAGGTATTTTTTGATTTCCTCTTTGATTTCTTCAATGATCTCTTTGTTATTTAGTAACGTATTGTTTAGCCTACATGTGTTTGTGCTTTCTATGTTTTTTCGCCTGATAAGTTATTTCTAATCTCATAGTGTTGTGTTCTGAAAAGATGCTTGATATGATTTCAATTTTCTTAAATTTACCCAGGCTTGATTTGTGACCCAAGATGTGATCTATCCTGGAGAACGTTCCATGTGCACTTGAAAAGAAAGTGTAATCTGCTGTTTTCAGATGGAATGTCCAATAAATATCAATTAAATCTATCTCATCTATTGTGTCATCTAAAGCTTGTGTTTGCTTATTAATTTTCTGTCTGGATGATCTGTCCATTGGTGTAAGGTGGTGCTAACGTCCCCAGTATTATTGTGTTACTGTTGATTTCCTCTTCTATAGCTGTTAGCAGTTGCCTTATGTACTGAGATACTCCTATATTGGGTGCATATATATTTATAATTGTTATATCTTCTTCTTGGATTAATCCCTTGATTATGTAGTGTCCTTCCTTGTCTCTTGTAACATTCTTTATTTTAAGGTCTATTTTATCTGATATGAGCATTGCTACTCCAGGTTTCTTTTGATTTCCATTTGCATGGAATATCTTTTTCCACCCCCTCACTTTCAGTCTGTATCTGTCCCTAGGTCTGAAGTGGGTCTCTCATAGACAGCATATATACAGGTCTTGTTTGGGTATCCATTCAGCGAGCCTGTGTCTTTTGGTTGGAGCATTTAATCCTTTCACATTTAAAGTAATTATCAATATGTATTTTCCTATGACCATTTTCTTAATTGTTTTGGGTTTGTTTTTGTCGGTGCTTTTCTTCTCTTGTGTTTCCCACTTAGAGAAATTCTTTTAGCATTTATTGTAGAGTTGGTTTGGTGGCGCTGAATTCTCTTAGCTTTTGCTTGTCTGTAAAGCTTTTGATTTCTCCGTTGAATCTGAATGAAATCCTTGCCGGGTAGAGCAATCTTGGTTGTAGGTTCTTTTCTTTCATCATTTTAAATATACAGTGCCACTCCCTTCTGGCTTGTAGAGTTTCTGCTGAGAAATCAGCTGTTAACTTTATGGGAGTTCCCTTGTATGTTATTTGTCATTTTTCACTTGGGCTTTTAATAATTTTTAATTTTTGTCAATTTGATTACTATGTGTCTTGGCATGTTTCTCCTTGGGTTTATCCTTCCTGGGTCTCTCTGTGCTTCCTGGACTTGGGTGGCTATTTCCTTTCCCATGTTAGGGAAGTTTTCAACTATAATCTCTTCAAATATTTTGAGGGGTTCTTTCTCTCTCTCTTCTCCTTCTAGGACCCCTATAATGTGAATGTTGGCGCATTTAATGTTGCCCCAGAGGTCTCTTAGGCTGTGTTCACTTTTTTTTCCACTCTTTTTTCTTTATTCTGTTCCATGGCAGTGATTTCCATTTCCACTATTCTGTCTTCCATGTCACTTATCCGTTCTTCTGCCTCAGTAATTCGGCTATTCATTCCTTCTAGTGTACTTTTCACTTCATTTATTGTATTGTTCATCTCTATTTGTTCTTTAATTCTTCTAGATCTTTGTTAAACATTTCTTGCATCTTCTTGATCTTGCCTCCATACTTTTTCCAAGGTCCTGGATCATGTTTACTATCATTGTTCTGAATTCTTTTTCTGGAAGGTTGCCTATCTCCACTTCATGTAGCTGTTTTTCTGGGGTTTTATCTTGTTCCTTCATCTGGTACATAGTCCTCTGCCTTACATTTTGTCTACCTTTCTGTGAATGTGGTTTTCATTCCACTGGCTGCAGGATTGTAGTTCTTCTTGCTTCTGCTGTCTGCCCTCTGGTGGATGAGGCTATCTAAGAGGCTTGTGCAAGCTTCCTGATGGGAGGGACTGGTGTTGGGTAGAGCTGGCTGTTGCTCTGGTGGGCAGAGCTCAGGAAAACTTTAATCCACTTGTCTACTGATGGGTGGGACTGGTTCCCTCCTTGTTGATTGTTTGGCCTGAGGCAACCCAACACTGGAGCCTACCTGGGCTCTTTGGTGGGGCTAGTGGTGGACTCCAGGAGGGCTCACGCCAAGAAGCACTTCCCAGAACTTCTGCTGCCAGTGTCCTTGTCCTCATGGTGAGCCACAGCCACCCCCTGCCTCTGCAGGAGACCCTCCAACACTAGCAGGTAGGTCTGGTTCAGTCTCCTGTGGTGTCACTGCTCCTTCCCCTGGGTCCCAATGCGCACACTACTTTGTGTGTGCCCTCCAAGAGTGGAGTCTCTGTTTCCCCCAGTTCTGTCAAAATCCTGCAATGAAATCCCAGTAGCCTTCAAAGTCTGATTCTCTGGGTATTCCTCCTCCCGTTGCCAGACCCCCTGGTTAGGAATCCTGATGTGTGGCTCAGAACCTTCACTCCAGTGGGTGGACTTGTGTAGTGTAATTGTTCTCCAGTTTGTGGGTCACCCACCCAACAGTTATGGGATTTGATTTTGTTGTGAGTGTGTCCCTCCTACCATGTCACTGTGGCTTCTCCTTTGTCTTTGGATGTGGTGTATATTTTCTGGTGAGTGCAAGTGTCTTCCTGTCGATAATTATTCAGCAGTTAGTTGTGATTCTGCTGCTCTTGCCAGAGGGAGTGAGTGCACTTCCTTCTACTCTGCTATCTTGAACCCACTCCACATCTAATAATTTTTAAATTATAATTCAAAGTCACATTGACCATGAAAATTATATAGCGCTTGGTAACAATAAAATATTTTGAGGTGTAAGTTTTGTTAAAATATGGTATCCGCCTGCCATATGATACTACAATCCCACTCCTGGGCATATATCCAGACAAAACTCTAATTCAAAAAGATACATGCACCCCAATTTTCATAGCAGCACAATAGCCAAGACATGGAAGCAACCTAAATGCCCATCAACAGATGAATGGATAAAGAAGATGTGGTATATATGCACAAGAGAATATTACTCAGCCATAAAAAGAATGAAATAATGCCATTGGCAGCAACATGGATGGACCTAGAGATTATCATACTAAATGAATTAAGTCAGACAGAGAAAGACAAATACCATATGCTATCACTTATATGTGGAACTTAAATTATCGTACAAATGAACCTATCAATGAAAGAGAAACAGATTCACAGAGACTTGTGGTTGCCAAGGTGGAGGGGGTGGAGGAGGGATGGATTGGGAGTTTGGGATTAGCAGATGTAAACTATTATACATAGGATGGATAAACAACAAGGTCTTACTGTACAGTATAGGGAACTATATTCACTATCCTGTGATAATCCATAATGGAAAAGAACATGAATCAGAATTCAGTTATATATATATAAAACTGAATCACTTTGCTGTACAGTAGAAATTAACACAACATTGGAAATCAACTATATGTCAACAGAATAACTTTTTTAAAAAATGAAAATACGGTAACTGCCTTGAAGCTCCTTTACTTTATAAGGAGGCTTATGTAGCAGAAGAGACAGTGGTGATATACATCTTTAAGCAGATAACGAACTTTTTATTTACATTAAGATAGCAAATATGTGTGCAGGTATCCTAAATCTACCTGCACCTCAGGGACAAGTTAGATTAGTAAGTCTCTTACAAGTCACTCTAAATCTTACTGTTTTGTAAGTAAGATTTAGTAAGTAATTAATTTGGAAGTAACTAAATTTAGATTAATGTAGAACTTAGTATTTAAGGGATGAATGCCATTCGAAGTGCAATGTCCACCTACCATCTCTAGTCCCACTGCTCTAGTCCAACCTGCCAGCTCTCACCTGAACCATGCTACTGGCATCCCTTCTAGGTACCACTTGCCTCCCCTAAAACTTACTTTCATTTCTGTAGCCAGAGAAAGCTTCTCAAACTAAAATCCTCATCACCTCATTTCCTTGCTTAAAATCCTTTACCAGACTCTTATTGCTCTTAGGACAAAGGCAAAATCTTAGTATGGCCTGCAAGCTCCCCATAGTGCTGGGTCCCTTTCGCCTCTCCCACGTCAGCCCCCTAAGCCTTCCTCTGCTCTTCACCACCACCAATTTTTCTTCTCCTCAAAGCATTTGCTGGGGTACTTCCTCTGCTAGAATACATGAGCCTCCTTCACTGACTGGGTAACTCCTACTCAACCTTCAATTTTAGCTCCCAGCATAGTCCTGTGTATCTTTTGTATCACTTTTGCATAAACATTTATGTGTATATCACACACGCGCGTGCACACACACACACACACTCGCACACACATATAGTGAGGAATATAAGATATATACATATATTAATTATATACATATACGATGTGTGTGAGATTATTTGATGAATGTAAATCTACTTTACTAGACTGTAAGCTCCATGAAGGCAGAGGTTGTACCTACTTTTCGTTCATAATTTTATCTCTACTTCCACACCTGATTTCTGGCACATACTAAGGCCTGATAAGTATAAATTATGTCAACTACATGCACGAACTACAACAAATTCCACAGTAGGATGGATTAGATGGCCAAAGAAAGGACTCAAATTTGAGGGCACAGAAGAGGCATCATAATTCTAAGTCTTGTAAAACAAAATCACTTCCAAGTTATTTATTTCCACCACAGTTTTTTGATGAATTTTCTATAATGAACAGTGTGAAATTATGATGCTTCTTTGGGAAGGTGATTATATTTTTAGTACCGTCAAATAGATGGCCTAAGTACTGCTTAGAACATGACAATATGGTCCCAACTCAAAGATGTTCTATAATTAAATAGACTGTGTCCTTTAGATATGTCAACTTGTTTATAAATTGCTGCAGCACAACTAATATTATTTTTAAATTCTGTGTCAAGTTAACGTATTTTTTGCTAAGAACTATGTCACAGCTTCTTGAAATTCTATTTTTAGTATCACATTACAAATTCCCTGAATGTAAACAGAATTAATCATTTGCCAACCTACACTTCAGGTATGTTTTCTCTTCTTTTCTCAGAAACTTATTAAAACGAACTAAGAACAAAATCCACAGATAGATGTTTCATTGCCAATGAAATGATTAATAGCTACACGACTCTAAGAAGGCAATCATAAAGACTTTAAAATTTACACCAAGTCAGTGTGCCTCTAGTGCACTTCCCTGGAGGGCATTGTGCAGAGGGAGACGACCACAGGTTAATAAGATGAATAAAGGAAGGATAATGTAGAGACGATTGCAAAATACAGTCAATATATTTGACCAACAGACATATAGCCAATTGTATGTCCTACTAATGTTCCCATATAATATTTTCAAAAACAAAATTGAGCACCTTAAGATACAAATAATACAAAAATATATCTCAAAAAGCAAAAGTCATACAGAACATATCTTCTGAGGTAGATGTAAAGGTATCAGGAAGATTAAATAAGCCACATTTGTAAGTAAAAAAAGCAACTTGAGATGATGTAAGCTCATTTCTTTTACAAAGAAAACCTTTCTTTCCCTCCCTCCCTCCTTTCTTTCCTTCCTTCCTACTTCTCTTTCTTTTTCTCTCTTTCTTTCTTTCTTGTTCTTTTTCTTTCTTTCTTTCTTTCTCTTTCTCTTTTCTTTCTTTCATATGTAATACACACACTTTTAGTACATGCATGTAGATTTATAAAAACGTCTGATGTATGTGCAAGAAAAAGCAGTTACAATACCATAACTACCCTTGCAAAGTAGGACTGAAGAAGTAGGAGTCATTTTTTCCTAACTTTATACACTTTTATACTGCTAGAGGTTGTACAACAATTGTATCTATCATTTAAAATTAAATTAATTAATTTTAAATAAAACAAAAAGGGAGGTCTCAAAGTCAACTACCTGGAAATGTCCGACACATGTAAGTTGGCCTGTTTTTTCAGAAATGGATAATTTGAAATTCTCCCAAATCTAACATCGTATCTTTCCTTTGAAAATTGAAGCCCACATTGCTTTGAGCTCTTCTTAGTGGAGAAAGAAAATATTTCGATATAAAACTTTATAAAAACCCTTCATGTCAAATGATAAGGTCTCAGAATTTGAAGTAACCAAGAGATCAAGGCCTAAATCCCTCATTTTTGAGTCAAAGCATTTAAGCCCGAAGACTGTTGCCAATTTACCTTTACCTTCCCTCTGCCTGTTATAAACTCGCCCCACTTCTTATACTTTCCTCATATTTTATATTTTTAAAACTTTAAACATTTTCCTTTCTCTAACTGTTGTATTACTGAATTTTAATAGGTGATATGATTTCAGGGTTCAAAGACTAAAAAGTTAAAGAGTACTCATCACTGAATGTTGAAAACTTCACCTCATATCCTGGCTCCTGCCCCTGCAATTCACTCTAGGTAATCTTATTATTTTTTATATTCTCTCCCCACCACCCACAGATTGTAGGTATCAACTTGCAAGATTTGATTTGAAATAAGCTGAGAAAATAATATCTCCAGTGAATATTATTTATACGCTTTCACTACACACCTCATTTAGGTTTTCCATCTTCACTACTGGATGACTGGGAATCCACTTTTAGCCTCCATAACAAAGAGATAGTAACCCTTTCTACCCGAAGTTACACGTCCCTTGTTATATACACAGAAGGTTACGGGCTGCACTGAAAATGCTGACTCAGCCAGAAATGAAGACTCTCGCCTCTACTCAATACTCTGTAATGACCTATATGGGAAAAGAATCCAGAAAAAAAAGAAAAGGAGATATATGTGTATGTGTAACGGATTCACTTTTCTGCACACCTGAAACTAACACAAGATTGTAAATCAACTAGACTCCAATAAAAATTAAAAAAAAAAAAAAAGTCTCACGAATGCTGAGCTGCAGCCTATTGACAGAAGCAAAACCTTGCCTAGAAGCTAGTTGATGAAAACTCAGTAGAGGATGATACACTTAAGCAAGAACATCATCAAACATTAACTCCCTTGGTGGAATGGCCCCTGAAGCAACAGTGGACTTCGATGTGGAGCTGACCATTTGGTACACAGAGGGAACGGAGCCTGATTCGAACAACTGTCCCCTTGTTCTCAGATCAGCCTAAGTTCTTAGCCATTTTGAGTTGGACACTAACACCGAAACCTGCATGGAGTGTGCTGTATACAAATATTGGTATTGCAAGATGAAAAGTATTCTGTGCATGGATGGTGGTAAAGACATCATAGCAAGTCAGAGTACTTAATGCCCCTGAACTGTATACACAAAAATGGTTAAGATAGTAAATTTTATGTTATGTGTATTTTACCACATGTTTAAATCAAAATATAAAATTAAAAAACAAAACAAAAATTTTAAAAATTGTATTAAACAGTATAAGATTCTAAACAAACCATTTCATTGCCCTCCTAAAATTCTTTAGAATTTATATTTAGCTACTCAGGATGGGTGGTAAAAATGTGGGAAAAAATACCACATAAACTCCTTCTCTGAGGCTTGTCTCTGTTTGGACTAGCTTTATGTTGTATTAGCGTACAAAATTAGTTTTGACCAAGGCTCTAACGCTGACATTTGGTGATAAACATATGGCACACATAAGTCATTTAGGTGACTGCTTATTTTTATTGAATTTTGCTTCAATGACAAAAATACTGCAATTAGTACATTCAATAACTTCGTTAGGAAAATTTATTTGCAAGGTTAATCAATCTCTAAGTTCTGCACACAGCAAAAAGGTTCTTATCCAATGTTACCATGTATTAATGCAACAGATTTTATTATAGAATCATCTACACTTTGAAGCAACATTAAGTACTTAGATGCATAAGGACTGTTGAAAAGCAATATATTTCAACAATTAAATTTCCTGCTGGTCTTCATGTCATCTGAGACTCAGTTCCTTTAAAGGAAGAGCAAACCTTTGCTGTAAACTCTGGGGAGATTCAAAAACAAAACCTTTTTTTCCTCATTGAAATGAGACTATACCCAGATGATTTATAAAAATAGGTCATTTATTTTCCAGGAAAAAAAAAACCCACTAAAACTGCTTTTATATTGTGGGAGATAGAACTAGTTACAAAAAACTCTTCAGACCACTATCTAAATTTCCTTGCAACAGTCTGTTATGTTATCTGAGGGTTTAATAGGACAAGTGCTGATTTCTGGTTTCAATAACCTTTGGAAACATAGGGCAATCCTAAAGCCCCACAGTGTTCAGGATCTCTTCAAGGATAGGAAAATTGCCTCAATCAATTGTTATATTAGTATACAGCTCTCACTTTAAAAACCTATCAACCTAATAGAATGTGTATCATTGTTAGCCAAGCTCTATGTGACCCAGTTGGGTGAAATTCTGAGAACAGACACTTTGCTCCTAACTTCCTTCCACCAACTGTCATTCAAGCAGTGATCACCCTGTGGACCAGTCCATCTCCTGGGCTCTTATTTGGAAGGGAGCATTTCTTAGTATCTACCGCTACCGTCACATCCCCTTCAGAGAGGAAATGGTATAATCTGAGAAGAGAAAGAGCTCTCCCACTTCTAATTAAAAACTATGCACTATTTACAATATCCAGGACATGGAAGCAGCCTAAATGTCCATCAACAGAGGAATGGATACAGAACATGTGGTACATATATACAGTGGAATATTACTCAGCCATAAAAAAGAACAAAATAATGCCATTTGCAGCAACATGGATGGACCTAGAGATTGTCATACTGAGTGAAGTAAGCCAAACAGAGAAAGACAAGCATCATATGACATCACTTATACGTGGAATCTGAAAAAAGAAGAGAAAAAAAAAGATGCAAATGAACTTATTTACAAAAGAGAAACAGACATACAGATATAGAAAACAAACTTGTGGTTACCAAAGGGGGAAGGTGAGGGAGGGATAAATTAGGAGACTGGGATTAATATATACACAATAGATTGCCAACAAGGACCTACTGTATATCACCGGGAACTATACTCAATATTTTGTAATAACCTATAATAGAAAAAAATCTGAAAAAGAATATACATGTGCATATATATATATATATATATATATATATATATAATTGAATCACTGTGGTACACACCTGAAGTTAACATGACATTGTAAATTAACTATACTTCAATAAAAAAATAAAAAATTTTGGGCTTCCCTGGTGGCGCAGTGGTTGAGAGTCCGCCTGCCAATGCAGGGGACATGGGCTCGTGCCCCAGTCCAGGAAGATCCCACATGCCGCGGAGTGGCTGGGCCTGTGAGCCATGGCCGCTGAGCCTGCGCATCCGGAGCCTGTGCTCCGCAACGGGAGAAGCCACAGCGGTGGGAGGCCCGCGTACCGCAAAAACTAAAAAAAATAAATAAATAATTTTAAAAACCAAAAATAAATAAATAAATAAACCTACAATCTGCTTAGATCTATGTCTTTATACACTTTCTTAGTAGTGAGGGGCTCACACAAGTAAAAGCCTCAGGGCAAAGCTGAATTACTCAAGGATTCTTAGGTTTTAGCTCAATTAAAGATCTCAAAAAAGTTCATTCTTGTCTCCTCCCATGTAATTAGGTGTTATCGGTTTCTTTATAATACAAGGGATAGTCCTCAATTTGCTACCTGTGGACAGGGCCTTGCAGGTATGTGCATCTCAATACCAGCGGGGCAGGTGGAGGTTAATCCAAAGGCTTTGGCCCAGATCTACAGTGTCTAAGTGTGTCAGAGTTGCTTTCATGTTTGTAAATCAATATATATGAAATTCTCACCAAAAATAATATGACTTGAAATGTTTTCAAATAGCCTTAAACTATGACTGAAGCGATCCTCATTTGAGGGCAAATCCATGTTATAATCGAATCTTGCTCAGACCCTCAGCGTCTGCGCACCATTTAAGGGCAGTGGATGCACCTGTGCACAGAGATAGCCACCACAGGTCTGGCGTTTCTGCACACCTGAGCAGAGGGCTTTGACAGTTCTGTCCGAGGACATCTGCAATGCTGCTGTGGGGCAGGGACAGATCTGCTTCTGTAGGAGGGGACCCGAGTGAAGCTCCCCGTCTCTCCGGGGGATATTCCAGGGTCAGAGTGTGTCGCCTGGGTCAGAGGGTGGCTGGATCATGATCTCTCCCTGGAATGGAAGACCAGCAGGCTGCGCAGCAGTCCCCTAATGACTCAGGGATTTCCTGAGCTTCTCCCTGTGACACACACCCATCTACTCAACCACTCCACCTTGGCGACTGACATGAACGTGAACGTGAAGCTCATGCCGCCTACTGTGCTGAGACGAATAGACTAAATCATTTGGGCTGTTGTCACCTGCCTGGTTACATCAACAGAGCCCGGGAGGTCAGCCCAGCATCTGCAACAGTGCTGATGTCAGGACCTGCTGAGCGCTTGGCAATGTGGGTCACAACTGTAGGTGAATTAAAAGAAATTAATACAATGTTCAGCAATACAAAATAAATCATAATCTTTTGCAATGACTGTCACAGTCGTTTCATATAATGATAGGAGTTGTATTGTTTATAATCATGTTCACCAAGGAAGATATTTTCAACCTTCTCAACAGCACAGAGCTTGTACCTCCTGTCAGCTTCCACATCTTTTCCCTTCAATTACACAGATTAGAAAATCTAATTTCTTAACATAAATTACTCTAAGTAGTAATCATTTTTGGCACTATAAAGCCCTTCCGAATACCCAAATTGAGTTTGGAAACACCTAGAAATTATGAGTCTTTTCTCACTGAGGGTCACTTGTAGCACTCCTTCAGATGCAAAGTCAGTGAACAAGGCACATTCAAAACTAGAAGGCTAAAGGTTTTCTTTTAGGAGAAAGGGCTGTGTATGGAATTCATATCTAATTTTTGACTGCTGACAGCCCTGGAAATAATTTCCCTATGCTTTTGCTACATTTCATTGTGGTTCTTACATATGCCCAAACATATATAAAAAATACTTTCTCAAAAGAAAAATTTTTAGAAAGAGGTCAGGAGAGTGTCAAATTCTTGATTATTGAGTTTCTTCTTCATATGAAATCCTGATATCATATCAACATGATAAGAAATATTTCTCATTAGGTCTTGATGCAATACGTTTACGCTTTGAAGGGTTTCAGATACATTACTAAGATAGTTAATTTAGGACATGTCCCTTGAAATCATAGAACTTCTCTTTACTTGTGTTTTTGTTGTCAAGAAGCAATTGTTTTAATGTTTGAATTTTGTTTGTTTCTTTTCAAACATTTGAGAAATTCTCTTTACCCTCAAAGGTCAGCTGACCTCAGAGTAGACAAGCAAAGTTACATGGTCTCTTAGAATACTGAAAAGAATAATATTTGGTGGTAATAACTGGATCACAATAAGAATTTTCATTATTTCCTGTAATGTGCAATATAACCAAAATTCAGTGCAAAATCCTCTCAAAGTAAATATGTCCTTTCTTAATCCTCACATAGGCAGGGCTGAATCACCACTGAACACTTCTCCCTCATACTCTGGAAACCTGCCCAGAACTGATTCATAATCTGCACATCAATTGATAAATCCAGCTATAAAATCAAATGTCTGTTAGAATACAAGTTAAAAAGTAATTACTTTTCTACAATGTACACAATTAGTACAGCATGGCACTAAGCAGTGTCATGTAACAAAGATATTTTGCTAACTTGTTCCACTTTTTCTCTGAGTACAATATTTGGAATTACCTTTGCAATTGTTAACACTATTATTTATTCATATTTTCTGTTTTGAGAAGTGCAGTTTTGAGCAATGACTCTGAGGTTTGCCCCTTCTCTACAAACAACTGCAGAATTAATCAAATTTATACTGGAAATGTGATCTTGTACTTGTTCTGAAAATCACTACTTGGTAAAGTTTTATGATAAGTAATATGTTAGAGACGTGAGGTAAATGGATTGTTTTAAACCAACACTGTCCAACTTTTTATAGTAGTAATTGTACTTCCTATTTGCCCTATATTTAAATGGGTTTCTTTGAAATAGCTATAATCACACTCACTGATAGATACATATTCACTTTCTACATTTTTACTTAATCCTGTTCACTTTGAACATCATATGGACGTCTCATGGATGTTCTCTGGGGGCAGATACCATGTCTGTTATTATTTCACCTTCAATGCTAGAATAATCATCATCACATCATAAGCATTCAATAAACATTTGGTGAATGAATAAATGCTGCCACGAATCTTCCAGCCCCTGTAACTAGAGTCCTCTAGGGAGATCTGTAACATTCAGGCCAGTAGTCCAGTTCCTCGGATAATCTCAAACCAAGAGCCTTACAGTAAACAAGTCTGTCTTTAAAAAGCAGCTGGCTCTTGGTCAAATACCCCAAGAAATTTGATTTCTGTGGTTAAGAGTTCTAAATCAGTGTCTTTAACGGTCTAAAGATTTCTAGACCAAAACCCGTTTTTGTTTTTTTGTTTTTTTTTTTTTTTTGCGGTACGCGGGCCTCTCACTGCTGTGGCCTCTCCCGTTGCGGAGCACAGGCTCCGGACGCGCAGGCTCAGCGGCCATGGCTCACGGGCCCAGCCGCTCCGCGGCAAGTGGGATCTTCCCAGACCGGGGCACGAACCCGTGTCTCCTGCATCGGCAGACGGACTCTCAACCACTGCGCCACCAGGGAAGCCCCCAAAACCCGTTTTAAAGATCGTGGTGATCGTGGTGATTCACAAGGATGAGTTGTCTCTTTCAAAAATAGGTGAAACTGAGTTCAAGACATAACAAGGTTTAGCTGATGAGTGAGTCATAAATTAAACTGTTTGTCCTCATGACTATATTACACACAAGTTCCATTTCTTTGTGAAAAGAGTAAAGGGCAAGAAACATAATTTTAGTATCAATTTGGTATTTTTTCTTCATCTAGCAGTTTCTGCCCATGGTGCCAACAAAGTATTAAACTTTAATGCCACAGTATTCTAATTTCTAAAATTGCTTTCGGAAACAGATTAAGGGCTCTGCAGGTGGGAAGTGCATTATGACTTCACTGGGAGCAAAATGTGAGAACTGCCATGATGGATGAACAAATCTCTCTAATGGGAAATATCCCCTTCCATTTTTCTTGGTATCATAACATGAAATAAAACTTAATTCAGTTTTTTAAAAAGAACTATTTTCATTTTAATTTTTAATTACCTGGTGTCTGTCAAATCTTGCAGTTAATTATCTTTTCATACTCACTGTCTCCATCTCTTAATTATATGCTGTCATTCCACAGCAAAATTTAGCACGATACTCTTGACTAACATCAAAATGTTAAGGCCGTGTTCTATGAGTATTTAATGGATTTCCATACGAAAGAAGAGAAGCATGGTTTTAACCATTTGATATCACATAGTAAAATTCAAAATTTTAGTATTTCATAAACTCTAAAATGAATTATGTTATACTAAACTCCAACTCACCAATGTACACACCTTTGCTAAAAGGTGTGAAAACTTTGCTGACTGTGAAAAGAAAACGTATTTTCCCTGCAGCACTCCATTCATTCTAAGTTGGTTGAGGACATGATTCATTTTTTACTAATCTTTGTAACCACGCCTCCATCAGTATCTAACCACTTCTTTTGCATGTAACAAGCATATGTTTACTGAATGAATAAAAGGAAAGTGTTTTTCCAAATATAATTTTAAGTGTTAAAATCTCAGGTTTCTTATGCTACTATTAAGAAAATAATGAAGAATTTAAAAAGTGAAATCGACTTTTTATATTAATGTTTTCATGGAAATATGACATATTTAGGATATTAAAAATATTTTAAACAGACTTATGAGGTAAAATATAGTGAAACTAAGTAAAGTATATACCTCAAGATCTCCAAAATTTTTTATTCCAACAACTTCCAAGTCAAATAGAAACAGAAAGTTACTTTCCCATTGTGTAGCACAAGGGACCTGGATTACACAGTCTGTACCCTCATCCTATTCTTCAACTCTCTGTCCTGTGCCCAGGATCTAGAATTCAAATGCTCATGGTCTCATTTTCATCATTGAAAGAACTAGGGAATTTCAGAACTAAAACGGACCTGACAGACCATGGAGACCAGCAATAAAGTTGAATGTAGACCAGCAACACTTCAAATACATAAAGTCTTACTGGGTTTGGAATTAATCAAAAATTATAAATCTTTTTTTGAGTTTTACTGACATGCTGTAGACTTTTATTTTTATACATGGTGTAACTTAAGTGAGTTATTAGGGACTACTGAAATCTGATATTAACAACTAAAACTGGTTTATGACTAGAATTTATTGAGGTCTCCAATAACAATAAAAAACATCAGTCGGTGCTGAAAATTCAACTAGAATCTAGTTGTGCTGCTGCAATTTTCCAACAATCAATACATTGATAAATACCTTGACTGATAAAGGTATCACTGACGATGCCCTGAGTTAGATCATAGTGTTTAATTGCTGTTATTATTACTATCGATTACTGTTATTTATTATTACTCTCTGAGGATATCTCTTTTCCACACTTTTTTTGCTAAAGTAGATATATGCTTAATGTCCCCGAGGATGCTTCATTGGTTCTGGACAATGATTTTGCATCATTTAAATAATTTGCAACATATTATGAAAATAAAAAGTATATTAAGTTTCTTTAGGCTTAAAATATAAAATCAGGTATAAAGTACAATATTCTTTTCCCAAAAAAGTACATAAAATTTGCTTTAGCAATAAGTTCATTGTAATTTGTTTTATCTTTTTAACATTATTTTCATTGTAAATTTGTTTCTTTCTATATTTTTCTTTTTTATCACTGAGCTTATTCTACTTGAAAACAAGAGCAAGAAGTATTAATTGGACTGTAGTGTCTTTCCCTCTATAGGAAAGAATTTAAGAAAAGAAAAAGAACAGGACTTCCCTGGTGGTACAGTGGTTAAGACTCTGAGCTCCCAATGCAGGGGGCCCTGGTTTGATCCCTGGTCAGGGAACTAGATCCCACACTCATGCCGCAACTAAGAGTTCGCATGCCACAACTAAGGAGCCCACAAGATGCAACTGAGTCCACCTGCCACAACTAAGGAGCCAGCCTGCCGCAACTAAGGAGCCAATTTGTCGCAACTAAGGAGCCCACTTGCCACAACTAAGACCCAGTGCAACCAAATAAACATTAAGAAAAAGAAGAGAATGAGTGAGAGAAAAAAGAAAATTGATAGATAAATGCTCTAGAAAGCTGCTGTCCTAGTTAATATTCACCATTCTGATGTGTGAAGAAAATAACAGGTAACATGGGTCAAGCAGAAAAATTATCCTAGCATAAAATCTTCCTTGTAAGAAGCTATGTGTCACTGGAGATGAAAAGAAATGGTACCTGGTGCGCACGATGAATACTTGTTAACTGAACAGGCAACATCTCTCAATCCTATTGTCACTTGTCACAAGTACCCACTACTTCTTTGTTTTAGGAACCTGGAACCAGATGATTTATCTTTGAATCTATACACTACATGAAAAGTAACCTGAGTATATTCATAACAGAAAATAAATAACACAGTGAACATAAAAAGACATCTTTTTGGTGAGATTTCCTCTCAAATGAAAGAATAAGTAAAATGCCAAAATCATCTTTTTAAAAGCTAAGTATATACTTCACTGGTGTTTTCCAAAATACCTAACAATACAGGCTGTCTTTAGGTTGAAAATCTTTCAAAAAGCTCACCAATAAATCGCTTGATTTGTAATTGGTAATTCTAGTGTTATAAAATATCATGAATTCTCCATTTCTCACTTATAATGTGATCTCAGTTGTATCTGTTCTGTCAAATCGTTAACTAAAACCATAAAATTTAACCAATTTTACATATAGCAAAGTATATAGGAGTAAAATTAAAAAGCATATATATCAATTTAGAGAGAAATAATTTTCTCCTTTCTGAGACTTCTTTGTGTTTAGTAAGCAAAGAAAATAATATTACTGGTTTTCATCAGTTTTTCCACAAGGATCTTGAGATATTTTTCAGCAGGTACTAGGCATGTGTACTATATTTACTAAACACGCTATATTAAAAAAGAATATTTCCCTAAAGTATTTTTTCACAGATGTATGGGACTTAGGGGAAAACATTCAGAAAGAAGATAAGTTAATACATTGGTCCATTGAGAAGAGCTAGAAAAGCAGACATTAGGGATTTGTGTCTGAGCCATAATCCCACCAGTAAATAGCTCCAAAGCAATGACACAGGGGGCTTTTTTTTTTCTTTTTGGTCTCATTTTTCAATCAGTGAATTGAGAATAGAAATATCGTTTTGTCCCATATTATAACATATAACATAACCAAAAGGGAAAGGCACAGAGCTAAATGGTTGCAATTCTAAGCAAATATAAATACATTTCCTGAAACCCTTACTATAAAGATATGAGCAAGAGATTCAAATAAAATGGGAAATAGTAAATAAAAGTTATCCCAGATTCCCGCACTAAAATTTTTGTCGATTTTAACAATCTTATTCAGATTGCTGACTTATATGTGCTTAGATTGACTGTCTGTTCCAAATCCTATAACCCACACATAGCAAGAGAGCATTGAGATAGTCTAATGAGCTTAAGTAAACTGTCTCAAAATAATGTCTCAAAATTTGCCTAGCTTATATCCCAAATATTGCCATTCCGTACATCCTGACCATCACTACCGGGTTTCAGACCTTCAACATTCTCTTCTACACAGCTATCCAATAAACTTCTGATACTGAACTTCACCCTCCTGCTTTGCTCCCCACAAATCCATCTACAATACAAACACAAAATGATACAGATGAATGGATAAAGTATCTTTGGAATATTCCATTACACAGTGGAATATTACTCAGCCATAAAAAGAATGAAATAATGCCATTTGTAGCAACATGAATGGACCTAGAGATTATCATACTAAGTGAAGTAAGTCAGAGAAAGAAAGATACCATGATATCACTTATATGCGGAATCTAAAAAAAAAGATACAAATGAACTTATTTACAAACAGAAACACACAGACATAGAAAAAAATTATGGTTACTAAAGGGGAAATGGTGGAGGAGGGATAAATTAGAACCATGGTCCTAACTTATCCCTCTGCTGCCATTCATATATAAATATATAAATATATATATATATGAATCACTTTGCTGTACACCTGAAACTAATACAACATTCTAAATCAACTATACTCTAATAAAAATATAAAGAACAGATATAACCCTTGCTTAAAATTTCAGCAGCTTCCCAATGTCTTCCCAGCCATCTTAGCATGACACATATGGTTGTCTGTGTCCTGGGGCATATGCATGTGTTCAGTCTCCCCGCTCATCACACAGGACCCCCAGGCTGTGTGTTCCAGAGAAACAAACTGCTGAAAGCACCCTCAGAAATGCCCTACTTTTGCACCTGTGTGTCTTTGCCCCTTGTGCTTTTCACCCAGGACCTCCTGGCAATCCCTAGTTGCTTTTGGTCACCTTCTCCTTTAAGAACCACTTAAGATATCACTTCTGCCTAAGCCTTCCTGGGAGATTCTGGTCTCCAAGAAGTGCCCCTTCTCTGTGCATGCAAACATGGTACCCACATCTGTACGCTGCAGTTACCACATTTATATGTGCTATGGGTCTGGTCATCCCTCTACAGTGACTTATCCATCATATTATTTTTGTTTCCTAGTGCCTGTCGTGTTATTTTTTAACCAGATATCTGTAAAATGTTACTGTGAACATTGAACATTTTGAGATTTTTCCAGAAGTATCAAGGATGACATAATCTGAATATGATTAAAATAACTGAGAAATAAGGGACACCTTGCCTCTCCACACTCTGATGTGTCAGGCTCTGAGTTACATTCAGATGGTGACTTGCCATTTTCCAAGTTTATCTTGTACCTGTTTCTTGTTCATGTACCTCTTCCCTAACTAGTTCAATTCCATTCATCTTTCAAGGTACGGTTCTATAAAGTATTTCTTTGTTCATGTCTCTTTTTTCTACCAAGTCCTCAAGTTCTCTTGTCAAATACAAAGATACTAAACAAAAGTTTGTAAATTAAATTGCTCCCACAATTATCTTTCTACAAAAATGGTATATTTCTTCAAGAATTCATTCTACAAAAACTGAATGTCTTCTACAATCCCAGCACTGAGTTTCCAACAGTAAATAATCCAGAAAGATCCCTGCTTTGATGGATTTTATATATCTCAGTAAGAGTAAGTAGAAAAATAAATAAGCAACAGGGTTTCCCTGGTGGCGCAGTGGTTGAGAGTCCGTCTGCCGATGCAGGGGACGCTGGTTCGTGCCCCAGTCCGGGAAGATCCCACATGCCGCAGAGCGGCTGGGCCCGTGAGCCATGGCCGCTGAGCCTGCGCGTCCGGAGCTCGTGCTCCGCAACTGGAGAGGCCACAACAGTGAGAGGCCTGCGTACCACAAAAAAAAATAACTAATAAATAAGCAACAAAAATAGATAATTTCAGACAGTACCAAGTGGTAGGGAAGTGAAGAAAACAGAATGATGCTCTAGGGAGCAACTGGAGGGTCATGCAGACAGATGGTTGGAGATCTTCCCGGGAAGGTAACAGACAACTGAGCTAAGATCCCTGAGCGTGTGGGCCAGAGAGCTTTCCAGGCAGAGTGAACAGCCAGTGCAAAGGCACAGCACAGCAACAGATGGGATTGTACGGGGACAGAAAGAATGCCAGCTCAGCTTGGCTCAAAAGAGTGAGCCACAGGAGTGAGTGGTGGAAGGAGATAAGGATGCTGAAACTCATACTGGCCTTACAAATCACCAAAGGGCATTTGGGTTTTATCTTAGAATGACAGAAGATCCTGACATCTTCTCGGCATGAAACCTGATTTACGTTTTAAAAGACTGCTTTCAGAAAATGGATTTTTAGCAGGACCAGTGTTGGGAGGCTACTGCCCTAGTACAATCGAGATGTGTTAGTGGATTCCAAAAGGAAATAATGGTGAATTGGGAGGCAGAGTCCGGATGAATTATTAATGGGTTGCATATAGAAGGCAAGGGAGAGAGAGAATTAAGAACAACATCTTGATTCTTGGTTTGAGCTAGAGGGACAGTGCTGTCATCTCAATAGGGAAAAATGGGAAAGGAACAAATTTGGGGGCAGTAACTCAGAATTTTGTTTGTCGAAAGGATAGTTTGGCTTTAATGTCCAAATTCCTTAGTATAACGTAGAAGGTTTTAAATCTTGCAAGCCGCCTTCTGCTTTTACCCCAGTAAAAATTCCCCCCATCCAGTAATGGACGCGACTTCTCTGGCCCCTTTCTCTCGGACCAGTGAACCTCGCCCGGGAGCGCTCCCTAATAAAGCTCACTTGAAGCTTTCCTTTGTTTCGCGGTGCCGTTTGTTAAGATCCGACCTTACAACAATAATCATAGTTCCCAAATACTTCCAAATATTTGCTTATGTCATCTGCAGAACATAAAAGCATTCTTCAAGGTGCTTAAAACTAAAGTTCCATGTTTCTCCCTTTGAATTTCCTTAACCAACCTATAGTAATTGTAATGGAACAATATTTTGAAGTAGTCAATGTAATTTTCATTCCCTTAGTTCATTTTGACCTATTCCTGTCTACCATTAAACCAAAACAGCAACACACACACACACACACACACAGAAAACAAGAGAGTGGATTGAGTTTCTGATTTTTGTTTTCATTTGCTTTTTCTTTCTCTTTTTCTGTCTTGATATGGACAATAGTCATGAAAGCCCTGGATTTCAATTCCTATAATCAGGTACTTACTGGGGTTTTACGGGATTTTTAGAATAGTCTGCATGTCAAAAACTTGCAAACTCAAGCAAAAATGATAATTACCATAGAGAAGAGAGAATATAAAATGCAGCCATTTTTCTGAATACTCAGGAAAGAGGGAGGAAAGAAAGAAAGAAAGAAAGGAAGGGAGGAAGGAAGGAAGGAAGGAGAGAAGGAAGGAAGGAAGGAAGAAGGGAGGGAGGGAAGGAGAAAGACAGGCAGGCAGAACCTTCTGGACTTTAGAAGGGTCTGGAGAAGACAGAGGAATACGATGGCTGTAGAACGGTTGTGTGGGCCCCTGCTGTGCTGTACCCTCTCCTCAGGGTCAAGGGGTTAAGAGTAAGTTGATATAAAACTCCAAAGAAACTTAAACTGGTTAGGGGAGGTGAGTTAGTCACGGTTCTCCAGAGAAACAGAACCAACAGGATTTATTTATTTTAAGGAATTGGCTCACACGATTGGTGAGTCCAAAATCTGATGGGCTACACTGGCAGGCTGGAGACTCAGGGAAAAGCTGCAATTTGAATCCAAAGCCAGCCTGCTGGCAAAATTCCTCTGTGCTCAGGGTGGGCTCTATTCAGGCCACCAGCTGATTAGATGAGCCCCCCACGCACATCTGCTTTACTCAAAGTTCACTGATATAAACGTTAATCTCATCCAAAAACATCCTCACAGAATAGAAATGAAAAGATGCTCAACATCTCTAATTATTAGAGAAATGCAAATCAAAACTATAATGAGGTGTCACCTTACACCAGCCAGAATGGCCATCATCAAAAAATCTACAAAAAATAAATACTGGAGACACTGTGGAGAAAAGGGAACCCTCTGGCACTGTTGGTGGGAATGTAAATTGATACAGCCACTATGGAGAACAGTATGGAGGTTCCTTAAAAAACTAAAAATACAGCTACCATATGACCCAGCAATCCCACTCCTGGGCAAATATGTGGAGAAAAACATGGTTCAAAAGGATACATGCCCCCCAATGTACATTGCAGCACTATTCACAATAGCCAAGACATGGAAGCCACCTAAATGTCCATGGACAGATGAATGGAGAAAGAAAATGTAGTACATATATGCAGTGGAATAGTACTCAGCCATTAAAAAGAATAAAATAATGCCTTTTGCAGCAACATGGATGGACCTGGAGATTATCATACTGATTAAAGTAAGTCAGACATAGACAAATATCATATGATATTGCTTATATGCAGAATCTAAAAAAAAATGATACAAATGAACTTATTTATGAAACAGAAACAGATCCACAGGCTTACAGAAAGAACTTACAGTTACCAAGGGGGAAGGGTGGGGAGAAGGGACAGCTAGGGAGTTTGGGATTGACACATACACGCTGCTATATTTAAAATAGATAACCAACAAGGACCTATTGTATAGCACAGGGAACTCTGCTCAGTATTCTGTAATAACCTAAATGAGAAAAAATTTGATAAAGAATAGATACATGGGGCTTCCCTGGTGGCGCAGTGGTTGAGAGTCCGCCTGCCGATGCAGGGGACACGGGTTCGTGCCCTGGTGCGGGAAGATCCCACATGCCGCGGAGCTGCTGGGCCCGTGAGCCATGGCCGCTGAGCCTGCGCGTCCGGAGCCTGTGCTCCGCAATGGGAGAGGCCACAGCAGTGAGAGGCCCGTGTACAGCAAAAAAAAAAGAATAGATACGTGTATATGTATAACTGAATCACTTTGCTGTACACCTGAAACTAACACTACATTGTTAATCAACTATACTGTAATATAAAATAAAAAGTTAACAAATTAAAAAAAAAAGAAATACCCAGAATAACACTTGACCAATGATCTGATCTGAGCGCCATGGCCCAGGCAAATTGACATACAAAGTTAACCACCACTGGAGGATTTTGAGAGTTAGAGATTTGCCTTACGTTCAGTCCAGAACATTTGGGGAAAACACCCTCACTGAGAACAGACATGTTGGTGGAGGAAAACTGGGGAGAAAGTGAAGAAGATAACAGACAGACCTGTAAACCGGAAGTTCTGAGTTACATTAACTTGTAAAATTTGCTTCATTCAACTCTCATGTTTAAATACAGATCCACAGATAAGCTAATTTGGGTTATAAGCAATAACTTATTTATGTATTAACAGGCGTGTTATATTCTAGAATCATCACTGTAGTGTCTGCACAACTCTGCTGGCCCCTGTTCCCTCCACTGTAAGTGTTTTGAGGTGATATTTTCCCCCTAGATGTGAGGAACAGGCTATATTATTTCTTTATGTGTCCAGATACGGTTGATAGGTGCTAAATAAAAGCTTCTTGCATGAAGTTTCATTAAGTGGAAAAATTCCCTAGATGATGTCATTCACTCAAAGTAAAAGATGATATCCTTCGATTGTTCACCATTTTGAACATAGTTAAAAGAACAAACATTAGAAATCAACATATAACAGCAGTCAAAAAATACCCCTATTTTTCACTTACAGAAATTCTTTGGGATGAGGAATGTTTTCCTCCTGACTTTAGACATTGTACCTCCATAAAAGAACCTGTTCTTAAAAATCACGATTTTACTTTTTGCTCTTTGAGTCAGACAAGAATAGGGAAAATAATACGAGCCTTTCATTCTGTGTGAGTCACATTTCACCGTAAATACAGAGCAGAGTTTGTCAGTGAAAAATGACATGAAATGTGTCCTTCACCATTCAGTAGCAATGACCCAGTTATAGCTAACCATTCTGGGTTAAAAGCTTTCTGCTTAATAAAATATGCAAGAAGCTTGTCTGATTCAGAAACCCTGGAATCCTGAAAATGCCTCCAGTGACCGGCGTCAGAAAGCCAGTGATGGTGGAGGCTGTGAAAAGAATGTCAAAGGTAATGATGGAGGTGTCAAAAGGTGTCCTGAGCAGAGGACTCAGGGCTTTCTCTGCAGCAACACTTCCAGCCTCATTCAGCTTTGTCAGAAGGTAATTTCCTCAAGGACTTGCAAACGTAACTGGGAGCATTAAATTTTTAATTTTACATTTACAACATGAAACTCTCTCCTCCCATTCCAGTATTTAGATGTCTCTGTGCAGTCAAGAAACCTAATTTCTTTCAGTATAAACAAAGTTAAACAAAATAGTATTCAATTATTTTAAAACAAAAATTATCGAAATGTCGTGAACATTTTCTTTGAGGACATGTTTCAATTTTCTCTAGTGTTTTACTGTATTCTTTCCTTCAGTTTAATAACTTAAAATCCTGTAGTCTTTTTTGATCCTGAATGAAAACCTTATTTTTAATTCTGTACAAAAAATTGTTGCCTGAGAATTAATTACATTATTAGCCATTGACAGAAAGAAAAACAACCTATATATTAAAACTGGCTACATTTTAGCACTTAATAACGTCCCAGAGCTTATATTTATTGACCAGTCAATATGTTCCCAACCTAGGCAAAGAGCTTTTATTTTATACTTATAACAACACAGTGATATCTGTATTTGAAAAATGAAAATAAAGTTTGTTCAGGATAAGTTGTCCAATCACAAAAAAGGACCCAGGCTGGAACCTTGGTCTCTACAATAGCAAAGTCCCTGCTCTAAATTATTCTGCTCCTTGTCTCTTTCTATCAGGGATTAAGATTATGTAATAAGAAGAAGGATTTTAAGTCTCTCACTGAATTTAAAACACGCAAAAGTGTTCTAAATGAGTACTCACATAGGTCTACCCTGCCTGCCCATTGAGAATTTGGTGATGCTACAAAGCGATGGCTTTTGTTTGTTAGTTTGCTTTGAAACACTTGCTAGAAATTTGAAATATTCCTGTGATTTCTCAGCTCTGACTATCTAATATGGTAAACCAAAATTCTCTACTTAAAAAAAAAAATCTTTCTAATTGTTCTTGAAATTCAATTAACCTAAAGTATTGTAAGATACCTCTACAACCATAAAAGGATAGTAAAAATAAATTGTAAGGAAGCCAAAGAAAACTAAAAATCTAACCACGCTACACTATTTGATAAAGCTTTTCAGAATGATATATTTCTTAGTAATATATTCCGAAGGGGATACAAGTGAATTCATACTTCATCAACAGTGACCATTAATCATAGGCTCAGCTGTAATAATATAAACATAAAATTTAAGTTCAAGACTGAAAACTGCAAACGAGTCACTCTATTCTGGATTATTAGATTTCCGCTCTGACACCCCCTCCCTCACTTACCTTTGGCAAGAAGTGAAAATGAGCAATGATTAATTTTTACTTTATACCGCACAGACCAAGGGAAACCTTTGTACTATTTGCTCACTTTCTCTTGGATGGGGCCAAAGTTGCTCCAAAAAGCCTTACTCATTAAAACCAAAACAAAAAGAAGTTTCAATTTCCCAAAATTTTTAAACACAATTCTTTTCTATGTCAGACATCAAACTAAGAATTAGAATATAAAAGAAGAAAAACTTTTGCCCCTTAACTTATTACAACACAGCCTTCACATTCTTCTTTCTTTCAAATAAAGTCTATTTAGTTTTCAGAGTCATAAAACTCCTTTGAACCAGTGCCTCATTCCTTTTAAAATTAATTATTACTAACAACTAGGCTACAATTTTTCATATAGGTAATCATAGGCTATTCATATATTGAATTGGAATATAGTCAATATATGTAATAATTATATAAAACAATTGCTCAAAATAAGAGTTTAAATCAATAACAGAACCAAAAAACACTGCAAATTAAAATAAGGAAAAAACAAATTTAAAATTATGATTAACAAATGATTTTACCAAATAAAAAATATACTAATTTATCATTAAAATGTAGCATATATACCAAATAAAATTTTAGTAGAATGGAAGCCATTCTTAACGAAACTGAAGAAGAGTAATATTTATGCCAACACAAGTCATCATTATTTTGCATTTTATAATGCATAGAAACATTATTTCCTAATACATTTGTGTAACATGATCACACTGGTATAGCATTGACAATGTGGAAATGTTTAGTCAATTGTGGGCCAATAAATTTACTAGACTGTCCACTTTCTGTTTTAACTTCATTCACCTATTCATTTTAATAAATATTTCCTACTACTAGGTTACAGACAATGGGGACAAACGCAGATGGGAATAAAACACACACAGCATTGAACAAATTATCCCAAAGCCAATTTACAAACACAAACTGTGATAGCTTCAATAAAGGAAAAGCATACTTTATTAAGAAAACTTATTAAAGAAAGAAACAATGTTGACTGAGACTGAAAGAGACAAGAGGTCACTACACACATGATATTTAAGCAGAACCTTGAGAGAAGCCTCCCCGTGATCGTTTCCGGGAGGAGCATTCTTGGGGTCACCGCCTGTGGGAAATCCCTGAGGTCAGAGAGCTCTGTATCTTCAAGGAATGAAATAATCAGAGTCGCTGAATCAAAATAAAGGAATCCTGAGAAGAGGCTGGAAAAGGCAGGCAGGGGCCAGGGCCTGGTCATTAAAATTTCACATTAAGACTGTGGAATTTGACTCAGATGCAATGGGAAGGTATTTGAAGGGGGTTTATGGAGGAAAGATGGCTTCTTAAGATTTCCTGGGCTAGATTCTTCCTGCCTCTATTGCAAATTGAGAAATATGAGCTTTACTTAATGTCCAGGCCGAAGGATCCAGAAAGGAGTTTAACCTGAAACCGAACTTTCATGGACCAACTGCACAAGTTTACCTTAAATTAAATCTGAGTCCAGTTTCTAGATGTCATTTAAATATATCTCCCAAGAAGACACAGTAATCTTTGCCTTCCCACTTGTATCTGCCTACATAACATCAGTCTGGGGATAACTGCCGTTCCCCACAAACCAAAGAGATGATCAAGCAACAGCAAAATGGTTACAGTCTTGACAGGTCGTATCATATAAAAACAGTGTTATTTCAGAAGGAAGTGAGTAAAAGCTCTGAATAATGAAAATTGAACATTTAAAAGCTTCCTTGTATTATAAACCTTAAATGAAAAAGCAGGAGAGTCAGGTCACCATTTTATGGCATTAACATTCATTAAGGTGATGCTATTGTGACGGCTGCAGCTCCAAAAATCTCAGTGGCTTAACTAACATTAGTGGATTAACATTAGTTTCTCTGCTCAAGTCAAGGGCAAAATGTTCTTCCTGATCAGACGACTCTCCTCCAAATGGTAATTCAGGAATATTTCCTTCCAAATGATAGCTCTGTCATCTTGAAAATGTGATTTCCAAGATCTCCCTGCTCACCTATATATCAAACCTCAGAAAGAGCAGGAAACATCAAACAAAGGATATTTATATGGCCCAGGGCTGGAATCTTTTCACAGTTCACAGTTCAGAATCCACTGGCTAGAACTCAGTCCTACCTAAACTGCACGCAATCTGGGACAGACAGTCTGTCTGTGGACTCAGGAAGAAGAAGAGGTGGGTTGGATTAGTAGCCAGACAGTCTCTGATACTACAAGGCTGCCTCAGGACATATACTTCTGGAAATTCTGCAACACAAAATGGCCAACGTTAAGGCAAAGTGATCCATATTTCTGGAGAATAAGGAATGGCCAAAAACAAAATGAAACAAAACAAGAGCTATTTTGTCCCATTTGCAGCAATGTTCTTATCTGATGCCACCTGTAAAGAGTCTTGCCTTTCCTCATATGCTTCATTATTGGTTCAGTTTGTGAGAAATGGCAGTTATGCCCAGCTGATGTTATGTAGGCAAATCCTAGTGAGGAAGCAAAGATTACTGTGTCTTCTTGGGAAATATGTTAATCATATCAATGATTTTAATTGTCCCCGTTGTATAAATATAGCATTACAAATTGCCTCTTTCCTTCATGAGTCACTGCCTCCCCTCCTATAACCAGTCCTCTTCATTTAACATGTATTTGTAATTGGAAAATTTCACTAATATGAAAAATCTCTTAATTAATTTTACTGAGTGGCCTCTAGAAGAAAATTTGAGTCTTGTGAAAAGCATGTGTTACTTACAATTAATAATGAGAAGTATCTCAACCACTAGAAGAAGAAAAAACAGTGTTTAAAAAACACAGTTAAAAAAAAATACTTAGGCCTTATTGACGCTGAAATGAGCTAGTTGAATAAACATCTTGGTTAGGCAAGTTCCCTATAGTTAAATGTTTTTTACTTTTTTTCTTGAAAAGTATTTTTCTATGAGTAGTGCAAAAGTAAGTTCTGCTGTACTATTTCAGTTTTCAGTTATAAATTAAAGAATATGTAAAGAAAAACTGATATAGCACTCTGCTTGCAGTATGGAGTACTGATTAGAAAGAGACCAAAGGGGAAACAGATTGACTGATAAGCAAATAATTACATGTGCCTGTGTGAGAGGGGTTGCATCATTAACCAGCAACTCTGAAGATGCAGAGAAGTTGATGGCTCAAAGCTACAGAACATTTTAGAAGTAGCACTGACACAGTGTCATGGCAGGTTCCATAGAGGAGGGGAGGGAGAGAGAAATCAAGGCTAACTGCTCAGTTTCTAGCATGAGCAATGGGATGAATGTAGATTCCTTAAACTGAAATGGAGAAAAATAGAAGCAAGATGTGGAAGAAAGAACAAGAATTCAGTTTGGGGCATACTGAGATACAAATATTAGCATACCTTGGCATATAAATAGTGTTTAATGCTATGAGAGTAATTAACAGAGCTAAAAATAAGTAAATCCAATACTGAGCCTTAACAAAGTTAGAAGTTGTGGGGGTACTACTTGCAATTGGCATCTGAAATGGGGGGCAGTCTTATGGGATGGGATGGAGCCCCAAACCTGTGGTGTCTGTTAGTGCCAGAATTAAATTGTAGGACACTCAGCTGATGTCACAGAGAATTGCTTGATATGTGGAAAAACCCCACACATCTGCTGACAGAAGTACTGTATGTGTGAGTAAAGGATAAACACAGCCAGAGAATTTGTCCAACTCAGAAGCTATACGGGAATAGTGAGTCAGAACTGGAACGAAGAAATTGAAGATGACCTTTAGGTAATTATTTTAGTAAATTTTGCCTTGAAGGACCCTTGGGCAGGGGTCCCCAACCCCCGGGCCGGGGACCAGTACCAGTCCCACAACCTGTTAGGAACCGGGCATCACAGCAGGAGGTGAGCAGCAGGCAAGAGAGCAAAGCTTCACCTACCGCTCCCCATCTCTCACATCACCGCCTGAACCATTCCCCCCATCGCTTGCATTCCCGCCTGAAACATCTCTCCCCTCCCCCGTCCATGGAAAAATTGTCTTCCAGGAAACCGGTCCCTGGTGCCAAAAAGGTTGGGGACCGCTACCCTAGAGTGAGTGGGAAGAGGTAGATTTAAATGAATATTTTTTCTTAAGTTGGAGGACAATACAACTTGTTTGAATACTTATGGGAAAAAAATTGGAAAGGGAGAGATCAAGGAAATAATGTAGAAAAACAATGGAGCAAAGTCCTTGAGAAGGAAGAATATTACTGTGGTGTCATGTGGTGTTTGATTTCATTTAAAAGCAATGAAGAGGGCTTCCCTGGTGGCACAGTGGTTGAGAGTCCGTCTGCTGATGCAGGGGACATGGGTTCATGCCCCGGTCAGGGAGGATCCCACATGCCGCGGAGCGGCTGGGCCCGTGAGCCATGGCCGCTGAGCCTGTGCGTCCGGAGCCTACGCTCCGCAACGGGAGAGGCACAACAGTGAGAGGCCCGCGTACTGCAAAAAAAAAAAAAAAAAAAGCAATGAATAATAGCAATGATGACGATGATGATAATGATGAAGATGATATGAAGAAGAAGGAGAATAAGAGGGGCTACAACAACATTTATTGAACACTCACCATGTTCTAAGTGCTACGCAAATCTCTTGACGGACATTTCCCTCATTTATTCCTCATGACGGCCATATAAGGAACCATTGTTTCTGCCATTTTACAAGGGAAAAAAATGAGGAAACCTAAGGTGTCTTACATAAGATCATCCAGCCATGATGAGGGGAGTCAAACACTGAAAACACCACTGTGTCCGTCTCCAGAGCCTGTGCTACTTAACTATGTTTTTCTGTTTTCTAGCTTTCCAGAGATGTTAACAGATTTATTATATTTTAAAATTTTTGTTATTTCATGGGTTGAGAGAAGACACACGTTTGTTTCACTACCTTATTTCAGATTAGATATAGATACAGATATAGATATAGATTCACACACATTGAAAGATAGGGCAAAACAGCAAAGGGCAAACATGCGACTGATGGCAAACAGGCAAATGACAAGCCTGTACATACGTATGTGTGCTAATATCATATGTGTGTATTTTTATGTCACATAAAAATCCCTATCATCAGTAATTCATTTCTTAACTCAGATAAATTTTCAACGTGCCTTTAATCACTTTTCTCTGGAATTTTATTTTCAAAGCACATTGATAATAGGCAACAAAAAAAATGATATCAGTAATATATAAATATATTCTAATAAAATTACATTATGTCATTAATATTTTTAAATGTTAACACTAGAAGCTAATTTCAGAAAAATTTAGAGTATATATCAAATATGTGACGTTCTTTGGGCCCAATAAATTAGATTATCCTAAAATGTTGATGCTCTGCTCTATGAGAGTACATTTAGAAATGTAAATATGTACATGATAAATAATAAACATCTTATGAATTAAAATGTAATTTGATTCTGCACAGCAAAGGAAGCTATCAACAAAAGAAAGGCAACCTACCAAATGAGAGAAAATATTTGCAAATCAAGTATCTGATAAAGGGTTAGTATCCAAAATACCTCATACAACTCAACAGCACAAAAACAAACAATCTGATCTTAAAATGGGCAGAGGACGTGAACAGACATTTTTCCAAAGAAGACATACAAATGGCCAAAAGTACATGAAAAGCTGCAAAACAGCACTTATCATCAGGGAAATGCGAATCAAAACCACAATGAAAGAAGATATAACAATTGTAAATATTTATGCACCCAATATAGGAGCACCTCAATACATAAGGCAAATACTAACAGCCATAAAAGGGGAATTCGACAGTAACACATTCATAGTAGGGGACTTTAACACCCCACTTTCACCAATGGACAGATCATTCAAAATGAAAATAAATAAGGAAACACAAGCTTTAAATGATACAGTAAACAAGATGGACTTAATTGATATTTATAGGACATTCCATCCAAAAACAACAGAATACACATTTTTCTCAAGGGCTCATGGAACATTCTCCAGGATAGATCATATCTTGGGTCACAAATCAAGCCTTGGTAAATTTAAGAAAATTGAAATTGTATCAAGTATCTTTTCCGACCACAACGCTATGAGACTAGATATCACTTACAGGAAAAGATCTGTAAAAAATACAAACACATGGAGGCTAAACAATACACTACTTAATAACCAAGAGATCACTGAAGAAATCAAAGAGGAAATCAAAAAATACCTAGAAACAAATGACAATGGAGACACAACGACCCAAAACCTATGGGATGCAGTAAAAGCACTTATAAGAGGGAAGTTTATAGCAATACAATCCTACCTTAAGAAACAGGAAACATCTCGAATAAACAACCTAACCTTGCACCTAAAGCAATTAGAGAAAGAAGAACAAAAAAAACCCCCAAACTTAGCAGAAGAAAAGAAATCATAAAGATCAGCTCAGAAACAAATGGAAAAGAAATGAAGGAAATGATAGCAAAGATCAATAAAACTAAAAGCTGGTTCTTTGAGAAGATAAACAAAATTGATAAACCATGAGCCAGACTCATCAAGAAAAAAAGGGAGAAGACTCAAATCAATAGAATTAGAAATGAAAGAGAAGTAACAACTGACACTGCAGAAATACAAAGGATCATGAGAGATTACTACAAGCAACTCTATGCCAATAAAATGGACAACATGGAAGAAATGGGCAAATTCTTAGAAATGCACAACCTGCCAAGACTGAATCAGGAAGAAATAGAAAATATGAACAGACCAATCACAAGCACTGAAATTGAGACTGTGATTAAAAATCTTCCAACAAACAAAAGCCCAGGACCAGATGGCTTCACAGGCAAATTCTATCAAACATTTAGAGAAGAGCTAACACCTATCCTTCTCAAACTCTTCCAAAATATAGCAGAGGGAGGAACACTCCCAAACTCATACTACGAGGCCACCATCACCCTGAGACCAAAACCAGACAAGGATGTCACAAAGAAAGAAAACTACAGGCCAATATCACAGATGAACATAGATGCAAAAATCCTCAACAAAATACTAGCAAACAGAATCCAACAGCACATTAAAAGGATCATACACCATGATCAAGTGGGGTTTATTCCAGGAATGCAAGGATTCTTCAATATACGCAAATCAATCAATGTGATACACCATATTAACAAATAGAAGGAGATAAACCATATGGTCATCTTAATAGATGCAGAGAAATCTTTCAACAAAATTCAACACCCATTTATAATAAAAACCCTCCAGAAAGTAGGCATAGAGGGAACTTTCCTCAACATAATAAAGGCCATATATGACAAACCCACAGCCAACATCGTCCTCAATGGTGAAAAACTGAAAGCATTTCCACTAAGATCAAAAACAAGACAAGGTTGCCCACTCTCACCACTCTTATTCAACATAGTTTTGGAAGTTTCAGCCACAGCAATCAGAGAAGAAAAGTACATAAAAGGAATCCAAACTGGAAAAGAAGTAAAGCTGTCACTGTTTGCAGATGACATGGCACTATACACAGAGAATCCTAAAGATGCTACCAGAAAACTACTAGAGCTAATCAATGAATTTGGTAAAGTAGCAGGATACAAAATGAATGCACAGAAATCTCTGGCTTTCCTATACACTAATGATGAAAAATCTGAAAGTGAAATCAAGAAAACACTCCCATTTACCATTGCAACAAAAAGAATAAAATATCTAGGAATAAACCTACCTAAGGAGACAAAAGACCTGTATGCAGAAAATTATAAGACAGTGATGAAAGAAATTCAAGATGATACAAATAGATGAGAGATATACCATGTTCTTGGATTGGAAGAATCAACATTGTGAAAATGACTCTACTACCCAAAGCAATCTACAGATTCAATGCAATCCCTATCAAACTACCACTGGCATTTTTCACAGAACTAGAACAAAAAATTTCACAATTCCTATGGAAACACTAAAGACCCTGAATAGCCAAAGCAATCTTGAGAACGAAAAACGGAGCTGGAGGAATCAGGCTCCCTGACTTCAGACGATACTACAAAGCTACAGTAATCAAGACAATATGGTACTGGCACAAAAACAGAAATATAGATCAATGGAACAGGATAGAAAGCCCAGAGATAAACCCATGCACTAATGGTCACCTTACCTTTGATAAAGGAGGCAGGAATGTACAGTGGAGAAAGGACAGCCTCTTCAATAAGTGGTGCTGGGAAAACTGGACAGGTACATGTAAAAGTATGAGATTAGATCACTCCCTAACACCATACACAAAAATAAGCTCAAAATGGATTAAAGACGTAAATGTAAGGCCAGAAACTATCAAACTCTTAGAGGAAAACATAGGCAGAACACCCTATGACAAAAATCACAGCAAGATCCTTTTTGACCCATCTCCTAGAGAAATAGAAATAAAAACAAAAATAAACAAATGGGACCTAATGAAACTTCAAAACTTTTGCCCAGCAAAGGAAACCATAAACAAGACCAAAAGACAACCCTCAGAATGGGAGAAAATATTTGCAAATGAAGCAACTGACAAAGGATTAACCTCCAAAATTTATAAGCAGCTCATGCAGCTCAATAACAAAAAAACAAACAACCCAATCCAAATATGGGCAGAAGACCTAAATAGACATTTCTCCAAAGAAGATATACAGACTGCCAACAAACACATGAAACAATGCTCAACATCATTAATCATTAGAGAAATGCAAATCAAAACTACAATGAGATATCATCTCACACCAGTCAGAATGGCCCTCATCAAAAAATCTAGAAACAATAAATGCTGGAGAGGGTGTGGAGAAAAGGGAACACTCTTGCACTGCTGGTGGGAATGTGAATTGGTACAGCCACTATGGAGAACAGTACGGAGGTTCCCTAAGTAACTACAAACAGAACTACCATATGACCCAGCAATCCCACTACTGGGCATATACCCTGAGAAAATCATAATTCAAAAAGAGTCATGTACCAAAATGTTCATTGCAGCTCTATTTACAATAGCCCAGAGATGGAAATAACCTAAGTTTCCATCATCGGATGAATGGATAAAGAAGATGTGGCACTATATACAATGGAATATTACTCAGCCATAAAAAGAAACTAAATTGAGCTATTTGTAATGAGGTGGATAGACCTAGAGTCTGTCATACAGAGTGAAGTCAGAAAGAGAAAGACAAATACCGTATGCTAACACATATATATGGAATTTAAGGAAAAAAATGTCATAAAGAATCTAGGGGTAAGACAGGAATAAAGACCCAGACCTACTAGAGAATGGACTTGAGGATATAGGGAGGGGGAAGGGTAAGCAGTGACAAAGCGAGAGAGTGGCATGGACATATATACACTACCAAACGTAAAACAGATAGCTAGTGGGAAGCAGCCGCATAGCACAGGGAGATCAGCTTAGTGCTTTGTGACCACCTGAGGGGTGGGATAGGGAGGGTGGGAGGGAAGGAGACCCAAGAGGGAAGAGATATGGGAACATATGTATATGTATAACTGATTCACTTTGTCATAAAGCAGAAACTAACACACCATTGTAAAGGAATTATACTCCAATAAAGACGTAAAAAAAAAATTCTTTGTGTTTGTTGTCAATATTTATAATGGTTTTTGTTTTCTTACATGATGGATGAGCAATACACTGAGATTTTTCGTGAGAGGTTACTCTTGCATATTTGGGAGAAGGAGAAAGGACGGCACTATTTTAGCTAAATTAAAGTGACATCACTAGGACTCCAGGGAATACCTCAGCACAGCAGTGACTTCCTCTACTTTTTTCTTCATCCCGGAAACTCTTTACTTTCCACTTTTAAGTGAAGTGGGTAAAGAAACTCAATGGGAGAAATACTCCATCGCTGATGGAGTCAGTTCTAATGACCACCACTATTGAGTTTCCTCATCCTTAAAATAGGCAAAATGCTAAAACCTTAGTTCATAGAGTTGTTACAAAATTTAAATGAGCTAAAGCAAATAAGGTACTTAGTATAGGCCCTAAAATATAGAAAGAAATAGTAGTATTAGGAATAGAAGATGCAGCAGTAGTTTTGGGTGGGAGCCACTCAGATTTCTGACCTAAGAGCTGTGAGATAATAAATGCATGTTGTTTTAAGTTACTAACTTTATGATAACTTGTTACACAAATTCCTAACAACTTCCTATCTGGTTAACATGAAACCACATTGCACTTGCAAGTCTACAATCTATTTTTTAGTATAAAAAAGTTTCCTTCTAAAACACACCTTTGGTTATAGTGTCTCCCTTCAATGAACCCCCATTATCCTCATGAAAATGTCCCTACATTTTAACTGCATATAACTACATTATATTATCATATAATATCATATTATATGATATAATAATGTACTATCAAGCCAAGATCAAAGATTTTGTAAATGGCAAGTCTAGATCCAATTCATATTTCTACCATTATATTGTGACATTAGACTAAGGGCTTAAAATTCTGATTTTCAGAGTCTTTGTCAGTTTAGAAGACAAGTCACACATTGGTAGATTGTTGGGCAACTTCTGGCCAAGAGTCTGTTTTTTGTTTTTGTCGGGTTTTTTTGGTAGACAGAAAGTTTTAGTACATTTTTAAAACTTTAATGCATTTTGGTAGGACACACATTCCAAGATTCACCATAATCTCTACCAATTCCTCTTGTCTTAAACCTTTATCATGTTTTCTCATTACTATTCAACTCTTTAAATAATTAGATTGTGCTACTCTGGCCAAGAACTTCAAACAACAAAATTAAGTGAAGTTGAGAAGAATCTAACATTTAAGGGATTTGAGGAAGAAGAGATAAGGCTGATTAGGAACAGTCAGCACACTAGGGCAAAAATTTAAAAAACTGGTAATTATCCTAAAGAACTGTATAGCACTACCAGGGATGAGTTGTGAACTTGAAATATACTTTTCTAAAGTAACAACAGTAAAAACAATTTTCTGTCAACCATGCTAGATAAAATTCTGAACTATCTTTTTCTATAAAAACTGATACAATAAAATTGCTGAAAAATAATTAGAAATGCTCAAAGTACAGTGAAAATATATGAAAAATATTACTTTTGTGTTTAAGTTGGTTCTCATATAAGGCCTATATAGTTAATGAGGATACTTGGGACTCAATTTTGTGTGGGGTCGGCAACATAGGAAATGTTTCCCATGGTTAGAAGTCTGCCTGCCAATGCAGGGGACACAGGTTAGAGCCCTGGTCCAGGAGGATCCCACATGCCCCGGAGCAACTAAGTCCATGTGCCACAACTACTGAGCCTGAGCTCTGGAGCCAGCAAGCCACAACTACTGAGCCCATGTGCCACAACTACTGAAGCAAGCACGCCCAGAGCCCGTGCTCCGCAACGAGAGAAGCCACCACAGTGAGAAGCCCGCGCACTGCAGCGAAGAGCAGCCCCTCCTCGCCGCAACTGGATAAAGCCTGCATGCAGCAACAAAGACCCAAAGCAGCCAAAAATAAATAAATATAAAATAATAATAATTAGTATAAAAATTTTTTTAAATGTCTTTGTGAAAAAAATGTTTTTATGATGATGCCAACATTTGAATACATGAAAGTATTTCCTTTTATGGCTTAGCCATTTTCTCCCTTGACCTTTATAAAAGAAAACACCATAAGTATTAACAGTGGCAGTTGACTCATTTGTTTAAAAAAAAAAATGTCTTTTATAAGAAATTGTCAGGTAGCCAAAGGAAAAATGATGTGCAATTACAGCTCTTTATTCTAAATGTCTTGGAAAATAGCATTGTTAAACATTCTTTTGAATCTGAAAGTCTCATTAGTATTTCATTAAATCTCCCAATATAAGGTGAAAGGGTATGTGATGCTAATAAGGGAAAAAGCAGAAAAAAGTATGCTTTATAAGAAATGGCAGCAGATTGAAAAACTAATTAAGTGAAAATTTAATTAGTTGGAGCCCAATTGCTAACAATGGAATGATCACGTTTAGTTAATTTTTCTATTAATAAAGTGAAGTCATTTCTTGGATTAGATTGATTACTGACAAAGAAAAATATTTAAATTTTAATTATCCTGAGCTTCATGATTGAATATATAGTTAATTCTCAGTTTTTACCTCTTGAAAAATAAAGGGATTATCTATGGCCTACAGGTGTCACATTCTATGAGAAAACCATTTGAAAGCAGAGTTCTTCAAGGGTCTCTGCTGCTGCAGGGAAAATTCCTGACTTTAAAAAGATGATAATATTTCCACCTTTCTCTGTGATCTATGTTAGTTAACTACTGAAATCCAAAAATATTAATTTTTAATTAATTTTTTAAAATATATAACTACACGTTACCAAATGTGCTTATAGACATATTATAGAAATATTCAGGATATTTTAATTTAACTGATAGCATGAAAATAAATATACCTTGGAGTACAAATGCAGAATTAGAACTACTAGAACTAAATGGAAACCTTTATAGCAAGCACCTTTTTATACTCATTTATTAAAGATTACAAATTGTCAACGTTTCAACTGCTTGCCAACAATTCTTTCCTATCATTGAACAGAATTACACTACTCCAGACTAAATATTAATACTAAATTACCACTCACATATGATTAGCCTATTTTTTTTTGATATTCTCATTCAGTCAGACCAGATAACTTCCCAAAACTATTTTGGGAAAAGTATCCCTTGCCTATCCCACTAGCTAAGATTCTGATGTAGGCATTAATTTATTTAGCTGGGAATAAAATAAGAATTCTCCTAAAGGCAAAAAATGTGAGATCTTTGTCAAACGAACAAACAAAACTCTGATTCTGTGTATTCATTTATCATTTATCAAAGGCTAAAAGCTCTCACCACCTATCATGAATGTACCAATATTACAACTACACGTAGAACAACTCTCTTTGAGAACAACCTGATGACTAGCAGAACAGCACTTCTACAACGAAGGATATAAAGTAAGAAGCACACAGTGTCTGGTAGGAGGGAGGAGAAGTAAACTAGTCAGGGCCCACACCCCCGGCAGGTAACCCAGAACAGGAAGGAGATGTCACACACTCAGAAGTTCTTAAGGAGCGAGTAGTTCAAGCCCCACATTGGGCACCCCAGCCCTGGGAACCAGATCAGGAAGATGATCCCCCTTAACTGGTTTGGAAAAGCAGCAGGATTTACAACTGGGAGAACCCGAGGGTTGTAAGAAACTTACACTCTGCACTTAAAGGACACGTGCACAAACTTACTTCCAGTCACAGCACAGGGGCAGCAGAATGATAAGCACTTGGCAAGGTTGCCCCAGCACATCTCCAGGCCCAAACCTGGCTCTGGCTCCAACCCCACCACCGAGGCAGTGGCCCCAAGCATGCCCTGGGAGAAGCCCTGCCCGCACGGGGTCCTGACTCTATCCCCACTGGCTCCAGTTAACCACCAACGTGGCAGTTTCCAACACTCCCTGGGAGAACCTTGGCCTGCACTGGGCTATAGCTCAAATCCCACCCCCTCCCCAACCCAGCCAAGGAAGTTGCTTCTGACACATCCCAGGAAAAGCCCCAGCATCCACCAGGCTCCACTTCCAATTCGAATTATCCAGCCAAGATGGTGGGTCCAAGGTGCCCCAGGAGAACCCACAGTCCACGCTAGATTCAGACCCAGCCCTCCCACCAAAACCACCTGGCACACACAGTCTGCATAGGGATGCTCCCATACAAGGACATGTTTTCAAGACCTGAAGAAGTAACTGTTTCACCAAATTTCATAGAGATAAACACAGAAGGTTAAACAAAATGAGAAAACAAAGGCATATGTTCCAAACAGAAGAATAAGATAAAACCTCAGGAAAAATACCCAAATGAAATGGAAATAAGTAATTTACCCAATAGAGTTCAAAGCTGAGATCATAAAAATGCTCACCAAACTCAGGAGAGAAATGGAGGAACACAGTGAAAACTTCAACAAAGAATTAAAAATATATAAAATAACCAACGAGAGCAATTGGAATACAGTAACTGAAATGAAGACTACACGATAGGGAATCAAGAGTAGATTAGGTGATAAAGAAGAATGGATCAACAATCTGGAAGACAGAGTAGTGAAATTAATCCAATCAGAAGAGCAAAAAAAGAAAGAAAAATTTAAGTGAGGTCAGTTTAAGGGAATTTTAAGACAACCTCGAACATACTAATACTCACATTATAGGGTTCCCAGAAAGAGAAGAGAAAAGGGGGCTGAAATTTTATTTCATGAAATAATGGCTGAAACTTCCCTAATCTAAAGAAGGAAACAAATATCCAGGTCCAGGAAGTACAAAGAGTCCCAAACAAGATGAACCCAGAAAGACTCACACAAAGACATAACACAATTAAAATGTCAAAAGTTAAAAATCAATAGAGAATTTTTAAATCAGCAAAAGAGTCATATACAAGGGAACCCCCATAAGGTTAACAGCCGATTTTTTCAGAAGAAATCATAGAAGCAAAAGGGAGTGTCACAGTATATTTAAAGTACAAAAACCTTCAACCAAGGATACTCTACTCAGCAAGGTTATCATTCAGAAATGAAGGAGAAATAAAAAATTTCCCAGACACGCAAAAACTAAGAGTTCATCACCACTAAACCATCCTTACAAGAAATGTTAAAAAGTGTTCTTTAAGCTAAAAAGGTCATAACAAGAAACAAGAAGGTATATGAAAGAAAAAATCTCACTGCTAAAGACAAATATATAGTAAGGGCACTGGATTACCCACTTAAAAAGCTGGGATGAGGATTAAAACACAGAAGTCAGAAAAACACTGATAACAACAATAAGTAGTTAAAGGATACAAAGAAGATGTAAAATATAACATAAAAAACATAAAACAAGAGGGGTAAAAAATGTAGAGTTTTTACAATGTGTTTGAACTTAAATGACTATCAGTTTAAAATATATGTCTATGTACGTACAACACACACATATATTCCATATACGTGTGTGTGTGTGTGTGTATATATATACATATATATATATGTAACAACTAGAGACTACTAGAAAAGAAGGAACAAAATGGCAATAAGTACGTATCAATAATCACTCTAAATGTAAATGAATTAAAAGCCCAAATCCAAAAACAAGGTGACCAAATAGACAGCAAACAAGACACATCAATATACTGGCTACTAGAGACTTAATTCAGAGCTGAAGACACATAGAGACTGAAAGTGAGAGGATGGAAAAAATATATATAACATGCAAATGGAAATGAATAGAAAGCTGGGGTAGCAATGGTCATATCAGACAAAATAAACTTTAAAACAAAAACTGTAATAAAGACAAAGAGGGGCACTACATAATGATAAAGGGGGTCAATCCAACAAAAGGATATAACATTCATAAACATATATGCACCTAAATATATAAAGCTAATATGAACTGACATAAAAAGAAAAATTGACAATAATACCATAATAGTAGGGGACTTTAACACCCTGCTTACATCAATGAACAGATCATCCAGACAGAAAATAAATAAGGAAACAGTAATCTTAAATGACATATTAGACCAGACAGACTTAATAGATAACTGCTCAACATTCCATTCAAATATTGGAGAATATATTCTTTTCAAGTGCATATAGACATTCACCAGGATAGATCACATGTTAGGCCACCAAACAAGTCTCAATACATTTAAGAAGACTGAAATCATCATTAATCTTTTCTGACTACAATGGAACGAAACTAGAAATCAACTACAGGAAGAAAATTGGAAAAAAGCACAAATACTTCAAGACTAAAACCATGGTACTAAAAAAACCATGGGGCAACAAAAAAGAAAAATACAGAAATACCTTGAGATGAATGAAAATGGAAACACAACTTTCCAAAATCTATGGGATACAACAAAAACAGTTCTAAGAGGAAAGTATATAGCAATGTAGGCATAAATCAGGAAATGAGAAAAATCTCAAATAAGCACCTAACTTTGCACCTAAAGGAACTAGAACAAACAAAGCTTAAAATTAGCAGACGGAAAGAAACAATAAAGATCACAGTGAAATAAATTAAATAGCAACCAAAAAAGAAAAGATCTATGAAACTGAGCTCTTTTTTTGAAAAAGATCAAAAAAATTGATAAAACTTTACCCAAACACATCAAAAAGAAAACAGAGAAAGCCAAATAAAAGTAGAAATAAGAGAAAATGTTACAACCAACACCACAGAAATACAAAAACAATCATAAGAGAATAGTTTGAACAATTATACTCAAACAAATTGGAACACCTAGAAGAAATGGATAAATGCCTAGAAACATACAAATCCAAGACTAAAACAGGAAGAAATAGAAAATATGAAAAGACTGATTGCCAGTAATGAAATTGCATCAGTAATTTAAAAAAAAAAAAAAATCCAAACCAACAGAAGTCCAGGACCAGACTGATTCACAGGGGAATTCTACAAAACATTTAAAGAAGACTTAATACTGATCCTTCTCAAACTATTCCAAAAAAAAAAACATATAGAAAAGAGAACACTTCCAAGCTCATGCTACAAGGCCAACATTACCCTGATACCAAAACAACACAAATACACCACAAAAGAAAAAAAAAAAAGGAAAATTATAGACCAATATCACTGATTAACATAGATGCAAAAATCCTCAACAAAATGCTAGCAAACTGAATTCAATAATACATTAAAAGGTTCACATACGGGGCTTCCCTGGTGGCGCAGTGGTTGAGAGTCTGTCTGCCGATGCAGGGGACACGGGTTCGTGCCCCGGTCCAGGAAGATCCCACATGCCGTGGAGCGGCTGGGCCCGTGAGCCATGGCCGCTGAGCCTGCGCGTCCGGAGCCTGTGCTCCGCAACGGGAGAGGCCACAAGAGTGAGACACCCGCGTACCGCAAAAAAAAAAAAAAAAAAAAAAAAGGTTCACATACCATGATCAACATGGACCTGGAAGGTATTATGCTAGTGAAATACGTCAGACAGAGAAAGACAAATACTGTATATTTTCACTTATATGTGGAATTTAAAAAAAAAAAAAAGAAAAAAACACAGAAAACAAATGAACAAACAAATGATCAAATATAACAAAACAGAAACAGTCTCACAGAACAGAGAACAGTGTTTGCCAGAGGGGAGGCGTGTGGCTAGCTGGGTGAAACAGGTGAATAGGATTAAGAGGTACAACTCACCAGTTATAAAATATATGACTGGGATGTAATGTACAGGACAGGGAATATAGTCAATAATATTATGATAAATTTGTATGGTGCATAAGCTATAAAAATATCAAATCACTAAATTGTACATCTGAAACTAATATATAATTGTAAGTCAACTATACTTTAATTTTTTTTAAAAAAAAGCTATAATCCTAAAATGTCTATGTAAAAGTTTTTTGGAAAAGTGCCAACTAGTATTGTTAAGGATTGAGGATAACCTATTAGTATGGAAAAAAATAATTCTTCCCCCAAAATTATTTTAAAATAATCACCATCAAATAAGTAAGGGGGGGGGGCTTCCCTGGTGGCACAGTGGTTGAGAGTCCGCCTGCTGATGCAGGAGACACGGGTTTGTGCTGCGGTCCATGAAGATCCCACATGTGGTGGAGCGGCTGGGCCCGTGAGCCATGGCCGCTGAGCCTGCGTGTCCGGAGCCTGTGCTCCGCAACGGGAGAGGCCACAACAGTGAGAGGCCCGCGTACCGCACAAAAAAAAAAAAGTAAGGGTTTCCCAGGGATGACTATGTCACCTTGGGTGATAAAGACTCGTCGTCAGATGTCAGTACTGAAGGCTTACTTCTTTCTCAGGAACGCATTCTGCCCAGACATTTATAAGTGTTATTAAAATAATTAGAGAACAAAGTGGAAGAACAGACCCCTCAGCTCCAGTACATGTCCATCCTTATTAAAGTTGAATATTTAGTCCTGTTGTAAACACTATCAGTGCCTAAAGAACAATAATAGGATGGCTCAAGAACAAAAGACCCATTCATACACAAAATGATACCTGTCTTCCCACACGCACAAGCTGTTTTTATCCCAGTTTTGAAATCAGTTCAGAATGTATTTTTTATCTCTCGTCTAAAACCAATGATCTTCAAATAAATTTTCTTCAAAACAATATGGTAATAAACAATATAAAGAACATGTATCAAGTTTATCATAATAAAAGCAAAATAAAATCAAGTTTTATAATAGAAAACTTGAAATTCCAGTGTATTTACATTTAGGTTGGGGCAGTTTTTCATTTTATGAATTTTAGAGTGATGGATCATTCAAAATTTCAGTTCAGTCTCACTGATAAAATGTTATCACAAAGTAGGAGGTAATATCTGGGCTATCCTTCATAATACTAAAATGATTTAGAAAACAAGAGCTCTCAAGTCTCAAAAGGACCTAATTAAAAATTCAATACCTCTGTACATTTTAAAAAGTTATTAGCTGTATAGTGTATCTGACTACCCTCTTAAAATTTAATTAAAACTCAGGAAAAAGAAAACAAAAAACTATGGTGGGAAATATGTTCTTTTACATTACACCATGACATAGTTTAACAAAGCCACTCAAGGATTACTTAAATCCACAAGAGAATATACCTATGCTTGTTTTTTCCATTTTTATTCGAATACAGTTAATTATAGGCAGTATGAAGTTACATGTTAACTTGTAGATTTCTGTCCAGTAAAGAAGATACCCCTAAGGTTATGGTTTAATCACCTTGTAAGATACAGTAATCAACTTTGTGTGTATCTAACCTAGCAATCTTATTCTAACATTTTAAAATACTTTACCAAAATCCCTGTTTCTCAAAGGTACTTGAAACCAGATTTACCATCTTGTCTCTACCTAATTAACAATTTGAATAAAATGGTTATCATCTTGTATTTGAATGAGGGCTATATTTTTACTTTCTGGAAATTACATTTTCTGAAAAGTATTGAAAACTTTTTGAAAATTATAATTGCTCATCTCTACAGATCATAGTCAAAGTTATTAGAAATGAAGTCCATTATATTAATAAAAATAAAGCAGTGGGGACATTGAATAATAAAATTTTAGGGGCATTTTAGGCAAGAATCTTTTCCTGCCTCAAAATATTTTTGTTTGTTCTGCTTTTCCTCCTAATGGAGTCTGAAAGAACTGTATGGGGGGAAAAAGGGATAAAGACAGAACCTCTCTTCCCTTTAAAACTGGTCTTATCCTTCAAAAGATGTAGTCCATAATTTTAAACATACACTATGGGAGATTATCATATTTTGTACAGTCGATTTAGGGTGTATATAACTAGAATAGTCTATGAATTTGCTGGTGAATTGTTGACAGTAAGGATATATCTCCACACTGAAACCATTCTTGAAGACACAAGGGAACAAATCTCTATATTACTGTGTTAAATCTATGTTAGACTAAACATTATAAAATATCTGTGCACTGATGTTCAGAACATCAGAGATGGCAGATATCTAATGGACAAAGCAGATATTAAATAAGAAAGAAATTACATAAATAAAATGAACTATAACTGAGGAGAAACACAGGATATTATGGTAGTAATTATGGGAAAATTAAATAATAACAATTCTGATATATCTGATATGAGTAGAAAATAAAATTCATAAAAATATAGGATTATGTAATTTTCAGAGTCCCTTACATTCATGTAAACCATAATTAAGTAAAAAACAATATATAGCATCAAATTTGCATCCAATAGAAATGATCTTTGTTGAAAAGACAACCAACCTGCCTATGAAATAAAACAAATAGTAGTTTATTTTTCTCATGCAAACAGACATCCAGAGATAGAAATCCAGAGATGGTTACAGATGCTCAGTGATGCTTTCAGATACACAGGACTTTTTTTTTCCTCTCTACTCCACCATCAATATTTTGTTAGTTTTTATGCTATTGCTGTTGCCTCATGATCACACAGCTGCTGCTACCTTCTGAACATCAGAGTTCCAAGCAGAAAGAAGAAAGGGAGGATGGCTTTACTATCTGGCAGACTCTGTTTACATTCTATTGGCAAAAACCAGGTAACATGTCCATTTTCAGGTCAAGAAAAAATGAGCTTACCAGGACTGGTTTGGATCAATTGTGATCTTTCTCTGAACCACATTCCCTGAGCTCAAGGAATATATGCCTGTATTTAAAAAAATCAGCGTTTAGGCAGCAAAGAAAAAGACCTGGTGAGGCAAGAGGGTGGGAAAACAATAGTTGGTGTCTGCTATTAAACAGCCTCTGGAAATTGACTATAATTGAATAAGCTAGAAAGCTTGAAAGTTTATGTAGGTGACCTTTAATTCAATCTGTTAGGCTTTATTATTATACTTAATTATTACACTTTATTACACTTTATTACGACTTTCTACTCTCTGTAGAAAGACAAATGGCAGCTGTTGTCATTTTATTAAAAAAAATAATAAAATGTATTTGAATAACACCTGTCAACACTCTTTAGAATAGCAATTGATATTTAGCATTTTAGATTTTAAATCGACGTGTCTTTTTATTTTCTCTTACCTTCTTGTTCATTTAGATTATGATTTTTACGCTTTATGTGTTTGAGGAAATTAATTTATGGGAAATATTTCAGAAAGACATCATAAAAATAGGTGGTTCTTCAGGTATATGTATGAAATATATGATTTATGTATATTATGAATGAAGGCAGACTGGATTGTGAGTAAAATAATTTTGTAAAAGTAAAAGGCCTTACTAGCATAGACTTGTATTGATAACAGAAATTATAAGCCCTGTTGGCATCTTCAGGCAAGATAGCTTTCCTTCAGATTTTCCTAGGGAGCATTTCCCATAGGGAGTTCTAACAGTGTCTGCCAGGTAGAAAAACAGGAGAGAGAAAGGGAGAGATGAAGGGGGGGAGGATGGATCATTTATAACAAATATCTGATTAATCAAAAATAGTAAGGAGAGATTGTAGATTTTGATGACACTTTTACAAATTATGACTGTTCAGTGTTTATGATATGTGTTCCACTACCCGAAGGGCAGTATTTGATAGAGCATGTGAACTATGTATCAATTAACTCAGTAGTAATAATAAAGCATGTGGGGAAATTTGAGGAAGACCTCAAAGGGCATATTGTAGAGTTGAGCCAATAATGGAGTTTTAGAAATGCAAAATGACAGCAGTAAACCTACAGGGAGGAAAAATGCTTGTATTATTGCATTCTTAATTAACCAGAATAGTGAAGGGAGAAGCGGGAAACTGGTGAATGCATACACATGCTGAAGGTTGTGACTGCTAACAGCAATGTTTGAGGACTTGAGCATTTCTTGAAAAGGCACCAGAGAAGTCAAAAGATTGAATCATCAGTGCAATAACAAGCTTCTTGGAAAAGCAGATGAAAAACATTGATCTCATTCATTCTTCAACCAACAGATATTTACTTGAACTAGGTCCAGTGTTTTGGGAAGAAGATCCAAAGATAAAAATTTCACCGTATATTTTAACAGGGAGCAGATAGGCTCACCCCAGTGATTTTTTATGCTCTTCAAACTGAGTTCAGATTCCTCAGCAACCAAACCCTTTCTGCAGAGACTACCATTTTCCAAAGTGTGTTTCATGAACTACTAATCCTGCTCTTTAGAAAGAGTGTTCCTTTGTAAAATATATGTAGGAAACATTTCTTAACATATTATATTCTCCTTTTAGAGAATAATGACACACACTAATATGTTAAAGGCTCTAAAAATTCCTGAAAAACATTTTAAAATCTGATTAACTTATTCAGCTGTCAAATTTATGAATTTATTTGTACCCAGAGCACTCTTTCCTGCTACCCACTAGCATCCGAAGAAACCAATATTTCAATTCAGGAAATTTTAGTCTTGCCTCAGGACATTTCCAGGATTCTCTGCTACAGCACCTTTCCATATACACTATTTCAGGGAAGTAGAATCTCCCACCCCAAAATATGTCTCTTTGGCATACTAATTATTTTAAGCTGGTTATTTTCTAAGAAACTGCAGACACAAGGGAAACTCTGAAAACTAAGTAAGAGTTGCCCTTTCATAAGAAATATCGTATAAGGGAAATCTCCATTTGTAAGGGTGTTTCCCTTGCTGTACCGGTAAGAGGAATATGACCAAATCTCTAGAATTGAGATAATAATGAAGGAGGCAAGGACTTAAACTCTTAATAATGAAGGAGGCAAGGACTTAAATCTGCATGACAACCTTACCCTTCTTTACAGAGCTTTTCCTGGTCACCTCCCATACCTGCCTTTCAGCCATCAACATCCTCTTTTGTCTTTAGCTGAGGATGGTATTTAAGCTAGGGGCTTTGGCCTTTTTGGCGAGTTACTCAGTTTTTCTGGATCTCTCCCGTGTATGTGTGTTATTAAACTTTAGTTTGATTTTCTCCTGTTAATCTGTCTCATGTCAATTTAATTCTTAGACCAGCCAGAAGAACCTGGAAGGGTGAGGAAAATTTCTTCCTTCCTAACACTATTAGTCAAAGTGGAGGACTAGATACTCTCCATATATATCTTTGATTTCTTACCTCTCTTGCTATTTTAATTTTGTGTTCTTCTCTCATTTGTGCTTACTTACATTCCAACCCCTACCTTCTCTCGCCAATCTACCTGCATATCACTAGCATTAAAAACTTCCACAGGGGTCTTCCCTGGTGGCGCAGTGGTTGAGAGTCTGCCTGCCAATGCAGGGGACACGAGTTCGTGCCCCGGTCCGGGAAGATCCCACGTGCCGCGGAAAGGCTGGGCCCGTGAGCCATGGCCGCTGAGCCTGCGCGTCCAGAGCCTGTGCTCTGCAACGGGAGAGGCCACAGCAGTGAGAGGCCCACGTACCACACAAAAAAAAAAACTTCCACAGACTTTGATCTAGTAGCCTCTTCCCTAATAATCTCTCCTATAAATATGTAAAATGTAGAAAATGACTTTACACGAAAGGATGTTCAAAATGTAACTTATATTAGCAAAACCTAAGAGATTACCTAAATGTCCTATAGGAGAGGGCTGGCTCAGTATTTAGAATATTCAGAAAGGTGGAATAAACAACCATTAACATTATAATAATTATTAAAAAGTTTTAAAATACAGTGCAACTCTTATTTACCTAAGTTAATATGATATTAATTTTTAAAAGCAGCATATAAAATTATAAGCATACTATTCTCTCAAATATATGAGTCAATGAAATGCAGCAGGACCCTGAGGGGCCTTCCCAGTTACAAATCTTTTCCATATCCTCTGTTTCTAGTTTGTAGGAAATATGGTTCGTTCAGCCACCTTGACCTTCCCTGAATTCCAAAGAGCTGATTCAAACAGCTGCTCATCAGGGAAAGCAGGGAATGCAGAAACAAAGGAGAAGCAGTCAAGAAACAATAGTGCAGCCTTGGGGCAGGGTCCTGGTTCCTCCTCAAGGAACATACGTAACAAGATCTTTGAGTTCTTCGGTAGGAACTAAGACACACCCCCCACCCAAGTGGAGGATGGTAACTTCAGGCTGAGCACAAGATTCCTGGAACACTGCCCTGTTACCTCACCACCAACCAATCGGAAGAAAGTCTGCACACAGTGGAAGATAAAGAAGACTCTGACCCCCTCCCCAAATGATTAACTTCCTTTTCTCCCTTTAAAAACTTTCATGGTTGAGCAGAATCTTCAGAGTTGGTTTTTGGAAACAAGTCCACTTTCTCTTCAGGTTCCCAGCCTCCTGAATAAAGCACCCTTTCCTTTTCCAGCCAACACTTGTCTCTCTAGTATTGGCTTTTGAGTGGCAAGTAAATGCACCTCAGTCTGGTAACAGTAATACAGAGAAAGGCTAAAGTGAAATATGCTCAAGTGTTAATTATGATTTTATCTGGGTGGTGAAATCTAAGATTTGTTTTTTTGCTGTTTTTTAAAAATTTTTCTAAGCATCTGGATTTTCAAAATTTTTTACAATAACATTAATTTCATAACAAAAAAATTAAAACCAAATAAACAAACAGACAAACCCTTATGCATTCTTCAGGGACAAACTGATTTTCTTTGTTGTCAAGAAGCCCTCCCTAATTCCCCCTAACAGATGTCATTGCTTCTGCCTCCCAACTCCACAGCTCTGTGGGCTATGTCTCCCATGGTACATTTCACCATCTACTTTGGACCAGAGGTAACTGTATAATTGTCTTATCCTGCCTGCACCAAACTACATTCTATTTTGTGTCTGCTGCAGCGTCTAACAGAATGCCTTTTATAAAGTAGACATGTAAGAAGCATTTGTTCAATGCATAGATTATTTTCTGTCTCAAATTTATTCTCTTTTGTCAATATACTTTTCAAAGAAACTTTATGAAATTGAATGGTGTAAGATCAAATGGTATAGGCATTCAAGAAACTTCGCCAACTGCCCATTTCTCTTTGCCTATGGCATTCCGTGACAAGATTGATATCCTCTTAAGGGATTCTTCTGATCATTGAAACTGAAGATTGTAAACACGGAAAAAAAGTGGAAAAATGCACTAGGACTAATGAGCATATCAATCATAATTATATATTCTCTTCATATTACTTAGTTATTAGACTGGCCTCTGACTTCATTATTCCTTCTAGGTTATCCTACTGTATATCAACGATCAAATGAAACGGTGTGCCTTTTCTAACTAGGAAGACCTGCTACTCACGCTTCCTATGAGTTATTCAAAGTCTTATATTTTCCACTACCTAAATACTAGAATTTATAATCTTTCAATTTAAATTTTAAAACATTTTTTTAAAAAACTGACTAAATCAAGTCCTGGTGACAACGTGAAGCAACTGGAATTCTCATATATTACTAATAAAAATATAAAATGGAACAGCCACATAGAAAAAGAATTTGGCCATGTCTTATAAATGACACATACTTCTAATTCTTCACCAAGTTTGCCAGGCTTAAGCAGCCATTTGAAATATTTCCCACTGGTTTTAATGCATGCCATAAATTTAAGCATAACTATTATTTTCTGCTTTGAGTATCTCCTTATCCTGATTAAATTTCAGTTATTCCATTCCATCTTGCAGGGAGGTTATTGATGGAAATAGTCTTAGGAGATCAAGAACCAGCAAGTGCAGGAGGGGTTTTACACCATCAACTGTAACATAATGCATTTTATACAACCAACTCACTTCTATCATTTACTGTCTTCCATTTCTGGTCTTATTTCTTTTCTTACATTCTACTTATTTTTCTTTCCTCTTTGTCCTTCTCTTTTGCTTAGGCCAGTGATCCTTAATTCAAGATGTCCCTCAGAACCACGTGTAGACATTTTTAAAAATAAAGACCTGGGCTCCACCATGTGATCCATGCATCTGTATGTTTCAGAAACTCCACATACAAGGTTGATGCGCTCAGCTCCTCAGGGATGCTGACTTAGGGTCTGCGTAGGGAAGCAAGGTTGAACCTCTAGCACTGTCCCATGCTTTAGATGTTGACACTTGCTCTGCAGAAACTACATATCTGCTGTGAGCATAACAAGTATATGTTTACCGTTCCTTTACGTAAACACCAACTTAGCTTAGGAAAGTGAAAATACTGGCAGAGTACATGAAAACTGAGGTCACAGCATGACCCTCTTCCATTTACTACGATCTACCAGCTCTTCACCTGAATATCCATTCGCTCCCTAGGAACTCATTCCTACTCTCCCTTTTATATCAGCTTTTTATCTTCATTTGAGATACTGGACAATAGCAGATGCTCAACAATTCTTTTGTTTGTGTTTGTATTGATTCATTTACTTTTTTTTTTTTTTTTGCCGTACGCGGGCCTCTCACCGCTGTGGCCTCTCCCGTTGCGGAGCACAGGCTCTGGACGCGCAGACTCAGCGGCCATGGCTCACGGGCCCAGCCGCTCCGCGGCATGTGGGATCTTCCCGGACCGGGGCACGAACCCGCGTCCCCTGCATCGGCAGGCGGACTCTCAACCACTGCGCCACCAGGGAAGCCCCTACATTTATTTTACACTTAGTTCGTATAGTTTTAGCTACCTGGATACAGTACTATATAATTATTTTTAAGCCTCCCTGAAACTATGTGTGTACAGCTGAAGCTGCAGCTCTGTAATTCTGACTTGGGCTCTCTAAATGGGTTCTGGAATTAAAGTGTTCTCAGCTAACCATGGCCAAGAGCAGAGGCCAGGAGACTCCGCACTCAGAAAACACACCCCTGGGTCTATCCTGCTCCCGGCTGTGCTCTCACCCCTGCAACCAGTGAGCAACAACATTGGTTTTCCATAATCTACATTTAGACTTTAAATGCACTCTAGCTGCCAGTGTTATTTAATATAAAATTTTAACCACAAATATAAACTGATAGCCTCAAATTACCAAAAAGTTAAAGAAAATTAACATTAAGAACAAGAGGGACTTCCCTGGTGGTGCAGTAGATAATAATCCGCCTGCCAATGCAGGGCATATGGGTTCGATCCCTGGTCCGGGAAGATCCCACATGCCACAGAGCAACTAAGCCCCTGCATCACAACTACTGAGCCTGTGCTCTAGAGCCTGTGAGCCACAACTACTGAAGCCCGCGCGCCTAGAGCCCGTGCTCCGCAACAAGAGAAGCCACCGCAATGAGGGGCCCACGCACCGCAACAAAGAGCAGCCCCCGCTCACCACAACTAGAGAAAGCCCGCAAGCAGCAACGAAGACCTGACGCAGGCAAAAATAAATAACTAAAGATCCTGGTGAAAATGAAAAATGTTTCTTTAAAAAAAAAAAAAAAAGGGAAGTCAAATTTTGCAAACAGGCTAACTTCTGAACAACATCATCATTAATAAAGGAAGCAGAAAAAACTCAGTAAAGTAAATATAATACCTTCCAAGATATTCAGAAGGCTATCACCTCCACAAATCAACAACAAAGATAGTTATGGGAGAAAAAAAGAAACTATTCTTAGAGTTGTCTGGGGAAAAAAACTGTTTGCCAAAATAAAAACATGTGGAAAACAAATAAAAGAACAAGAAAAATCAGTTGTGGAGTAGACTAAATCAACTGAAAATCACATTTCTGAGATGAAAGATTGACCCAAAAGATTCTTGCAAAATTCAGTGTGGAAACACAAATGAAAAATGTGAGAAAATAGAGAAGAGACACAGAAGACAGAATAGGACATTGTAAAATATGTCTAGTAAGACATATATATGTGCAGTATATATACACACACATATACACACACATATTTATCCATTTACATATGTGCACAATATACAAATACAGATGGGGTGAAGGCAGCAATTACATATACATAAATACACCAGATGTTCATGTATGTGTCTACATGTGTGCCTATATACATACGTGTGTATATAAATGTAATACACCTTACTAAACATATATATATAATAGAACCTTGTATAATAGAACATAATATATAGAACTGTGCACTTAATGTATAGAGAATACAAACAACACATTTCAAAGAGCCATGAACCACATCAGATGACTATGCTCTATATGTCTTTCTCCTTCCAAGCTCCCACCCCGATCTCTCTGACATTAATTTCCAAGGTTTTCATCCGTAATGGCTGATAGAAAGTATAGCCAAAAAGCCAAAGAGGTTTATTAATGAAAATATTGAAATGCAGATTCTACTACAATATAATTTTCCCCAAGGAATTAGTGGAGAAACAGATGTAAGAGTCAGTAAATAGAGATTGGGAGAAGTACCCCCCCGCACCCCATTTTTATCAGCATCTTAAACACAGGAAACAAGGAACACTGAATAACAAAGTTGTTTACAGTGATCCAAATCTGTGGTCAAGGATGTCAGGATGTCAAAGAACTTGAAGAGAATGGCATTTGCCAATATTTGATGACAGGAATACTTCCTTATACAAACTATGCTGGGGATAAAGGAAGTGATGTTGATGAATATATTAAAACTAGTCAAAGGCATTACATTACCTCTGTGTTACCTTATTAAAATTTAAATATATGTATATATATACATAGTGTGGAAAAGGAGGACTAGAGCAGTGATCTTGTAGTGTTGGATATATCCTGCCATCTCCTGGTGCGCCCACCCAAGATAGCTAATAAAAAGCCATCTATATTTGTACACTCAGCCAATTTCAGGACCTCCTCCCCTTGCTAAGGGTTTGAGGAGAAGACAAATATCTTATTATGCTGTGAGGAACGCTGTGGCCCTGTGATAGAGCCAGGAGGTGGCTGGTAAAGGTGGTGTCATACATGGAGGAAGCTCTATGGTAGAGTCAGGGGATGATACGGCAAGGTAACTTGAAAACATAGGTACCTCAACAACTCCTGGACTTGAGTCCCCTCATTGTTCCCCAGAAATGTAACCTTAGACAAGCCACCTAATCTCTCTATGCCGCAGTGTCCTCATCTCTTAAATGGGTTTTTTAAGGGGACTGATTTATAGACATGTTTTTAGAGTTGAAACTGCAGAATGTTTGTGAAAGACTACTCACATAATAAGTCTTCAATAAATGTTGATGATTTTGATGATAGCGATAATGGTAACACTTGAGGAGAAGCACCCACTCAGCTCAGGAAACCATGTGATCTAAATACTACAGAGATTCCAGCTTAGCTTCAGGGCACAGACTCCCCCCTTGGAGACAGGAGGTTGAATTTTCTTTGCTATTCCTATATTTTATTTATTTGGCCCTATTATCTTAAATATTCCTTAATCTATTAGAGAATAACCATAGACTGAATTAAACACATGCATTTCCTTAATTGGGTTTAATGGAATGTTATAAGTAGCTTTATTCTACTAATTATCATGGTTAACAGCCTTTACTTCGAAAAGTTCTCTTTAGCAGTTAATCTTCATGTGTGACCATTTCGGTTACCATGGAGATTACTCCAAAAAGCACTAGACTGAATGATGGACAAATCTGTAAGATTTAGGCAAAAAAATGTTTCCCTTAATCCTAATGCAACTACCAGGAATAAACTCAGAGTGTATATCTATTTCTTTTTTTTTTAATTATTAAAACAAAAACATTTGGGGAAATTCAGGGTCCTCCACAATTCCCTTGCCTTCAGATATTGCATAGGAAAGGATATAGTTTTATTTTCGAGTCCCTTTGCTAAGGATTGCTTGAAAATTTTTAGCTCATGTGAACAAATGCATGTAAACCTATTGCCTTTCTTGATCAGGGAAAACAAACAGATGCCTCTGGGACTGGTAGACCAAATCCCCATCTCAATAGAGGGAGAAGAGGACAGAGTAATACATGAAAGAAAGCCCGTAATGAAATCAATAGACAAAGAAAAGTTGGCATTTAAACCAGAACCATAAGAGGAAGTAAGGGAAAGATGGATAGCACAGTTTTGTGAGGATGTCTAAGGCATGGGCTTCTGTGGGCATCAGGCAAACGTGAAGAAGAAAGAAAGGGAAGTGACCTAGAACTAGCTTTGTGCTTATAGAGAACAGTGTCTAATTTATAATAAGCTCTCACTAAATGGTAGCTATTATCAATAGTTGTGTCATGTAGTTTTTAAATGTCCACAAATTCCTTAATACTTCTCCCTTCTTGCTTGCCTCCCCTTGAGCGTGGGCTAGCCTTGGTGCATTGCTTCCAATGATAAATGGGATAAGATGCATGTGCTAGTATGTAATTGCAGGGACTGGGACACAAAAGCCATCTCTGTGACTCTGTGGCTTCCGTGGTGCTCTCTCTCTTTGGATCACTCACTCCAAGGAAAGTTAACTGTCATGTCCCAAGCAGCAGTATGGAATGGCCCACATGACAAGGAACTGAGGCCAGCTGCCGACAGCCAATGAAGAACTGAGCCTTTGGTCAACAGTCACGTGAGTGGTCCTTCTTGAAAGTGGAACCTCTAGCCCCAGTTCAGCTTCATCTACTTATAACCCAGAGTTACAACTTTTTTTTAAATTTATTTTTAAATTTATTTGGAGAAATGTCTATTTAGGTCTCTGCCCATTTTTCAAACTGACATCTTGACTACAATTGCATTTGAAGACTCTTAGCTAGAAACACCAAGTTCAGGCCCTCTTAAGTTGTTTTGAGTTGCTAAATTTGAGAGTAATTTTTACGCAGCAATAAATAACTAATACACGCTACTATTCTTACTTTTGGTAAAGAGTTTAAATGTGCATTTGCTTTTACTGCTTAGTGTACTGATTTATGAGATAATAATGAAGTGTCGTTTCAAATAAGTATAGTACTAAAATTTTTAAATCTCTGGTATATCAGAATAATCCTATCCCTGAAAACATTCCTGCCTAGAAATCTGGGAACAATACAAATATAAAAATAGAACACAAATGGTTAATGAATCCTAGTTTAGTGAACAAGATGTGGATGGATATAAAAGTTTGGTACTTAAAGTGAAGAGCAAAAAGAAATGACTTATTTTCTTCAACTTGTCAAATTCTGTCCAAAGTCTGTCCCCAACACTAATTCTATGTTGCTTTGATGGGGAAAGAAAGGTCATAAAAGAGATATTTAAAAGAAGAAGAAAAAATAATTTTAAAAAAGTTTTGAGGTGGAATAAAAATACAAGCCATCAAGTTCAGCCTCCAGAGAATTTTCTTCCACAATATTTGTGACATATCTTAACGCAGCTCACCTCTTTCATAATTCCATTGATGGAGAATTGGTCAATTTACTTTTTAAAGCATGATAAAATTTAGAAACCCCAAATGTTAGATTCTTGGTAGGTTCAAATCCCCCTTTCCCCTTGGACATACTTCTGCTATTCAGATGGAAATAGAAAAAAATTAGCATGTAAATCCTTCAAATTTGGAATAGTTAACAGGTCAGCTTTTAAGTCCAACAAAGACGTGTGAAAAGGACATTGTGAAGCACTGGACACACACACTCCTAAGTGAGAACAGAATTAAAGAGCAATAAATGTGTGGGGGCATTTTTATGTGCAGTGTGAGACTAAAAGCTGGGGATCCAAATTCATGGCTTTGGACCAAATGTCTGTCTTTTGTTCCCAGCTCTCAGCCCAAATTACACATAAATGCCCAACATTAAACTGTTGAAAAAGTATTGATATATTCTCCTCTATACTCTTTTCCCGGAACCTCTAATATTATAGGTCAGACTCATAAAGGTTAAGAGAGGATAATACATTTTGAGAGGAGAATAAGTTCTTAAATCTATAACCAACTCTCATTTTGGACACATCACTGATTATGAACAACTTATATGCTCTAATTCTATAATTGTAATGAAAGTGATTGAACGACCTCTAGTCACATCATCAATAAATGTCTTGAGTTAGCTCATATAACAACATCATAAAACGTATAATAGAATGACTGACCAGTGAGAAATTTGGGAATTAAATCATCATATTATTTCATTTACATAAAGTCTATTCTAAAGAAAAGAAGGCAACCACTTATATGACAAGCTTGATTAGCGCACAAAGAACAAAGGCAGTACTCATTTTAGTAAAACCTAATTTTAATCAAGCAACACCATTTTCATTCATCATCTTTTGGCTATAATCACTGTCTTCACTTGAATGCTGAACAAAAATGATTGCTAACGTTTGAAGGTTAATATAAAGAGTTATCAAACTACACTTACATCCATTGCTATAAAACACCACACATTCCTCACAATGCTTAAATATTATTCTTGGGACTACAGCTGAATCTACCTAGGTGTCTTTGTGTATATAAAATCTTATCTCACACTCACACACACACACACACACACACACACACACACGTAACTGAAGTCAGGGGAGTATATAATGCCTTGTGATGACAAAAGACGGTATAATGACAAGGAGAAACACATGACAGGGCTCAGACACAGACGTATTGATATCAGCGGATGATAACCAATAAACCAAAAAATATAAATCCCTGTTTCTCATATCTTGAAGATTAGAAAAACTATTCCTATACCACAAATTCACCCTTGGCCTATATACAGCCACCAAAGGATTTATAGATTTCGATAAAATGTATTTAATATGTGGTTATACCTCTGACCCATGAATAATGTGCTTAATATATGAAATTAAAAATCCAGGTCTTCAATGATATCATAACAAAAATATTTTCTAATGTGTTATATTGGATTGTGGCTATAAAATAATATATCCTTTGCTTAGCGGATCAAGGAGTATTTAAGTTTAAGAAATCTTGTATACATGCAACTCAAGCTGTATCTTCAATTTCAATGCAAGATGCAATAAATGTTACACAATTATACACACACATACGTGCGTGCACACATATATAAATGCATACTCGTGCTGTATTATGGCCCATTTTATAAAGCGTCTTGCTTAGTTAATATGAGATTCATTCAGCACTGTGTGCAACTACTGCCTTTGTCAGGTCTTCCTCATCTCCTACCTCTGCAAAATTCGCCCTGAACCCCATTTATAGGCTCAGTTGTACTTTAGAAATAACTCTGGAATTATACTGGAGGTTTCTAAGCACCTAATAATAAGTAGTATTCTTGGATTCAGAATCATAACAGAGTATTTGGTATTTAACAGTATCCCTGTAAGTGTTTGTTAAATATAAGAATAAAGGTTATCTGCAAGTTTAATCTCTAACTCTTAGCTTGGGGTACAACTCTCATAACGGGATTTCTGCTTATTTCTACAGTTCACAGGGTACCAATAACCAATCTTGCTCACTGCTTCAAGGTTGCAGTCTTATCAACCTGCCCAATGACACCATCTCTCTGGGTATAGCATCCAGACATTTTGCTCAACGTCCCAAATCCCTAAAGAATTCCCCTAGTAGAACTTAGGGTCTGGGATCTTGCCAAGACCAGAATCTGTATGCACAGCTGCAGGGCTGCTTTCTATTCGTTTCTCTTCTTACATCCATCAGGGCCTGTCTCTGTTTACCTGTCATGACACACCTGGACGTAACCCCTCAGGGCCCACAACGCAGCAGGACTGGGGCCTATGGATGGTGTCCACACCTTTAAAATCCAGGCAATGAGCAGGCTGTCCCCCCACCGGACATCAAACTGTGTGTCCTGTCCCTCCCAGGGGGCCGTTTTCCTCTTCAACTAGCCCAACCAAAAAGGGCAGATCCTGAAATATTACTTCCCTGGTCAGTTCAGTCTGTAGAAAAATAAACATCTCCTTCATCTTATATATTTGAAAACTGAATCAGGTTTGGTGAACTTTAAGGAAGGATATACCAATACCATCACCACCAAGAAAGAAAACTAAGCATAAAATCTAAATGTTACCTCTATAAAGTCACTTTATAAATATCTTAATTAACAAGAAATTAACTTGAATTAACAAGAAATCAAGTCTTCCTTATAATTTAGTTGCCACATGAATATTATAAATTGAAGTTCAAATCAGATGGGACATTATTTCTAAATTTTTTTTTTTAATGAGAATTTATGCTTCTGAAAATTCCAGAAATTTTCTCTTTCTGGAGTACCTCTATCAGTTGAGTTCTACGTGACTCTATGAATTAAGATGAAGTAGAGAATCTCTGGGAAACTCTTATCAGAGTTGTCTCCTATCAAAAATTACTATGAAGGACAAAACTTACCTCCTGGATGATGTAAAATGGCTTAACAAGCTAGAGTTATTTATATCTGGGTAACCAATAGAAAAATATTTAATATTAATTATTTGATAGGCTTCTAATACCTTTTTATGTCTTATAATGTATGCACACGCTGAATAAGTTATACAAGAGCTATTTATGGTACCTACCTACAAAAATATAATGTCATGCATATTTACCTTTTCTGATATATTTTGCCAGAAACTTCAAATGAAATATAAAACTGTTAAAACCTTGCTTTAGCCAGTGAAATTATTTTACTGATGTCTGTGATAGTTCTAATAAATGACCAATACAGAGTCTCAGACTACTTGTCCTTTTTTTCCTTGACAAAATGCGTAACTAAGAGGAACAGTCAAAGATAGAGGTAATGAAAGTTTATAATAGATTTACTTGGAATAAGCTTTTTCATGAGATGCCGTGGTATTAGAACTAATTCTCCATACTCTCTTAAACCCACAGAAATAGACAATGAAAATGATGTGATTTTGAGGCACCATAAGATCAAAGACAGATACAGAATTCTTTTAAAGATTTCCAGCATCAGATAAAATGGGAAAGGTTTCCACGTAAACTACCCTTACCAGGATCCTTCTTTATCTCAGCATCTGAATTTCTACCCAGTGGTACTACTGAGTTAAAGAGATTCTGATAGTCTTTGCTGGGACAAGATGAAGAGCAAAAACGTGAATTTATACCAAATTAAGTGAATTTATACCAAATTAATTACTCTTAAATTAAGCTGAGGTATCCATACTTTTGTAACACCTATCCCATTTTTCCTTGTACAGTTTAGCTCTAATTTCTAACTTCCCTTTCTTCACACCTCTTTCTCCTCACATGCCTTAAATAAGGACTTTCCCTAAAACTGTCCCCCTAGGCTTCCCCTTTCAGATCACTCTCTCCTCATGTGTACATTGTAAAGTTTCCAAGAAAATATTCTTGATTACATCCAGCTTAGTTCCTGCCTTCCCCACACACAAGGACTGTGGGAAGAGTCCCTATTTCCCTGCATCTCAAATTCCAAATCTCAGGTGGTGCCGCAGAACAAAACTACATGAGAGCGTCAACTCACTCTTCAGAATATTGCATTTTACTTTCTATTAGTTTTAATGTATTAGATCTCTTATGTGGGGAAAAAATAATAATTCTCCCTCTTCCCTTCTTCTTGGCTGAGACACGCCTGTAATAAAAAGACAGACTGACAGAAGAGAAACAAAGGTAAATTTATTAACAAAGGTAAATTTATTAGTTTATTATTAAATTTATTAGAGGTAAATTTATTTACAAAGGTAAATTTATTAAATTAAATTGATTATTTATAATAAATTTATTAAATTTATTATTACCTTTACAAAGGTAAATTTATTTAATAAATTTATTAAATAAATAAAGGTAAATTTATTAATACACGCCTGTATACCTGGGAGAGACCCAGGACAGCTGAGTAACTCCCTGAAATGGCCTAAGCCATCACCTTAAATATCATCTACAGCTAAAGACAAAAGATGTTGGCAGGAGGAAAACCTGTTACGGGAGGTGACCAGGAAAAGCGCAGCAAATGAAGGTAAGGCGGTTTATGCAGATTTAAGCCCTTGCCTCCCTCACTGATAAATTTCTAGAGATTTAGAGTCATCCTCCGCTTCCTGGTACAGGAGGGAGACACCTTCCAAATGGAGATTTCCCTTATACAAAATGTAACTTTTTCTCAGTTTTCTCAGCTTCACCTGTGTCTGTTTCTTAAAAATAACCAGCTTAGGTGGTTAAGAAACAGACACAGGTGAAGTTCTGAGAAAACTGAGAAAAAGTTACATTTTGTATAAGGGAAATCTCCATTTGGACATCAACAGATGAATGGATAAAGATGGGGCACATATATACAATGGAATATTACTCAGCCATAAAAAGGAACGAAACTGAGTTATTTGTAGTGAGGTGGATGGACCTAGAGTCTGTCATACAGAGTGAAGTAAGTCAGAATGAGAAAGACAAATACTGTATGCTAACACATGTATATAGAATAAAAAAAAAATGGCTCTGAAGAACCTAGGGGCAGGACAGGAATAAAGACGCAGATGTAGAGAATGGACTTGGGTGGGGGGAAGGGTCAGCTGGGACAAAGTGAGAGAGTAGCATGGACATATATACACTACCAAATGTAAAATAGATCGCTAGTGGGAAGCAGCCGCATAGCACAGGGAGATCAGCTCGGTGCTTTGTGACCACCTAGAGGGGTGGGATAGGGAGGGTGGGAGGGAGATGCAAGAGGGAGGGGATATGAGGATATATGTATACGTATAGCTGATTCACTTTGTTATAAAGCAGAAACTAACACACCATTGTAAAGCAATTATACTCCAATAAAGATGTTAAAAAATAATAATAATAACATAACCTATAGAGGTGAAAATAAATAAATAAATAACCAGCTTAAAATAATCAAGATGCCAAAGAGGCATATTTTGCTCCCCTTCAACTACAAGAGAACATATATTTCAGGAAAATTCTTGAACCTAACCTAAAATTTTGTCCTAGTATTTTTCCCCTATGATAAGTGCTGAGATTCAGAACCTCATCAGAGTAAGTTTCTTGTAATTAACTTTCTAAGTTCTTGTCTAATTTCTTTACTGCTCTTCTTCTCCACCAAAGCTATTAGTGAAGAAACGCAGTCGTATAGGGAATTTGGCTACATTTAGCTAAATCCATTCTTTCTTTTTGGCTCCTTCCTCCACTTCCCGTCCTGGCCTTTTACACAAGGGGACACGGCATCGCCTGTATTATGAAATCTAAACTAAAACCCCATGTATTTGTTACCTCACACGCTCTCTGAGGGTCAGGAATTTGGAACTGCCCCGCCCAGTGGCTCTGGCTCAGAGCCTCTAAGGAGTTTGCAGTCTTCACCTGATTACTCCTCCTCTCAATCATTTCTACCTTTTTATCACAGAAACCTTATTTTATCACCCCTTTCTCCACTTAACCTTATTTGGTTTATTAAATGCTGCTGAAACTGACGGACAGTCTGTGCCGTTCTGTTAAATTCTCAGAAGGATCTATATTAAATATTAAGAAAGCTGTCGTGTGTTGAGCCCTCTGATGCAAACAGTGGTAACTTTAACTTGTCATGTGATTCCTCTTTGGTGAGCAGAAGAGCTAGGCAGAAGAAGGTTGATCTCAAACACCCTTGTTCCATAGTTCCTACAAAAACTACTATAAAGCTCATTGCTTTTATTTAACCTATTTTATTTTTTATTTTTGCTTCTCTACCAGGTTTTCTAGCTTATGATACAAACAGTAACATTATCCCAGAAATGCTTATAGGAAAAATAGTTGAACCAATGAAACAGAAGGCTGAGGAAACATTAAGGAATTGTTCAGAATATTGATGACATTTTAGAAAAGGATGTGCACTAAAGATACAAATTCAGATGAAGAAAACACACATCCCTATATTCCATTATTTATGGCATAAAACATGATAAAACCATTTAAAATATTTTTTAAAAACATTGTTTAAAAATCATTTTAACACACAAGCCACTTTGAATGGCTCGTTATCTGAAAGATCCGTAACAACTGAATAAATTACTGTGAAATTTCTTGCAAATAATCCATTTGAGCTTTTGTGGACAGATAATAAAATGCATTTTCTTTGCTTTAATAGAGAAACTTCTAAAAAATGTTTTATCAATAACCATGTCCCCTACTCAAAAAATAGTTACATTATGATTATGGCAGAATAAAACACAGACCTGAGAAATAGTTTAAAGGATCATCAATATTCCATTTTAATCACCCATCTAAGTTTTGAGCTGTTTATAAGTACACTCAGTTCTTGTCATTGGCAGTAGTTAGGATCTGAACAGTCACTGAACAAGAATTAGCAAACACTGAACCTCTGTTTCTAGGGGAAACACTGGATTAGGTCCCTGCAAACACCTGGTCACATTTCTACCAACTGATCAATAAATAACCTTGCTTTAGGTCTGTTTCTGTTGAAAGACACTGTCAGAGAGGAGGAAAATTTCCTCTACCCTTCTAGGACCTTCTGGCTGCCCTAAGAATTAAATGGACATGAGACAGATGAACAGGAGAAAATCAAACAGAGTTTAATAGCATGTATACGTGGGTGAGACCCAGGACAAATGAGTAACTCCCCCAGATGGCTGAAACCCTCGCCTTAAACACCATCTTCAGCTAAAAACAAAAGAGGACTTTGGGGGTAGTGGTTTGGGACTTCAAAGGAGAGGAAGGCAACTCAGGTGAAGATGAAAAAGCAAATGTTTGGTAAACAGGTATTTGCTGGGCCCTGCAGATCACAATGGGACACAGCGTGGACTCTGGTGTCTGGGCCCTGTTCCCCTACCAAACCCAACCCATATTCTTTGCACATATCTCTGGAGATGAGCTCTATACCAGGAACAGAGCCTTTATCTAAACTCTTTAGGCAGCTAAGCGCGAGGTAAAAAGAACATTTCCTGAGCCTTCTGTTTCTTAAAAATAACCAGCTTACCTTAACCCTCATGCCACAGGTCGGGTGGCAAACTGTGCTGCCTTCTTTAAGGACACCTTCTTTCATATATACCGTTGCTCCATTAACACAACTCACAGCCAAAGCACTCTAACTCACACCTGAATGATGCTTGTCTCACACATGTAACATCTGTAAAAGGCACATGGGAATGCTACTCAACACTTCAGCACTAGGCTTGGGGCCATTTTAAACAGTGAAATCACACACGAAACTCACAAGTGTGAAAAACATGGCACTAAATAGACTGCAAAAGGGAGGCTTGTCCACAGTAGAGACTGAAGCTGAAACACAGCAGGACCCGGTGGGGCTCCTGGGCACAAAAGTCTTTCCTTGTCCCCCGTTTCTTGTTTATGGTAAATGGGCTTCCTTCAGCCTCCTTGACCTTCCCTGAGTTCCAAAGGGCAGGTTCAAAGAGTTGCTTATCAGGGAAGGGAGGGGATGCAGAGACGCAGGAGGAACAGTGAAGAAACAATAGTGCAGCCTTGGAGCAGGGTGTGGTCCTCCTCAAGGAATACACATAACAAGATCTTTGAGTTCTTCTGCAGGAGCTAAGGCCCCCCACCCAAGGGGAGGATGGTAACTTCAGACTGAGCACCAGATTCCTGGAACACGGACCTGGTACCTCACCACCAACCAATCAGGGGAAAGTCTGCACACAGTGGAAGGGAAACAATACTCTGACCCCCTCCCCCAATGATTCTGCCTCTAAAAACTCTGATGGTCAGCGGAATCTTTACAGTTGCTGTGGCCTTCTGACTACAGCAGCCCTTCCTTTCCAACCAACACTTGTGTCTCGAGGTTTGGTGTTTGAGTAGCTGAACCTGAGTTTGGTAACGTATCCAGAAGTCAGCATGTCCCCTCGTTTGACCTCAGCTGGGAATGTGTGCATCTGGCGCTCACGTTCTTAGCTCCTCTGTGCATGTGGGCAACAGTGAGAGTGCTGAGAGTGCTGCCTCTGGGGTTACAAATCCATTTTAGTGACTACATGAATCCACAAATACAGAACCTGTGAACTAGAACACATTTCAAATGCCCTTGAAATTTAAAGACCCTATTTTTCTTCGCCTCCTACAAACTGGGTTAATTTGATGTATTCCCAACATCCTCGTATTTGACCATCCCCGCCTCACTGGCCATTGTGCATCTCTGTCAACTGCAGGCCAGTAACTCCGCCACGGCTTTCGGCATCACATAACTGCTCCGCCCTCATCTCTCTCATTTGGTTCTTCAAATTTCCACATCCAAGCATTCCTTTCAAATAGACTCAACTTCCTACCATCTTGAACAACTTTTTCTGAGCCTGTGCCATGTTCCTTAACTGTTATTCATTTTCTTTCTGTTTTATGTTCAAATCTTTGAATAAATCACTGATATCCGATAACATGACTTCATCTCCCTATTAGCCCTTAATTCTTTAAAAATCTGCCCATTGCATCCAACACCCAATTAAAATTTCATTCTTCACTGACATCAAAAACCTCTTTCCTGCCAATTCTGAGGGCTTTGGCTCAGATGTTATTTAAGCACGGGGCACTTGCTGCCTCGTGCTCTTTCCACGCATACATCATGCTTCTCCTGCTTATCTGACATTTGATCTTTGATGCTGCTGCTTTTCTATCTCTGTAACCATCTCCTCTTTTTCTTCTCTCCCACTATCTGTAGGCGTTTCTAAGACCGAGGACATTCAAACATTTGGACTATGTTGAAACCAATTTCTAGGCCCAGGATGGAACCACTCCCATCCAGGGTGCCATGTCAGCCAAGTGAACTTGCCTGTTGCTGTAAATGACCAGAAGTGCAGTACACTTAGTCAGCCAGTCCCCAAATGCCACCAGCTCTGGGCTCCACACTTACTTCCTTGTCCCTTGATCTTTCTACTTAAGGTCAGATACACAACCTCAGGCATTCACGCCAGTTCCGCGTTGCCACTTTGAACATTCTATAAAACTCATTCTTGTCCCAAATCCCGCAGAAAGAGGGCCCCAGTGCTGAGGCACTGTAGCCCTCAACCCATGGATTGTTTTCCCTTGAATAAAGAATATCAAGGTGTTACTAAATTGTTAGTTTTGCATTTAACTACAACCCACAATATCAAATACGTGTTATATCATGACTTAGTGCATGCACACACACACACACACGCACGCACAGAAACATGAAAATACTTGATATAGAGGGTTGCAAAATAATTCTCCTTATTAACTGCAATGCACTCTGATGCTCCTTTCCTAGTCTACTGTATTCTTTTTCTGTATTTCTATTCCTATAATATTCTACTTCTATAATATTTTCTATAGTGTATTTATATAACACCTCTCAAAAAGTGTCTGTTTCTGTCCTTAAACCTTCCCTCTAAAATGCAGCTCAGTGCTTTGTGCTTGCCCTAGAGACAGGCCTAAATGTTGCCAAAGACACAATGAAAAACATTTCAGATATGGCGTCTTTACAAACATTAAAAAGGGCGAATGATTCAAGAATACGTTTTCTTGAAAAGATGAAAATGCAACCTGCTATGTATCTTTTTTAGATGCTAAAAAATATTTTGGAGAAAACAATAAAAATTCCAGTGGGCTTTTGCTGATAACTTCCCATAACTGTATCCCCATCCTCAACATCTTTTCTCTTTAGCTGGTGATGGTATTTCAGGTGAGGCTTCCCATTTCAGGGAGTTTTCCTGGGTCTCTCCATGTATACAGGAGGTATACATATTATTAAACGTTTGCTTGTTTTTCTCCTGTTACCCTGTCTTATACCAATTTAATTATTAAACCAGCCAAAGAACCTAGAAAGGAAGAACAGAAAAGTCTTCGTCCCTAACAGTGTACACAGCTGGCAGGACACTTCACCGGCTGGATACTGCTCACCCTGGAGCTTTTGGAGCTCAGGGATGCCGGGGTCCTTGGCAATATGGGTGGTCACCACCTCCATCTCCCAAATCTCTGCCTGCCTGCAGGGCCTAATGGAAGAAAGAGCGGTGAGACTCCTCTTCATTTTCTAACTTTAGATTAGCAGGAGAAAACATCTGTGGCGCTAACTGCTTGGGGAAAGCGACTGTGGGAAACACTTGTGAGGAGCGCTCTTGTTTTCTACTGATCCCAGCGACGGCCATTGCTGTCTTTTGTCTCTCCCATGGGGTTTTACATCCTGAGAACTTGGCTGTAAGACCAGTGAGAATACTCTTTCCAGTCTCCACCAACTGGAGAATTAATGTACTGGCCTGTATCCAGCAGGCAGCTGGATAAGCTGTGGATTCAATGAGCCATTGGTTAGAAGCACAGGTGACAACCCGGGCTTGTGACTGGGATCTCTGGCCAGGCCAGCAATCGAGGGAGTTTGTCATAAAGGGCTCAGGTCTGCAAGGGGCTTTGTCGTCTCAACCTTCACTGTCTCGTTAGTTCTGGAAAAGTCCCATGCCAGTAGTGCCTGCACGGTGTCACAGATTAAGGGGTCTGTTACTGGAGGCACCTCACATACCCATGGGAAGCCAAAGACACCATCTGCAGTACACCATTCATACCACCTGTGACAACAAGGTCTTCACTTTCTTAGACCATCTTTGGGAGTGAACTTTCTGGATCTCGTGAGGTTTGCTTTCTTTGTACTCTCTTGTAGGATGCCTCTAGCATCCTTGGTTAAGCCATAAAAAGGCTTATTGGTTTGAGTCACTAGTGAGATTAATAAATCCAGACAATGGATGCTTTAAATTGGCTATAATCTTTAAAAGTGTAGAAAGCTTTCATCCTAAACAACTGTCTTGTTGGTACCTTTGGAACAAAGAAATTAAAAAGCAGATGCAAAGAAATATAACAGCTAGCCTTAAAGACTCCCTTAACAAGATAAAAGAACAGAAATTAAACAGAATAAAAATTAAAATCCACATCTAATGTAAATTCCACCCTTTTCTATGCCCATTTATCCACAACTCCCTGACCCAACCCTCCAGAAGATCTTTTTGATCTCTGGGTCCCTGGTCTAAACACTCCCTCTCAAAATCCAGACCCACTGCCTTAGCAAATTCCCTTAGAACCCAAAAAATCTCCAACTTCTCCAGAGACTTCCTTAAATACCCAGCTGCCTGTTTTGATTTCCCTCCCTTTACAAGATTTACAGAGAACACTCCAGCCTGATCTCCAGGCCTGCGATATACAAGCTACTAGTGTAAACATTAAAATCCAGGAAACAAACTTAGCAGAAGCCTCAAGAGGGGCAGTAGGGCTTGCTTTGCTGTCCTTTACAATTCCTCCTACTTCCCAGGGCTCTGTAATCAGGCTCTGCCAGCTCCAGGTCTTCCTGTATGATGTCTTTTGTGGATGTATCCTGGATCCCCACCACAAAGAATTTATGTCCCCTGGACAAGAGCAGATCCTCAATAAACTATGCACACAGAGAAAAAGAGGCAAATTAGAAATAACATAGTTGGACAGGCAGATCAGGCCATTGATACCACTCAGGCAACAAGCCAATTCTCTGAGGAATTAAAAACAGCTGTCCTTTGTTTTACAAACCTAGTCTTTACAGAAACAGAGGTGTGTTTCCAGAAACAGTCTCACCCAGCCCAAAACCTCCCCTATTCATGTCAAAATGCTTGTGGACATTGAGACATCAGAAATAGAATCGTCCTGCACTTAAGAAAAAGAAGAAGAATTTTAAACAATAACTAGCCTAGATCTCTGAAAATAGTCAAATATGCCCCCAAAATTCCACTTTGGAAAAAACTTAGGTACTTTCTCTGTGCGTTTGTGATGTAGTTCTTCTACCCTACCTGCTCTAGGACTTAAGAACCATTCTTTGAAATCCTAACTTTAGGAAAATTATTCCCTTCGGGGGGAAAAATAAAGGGGGAAGGGGACTATTTGGAAGGTGGGCAAATGAGAAATCTTAAAAATCTTCTCCATATATTTTAAACAAAAGCATTAGCCACAGAGGTTGTAAGATCTCTGTTTGCATCTATCTGTATGTTTCTCTCTCTCTTTCTCTCATATATATCTATCTCTCATATATATCTATATATCTATATCATATACAGATATATATATATATATGATGTGTGATATTTTTCTATCTCCAGACGGTTTTACCAAAATTAATTTATAAAGAGGTCTATTTAGTTGGGTTGAAGGCAAGTGCTTGTAAGAATTGGGTATTCTTAAAATTATCAGAACTATAATAGAAGCTAACCAACCCAAATGCTTTTCAGGTTCACAAGACTTGAGAAATTAGTTGGTATTAAAGCTAGTTGAAGTTTGTCGGTTTAATTAAAATATGCATGTCTTTAGAGTTATCAACATTGGTTATAATGCAGACATACAACTTTTTCTCTTCCTGAATTCATTAGTCAAATAAGTTCATGTTATGTCTGTTACATAACTTGTCAGTAAGGAAAATAACTTGGTCAGAGGACACTTTCATAAGGAATCTAAACATAATCATTGAAAACAAGTAAATTAAATAGATGTAAGTGATATAAAAGTTTCTAGGTGAGCTTTTCAGTTTCACCATGTGTTTTTGAAAACCTGAATACTTAAAAGTTTTGTTAAGTTAGATTAAATGGTGGATAACCATTGAATACCTAGATCATTCCCAAATAAGATAAAATACTGAAACATTAATTACTGAAAATAGGTTTATCCACTTTGGCTTCCTCTTACAAACAAACTAAAGATATGTGGGTTTATTAATAAACATATTTGGTACCACACTGAAAAATTTTCTATGAGAAAGCGCATTTCTAGAAATTATAAAAAGTATAAGTTTGCCAATCTGCAGAATGCTAATGTAAAAGACAGTTCATAATTGCTTAGTTTTTAGTTTTCATTAGAAATTAAAGGCCTCTAAGGGTTAAAAAAAAATCTAATATATGTGGTTAAAGCTACTACAAACAGTAAGGAAAACATCTCCACATGCAAGGAAAGTATGATGTGTGTTTTTAGTAAAAGAAAATTCATGAAAAAGGAGTCTTTGGAAATGAATTTCATTTGTGGTCACGACTGGCTAAGATTGAACTAAATTTAATTAAGTGAGTTTTAATATCAAAAGTAAGATCCCACCAAAAAAAAAAAAAGTAAGATCCCACAAAATTAGAAAGAACAAAGTTTTTTGGGCTATTGGTCTGCTCTTGATAACATACTGTAAAAAGTTTTTCTGCACCTTTTAAAATAATCTGTCTAAAAACAAGATTTTGTGTTTTGTCACAATTTTCTGTGTTCAGAAAGCTGAATCTTCTCTATTAAAAGAACTAAGTTTTTTGTTTGTTTGTTTTTACAATGATTTAACTTTCTGTATTTGCCTTTAACATCTTCTATCATCACTCTGGCTAAATGACAAACTAAGCATTGTTTCACACTGATCTATGAGCCTATCTGACCAAGTATTTTAAAACCTTTTTGATATTTTTGACAAATTTCTCAAAATCAAATTCTAAATAAAGTCTTTTTTTTTTTTTTTTTTTTACCTCAAACTAACTTCAAAATCTTCCAGAGGGCCCCTGGAACATTTCAAAAGATTTGTTCCCTCTCCCTATAAAAAGAGAGATGTTAAACTAATTAGGCTTATATGATATATTAAAATACATGAGAAACATTGTCAAATAAGAAGTAATACACAACCTTCTTTGTTTTGTATTTATGTAGGTATATAAGAGTTTCAGAAGTTATGTGAAATTCCTAGAAATCTGTTAGATCTTGGTGTAATGTTATCAGCCATGATTCCAATTATTATCTTAAAATGTGCTATGTTACAGAAATAACCAAATTTCTTTGTTAATTCCATTACAATGATTTCTCATCAGATCTTTAACCATGGCAATTTTTAAGTCTTTTGTCATTTACAGAGAGTCACTGTTTTACTCAAATGCTTTTGTAAAAATATTCCTGCAAAAATGCTTCAATCTCAAGGAGATTCATGGAAAGGAAATAACACAGGTTTATGATAAATTTAAGATCATACCATTGAACTGGGTAAGAATTTACAGAATTCTAATGGAAAAACTGGATTCATAAAACTGCTAATGAAAGATCAAGATCAACAGGAATTAATTACATAGCCCTGAATGAGCTAAAGATGATTATAATTTTACGACATTGCTCATTTTTTAATGTTTTATTTCTCCAGATTTAATGAAACTCCTCTTTTCTCTTAAGCTACCTATGACCTAGAGCAATTTGGTAAAATATACCTTTGTGGACAAAGATGAAACATTTATCTTTGCTCCTTACCTGATCCCTCCAGAATTCAAAAACTCTTAGTATTTTTATTTTCAAGACTATATATTTATTTGCATAAGTTCAATAAGAACCTGTTCTCCTTGTAACAGAACACAATTGGAAACAGTGGTTATAATTCCAAGGCTTTGACTGGAATGTCATATTTGTGAATGACATGCATGGATTCAGATATTAACCCACAGCTTTAGGGAACTATGGTTGGCTTTATGGAGCCAATAAAGACCCTTGGAACAATTCGTCTGATACTTTGCTTACAGGGTTCCTGGCAGCCTTACCAGGTGAGTAAGGAAGATCACTTCCTGGCAGGTGCAGGAACCTCAGGATTTTTCTCTCAAGAAGAGAGAAATTCACCCAAATCTATAAGTATTTCAGGCACAGTGTGATGGCAAGTATTTGGCCTGGTTTCTTGCCTCAAGAGGTTGTTTGTTTAAAGTTTAAATAAGAGATTCCTTAGAAAAGTTCCAGCAAAGCAGATTTTAAAAAGCCTATCCAATCAATCACTATTCTTGCTACACTTTTATAAATAACTAGGCCAAGTTTATTGAATCTAGACTTACTCTGCAAACAAATCAGTCTTAATTTCGCTATCTTTGGTAGAAATGAGGATGATTTTATAGAGATATATTATGTTTCAATAGCACACCTCTGTGGCTATTAGATTACACTGTTGTTCATTGTCGTTGAGATTTTGTTGTTTATTGTAAACTGTCCAGGATCCTAAATTCTTCTACTTTCCTCCAACATCTGGTTACAAGTCTCCAAATTAACATTTTCAATTCTCTCTTATATTTCTGACTTGGAATCATTGAGAACGAAAGCTGACCTTTTTCCTGAAGCTCTGCAAACTGAAGCTGAACGACTTGATATAAACTTCAGTGAAGTCACTACAATAGTTCATGCTTAAACAATCTTCTTTGTGCCTGTTGCTGTGTGATTCACTCAGAAAGTTTACCAATATACTCCATGACAGCAGAGACCGTCTAACCATAAACCAGGAAAACCTGTCAGATTGCCACTACCTGCCCTCACTCCATCTGAAGTTCCTTTGAGCCTGACATCTAGAAATCCTCTCCTCTGGCAGCACTCAGGACCCAGATACTCAGTTTATCATTTGCTTCAAATCATTAACTTTTGTTTTTCTTTTGTTTCCATACAAATGCCTCTTACTAAATACCTAACCTTCGAAGCCCACATGCAAGACCATCTCCTGAAATGAGACACAACTGTTTAACTGAACTGAGCTATTCTCAAGACTGAGACGGTTTAGTGATATATGTAGGAATCTGTCAACTTAGCTTCTGGACTATGAAACTTCTTGGGGGAAGATTCAATTTCCAGAATTTGCCGCCCCAGAATATGTCCTTTTGGTATGAGGATTATTTTAAGCTGGTTATTCTTAAGAAACAGCAGACACAGATGAAGCTCTGAAAACTTTTGAAAGAGACATTTACATGTATAAGGGGAAATCTCAATTTATAAGAGTGTCTCTCTCACTGTACCAGGAAGCAGAGATGACCTTATCTCTAGAACATCTTATCAATGCAGAAGGCAATGACTTAAATATGCAAAATAACCTTACTCTTCTTTATATAGCTTTTCTTGATAATCTACCATAACTGGTGGGGGCGTGGGGAATTGACATTGGGTTGGCTCATCAGTTACCAGGGAAACCAGCAGAAGGGCACGCCCCTCACCACCGCTTTGACAAGTATAGTGAAGAGTTCTGATCTAAAGCTAGAACGATCAGTAGCTGGGTTCTGGGGCAAGTATGTAGGAAGGTCAGTCTTGTGAGTAGGTGTAGGTGAAGCAGGCACTGGTCGGGCAGGGGATGTACAGAGAGCAAGAGGACAGCCACCTTGAGTGACCTGACCCACACAATGCTTTTAACAAAATATGGTATAGAAAGATATTTTTAGAGTCGAAACATTACAGTTGAATCTAGAAAACAGAGTTACTGAGTTTCCAGAAAAAGAAACCATGTCTCTAATGAAACAATATATATTTATAAACATATAAAATAAAACCTTAATTAACCAAATTCTGATCGAGTTTGTACTGATATTTCTGATTAAAAGACGGACTTTCTGTTAGTGTCAAATCTTTTCATTTTTAAAGTTTTCCTGTCATTCTTCCTAATTTGCAGACTGAGGCTTTATTTAAATCTATATCAATACAGGTGAATCGGCTCTGAGTGAGGGGCTAAGTGGCTGTGTCACGATCAAGCACGTTAGCTTTACTTCAAGAAGTTTGGAACATCTGTTTTGTTTGGATAAAGGCATAATTTTACTTATTTACTAATTCCTGCCTGTGTGCAGATACTGTAACTGAGCAGGACCCTATAGGGCCTTCCCTGGACAGACCTCTCCCCCCACCCTCTGCTTTCTCTCCTCTCCGAAGTACTTGGATAATAGTGTCTGATGCACATTTCCTGAGTTATTTTACAGATATGAAAACTCCCACCAAGAAGAAGAAGTTAACTACTTGATGACCATGAGCACATAGCCCGCAGACCTACTGGAGCCTGAGGATGGATGACCTTAACCCCTGTGACCCCACCCTGTTACCTCACCATCAACCAATCAGAGATTGGTTGCATGGGCTGATCACTTACCCTGTGCCTCCCCTTCCTCACCTGGCCTTAAAAATAATTTGCTAAAACCCATCGGGGAGTTTGGGCTTTTTGAGCATTAGCTGCCCTGGACTCCTTGTCTGGCACCTATAATAAAGGCTGCACTTTCCTTCACCACAACCCAGTGTCAGTAGATTGGCTTTACTGCCTGTAGGCAAGCAGACCCAAGTGTGGTTCAGTAACAGTACTCGAGGCCTTACTGTGGTTTTAAAAAACATCATTCCAAAATCTGCCAATAGTTAATTGTTTTATTATGAGACTTTTCAGTATTTGAGAACTTTTTAAAAACTTCGGTAGTATGTCAAAAACAACAAAAACACAAAACACGCCTCCCCAGAGATCATCTAAATCGTGTTGTTTGACATGACTAGAGTCAGGCTGTCCTTGATATCTCTGATTTTCCTGCTCGATTACACAGTGTTCAGATTGCTCTGTTGGGATGCAGTACATTACCAGGAATTCAAACATGTTTTGAGCACAAGAAAGTGTTTTGACAAAATTTGAAAATGCCTTGCACTTAGAGACTTTGGTAACCCAGCTAAATCATGACTCTGTCAACATTTCCAGTAATAAAACTATCACATCTTAAGCAAGCATTGATGTTAAAATAGACTGTCTCTTGAGAAACTGAAAACTCACAGAAATTTTTTAAAAGGTGTGTGTGTGTATGCCATGTTTTCCTTTCATACCTTTGACTTCCTTAGCAGTTTTCCAGAACTTAATACTGATTTCATATTGATGAAAATCTTTCTGACAGCAAGAAAGCATTCTTAATTAAACACTATTAAACACTATTATTATCCTATGAAAGCATTCCTTTCCTCCTTATCTTGTATTGATTAGTACACATTTAAATATAGCAATAGAGCATCTGTGCTTTAAACATTTATAGTGTGGTCATGGCTATTTGTTAATTCAATAAATGCTCATCAGGCACTTTTTAGGTGGTAAGCCTTGAGGTAGACACTAGACTTATAGGACGAGTAAGACAGACTTGGTCATTCCAAGGACAGTATGACCTGAAGGGACACACCCAATAAGAAGCAGGAGACTTGGCCTCCTGCCCAGCTGTACCATCAATCAACCATGTTGCTTTATCCCCACCCCTTCAATGAGTTTCTTCAAGCTCAGTTTTAGATCACAGAATTTTTCCATTAGAATATAAGTAGTAAATAAGTCATTAGAAGTGACCACTAAGTACCAGCATGTGGGGTAACTTGAATATAATATTTTGTTATTTATTGTATTTGGTTTAGTACTGAAAGATCTTTAGCCATGTTTTTTAGAGAGCGTTTTCCACAATAAATACTGTTGCCTGGACAAGTTTCCAGGACCAATACCAATGGAGACTTTTCATTCTTCATCTCACTTTACATTCCTGCAACATTTGAACTCTACTTCCAGATCTCACTCCCTCCTGGGTTTCTCCCAACACTCCCAGTGCTCATTTTTAATAAGAACTATTTCTTCTTCCTCTGCCTGTCTCTTAATTCCTTAGCCAATAAGTGGTCCTAAGCCATTCTTACCTTAGTTTCCACCAATCACTCTACAAACAAACGGCATCCACTAAAATCAACTTATAATTTTCACTTTTTGCATTTGATATTTTGGCCAGGGGTCACTCAGAACACATTGATGCCATGAGTTTAAGCCTTAGATAGTTTAATATTTGGCCACAGTCTTAACTTTGCTTGACAATAGTTTGTCAAGATAATATGTGTTTGAGGTTTTGACAAGAGACCTACAATTGAGAAATTCCTCTTTTCTACGTATTGCATTTTGGGTTTAGCAAAAAGCAGAGCTTGAAGCATAGACTCATATGTTACTAATTTATAAGGAAATGCAATCCCAGGCAACACCAGTGCTAGAGAAGGGGAATGAAATGGGACAGAAGCAAGAGATAATGTGAGGTTGCTCTATCAAACTGGCCGTGGCAATGTGACTGCAATCTCATAGAATTCCCTTGTGAGTAGCCACAGAAACTTCACCTTAGGACATTCTACCTGGAGGGGGAAAGGGGAAAATTGTTACCTACTGCCTCTCTTTTCCACGGGTCAAAAGTGTCTGTGAGGGACTGTTAAATCTCTCACACTTGAGTTTTGCCTGCACGTGTGCTAAGCACCCCACACTTTGGAGTCAACAAAGCAGCTCTTGGGCAAGGAACACAGTTATGTAGCTGGGGCACAAGGCGAGGGGTTGTCATGTTGCACCTGAGTGAGTCTACTGGCACCTACGTGGACCTGGTTGACTCAGTACTAGTTGAAACAAAATAGCCCAAGAGCATCTTTAGTGACATGCGATGGGTGTCTGATCAAACATGGGACATACATGTCGGCTAGGAGACTGAGTCTTACACGACACAAATCTAGGAGATCCAAGGTGAGATCTATGTTGTCATGATTCAGTTCTGCCATATTCAGCACAGAGGGAGAAAGTGGGGAGGGTGGAAGGAGAGAAAGAGACAGAGAGAGGCAGAGACAGAGACAGAGGTTTAATCCTCATTTCCTAAACTGTCCTCTCAACTCTTCTGATTCTCTCCTTAGAGGTGATTACCCACTCTCAACAATGTGGTATATTCCCTAAAAGGCTATTTTTCACTCTTTTACACACAGATTTCCTTTGTGCATGCACACATACAGACACACACAGTTTTTACAAAATTGGAATTATGGTATATGTATTGGTTAGAATCTTGCTGTTTTCTTCAGAGGTTTATTTTAACTCTGTTACTATTACTCGAATCAACCCTAGGAGGAGGGGTAGCGAAAGAAACAACTAGACATAGAGAGCCTTCTGAAGGATTCTGGGTAAGGTCAGGGACTTCCCCTCCCCCACCCAGGTTGCTGTCTTCCAGGAGGCTATCCTCTGTAACAAAATAAACTCCAACTTCTGAAGTTTCTACAGAGATCACTAATCACTATGGGTATGTCCCCAATTCAAAGACCCCTGCCCATTGGCTGCTGTAGGTACTTTACAGATCAGTGCTTACACTCCAAGTTTTGTTGATCCAAATGGGCAGAATTTGTGAGGGAGATGACTGATCTCACGGAAAAGACGTGCAACTAGTCAGGCTGCTGACACCCTGGGATAGGATGCCCCGTGCATAAGAAGCTCAACATGCATGGTGGTGGTGTCTCTGTCTCTACACTTCCACTATCAAAACTTCTCTGCTCCAGGAGAGATCTCAAGAGATAGATAGTAGGACAGTTTTTATTTTGTCCAAAGTGTTTAGTTTTACCCTCTGTTCAAATCATCTACTGCTGCATAAACAAGTTCCCCAAACTTAGTAGCATAAACAAAAACCATTTTATTTTGCTTATATATTTGTGTAGGTCAGGAATTTGGACAGTGTGCCGTGCAGGTGGCTTGTATCCAGTGTGAGCTGCCTGGGGTCTCAGACGACTCAAAGAGCTGGGGTCTAGAATCATCTGGAGGCTCCTTCTCTAATGAAGTCTGGCTTTAGAACCGGTATGACGTACAGGCTGAGCTCAGCGAGAACTGTAAATGCTACGTGTGGCCTCTCGGGAAGATGGGAATCTAAGGATGAGGTGGGGTTCCCAGAGGGGAAATCTGAGAGGAAGAAGGATGAGAGCTCCAACAGACCAAGGGAGAAGGGGCCGGGCTTCTTCTGACCTGGCCTGGGAATTCATGCAGCATCACTCTTGGACTGTTCTATTGTTTACAAGTAAGTGACTAAGACCAGCTTAGATGTCAGGCGAGCAGAATTACACCCTTACCCTTGATGGGAGATGGCAAAGTCACATTGCTCAAGAGTACGTGCAGTATGAGATGCTGTTGAGGCCATACTGAAAAATATAATCTACCCATATCATCCCATAGTAATCCACACTTAGTAAACATGGGAGGTCATCAGTGAACACTATCACACTCTTAAAGATCTAGAAATTAGATTTTAGATTAGATCCTGCGTGTCCGGAGCCTGTGCTCCGCAACGGGAGAGGCCGCGGCGGTGAGAGGCCCGCGTACTGTAAAAACAAAAAAAAAGACCTAGAAATTAAAATGATTTGCTTACAGCTATACAAAGGTCAGGCCCTAGAGAAATTAGCAATTGACCTATACTACATCTGCAATACTGCCCCATACATCAATCACAGCATACAATTTTTTCATTAAACACTGGTGAAAGAGTAAAGTTATTGTGACCGATATAGTTAAGCTAGTAATGTAATTTCATGGGTTCTTTCTCAAACTCTGTAATTTTTTTGTGACCTTGAGCAAGTCTTTTACCATCTTGGAACTTCAGCAGCTACATTTAATAGGCATCAGTTCCAAGATGCATGGTGAGAGTAAATGTCCCATTGTTAAAGACTTCTAAATGTCTGCCTAGTAATGGTTACATAATGATTGCGATGGTGATGGTGACATTGATTCTTGGTTTAAAAATGATTACAACGCTTGTCTTAGAAGTTGACTTTTGTGCCTCTCATTATTTCCCCTTCACATTATCAAAGGTTCCAGCAAATCCTCAAGCAGCTTCTGAAACTCAACCTAAATTTCCATATGAAAAATATTTTATATGTCAAGAGGGGAAATAAGCAGAACAAGAATAAATGAATAACTTTTTTTTTGCGGTACGCGGGCCTCTCACTGCTGTGGCCTCTCCCGTGGCGGAGCACAGGCTCCGGACGCGCAGGGTCAGCGGCCATGGCTCACGGGCCCAGCCGCTCCGCGGCATGTGGGATCTTCCCGGACCGGGGCACGAACCTGTGTCCCCTGCATCGGCAGGCGGACTCCCAACCACTGCGCCACCAGGGAAGCCCTGAATAATTATTTTTAATAATCAAAATATATATGCAATATATTCTGCATTGGTTCCTGGGGATGATAAATTGCCCAGCATTTACAACTGGCAATGTAAGTTCAGAAGAACATTTGCCGAAAAGGTAAAAAACATTAATGGGGGTATCTTATTTTTAAAGCAATCGTTACTTATTCCTTTATATTTATTTCTTCTTGCAACCCAGAGGATGAAAAAATAAAGATCATGGTATACCATACTATTTTATATATATGAGGAAATTTTAAATTTCATAATAAATTATCTGGAATATGTAAATAAACCAAATCTGATCCCTAAAGACATGATTATTATTTTTCAAAGACAAAACTATTTACCAAGTGTTGCTGACATTTTGTTCAGAAATTACTTCGTGAGATCAGTGAAAAAAGAAATGAACTCTAACCTTAACAATTTTGAAATGAGATGTATCTTTTTTAATTAAAGGTAAGCATTTTCTCCCTCATTATTCCAATCTGCTAATAACAACATCAGCAACAACAAAACCAAAAACTATAAATTGAATTACAAAGATTTTTGTTTGTTGCAAGTGCATGTGTGTTACACATCACTAAACATCATTCGTATTCCATGACTATGATGTTATTCTTTCATATTTTATGTTTTATTTTTAAGTTATTACAAAATAATAGGTATATTTCTCTGTGCTGTACAATACATCTTTGTTGCTTATTTACTTCATACATAGTACTTTGTATCTCTTAATCCCTTACCCCTATCTTTCCCACCCCCTTCCCTCTCCCCACAGATGACCACTAGTTTTTTTCTATGTCTTTATAGATAATCTGAACAGACCAATCCCTAGTAGTGAAATTGAATTTATAATAAAAAAATTCCCAGCACCTGATGGCTTCACAGGGGAACTCTACCAAACATATAAAGAAGAACTAATACCTATCTTTCTTAAATTCTTCCAAAAGGTTGAAGAGGATGGAACACTCACAAATTCAATTTTTTAAAAACACTTTCCTGTTTATTTATTTATTTATTTTTTGGCCATGCCTCCCAGTATGTGGCATCTTAGTTCCCCAACCAGGGATCAAACCCATGCCCCCTGCATTGGAAGCACAGAGTCTCAACCACTGGATCACCAGGGAAGTCCCCCAAATTCATTTTAAGTGGCCAAAACCAAGCACTACAAAACCAGACCCTGACACCAAACTAGACATTACAGAAAAAGAACATCCTTTCATATTTTATATAAGACTTCTGAAACAATTTATAATATAAGCGTTGTTGGAACACAGGCTAATACTATCAGGGTGTTAAGTCTCTTACTTAGAGGAAAAGATCATGGATTCATAAAAGTTACCACTGTCACAAGATGGTACCTTAAAATTTTACGGCATCATTCTTCACAGAAACTCGAAAAGCTTTCAATTACATGATCTCATTTAACCCACCATATTCTTTTGGTTGGGAAGATCCAGAATATTCCCTTCACTTAACCTAACAGAATGTGTGGCATAGAGATTTAATGACCTCGTGGTGATGGATCACGGCATAAAGGAAAGGCTGGATTTGGTTTTTGGCACAGATTCCACTGTTTCCTGTTTGGACAACTAATCCAAGCTCTGGAAGTCTTGAGCCTTTCTTCCTCTTGACTCTAAGATGGGAGTTGGGGTAGTTCCAAAATCTATGGTATCCTGCAGCTCCACTCCCTCTTTATTGCACTCAGGAAATACTTGTTGAACATACAAGTGTGTGAATTAATAAACAAGTGAGTACATGAAAACCCTGAGACTAAAATTCAGCATGGTTAGCTTTCAGCCCTTTCCTCTGTCTTCAGCTTTTAAAAATATAAACCATTTACCATGTAAACTTTCATCAGGATAGTAAAAGCTATGCTATTATTAATACAACAAAACCAAGTAGTAATTAAAATTAAGACATTCAATAATTATCTCAAAGTAAATTAAAGAAAAGCTACCAGTTAAGAATTCAGCACACACACACACACAAATGGCTAACTGTATGTCTTGGGAACTGAGAAACCAAGAATGTGCAATATTTATGTTATGCAAAAATCCTAATGCAAAGTTTCTGTGGTAAAGCTCCTAATTAGAGCTTAAATTATAGAATATATTTGGAGTACTGACAGAGATGTTCTTTTTTAAAGGGCAGAATATGTTGTGGCTAAATGAATCACTGAAAAGTATGTTTTAAAAAAAATTCCTCAAAGATCATAATTTCATCTGTTAGACAAAAATGTTAAGTATATTGGCAATTATAACCTTTTCTGCATATCATAAAACATGTTGAGAATAGTTCATTCTAAATAGTTTGCTGTCTCTTTAAAAATCACATAACCTACATTTGTCAAAAATGTAAAAAATCTTTCAGTAAAGTTGTTAAGAATTTAAACCACTGTTAAAACATCATTGAATATTTATGGCAATAAAATCTGGAAAATCCCAGTTCCACAAGACGTTTATGCAGAAATAAATATTGTTCATGAATTAAAAATTATCATCAATTAAAATATTTCCTCTCCTATGATGTGTCTTACTGAATGGGAAACACCACCTTACTAAGGTTGCTTAATAAATATATCATTTGAAAAACATTTTGCAAAAGAAACAAAGGAATGATTCTCACATTTTTAACTTGACTCTAAATTTTTTAAGATCCAACTGGCTTACACTCAGTACTTCTGAGTGTAAATTCAAAACCACAGTAAAAATAAATTCATTCAGCGTCTCTAAGTATTTTATAAGCAATGAGTGGCAAATGTTGAGACCACTCTCATACTACAGAAAGTCTACTATAACAAGGACTGCACATTTTTATTGCTATATTCATTAATTTTCCTCACAAATTTTCTTAAATCCTTTTGGGAATCACATGAGTGATAACTAAATCAATACATATCCACTTATTTATTCAACAAATGTTTATGAAGTAGTATAGGAAGAGTTTTATTTATTACCCTTGAGTGAATTCCAAGATGAAGATATGGATTCTGCCATCAAGAAACTTATGGGGAGAGAGGACATATAACTAACATAAAGCAGAAAGTGGCAAATCATACAGGTGAAGTGAAAATTCAGATTGAGAAATAACTGCATTACTGGAAATCACTAGAAAGGGGGAAGGCTCTGAGTTGTACCTATAAAATATGGGTATCATTTTGGTCATATGGGCATCAGGAGAAAGATGCTCTGAGGCCCTGAGGAGCATAAACAAAGAGTCTGAGAAAGGAAATCACGTGGTGTGTGCGTCTAATCGAAGTGGCGTCCTGTGATGTGAGGCAAGGTTTGCAAAGAGAGCCATAAAGACAGAGGGGAAACGCCTAGGTACCGCACTATTGAGGGTCCTGAATCTAAAACAATGCAAGTTGGACTTTATCTTGTAGATACTGGGGAATCCCTTGAAAATTTATTAGTAGTGGAAGGACACTCAGAACTGTATTTCAGAAGTTCTTCCTAGCAAGGTATAAAAACTAAATAAAGAAGGAAGAGCCAGGGGTCAGGAAGAACAGTAAAAGTCAATTATGAAATGAACCAGGCAAGTAGATCCTGACCCAGAGTATAGTCACTTGGGATCAAAGAAAAGCAATTGGTGGGAATTCATGGATTTGATATGGGAGGCAAGGAAAATCACAAGCTGAAAAATGATGATCCAGTGAGTGGATGGCGGTTGCCCTGAGAGAAATGGAAAACTCACTCCTCGGAGAGAGGGGGTCAAGGAGGGAAGAGTTGGCCATAAGAGCAAACAACTATTGGGCGCCTCCAGACACAATTCTAAGCATGTCCCTGGTGTTACCCCGTTCAGCCTCACACTGGCTGGGAAAGCTGAGGCTGTTCAGATGATTTGCCCAAGATCACTTAGCAAGTGAGTGACAGATCCAGGAAAGACCACGAGGTCAGCTTGAGTCATGCTGAGTTAGAAGAAGAGGTGTAAAATGCAGGGGGTGGTATTGGGTAATGAGTTTGGAGCCCAAAAAAAGGCAGATCCAAGGCAGATTTTGAGTGAGTCATATGCACAATACAAGCCATTAAGTTACAGAGCTTTAATGATATAACATAGCATTAAAACAAGGAGGGAAGAGAGGTAGCCAAAGAAAATAGACGGCAAATATTTGTAAGAGTAAAGAGTTAAATGAGTCCTTACATCTTACAGATCTTCACTTGTTACCAGATTTTAGAATTTTTCTCTCACAAAGCAAAGATAGAAGATGCTCTGAATGTAGAAAATTTAAAAGATAAAATTGCATAGGCCAAATAGTTCCAGTATTACTTTGATGTCATTGTGTAAACTGGAGAATAAATCTAGAGGAAAAATGGTAACACAATTTTCCACTTCAAGATTTCTTAATTAATAAAACTAATATCACATACATTATATTAATAAATGATACTTATTTTAATTATATTTTGAGAAATTATTTCTCATCCCAAGGTCATCCCAGGTTGATTAAGTAAATGAATCAATAATTAATCATGTTTCATAAAATGATAAATTGGAGTTTGCTTTTTTAATTACTAAAAAACCAATAGCATTAGGTTACAACTAAAGCAGTTTAACTTTTTAAAATTAACTAGTCTCTAGGTAAATAGGATGAGAAAGTGCTTTAACAACACTCGAACAAGAAAAAGGAGGAAATATAATGTAAAAGGGAAATGGACAAGGAAGGATCAATCAAGGCCTTCAAATCCATCAACCAGGAGTATCTAAATGCGTCCTAATCGAGTGAATTCATTATTCCCTACCTGTTTCATTCTGTTCTTTTTTAATCTGGGAGAGGAGAATTGAGAAGACTTGAATGATATCATTTCTTACTAATGTTTAGTAGAACCATAACAAAAGTAGGGAAATATATTACCATGAACAATTATTAGTAGCATAATGATTTAATATAAATAAAGGGTCAACAATGTGCTAGTCATTATACAAAATTAAATACTTAATATAAGACTTATGTTCTTCTTTGCTGAGTTATTCATTTGTGAAATGTATTTCCCTCGCAAAATCTATTTGAACTTGCTCTTTGCTTAACACTGCACAGTATGTCATTCTTTCCATAGTTCTAAGGCATAATACCACTTCAAACACAGAACGTATAATTATATTTACCCAATTCAAACTCACAATGTTTTACTGCCATTTCATGAGATGATCAATAGAAAAAAGATATAGTGTAAGCCATGAGACTGAGAACATTTGAGGATGCTTATGTGTAAAGAAATGTAATGTCTGCCCTGGCAGCTTTTCTTTCTTGGCCCTTCCCCTCCTAGTCAAATCCTGCACAACCACAGAGATGCCAAATTTGAACCTCAGGCCAAAACAAAATTGACACGGAAACAATGATCACTTTCAATCCTTACACTGTTGCTTTACACCATGTGTAAATGGATATGCCTTTGCACTTTAAGTGTCAGGATGATGGTAAAGGCAAATTACTTTGTGTAGTATCGATAAAATGAGACTTTTTATTGCTCCCTCCTTTATAATGCACAGTGATTTTGAGAAATCCAAGACTTGGCTTAAATAAACACACTTCTGTATTGCCTTACCATCCCTTCCAGCAGAATTCTCCACCTAGACGGCGACAGAATACACCGTGGCCGCATACTAATACATACACTCTTTACAGGATGGAAATCACTGGGGAAATAAAAAGATACGTTTTAAAACTGACAAACTAATACACTGATAACTCAATTTTAAGAAGATTAAGAGAGAAATATAAAATATAATTATTTAATTTTATTCAAAAAAGGCACAAAACACCCATGGATTTTTTAAATGATTTTGATTGCTTAAAGGATCAGTCATTTTCATCTTAGATGAAGCAACACAAAATAATATTTGGGGAAGAAAAATACACAAGTCATTCTAGAGATAATATGACTGCTAAACCAACGTCAAATGGATTTGAACTTTTTTAAACTTCCCTGTATATGGATGCCAAGAAAAACTCCAAAGAGATTTGATTATCCTCTATAACTTAAGCAATAGAATAAAGAAAGAGAGTTTACTACATAACTAAGTATAATTTAGGCCACTGTTACTAGGAATATGTCAAAATGTTTGGCTTATAAGAAAATTAGGCACAAGCTAGATTCTCCCATTCTTGCACCAAACCTTTAGAAAAGGTAGAGGAGATACACATTTTTTAAATTAATAACTGTATACATCCTTAAAAAAAGAAAAAGAAAATCAGTAGAGGCCACCCCAGGGAAAGGGAAGAGATGTGGCCCTAGCAATAAACTTCCACCTGGAAGCACTGGGACTTCCTCTCAGTCTATGCTCACCCCCATAGCCGTGCCCATGCTCCGTACCAGCTTCAGTACCGAAGAGGCACAGCCTCAGAGGTGTGCCATTTGGGAGGCCAAACACTATAGAAAGACCAACACTACAGAAACCATATACAAGCCTCTGTGTCCCTGCCCTGTGAAGTTAAAGGCTTTTGCTTTAGTCTCTGGAGCCTCGCCTGAGTCTCTAAAGGCTGCTGCAGAGTTAATGATTAGGAATGTGAAGATGTAGAAACAGGGAATAGCTGTTGGGTGGAGAAACTGGTAACAATTTAGACTATAAATATGCCACGTGGCAGAATCACCGAATTCCCAGTTCCCCGAAAGTTATAAAGGTATAACACGCGTTCCTAAATTGTTTTTACAGGAAGCATACCCTCACCAGATGAAAACTGCTGACCACAAGCACAAAGACGCTAGACTGGTTAAAACTAGATGGTTGGGACTTCCCTGGTGGTCCAGTGGTTAAGAATCTGCCCCCTAATGCAGGGGACGTAAGTTCAATCCCTGGTCAGGGAACTAAGATCCCACATGTCACGGGGCAACTAAGCCTGCATGCTGCAACTACTGAACACACGGGCCACAACTAGAGAGCCCACATGCCGCAACTACAGAGCCCATGCGCTCTGGAGCCCATGCTCTGCAACTACTGAGCCCATGCGCCACAACTAGAGAGAAGCCCGTGCACTGCAACAAGGAGCCCCCGTGCCTCAACTAAAACATGACGCAGCCAAAAATAAAATAAATAACTATTAAAAAAAAAAACTACATGGTAGATGATGCTTGAAACCTCACCTTGATGCCAATCAAGCTGAGAGCTGTGCAAGAGCTGATCATACACCCTGCAGCTCCCTCCCTCACACTGCCTGCAGCTCCCTCCCTCAAACTTCCCTCAAAGCCATCAGGGAGTTGGGGTCTTTTGAGCATGAGCTGCCTGTTCTCCTTACTTGGCACCTTCAATAAACTCTGCACTTTCCTTTACCACAACCCAGTGTCAGTAGATTGGCTTTACTGGGCAATCTTGGTTTGGGGCAAGTTTGGTTCGGTAACACTATCGAAAGAATCAACAAATTTCACACAATGAACACTTAGACACAATAAGATGAATCAATCAATCAATCAGTATTAACATATTAAAATAAGTAGGTTAATATCCTCAGAGAAAGGAGGGAAAAGTTTACATGAAATAAACCTAGAAGGTAATGCAATAAACATCTAACCATAATAAAATGTTTACAAATGAAAAATATAATTGTTATAGTAGAAACTCAATAAATGACTGAAGAAGGAAATGGGGAACATGGATTCACAAGTTTCCAAAATCTATCTCTAAGTAGTTCCCAAGAAGAAAAAAGAGAGAATATAAGTGAGAATGTAAACTAATTCATATTTGCAGGAAGAATGCCTGAGTGCTTTCCAAGCTGGGAGGGGGGAAAGGACAGGGCAAGTTCTCCAGTTGAAAGACCCCACTGCCTAATGAGAAGGATGAAAACAAATCAATAGGGCCTAATAATGTAGTCCAAATGCAACTTGAAAACAAGGGATAAGAAAAAAAACTAAAAGCTTTCAAACAGAAATGATTAACACCAAATGAAGAAAATATATGATTTCAATCTTATGATCTGCAAAATTAAATACAAGAACTATTGAAATAATGTCTTTAAAATGCTGTGGGAAAAGAATTTGAATCTAGAAATCTCTAATAGTCCAACTTTTATTCAAGGGAGATAGGCTCAGTAAAGGCAGCTGCAGACATCTGAAGACTTGGAAAATAGACCACACACAAAACCTTTTCTAAATTTAAACAAGAAGAAAAAAAATGCTAGAAGAAAATAATAAGATGCAAAAACAGTAAAGCAAGTGAATGAATAAAATCTATTGTAATACTTAAATAGATACCAGTTAGAAACAATGTTTTTAAGAAGTTGGAACTAAAATTCCAGACAATAGGATAATAGTAGTGAATTACAACAAAAGTACAATCTGATTATTTAGTATATTCAATATATTGATTTCTTTACGGGAGGATATGACTATTGATTAATCTATACATAGTTTTAAAAGATACAAGATTAATTTTGTATTAAAAATGTAAGCATATTCCTAGGCATTTATTCTAGAGAAATGAAAACATATGTTCACACAAAAATCTGTTCACAAATATTTGCAGCAGATTTTTGTAATAGCCCCAAACTGGAAATAATCCAATTTCCTTCAAGGGGTGAACTGAATGGATAAAAAGAATCTGGGCCACCTATACAACGGATGCATTACAAAGGAAGAATCTACAGAATCACACAAAATTTGGATGTAGAATGAAAAAAAAAATCTCAAAGTGTACAGACTGTATGATTCCATTTTTATAACATTCTTATCAAGACACAATTGTAGAGTAAAGCAGATGAGTGCTAACCAGGGGTGGGTGGAAGGTGGAGGTGCTATAAGGGGTACTACGAAGGGATTCCTTGTGGACACAGCAGTTCTGTATCTTGACTTCAGTGTTGCTTATAAAAGTCTATACACATGATAAATGTCATACAACAACACACTCACATAATTGAAACATACCAAAACAGTGAAATCTAAAGTCTCTTTGATTATATACACCAGTGCTAATTTGGGGGTTCAATGATGTGCTTTAGTTATGTTAAATGCTACCATTAGAGAAGACTGAGTGATGGGTACATGGATATCTCTGTACTGTTTCTGCAGCTTCTGTGATTCTATAATTATTTCAAAATATAAAGTATAAAAAAAGAAACAAAAATCTAAGCATAGCCCCTAAAAGAATATAAAATATTATTAAAATAAGTTCTAAATCTAGTTTATGTGGATAACATTTTTAAAAATATAAATCTTCAAAATAAGTCCAAGAATAAATTGAAAACATGGCTGAAACAAGTACTGTAAAATAAATTAGAAGAAGACTTCGATAACTATGCCCAAAAAGCATACTTAAAGGCAGGAATATAAGGTGATACAGACAATTTGGTGTGTATTTTGGTCATAACTATTTTTTAAACTTTCATACCCCATCACTTACTAATTTTATTTCCAAGTGTACTTTATTTAAAAAGGAAGAAATACTTTAAGATGGTGAGGCTGTAGGGGAAGCTGATGTATTCATAAATCGATTATACTAGTGTATTTGTCACAACTCTTGTAAAAAATAACCTAACAGTACACACCAGGAATCAAAGATTTTCATGGGAAGATCAAAGATAATCAGAGAAATTTATCCTTAAGATGTAGTCAAAAGAGGGAATAGCTACCCATAAACTGTTCATCACATAATATATCAAAAATTGCAAATATCACAAATATTAATCAGTAGGTGAATTCTCACCTAAAATTTCAATGCAGTTCCTCAGTGAAACTCTAAAATGTGATGCAGAGATAAAAGGTTGCCTATTCAGGTTGGTTCCATGGGCTGGTGGGCAACAGCCACATAGCACAGGGAGATCGGCTCGTTGCTTTGTGATGACCTAGAGGGGTGGGAGGGAGGCTCAGGAGGGAGGGGATACGGGGACATGTGTATGCATGTGGCTGATTTGCTTCGTTGTGCAACAGAAACTAACACGGTATTGCGAAGCAATTATACTCCAATAAAGATGTATTAAAAACGAAAAGACAAGAAATAACAAGCGTTGGTGAGGATGTAGAGAAAAGAGAACCCTAAAAAAAAAAAAAAAAAAGTTTGCCTATTCAGAATATAAACACAAGCATGTCTACACCCAGACTGATCGATATCTGTTTATATCCTTAATTTTATCTTAGAATTGAAAAAAAGAGAGGTACATAATTAGATGATTTATCTTGTTTTTCTTATAGACACAATAAATTTTATAGATTAGATTTTTCCCTTTGTATGACTATTAAAAACCTTAGATCTATATTGGAGGCCCAATCACAAAAAAATATTTGATTGTATGTTATAATAAATTACCAGTGCCACTGCATGTTCCTTTTTCCTTTCTAACATATTTGTTTTATATTTTATTAAGCTAACTTTTATTATGACCTAATAACTATTTGTTAATGTAAATATTTTGATGTAAAACATGGGTTAGCAATAAATAAAATACATATATGAAAAATTGAAAATACACAAAATATAAATACACAATGTATAAGGTATTTTTCAATATTTAGTAGAATGCAAAAATGAAAATTGTAATAAATGTAATTGTGCATATGGCTAGGTTCTGCAGGAAAGTACAGAAAAATAAAAATTGGTAAATTTTTATGATAGAAACATCATACTTTTTAAACTTCGATATTTTCATGTTTTGTATGATATAAGGGAAAGCTGGCATAAAAGCAATAAAACAGAGCCACAAAGCAAGCGAGAGAGAAAGCTTTTTTAAGAAACGTAGCCTGGACTCATAGAAGGCAACACCATCTCAGTAAGACTGGGGAGCTCTGAGTTCTGCTTTCTGTTCCACAGTTAAATAGGGTGTGACACTCTCTAATTCAGGGCTTTAGTCATCTTCTATCCTAGGGATCCTAGCTAACCTAACTTCTGAGTCTTAGTGTTCTTGGCCACTGGACGGCAATTGTGAAAATGAGTTTTTGCAATGTGTGCAGATCATATCAAGGAAATGCACTTGGGGCTCATGTTTTGATCATGCAGGCACTTTATAATCCATTTCCATTTTCAGCTTCAAAATACAGTGTAGCCCTTTAATTATAAATATGTATTCAAAAAAGGTCTGGATTTATTTTTCATCATTTTTCTCACTTTAATAGCTCAAGTTTGATCATTCTGGGGAATTGTTATCTTTAAAGTCAAAGGCTTTTATTAACAGTGAAAAATAATGACATTTCAGGATTACAGAAGCAGATACTAACCTTTGGGACCCGAAGATATTTCAGTATTTACAGAACAACATAAATGAGATTATAAAATCAAGTATATTGTCATTAAAAGTTGGTCCATCCTTTATGCCAGATGGCTAATTCATTAAAAAAAAAAAAAAGCAGACAAAAACCTACTGAGGACTTCCTATACAATAGGCACCATGTTTATAATATTTAAAGAGGAGATTTAGGTATATTCCTAACCAAAAAATTAGCAATAAACAGTAAATATGTATTAAATTGAATCTCCCATGGTGCAGAGGTGACCTCAGGCCATCCCTGTGAATCACCTACCCATCAACACTGGTTCTTCTGTAATGATTAATCAAGATGCATAGTTGCAATAAATGTAAGTAGGATAACATTTCAGCAGTTTGCACTATTAAGTTTTCTGGTTTCTTCCAGAATGGTGAATGTCTGTGACCCCTGAAGAAGGTTACATATGTAAATTCTGTGTGACCCTTGAAATAAGTATATGAACATAACCTCTGGCATTTGCATAGATTTAGTCACTTTCCAGTAACCATCAGGTTTAAAGGTGTTCAGCTCTTTGGAGATAAGTTAAACTACGTTCAGTTGCCATTCTGTAATTCACATGCCACCAAAAATCTCTGGACTACATTAAAAAGAATAAAATAATGCCATTTGCAGCCACATGGAAGGACCTAGAGATTATCACACTAAGTGAAGTAAGTCAGACAGAGAAAGAAAAATATCATGTGATATGACTTATAAATGGAATCTAAAAAAATGATACAAATGAACTTATTTACAAAACATAAACAGACCCACAGACATAGAAAGCAAACTTACCAAGGGGGAAAGGGGGGGATAAAGTAGGAGTTTGGGATTCACATATACACACTACTATATATAAAATAAATAACCAACAAGGACCTACTGTAGAGCACAGGGAACTCTACTCAATACCTTGTAGTAACGGAAAAGAATCTGAAAAAGAATAAATATGTATAAGTATCACTGAATCACTTTACTGTACACCTGAATCTAACACAACACTGTAAATCAACTATATTTCAATAAAAATTTAAAAAACCCCCAAAACCCCTGGCCTTAACAATGCTCTCAACCCTGGCTGCCCGTACACCACCCCCAGCAATAATTCAATCGACGTGGAGCAGGGCTGAGCATACTTCATAGAAATCTCCAGGTGATTTCTAATATAACCAGGACTGGGAACCAGTGACTAAGTTGTAAAAAGATAATATCCTAGAATGTGGAGGTAAGTTCTTTTCTTGACTTTGAGAAGAATCTAACATAAAGTTTGATCTTCTATTTTCCTCTAACTCAGGGTCATCAGCCCTCAAGCTTCCGTCTCTGTGTTCACAGGTGCTGCAAACACGCACATCACTATTCACATATACTTCACGCTCTGTGGCTCAGAAAACTCCAGATATTCGTAACCTATAAACCTCCAAAATAATGAGCCTGCGGGGTTGAATAAATTGCTTTGGTTTGAAGCAGCGTTAGCCCAAAGTAAGAGAAAGATAAATCTGTCAATGGCATGCTCTTGAAGATGACTTAAATTTTGTGGAAACTGCAGCTGAGTCTTCGCTCCAGCAAATGGTAAATTAACCCTCTGTCCCTTTTCTGTCTCTCTCCAGTTGGGTTCCACCAGTTTTGCCAGTAAGGGCTCCACCTGGTGGGCTTGCCTACCCACCATGCTCCAGGGCCTCACTAGATATTTCTCTTGACCAACCTAACAGGACACACAGCTGAGCTCAGCAAACCCTAGCTGACAAGTTCACTCATGCTACTTTCCCTCATTCAAGGTATTTACGGGAGTAAACATGTATGACCAGAGATACTCACAGAAACATCAACTTTATTAACATACAGACTAACTGTGTAACAGTCTATACAGGACCAAAGAGCCTTCATCAGATATTCAATACCTGGAGGACGCAAAGGTCCCACGCCACGAGCTATGAGGGAGCGGGGACAGGAGATGAGTCACTCTACCTTTCACAAGCTACATACCTACCAGTAACACAAAGGTATGGCTATATATGATAAAATAAAAAAGACTGAGTGTTTTCTATTTGGAAGCTATTTTGTTAAATTCTTTACCTATACAATTTCATTGGATCTTCACGTTATAGGTGAACTGTGCTCCCACAAAATTCATATAACGAAGTCCTGAGGCCTAGTACCTCAAAATGGGACCTTATTTGGAAACTGCAGATGTAATTATTTAAGATGAGGCATTGGCTGAGGGATCTGATCCATTGTGAGTGTGTAATTATTTTTTAAAAGGGGAGGGGGGATTTGGACTCAGAGACAGATACATGGAGAGAATGCCACGTGAAGACTGGAGTTCTACGCACAGGTGAAGGAACTACCTACCAGAAGCTAGGAGAAAGGCCTGGAACAGAACCTTCCCAGCACGTTTGCAAGGAGCATGCTCTGCGACACCTTAATCTTGAACTTCTCGCATCCAGAACTGTGAGACAATCCATTTCTGTTAAGTTCATTTTGATATCCTTTGTTAAGCAGCCATAGAAAACAGGTACACTTTATAATCAGGAAGGTAGATACTAGCATTATGCCCATTTTGCCTATGAGGAAATGATGCCCCAGAGTGGGACTTGTCCAACACCATCCACTCTTGACCCACTCCAAGGCATTCTCCTTTCAGCAACTTTCAAAAAGTGTACTGCAAATCATGTTAGGTCCTTGCTTAAAATCTTCAATTGGCTTTCTCTTTCCACAGAAGAAAATGCAAACTCTGATCACAGCTCTACGTTAACTCTTTCTTGACTATCTTTGTGACACCCTCTTGTACCCCTCTCCTCCTCAATCATTATGTTCTCCCCAGAGGGGCTGGGATTACCAGCTTAGGTCCTTTGCTCTTGCCGTTGCTTCTACTTGAAATACCTTCCCACCCACTCTTCAGAGAGCTAGCTACTTCAAGGATTTGGTCTCTGTTCAAATATCACTTCTACAATAACGGCTTCCTGAACACGAAGACTGTTTTATTTTGTAAGTAAAACAGAATGTGTTAATAAATGTATAAATATAGAGTCATAGTTCTTATACCAACCTAATATATTATCAATTGATAAAAACTTTTTTTGACTGTCCCTTTCCATTAAAATGAGAAGAATGCCGCATGCGAGAATGAGTCTTAATGATTTCGTGCACCTCCCTAGAAGTGAACATATCCCCAGAGCCTGGAATAGTCCGTGGTATATAAAAAGTGCTTGTTAATAGGTAATGATGCAACATCGTTAATCAACTGTGCTCCAATATAAAATAAAAATTTTTTAAATAGGTAATGCATGACAGTGTGACAGATGTGGGAAGGAAATATGCCTCAGCTCACCAAAATTAGATCCCCAACAAGCAAAGATCCTGCTCTGTCAGTTCAGCTCACCACCCCCAGTCAGGCCTGAGTCACTTTGTATCTTTAACCAAATTATTTTTTTCCAACTGTAGAAATGAGATTATGATTGTGAATGGGGAATCAATCTCTTTTCATTTTGTAAGCATGGTGGACAACTCAGAACCAGCACTGGACTTTGTTGAACTTTGGGCAAGTGGGATGCCAGCACTTATTTGGGGTATGAAACAGGGAACCAGAGTGTTCAGTTTTAATGATACTCAAGTGTGTGTCACAATGGCAGTTATAATCTCTCAATTATAGAAGGTGGAGGAATAAGTGGGTATTCATTGCAAGTGGGGTGGATTTTATAGTGAATCAAAGAAATACTGTGCCCTGCTCCTGCATCCATGGGAACACAAAAATCTTGTAAAGATCAGGATAACAGAAAAGAATAGAAGTATTTACTGCCCCTTTCTTGTGTGACACAGTGAGTTAAAATGGGGACAAGAAGAGATGAGAAGGATGGGAGCCCACGAGGGCTGACTTTATTAAGGACATTTGGGGGGAAGCTATAAGAAAAAGAGAAGAGGGTACTTTTCAAGTTGTGTGTTCATGTGTATGTGTGTGTGTTAGTAAGTGAGAGACAGCAGACAGAGGGAAACCTGGGAAGACCAGGAGATGAGAATCACAGGGAAAAGTTGAGGCAGAAGAGACACACGTAGAAAGCAATGGGCAGGAGGGGGGAGCCGAGAAGTGTGTGCTGTGAGTGTAAACCACAAAACCACATTTGATATTTGCAAATTGTATATATCTATATATGAATATATATTAAAAATATATATTTAAACAGTTAATATGTATTCATATATTCTTTATCCTTTTTAAAACGAAAAACCATGCGAAGATTAGATGAGGCAGCTGCACTCAATAATACAAACACTTACTGAAAATTAAGCTCTTCTTATCATCTGCAGGGTAATATGAGAAACACTTTACTCTTATTCATTCCTTTCTGCTGACGAGGAAACTGAGGCATGGAGAGTCAGGAAGTGTCCAGATTGAGATATAAGATCTGCCACCATCATGTTGCAAATGTTCCCACTGTTGAGGCAGTCAGAGCTGCTCCTAAACCAACTTTAATTCTGTAGAGCTGCTCCTCAGTTTGATTTATTTCATAGCTTTGCTCTTAACAAATTATTAACCCTCAATTCATTATCATTATTTCATATACAAACACAACAGAACATATTATCACACTCCTTTTAGAAATCTCGTTCATAACGTAGAGGATAAGTTTGTGATTTTTGCCTTAATTTTTTTTGAAATTTATTTTATATTATATATAGCAGGTTCTTATTAGTAAGCATTTTATACATATTAGTGTATATATGTCAATTCCAATCTCCCAATTCATCACACCACCACCACCACCCCACTTTTCCCCCTTGGTGTCCATACGTTTGTTCTCTACATCTGTGTCTATATTTCTGCCTTGCGAACAGGTTCATCTGTACAGTTTTTCTAGATTCCACATATATGCGATATTTGTTTTTCTCTCTCTGACTTACTTCACTCTATATGACAGTCTCTATATAGGTCCATCCACATATCTACAAATGACTCAATTTCGTTCCTTTTTATGGCTGAGTAATATTCCATTGTATATATGTACCACATATTCTTTATCCGTTCATCTGTCGATGGGCATTTAGGTTGCTTCCATGACCTGGCTATTGTAAATAGTGCTGTAATGAACATTGGGGTATATGTGTCTTTTTGAATTACGTTTTTCACTGGATATATGCCCAGTGGTGGGATTGCTGGGTCATATAATAATTCTATTTTTAGTGTTTTGAGGAACCTCCATACTGTTCTCCACAGTGGCTATATCAATTTACATTCCCACCAACAGTGCAAGAGGGCTCCCTTTTCTCCACACCCTCTCCAGGATTTGTTGTTTGGAGATTTTCTGAAGATGCCCATTCTAATTGGTGTGAGGTGATACCTCATTGTAGTTTTCATTTGCATTTCTCTAATAATTAGTGATGTTGAGCAGCTTTTCATGTGCTCCTTGGCCATCTGCATGTCTTCTTTGGAGAAATGTCTATTTAGGTCTCTGCACATTTTTTGATTAGGTTGTTTGTTTCTTTTAAAATTGAACTGCATGAGATGCTTGTATATTTTGGAGATTAATCCTCTGTGCATTCATTCATTTGCAAACATTTTCTCCCATTCTGAGGGCTGTCTTTTCGTCGTTTGTAGTTTCCTTTGCTGTGCAAAAGTTTTTAAGTTTCATTAGGTCCCATTTATTTATTTTAGTTTTTATTTCCATTACTCTAGGAGGTGGACAAAAAAGATCTTGCTATAATTTATGTCAAAAGTGTTCTTCCTATGATTTCCTCTAAGAGTTTTATAGTGTCTGGTCTTATATTTAGGTCTTTAATCCATTATGACTTTATTTTTGTGTATGGTGTTAGGGAGTGTTCTAATTTCATTCTTTTACATGTAGCTGTCCAGTTTTCCCAGCACCACTTATTGAAGAGACTGTCTTTTCTCCATTGTATATCCTTGCCTCCTTTGTCATAGATTAGTTGACCATATGTGCGTGGGTTTCCCTCTGGGCTCTCTATCCTGTTCCATTGATCTTTTTTCTGTTTCTGTGCCAGCTCCATATTGTCTTCTTTACTGTAGCTTTGTATTATAGTCTGAAGTCAGGCAGTTTGATTCCTCCAGTTTTTCCCTCAAGATAGCTTTGGCTCTTCGGGGTCTTTTGTGTCTCCATACAAATTTTAAGATTTATTTGTTCTAGTTCTGTGAAAACTGCGATTGGTAATTTGATAGGGATTGCACTGAATCTGTAGATTGCTTTGGGTAGTGGAGTCATTTTCACAATATTACTCTTCCAATCCAAGAACATGGTATATCTCTCCACCTGTTTGTGTCATCTTTGATTTCTTTCTTCATTGTCTTACAGTTTCCTGAGTACAGGTGTTTTACCACCTTAGGTAGGTTTATCCCTAAGTATTTTATGTGAATGTGGTTTTAGTTCCACAGGCTGCAGGACTGTCTGCCTTAGTGTTAATATTAAGTTGAAATAAGTTATTCAGAATTTGACAAAGAGATTGAAAATAAATTTATATGCTAAGTATTCAGAAAGTTTGAAATTACTAAGTAATTAGAAATTTTGAAAATAGAACAGAAGACAATTATCATGACCCATTTCACAGCCAATTATAATTCTGCCAAGAAGTATAGATAAAAATCATTGCAAGAATTCATAAAATATCCCAATGACACTGTTATGAACACCATTTCTGGATTCTTCATGGAAGAAATTCTGCCAATTTAGAATATTTGTGTCATTCAAAGTAGCTAAAGACTGTAGCAGGCTAATAGTAAGCACTAAATATTTGTTAAATATGAACACCATATATGTTTAAATTACATTTTTAAAAGAACTTTTTACATATATATATTTGATAGAATCATGCTTTCACTCGCAGCTTATACCCTCGGTTGTCTGTATTTACATTAATATCCTAGCTTGGTCTGCAGGGCCCAAGGCAACGTGAACCTGCTGACACCTCCTGCTTCATTTAACAGCACTTTCCCCACATCACTCTGATCCAGACCCTCCGACAATTTGCAGTTCCTAGACCAGGACAAGCTCTCCCCATATTCAGGTCTTTGTACCTGCTCTTTCTTGCCTAGACAATTTTAACCCTAACAAATTACTAATTATCAATGATAATTCCACTTAAGTGGCACTGATTCAGGGGAGACTTCCTTAACTGCCTCCCCTCTGTGTGGTCATCATATAGGATCTCACCATATTTATCATTTTAAAACAGCTGGAAGGTTTCATTATTTAACATCAGCTTCTGCCATGAAGGCAGGGACCATGCCTGTTCTGTTCACTTCTACATACAGTCACAGTAGAGTTCTTGGAATATTCAGTAAATGCCAAAAGAGTACCAGATAAATGCGTAAGTAAGTGAGTCAATACCTCATGTTTAGAATAAAGTGCTAAAGGGGTCACGAAAGCTCTACTCACACAGGTCATTCATGAGATATACATATCTTGTCCAGTCTACCTTTTCCTGGATACATGGCTTTGATAAGTCTCTTAGTCTCGTATAACTTCAGATTCCTCAGTGGAATATTATTCAGCCTTAAAAAGGAAGGGAGGGGAACCTTCAAGATGGCAGAGGAGTAAGATGTGGAGATCACATTCCTCCCTACAAATATATCAAAAATTCTTCTAAAAGTGGAACAACTCCTACAAAACACCTATTGAACGCTGGCAGGAGACCTCAGACTTCCCAAAAGGTAAGAAAAACCCCACATATCTTGCCGTGTGGCTGACAGGGTCTTGGTGCTCCGGCCTTGTGTCAGGCCTCAACCTCTGAGCTGGGTGAGAGGAGTTCAGGACATTGGACCACCAGAGACCGCCTGACTTCACATAATATCAATGAGAGAGAGCTCTCCCAGAGATCTCCGTCTCAATGCTAAGACCCAGCTCCACCCAATGGTCAACAAGCTCCAATGCTGGATGTCCCATGCAAAACAAGTAGTAAGACAGGAACACAATGCCACCCATTAAGAGAGAGGCTGTCTAAAATCAAAATAAGGTCACAGACACCCCAAAACACATGATCAGCTGTGGTCCTGCCCCCCAGAGAGACAAAATCCAGCCACACCTACCAGAACACAGGCACCAGTCCCCTCCACCAGGAACCCTACACAAGCCACTGAACCAAGCTCACCCACTGGGGGCATTCACCAAAAACAATGGGAACTAAAAACCTGCCCTGTGAAAAGGAGACCCCAAACACAGTATGCTAAAAAAAATGAGGAAACAGAGAAATATGCAGTAGATGAAGGATCAAGGTAAAAACCCACCAGACCAAACAAATGAAGAGGAAATAGGCAGTCTACCTGAAAAAGAATTCAGAGTAATGATAGTAAAGAAGATCCAAAATCGTGGAAATAGAATGGAGAAAATATAAGAAACGTTTAACAAGCAGCTAGAAGAACTAAAGAGCAAACAAACAATGATGAACAACACAATAAATGAAATTAAAAATTCTCTAGAAGGAATCAAGAGCAGAATAACTGAGGCAAAAGAATGGACAAGTGACCTGGAAGATAAAATAGTGGAAATAACTACTGCAGAGCAGAGTAAAGAAAAAAAGAATCAAACGAACTGAGGACAGCCTCAGAGACTTCTGGGACAACATTAAACGCACCAACATTCAAATTACAGGGGTCCCAGAAGAAGAAGAGAAATAGAAAGGGTCTGAGAAAACATTTGAAGAGATTACAGTTGAAAACTTCCCTAACATGGGAAAAGAAATAATCAAGTCCAGGAAGTACAGAAAGTCCCATACAGGATGAATCCAAGGAGAAACACATGAAGACACATGATAATCAAACTATCAAAAATTAAATACAAAAAAAAATATTAAAAACAACAAGGAAGGGGCTTCCCTGGTGGCGCAGTGGTTGAGAGTCCACCTGCCAATGCAGGGGAGACAGGTTCGTGCCCCGGTCTGGGAAGATCCTACATGCCGTGGAGTGGCTAGGCGTGAGCCATGGCCGCTGAGTCTGTGCGTCCGTAGCCTGTGCTCCACAACGGGAGAGGCCACAACAGTGAGAGGACTGCGTACCACAAAAAAAAAAACAGCAAGGGAAAGCAACAAATAACATACAATGGAATCCCCATAAGTTTAAGAGCTGATCTTTCAACAGAAACTCTGCAAGCCAGAAGGGAGTGGCAGGACATATTTAAAGTGATGAAAGGGAAAGACCTACTACCAAGACTACTCTACACAGCAAGGATCTCACTCAGATGTGATGGAGAAAATAAAACCTTTAAAGACAAGCAAAAGTCAAAAGAATTCAGCACCACCCAACCAGCTTTACAACAAATGCTAAAGGAACTTCTCTAGGCACGAAACACAAGGGAAGGAAAAGACCTACAACAACAAACCCAAAACAATTTTAAAAATGGTTAGTAACATACGTATCGATAATTAGCCTAAATGTAAATGGATTAGATGATCCAACCAAAAGACATACACTGGCTGAATGGATACCCAAACAATACCCGTATATATGCTGTCTACAAGAGACCCACTTCAGACCTAGGGACACATACAGACTGAAAGTGAGGGGATGGAAAAAGATATTCCGTGCACATGGAAATCAAAAGAAAGCTGGAGTAGCAATTCTCATATCAGACAAAAGAGACTTTAAAATGAAGACTATTACAAGAGACATAGAAGGACACTACATAATGATCAAGGGATCGATCCAAGAAGAAGATATAACAACTGCAAATATTTATGCACCCAACATAGGACCACCTAAATACATAAGGCAAATGCTAACAGCCATAAAAGGGGAAATCAACAGTAACACAATAATAAGTAGGGGACTTTAACACCCCACTTTCACCAATGGACAGGTCATGCAGAATGAAAATAAATAAGGACAGGTCATGCAAAACAAAAATAAATAAGGAAACACAAGCTTTAAATGACACACTGGAAAAGATGGACTTAACTGATATTTATAGGACATTCCATCCAAAAACAACAGAATACACTTTCTTCTCAAGTGTTCATGGAACATTCTCCAGAATAGATCATATCTTGGGTCACAAATCAAGCCTTGGTAAATATAAGAAAATTGAAATCGTATAAAGTATTTTTTCTGGTCACAACGCTATGAGACTAGATATCAATTACAGGGGGAAAAAAAGTGTAAAAAAGGCAAACAGTTGGAAACTAAGCAATATGTTACTAAGTAACCAAGAAATCAATGAAGAAGTCAAAGAGGAAATCAAAAAATACCTAGAAACAAATGACAGTGAAAACACAATGACAGAACACCTAGGGAATGCAGCAAAAGCACTTCTAAGAGGAAACTTTATAGCAATACAATCCTATCTCAAGAAACAAGAAAAAATCTCAAATAAACACCCTAACCTTACACCTAAAGCAAATGGAGAAATAAGAACAAAAAAAACCAAGTTAGCAGAAAGAAAGAAATCATAAAGATCAGATGACAAATAAATGAAAACAAAATGAAGGAAATGATAGCAAACATCAATAACACTAAAAGCTGGTTATTTGAGAAAGGTAAACAAAATTGATAAGCCATTAGGCAAACACATCAAAAAAAAATCAACAGAATTAGAAGGGAAAAAGGAGAAGTAACAACTCACATTTCAGAAATACAAAGGATCATGAGAGATTACTACAAGCAAATATATGCCAATGAAATGGACAACCTGGAAGAAATGGACAAATTCTTAGTAAAGCACAACCTTCCGAGACTGAACCAGGAAGATACAGAAAATATGAACAGACCAATCACAAGCACTGAAATTGAAACTGTGACTAAAAATCTACCAACAAACAAAAGCCCAGGACCAGATGGCTTCACAGGCAAATTCTATCAATCATTTGGGGAAGAGCTAACACCTTTCTCAAACTCTTCCACAACATGACAGAGGGAGGAACACTCCCAAACTCATTCTACGAGGCCACTATCTCCCTGGTACCAAAACCAGACAAAGATGTCACAAAAATAGAAAACTACAGGCCAATACCACTGATGAACATAGATGCAAAAATCCTCCACACAATACTAGCAAACAGAATCCAACAGCATGTTAAAAGGATCATACAGAATGATCATTTGGGAACGCAAGGATTCTTCAATATATGCAAATCAATCAATATGATACACCATATTAACAAATTGACAGATAAAAACCACATGATCATCTCAAAAGATGCAGAAAAGGCTTTCAACAGAATTCAACACCCATTTATTATAAAAACTCTCCAGAAAGGAGCAATATAGGGAACTTATCTCAAATTAATAAAGGCCATATATGACAAACCCACAGCCAACATCGTTCTCAATGGTGAAAAAATGAAAACATTTCCAGTAAGATCAGGAACAAGACAAGGCTGCCCACTCCCACCACTATCATTCAAAATAGTTTTGGAAGTTTTAGCCACAGCAATCACAGAAGAAAAAGAAAAAACAGAATCTAAATCAGAAAAGAAGTAAAACTGTCACTGTTTGCAGATGACATGATACTATATAGAGAGCATTCTAAGGATGCTACCAGAAAACTACTATAGCTAATCACTGAATTTGGTAAAGTAGCAGGATACAAAATTAATGCACACAAATCTCTTGCATTCCTATACACTAATGATGAATAATCTGAAAGAGAAATTAAGGAAACACTCCCTTTTACCATTGCAACAAAAAGAATAAAATTCCTAGGAATAAACCTACCTAAGGAGACAAAAGACGTGTATGCAGAAAACTATAAGACACTGATGAAGGAAGTTAAAGATGATACAAACAGATGGAGAGATATACCATGTTCTTGGATTGGAAGAATCAACATTGTGAAAACGACTCTACTACCCAAAGCAATCTACAGATTCAATGCAATCCCGATCAAACTACCAATGCCATTTTTCACAGAACAAAAAATTTCACAATTTGTATGTAAACACAAAAAACCCCGAATAGCCAAAGCAATCTTGAGAAAGAAAAGTGAAGCTGGAGGAATCAGGCTCCTTGACTTCAGATTGTACTACAAAGCTACAGTAATCAAGACAGTATGGTACTGGCACAAAAACAGAAAGATAGATCAATGGAACAGGATAGAAAGCCCAGAGATAAACCCACACACATATGGTCACCTTATCTTTGACAAAGGAGGCAAGAATATACAATGGAGAAAAGACAGCCTCTTCAATAAATGGTGCTGGGAAAACTGGAGAGCTACATGTAAATGAATGAAATTAGAACACTCCCTAGCACCATACACAAAAGTAAACTCAAAATGGATTAAAGACCTAAATGTAAGGCCAGACACTATAAAACTCTTAGAGGAAAACACAGGTATAAGACTCTATGACATAAATCACAGCAAGATCCTTTTTGACCCACCTCCTAGAGAAATGGAAGTAAAAACAAAAATAAATAAATATGACCTAATGAAGCTTAAAAGCTTTTGCACAGCAAAGGAAACCATAAACAAGAAGAAATGACAACCCTCAGAATGGGTCAAAATATTTGCAAATGAAGCATCTGACAAAGGATTAATCTCCAAAACTTACAAACAGCTCATGCAGCTCAATATCAAAAAAACAAAAACCTAATCCAAAAATGGGCAGAAGACCTAAAGAGACATTTCTCCAAAGAAGATATACAGATTGCCAACAAACGCATGAAAGGTTGCTCAACATCACGAATCATTAGAGAAATGCAAATCAAAACTACAATGAGGTATCACCTCATACCAGTCAGAATGGCCATCATCAAGAAGTCTATAAACAGTGAATGCTTGAGTGGGTGTGGAGAAAAGGGAACCCTCTTGCACTGTTGGTGGGAATGTAAATTGATACAGCCACCATGGAGAACAGTATGGAGGTTCCTTAAAAAACTAAAAATAGAACTACCATACGACCCAGCAATACCACTACTGGGCACATACCCTGAGGAAACCATAATTCAAAAAGAGTCATGTACCACAATGTTCATTGCAGCTCTATTTACAATAGCCAGGACATGGAAGCAACCTAAGTGTCCTTCGACAGGTGAATGGATAAAGAAGATGTGGCACATATATACAATCGAATACTAGTCAGCCATATAAAGAAACGAAATTGAGTTATTTGTAGTGAGGTGGATAGACCTAGAGACTGTCAAACAGAGTAAAGTAAATGAGAAAGAGAAAAGCAAATACCATATGTTAACACATATATATGGAATCTAAAAAAAAAAACTGGTTCTGAAAAACCTAGTGCCAGGCCAGGAATAAAGATGAAGATGTAGAGAACGGACTTGCAGACACGGTGAGGGGGAAGGGTAAGCTGGGACGTAGTGAGAGAGAAGCATGGGCTTATACACACTACCAAATGTAAAATAGATAGCTAGTAGGAAGCAGCCGCATAGCACAGGGAGATCAGTTTGGTGCTTTGTGACCACCTAGAGGGATGTGATAGGGATGGTGGGAGGGACACACAAGAGGGAGGCGATATGGGGTTACATGTATACATTCACTTTGTTATATAGCAAAATCTAATACAACATTGTAAAGCATCTGTACTCCAATAAAGATGTTAAGAAGAAAATAAAAAGGAAGGGAAGGGAAGGGAATCCTGCAACATGTGACATCATGTATAAAACTTGAGGACATTATGCTAAGTGAAACAAGGCAGTCACGCAAGGGCAAGTAGTGAGAGATTCCACTGATTTGAGGGATCCCACAGAAACAGAGTGGAGTGGTGTTTCCAGGGGCTGGAGAAAGGAGGAAGGGGAACATTATTAACCAATGGGTATAAAATTTCAATGAAAGAACATGAATAATTTCTAGAGATGTGCTTATACTGCATTATGCCTACAGATAAGAATGCTGTGTTATACACTTAAAAATCTGTTAAGAGGGTAGATCTCACGTCAACTGTTCTTATCACATTAAAATTAAATAGAGACTAGGAAACATGGACCATAGCATAGCTGTCTTGCCCAACTCAAACTCTTACTGAGGATCAAGTGAGATGAATGAAAACTGGCATTGGAAAACTGTAAACCCCTATTAAAAGAAAACAGTTGTTATTATCATTAATATTATTGTTACGATCAGAAACCAATGACATTTCCAACTAACAATATCAATATCTATGACAGCCTTGAATCACTTGTTTAGGTCATTCTCAAAACACACGTTTGCTCACATAGTGACTCCGAGATTCTAGTCCAGAGTTCTTGGGACCCACATTTACCAGTATTGTGCTAAGCAGTGCCAACGGGTCTCATATCTCACCTGACTCTTTGACTTTCAGGTTTATTTCTCTAAATTTGCAAATTAAATATTTATTTTTGTCATTCAGAAAAGGACACAGGATTGATGAATTCCCTCTAACGGTTGCCCATTTCAAGAGGAACTTTACATATGAAAATAGGGGTCTGATATACAAACTGAAGGCTGTGACTCAAACAAAATCTTGACAATTTATTTTAGCCTTAAACATCTGTATTCTAATCTAACACAATAACATGGACAAAAGCAACCTTTAATAGAACCATTCACTAAAATACAGACATGATGAATTCTTCCTGTTAGCTGAGAAACAAGGGAGGTATGATACTAATTCAACTCCACAATTTAAGAAACATTCATTAAGAGCCACGTACGTGCTCAGGATTGAATAAGCTGCTAAGGTTTGGTGACATGAAATGCTGTGAAAATCACAGTCCACCATTCATGACAAATCAAGACAGACACAGATTCTAACACAGGTCTGTGATGAGAGAGAAAATGGGAGATGGGAGAATGTAGAAGAGTCATTTCATACTAGAGTGACCAGAGAAGATCACATTTGAAGCCCTGAATAAGATATATTCTGGATAAGATACTGTGGCTGCTTCTAAAATAGCTCCCAATGATGTCTGTCTGCTAGTATTCATGCCCTTGTGTGATCCCTTCCCACTGAATGTGGCCTAGACCTGGTGAGTTACTTTTATTTGGTAGACTATAACAAAAGTATTGAGATGTCACTTCCAAAATTAGGTTATAAAATATTGTGACTTCCCTCCCTCCAACCTTCCTCCCCTCTCTTTCTCCCACTTGGTGGCTCAGTTGGATGAAGCCAGCTGTCCCGTTGTGAGCTGCCCAATGAAAAGGTCCATGTGCAAGAAACTGAGGAGTATCTCTGGCCAACAACCTGAGGGAAACTGAATATAGCCAAGCATCATGTGAGTAAACTTGGAGGAGGGCTCACCCCCAGTCAAACTTTGAGATGACCATAGTAACAGCTGACACCTTGAGTCACATGGCGTGTGGGAGGTGCGGGGAGGTGGGGAAGCAGGGGCACAAAGCCAGGGTTCACACAAGTACAAACTTGGTTTTGAGATCCTCACATAAATGCAATGCACTCAGAGAAAGTGTGAACTAGAAATAAAAAATAAGTAAATGCTGACAGACAGACAGCAAGTTTTCCCATGGCCCCAGCTGCCAGTGGATAGAGAATGGTCCCTGTGTGGTTTGTAAGCAAAATTCAGCTCTCAAACAGGTTTCAGCCTGAACTCACACTACCTGTATGTTGCCCAAACCTGCAAGTTGAGAATTTAATTCCAAGTGGTCTCAGGTTGGTAACTGTCCAAAGTGTCTGGTAGAGATAAATTCTCTCTGGAAGAATACCCCATCCAACCAGACCTCCAGAAAACCTATATATCAGGTTGCAAAGACCGTGAGTCTCTGACGACAAAAATCACAAAATACACGCTAATGTAACAGAGAAGAACAAACTTGACTCCATACTGGATCTATCCCTTTAGCTCTAAACCTTGTGCACTGTTGCCTGTGCTTAGTCATGCTGGCTCTGCACCTTCATAAAAGAATGTTGCCTATAGCCTGAGATATACAGCATAGCCCTTTCTTAAGGCTCTGACCTTTAAAGGTGTAACACTCTTCCATTCATATAGAGATAGATAAAGAGTTGCAGAACAGAGAATAACATTTGCCTTGCTGGAGGTTTACAGGAACAGGTGACCTGTCCTACGTGGACAGCTGCAAGAACAAAGGGTTCCTGCACCAAGAAGTCTGCAACAACCAGCCACACTCCCTCCCCTTTTAGAATAAAAGAAGCCTGAATTGTAACTCGGGGAAGATGGTTCTTTGGGATACTTGTCCACCATCTTCTCGGTCTGCTGGCTTTCTGAAAAAAGTTGCTATTCTTTGCCCCAACAACAAGCCTCTTGATTTACTGGCAGCCAGGAGTACAGCTTGGACTCGGGTAACACTAACACAAGGCGACAAGCGTTCTCAGAACCACAAGCAGCAGACTCAAACCTGAAAACACTTCAAATGTCTACATTATTAGATATAGATTATAAAATAATGTTAATGTGGTTAAAAAATAAAAGAAGGAATCAAACTTCTGAGAAAAGAACAAGAAAACCCTGTTGGATGCCCAGGGTGCCACTTCCATTCCCGTGTAAGCCTGGGAACTGTGTTGACCAAAGTCTCCCTCCACGTGCATTGTTGCAGATTTGAGTTTCCTAATGAAAGAACCTCTTGAAAGCTGGAAGGGAAAGAGAAGGGAAGGTCTTCGGATTCTGGATGTTTGGGATTAGCTATGGCAGCTTTGGCAGATGTGATGGCTTGCAGACCCCTTCATGAGCCCTCACTGTCAGTCTAGGTGGGATTTACAAATTCTTCAGAAATCCCATAAGCTCTAGTTTTTGTACCCATTCTCTGGTCTTTCAGGCTGAGATCTCAGACATAAAACAGAGCTACTCTAATCTTCTCTAGCTGCTTTCCTGAGGTCTACTTCCCCTAGTTCTTCCAATAGTCATATAAGCCCCTAATTAATATGAAACTATGATTACTGGAATATGTACCATGGCTTTTGTTTTCCTGATCAGACTCTGAGTAATATTAGAGTACAAAAAGACTGTCCAGAAAGGTATGAGAAAAAACTACACATTAAACTTTTGATAGACAGCTAGTGGGAAGCAGCCGCATAGCACAGGGAGATCAGCTCGGTGCTTTGTGACCACCTAGAGGGGTGGGATAGGGAGGGTGGGAGGGAGACGCAAGAGAGAGGGGATATAGGGATATATGTATATGTATAGCTGATTTACTTTGTTATAAAGCAGAAACTAACACACCATTGTAAACCAATTATACTCCAATAAAGATGTAAAAAACAACAAAAAAAGAAACTTTTGATAATGAAAATATGTGTAATTGTTTGGACTAGTGTGATTATAGTGGAGGTGATGAGAAGTGGTTCAATTCTGAATGTCATGTGATGAAACAAGCAGTAGGAAACCTCAGCAACTTGATAGAAAAAGTTGCCATTTACTTGGAGAAAAGACTGGTAGTGATAGTGTAGGGAAGGTCTGAATTTCTGTTAACTTTGAGATGTCTATTACAATGTACTAGCTTTTTTATTCCTTCCCATTTTCTAATGATTCAGGGATTTATATTCTTGAAAGGGATATGCCTTTAATTTTCTTTTCTTGTACTATTTTTATCTAACTTTAATGGGCAGATTATATGACTATCATAAAATTAGTGGAGAATGTGCCTTATTTTCTGGTCTCTGGAAGAGTTTCTGTGAGAGTAAAATGAACTGTTCGTTACATGCTAGAACTCTCGCGTGAAACTGTCTGAGCTGGGTTTCGTTTTAGCTTTCCTTTTTCGGTTGGAGAGGGGGAGGTTTAACCTACTAATTCAAAATGAAAAGATAAGATTCAGATTTTCTATTTCTCCTTAATTCAGTTTGGGCATATTCCTTTTTTTTTTTAGTAATTTGTTCTTTTCACGAAACTTTTTGCAATAGCCTCTGAATGGTCCCTCTGCTGCTGCTCTGGATGGACCCTAAGATCGAGCCTTAACACAGAGCTGGAGTGTTCATTTAAAACATGTAACAGATTATGCCCCTTCTTTTGCCCTAGAATCTCTCATGGTTTCTCATGGTATTTATAGTAAAAGTAAAATCCTTGCCTTGGCCTGAGAAATGGCCCCCATCTGGTATCCATATATTGTCTGTCCTTATCTCCTCCTAACACCCCCGGGGCTGATTCTGCCACTATCATCCTGGCCTCCTTCCTGTTCACTAAATCTCCAAGATGCTCCTACTTCAGGGTGTTTGCCTTATGGTTGTTTCTGCCTGGAAGATTTCGCTCCCAGATAAACATAGTAATTGCTTTCTCATGTCCTTCAAGGGCATTCTCAGATGTCCTGTTCTCTGAGAAAACTTCCTGATCATCTTATTTAAAATTACAGTCTTACACTCCCACGCTCTCTCCTACTTTAATATTCTGCATTTTACTTATCATCCTTAATGACCTATAAATATACATGTTTATTGTCTGCCTGCAAATTCTGGAGTATAACTTACATAATGACAGGTATTTCTGTTTGATTTACTAGTATCCCTAAAGTATTTGTAACATAATAGACATACTCAATAAATATCTGTTGAATAAATATCACATTGGGTTTATCCCTGAATTCAAGGTTCTTTCAACAGTTATAACTATCCATAAATGTAAAATATTACATTAACTAATTAAAGGAGCTAAACCATATCACTACCGCAATAAAACCAGAAAAGGCAGAGAAACATTTGATAAAATTAAATACTCATCCATGTTAAAAAAAAAAATCTTATCAAACAATGAAAAAAGACACGATACACCCTATTTGTGAATAAAACAATAAAACTCATAGCAATAACAAATTTTCCAAAATTTATCCAGAATTTAATTAAATTCCTATCAAAATCATAGCAGAATTCTTCTTAAAACTTGACAAAATGATTCTAAAATGTACATGGAAGAAAAAAGAGCCAAAATGGTCAAGTTACTTCTAAAGAAGAGGAAAAAGAAAGTAGTGAAAACTTTAAAATGAGTCTTGAGACTTATTTTAAAGCTGCAGTAATAACTTCTTCCAGCATGATGTACGAATACAAGTAAACCTATGGAATAAAATAGAGGAAAAGACCATGCTTAACTGAATTTTGATAATTGATAGGTATGCCACTGCAAATCACTAAGCTAATGATGGAGAATTTATTCAATGATGTTAGGGCAAGGGATGTAATAGGCAGACTTACAGACTTCAAAGATGTCCACCCCCCAAGCGTGGAACCTGTGAATATGTAACCTTATATAGTGAAAAGGACTTTTCAGATGTGACTAAGAATACACACATTGAGAGCCACCACAGATGCAGCTCCAGCAGGAATAAGCCAGCTCTCACGTGCTGGGCAGGACTGGTTCCAGCACCCACACCTCGAAGGTCTTTCCTTCTGTTTCCTGCCTAGAGAAGTTCCTTTAGCGTTTCTTGTACAGCTAATTTGAGAGGACCTTCAAGATGGCAGAGGAGTAAGACGTCGAGATCACCTTGTTCTCCACAAATACATCAAAAATACATCTAAAGGTGGAATAAGTCCTACAGAACACCTACTGAATGCTGGCAGAAGACCTCAAACTTCCCAAAAGGGTCTTGGTGCTCTGGCCAGGTGTCAGGCCTGAGCCTCTGAGGTGGGAGAGCCAAGTTCAGGACACTGGTCCATAGAAACCTCCTGGCCCCTTGTAATACCAATCAGCGAGAGCTCTCGCAGAGATCTCCAACTCAGCACTAAGACCCAGTTCCACCCACAGACCAGCAAGCTCCAGTGCTGGAGACTCCATGCCAAACAACTAGAAAGACAGGAATACAACCCCACCCATTAGCAGAGAAGCTGCCTACGATCATACTTACTTCACAGACACCTCAAAACACATCAATGGACATGGTCCTGCCCAGCAGAAAGACAAGATCCAGCCACATCCACCAGAACACAGGCACCAGTCCCCTCCACCAGGAAGCCTACGCAACCCACTGAACCAACCTTACTCACTGAGGGCAGACACCAAAAACAATAGGAACTACGAACCTGGAGCCTGTGAAAATGAGACCCCAAACACAGTAAGCTAAGCAAAACGAGAAAACTGAGAAATACACAGCAGACGAAGGAGCAAGCTAAAAACACACCAAACCAAACAAATGAAGATGAAATAGGAAGCCTACTTGAAAAAGAATTCAGAGGGACGGTAGTAAAGATGATCCAAACTCTTGAAAATAGAATGGAGAAAATACAAGACACGTTTAACAAGGACCTAGAAGAACTAAAGAGCAAACAAACAATGATGAACAACACAATAAATGAAATTAAAAATTCTCTAGAAGGAATCAATAGCAGAATAACTGAGGCAGAAGAACAGATAAAGTGACATGGAGATAAAATAGTGGAAATAACTACCACAGAGCAGAATAAAGAAAAAAGAATGAAACGAATTGAGGACAGTCTCAGAGACCTCTGGGACAACAATAAATGCACCAACATTCGAATTATAGGGATCCCAGAAGAAGAAGAGGAAAAAAAAGGGACAAAGAAAATATTTGAAGAGATTATAGTTGAAAACTTCCCTAACATGGGAAAGGAAACAGTCAATCAAGTCCAGGAAGCACAGAGTCCCATACAGGATGAATCCAAGCAGAAACATGCCAAGACACATTAATCAAACTATCAAAAATTAAATACAAAGAGAAAATATTAAAAGCAGCAAGGGAAAGGCAACAAATGATATACAAGGGAATCCCCATAGAGTTAATAACTGATCTTTCAGCAGAAACTCTACAAGCCAGAAGGGAGTGGCAGGACACATTTAAAGGGATGAAAGTGAAAAACCTACAATCAAGATTACTCTAGCCAGCAAGGATCTCATTCAGATTCAACAGAGAAATTAAAACCTTTACAGACAAGCAAAAGCTAAGATAATTCAGCACCACCAGATCAGCTTAGTAGCAGATCCTGGGGGAGCTTCTCTAGGCAGGAAACAAAAGAGAAGGAAAACACCTACAATAACAAACCCAAAACAATTAAGAAAATGGTAATATGAACATATATATTGATAATTAGCTTAAATGTAAATGGATTAAATGCTCCAAACAAAAGACACAGACTGGCTAAATGGATACAAAAACAAGACCTGAATATATGCTGTCTACAAGAGACCCATTTCAGACCTAGGGACACATACAGACTGAAAGCAAGAGGATGGAAAAAGATATTGCATGCAAATGGAAATCAAAAGAAAGCTGGGGTAGCAATTCTCATATCAGACAAAACAGACTTTAAAATAAAGACTATTACAACAGACAACGAAGGACACTACATAATGATCAAGGGATCAATCTAAGAAGAAGATATAACAATTGGACCTATATAAGCACCCAACATAAGAGCACCTCAATACATAAGGCAAATGCTAAGAGCAATAAATGGGGAAATCGACAGTAACACAATCATAGTAGGGGACTTTAACACCCGATGTTCACCAATGGACAGATCATCCAAAATGAAAATAAATAAGGAAACACAAGCTTTAAAGGACACATTAAACAAGATGGAATTAATTGATTTTCATAGGACATTCCTTCCAAAAACAATGGAATACACTCCCTTCTCAAGTGCTCATGGAACATTCTCCAGGATACATCATATCTTGGGTCACAAATCAAGCCTTGGTAAACTTAAGGAAACTGAAATCATATCAAGTATCTTTTCCGACCACAACACTATGAAACTAGATATCATTACAAGAAAAAAATCTGTACAAAATACGAACACTTGGAGGCTAAACAATACATTACTAAATAACCAACAGATCACTGAAGAAATCAAAGAGGAAATCAAAGAATACTTAGAAACAAATGACAATGAAAACACAACGACCAAAAACCTATGGGATGGGCTTCCCTGGTGGCGCAGTGGTTGAGAGTCCGCCTGCCAATGCAGGGGACACTGGTTCATGCCCCGGTCTGGGAAGATCCCACATGCCGTGGAGCGGCAAGGCCTGTGAGCCATGGCCGCTGAGCCTGCGCGTCCAGAGCCTGTGCTCCGTCCGCAACGGAAGAGGCCACAACAGTGAGAGGCCCGCGTACCACAAAAAAAAAAAAAAAAACTATGGGATGCACCAAAAGCGGTTCTAAGAGGGAAGTTTACAGCAATACAAGCCTACCTCAGGGAAAACAGAAAAATATCAAACGAACAACCTAACCTTACACCTGAAGCAATTACAGAAAGAAGAACAAAAAAAACCCCCAAAGTTAGCAGAAGGAAGGAAATCATAAAAAACAGATCAGAAATAAATGAAAGCAAAATGAAGGAAATGATAGCAAGGATCAATAACTCTGAAAGCTGGTTCTTTGAGAAGATAAACAAAATTGATAAACCATTAGCCAGACTCATCAAGAAGAAAAGGGAGAAGGCTCAAATCAACAGAATTAGAAATGAAAAAGAAGAAGTAACAACTAACACTGCAGAAATGCTAGCATCATGAGAGATTACTACAAGCAAGTCTATGCCAATAAAATGGACAACCTGGGAGAAATGGACAAAGTCTGAGAAAAGCACAACCTTCTGAGACTGAATCAGGAAGATATAGAAAATATGAACAGACCAATCACAAGCACTTAAATTGAACTTGTGACTAAATATCTTCCAACAAACAAAACTGCAGGACCAGATGGCTTCACAGGCGAATTCTATCAAACATTTAGAGAAGAGCTAACACCTATCCTTCTCAAACTCTTCCAAAATATAGCAGAGGGAGGAACACTCCCAAACTCATTCTACGAGGCCACCATCACCCTGATACCAAAACCAGACAAGGATGTCACAAAGAAAGAAAACTACAGGCCAATATCACTGATGAACATAGATGCAAAAATCCTCAACAAAATACTAGCAAACAGAATCCAACAGCACAGTAAAAGGATCATACATCATGATCAAGTGGGGTTTACTCCAGGAATGCAAGGATTCTTAAATATACGCAAATCAGTCAATGTCATACACCATATTAACAAATGAAAGGAAAAAACCATTTGATCTTCTCAGTAGATGCAGAAAAAGCTTTCGACAAAATTCACCACACATCTGTGATAAAAACCCTCTAGAAAGTAGGCATAGAGGAAACTTACCTCAACATAATAAAGGCCATATATGACAAACCCACAGACAACATCATGATCAATGGTAAAAAACTGAAAGCATCTTCACTAAGATCAGGAAAAAGACAAATTGCCCTCTCACCACTATTATTCAACATAGTTTTGGAAGTTTTAGCCACAGTAATCAGAGAAGAAAAAGAAAGAAAAGAATCCAAATCAGAAAAGAAGATGTAAAACTGTCACTGTTTACAGATGACATGATACTATACATAGAGCATCCTAAAGATGCTACCAGAAAACTACTAGACTAATCAATGAATTTGGTTAAGTAGCAGGATACAACATTAATGCACAGAAATGTCCTACATTCCTATACACTAACGATGAAAAATCTGAAAGAGAAATTAAGGAGACACTCCCATCTACCACTGCAACAAAAAGAATAAAATATCTAGGTATAAACCTACCTAAGGAAAAAAAAAACACCTGTGTGCAGAAAACTATAAGACACTGATGAAAGAAATTAAAGATGATACAAACGGATGGAGAGATATACCCTGTTCTTGGATTGGAAGAATCAACATTGTGACCATGACTCTACTACCCAAAGCAATCTATAGATTCAATGCAATCCCGATCAAACTACCAATGGCGTTTTTCACAGAACTAGAACAAAAAATTTCACAATTTGTATGGAAGCACAAAAGACCCCGAACAGCCAAAGCAATCTTGAGAATGAAAAATGGAGCTGGAGGAATCAGGCTCCCTGACTTCAGATTATACTACAAAGCTACAGTAATCAAGACAGTATGGTACTGGCACAAAAACAGAAATATAGATCAATGGCACAGGATAGAAAGCACAGAGATAACCCCACGTACATTTGGTTACCTTAACTTTGACATAGGAGGCAAGAATATATAATGGAGAAAAGACAGCCTCTTCAATAAGTGGTGCTGGGAAAACTGGACAGCTACATGTAAAAGAAGGAAATTAGAACACTCCCTAACACCATACACAAAAGTAAACTCAAAAACGTATTAAAGACCTAAATGTAAGGCCAGACATTATCAAACTCTTAGAAGATAACATACGCAGAACACTCTATGACATAAATCACAGCAAGATCCTTCTTGACCCACCTCCCAGAGTAATGGGAATAAAATCAAAAATAAACAAGTGGGACCTAATGAAACTTAAGAGCTTTTGCACAGCAAAGGAAACCATAAACAAGAAGAAAAGACAACCCTCAGAATGGGAGAAAATATGTGCAAATGAAGTAACTGACAAAGGATTAATCTCCACAATATACAAGCAGCTCAATCAGCTCAATATCAAAAAAAAATAACCCATTCCAAAAATGGGCAGAAGGCCTAAAGAGACATTTTTCCAAAGAAGATATACAGATTGCAAACAAACACATGAAAGGATGCTCAACAATACCAATCATCAGAGAAATGCAAAGCAAAACTACAATGCGGTATCACCTCACACCGGTCAGAATGGCCATCATCAATAAGTCTACAACCAATAAATGCTGGAGAGGGTGTAGAGAAAAGGGAACCCTCTTGCAGTGTTGGTGTGAATGTAAATTGATGCAGCCACTATGGAGAACTGTATGGAGGTTCCTTAAGAAACCAAAAATAGAACTACCATAAAACCCAGCCATCCCACTACTGGGCATATACCCTGAAGAAAACATAGTTCAAAATGAGTCAGCTACCTCTATGTTCACTGCAGCATTATTTACAATAGCCAGGACATGGAAGCAACCTAAGTGTCTATCGACAGATGAATGGATAAAGAAGATATGGCACATATATACAATGGAATATTACTCAGCTGTAAGAAGAAACGAAATTGAGTTATTTGTAGTGAGGTGGATGGAGCTAGAGTCTGTCCTACAGATTGAAGTTAGTCAGAAAGAGAAAAACAAATACTGTATGCTAACACATATATATGCAATCTAAAAAAAAAATTGTTCTGATGAACCTAGGGGCAGGATACGAATAACGACACAGATGTAGAGAATGGACTTGAGGACACGGGGAGGGTGAAGGGTAAGATGGGACGAAGTCAGAGGGTAGCATGGACCTATATACACTACCAAATGTAAAATAAATAGCTAGTAAGAAGCAGCTGCATTGCACAGGGAGATCAGCTTGGTGCTTTGTGACCACCTAGAGGGGTGGGATAGGGAGGGTGGGAGGGAGACACAAGAGGGAGGGGATATGGGGATATATGTATACATATAGCTGATTCACTTTGCTATACAGCAGAAACTAACAACGCATTGTAAAGCAATTATACCACAATAAGTATGTTAAAAAGTAAAGAAAAAACTTAAAAAATAAAAGAATACACACTTTGAGGTGCGCACATTTTCCTGGATCATCCAGATGTGTTCAATCTAATCACACAAGTCCTTAAAAATGGAGACCTTTTTCTTATTGAGGGCAGAAAGAGAACTGTAACAAGGAAAAAAGGGTCAGAGAAATGTGACATTGCTAGTTTTGAAGATAAAGGAAGAGGACCATGTGACAAGGATGTGGGCTGTCTTTAAAAGCTGGAAATGTCAAGGAAATGAGTTCTACCCTAGAGCCACCAGAAAGAAACCCTGGTGGCAACTTATCTTAGTCCAGTGAAATTCACCTCTGACTTTTCACTTGCAGGACTATAAAATGGTAAATATGTGCTATTTTAATCGACTTTATGTGTTACAGCAGCTATAGAACAAGTGGTTATCTATATGTGAAACAATTGAACTGCATCACCTGTCTCACTCCATAAATAGAAATGAATTCAAGATGGGTTCCAGGAAGATACTGAAAGCTTTTACATAAAAATAAATAAGAATTTTTGTGTTTTGGTAGGCCATAAAATAAGCAACACAAACATTAAAGTGGAAAAATGCATTTATGACTGCCTTAAAATATAAAGCTTCTATATTTTGAAGACACCACAAAGTGGCAAGAAAAATTATAAACTTTAAATCCTCGCAACATATATAATGAATGAATATATATTCAGAATACTTAATATAATGGATTCTCAAAAATCAAGTAAAAGGAATCGTAAAATGGAAAAGGTGAGCAAAATACATAAACAAAAAAGGAAAAAAGAATGACTAGTAAACATATGAAAAGAAGCTCACTCTCATAAACAAACAGGGAAATGCAGATTATAAGATATTTATTTGTGTTGTCTTCAATTTGGTTCATCAATGTCTCACAATTTTCAGAGTATAGGTCTTCACCTCCTTGGTGAAATTTATTCCTAGGTATTTTATTCTTTTTAATGTAATTATAAATGGGATTCTTTTCTTGATTTCTTTCTCTGATAGTTCACTATTAGTATACAGAAATGCAATAGATTTCTCCATATTAACTTTGTGTCCTGCAACTTTATTGAATTCATTTACTTTGATAGTTTTTTGGTAAAGTTTTTAGGTTTTCTATATATAGTGCCATGTCATATGCAAAGAGTGACAGTTTTATTTCTTCCCTTCCAATTTGGATGCCTTTCATTTCTTTTTCTTGTCTATTTCTGTGGCTAGGACTTCCAATACTATGTTGAATCAATGTGGTGAGAGTAGGTATCCTTCTCTTGTTCCTAATCTAAGAAATGCTTCCAGCTTTTTACCATTGAGTATGATGATGGCTTTTGGTTTGTCATATGCAACCTTTATTATGTTGAGGAACATTACCTCTACATCCACTTTGTTGAGAGTTTTCATCATAAATGGGTGTTGAATTTTGTCAAAAACTTTTCCTACATCTATTGAAGTGGTCATATGATTTCTATTCTTCAGTTTGCTAATGTGATATATCACACTGATTGATTTGCAGATGTTGAACCATCCATGCATCCCTGGAATAAATCCCACTTGATCATAGTGTATGATCCTTTTAATGCATTGTTGGATTTTGTTCGTTAATATTTTGTTGAGGATTTTTGCATCTATGTTCGTCAATGATACTGGCCTATAATTTTCTTTTTCTGTGGTGTCTTTGTCTGGTTTTGGTAACAGGGTGAAGCTGGTCTTGTGGAATGAGTTCTAAAGCATTCCTTCCTCTTCAATTTTTTGGAATAGTTTGAGAAGGATAAGTGTTAAGTCTTCTTTAAATGTTTGGTAGAATGCACCTGTGGAGTCATTTGTTCCTGGTATGTTGTTAGTTGGGAACTTTTATTACTAATAATTCAATTTCATTATTGAATTGTTCTACTCCTATTTTCTATTTCCTCCTGATTCAGTCTTGGGAACTGAATCAGTTCTTCTGTTGGGAACATATCCGTCTGTCTTATTTTATTTGACTCTTTCTCTCTGCCTCTATGAAATGAGGCAAAACAATCACCTATCCCATTCTTCAAAGGCTGTCCTTGTGTAGGAGCATCCCTATACAGACTACATGTGTCCATTGGCTTTGGTGGGAGAGCTGGATCTGAAGTGATTCTGGGCCAGGTTTTTTCTGGGAAGCACCAGGGCCATTGCCTTGGCAGGGGTGGGCTGAAACTGGTGAAGCGGGGATGGAGCTGGAGCCTGACATGGGTGGTGCTTCTCCCAGGGCACACTGGCAGCTTCTGCCTTGGCAGAGAGTGAAGCTGGAGCCATGGGAGCTTAGGCTTTTCCTGGGGTTCCCCAGAGCTGCTGCCTTGGCAGTGGTGGAAGGACTGAAGCTAAGCCCATTTTGGGCTGAGGGATGTTCTGGTGTGGTTTTGGCAGGCCAGCTAGAACATCAGGCACTTTTCATTCTGCTGCCTCTGTGCTGGGATGGGGAGTGAGTAAGATTGTGCAGAGCAAAGTCTGTGTCCTTTAAGAGCAGAGTCTGAGTTTCCTACAGCCCCTGGCTCTCGCAGTTGTAAGCCCGCTGGTTTTCAAAACCAGCTGGCCCCAGGTGCTTCCCAGGGGCTGGGGTGCCCAATGTGGGACTCAAATTACTTGCTCCTTAAGGGGGACTTTCGAGGTTGTGATATCCCCTTCCTCTTCTGGGTTGCCTACCAGGGGTGTGAGTCCTGACTAGATCACTTTTCTTCCCCTCCTACCCATCTGGCTGTGGCTTTTGCTTTATATGCATAATTGTAGATGAGCCTTTCTGCTAGTCTTCAGTTTGTTTTCAGAAAGAGTTGTTCTGTATGTAGTTGCTGTGTTGACGTGTTCATGGGAAGAGGTGAGCTCAGGGTCTTCCTATTCCACCATCTTAATCCTGCCTCGAGTTAACGTTTTAATAGAATTGTTGGTAAAGAATAAACAGAAAGTTGTAAACCATCTATGCTAAGACATAAAACTCATTTGGTTAGCTGTAAGATAGAATATGACCTCCTAAGAAAGAAAATTAACTGGTACAAAACCGTAGAAAATGTTCAAGTTATTGATCTTAAACCGAGCTATAACACTAATTACAGTAGAATAATCTCAGTAAGATAGGTGTATATGTTTCACTAGTCACAGTAATTAAAATTTAATGAAACCCCACTGGTGGTGTTTTCAATCAAACAATTTCTGAAGATGTTCCAGCTTATTCACAGAAGCAAGCCAAGTCCCTAATACCATGAAAAGAAAGAAGAAAACAGGCAAATGAGATCTATTCCAATTTTTTTTGAAAAAGTAATAAACAAATAAAAATGTTATTAAAAGAGGAATAAAGAAATCAATATTCAGCTCAAACTGACAGTATTTCAGGTAATCTATCAGAGGCCACCAACCCTCAGAATCACTGTTTTTGGCACGAGGCTTTACAGTAGAGAAGACAATATCTTACGAAATAAATCACAAAGTTAAATTTATCTCGTCTAAAACTAGACAGTGATGGTAAATTATTTTCTACTGAAACAAACAAGTCTTATTTACTCAGGCTCTACTCTATCTGGAGCTTTTCCTTGTGGGTTAGCAAGTGGGTAGAAAATCATAATTTTTGCACATGCAGCTTACCCATCCTTTCAGCAGATGAAGATGACTCATAGGGCCTTATCTCTATTTCAAAGTTTGCTTATAGCAAGGAGTAGGTTCAATATCTACCTCTAAAAGTGCTTAAGCCTGCAACATTTCCCTGAATGATTAACAACGGGTTAGCTGGTTCTTCACTGAATACTGGATAGATTACTTTTCTTAATAAAGGGGATTCGTACGGATCAGCCAGGAAAAAATTATTAAAAGAAAAGTCAATTTGAAAGTTATATTACATGTGAGAAGACCATTCTCAAATCCCCTGTGGTTCACGGCTGTTCGTGCAAGTAAAGAATGCCAGTGTTGATTAGGTTTGAAATGTCACCATTGGTCCAGGATTTATTAACTCTCTGCATGACACACGGCGTGTGCTTTAGAATCCACTTTTAAAAGTAGATACTATTCTGAAAGTTGTAAAAATGTAATGAGATAAGACTTATTTGCCCTTAATCTAAGTATAGTAACTGCATATCAACAAAGAGTTCCAAGAAAATAAATGGAAAGTAAAGAAGGATGGGTCATTAATCATGTCATATATTTTAAATTATAAGAGAGGAATTAGGGGGCTTCCCTGGTGGCGCAGTGGTTGAGAGTCCGCCTGCCGATACAGGGGACACGGGTTCGTGCCCCGGTCCGGGAGGATCCCAAGTGCCGCGGAGCGGCTAGGCCCGTGAGTCATGGCCGCTGAGCCTGCGCGTCCGGAGCCTGTGCCCCGCGGCGGAAGAGGCCGCGGCAGTGAGAGGCCCGCGTACCGCAAAAAAAAAAAAAAAAAAAAAAAAAGAAAGAGAGAGGAATTAGGAAGGGTTTTTCTGGAAGTTGTGTTCCTTTTCTGCTCTTGCTATACAGACTTCCACAACCAGCTGTTCACCTCCTTGCTTCTAATAAAGAGCTAATTGACTTACGATAAACGTTAAATCGGAAAGAGATAAGGGTCGCTATAGATATTTTTTATCCTACTCTGACATTAGAATAGCCCTTGGGGGGAGAAAAGTTTAAAATCCCCACTGGATAAGTGTTAATTAATTAATGATGATTGTACTAAACAATGTTTGGATAATTTGTCCTTGTCCTTTGACATAAAGTTGATAAATAACACAGAAGTGAGAAAGGGATTAATGGTTTATTAAAATCCACTCAAGGACTTAATAGTAGCTCCTAAAATTTAGCTATTTATAAACTGTCATGCATTGTAACAGTAGGTAATATGTAGATTTCTTTTATCTTTGGTGAAGAGAGACTGAAGCATGAATCACTGAAGTCAAATACTCAACTAAGAGAAAGATAAAGGCATTTTCCCTTTTTCCTTAAAAAGCAACATCATTAATTAAATAGAGATTATTAGTTGATACTGGAAAAATACATTTAAAGTGATAACAATAAATGAATTGATTATTGTGATGATTATTAGAGAGATACTGCCTCTACAGTTGTGCCTCCACAAAAGTTTATAGTATTTGCCAAGTTCGAGTTACCCATTAAATAGTATTATTAAACTTCCCTTCTTTCATTTGTATATTCAACGTCTCCATCTTGATTGGATCTCATCAAGTTCTAAACATAACACAGTCTTTCCCATTAAAAACAAACAAACAAAAACTTCCTTGATTCTATAATCTCCTTCAGATACTATTTTAGTCTCTCCTTTTGGTATCTTTGAAAAGTTTTCAAAAATGTAGCTAATTCTGATGCTTTCCACTTCTCGTTTCTCCATTCTAATGGACTTGGCTTCCGTTACTCCATCAAAACAGGATTTAGTAACCCTCCAGTCACTAAACCCAAAATAAGTTGTTCTTATCCTTACCTGTCAACACCATTTAATGATGAAACCACTGCCTTCCTTTTTCCTTGAATTCACACAACGTACTTGTGGCTTTTTTCTCCCATCTTCAGAGCAGCTTCATCTTTCTCCATCCAGCCATAAAATCTTGTCCTCATCTGTTTCTCCCCTCACCCTACGTTATCCCTGTAGCCTATTTTCTATGTCCACTTCTTAAATTACTGCACATTACAAGCGTGCGTGCACACACATACTGTGAGAGCTCGTCAATGCCCTCTGAGCTGCAGAGTCCAGAGTCAGGACAGCTGGAACTGTTTCTTCTGGCTGACGTGTATTCACTGCTCTTCGGTAACATTCATTTCCTCCCTGGATCTCCTCGTTTTCTTCAGATTCTTGCTTATATGTCACTTCCTCTGTGAGGATTTCTCTGACTTATTACACACTGCATTGCATTACCAGCAGTATGAGGACAGGTTTTTTTGGTCTGGTTTAGTCCCTGCTGTATTTCTTGTGCCCATAGCAATATCTGATGAACAGTAGGCACTTGATAAGTACTCGTTAAATGAAGTGATAAATTTAAGTCAGATCATGTCACCCCTTTTAAGCACTTCTTTGGCCTTCACATTGCATGGAGAGTAGAGGACACATCTTCTCATACAACATAAGGCCCTCCACAATGCAGACACCCTCTCCCTCTCAGGCCTCTTTTTAACGCCCCTTCTACTGGCTCTCAACATCCAGGCCATTCAGACCTCAAAGGCCACTCAGACCTTTCCACAGTTCTTTCTACAGACCTTGTTTCCCCTGCTCGCAGGGTCTCTGCATATGCTCCTCCCCCTGTCAAAAAGGACCTCGTCTCCACTTTACCTAGCGAATCCCTGCTCAACTTTTCGTCTCAGCGGAAGATCCACTCTCTTTGCAGTCACCCCGGCCTCCCACCCATCTATTGTGTGCTCCCATATCAGCATGCACTGCACACTGTATGTACATCAATTGCACTTTCACATTTAACAATTTATATTTCCCATACCGGACTGTAAGTCTCCTGAAAGCAGGGACTCTGCTTTTGCTCACCAATGATTTGTCCAATGTTGACTGCAGTACCTAGCACTTAGGTGTATTCAATAAAGGTTCATGGAACTTATGGTTGCCAGAGGGGAAGGGTGGAGGGGAGGGGTAGTTAGGGAGTTTGGGATTGACATGTATACACTGCCATATTTAAAATGGATAACTAACAAGAACCTACTCTATAGCACAGGGAACTCTGCTCAATATTATGTAACAACCTAAATGGGAAAAGAATTTGAAAAAGAATGGAAACATGAACATGTATAACTGAAGCACTTTGCTGTACACCTGAAACTAACACAACATTGTTAATCAACCATACCCCAATATAAAATTTTTTAAAACGTAAGGGTTCATGGAATGAATGAGGAAAAGAAAGAGTTGATGTATTTTTCAATCAGGATAGCGGGGCTCATATACAGAAAGCTGGCCAAATTGCTGTAGTGCCTTCACGTTACTTCCCAATTAAGGGGAATCATCATTAAAAGGCAGGTTCAAAATTAATAAGTAAGAATTTTTAAAAACGTAAAACAGAAAATTAAGCAAGAAATTAGCAGAAAAGATTTAAAGCTTTCTCCAAAACCACTAAATCAACCTAATAAAGTTAAAATTTGATTTAGTGTTCGTGAAATTATATTATGTATCAAACATATGTCATTAATCAAATGCTAAAGTAATTCCTGGATTAAATGGTATAATGTTAGCTTATGCCAGAGCTGACCTTGAAAAATCTTTCAAATATGGTTCAGTGTGATTGGAAGTTACATGTGAATATGTTTTCCTAAGGATTTATCAGCAATGCTTCAGTGTATGTTTTTGAAATAAAATGTATCTGAGTAGCAGCAGATAAAGTGACTCTTGGATCCCCTTTTGTTGGCAGTAGCTTTTCAAATATGTATGATAAAACCCAATATGGATTAATTCCTTTTGGGAGTCAATCTGTTATATGAACGAAATATTGAGGGGGGTGGAGAGTTAAAATAAAATAGTTGCTTGGCTCTAGAGACTTGATTTCTTATTCACACCATCTGATTGCTGTATCCCCACCCCTCCCCAAGGTTAGGAAAGGTAAAAATAAACCCACAGATACACCATACACAAATTTACGAAAATCTCCATGTATACATGCACATACACACCTAATAGTGTATTAGTTAAGCCCATTCACAGTTTTTGTCACTATAACTCAGTTTTCTATTTCACCTAAAAATCAACATATGTTTTTACATGGTTAACCAAAATCTGTATACAATTTAAAATGTGATCTACAAACTCTTAGTTTAGGGGGAAAAAAAGCCAAAATTTAGACTATATAAAAATTAAAGGATGCAGCCAAATTTCTAACCTGATAAAATTTTACACAAGATTTAAAATTTCTAACCTGATAAAATTTTATACAAGAAAAAAATGGGGGGCTTCCCTGGTGGCGCAGTGGTTGAGAGTCCGCCTGCCGATGCAGGGGACACGGGTTCGTGCCCCGGTCCGGGAGGATCCCACATGCCGCGGAGCGGCTGGGCCCGTGAGCCATGGCCGCTGAGCCTGCGCATCCGGAGCCTGTGCTCCGCAACGGGAGAAGCCACAACAGTGAAAGCCCCTCGTACCACAAAAAAAAAGAAAGAAAAAAATGACTGAACTAATCATTGAAGAAAGATAGAAAGAAAACAAAATAAAAAGAGTATAAAGATTTTTTTAAATAAGTGCATAAATTAATATATTAGAAAAAATAGGAAAACAGAATTGATAAATAAGAACAATATAACACCTCTGTCAAAACTAATTTAACAAACATAAATAAAAGGTGTTCCATTCATAAATGAACATTTTTCAAAATGAGAGAAATACTATTTAAAGTTGTGGAATAATAAAATTATATGTTCATAAATTGAACAGTTTTAGATAAGTATACCAGACTTAATTAGGAGGAAATAAAAATTGTAATGGATAAAACACACAAGGGGTAATTAAAAATTTTGTCTAAATATTGCTTACCTAATCATTGTGTGTAGCAAAAATTACCTGAATACTAAATACGGCAAAAGAAACAAAATCAAAATTCCACAGACCAATCTGAATATTGAATACAAATGAAAACTCCTAAATAGAATATTATCAAATTAAACCAGCTTTGTAAAGCATGAACCAAATACCCAACTAAGTATGTATTATTCTGGAAATTTAAAAATAGTTTATCTTTTGAGTATTGATGAGAACAATTTATTACATCAATAATTTGAATAATACAATTATATATTCTTTTCCCCAGGTGCCAAAAGCAAAAAAAAAAAAGGTAAATTTTTATATTCTTGCCCTGTGCTAGAAGTTAGAAACATAGTTAAAAAGGTAACATAATTCCTGCACTAATGTACAGTCTATCAAAAGGTTCTTGTAGCTTTTTCAAATAAATAAAAGACAAAATAAAACTTTTATGTTATAAAATGGAAGAGTGTAAGTTATCTATGCACAAGACAGTCTACCTGATGATAATCCAATCAGTACAATGGAAAACTTCTAGAACTAAGAAAATTTAGGAAGGTGGCAGATGACAAAATTCATATTCAAAAAGCAGCAACTGGGCTTCCCTGGTGACGCAGTGGTTGGGAGTCCGCCTGCCGATGCAGGGGACACGGGTTCGTGCCCCGGTCTGGGAAGATCCCACATGCCGCGGAGCGGCTGGGCCCGTGAGCCATGGCCGCTGAGCCTGCGCGTCCGGAGCCTGTGCTCCGCAACGGGAGAGGCCACAACAGTGAGAGGCCCGCATACCGCAAAAAAAAAAAGTGAAGCTTCTTTCAATGACCTTAGCTAAAATGCATACTCATTTATGGTGGCTGATTGTTTCTCCTTCATGAACCGATCACATAATAATAGATAAAATCAACTGCCGTCTCTTCAGCAGGTGTTCATTTTACAAAAGTGGTTTTACTACTTCAGGGGGGAGTGCAAAATATTATTTACAACAAAACAATTACCTGACCCTGCTGAACTAGAACACATCTATGATTAAAATGTTAAGAACTGTGAGAACTTCAGAACAAAGACAATTATATGAGATGTCACTAGGAACTATTATTTCATTATAACCAAAAAAAAAAAGCCTAAAAATTGAACTGCTATTTACTAATCAAGCTATTTTACTTTACGTTTTAAATTGAATATCCTAGTAATTGTGTCATCTTCACTGTATTTTTTTAAAAGAGGCCAAACTGAGGCCACAGATTATATAAAGTGAAAATTTAATGGTAATGCTCTCCCAACAGAATATCTGATAAAAAGTAGCCAACTAGACTGCTTTGGTCTCATCTCATCCCTACCAGCACTCCTGGGGAGGAGTAAACATGCAAGTAAAACAATGACAATATATTAATTTAATTTAAACATGCAAGTAAAACAATGACAATAAATAATTTCTATATTTTTAAAACAATACAGAAATCTAAATTTAACTAATAAGAACAAGGAAAATACTTCAAAAACTGTAATCATAACAACAAACAGCTATGGAACTTTTTTCCCCAGTATTCAGCAGAGCAGTCTACTTGTGTTTGACTCCCCAAAAGATAAAGGGAAATTTTAGTCATAAGCCCTGGCTGTGTGATTTTTATGACACTTGCATTTGAAAGTTCATCATGTGAATAATAAAAAACACCACAGTATCTAACCTCTAAGTTTTTAATATATGTCCATCATTTACCTTGAGTATTATACATATATTATCTCACTTATATAGAATAAATGACGGCTTCCCTGGCGGCGCAGTGGCTAAGAATCCTCCAGCCAATGCAGGGGACATGGGTTCGAACCCTGGTCTGGGAAGATCCCACATGTCGCAGAGCAACTAAGCCCATGCACCACAACTACTGAACCTGCGCTCTAGAACCTGCAAGCCACAACTACTGAGCCCATGTGCCACAACTACTGAAGCCTGTGCACCTAAAGCCTGTGCTCCGCAACAAGAGAAGCCACAGCAATGAGAAGCCTGTGCACTGCGACGATAAGTAGCCCCTGCTCACCACAACTAGAGAAAGCCCGCGCACAGCAACAAAGACCCAACACAGCCAAAAATAATAAACAAATAAAATACAGAAGAAGTGAGATAATATTTCATTGAAATATTATTCAATGAAAGCAAGGTATTCCATTGGAAACAAAAACAAGATACACATAATTTAAGTTTTAGTCTTAAAATAAAACTCTATTTTTCACTTATCTTGTTTTTCCTAAGGGCTTACTTATTGCAAGTTTACATGATTAACAAATAATTCCATCAGGAATGAAAAAAATACTAACACAAAACATTTTACCTAAATTAATTTAACAAGCTAATAAACTAATGACCTGACAGGACTTGTTTAACGATTATTGTCTTCTGTTTTTCGTGGAGAACCACAGAGTTATAAGGAAAAGCTGGCACAGACAGAGGCAGTGTCTTTCAACATGTTTCATGAAGTCTCTTGGATGACAGGTCATTTTTACTTCAAACACAATTGAACTTTCATTCTCTCTCTCCTTCTGTTAACTGACAAAATTTAAATTTTTGCCTCATCTCTTTGAAATAACACATCAAATTTCTCCTTGATTCTCTTAGAGGAATAATTTGTCACCCAAACCACATTCATTTTTAAGGAAGGCTAATTTTGAGTAGAGCTCTCCATATATCCTGACACCATTGAGATTAAAAATAAATATTCATCCCATAAAGTGAACAGAAAATATACAGCTTTGTGAGTTCACACGTGTGGATTTGGTCACCTTGGTTTAATACATATGTTTAGGAAAGAGCTGATATATAATAAAATTAAAGCATGAATACCTGGAAAATACAAGTATAAAAACCTTTTCCAATATGTGTAAACTCTTACTTATGATTGTTTTTTTAGTCTTCCCTCCCCTTCCAAAAGTAGGAGTTCATCATAATCCTTGTAACATTATTCTCATAAGTAGCAATGTGCAACATGGTCATCAAGCAGAGTTAAGTGTGTTGTGGTCAAACTCTGGATTCAATGATTAGACACAGGGACAAATACTAGAAACAACATAATAATGAAAACAATAACAATAATAAATAAACTATGTGGAACTGACGATGAGGACAAAGCCTTCCTAAATTCAGTAAAAAGACTCAGAGACGGAAAGGACTCAGACTCCACTCCTTTGCTTGAGAATGGCATGTAGCTCCGTAGACATCATGTTTTGGGTAAATAAAATGTGATTTGGAAATGTTTCACAAGCCCCACACATGACTCTTATGATCAGTATGTTTGGAAACACATCTCTCAGGCAAGCCACTTTCCAGCAAGGGATGAGAGATAATTCTTAACTGGTGAATAAACATGCACAGGAGTAGGGTTGCCAGAGTTAGGAAATATAAACACAGAACACCCAGTTACATTTGAATTTCAGACTAAAAAGGAATAAGTTTTTTAGTATAATGTATCTCAAATATTGCATACATACACACAAAAAGTTATTCATTGTTTATCTGAAATTTAAATTTAACTGGACCTCCTGAATTTTATCTGGTACCCCTACACAGGAAATCAGTACACAACATTATTTTTTTTTTTTAAGTAAAATGTTTCCCCCTCCACATGACCATTACTGTACAGTGAACTGTGTCATTTTTTTCCTTTATCAATCCCTCAACATCCTTGAAACTAGCTACTACCTATAAATGTATTCACATATTTTAGCAATGTTTAGTGCCAATTAATTTATAATTATGGATCATTTGTTCCAACTATTTTCTCAGAATAACAAATTTCTTTAGGAAATGTACGAAGCTCTAGAGGCACACAGAAAATTGATGCAATTCTTTGGTATCAGGAATCTTAATCCCTCCTTAAAGAGCCTGAAAATATATCTTAGATGATTTTATGTATTATTTTTATGTGCATATGTTATATATTGTTGTAAAATATGTTATATCATACGTGTGTATAAAATTACATTGTATAAAACGCAAAACGGTAGAAGTCTACATTAAAGGTCATTGTATCACTGAGGTCAAGGGTTCTGCAAAGTCACTGCCATCAATAGTCAAGTATATGACAAGGATTTCATGGGAATGGAAACAAGCGAAAAACAACCCATCCTCAGGGCAAATGAACTCATTTTAAGGGCAACTAGTCAAGGACTACCTGTCATCGTTTTCACTATGAAGTTCCTTGCCTGTCACTCCAAAGGAGAGCCTCCAGGATAAGCTAAAAGACAACACGATTTAAGAGGGAGTAGCCATGTTATAACACAGATCTCAGTTTCAGAGCAGCAAACATGTTGCTGGGTATATAGATTAAGAGAACACACTCCAAGGCATTCCTTAGAATCAGTCAGTCAAATCTGTAAGTCATTGAGACTGCATCACTTTTCCCGGCTACCATGAGTGCAGCCTTCGCAGAATTTAAATGAGAAGTAGTCCTTTATTCAAACTTCGAGATCTGCACAATCTCTCTCACTTTATGATGTGCAAAATAAAAACATCTTTTTCATCATTGTGATGGCAGTGGTGCTGGTACCGCATGAAAACTAAACCAGCATCTTTGTCTTCATAAGAATTCCAGGTCACCTGAGAATAGTTCCTTGTTGACTGTATTATGTAAGGTTTTGCATGCGGAAACAAGTTCTTAGAAATGTGTTACTAAACCATTAGATTACAGTGATACATTTCCCTGAGAAGCTGAAAATCAGAGCACACTAAAATGAACTCTACAACTGTTAATATAAACTGGCCCAGAAAAAAAACAAAAATACAATTTTAACTAAGGCTGCTATGGGAAGCTTATGAGTACCTAAAAAAGAAATGTTGTGTGAGTGTAGGACAGAAAGAGAACTGTCACAGGCAAGATTAAATCCATGACCCGTATGGTTGGAAATCCTGGGTTGCAAATCCTCAAGGTAAGAGACTTGGTGTTGAGGTCTGAGTTTTCACAAACTTTAGAAGTAGCCACTGTCACTGTGCACAGGATAAAGAAAGACAGACATAAAAAAGCTTACCACAAGAGCCAGAGCTACTTAGAATACTTTAAAATAGGTTAAAATAAATTTTTTAATTTTTAAAATGAGCATTTTTAGTAGGGGTTGAAAAAGTGAATGCACTGGAATGAATTCCAAGAAATGAAGTGAAAAAGGAAAGCAAATGTTGCCGAGGACGTTCACTGACAGCCCCGTGGGTCACGGAGGAGTTCCTCCCAAGGGTGGAGATCAGACCACGGTGGTATTCAGTAGTATTACAAGACGGGTGGCTATATGAACAAGAAATTTAAAAAGGAAGTATACAGAACGACAATTTCTAGGTGTGAAAGCAGAATTAATGCAAACTAATTGTGAGTGAAGATAAAACAGAAAGTCATCAAGCCAGATGAAATGTAAAAGATAAGAAACACAAAAGAGATTTCCCTCCCATTCAATAATCATGATTCTCTCCTCATAGTTATATTATTATGTAAGTACCAGTGAAATTGTCACCTTTCACCACATTTCTAGAGACCTGCTCTATTCATTGGTGGAGTCCTTTTGAAATCTTTGGGAAAGACTCAAGATAAACATGAGGAGTTTCCACCATTAAATTCTCAGAAATCACTTAACATTCCTAAATGGACTGTCTTTGAAGTATATACCAATTTAGCTCTCCATCAATAAAGAAAACTTATGAACTAATCCTATTACTTCCTATTACTTCCAATTCTCTCCTTCCTTGACTATCCAAATTGTTTCACTGTACTTGTTAGAATTAGTTAGGTCAAAAGTACTCAAATCTTGAATGCTTGAGACTTGGACTATTCCAGATAAAACACTTGATGGATATTGAGGGGTTTTGTTTCTGGGATTTTTTTGGTATGTGCTATACTGACTTTTTTGGGGGGGGTAGTTTCTTTTTTTTAACAAACACTGAGCCAATTTATGCTAATTAAGTTGATGTCCTCATTCGTTTATTACAGAGATTTTTCTGGCTACGTATATATCAAGCCTCATTTATATAAAACAAATTCTAGTAACTGGGGCATTCTGCATGGGAGCCTAACAGTGAAGTGACACCCACTCTTGGTGGTGTTTGATACCAGTCCCAGGAGGTCTGGGAACTTCCCAAGGGTGGCCTTGCTCGTGGCCCCGGTCTTAGGACAGATTTCTATGTAGCTTGATATTCTGTGGTTTAACAGATGGGTTTGTATTTTTTGATATCTGGATTTTGGAGTTTTTTTTAAATGAACGTGAAATACATCAGTCATTACCTGGGGTTTTATAATCACTATGAAACAGATTTTTAAATGTTGGGCTTGACTTGCAAACATATTTTCATGGATGTAGCCAGTTTTGTGTAATGGAAGGAGGCAAGGGTTGCAGGAGGGAAGTTATGAGTTTGGGGGAGTGATTAAAGAAAACAGACTTTCTGTTTTCTTTATGATGTTCAAACCATCATTCCCCTGATGAAGCAATAACAGAGTCAACCTTGCCGTCTACCTCCCTTACCCCACATTTGACCAGACTTTCATAGGCTACAAATCCTCGTGTCTCTATTCACTCTCCACCACCCCATCCTCAATCCTGTTCTTACAAAGACCTTTCAAAAATCTGATCGTATCACACCACACGTTACACACCTCAGTGGTTTATCATCACTATAAATATAAAGATCAAAACACTCAGCTCTTTCTACTGTAATCCCTTCTTTCTAGCCTCATCTACCACTGGGGTCTACACTTCTGCTGTAACAAACGACCTGCTGTTTCCTAGTAAGTCTATGCCTCCATGGAATTCTCTTATGTCTTGTTTCACGTCTCTCTGAAATTGTTCTGAAATCCTTCAGCGCACACACACACCTTTCTTTCCCTGTGTCCTGACGCACATCATATACGTCTCTATAACAGCATTCACACAAGGATTGGAACTATTAATCTGCATATCTATTTTCCCCACTAACAAATGTACTCTCAAGTTAGAGGCATTCTTGGCACCTTCACTTGTCCTTGGGGCTGGCCAGTCACTCAGTACAAGTTTGATGAATGGATGAATAATGATGTCTCTAAGATTACATAAAAAAATCAAGGAGACCTATCTCTTCTTTCTTAGGTTACTTGAAGTTTCATCAATTGAAACAAAAAGATACTGCATTACAAAACACGTTATATAAACTTTTGAGATTTACTAACTTCCTGCTTTTCAAAAGTCAAAACCATTCTTAAAGTTCAAAAACGAATCCTCTCTATTTTAAACTCTTGTGATGTCATTAAATTAGCACCATGATTGGGGAAAAGAAAAAGACTGCTTCAGAAGAAGTTAAGAACTCAAGAACGTCCCTCTCCATATATATATTCTTACTTACTTGCCTAATGTTTGCTAATTTATAAATGAGAAGCTCAATTATGTGGCTTAAAGATAAAATGCATCAATGAATATTTAATCATATAGTTCAAAAAGGAAATGCTGACAAATAATGAAAATAATTTGAAAAGTATTCATACTTCATTTTTGTGAAAGCTAAGAATTGATTTTATGCTCAGTATCTCAAATTGTCATAATAGCTCATGAAGGAAAGATCATGAAAAATTATCCTTAAAATCTATTTCTGTTTAACTTCTAGAAATATATACATCTTTCAAACAAGGACAAAGAAGATAGATCTAAATAACTTGAGCTTCAGATATGTCACTAGTATCTTCCTTTTACATGTGTTAATCTTAAGTAGATATTTTTTTAATATGATGATTATCTGTAGTATTACCATTGTTTATTTTTCCTAATTTTTAAACTGAAATTAAAAAAAAAATACTTGGTAACCCTGAGACTATGATTAAGGATCAAAGAACTCAAACTCTGCTGATGATAAGGCATGTCATCAGATTACAATTTTTTAATATCTAAGAATTTGTGAAAGATTGGTTACAGCTTTTCCATTCTGATTTTATAATTCAACACTGTAAGTGAAGTTCTTGATCACTTGGATAAACTTGGATTGCAGTAATAGAAGAAGTCTGTTTTAGAGAAGATCTAATGTAATAGATTTTCGCTTACAGACGGTCCTCAACTTAAAATGGTTCAACTTTCTGATGGTGAGATGGCTATATGCATTCAGGAGAAACCTCACTTTGAATTTTGAGTTTGAAATTCTGATCTTTTCCTGGCTGGTGATATATCGCAATTCCATGCTCTCTAGTGACACTGGCAGTTCAGCTCCAGGTCAACCATGCGAACACAAGGGTAAACAATTGATACACTCAGAAACATTCTAGACCCAGACGACCATTCTGTTTTTTCACTTTCAGTATAGTATTCAATTAATTACATGAGATATTCAACACTTTATTATAAAATAGGCTTTGCGCTAAATGATTTTGCCCCACTATAGGCTAATGTAAGTGTTCTAAGCATGTTTAAAGTAGGTTAGGCTAAGCCGTGATGTTTGGTAGGTTAGGTGTATTCAATGCATTTTCAACTTACTATACTCAACTTACAATGGGTTTATTGGGATGTAAACCCACTGTAAGTAGAGGATTATCCATACATATAAGTAAAATAATTTACTGCATATTATTTGTAGTGCTATGAATGTAAACACAATAAATTTTCTTTAAACTACTGGTTTACAGAATCACTGTTTTGGTAACAAAATTATCTGATTTGTAAAGAGTGATGTCTGGATTACCATTTTATATACAATAAAATACAATTACATATTTCCTTGATGATTCATGGATTCTTTACATGTATTATATTCTCTCAGGTATTTTAATGTCATTTATACTTACTATAATTTACTCATTCATGCCTTCCACAAATACTATTGAGACTGTCGTATAAATTCTGCTGAAGTATCAACTAAGAGCGATTCTGGTTTACATAATGCTAGCTACTAAAGATTTTCCATATTTGACTGAATTTAAGATGTCATCAATTATAAATATCCCATTATTTCATGTATCACTAAGGAAGGAAAAACCACATCTGCTATTTAAAATTTTGACCTTGTAATTTCTTGTCACTCAGAATATTTATTTAATTCTTATTGAAAAAGCTCTTCTAGATTTACTTGTACATAGACTACTACCAACTCCTGTTGAAAAATAAATGCAAAATAAATTGCTTAAGATTATTCCTAAACCTTTTTCATATTCAGAATCTAAAGTCTCTGAAACGTTTTACAATTCTAAGTGATTGATTTTTTTTTTCTTTCATACAGAATGATCCTCTATTCCACCAAGGAAATTGATGAAGCATTAGTTCTTAAAAGAGAGTTCTACTATTGTCTCCAAGCTTCTTACACCCACACTACAGGTTTTGATGCTGACGCTTTCTTGATCTTAGCAGAAGATGTCAATAAACAGTTTCCAGATAACACACGGGAATCATTTTCCCCCTTAAATGGTTTTCACATGGGTTGTTATAAACTGCCAAGATGGTGCAGTTGTACTGTAATGCCCCCAGGAGTGAGTGACACATGCCGTAACTCAGTCTACCAATGTAAAGGCAATAAAAACTGTATCTCAACTTCCAACTGGCCAATAGCAACTACAAGTTTGCATATCAATTTCAGAAATGTCAAAATGTGTATTATATGCACGTCTTAGAATCACTGAACAACAGTGGCCATGAATTCACATTAATATTATTATAACTAACTTTTTTCCATATATGTTTTTATGATAATAAAATCAAGAGTATGTGTATTTTGTAACCATTTCAAACTTTACTGGCAAACTGTTTTTCATATGTGTTGCTATACGATGTCACCCCTCCCTAAAATCTTCTACTAATCTTGTAAGATCCAGGATACTATATATATATTAATATATATTAATATACTATATATTAATTTTTTCTCCTAACCAATCATTCAACCATCCCATCAGTTTTCTTTAACAACACCCATGAAAGTCAAATTTGAGTCACTGTCTTTTCTTAAACAATTATTTTCATTGTTTTTGTGTATAAGAAACCATTTGAAAATGAAAAAAATATCATGTGTTCCTATATGACAGTACAAATATTTTAGTGGTCATTAATCAAAAAAAAACCCATAATGACAAAAAGCTACTATACACTTAATAAAAATAACAATTCTGATATATAAATTTTTAAATTACAGTACATATGATTCAATGATATTATTTAAAAATTAACAGAATGTTTCTTGTGCCTGTAAACATGAAGGACCCTTGCAAGGGTCCTTCAGGAATCTAAGGCCCAGAGCAGGAAGTCACTGCTGAAAACCAGCAATTCTCAACCTGATGTCATGTCACTCTGGTGTCATGATCAATGATGAGAATTTAAGCAACAAGAAAGGCAGTAGCTTGAAAAGATTCTTACTTTTGCCTCGATCCAAACATGTAAATTTCCCAAGTCAATACATGTTCCATGACAAAATAGCCTGAGAATTACTGCTCCAGATGCAACTCAACCAATTCAAAGCTCAGTGCCCCCCCATCCTTCCTCCTGTGACCTGGCTGCATTACAAATCAACTGTATCTCTCTTTCCTTCTGAATCCTGTCATAGACTCAACATTCTTCTCACACGTGGCTCAGCCACAACCAACTCACTAGAGTCAATACTACAAGTAGAATCTATTTGCTGTCCCAAGTCTAGACTATATATTTTTTCACATGCTACATAAACCACCTGGTTCCTAAGGTTTTCTAAATTTTTCTTTCTCCCCTTTACAATCCCCTTCTTCTGTCTTCTCTATGAAATCTTTTCAAATCAAGAAATTTTTAGCAGATTCACACATCAATTAAGTATATGCATTGCACATATTATACATTCCAATTCAATTTAATATTTATTGAACTCTACTTGACATGCCCAGCACTGTCACGGAAATTGTGAACACAAATAAAATATCTCACGATTCCTGGTCTCAAGAAATGTACAGAGTGGTATGTATACTTAAAAATAATTACAAAGTTTTTAAGGGTGCAACAACTTAAATACATAACTTAAATACTTACTATATCATAGAGGACACTAGAAGACATTTCACACAAGAGAACAGTATGTGAAAAGTCATAGAAAAATAAAACAAGATTTTATTTGAACTAAACTAGATTCAATATTGTGGGAGTATAAGATCCCAAGAGAGCACTTGCTGGATTAAGGTAGAACCATTGGACAGGTCTCAAGTTTTTAAACAACTTGGCATTATATCTTTGAATATCAATTTTGCATATGACAGGAAGGCACCGGAACTTTTAAGAAAAAATGCCCCATGATCAAGATAGCTCTCATAAGAGAAAAAAGAAAGAATAGTAGTAGGAAGACCAGGTAGTGAGTTGCAGCATTTGCTAAAGAAATGGAAGAAGACAACCTAAACTAGTGCAAAAGCGGTGGAGGAGGGAGGGTATTTAGACAGTTAGTTACAATCAATAGCACTTGGTAATCGATTAGATAAAGAGTGTGTTGTGGAATGAAGAGGAATTAAGGATGAATCAGAAAGCAAAACAATTACCACACACACAAACTATCAATTACAGGAGAGAAATCTGTCTGGCATTTCAACAGAAAGTAGGAATCACTTAAACAGAAAAGTCCAGCTTTGTTTCTGTATAGCTGCATAATTAGACTACCTTTAATAATCTCAAGAAGAATTTTGAAGTTCTCAAGTAAAATATTTTGTTTTAACTTAAAGTGATTAGTAATAACACTAGTTTTGAGGTGGTGATTGTTGTTTTATGACCCAAGACTAGTGTCAGAAACATCAATCAGTGATGCTTAAGCCCATCCCAAGAGTCTGGGGATCCTTGGCTTGCTGAAGATGAGTCACATTTCTTCTATATCTGTCACTGCTGCTGACTCCTCTAACCAACACAAATATTCCATTGATGGTTAAAGAACTTTTAACTGATGAAAGAGCTTCAACAGCCATAATTTAATATTCATGCACTTGTATATAGCTGCTTTGTTACACCCTTATCCCACATTTACCTCATATATATGATTGCACAGCACTTGTCATGGAAATAGTCTCTAGAAAAGGTGAATTTTCAAGTTATATAAACTTTTTGATATACAAATACTTGCCCCAAATATGAATCTTTGCATATAGAGGGAACCAAGAAGCCAGAACAAAGAGTATGCATAAATTTCTCATGGCCAAATTTGGTGAGGTTTGGGGTGTCTATCAGGGAGGCTATATAGCCTAACGGTTCACAGCAAGGGCTGTAGCGCCCAGCAGACCTGGTTCACACCCTCATTCTCTGTGACCTTGTCAAATTGCTTCATCCTTCACTCTAGTTTCCACATCTGTAAGATGAAATAATAACCTCTATTTTATAGGTCTGTCATACTAAGAGAAACAATTGATATACCATGTTTAGTATAGTGGATTGAATATAGAAAGTAGAGAAGAAATGGTAACTATTAAAGTTCTCTTCAATGTAAGCAATAAGGAAATTTCCTCCATATAGTCCCTGAATCATTAAAAATAGGTAGGGAGCCTAGAGTGTTGGGTGAAATTTAACCCTTCCAAAGAAAAGAGTATGGGAAGGGCAGGGAAAGGCAACCTGAGGGTGAAGAGACCTGATGAGCAGGCCCCTTTCCAGGTGACCCGATGAACATGAGCTGTGATGAAATCATGTTGATCGAAGGGACCCCTGTGGGGACACAATGGGAAGGGCACTGCCCCTCGGCAGTGTTCCTCATGAGAACATCAGACAAACCCAAACTGAGAGGCATCCTACAAAAGAGCTGAGTAGTACTCCTCAAACCTGTTAAGTTATGAAAACAAGGAAAGATGGAGACACTGTCACAACCCAGCAGAGACCAAGGAAACACTAAACAGGACGCAGTGTCCTGGATAGGATCCCGGACTACAAAGGGGAAACTAGGGGGAAAGCCTGGAGTTCAGTTTACAGCAATGCAGTAATGCTAATGGTTTCTTAGTTTTCATCACGTGGACCATGGTTGTGGAAAACGTTTAAAGCTGGAAAACTGGAGGGGACGTGTATAGGAATTGTCTATACCATCTTTGCAACTTCCCTGTAAATCTACATTTTAAATTATTTTAAAATAAAAAGTGTATTAAAGTGAGTGGGGCCACTTCACACCAACCCAAATGGCCATCATTAAAAAGTCCACAAATAATAAATGCTGGAGAGGGTGTGGAGAAAAAGGAATCCTCTTACATTGTTGGTGGGAATGTAAATTGGTTCAGCCACTATGAAGAACAGTATGGAGGTTCCTTAAGAAACTAAAAATAGGGCTTCCCTGGTGGCGCAGTGGTTGAGAGTCCACCTGCCAATGCAGGGGACACGGGTTCACGCCCCGGTCTGGGAAGATCACACATGCCGCGGAGCGGCTGGGCCCGTGAGCCATGGCCGCTGAGCCTGCGCGTCTGGAGCCTGTGCTCTGCAACAGGAGAGGCCACAACAGTGAGAGGCCCGTGTAACGCAAAAAAAAAAAAGAAAGAAAGAAAAAAGAAACTAAAAATAGAATTACCATATGATCCGACAATCCCACTCCTGGGCATATATCTGGAGAAAACCATAACTCAAAAAGATACATATACCCCAAGGTTCACTGCAGCACTACTTACAATAGTCAAGACAGGGAAGCAACCTAAGCGTCCATCAACAGATGAATGGATAAAGAGAATGTAGTACATATGTACAACAGAATGTTACTCAGCCATTAAAAAGAATGAAATAATACCATTTGTAGCAACATGGATGGACCTAGACATTATCATATTAAGTGAAGTAAGCCAGACAGAGAAAGATAAATATCATATGATATCACTTATGTGTGGAATCTAAAAAAATGATACAAATGAACTTATTTACAAAACAGATATAGACTCACAGATATAGAAAACAAACTTATTGCTACCAAATGGGATAGCACGACAGGGGGCAGATAAATTAGGAGGTTGGGATTAACATATACACACTATTATATATAAAATATATAAACAGCAAGGACCTACTGTATAGCACAGGGAACTATATTCAATATCTTGTAATAACCTATAATGAAAAAGAATACGAAAAAGAATATATATATAACATATATGTGTAACTGAATCACTTTGCTGTACAACTGAAACTAACGCAATGTTGTAAATTAAATATACTTCAATTAAAAAATAAAAATTTTTTAAATTTAATTCAGAAAGCAGTGGTGGGAAGCCATAAGATATACAAACCATGTAACTCAGTTTACCTAAAGCATGCTTACTTAAGTATTAAATAGATACCATGAATCTCCTCATTTTGAGACCTTACGGCTTTGAATTCATATAAATTCACAAGACAACTCAGGTCTTAATCCACACAATCTAAACTAGTAAAACATCTTAATACAGTGCTAAATGATATGGGTGAAAACACAAGACCCAAATAAAGCTTAAAAAGACTCAACCAGATATGGAGGGGACCTTACAAATGGAGGAGGAGTGAGACGTGGAGATCACCTTCCTCCCCACAAATACATCAGAAATACATCTACATGTGGAACAACTCCTACAGAACACCTACTGAATGCTGGCAGAAGACCTCAGACCTCCCAAAAGGCAAGAAACTCCCCACGTACCTGGGGAGGGCAAAAGAAAAAAAGGAAAAACAGAGACAAAAGAATAGGGACGGGACCCGCACCTCTGGGAGGGAGCCGTGAAGGAGGAAAGGTTTCCACACACTAGGAGCCCCTTCGCGGGCAGAGACTGCAGGTGGCGGAGGGGGGAGCTTCGGCGCGGAGCCGCGGAGGAGAGCTTAGCCACAGGGGTGCGGAGGGCAAAGCGGAAAAATTCCAGCACAGAGGATCGGTGCCGACCGGCACTCACCAGCCCGAGAGGCTTGTCTGCTCGGCCGCCGGGGCGGGCGGGGCTGGGAGCTGAGGCTCAGGCTTCAGTCGGATCCCAGGGAGAGGACTGGGGTTGGCGGTGTGAATACAGCCTGAAGGGGATAGTGTGCCACAGCTAGCCGGGAGGGAGTGCGGGAAAAGGTCTGGAGCTGCCGAAGAGGCGAGAGACCACTGTTTCGGGATGCGTGAGGAGAGCGGATTCAGAGCACCGCGTAAACGAGCTCCAGAGTTACGCACAAGCTGGGGCTATAAGCGCAGACACCAGAGACGGGCATGAGACGCTAAGGCTGCTGCTGCCGCCACCAAGTAGCCCGTGTGCAACCACAGGTCACTATCCACACCTCCTCTCCCAGGAGCCAGTGCAGCCCGCCACTGCCATGGTCCCGTGATCCAGGGACAACGTCCCTGGGAGAACACATGGAACACCACAGACTGTTGTAATGTCACGCCGCCTCTGCCGCCGCAACCTCGCCCCGCACGCCGTGCCCCTCCCTCCCCCCGACCTGAGTGAGCCATAGCCCCCCAATCAGCTGCTCCTTTAACCCCATCCTGTCTGAGCAAAGAACAGACACCCTCAGGCGGCCTACACGCAAAGGCGGGGCCAAATCCAAAGCTGAACCCCAGGAGCTGTGCGAACAAACACGAGAAAGGGAAATCTCTCCCAAGAGCCTCAGGAGCAGCGGATTAAAGCTCCACAATCAACTTGATGTACCTGCATCTGTGGAATACCTGAATAGACAACCAATCATCCCAAATTGAGGAGGTGGACTTTGGGAGCAACTGTAGACTTGGAGTTTCCTTTCTGCATCTAATTTGTTTCTGCTTTTATGTTTAACTTAGTTTGGTATTTAGAGCTTATTATCATTGGTAGATTTGTTTATTGATTTGATTGCTCTCTTCCATTTTTTTTAATCTTTTAATATATATATTCTTTCCTTTTTCCCTTTTTGTGAGTGTGTATGTGTATGCTTCTTTGTGTGATATGTCTGTATAACTTTGCTTTAATCATTTGTCTTAAGGTTCTGTCCGTCCATTTTTTGTTTGGGGGTTTTTTTTTAGTATACTTTTTAGCACTTCTTATCACTGGTACATTTATTTTTTGGTTTGGTTGCTCTCTTAAGTTTTTTTTGAAAAATTTAAAAAATTTTTTTACTTTAATAACTTTATTTTATTTTACTTCTTTATTTATTTCTTTTTTTCCCTCCCTTTTCTTCTGAGCCATATGTCTCACAAGATCTTGGTACTCCAGCCGGGTGTCAGGCCTGAACCTCTGAGATAGGAACCGAGATCAGGACATTGGTCCACCAGAGACCTCCCGGCTCCAGGTAATATCAATTGGTGAAATGTCTCCCAGAGATCTACATCTCAACACTAAAGCCCAGCTCCACTCAACAACCAGCAAGCTCCAGTGCTGGACACCCCATGCCAAACAACTAGCAAGACAGGAACACAACCCCACCCATTAGCAGAGAGGCTGCCTAAAATCATAATAAAGTCACAGACACCCCAAAACACACAGCCAGACGCGGTCCTGCCCACCAAAAAGACAAGATCCACCCTCATCCACCAGAATACAGGCACCAGTCCCCTCCACCAGGAAGCCTACACAACCCACTGAACCAACATTACCCATGGGGGGCAGACACAAAAAAGAACAGGAACTATGAACCTGCAGAATGTGAAAAGGAGACTCTAAACACAGAAAATTAAGCAAAATGAAAAGACAGAGAAATACACAGCAGATGAAGGAGCAGGTTAAAACCGCGCAGACCAAACAAATAAACAAGAAATAGGCAGTCTACCCAGAAAATAAAATGATAGTAAACATGAACCAAAGTCTACAAGAGACCCACCAAGTTTTCCACTGAAGTTTTCCACTGTAATCTCTTCAGATATTTTCTCAGTCCCTTTTTTTTTCTCTTCTTCTTCTGGGACCCCTATAATTTGAAGGATTATAGACTTCAAATTACCAAAGTCTACAAGAGACCCACTTCAGACCTAGGGACACATACAGACTGAAAGTGAGGGGATGGAAAAAGATATTCCATGCAAATGGAAATCAAAAGAAAGCTGGAGTAGAAATTCTCATATCAGACAAAACAGGTTTAAAATAAAGACTATTATAAGAGAAAAAGAAAGAAACTACATAATGATCAAGGGATCAATCCAAGAAGAAGATATAACAATTGTAAATATTTATGCACACAACTTAGGAGCACCTCAATACATGAGGAAAATGCTAACAGCCATAAAAGGGGAAACTGACAGGAACACAATAACAGTAGGGGACTTTAACACCCCACTTTCACCAATAGAAAGATCATCCAAAATGAAAATAAATAAGGAAACACAAGCTTTAAATGACACATTAAACAAGATGACTTAATTGATATGTATAGGACATCCCATCCAAAAACAACAAAATACACTTTCTTCTCAAGTGTTCATGGAACATTCTCCAGGATAGATCATATCTTGGGTCACAAATCTAGCCTTGGTAAATTTAAGAAAATTGAAATCATATCAAGAATCTTTTCCGGCCACAACACTATAAAACTAGATATCAATTAAAGGAAGAAAACTGTTAAAAATACAAACACTTGGAGGCTACACAATACACTACTAAATAACCAAGTGATCACTGAAGAAATCAAAGAGAAAATCAAAAAATACCTGGAAAAACATGACAGTGAATATAGGACGACCCAAAACGTATGGGATGCAGCAAAAGCAGTTCTAAGAGGGAAGTTTACAGCAATACAATCCTACAGCAAGAAACAAGAAACACCTCAAATAAACAACCTAACCTTACACCTAAAGCAATTAGAGAAGGAGAACAAAAAAAACCCCAAAGATAGCAGAAGGTAACAAATCATAAAGATCACATTAGAAATAAATGAAAAAGAAATGAAGAAAACAATAGCAAACATCAATAAAACTAAAAGCTCGTTCTTTGAGAAGATAAACAAAATTCATAAACTATTAGCCAGACACATCAAGAAAAAAATGGAGAAGATTCACATCAACAGAATTAGAAATGAAAAAGGAGAAATAACAACTGAAACTCCAGAAATACAAAGGATTATGAGAGATTACTACAAGCAACTATATGCCAATAAAATGGACAACCTGCAAGAAATGGAAAAATTCTTAGAAAAACACAACCTTCCAAGACTGAACCAGGAAGAAACAGAAAATATGAAAACACCAATCACAAACACTGAAATTGAAACGGTGATTAAAAATCTTCCAACAAACAAAAGCCCAGGACCAGAAGGCTTCACAGGAAAAATCTATCAAACATTTAGAGAAGAGCTAACATCTGTCCTTCTCAAAACCTTCCAGAATATAGCAGAGGGAGGAACACTCCCAAACTCACTCTATGAGGCCACCATCCCCCTGATACCAAATTCAAACAACGATGTCACAAAAAAAACTATAGGCCAATATCACTGATGAACACAGATGCAAAAATCCTCAACAAATACTAGCAAACAGAATCCAAAAGCACATTAAAAGGATCATACACCATGATCAAGTGGGGTTTATCCCAGGAATGCAAGGATTTTTCAATATATGCAAATCAATCAATGTGATAAACCATACTAATAAACTGAAGGAGAAAAACCATATCATCCTCTAAATAGATGCAGAAAAATCTTTCGACAGAATTCAACACCCAATTATGACAAAAACTCTCCAGAAAGTAGGAATAGAGGGAACTTATATCAAAATAATAAAGGCCATATATGACAAACACACAGCCAACATCATTCTCAATGGTGAAAAAATGAAACCATTTCCACTAAGATCAGGAACAAGACAAGGTTGCCCACTCCCACGACAATTATTCAATATACTTTTGGAAGTTTTAGCCACAGCAATCAGAGAAGGAAAAGAAATAAATGGGATCGAAAATAAATGGGATCAAATTGAAAAGAAAGAAGTAAAACTGTCACTGTTTGCAGATGACATGATACTATTCATAGAGAATCCTAAAGATGCTACCAGAAAACTAGTAGCACTCATCAATGAATCTGGTAAAGTAGCAGGATACAAAAAATGCACAGAAAACTCTTGCATTCCTACACACTAATGATGAAAAATCTGAAAGAGAAATTAAGGAAACACTCCATTTTACCACTGCAACAAAAAGAATAAAATACCTAGGAATAAACCTACCTAGGGAGACAAAAGACCTGTATGCAGAAACCTGTATAAGACACTGATGAAAGAAATTAAAGATGATACAAACAGATGGAGAGATATACCCTGTTCTTGGATTGGAAGAATCAACATTGTGAAAATGACTATACTGCCCAAAGCAATCTACTGATTCAACAGAATCCCTATCAAATTACATATGGCATTTTTCACAGAACTAGAACAAAACATTTCTCATTTTGCATGGAAACACAAAGACCCTGAATAGTCAAAGCAATCTTGAGAAAGAAAAACGGAGCTGGAGGAATCAGGCTCCCTGACTTCAGACTATACTACAAAGCTACAGTAATCAAGACAGTATGGAACTGGCACAAAAACAGAAATATAAATCAATGGAACAGGATAGAAAGCCAAAAGATAAACCTATGCATATATGGTCACCTTATCTTTGACAAAGAAGGCAAGAATATACCATGGAGAAAAGACAGCCTCTTCAATAAGTTGTGCTGGGAAAACTGGATAGCTACAATTAAAAGAATGAAGTTAGAACACTCCCTAACACCATACACAAAAATAAACTCAAAATGGATTAAAGACCTAAATGTAAGGCCAGACAGTTTAAAACTCTTAGGATAACATACGCAGAACACTCTATGACACAAATCACAGCAAGATCCTTTTTGACCCACCTCCTAGAGAAATGGAAATAAAAACAAACATAAACAAATGGGACCTAATGAAACTTAAAAGCGTTTGCACAGCAAAGGAAACCATAAATGATACGAAAAGACAACTCTGAGAATGGGAGAAAATATTTGCAAATGAAGCAACTGACAACGGATTAATTTCCAAGATTTACAAGCAGCTCATACAGCTCAATGTCAAAAACTCAAAAACCCAATCCAAAAATGGGCAGAAGACCTAAATAGACATTTCTCCAAAGAAGATTTACAGATTGTCAACAAATACATGAAAGATTGTTAAACATCACTAATCATTAGAGAAATGCAAATCAAAACTACAATGAGGTATCACCTCACACTGGTCAGAATGGCCATCATCAAAAAATCTACAAGCCTTAAATGCTAGAGTGGGTGTGGAGAAAAGGGAACCCTCTTGCACTGTTGGTGGGAATGTAAAGTGATACAGCCACCATGGAGAACAGTATGGAGGTTCCTTAAAAAACTAAAAATAGAACTACCATATGACCCAGCAATCCCACTATGGGGCATATACCCTGAGAAAACCATAATTCAAAAAGAGTCATGTACCACAGTGTTCATTGCAGCTCTATTTACAGTAGCCAGGACATGGAAGCAAGCTAAGTGTCCATCGACAGATGAATGGATAAAGAAGATGTGGCACATATATACAATGGAATACTACTCAGCCATATAAAGAAATGAAACTGAGTGTTTTGTAGTGAGGTGGATGGACCTAGAGTCTGTCATACAGAGTGAAATAAGTCAGAAAGAGAAAAACAATTACCGTGTGCTAAACACATATATATGGAATCTAAAAAAACAAAAATTGTTCTGAAGAACCTAGAGGCAGGACAGGAATAAAGACACAGACATAGAAAGTGGACTTGAGGACACAGGGAGGGGAAGGGTCAGCTGGGACGAAGTGAGAGAGTGGCATGGACATATATACACTACCAAATGTGAAATAGATAGCTAGTGGGAAGCAGCCACATAGCATAGGGAGATCAACTCGGTGCTTTGTGACCACCTAGAGGGGTGGGATAGGGAGGGTGGGAGGGAGGGAGACACAAGAGGGAAGAGATATGGGAACATATGTATAGGTATAGCTGATTCACTTTGTTATAAAGCAGAAACTAACGCACCATTGTAAAGCAATTATACTCCAATAAAGATGTTAAAAAGGAAAAAAGTTAATAAGCTACCTCCAAAAGAATAATGAATAAATTAATTAAATATTTATGTACATATAAAAGGAGGCCAACACATTAACAATTTTTAGTCTTATAACTTGGATGGTTCAAGTTTAAGCATAAATGCATCTTTTTTTGAACTGCTCACTACCAAGTCGTATTTTTATAGCAATTTCAAATATGGAAGAAGTACATAAAAATAAATGCTAAATAAAAATAGATGAAAAATAAAGTCCCATCCAGGGTGGCTTCGCATTGCAAAGAGAGGTTAAATATATTGAACAGTTTAATGAAGTAGCACTTCTCTTTCTGAGTACAAGTGAAAACAAAAACAGGAACCCTATGACCATGAAATCTTTCCATAACAGATATTTTCTTCAAAGTTTGGGCAGTGAATACCCATGGGAAGTAAACCATTACCACCTGATTTACAGCACAGAGTATGGACAATTCCCCTTTGTATACTGTATACAATTTTCATATTTTGCTTCACACAGTAGGATGTGGCACAATACCTTTGCATGGATTTACAGTCATCCCTGAAATATTATGAGTCTGTCTCTCTAAAGGCCTTTCACATTTGTTTTTTGCAACGTTACACTCAACTCTCACCAGAGCTTAAAACAGTCTTTGTCCTTTAGTATGTTTACAAAGGCTTTACCTCTCTAAGGTAATAGGTAATATATTATTGCTTCTTTGAATAAATGACACCCCGGTTACTGGAAATACTTGATCTTCTGAGAGTATCTCTAGAAAGAGGTTATACTTTATTGTTCTCCAAGTTAAATAAACACAGAGATTGAAGCAAAGTGAGGTACTCTGCTATAGTTATAAGGAGTTAAGTGATAGGAGATAATTCCCTTTCCTTTCAGGTAGTATCCTCTATAGAGTAAAATGCTAGATTTTTTTTTTTAGGATAAAAAGGTGTAAGTAAAATAAGGTATAGAAAAACTGCATTTCAAGTGTATTTTCCTTTAAATCTTGACATGTTATACAAAATACATCTTCAAGTATGCACTCATTCTAGCCCACAATATATTCCTCCTGACATATTCATACTCATCCAATACCTACTCAAAATTATCAATTAAAAATACATATTAAGCACATGTTCATCCAACAAATATTTATTGGGTGTCCACTATGTGCCAGTCTTTATGCAAGAAGGTAGCATTATTTTCATTCCATTAGAGCTATGTTCCCTCCATTAAGAGCACTTCCTAGGCCAAATCCCTTAATTGTCCACAATAACTTATAGTTCTCAAATCTATTTTTAATGGAGGGGGAAGAAACTAGAACTAAAGTCCTGACAACTTTAACACGTTAAATAGAAATCTTAGAAATAATGTAATGGGAAGAAATCATTGCACCTGAAAGCTGCAGGCCTTAACATAGTAAGAGAGAAATTTAGAACTTGCCTTTATTATTGAAATGGGGTATTAGCTTAAGGAAACAAATCAAGTAACCGAAAGTATATGAGGCACAATTTGTTGGAGGTTAAGGAAGTTGGATTTTTGTGGCCTGAATTAAATCTGATAAGCTCAATCTAAGCATTCCAGCCGGGGCTGCAAGACCCTAGATGTACAAAGGAGTTTTCCTATTTGGTGCAACTGATGAAAATAACCTAGCTCTCAAATACTGTTCCAATCTCTGTTCCCTGATTTTCCGAGGTTGGGCCGCAGTTGAGCTGCTTGTCTAGTGGGCCAGTTTTCAACAGATGTCTAATTCGAAGTAAAATATCTCAATTTTCCATAGAATTCACACACTATCTAACAAAATTCTATCGACAGGTGTGTTCAGTGGAAGAAAAACATCTCAATCAATAAATATGGCACCCACCTGTAGCCTGGGAACCCGTAAACAACCGAATAAAAGTCAAAACTTAAGTTACCTAAGCCTAATCTCCCAGGACCAGGAGATTTATAAAAGACTAGGTGTTGAATTCAGCCCTAAGTGGCTCTCTCTCCCCCACCTACTCCTTCCCCCAGCACAGAATATCATTATCATTATAATCATCTTCATTATCACAAAGAAGCTGCCTTAATGGCTGCTCTCAGCTCACCTTCAAAACCCTCTGGCTGAAACAATATTTCAGACGATGAACCGTACACCAGGCTGACTGGAGCCAAACGGTGTATCCTTATGGGAGTTTACTGCTGGCCATAACGAGCTTTTGAGATATCTATAAACGCTAAAGCCTAGCCTTCTGTCTGTCCACGGAGGTCTCAATATAACCTGAAATTTCAAAAACGGCAATTTCCCCCAAGGCCCAAATCTCCTCTCTAGAGATTTTCCAGTCTCCTGACAATTTCCACTCTTTGAACTAATATCTTTACAATACTGTTGGAGAAAATCATGCATGAAATTAACAGTGATACTAGTTTGAAGGTAATAAGTCCAATCAGTGCATCAGATAGCTACATGCAAAATAATAAAAGAGGGAGATTTACTCATTTGCCAAATCTGACTCAAGAAAAGGTGGCATTTAAAGTGAACATTAAAGGATAAGGAAGATGTGAATAGAAAGGGAAAAAAAAGATGGGAAAATAAAAGAAAAAGCTAATCCACACAAATGTGAGTATGTGCCTGCCTAATTTGCCTAGGATGGGGTCTTCGGAGAGATATCATGAATAACAAACACACTAAAAATTAAGGTGAGACCAGAACTTAAAATGCCCAGACACATAATTAACTATTTAATGTGCGATAACGGGAGACATTTAAGTTTTATAAAAGAGCACGAACTTCCAGGACTCTGAGACGATGCTAAAGGAGAAAAGGCATGAGAGGTTGGGGAACCAGATATACTGATCCATGGCAGTGGCAGTAGAAATGAAAGATGAGAATGGAAGACAGAAGTATTTTGAAGATATAATTGCCAGGAACCGACAAATAAGGAAAAGAAAGTGGAGCACTATGTATTTTCTAGCTTGGGTGAAAAATAGTTACAAGAAACAGAGTAACTGTAAGGCTGTCTTAAATTAGATTTGGATCTAACGGCACTGAATTCTGTAGAACAGAGAGGGAATAAGTTCATCTGACAGAAAAAGTATTCTCTTTGGAGCTAAGTGGACAATGCTGGATCTGTGCATTAGGGATGCATGAGCACAGTGCTGATAGCTAAGCCTTGGGAGTGGGTGCAGTTACCCAAGGAGAAAACACTGAGCCAGTAAAAAAGGCCAATGTCAGAAATTTAAAGAACTCATATATATATATTTTTTTTTTTTTTTTTTTTCCCCAGTACACGGGCCTCTCACTGTTGTGGCCTCTCCCATTGCAGAGCACAGGCTCCGGACGCGCAGGCTCAGCGGCCATGGCTCACGGGCCCAGCCGCTCCACGGCATGTGGGACCTTCCCGGACCAGGGCACGAACCCGTGTCCCCTGCATCGGCAGGCGGACTCTCAACCACTGCGCCACCAGGGAAGCCCAAAAGAACTCATCTATTTAATGAGAGTAAAAGAGTCAAAGAAGAAAACCAACAGGGAAAAAAAAAAAAAATCAATGGAATAAAGGAAGAATGCCAAAGGTTCAACAACACGGACGGCAAAAAGAATGAAAATGTCCCAAAGTGGAAGAAAAAACACTGTAGAAGGGTTGAAGGCTGGCAGAGTTCATGAATTTGGCTGACTTTGACACAGGAGTCAAAATGAAGTGTGACACAAAAACTTATTTGCAACTCCTAAAAAATTGATAAGTTCAGTTACAGAAGACAAGGCTGGGAGGAAGCCTAGTAACACTTTTTTTTATGTTTTTGAGTTCTATTATAAAGAATATTCTAATTAGGCCTGAATATTATTTTAAGAATATTCTTTAAGAATATTCAATGAAGGCCTGGAGAAGGACTCTATCCGCAAAAGGAAGTTCAGTTAGACATAATTACAAGCATATGTTCATGCTTACAGATATAAGGCTTCAAAATGAGATCTTTAAAATCACTAATAGATGTTTATCTTTCTGGAGTGGGAAGAGTTGGACACCAGGCATTCCACGCTGGGATCTGTAATTTTCTCTCTGCCACTGGAGCTGAGCGGTGTTCTGTCTCTGGTTTGGAATACAGCATGCCTACAGGCGAACATACAGGCTGTCAGCTGCCCAGCTCATGTATGCCTTCCTTCTTTCCATAAGGGGTCCCTGGAGCTCAGTAGGCCCCTCTCTGCATAATGATTTGTGACCAAACTTTATGATTTGTTTCTGTAGGATAATCTTAAGAAACTCAATCTTTTAATAAGAGTACACATTTCTCTTCTAAGAAATGAGGACTGTCTTTATGGGGAAGGAGAGTACTTTCTGGAAGCACCCAGAGGAAAGGGGCCAGCTTGGACAGGTGATCTAACTTTCTGAGTCTTTGCTTCCTTTTCCTCCTCCTTGATACCTCACAGGATGAAATGAGGGATCAATGAGATGGTGTGTGGACCACCTGTCAGTGTGCCTGGCACAGAGCAGGTGTTCACAAACCACCATCCTTCATCCCTAGAATTCCTACATGGAATTGTAGTCACACCCTTTCACCTGTTCTTGGACCACACAAGTGATATTAACTAAACACAGGGCTGGAGGGGTTTGACTTCACTCCACCAAGCCCTCACTACCCCAAGTACCCACGTCCCATGCCCCCAACCTCCACCACCAACACACCCACACACATTTCAGGTCTGGGATCTTAAGTGAAATTCATGAGGGCGAAGTAAAGGGAATTTGATTTTCTTAGTTGCTATTAGGAAAGAAGAAACTTACAGCCCCCGTGGGCATTACTGTGATGATCAACACCCTGAGTGATAAGTCTGAGCAAAGCTCCCCTACCCCTATCCACAGCTGGCATTTAAGACATCAAGCTGAAATGCTACTGAATCCCTTCCAAATGGACTACTGCAAGCTATTTCATTCTAAAACACATTCTTAAAAACAATCAAATTATGAATGAATCCCTAAAGACTTGAAGATTGCAAGCCACGAAACAGTACAGAAGCTTGCAATTAGGATCATCAATAGGAGATTGCAGAAGAGATGCCAGAAATTATGTTAAATGATTAGCTATAACCAGAGGGAGAAAAAACAAGTGTAAACGTCCCAGAAGATAATCCCTGAGCTCAGAGCAAGTTACAGGAGGAAAATGCAAACTGTGAGATCTCCAGCCACAGTTGATTACGTTCCAAAGAAGCAAACCAAGCCAGTAACATAGAAGATGTGTTACTAATGTAAACTAAGATCCTCTATCTATACTGCAAGTGCATTTTGAAATACATGAGAAATCATGTGTGACCTGCCAGTGACTCTCCCTGCCACTTCGTGTCTTTATTCATTTTGAAACTATTTAGAGTCAGTCAGCAGCAGTAGTCAAATATGGCTCAGACTTCTTTAAGGATAATTTCCGAGAATTTACATAAATTCTCAGAGTTACCTATTTTGGATTTCAAGTGTTAACTCACTCCAATGGAATTACCTTATAGTGAGATGGGTTACAGCAAGGCACATAACAAGATACGTAACTTCCCTAAAGTACAATGAAAACACCTGTGATCCTAGAACTTATGAATGCTTCCTGATTCCTTAAATACTCACTTCAAAATTTTATGTTCTTGAGGCATCCATCATTTTCTCATGCTAGGTCTTTATAAAGTATGTCCTTGAGCAGCAGAATTGTGTGTTACGGGGTCCACAGGTTTTTGTTTCTTTTGTTTTGTCTGTGGGAAGAAGAAAGCTAAATTTTGTAAATAAACCATTTTTATTTAGTTTTTGTTTAGAAAAGTTGCTTTTTAGATTTTTAGGTGTTTGGTGAATCTGAATGTTTTCGTCAAATAGATTTATGAATGTGGACATAGTCTAAGTTTACAACATCATTTGTAAAACCCCAAAACACATTGCTTTGATTATAGTGGACACCCTCATTCATCAAGTCACACCTTAATTTACTCATTGCAAATTTCATGTGCACTACGTATGTCAGACACTATCCCAGGAAATGGGAAGCAACTGTAGTCCAAAAAAGGCAGGATCCTTACCCTTAAGTAGATTGTACTCGAGGTAGGAGAACAGATACTAACCAAATAAATACAACATACATGCAGATACAAAATTAACAAACTATGAGTCAGTACTATGAAGGAAAAGGAGACTATTTTGAGAAAGACTAACACTGTTGAGTGGTGGCTTCAGGATGAAGCTGTTATTTAGATGAAATCAGACAAAGAAGTAGGAGCAGGGGTCCAAAAGCAGGGAGAGAACATACAAACAGCAGTGTTCTTTGACTAGAATTATAGAATTCTAGGAAGTCTTGAGAAATTATCTACTGAAATCAAACAGTCTCATTTTTTAGAGAAGAAACTGCATTCCAGAAAGAAAAGGTGACTAGTCCAAGGTCACAGTCCAAGTCAGAAATCAAGCCTTGTTTCATAGTTGTTGCTAAACTCACTTCCCCTTTCCTTTGCCACATCACTCATCCTCCTGCACAATCCAGCTTTAGGCAATTCTCTCCTCACTTGTTTCGGGAAATCATTAATATTCACTTGATTTCAAGTTACCTCCTAGACCCTTCTCTAATATTCCTCAAACTGAGATTATAATCTATACTTGTGACAAACGGTAAAATATTCCTCTTAAAACTGAGGTGAACAAATGGTGATTAAAAGATGAATGAATGTCAAAATGTAAGTCAGTGCACATCCAGAAAGTTTATAAATTAAAACAAAACAATAAGTCCTTTTGTGCCCACCTATCACCTCTCTGGAAAAGAGGGACAATATTTAATAAAATAAAAGAGAAAATATTAATTTAGCCTCTTACACAAAAGATATTGATTAAAGGTTAGGTATTCAAGGTGCCGTAAATTAATCATCGTCAATGAAACATCTACTCATTGAGTAATTTTTAATGTTGGGAGAGGTAATATTTAGGGATGTTACACACTCGTTTTCTGTATTTTCTTACACTGTGGCCCTCTAATCTTGAATTATTTCCTTCTGACTTTTGAATTTTAAGCCCTCAGGGCTGGATGAATAGGAAAAACTCCTGCTTGAACAAAACATCTAAAGATTCGGGTGAACACAAAAGGAATAGAAACTAGATGCCCTCACAACCCACAACTCATGTCTTGTCCAGCAAGATATAGCTTCTCTAGATTTTCTTAACTGAGGACAGAACTCTAAGATGAGTTTATAAATCTAGGGAAGAGGGAAAAACTGAGCTGTGCATTTCAAAGATTTGGAAAACTATACTCCAGTATTTAGGTAGACAAAGGCTCCCAGAGGTCCTTACAGCCCAGCATGATAAGGGGGTAACCACATGAATTCTGATGCATCTAAAGGGGATGGATCTGAAGGGGCTCTGAGCTCAGGAATGGAAGGGAAAATTAGCAGCAACGGGTTCACTCCTCCAAGGCTGAGATAGTGATGGACGTGTCAGTGGTCCATGACTGTATGTGTGGCCATCCCAACCCCATGTAATCCCTGTATTACCCCACTGTCTCCTACCTCCTACCCCCAACCCCCTGGGCAAAAGGAAGGAAAAGCCTGAATCCAATGCCATTGCATTTCTGCTACTCAAGGAATAGAGACCCCCATGAGAAATTAAATTCAACAACAGCAACAGAAATATTGTTTGTGGATTGAGACGGTCACCCTCTACATAAGAGACTGTGCTAAATGCTAAAGGTACAGATTAATTTAAAAATAGATCAGGGAGTTCTACTCAATGCTCTGTGGTGACCTAAATGGAAGGAAATCCAAAAAAGAGGGGATATATGTATACGTATAGCTGATTCACTTTGCTGTACAGTAGAAACTAACACAACATTGTAAAGCAATTATACTCCAATCAAAATTAAGTTTAAAAACAAAACAAAAAAACAGGTTATGCCCTTAAATTGGTGCTACAGCTAGGAGACAGAGTATGGGCACAACAAAAATATAGGCAGGGCTTCCCTGGTGGCGCAGTGGTTGAGAGTCCGCCTGCCGATGCAGGGGACACGGGTTTGTGCCCCGGTATGGGAAGATCCCACATGCCGCGGAGCGGCTGGACCCGTGAGCCATGGCCGCTGAGCCTGCGCGTCCAGAGCCTGTGCTCCGCAACGAGAGGCCACAACAGTGAGAGGCCCGCGTACCGCAAAAAAAAAACAAAAAGCAACAAGAACAAAACTTAATTTAAAAAACAAAACAACAGGTTATGCCCTTAAATTGGTGCTACAGCTAGGAGACAGAGTATAGGCACAACAAAAATATAGGGAAACGTGTAATGTAACAAGACCAAGAAGCTCTAAGCTGGTGCAACTCCCTAATGTGCCTCCTTTCAGGAAGAATATAGGAGCTCAATGTTCAAGTCTTCAAAACTATTGTGCTGTAATGCTTTCAAATCATGTGTCTTCATTCACATTATTGGCCACTTGAGCCTACTAAACATGTCAAATTTTCAAGTTGTTTTATAGCTACACTGACTCTTTTATATCTGCCAGATGGGGTAGCTATACACTGATGAATAAAGAGCAATATATGAAAAAAGCTGGGGTGACAGGACCAGAAAATGTGTCTCTCTACTTAGAGTACTTAGATCAAGCATCCTTTCAGAAATCACAAAGCTCAATAGGATATCATTAATTCTAAGTAGAACAAAATCACAATGATGCCATGACTTGACATAATTCACAGAGGATCTTGACATTTCATTGAAGCCTAGCATTGAATGTGAGATATATCAGCAAATATTAACTGAGAGTACTTACATTAAACTGTGAAGCATATGTGGAGGATAAATTATCTGCTATTTTCCTTTCTGGATTCCAGGACAAAGAAATCAGTAGAGAATGGTAATGATATCATTGGTGGAATCTATTGATTTCAAATCTCGCTCTCTAAAGATGGATCTGTGAGCCTGGTTTTCTCAGAAATGCAGCTCACTCTGCACTCCTTGTACTTCTCTGATTACCCAAGCTCCAGAAGAGATCAACTAATTATGTGAGATGATTACAAAAGCTATTATTTAAGAAAAAGCAAAGTATAAATTTTTTAAAAGACATATGATCTCATAAAATGATCACTGGATAAGAAACAGAGAAAAAGAGTGTTGTCTAGGCATCATGTAAAAATTCCAGGGCTTCCCTGGTGGCGCAGTGGTTGAGGGTCCGCCTGCCGATGCAGGGGACACGGGTTCGTGCCCCGGTCCGGGAAGATCCCACATGCCGCGGAGCGGCTGGGCCCGTGAGCCATGGCCGCTGAGCCTGCGCGTCCGGAGCCTGTGCTCCGCAATGGGAGAGGCCGCAACAGTGAGAGGCCCGCGTACCGGAAAAAAAAAAAAAAAAAAATTCCATATTAGTAAAAATAGATGGACAGATAGATAATAAAAATATATATTGTGCAAAGAGAACATCAATTTAGGCATAAAGAAAAATTAAGCAGCAAGAACAAATAAACTTGAAAACAGGATAGAAATATAATTATATAGAATTAGCTGCCCTGGATATTTTTAAAGAAGGTCTATTTTACCATTGATGTACGTGGCAAAAAATTTTTAATCCTTTTCTATAATTCTGGGAAACTACCAAGTGCTGGTTAATTCATAACCAGGACTTAGTGTGTGTGTGTATACACATACATACACACACATATACACACATACATAGTGTATACACATAAAGCGTCTTGTGTGAGTGTGTGTTTGTATCATGTCTCTGTTTCTCTGTGTCTGCCCCATTCCACCCTCTGCATTTCAGGAAAAAATCAATGGTAACAAGACCTTTTTGGCAGAACCGTCCCTGTGGGTCTGAGAGTTTGCTTACAAGTCTACAGATGGTGTGCTGTGGGTCAACAGTTCACCTCTGGGTAAAGACCATGAGGCACAGTATCCTCAAGCAGGGGGCTGGGTGCAAGGCAGTATAATTTAGAAAAGTGGCTACGGTGGCAGGCATCACCACTGTTAAGAATTAATAAACTATGACGTGCGCTTTTAACACATTTATAGGTACCTTGAGGACAGAAGAAATTCCCGTCTTCCTGTACTTTTTTATTTCTATATTCAAGGCTTAGCACAGCTCAAGGACACAGTAACCAACCAATAACTAGCTGTGGAATTGAATCAAGTTCAACAGAATAAGATCCATTTGATGGTAAGCCCAAAGATATTAAGGCGGAAAAGAACTAAGCCAGAAACTGAATATGTATGAGGAATTTCTAGGCAAGCCAGGTAACGGTAACTCTGTGCTTTGTTTAATTACTTAACAGTGAGTCACAAAGAGCGATTACGTTGCTTGCTCTTTCTCTGATGCCTGACAGCTCCCTTATCAGGAAGATGTGTTAAACCAAACTCAGGCAGTGCAAAAATGAACACATAAAATGATGTTCCTTTTAAATTATTTTCCAACTCATTAGGAAGAATAGAATTTGAGTTTTACTGAACTACCTTGAGAAGAAAGTGTTTTTATAAAGAACATGTTGATTTAAGAGACCATTAAAACCATTGTTTCTGAAAATGTCTTTGTATCTTTATCAGAAAACTGAAATTTATTTACAACAGTAGATGATATATTTATTATTTCAAGGTGTTTAGGCCTTTACCATGTGTAACAATTTTCCCTGCAAGAAATTTAGTTGCAAGAAATTTAGTTGCTTAAATTATTATCTAGCTCCTTAATTTTAAATCATTAAACAAAATAGTGGAAATATAGTTTCATAAGGAAACTTAGAGAACAAAGCAAATGAGATCATTGAAAAAATATAAAAATATATTTATCACACAGTTTAGAAATTTTTCTAATAATGACAGTGGATAGTGAATATTGATTCTTTTCTTCTCCATTTAGCAATTTGTGGGTCTACATTAAAATCTGAAACAGATTCGATCTTAAAAACCTAGTTTCAAGATTGTGTGCTCAAACTTTCCACTAAGAACCCTTTCCTTCTTATGAGGTTTTGCCTTAGAACTCATTTTAAAGAATTCCAGGGAAAGGAAAAGGTGGAACCATTCCAAAAGCTCTGTACATGCTGCATTTGCCTCCAGGGACAAAGAAGTTGCTCTTTATCGTTTATTTATGCTAAAAGGTGAGTGTTCTTGAATTAGTTATTCTTTTTCGTTGACTGTGCTCTATACTGAATTGTAGACAGACATGTATTGAGCTATCATTATGAGGATTACTATTCAAAACACCCAAGATTCTCTTAAACAAGCTCTCAGTCACTCTCTAAGGTAATCTTGGGGCAGAAGGAAGAAAAAAGATAAAATATGAATTTCAGTTACAGAAATAGCTTCTTTAGCTTTATGGCTCAATATGAAAGTAACCAAAGTTAAATATTTTGGAACATCTTGGAATGGGATACATACAATTAACTGATGCCTCTACTATGCATATTTTAAGGAAAAATAACATATTCTTAAAGAGTACAATTCATTGAACAATTCTTCAAGAAACCGTTCCACTGACCATCTGTCCAAACCGTGTGTTTAAGTTCTGCAACATTTAAAAAGAGATCCGTGTAGTTAATTTTCAGTTGCTATGGAACTAAGAGAAAAAATTATGGTTCCAAATATTATGTTGAGTCACAAAATAATCACCAAGGTAAATGTGTGTGTAAACATTTTTTTCATAATCTGATTAGATGAAATTTGTCAAGGATTTGCAATCTCATCTGGGTTACAACTACTCCCAAAAATTTTTGGTGCAGATGTGTTTCACATAAGAAATACATATTTACATGGAGACTAGGAATTAGATGGCAACAATGTTCACCCATCAAATAAGAAAGACCCTATCTAATGTGACTAAATGTGTCATGAAGCTCTTCCTGAGATGGAGAGAAGCTTATGGCTTTCTCATTAATGTTTTGAACACTGATTCTCTTGTCTTTTATTTTATTTTTTTTAATTTATTTTTGGCTGCGTTGGGTCTTCGTTGCTGCATGCGGGCTTTCTCTAGTTGTGGCGAGCAGGGGCTACTCTTCCTTGCGGCGCACAGGCTTCTCACTGAGGTGGCTTCTCTTGATGTGGAGCACGGGCTCTAGGCACGCGGGCTACAGTAGTTGTGGCTTGCAGGCTCTAGAGGGCATACTCAGTAGTTGTGGCGCACGGGCTTAGTTGTTCCACGGCATGTGGGATCTTCCCGGGACTGATGAACCCGTGTCCCCTGCATTGGCAGGCGGATTCTTAACAATTGCGCCACCAGGGAAATCCCTTGTCTTTTATTTTGGACCAATTTTTTTCCATCTTGCTTCCCTTTGATCCCCAAGTTTCAAGTAAGACCCATAATGATAATATCACCAGCTTTAAATAGCTCCTCAGCTTAATGAGTTTCCTCTCCAAAATCATGTGTATTTTAAAGGCAACTAAAGCCATGAATAACTGAATGCATCATCTTCCCAAAAAATCCCTCTCCCTAGATTGCCTAACTTGGTGAATGACAATTAAATCGACCCAAGTCACCCATTCATTCCAGCAACCTGAGAGTCAGAATGAGCCTTCTTCCCCCACATTCAATCAATTATCAAGGCCTGGCATTTTTTTTTCTTATTAATAATTCTCAAATTCACTACTTCTCCTATATACCTATTAATCTGCCCCAGTTCTGATCTTTGTTATCTTTTGCCTGAAAGAAAACAGCTTCCCCAGCTTCAGTTGCATCCATTTTAATCCATTCTCTATTCAGATGTCAGAGGAAGGGCTTCAAACAATATATCAAATTCCAACATTCCCCTGCTTAAAATCCTTCACTGCTTCAAAGATAAAGTTAATATCCTTCAGCTTCTACACAGAATCCCTCACTTACGCTCATGCAGCATGTTCTGTGACTGTACCCTCTATCCCAACTTGCTCCGTGGTACTTTCTGATCTGTATCAGAATGGCTCATTTCTTTCATCATGACTTCTGTAAAGACTAGAGAAAAATACATTTCTGTCAAGTTCAGACCTTAAGATGGAATGTTCATCACAACTTGTCTATAAGGGTAATTATCCTTGGTCTTATTTGCTAGCATGACAGAGCCATACAATGAGAGAGCTAACTGTACCGATCTTGTGCATCACACTTCTCTAGGGAAAGTCACCTGGAAATAACTGGTCTCTTTCCACACCACCCAAGGGATAGAAGGAAGGACTCAATGTTTATTTTACCTAAGAAGTTTTCTCAACTGTATGTAAGCCACTGACTCTCAATAATTCACTTTGCTCTGCTATGAGCATCGCTTTACTTTGGGAACAGGAGTTTTGCCAGTCAATACTTACATGTGCACCCACTGGGGTAGGTGTGACTTTAACCCTGAGAACTCCAACCAAACTAAAATACACTTAATAATAATAAGTGTTAGAAAATTTACTATATTCTAGAGACTACATCATGTGATGCAATTTTTAGACCATGCAAAAATTGTACATAAGTATTTGTTAGTCCTTTGTTAGTAATTTATTCATGTGGCCCTTGCCATCATGCCTTTTATTTACCATCTCCTAATCACTTCTTATTCATATAGTTAACATATCTTGAATCCTGACTGTGTGCTATGTTCACTATGTTTACAATGCAATGGATTTTTTTTTTTTTTTTTTTTTTTATTTTATTTTGCGGTACATGGGCCTCTCACTGTTGTGCCTCTCCCGTTGCGGAGCACAGGCTCCAGACGTGCAGGCTCAGCGGCCATGGCTCATGGGCCCAGCCGCTCCACGGCATGTGGGATCTTCCCGGACCGGGGCATGAACCCGTGTCCCCTGCATCGGCAGGCGGACTCTCAACCACTACGCCACCAGGGAAGCCCAATGCAATGGATTTTATTCCACTATGCTAACTGAAATGAAATCTCTCAGGTCCTTTTCCCTTTATACTCAGTCAAGAAATTGTTGGAAAATTTATACTTCGACTACTTGTGTTAGGTAGTGGGTCAGAGATGAGCAGGTCCCTGCCCTGTCCTGGTTGGGGTCATCGTTTCCTTCCCCACCTGGACACTGGGGATCAGGGCATGCCCAGAAATCCTCCCTCTTGTGGCCGAGCACAACTAAGTTTCCAGCATTGTCAGGACCAAGCAAGAGGAAGCCACCAGCACAGGTTGGCACAGGTGCACCAAGACCCAAAAAGTGGCTCAAAGTAACCCAGGGTTCATCATGCCATATTTGTAATAAATTAGCATTGCAGTTTTTGCCCCGCCATGGGTTTCACTCGGGGGCTTATGGGTAAGCACCTGTGCACAAGCAGAAAAGTTATATAACCTAAAGCAGTCGGTCAACTTGTCAATCAAATGATACAGGACACAAGGAGGGACTTTCGACCACTCTGAAAAGCCAACCCTACCCCCATCGTGGGGCTGCTTCTGCTTTCTAGACAGCCCACTCTCCTTTTTCCGGGAAGCATACTTTCACCTCGCTTAATAAAACGCTTGCTCCTTAAAACTGCTCTGTGTCTCCTGATTGTATTCTTTCCTTCAGGAGGACAAGGACTGAGGAATCGCTATTTTGCTGCTAACACTTGCATTAAAAACCTTTTTCTATGACAGTGACAATACAACTTTCAGAAATGATTTTAGAAGTCACTTGCCAAGTAAATATCAAATAGGGTACAGGAATGACACTACTAGCAATTTACTTGGGTATGGCAAGATGCTGAGGGAGCTGGCCAAGCTACATTTTAAACACTAAACACCAAGATTGTCCATGCCCCATAAATCATTTCAGATTTCATTAAAACCAAGTGAACAATGCCAATAAGACCATCTAAGGCCAACTTCAGCTCTCTTCTGTATTAGGTTAATTCAAGAAAAAAGAAATTCCACAGACCTTTAACTTTCAATTACAATACCATCTTGTGGAAAATACTAAAGCAATGCAAAAGACTCATTACCATCTTGATACAGCAGTTAGCAAACCTCTGCAGAAATATGGTAGATACGTGAGAACTTAATACACCAATGGGAAATGTTTACATGAAAGTTTTCTAATTCTACAAGGTAAAAATCACTCCAAGATGCAAAACTATGTTCGATACCATTAAGGTCCAGCCAACCACATTATCATGAGGAAGGGAGGTAGTCACACTGCAGCGAGGAAGAAAGCATATGGAGAATCGCGGCAAGATGGCGGAGGAGTAAGACAGGGAGATCACCTTCCTCGCCACAAATGCATCAGAAATAAATGTACATGTGGAACAGCGCCTACAGAACAACTACTGAATGCTGACAGAAGACCTCAGACCTCCCAAAAGGCAGGAAACTCCCCACGTACCTGGGGAGGGCAGAAGAAAAAAGAAAAAGAAAAAGGGACAAAGGAAACGGGACTGGACCTGCCCCTCCAGGAGGGAGCTCTGAAGGAAGAAAACTTTCTGCACACTCGGAAGGGCCTTTACTGGTGGAGGACAGGGGGAGGGTAGTTTCAGAGCCTTGGAGGACAGTGCAGCAACAGGGGTGCAAAGGGCAAACCAGAGAGATTCCCGCACAGAGGATCGGTGCCGACCGGCACTCACCAGCCTGAGAGGCTTGTCTGCTCAACCGCCGGGGCGGGCGGGGGCTGGAAGCTGAGGCTTGGGCTTCGGGGGTCGGATCCCAGGGAGAGGACTGCGGTTGGCTGCGTGAACACAGCCTGAAGGGGGCTAGTGCGCCACAGCTAGCTGGGAGGGAGTCCGGGAAAATGTCTGGAGCTGCCGAAGGAGCAGGAGACCTTTGTTGCGGGGTGTTGGAGGGGCAGCCCACCATAGGAGTCTCCTGTTCTGTGCACTCACAGACAACAAGGACACACCTACGCAAGCACGAGCACAAGCTACAGCTGTTATCTTGGACCCCAGAGGCTGTCGCCGATGTCCCCAAGGATCCTGTGTGCAAGGCAGGTCACTGCCCACACCTTGCCAGCAGCCCGTGCAGCCCGCCATGGACAGGGTCCGACGATCCGGGGCCAACTTTCCCAGGAGAACACACGGCCCGCCTCAGGCTCTTGCAACTTCACGTCGGCCTCTGCCACCACAGGCACTCCCTGCACATCCCAATTGTGACTGCCATATCCCTCCCTCCCCCGGCCTGAATGAGCAAGTGAGCCCTAATCAGCTGCTGCTTTCACCCCCTCTTGCCTGCGTGGGGAAGAGACGCCTGACAGCGGCCCACACACAGAGGCAGGGCCGCAACCAAAGCTGAACCCCAGTGACTGTGCTACCGAAGAAAGGAAAGGGAGATATCCCTGTGCAGCCTCAGGAGCAGCAGATTAAATACCCACGATCACAATCAACTGGGTGAACCATGCACTAGTGGAACACCTGAACATACAACGAGTGTTCCCACAACTGAGGCTGCAGACTTTGGGGGCAACTGTGGACTCTGGGGGCAAGTACACACGGGAGTAACGCCAGATGAGAGTGTGAACGGCCCCCTCGGTGGCCACAGCAGGTCCAGAGACCTACCTATAATTACTGGAGGGCATTCTGGGCAGGCAGGGGTTGGCTGGGGCTCACTGAGGGCAAGGACACTGACAGTTAAAGCCACAGGAAAATACCACTGCTTTCTTTTGGTTGTTGTTGTTTTTTTAATTATTCTTTTAATTTTTTATTTACTTTTTCTTTTCATTTTATGCTTTTATTTTTAACATATTTTTTATTTCACTTTCTTTTCCTATTTCTGCTGGACTTTTTTGTTATACTGCGTTTTCTCGACTTTGTTTTGCTTTTTTCTCATTTTACTTTTATTTCCCATTTTTCTGCTTTTAATGTACTACTTCATTGTTTTGTACTTTTTCCTTTTGTTTTCATCTTTCTTTTGTCTTTACCTTTATTTTTTTTGATTGTTCTTGTGTGTTTGTTTCATGCTTTCATTGCCTTTTTTTTAGTTTGCTTTCTGTATTTGAGTTGTTTCTGGTTTTATGTTTTTGTTAGTTTAGCATTTAGTGTTTGTTTTCATTTTTGGGTTTCTTTATTGGTTTGCTCTCTTCTACTTTGTTTTCTCTTTTTTTCTTTTATCTTTTCTTTCTGTGAGTGCATGAATGTATGTTTCTCTGTGTGATATTATTGTCTGTTTAGTTTTCTTTTTATCATTTGTCTTGCAGTTTTGTCTGTTCATTTGTTTGGATTTTTGTTTTTTGTTTTGGGGTTTTCTTTTCTTTTTTTCTTTCTTTCTTTGTTTTCTTTTTTTTCTGTTTCTTCTTCCTTTTCTTCCCCACCCACTGTGGCTTGCAGGGTCTTGGTGCTCTGGCCGTGGGTTGGGCCTGAGCCTCCGAGGTGGGAGAACTGAGTCCAGGACATTGGACCACCAGAGAACTCCCAGCCCCATGGAACTCTTACTCAGTGACAGCTCTCCCAGAGGTGTCCGTCTCAACACTAAGACACAGCTCCACCCAAGCTGCATTGCTGGATGCCTCCATTGTTGGATGTCTCACACCAAACAACTAGCAAGACAGGAACACAACTCCACACATTAGCAGATAGGCTGCCTAAAGTCATACAAAGCTCACAGACACCCCAAAACACAACACCAGATGCTGCTCTGCCCACCAGAGTGACAAGATCATGCTCCACCCACCAGAACACAGGCACCAGTTCCACCAGCCAGAAAGCATACAGTAGCCACTGGACCAACCTCAGCCAGTGGGGCCAGAAAACAGAAGTAAGTGAAACTACGAACCTGCACCTACAGAAAGGAGACACCAAACACAGTAAGTTAAACAAAATGAGAAGATGGAGAAATACGCAGTAGCTGAAGGAGCAAGGTAAAAACCCACCAGACCAAACAAATGAAGAAGAAATAGGCAGTCTACCTGAAAAAGAATTCAGAGTAATGATAGTAAAGATGATCCAAAATCTTGGAAATAGAATGGAGAAAATACAAAAAATATTTAACAAGGACTAGAAGAAATAAAGAGCAAACAAACAATGAGGAACACAATAACTGAAATTAAAAATACTCTAGAGGAATCAACAGCAGAATAACTGAGGCAGAAGAACAGATAAGTGAGCTTATCTGTTAGATAAGCTCAAGATAGAAGATAGAATGGTGGAAGATAACTGCCATGGAGCAGAATAAAGAAAAAAGAATGCAAAGAATTGAGGACAGTCTCAGAGACTCTGGGACAACATTAAAGGCACCAACATTCAAATTATAGGGGTGTCAGAAGAAGAAGAGAAAAAGAAAGGGTCTGAGAAAATATTTGAAGAGATTATAGTCAAAAACTTCCCTAACATGGGAAAGGAAATAGTCAATCAAGTCCAGGAAGCAGAGAGAGTCCCATACAGGATAAACCCAAGGACAAACATGCTGAGACACATATTAATCAAACTCTCAAAAATTAATTACAAAAAAATATTAAAAGCAGCAAGAGAAAAGCAACGAATAACATACAAGGAAATCCCCATAATATTATCAGCTGAGTTTTCAGCAGAAACTCTGCAGGCCAGAAGGGAGTAGCAGGATATATTTAAAATGATGAAAGGGAAAAACATACAACCAAGATTACTCTACCCAGAAAGGACCTCATTCATATTTGACAGAGAAATCAAAAGCTTTACAGAGAAGCAAAAGCTAAGAGAATTCAGCACCACCAAACCAGCTCTATAGCAAATGCTAAAGGAACTTCTCTAGGCAGGAAACACAAGAGGAGGAAAAGACTGACAAAAACAAATTCAAAACAACTGAGAAAAAGGTAACAGGAACATACATATTGATAATTACCTTAAACGTGAATGGATTAAAGGCTCCAACCAAAAGACACAGATTGGCTGAATAGATACAAAAACAAGACCCATATATAAGCTGTCTACAAGAGACCTGCTTAAGACCTAGGGACACATACAGACTGAAAGTGAGGGGATGGAAAAGGATATTCCATGCAAATAGAAATCAAAAGAAAGCTGGAGTAGCAATACTCTTATCAGACAAAATCAACTTTAAAATAAAGACTATTACAAGAGACAAGGAAGCACACTACATAATGATCAAGGGATCAACCCAAGAAGAAGACATAACAATTATAAATATTTAACCACCCAACACAGGAGCACCACAATACACAGGCAAATGCTAACAGCCATAAAAGGGGAAATCAACAGTAACACAATAACAGTAGGGACTTTAACACCCCACTTACCCCAAGGGGCAGATCATCCAAACAGAAAATAAATAAGGAAACACAAGCTTTAAAAGACACATTAGACCTAATGAACTTAATTGATATTTATAGGACATTCCATTCAAAAACAACAGAATACACTTTCTTCTTAAGCGCACATGGAACATTCTCCAGGATAGATCACAAATCATGGGTCACGAATTAAGCCTAAGTACATTTAAGAAAATTGAAATCACATCAAGCATCTTTTCCAACCACAACTCTATGAGACTAGATATCAATTATAGGAAAAAAACTGTAAGAAATACAAATACATGGAGGCTAACCAATATGCTACTAAATAACCAAGAGATCACTGAAGAAATCAAAAAATACCTAGAAACAAATTACAATGAAACATGATGACCCAAAACCTATGGGATGCAGCAAACGCAGTTCTACGAGGGAAGTTTATAGCAATACAATCCTACCTCAAGAAACATGAAAAGTCTCAAATTCACAACCTAACCTTACACCTACAGCAATTACAGAAAGAACAACAACAAAAAAAAACCAAAGTTACCAGAAGGAAAGAAATCATAAAGATCAGATCAGAAATAAATGAAATGAAGAAAACAATAGCAAACATCAATAAAACTAAAAGCTGGTTCTTTGAGAAGATAAACAAAATTGATAAACCATTAGCCATACTCATTGAGAGAAAATGGGAGAAGACTCAATTCAACAGAATTAGAAATGAAAAAGCAGAAGTAACAACTGACACTGCAGAAATACAAAGGATCATGAGAGACCACCACAAGCAACTATATGCCAATAAAATGCACAACCTGAAAGAAATGGACAAATTCTTAGAAAAGTACAACCTTCCAAGACTGAACCAGGAAGAAAGAGAAAATATGAACAGACCAATCACAAGCACTGAAATTGAAACTGTCATTAAAAATCTTCCAACAAACAGAAGCCCAGAACCAGATGGCTTCACAGGCGAATTCTATCAAAGATTTAGAGAAGAGCTAACACCTATCCTTCTCAAACTCTTCCAAAATATAGTAGAGGGAGGAACACTCCCAAACTCATTCTACATGACCACCATTACCGTGATACAAAGATGTCACAAAGATGTCACAAAAAATGAAAATTACAGGCCAGTATCACTGATGAACATAGATGCAAAAATCCTCAACAAAATACTAGCAAACAGAATCCAACAGATCCTGATTAAAAGGATCATAAACCATGATAAAGTGGGGTTTATCCCAGAAATGAAAGGTTTCTTCAATATATGCAAATAAATCAATATGATACACTATATTAACAAATTGAAGGATAAAAAGCATATGATAATCTCAATAGATGAAGAAAAGCTTCTGACAAAATTCAACACCCATTTATGAAAAAAACTCTCCAGAAAGTGGGCATAGAAGGAACCTACCTCAAAATAATAAAGGCCATATATGACAAATCCACAGTCAACATCGTTCTCAATGGTGAAAAACTAAAAGCATTTCCACTAAGATAAGGAACAAGACAAGGTTGCCCAATCTCACCACTATTATTCAACATAGTTTTGGAAGTTTTAGCTACAGCAATCAGAGAAGAAAAAGAAATAAAAGGAATCCAAATCGGAAAAGAAGTAAAACTGTCACTGATTGCAGATGACATGATACTATATATAGAAAATCCTAGACATGTCACCAGATGAAAAATCTGAAAGAGAAATTAAAGAAACACTCACATTTACCATTGCAACAAAAAGAGTAAAATATCTAGGAATAAACCTACCTAAGGAGACAAAAGACCTGTATGCAGAAAACTATAAGACACTGATGAAAGAAATTAATGATGATACAAACAGATGGACAGATATATCACGTTCTTGGATTGGAAGAATGAACACTGTGAAACTGACTATACTCCCCAAAGCAATCTACAGATTCAATGCTATCCCTATGAAACTACCAATGGCATTTTTCAATGAACTAGAACAAAAAATTTCACAATTTGAATGGAAACACAAAAGACTCCGAATAGCCAAAACAATCTTGAGAAAGAAAAATGGAGCTGGAGGAATTAGGCTCCCTGACTTCAGACTATACTACAAAGCTACAGTAATCAAGACAGTATGGTACTCACACAAAAACAGAAATATAGATCAACGCAATAGGATAGACATCCCAGAGATAAACCCACACACATATGGTCACCTTATCTTTGATAAAGGAGGCAAAAATATACAATGGAGAAAAGACAGCCTTTTCAATAAGTGGTGCTGGGAAAACTGGACAGCTAGATGTAAAATAATGAAATTAGAACACTTCCTAACACCATACACAAAAAAAACCTCAAAATGGATTAAAGACCTACATGTAAGGCCAGACACTATAAAACTCTTAGAGGGGGACTTCCCTGGCCGTCCATTGGCTAAGACTCCATGCTCCCAATGCAGGGGGCATGGGATCGATCCCTGTTCGGAGAACTAAGGTCCTGCATGCCACACCGAGTGGCCCAAAAAAAAACTCTTAGTGGAAAACACAGGCAAAACAATACTCTATGACATAAATCACAGCAAGATCCTTTTTTGACCCACCTCCTAGAGAAATGGAAATAAAAACAAAAATAAATGAGACCTATGAAACTTAAAAGGTTTTTCACAGCAAAGGACACCATAAACAAGACAAAAAGACAACCCACAGAATGAAAGAAAATATTTGCAAATGAATCATCTGACAAAGATTAATCTCCAAAATATACAAGCAGCTCATGCAGCTCCGTAACATAAAAACAAACAACCGATCATAAAATGGGCAGAAGACCTAAATAGTCATTTCTCCAAAGAAGACATAAAGATGGCCAACAAACACATGAAAAGATGCTCAACATCATTAGTCATTAGAGAAATGCAAATCAAAAGCAAAATGAGGTATCACCTCACACAGGTCAGAATGGCCATCATCAAAAAGTCTACAAACAATAAATGCTGGAGATGGTGTGCGAAAAGCGAACCCTCCTTCACTGTTGGTGGGAATGTAAATTGATACAGCCACTATGGAGAACAGTATGGAGATTCCTTAAAAAACAAAAAATAGAACTACCATATGACCCAGCAATCTCACTACTGGGCATATACCCTGAGAAACCATAATTCAAAAAGAGTCATTTACCACAATGTTCATTGCAGCTCTATTTACAATAGCCTGGACATGGAAGCAACCTAAGTGTCCATCCATCAACAGATGAATGGATAAAGAAGAAGTGGCACAAATATACAATGGAATATTACTCAGCCATAAAAAGGAACGAAATTGAGTTATTTGTAGTAAGTCAATAGACCTAGAGTCTGTCATACAGAGTGAAGTAAGTCAGAAAGAGAAAAACAAGTACCATATGCTAACGCATATATATGGAGTTTAGAAAAATGGTACTGATGAACTTAGGGTAGGGCAGAAATAAAGATGCAGACATTGAGAATGGACTTGAGAACACAGGGGGGGAAGGGGAGGCTGGGATGTAGTGAGAAAGTTGCATGGACATATATACACTACCAAATGTAAAATACATAGCCAGTGGGAAGCAGCAGCATAGCACAGGGTATGGGCTTGTTGCTTAGCGATGACCTAGAGGGGTGGGATAGTGAGGGTGGAAGGGAGGCTCAAGAGGGAGGTGATATGGGGATATATGTATCCATTTAACTGATTCACTTTGTTTTACAGCAGAAAGTAACAATATTGTAAAGTAATTATATTACAATAAAGATGTATTTTTTAAAAAGATAGCATATGGAGACAAATGTGTCTGGTGTCTGAATTCATAGTCCGTTTTGCTGATGATTTAGAACTTGTTCTAGATGTTCCAGGCCGGCTAGTGACCTGTATCAGAGAGCTGAAGGCTTTCAGTGGCCTCAGGAAATCTTTTTTTAAGGGAATCTTATTTTCACAAAATACCTGGCTGGTTCACTGGGAGGTATTGGAAAACCGTTAGTTATATGAGATCAAAACCAGGTCATACCCAATAACAGTCTAGCTACACGGTGTTAATAACAAACTCTGAAATATAAGCTATCACAAGGACTGGCTAAGAGGCCTCCTTATTTAAGAGATGAGTAAACGGTCTTATAGAGGTTATATACCTTGAGGTCCCAAGTAGAGGTGATGAATGCAGGATCTGGACCAGATGGGTTGAGTGTAAGTCTAGCTTCTTTACTTTCTAACTGTAAAAACTTGAGCAAATTATTTAATCTCTGACTCACTTTCCTAATATGTAACCTGGAAGTGATAATACTCATCTTGATGGGTTGCTGTGTGGACTCAATGAGCTAAAACCCACAGAGTGTGCAGACAAGTGCCTGGCACCCAGGGATGCTCAACAATGTCAGCAACTACCATTACTCATGGTCCTCAGTGGTAGAGTCAGGACAGGAGGTCATGTCTAGTGGCTCCTGGATCCAGCCAGCCAGTCGTGCCGAAGGTGGCAACAACTTCAGTGTCTGGGGTAAGGTGTTGGTAAAAATGGGGATGAATAGGTCACACGAGCAACAACTTTTGAGAACAACAAAAGACTTTTGCTCGCTAGTTAGTATTCAGATCTCAGTTGGCTCATTTTTAGGGAACAACAAATCCATAAGGGATTTAGGAGGAAGAGAGAGGAAAGAAGAGAAGGTAAGGAAAGTGTTGCTTAAATATTAGTACCAATATTGTGTTTTTAAAAATAAAGAAAAAATTAAAAAATAACAAAACCTATCTAAAATATTTTAAAATAGCCAAATTCCACACGTCCTATGTTAAAGCAACAATAACGCAAAGAAGTTTCCTAAGAGAAGTGAAAGATACCTACCTGTAAGAGAACAAAAGAATATCTTTTTGTTGAAAAAGTACTTCTTTTATGCTGAGTTATTCTAATGTAGCCTTGATCACTATACTTTCTTTCTGGTGGATAATGTCCGGAAGACATGTCTTTGATAAATACTATTTTCTTTGAAAAGCAATACAAGTAAAATAAATAAATTTCTATTCCAAGATTAAGCAACTAACTCTACTTTAAACCACAGCACGTAGAAATTACTATTAACCTGTTTACCTGATTTTCTATTGTCCTTTTATTTTTCTATTGCTCTAAACTCATCACTTCTACTGATACTTAGAATGAATCAGTTAAGTTCAGCTGGTATGATGCAATGAAACCCAAAATAAGAGTTGCTTCATCAAGACAGAAGTTTCTTTCTTTTACATTGAAAAAGCCTGGACATGTGGTGTCCACGGCCAGCAGAGCAGTCCCTCAAGGTTGTCCTCAGATCCAGCCTCCTTCCAGCCATCCATGGAGGATGCCCCATTTCTTCATGGTCTAGGATGGCTGCCAGACCTGCAATCCTAACATCCACCATCCGGCAAGAGGGGGAACAAGGAGAATAGCCTCCTTCCACACCCTGAACACACCTGCTCGTGTCTTATTGACAGGAACCCGGTCCCCTGATCGCTCCTACGAAGAAGTGGAGCTGAAAACTGGCTTGGCTGAGCCCCACTTTTGCTCAGGAAGGGAGAGTGAATATAGGAAGACACGCAGCAGACTCTGCCTCAGGAAGGACATCAAATAATGCAGAATAGATGACCCTGTTGCAGGCGGGCAGGATATCAGTTGTATGGGTCGTGGCTGAAAAATCTGAGAACCAAAGGATGCATAGCTCTGCATAGGCTTGAGTAAATGGGAGACTGGATTGTGTAGATTGTGTGTTGATTCTCTGCTCACTTGTACCTTCCTCGTGAGGCACTTATGGTCTGGCTAAAAAGCAATTTTCAGGATACAGTCATCAGCCATAAGACCCAGGTGATAACATGTTCAGACCCAGGTCTGTGCAATTTCGGATCGTTTTCAACTAGGATTGAGGACTCCAGCCTGATTCCATGTTCTTTGTCTAAATATATCATTACCATTGACAGGACAGATATTGCACTTTACTTTTAACTCCAGAAAGAGTGGAAATTCAAGGTCTTGAGAGGCGTCGGAGTGTAATGGTCATAAGTGCAAACTCAGGAGCCTGATTGCTTGAATTTCAATTCCAGTTCCTCTTTTTACTAAAACTGTGAGTTGGACAAGTTATTTAATTTCTCTCCACCCCGGGTTCCTCATCTACAAAAATGGACATAATAACAAAATCTAATTGATAGAGAGTTGGTGTAGGAATTAAATGAATTTACAGTTGTAAACATTTATTATAGGGCCTTGCACATGGTATTTGTTCAAAAAAAAATGTTAGCTCTTATCAACTGCAGACTTGTATTCTGGAAAAAAAACAGTGCACTGTAGCCTGCAACCATGCGGTTGATGGCTAAAAAAGTAAAAACCACAGTCTGAGGAAGTGTTTGATGTTAGTGGGGGAGATATGGGTTTTGTCATACTCAATCTGGAATTTATTTTTTTCTTCTGAAGAGAGAGCTAGCACAAAATCTTCAGACTACCACAACATAATTCAGAAACTGGGACGTGGAAATGACTGGATATTCTGTGGAAGGACACAGACGCTGATGTCAGAGAGAAATAGTGCCCTACAAAGAGAGAGAACATGTTACAGGACAAAGGAAGTGGCATTCTTCAACGTGGTAAATACAGAAGGAATTGCGTCAAGTTGTGTACCGTGAGGGACTGGGATAGCTGGTCTATAGAAATGCATTTGAATGCTGACTGTGTAAAGGAGAACCTTGAGCCCTTTTGCTGACTGTAAAGTCCAGGCGGCTATTACTGGAGGCCCTGAAGCAGGAAGGGATGTGTGTAATGTGACAAGGACAAGGTCGGCAGACCCCACAGAACCTGGATTACAAAGGACTGCCCTTACGTTTCACTTAGCCACCACCGTACTTTTTTTTGTTTGTTTTTTAAAATTTATTTTATTGAAGTATAGTTGATTTACAATGTTGTGTTAATTTCTACTGTACAAAAAAGTGATGGGTTATAAATATATATATATATATACATTCTTTTTTATACTCTTTTCCATTATAGTTTATCACATGATATCGAATATAGTTCCCTGTGCTATACAGTAGGACCTTGTTGTTTACCCATTCTCTATGTAGTAGTTTGCATCTGCTAAACCCAAACTCTCCATCCATTACTCCCCACTCTGCTCCCCCTTGGCAAGCACAAGTCTGTTCTCTATGTCTGTGAGTCTGTTTCTGTTTTGTAGATAAGTTCATTTTGTCATATTTTATATTCCACATATAAGTGATATCATATGATATTTGTATTTCTCTGTCTGGCATACTTCACTTAGTATGATAATCTCTAGGTCCATCCATGTTGCTACAAATGGCATTATTTCATTTTTTTTATGTCTGAGTAGTATTCCATTGTATATATGTACCACATCTTCTTTACCCATTCATCTGTCGATGGATGTTTAGGTTGTTTCCATGTCTTGGCTATTGTAAATAGTACTGCAATGAACACTGGGGTGCATGTATCTTTTCTAATTATAGTTCGCTCCATATATATGCCCAGGAGTGGAAATGCAAGATCATATTAGCCACTGAAGTACTTTTTATAGGAGAAATTGAAATTTAATGCCAGAATTCTAATCTATTTCATTTGTAATATTTTGCCATATGAGAACACATATGTTTTTATTCTTAAATTAATTATATAATCTTCAGCTCACCCTGTGACCTGATAATACCCATCTTATTTGGTTGTCATTATAAAGTATGGAGTTAAACAGCCTCTTCAGGTGTTGTCTGGACCTGACTGAGTGGACTCCCAAAGACAATTACACTTTCCTGATGCCACAGTGAGCAAACAAAACAGGCAGCACCTCAAACAGAGGAGCCTTCCCCTGGCTGACGGCCCCTAACTGTGCTACATGCAATAGCTCTTCCAGAGAAAAGTGAGAAAAAATATTTTAATAACAAATGTTCTATTTTAATAAATCCATGTGTGGTAGATCTCTTTAAAATTGTCATTAATAAGGCTCTTTGATATAAAGAAAGAACATGAAAAACGTTATATTATTAAAGTTCAACCTCATGTTAAAGAATTACTTTTTAGTTCAGATAATTTATTTGAAGAGGAAAACAAAGACAGAGATGAGATAACAGGCTTTGTGAATGATTTATACACTGTTTGGGGCCATGCCTGGGTCATATTTATATCCCAGAATGAGAACAGCAAAACAATATGCAATTTTTTCAGTCAATTACTGAATCCAACTTTACACTCAACATGTATTTATTGGCATTTACTTTATGCCAGACATTATCTTGGATGCTGGGGAAATAATGGAGACCAAAACAATCTTTCTATCTTCATAGAATTTGTGTTCTACTTAACTTGTATAGAAATCACAAACATTTTCTGATGAGCTAGAATTCACTCATTAGGGATTTAATTCCAGAATTCTCTGCCAGATATTTCCCAAAATCCCTGAGAGGAAAGGCCTAGGAAAACACCAAAAGCAGAACTAAGGAATTCTTGCTCCTCAATTTATGAGAAATAATGGACAAGATGAATTCCTTCTCATAAAAATAATGTCACAGAAGCTACCCAGCTCTGAAAGGAACAGAGCAAGGCTGTCCTCATACCCCAGTCTCCACCTGCAGGCTGAGAGCCACCAGTAAGCAAATATAGGCTTCTGGTCTGATACAGGTTTCCTTCATGAAACTTACAAAATCTAAACCCTTCACCGTCCCAGATATACATGAACATTACATGCACAGGCAAACAAAGAGAAGAAGACTGAAAACTAAAAACATGTCAATTAATCATAACATGGGAAAGATCTAGGGATTCAGATCTTTTAAAGAAACCCAGGCCCTTGAAACTGGTGATCCCACAGTAACAAAAGATTCCCATAGGTAAATCTATAGTCATGGCCTTAAAATATGATCAGGGATATAAAATTTAGAAAACCAGTGCTCTGGGGAGATGGCCTTCAGACATGGCTTACTGCCCCTCCATTCCCAGCTCCAGCTTCACTGTCTCTTCTGAGCCAAAGGCCAGCCAGGTATGAGGTGTTGGTTAGAGTCTCAAGATAGAGAATTGGTGTGGTTTTTCTCAATGATAGATTGAGTGAGAGTCTGGACACAGCCTCTGAGAGTGCTGGGGTAAGGACCCGGGAGATCCTGGGGATCTGACACACGTGAGACAGTCGTCACTTGGGCTGCTCCAACAGAGATGATTTTCAAGTAACCTAACAGTATATTTAAATTTAAAGGGACTCAATAACCACGAGAGGGAGATAAAAATAAGCACATGCCAGTGATAGAGAACCACTGGAGAAGACAGCTGATGACTTCAACAAAAATTATAATCAGAATACCTAAGGAGATGCATTCACAGGACAAAGAAAAGTCTTGCTGAAGAAAACACTGCTTAACAAAATCATTTTAAAAATTAAAAGATTCCAAAAGTAAAGGATTCAGGAGATAAATGTAAAGAGTGCACAGATCCTGTTGAGACCTGTTTTAATAGCTTGAAAAATCAGGTAAAAAGAAAACATTTTAGTAATAGAGAAAAGATACAAGGGGAAAAAAATCATGATACATCCTGGTAAAATGTCTGAATGCCAAGGATAAAAAGAAAAAACTATTACACTATTCCATATACAAAGAATAAGTTATCTGCAAAGGAAAAGGTGATCAGATTTGCATATGATTTCTCACCTGCAACGTCAGAAGCAAGAAGGTATTGGAAAAACACGAGAGACTGAAATTCAAGGACAGCAACCCAAGAATCACTCTCATTCATCTGTTAGCATTAAAGGAAGACTTTTGAAGCCAGGCAAAGGATCTGCGAGTACATTACTCATGTTCCCCCAAATGAAATAAGAACTGAAAAGAAAGCACAAGACACCTGGAGATGGGAAGGTACATAGGACAGTCAATAAAGGTGACCAATGACCAACACAATTACTAACAGATAAATCCAAGTGGAAAATCGTGGACTTAATGGTAATAATTATAGCAAACACTTACTGACTGCTTACATATCAAAAGCAATGTTTCACGCACTTATTTTTCATTTAATTCTCACAACAAACCCATAACTTTTATTGCAGTGATTTCAAAACAAGGAGTTGTGGGTGGAAGAATACAGTGTTAAATGTTTCAGCCTAGAGGGAGTCAACAGAGAAGTAAAAATATTCTAAATTTGCTCTGGTGTGTGCAGTGGGTGCAAGAAGACAGTTAAGGAAGGACAATTTCTTCTGAGGGAATATAGTTGTTATCCACGAAAAACATGTATAAATGCAAACAAAGTAACACTAGGATGGCAATAATATTATCAGATCACATGGTGCCTAAGGTTTATACGGTAACATATGTAAAGGGGAATATTATGTAATTAGAAGAGACATGATGCCTATAAACCTGAAGATACCAAAACATAGTAGTTAAATATGTAAAATAAGAAACATCTTTTCATGTGTCTATTGGCCAACTCTGTGAGTATATGAAAAACCATTGAATCAGACATCCTAAATTTGCGATATTGTACAGTATGTGAATTATATTTCAAAAAAGCTGTTACCAAAAAAATAGTATTTAAAAAGAGAAATGAAAAGAACAAATGATATTAAAAACAGGAAAAATATAAATGGAAATCATAAATACAAAGAAGAATTTACTTTTAAAAATCAGGAAAACTGATTTAAAAGATATATATAGAACCTTACATTCTTCAATTAGAAAATTTATACTTTTTAGTATGTTCGTGGGTAACGAACAAAGATAAATCACATAGTTGGCCACAAGGAAATCTTGTGGGCTTTTTCTTAATGAAGATCTTATAGATTAGAAATACTGACCATATTCCAATAAATTTTAAAATGTCAAATAATCTTAACCAATTTCAAACTAACAAATATGTTCCTAAGATAACCCCTGGATCAAAGAGGAAAGCAAAACTGAATATAAATAATATGAAAAGCATACAAATGAGTAAACACCATCTCAGAATACATGGGACATAGAAAAAGCTTGAGTTAGGAAACAATACAGTTTTCATGCCTTTATCATTATTAAAGAGGAAAAGCACATAAACATAGAACTTATAAGAAACATAGATACCCTTTAACAAGATTTATTTAAAAAGTTGGAAAAGAAAACAAAGCAGAAATTAATTAAAACTAGAGAGGATAAATAAATCAAAAACATCTATGAAGATACAAATAAAGCAGATAAAACCTTTGAGTAAGGAGTGGTTAGATAGCAAAAAATATAGAAGATAAAGGTTGAGAAAAGAGACATAACCAGCTATTACATTGCATGATAAAATTTATAATTGAAACTATGTCAATAAACTTTTTAATGAACAGGAAGTAAAATGTTTCACAGCAAAGTCAAAATTTCCAAGTTGGACCTAAGAGAAGTATATAGAAATTTTGGAATATATCAATTACCTATAAGGAGACTGGAAAGGTGATGAAAAATATTTTTTAAAGAATCTGGATTAGATGGACTCATAGCAAATTCAATCTAATCTCTAACCTTTAAAGCACAAATATTTTCAGTTATTTACAATATTCAACAATGTGAAAGCGCATGGAAAATTCTTCAGTTGATTTGAAAAAGACAGCAAACTTTAACACCAAAACCTAATAAAGATCAAACCAAACAAAAAGAGACCAATTTAAATTATTTCAATGCAAAATTTTAAAGAAAATATTAAGTAAAATCTAGTCCGGTATAAAACAATTAATATCCCATGCCCCAAGTAGGGTTTATGCAAAGAATATGAATTAATTCAGATTACTATGTTATCAGATTTCCTGGAATTGAATCACTCATATACAAAAAATATGCATATGAGTGATTCAATTTCAGGAAATCTGATAATAATCATTTTTACCAATTAACAGAGGGAGAAAATCATATAATCATATAATTATGGGTAGAAAAGGCATTTGACACATTTCATATATTCCTAAAAGGGATTCTAGGTAAAACAGAAATAAAAGAACACTACAGATATATAATGACAATTACCTAAGAAAAAGCAACAGCTAATATGATCTCAAATATTGAAACATTAAAACAATTTCAATTACAATTGGAGATTGCACAGGAAATCACAGTATCATTCAACATTACCTTGGAAGTTGTAGTAAATAATTAGACAAGAAAATGAAATTACCTGTATAAAGAATGGAAAAGAATATACGAAATTTTGTGTAATGAATGAATGACATGACTTTATTCTTTGAAAACCCAAGAGAATCTAGGTTTAAAAATTGTTATATTAAATAAGATAATTTAATAAAGTTCTGCATATAAAAATAGCTTGAAGAAATCAATATTTATTCTCTATTTTAGCAATAAATAATTTGAAGGGAAAAAAGAAAAATATTTGCAAGAGCAACAAAAGTATAAAATCTTTAGTACTAAATTTAATAAGAAAGTCACAGGATCTATATGAAAAAAATATAAAATAATTTTGAAGGACTCAGAAAAATATGTAATGAAATGAAGATGCATTGTATTTTTTTGGATGACTTATGTAACAACTTATATAATAATAATAAATTAATATATAAATTTAATGCCATTTGAATTAAAATATCAATAAATTGTAATTAAATAAAATGATATTGGAGCTCATATGGAAAAATAAATTTCCAAGAATATCCAACAGTACAAAACAAACAAAAAACAACAATATATATATATATATATACACATGAAAGTGAAGAGATTTGCCTTATAAGATATTACAGGATAATCATATTGATATGTTACTAGCATAAGAATATTATATGGATGTGTGTGTATACATATATATATGTATCTATACAGGTGTTGATGAAAGTTGTGGTTGAATACAGGGTTTTTTTAACGATAGATTACATATAAATTATTGGCTTAACTAGCTACACACTTTTAAAAATGTTACACTGGAGCCTTATCTCACTCCATATACAACAATTAATTTCAGATGATTTGAAATTTAAATTAAAAATTGTTGAATTTAAAAAAATTGTTTTAAGTTAAAGAAAACTTACTTACAAAACCAATTTAGGAAGAAGGGTACCAAATAGCTGAGAGATTACATGTACAAATCACACCTTCTTGACTAAAAGAGGAAACCCGGGATGTATAAAAATGTGACAGAAACATTCTACTTTATAAAAAATTTATAATATAGCAAAAGATACAATACACAAAATAAATGATATCTAGTAGCAAGAGGAAAAATAAAAGCAGAAATAAAAAACTGTTTCATTAAGATTTAAAAACATATGGAACAGTGGCTATGTACTAGTCACATTTCATCACTTTACATTTTTATTTCTATTCTAAAGTTTTCAGTTATAAGTGCTTGAAAACTTTTCTTAATAGTAAGAAAATCCATAATATTTTTCATTTCAGACTCCCAAACCATCATCTTGTCTCATCAGTCAGCAAAATAAAGCTTGCTATTATTTTAAGTTTCAAACTATGTTTTTTCTTCTCACATCTCTCTTCCATATATTATCCTTGCTTCACTAGGATTACAGCTTTCCTTTGAGGATACCATGATGGAAACAGCAAGTTCTTAAACAGGGTTACATGCAACATCAAAACAGTCTGGGCGTGGTCACAGTTACAGGACATTGAGATGCAAAATGGCTGGATCTTTCCGTCCAGACCATCTTCTGACCTCCAGAAACAGCCAGCAGGTCTACATCACATTCAAAAGTAAACTTAAATTCTGATGAAAGGAAAGTTATGTTTTAAAAACAAGGATTAACTGGATGCCTGGAGAGATAAAAGTAATAATAAAGATAATAGAACGTGTGACTCTATAGGAATTTGCTAGGAGAATTGTGGCTGCTAGAGGGGAAACTGTACCAAGGAAATGGGCAAAGGCCCACGAGTTGGAAGGTAGGAAATTGGGAGCACAGCAAAGTGCTACAGGAAGCTAGCATGTGAGGATAAACAGAGTAGAGCAGTGCCTGTCTGACAAGTTCAAGGTGTTGTCTGTATAGTTTTATTTATATAACCGAGATTGGCAATAACTACAGATTTTCTGAAGTAACTATTAACCAAACCACAAAGTTCACTTATTCATAGGTATGAGTTAAAAGAATAAATTTTGGAGCCAAATAAAAAGACTGCTTGTAGTTTCAGCTCAGATTCTCTGCTGACTTGTTGTTACCCTGGGTATTTCACTTAACTTTATTGTGTCTCAGTCTCCGCATCAGTTAAACAGGGTTAATAACAGTACTTCCTACACTGACTTGCTGTAAGGGATTAAATGTGAAAACACGTATAGGGCTTAGAACAATCCCTGACACGCATAGGTACTAATAAATGTGAGTTATTGTTACTATCTTGTATTCAGACAGCAGAAATATATTTGAGAGTCTACTATATATCAGATGCTACACACACTGAAAATACAAAAGTAATAGGAAATACAACCTTAACCTCAAGTAATCTAATGAGGAGATGGACAAGTTGACCAGCAGCTACAAGTCCTCTGCTGGATCCATGCAGAGTCTGAGAAAGCAAAGGGGTGGCACAGATCAATGACAGTCAACAAAACCCCCTGCTAGATGTGACTCTTGAGATGAGCCTTAAAGAATGAAGGAAAACTGAAGAGCACAGTTTGTGCAAGCAATGATAGACTGAAGCATCATAGCATTAAAGAGCAAATCTCAAGTACTTTTGTAACAGCTGGAGTTAAGTTGCGGGCAAGAGGGAGGAATGTGGTAGATGGCTGGGCTAATGTCAGTGAGAAGAGCAGAGGCAACCTAGGAAGGATATTGTACGTCTGGGAATCTGAACATGATTGTGAAAGGCTTGAAAATCAAGGAGTGACAAGTTCAGATACTCCTGAGCTGTGGGTATGAAGGTGACGCTGGGAGCAGTGGCCACTTGGAATGACACGCCAGTAATTTAAGTAGAACTGAGGATAGCTATGCTAAAGTAGTCAGTAGAGAGAAGGAAAAACAAACAAAAAGCAGCAACAAAGGAAACCGGTCGTTAATACCAGGATTCTAATTTGATACAGGAACTCAGGGGAAACAAAGGAATCTATGACGACTTTCCAGCTCAGGAGGTTTCTAGCCTGTGCAGCTGGAAAGGTGGTGCAGGCATCCGGTAAACCAGGACGAGGAGCAGATGGGAAGAAGCCCAGGGTGGGGCAGGTCCTATGTGTGCTGTATGCAGGGAGTCCAAGTAAAGATGCTTAGTGTGGTGCTTCCCTGGTGGCGCAGTGGTTGGGAGTCCGCCTGCCAATGCAGGGGACACGGGTTCAATCCCTGGCCTGGGAGGATCCCACATGCCGCACAGCACCTAAGCCTGTGCGCCACAACTACTGAGCCCACCAGCCACGACTGCTGAAGCCCGCACACCTGGACCCCATGCTCTGCAACAAGAGAGGCCACGACAATGAGAAGCCCACACACAGCAACAAAGACCCAACACAGCCAAAAATAAAAACAAATAAATAAATAAATTTATTTTTTTAAAAAAAGATGCTTAGTGTGCAGTTAGCATCGGGGTTGAGACCCAGGAGTTAAAATCTGTGCCATCCCGATGGAGGATATACATTCTCCTATATCCCATAGAAACAGAAGAGCAGAAGGCTAACTGTGGAGCATGGATTTTCAAGGGGCTTTACAAATATGTGGAGAAAATTCTAAAATTAGATTTAGAATATTTCACTTAAAGACGTTTTCTCATATCTGAATAAGTAAAGGAAAAATGACACAACAAACCAGATGTGTTCTGAAAGATAATGAAATGTTCACAACACTCAAATCCTTATTTTTTTATTTTGAAAACAGCAAGACATAATATTTAGATTTATGCATCCCACAACTGTATATCAAATGCAAGGAGATACTTCCAAACCTTACAACAGTTAAAGAAAGAATGTGTTCACCCAGTCAGGTGTGAAAAATTTATGGCAGTGTCAGCCTTTATCTATTTCTTAACGCTTAACATGGCAACTGAAGAACAAAGACCCAGGGTAGAGCTAAATCGGTGTACCAGCTTAAGTGCCATATATTTCAACAGACAAAATATCTACTTTTTAAATTAAATGTTAATTCACATCATTCAATGGTAACACTCTACTGGAGGAAACCACCAAAGATCCCTGGTTTCAGCATCCCTGCCACAGAATAAACTTCCAGTAAAGATTTTTCTCCTGGTAGGTTCACTACTGTGTTTCAATCACCTTACCCACCTGAGCATGTGTAATGCATTGTATGTTTAAAACTTAAATATCCCTTAATGATTCGCTCAACATTCTACATTTTTACCTCATTGTGGAAGGAAGGGGACTTACCACCCCAGACAAAGTTCTGTCATGTGATTACTGGAAAAGAGATTAAAAACTGCCAGAGAGGGCTTCTCTGGTGGCGCAGTGGTTGAGAGTCCGCCTGCCGATGCGGGGGACGCGGGTTCGTGCCCCGGTCCGGGAAGATCCCACATGCCACGGAGGGGCTGGGCCCGTGAGCCATGGTCGCTGAGCCTGCGCGTCTGGAGCCTGTGCTCCGCAACGGGAGAGGCCACAGGAGTGAGAGGCCCACGTACCGCAAAAAAAAAGAACTGCCAGAGACAAATAAAATCCTCATTATCATCAGAAATTAACAGATGTGCTTTGGCAAAAGTAGACTGTCCTTGACCTCCACGATGATCTTTTGCTTATGGAAACTGTGACAACTGATTCTTTTGAAAGTTATAAGCTTTTCCTGCCCAAAGTGTTAAAACAGTATATATTTCAATTAAAATATAAGAAAAGTAGTTGATGTGCTCCAGGTTTCACCAGCTTAAGGAAGGAAGGAAGGAAGGAAGGGAGGGAGGAAGGGAGGAAGGGAGGAAGGGAGGAAGGGAGGAAGGGAGGAAGGGAGGAAGGGAGGGAGGGAGGGAGGGAGGGAGTTAGTGATGATTTATATTAACTGGCTTTTTAATGGCTCAGGGAAATTCTGCCCATCAATCTTTCACACCACAATGAGAATGAAATAATCTCCCAAAAAGTAAAGGAAGAGAAGGAAGGAAAGAAGGAAGGGAGGGAGGGAGGGAAGGGGGGAGGGAGGGAAGAAAGAGGGAAAAAGTCATACTTGTATCAATGTCCTCCCTCCTCCCAGGGTCCCGGTGTTCCCTGGGGCTCTACCAGGACCTCTAGCTCACACACCAGTCTGCCAGCTGCCCCTGCAGATAGCATCTGTTCGGTTCTCCTCTTTTGCTTCAGCACCTCCCCTGGGGTGACCACAGAGAAAGCCTCTTTGTGAAAATGCCAAGTCCAGGCCAGGGGCGGTCTCCCTGCGCTTCTGAAGCCACACGACTGGCTGTCTAGTCCTGTGGGAGACGCGGGAAGAAATGGCCTTTCCAGCTGCACACCTTATTTTGTCACCTGAACCACAGGGCAGTTGCGGTGTCCGCTCAGGGCCCACAGAGTCTTTCCAGAACAGTCTGCTGGGAGGACACCTCATCCCCTAGTGCAAGGACAAGCCCGCTTCACAAGGAGGCTGGGACCGCGTGTGTCTCACGCCCTCCATCACTCACTCCATCACTCCCTTTGCTCAAGGCCGGTCGGCGGCACATGGCTCTGAGTGTGACAGACGCACAGGGATCCCACCGCCATCCTCTTGAAGTCCCTGTGGGCTTCAGACTGTGCAAGTTGTGTAATTCAGGATAATTAACCCATCAACTAGAAAATACAGCTGATATAGACTTTCCCTTACAAATACAGTAAGTGCCCTACACACGAACCTTCCAGTTGCAAACTTTCAAAGATGCAAACGCTCCCAGAGAAAGGATGAAGAGAGACAAGAGGAAGAAGTAGTAACTGAAGAACCGAAGAGATTCACGACGCAGGAAATGGCAAGGGGATTGTCTTTATCTGAGGAGGCACTGTGAGTTTCTGAGGCACAGGACCAGAATGTAGAATGGTACACCAAGGTTGCAGCAGCCGTTCAGAATGCAATTCAGTACTACCAGGTCTTCTATGACAAGAAAAAAAAAAAAAGAGCTACTACCCAGACATCACTGGATCATTTTTTCAAGAGGGTAGACAGAATTGAATCCAGCAAGGAACCTGGGCCATCAGCATCAGGCGTGAGTGAGATGGCAGCTTGCCTTCCATCTCTTACTGCTGACGATCCTTCAGCTCTATCATCTCCCACGTCCTCTCCCTCCTCCAGTCGTAACTCTTCTTGTCTGTTCACTCGATGCCAGCCCCTGGATGTCAGCTCTTGTACTGTACTACTGTACTTTTCAAGATACTGTACTGTAAGATTAAAAATGTTTTCTTTTGTGTTTGTTTTTTATGTATTATTTATGTGGAAAGTATTATAAACCTATTACAGTACGGTACTATATAGCCAATCGTGTTAGTTGGGTACCTAGGCTAACTTCGTTGGACTTACAAACAAACTGGATTTACAAACTCGCTCTCAGGAACAGAACTCATTCGTTATGTAGAGGACTTACTGTACCCGAAACAGACACTGCTCAAATGTGAAGATGTAGTAAAACTACTGCAAGAACATGGTGAGAAATATACACATGGTTGGTTTTCTGCATGGAAGCATTAAGGGGGTCTCCAAAAATGCAATATTGACTAATATGGAATAGGATTCCAGTAGGCAAAACACCACCATCCTACTTGGCAATAGAGCTCTTGTCTGGAGGATTATTCAACACTATTTGGGTTTTTTCCCACATTTGGGGAAATGAAGCTATTCCCAACCATTCAAACTATACCTGTATTTGTTAAAATATATAAATCACATTTTTGCCAGAGGTAGCCCTAGATGTAATGATGATCCAGTTCTATAAAAACAATTCTGAATGTTACTTGCAGACACATAAAAGCACATCTATTCCTGAATTAAACCTTTACATTCTTTGTGTGTCAGTAGATAATTAGGCTGCTTGAAAGCCTGAGATATTTAACCATTAGCACTTTTCTGATGAAACCATTTCTTTTATATCTCGTTAATATTTCTTCTATCCACTTTCATTTAAATATATATATTTATACATATACATATATATATTTTTTCCTCTCCTAAGTAAATAGTATTACCTTTTGTTACAATCTCAGAGAATTTACTGGTGGCAAAGTAAGAGGAAAGTAAATAGTAGACCATTCAAAATAAGTAACATTAAAAAATAATATAAATGCAAAATTTAATTATAATGGTGAATAATTAAGGTCCCATGAAAGAAAGAAAAGTAAAATGGGGTGAGTTAAAGCATCCTTTCAAATGCTTTACAAAGCAACCTTGAAACACAAGATTTTGAAGAAAAAGATGGAAAGTGCACGTCTCTGATTCTAGACTCCTCGTTTGTACAAGTGGATTTTAGCATTTTAATTTCTTTTGTACAGCCTTTTACGTTTTACATGCATATTTGCATGTATTTCTTAGGTATTATTACCAGGCCATTAAAATGCCATAGGAGTGCATTTCCATTCTTTTTGTTTAAAATCATGGGCCTTAACAGGTCACTTTGTAAAGCATTTGAAAGAACGCTTTAATTCACCCCATGTCTCTTCCCTTTTTGCCACATTTATATATAGTGTTATAAGTGTGTGTGTGTACATACTACCTCTATATGCATACATCTATAATTTACAACTCTCAGGATAAATGATTTGCACACTGGTAAAGAGAAAAATCTTCTCCAAATACCTCTTTCAATCTTCTCAATCTCAACATCACCCCTTTCATATTATATTTATACCCTAGCTTATCTTTATCTTTATTACATAACATTTCAAACACATACAGTAGCAGAGAAGACAATAAACTCCCGTTCCTATCATAAAAAATCATTTTAATAAAGACACTTTTGTTCTTTAGAAATATGCCAGGACCTTACAGAGTTGCACATACCCTAAAGAATCCATCTCCTTCCTAAATTTCCCTAACCTCTTTCTTTTCTACCTTGTATTCTTCCCTTCTAACTTATTCGTTTTCTTATCCTGTCTGTTCCTACTGAGGTTATGACACGGAAAAATGAAAGGTGTGCAAATAGAAAGAGAAGAGAGAATAATGGGCTAGAACATGCCTCGGCCATGTCTTCTTTATTTGCCACTTTCAAAACACACAGATTGCACACATTGTGACCCAGACACACAAATGGCTGCTGTTCCAGTTTCCATCTCTGATATCCCTGTTTTACCTGCCAAAGAGTGTTATCAAAAATAATTAGAGGGCTTCTTCAAGATGGTGGAGGAGTAAGACGGGGAGATCACCTTCCTCCCCACAGATACATCAGAAATACATCTGCATGTGGAACAACTCCTACAGAACACCTACTGAACGAAGGCAGAAGACCTCAGACCTCCCAAACGGCAAGAAACTCCCCACATACCTGGGTAGGGCAAAAGAATAAAGAATAAACAGAGTCAAAAGGATAGGGACGGGACCTGTATCTCTGGGAGGGAGCTGTGAAGAAGGAAAGGTCTCCACACACTAGGAAGCCCCTTCGCGGGTGGAGACTCCGGGTGGCGGAGGCGGGGAGTTTCGGAGCCACGGAGGAGAGCGCAGCCACAGGGCTGCGGAGGGCAAAGCGGTGAGATTCCCGCACAGAGGATCGGGGCCGACCAGCACTCACCAGCCCGAGAAGCTTGTCTGCTCACCCGCCGGGGCGTCGGGGCTGGGAGCTGAGACTCGGGCTTCGGTCAGAGCGCCTGGAGAAGACTGGGGTCGGCAGCGTGAACTCAGCCTGAAGGGTCTAGTGCGCCACAGCTCGCTGGGAGGGAGTCCGGGGAAAAGTCTGGACCTGCCTAAGAGTCAAGAGACCATTGTCTCAGGATGCATGAGGAGAGGGGATTCAGAGCGCCACCTAAACGAGCTCCAGAGACAGGGGTGAGCCGCGGCTATCAGCCCGGACACCAGAGATGGGCATGAGACGCTAAGGCTGCTGCTGCCGCCACCAAGAAGCCTGTGTGCGAGCACAGGTCACTATCCACACCCCCCTTCCGGGGAGCCTGTGCAGCCCGCCACTGACAGGGTCCCAGGATCCAGGGACAACTTCCCCGGGAGAACACACGGCGCGCCGCAGGCTGGTGCAACATCACGCCGCCCTCTGCCGGCGCAGGCTCGCCCCGCCTCTGTACCCCTCCCTCTCCCCGGCCTGAGTGAGCCAGAGCCCCCAAAGCAGCTGCTCCTTTAACCCCGTCCTCTCTGAGCGAAGAACAGACGCCCTCCGGCGACCTACACGCAATGGTGGGTCCAAATCCAAAGCTGAGCCCCAGGAGCTGTGCAAACAAAGAAGAGAAAGGGAAATCTCTCCCAGCAGCCTCAGGAGCAGCGGATTAAATCTCCACAATCAACTTGATGTACCCTGCATCTGTGGAATACCTAAATAGACAACGAATCATCCCAAAATTGAGATGTTGGACTTTGGGAGCAACTGTGCACTTCGGGAACAACTGGAGACTTGGGGTTTGCTTTCTGCATCTAATTTGTTTCCAGTTTAATGTTTACCTTAGCTTAGTATTTAGAGCTTATTATCATTGGTAGATCTGTTTACAGATTTGATTGCCCTCTTCCTTTTCTTATTTTATATATATATATTTTTCCCCCTTTTTCTCTTTTTGTGAATGTGTATGTGTATGCTTCTTTGGGTGATTCTGTCTGCATAGCTTTGGTTTTGCCATTTGTCCTAGGGTTCTGACTGTCCGTTGCTTTTTGTTTGTTTGTTTGTTTCTTACTGTAGTTTTCAGTGCTTGTTATCATTGGTGGATTTGCTTTTTGGTTTGGTTACCCTATTCTTTCTTTTTTTAATTAAATTTTTATTTTTAATAATTTTTTTCTATTTTAATAACTTTATTTCATTTATTTATTTTTTCTTTCTTTCTTTCTTTCTTTCTTTCCTTTTCTCCCTTTTCTTCTGAGCCACATGGCTGACAGGGTCTTGGGGCTCTGGCCAGGTGTCAGGCCTCAGCCTCTGAGGTGGGAGAGCTGAGTTCAGGACATTGGTCCACCAGAGACCTCCCAGCTCCACATAATATGAAACAGTGAAAGCTCTCCCAGAGATCTGCATCTCAATGCTAAGACCCAGATCCACTCAATGACCAGCAAGCTACAGTGCTGGATGCTCTATGCCAAACAACTAGCAAGACAGCAACACAACCACACCCAATAGCAAAGAGGCGGCCTAAAATCATACTAAGGTCACAGACACCCCAAACCACACCACCAGACGTGGTCATGCCAACCAAGAAGACAACGTCCAACCTCACCCACCAGAACACAGGCACCAGTCCCTTCCCCCAAGAAGCCTACACAACCCACTGGACCAACCTTACCCACTGGGAGCAGACACCAAAAACAAAGGGAACGACAAACCTGCAGCTTGCGAAATGGAGACCCCCAAACACAGTAAGTTAAGCAAAATGAGAAGACAGAGAAATACACAGCATATGAAGGAGCAAGGTAACAACCCACAAGACCAAACAAATGAAGAGGAAATAGGCAGTCTACCTGAAAAAGAATTCAGAGTAATGATAGTAAAGATGATCCAAAATCTTGGAAACAGAATGGAGAAATTACAAGAAATGCTTAACAAGGAACAAGAACTAAAGAGCAAACAAACGATGCAAACACAATACATGAAATTAAAAGTTCTCTAGAAGGAATCAATAGCAGAATAACTGAGGCAGAAGAACGAGTAAGTGACCTGGAAGTTAAAATACTGGAAATAACTACTTCAGAGCAGAATAAAGAAAGAAGAATGAAAAGAACTGAGGACAGTCTCAGAGACCTCTGGAACAAAATTAAACACAGCAACATTAGAATTATAGGGGTCCCAGAAGAAGAAGAGAAAAAAATAGGGACTGAGAAAATATTTGAAGAGATTATAGTTGAAAACTTCCCTAATATGGGAAAGGAAATAGTCAATCAAGTCCAGGTAGAGCAGAGAGTCCCATACAGGATAAATCCAAGGAGAAACATGACAAAACACATATTATTCAAACTGTCAAAAATTAACTACAAAGAAAAAATAGTAAAAGCAGCAAGGGAAAAGCAACAATTAACATACAAGGGAATTCCCGTAAGGTTAAGAGATGATCTTTCAGCAGAAACTCTGCAAGCCAGAAGGGAGTGACAGGACATACTTAAAGTGATGAAAGGGAAAACCTACATCCAACATTACTCTACCCAGCAAGGATCTCATTCAGATTCGACAGAGAAATTAAAACCTTTACAGACAAGCAAAAGCTAAGAGAATTCAGCACCACCAAACCAGCTCTACAACAAATGCTAAAGGAACTTCTCTAGGCAGGAAACACAAGAGAAGGAATAGACCTACAATAACAAACCCAAAACAATTAAGAAAATGGTAATAGGAACATACATATTGATACCTACCTTAAATGTAAATGGATTAAATGCTCCAACCAAAAAAAATTGCTGAATGGATACAAAAACAAGACCTATACATACGCTGTCTACAAGAGACCCACTTTAGACCTAGGGACACATACAGACTGAAAGTGAGGGGATGGAAAAAGATTTTCCACGCAAATGGAAATCAAAAGAAAGCTGGAGTAGCAATTCTCATATCAGACCTTAAAATAAAGACTATAACAAGAGACAAAGAACACCACATAATGGTAAAGGGATCAATCCAAGAAGAAGATATAACAATTGTAAATATTTATGCACCCAACATAGGAACACCTCAATACATAAGGCAAATGCTAACAGCCATAAAAGGGGAAATCAACAGTACCACAATCACAGTAGGGGACTTTAACACCCCACTTTCACCAATGGACAGATCATCCAAGATGAAAATAATAAGGAAACACAAGCTTTAAATGATACATTAAACAAGATGGACTTAATTGATATTTATAGGACATTCCATCCAAAAAGAGCAGATTACACTTTCTTCTCAAATGCTCAAGGAAAATTCTCCAGGATAGATCATACCTTGGATAACAAATAAAGCCTTGGTAAATTTAAGAAAATTGCTATCGTATCAGTATCTTTTCTAATCACAGTGCTATGAGACTAGATATCAATTACAGGAAAAAACCTGTAAAAAATGCAAACACATGGGGCTTCCCTGGTGGCGCAGTGGTTGAGAGTCCACCTGCCAATGCAGGGGACACGGGTTCATGCCCTGGTCTGGGAAGATCCCACATGCCACGGAGCGGCTGGGCCTGTGAGCCATGGCCGCTGAGCCTGCGCGTCCAGAGCCTGTGCTCCACAATGGGTGAGGCCACAACAGTGAGAGGCCTGCGTACTGCAAAAAATATATATATATATATACAAACAGATAGAGGCTAAACAGTACAGTACTAAATAACCAAGAGATCACTAAAGAAATCAAAGAGGAAATCAAAAAATACCTAAAAACAAATGACAATGAAAACAAGACGACCCAAAACTTATGGGATGAAGCAAACACAGTTCGAGGGAAGTTTATAGCCATACAATCCTACCTCAAGAAACAAGAAACATCTCAAATAAACAATCTAACCTTACACCTAAAGCAATCAGACAAAGAAGAACAAAAAACCTCCAAAGTTAGCAGAAGGAAAGAAATCATAAAGATCAGATCAGAAATAAATGGAAAAGAAATGAAGGGAACAATAGCAAAGATCAATAAAACTAAAAGTTGGTTCTTCGAGAAGATAAACAAAATTGATAAACCATTAGCCATACTCATCGAGAAAAAAATGGGAGAAGACAAATCAACAGAATTAGAAATAAAAAAGGAGAAGTAACAACTGACACTGTAGAAATACAAAGGATCATGAGAGACCACTACAAGCAACTACATGCTAATAAAATGCACAACCTGAAAGAAACGGACAAATTCTTACAAAAGTACAACCTTCCGAGACTGAACCAAGAGGAATTAGAAAATATAAACAGACCAATCACAAGCACTGAAATTGAAACTGTGATTAAAAATCTTCCAACAAACAAAAGTCCAGGACCAGATGGCTTCACAGGTGAATTCTATCAAACATTTAGAGAACAGCTGACACCTATCCTTCTCTAACTCTTCCAAAATATAGCAGAGGGAGGAACACTCCCAAATTCATTCTGTGAGGCCACCATCACCTTGATATCAAAACCAGACAAAGATGCCACAAGAAAAGAAAACTACAAGCCAATATCAATGATGAACATAGATGCAAAAATCCTCAACAAATACTAGCAAAGAGAATACAACACCACATTAAAAGGCTCATACACCATGATCAAGTGGGGTTTATCCCAGGAATGCAAGGATTCTTCAGTACACACAAATCAATCAATGTGATAAATCATATTAACAAACTGAAGGAGAAAAACCATATGATCATATCTATCGATGCAGAAAAAGCTTGACAAAATTCAACACCGATTTATGATAAAAACCCTCCAGAAAGTAGGCATAGAGGGAACTTACCTCAACATAATAAAGGCCATATATGACAAACCCACAGCTGACATCATCCTCAATGGTGAAAACCTGAAACCATTTCCACGAAGATCAGGAAAAAGACAAGGTTGCCCACTCTCACCACTATTATTCAACATAGTTTTGGAAGTTTTAGCCACAGCAGTCAGAGAAGAAAAAGAAATGAAAGGGATCCGGGCTTCCCTGGTGGCACAGATGTTGAGAGTCTGCCTGCCGATGCAGGGGACGCGGGTTCGTGTCCCAGTCCGGGAAGATCCCACATGCCGCAGGGCGGCTGGGTCCGTGAGCCATGGCCGCTGAGCCTGCGCGTCCGGAGCCTGTGCTCCGCAATGGGAGAGGCCGAAGAGGGGAGAGGCCCGCGTACCACAAAAAAAAAAGAAAAAAAGAAAAAGATATAAAAGGGATCCAAATCGGAAAAGAAGAAGTAAAACTGTCAGTGTTTGCAGATGACATGATATAATATATAGAGAATCCTAAAGATACTACCAGAAAACTACTAGAGCTAATCAATGAATTGGGTAAAGTACCAGGATACAGAAGTAATGCACAAAAATCTCTTGCATTCTTATACACTAATGATGAAAAATCTTAAAGAGAAATTAAGGAAACACTCTCATTTACCACTGCAACAAAAAGAAAAATATACCTAGGAATAAACCTACCTAAGGAGACAACAGACCTGTATGCAGAAAACTATAAGACACTGATGAAAGAAATTAAAGATGATACAAATAGATGGAGAGATATACCATGTTTTTGGATTGGAAGAATCAACACTGAAAATGCCTATACTACCCAAAGCAATCTATAGATTCAATGCAATCCCTATCAAACTACCAATGGCATTTTTCACAGAACTAGAACAAAAAATTTCACAATTTGTATGGAAACACAAAAGACCCCAAATAGCCAAAGCAACCTTGAGAAAGAAAAATAGAGCTGGAGGAATAAGGCTCCCTGACATCAGACTATACTACAAAGCTACCGTAATCAAGACAGTATGGTACTGGCACAAAAACAGGAAGATAGATCAACAGAACAGGATAGACATCCCAGAGATAAACCCACACACATATGGTCACCTAATCTTTCATAAAGGAGGCAAGAATGTACAATGGAGAAAAGACAGGCTCTTCAATAAATGGTGCTGGGAAAACTGGACAGCTACATGTAAAAGAATGAAATTAGAACACTCCCTAACACCATACACAAAAGTAAACTCAAAATGGATTAAAGACCTAAATGCAAGGCCAGACACTATAAAACTCTTAGAGGAAAACATAGGCAGAACACTCTATGACATAAATCACAGGAAGATCCTTTTTGACCCAGCTCCTAGAGAAATGGAAATAAAAACAAAAATAAACAAATGGGACCTACTGAAACTTAAAAGCTTTTGCACAGCAAAGGAAACCATAAACAAGACTAAAAGACAACCCTCAGAATGAGAGAAAATATTTGCAAATGAAGCAACTGACAAAGGATTACTCTCCAAATATACAAGCAGTTCATGCAGCTCAATATCAAAAAAACAAACAACCCAATCCAAAAATGGGCAGAAGACCTAAAATAGACATTTCTCCAAAGAAGATATACAGACTGCCAACAAACACATGAAAGGTTGCTCAGCATCACTAATCATTAGAGAAATGCAAATCTAAAGTACAGTGAGGTATCACCTCACACCGGTCAGAATGGCCGCCATCAAAAAATCTAAAAACAATAAATGCTGGAGAGGGTGTGGAGAAAAGGGAACCCTCTTGTAGTGTTGGTGGGAATGTAAATTGATACAGCCACTATGGAGAACAGTATGAAGGGTCCTCAAAAAACTAAATATAGAACTACCATATGACGCAGCAATCCCACTACTGGGCATATACCCTAAGAAAACCGTAATTCAAAAAGAGTCATGTACTACAATGTTCATGGCAGCTCTATTTACAATAGCCAGGACATGGAAGCAACCTAAGTGTCCATTGACAGATGAATGGATAAAGAAGGTGTCACATATATTCAATGGAATATTACTCAGTCATAAAAAGGAATGAAATTGAGTTATTTGTAGTGAGGTGGATGGACCTAGGGACTGTCCTAGTGTGAAGTCAGAAAGAGAAAAACAAATACCATATCCTAACACATATATAGGGAATCTAAAAAAAAAGCTTCTGAAGAACCCAGGGGCAGGACAGGAATAAAGATGCAGACGTAGAGAATGGTCTTGAGTACACGGGGATGGGGAAGGGTAAGCTGGGATGAAGTGAGAGAGTGGCATGGACATATATACACTACCAAATGTAAAACAGATAGCTAGTGGGAAGCAGCCGCATAGCACAGGGAGATCAGCTTGGTGCTTTGTGACCACCTAGAGGGATGGGATAGGGAGGGTGGGAGGGACATGCAAGAGGGTGGAGATGTGGGAATATATGCATATGTATAGGTGTTTCACTTTGTTATACAGCAAAAACTAACACACCATTGTAAAGCAATTATACTCCAATAAAGATGTTAAAAAATTGTTTTAAATTAAAAAATTTAAGATGTTAAAAAAATAAAAAAGGTTACTTTTCAAAAAATGATTATTTCTAATTCATGCATTTGGTGTATATTAGTCCAGGTGTGGCCTTTCACAGTCAAAATTGACTCTGGACATGGGACTCTGAGACAAGCAGATGTTTCCCCAGGGTTGGGAGTACGGAGCAAAGGGAGGTGGTAGGCAGCAGGCAGAGACTGTGAGCCCTTGGGGCAGGATACAGGCTTGAGCTGGTTTTCAAGATGCAGAAAAGAAGATGAGCTTTATTGCATTTTGAAATTTACTTTAGGGCTGGCCTTGAGCACAGGAAAGAAAAGCCCTGATTTCAGCACCTAGAACTCAATGCAATTAGTGCCACACTTGCATCTTGATTAACTGGCCATCTGTGATACAGTCTGGTTGCCAACTCAGCATCGTAAGATTGTAGTTTTGAGTGAGAGGTTCTGCAAGTGGACTTAGAAAGGGAACACTTCAATATAATTAGTTGGTTAGAAGCTGCCTCTATTAACTGTGCTTCCAGTGTTACTAATTTTCAGGTAGGATTTTGGAATTGTGGGTATAGATATTTAATAGTCTTTGTATTTTAAAAGATATACTGAAATATATGAGTGAAATGAAATGTCTGGGACTGCTTCAATATAATCTGGGGGAATGGGAGGAATGTGGAAGAAAGACAAAAAAAAAGATTGGCTATAAGTCGATCATTGTTATGGTTGGGTAGCAGAAACATGGGTGTTCATTTTACTGCCCTCTCTGATATTGTCTGTGTTTCCGATTTTACATAATAAAGATAAGATGCAATGTAAACATTATAAAATTATGTATATATATATACATATACATATGTATATATTCTCTCCTCCAATCACCAATCAGGCAAGCTTAATAATGTATACTATATAATATTTTCAATAGCAAACTTTTCCTTCTTCTACTTAAAACAAGTAGTTGAGGAAAGAACAGAGTTACTTGTTAATGGGAGTAAATGAACTTGCATTTGCTGTACCGAAAGACAACATTAGTATCAAATTCATGAATATAAAATGCTGAGGCAGAAAGTTCACAGCTGTGAAACGGAGGATTTTCTACCCGGACCACCAAAGAGAAAACAAGTGCCCTCTTTGTGATAGATGAGAGACTAAACAAGAAAATTGACTATTCTGAGACTTGCCAGGATGCCTGAAGGAGAGCCCACGTCAGGCAGGAGTGTTCAGTAAACAGCAGGGAGTGGTCTTATAACAGTCACGTAGTATCGGTATTTGGTTGAGGCAAAGAGAATGGAAATATTAACCACAAAGGATTTTGTCTTTCAGGCTAGGTATGGGATGTGTCATATCCATTGTAAAATAAACTACCAGCCTCAAAGGGCCCAGAGATCACTACCATCATTTTTTCATACAAATCAGTTTCTTAACTCCATTTATTTTATTATATGTAGCAATGGTTATAGGATAAGTTGTTTTTTCTCTCCTTTTAAAGCAAATATTCATATTTTAAAATAATGAATCTTGGAAGCTGTAACCAATCTATTGAAAGAACATTTTCATTCACAGTAGGAGTTGCTTATACTTGTATTAAGGCTACATTTGCTCTAAGGATACAGTCTGTGAATATTGTCAGCATAAGGGCCACCCTCTTCTCACCTCTTTTTGCAGGTGTGGCAGGTGAGCTCTCAAAGCTTACTCCCAGGTTGCTTCGTTTTTCTGCTCTTGTTGGGAGTCAGAGCAAAGGCTGTGTCCCATTACAGGAAAGGGGTTCAAATAAGGCTGGCGTCATACAGAAAGCTTTCTATCCGACAAGTTAGGGATGATTTATATTAACTGGCTTTTTAATGGCTCAGGGAAATTCTGCCCATCAATCTTTCATACCACAATGAGAATGAAATAATCTCAGGGAAGGGAAGGGAAAGGGGAAGGGGAAGGGGAAGGGGAAGGGGAAGGGGAAGGGAAGGAAAGGAAAGGAAAGGAAAGGAAAGGAAAGGACAAAGGGGGGAGAGAGGAAGGAAGAAATAAGGAAAAGAAACAGGATCTAGAAAGGCAACTAGCTTTAATGGACCAGTACACAGAAATGAATTTGGAGTCGGTTCTGTTGTCACTACTTAACAATAAATTCTGGCGAAACCTAACCTTTTGGTCCATACATTTGCACACCTACAAAATAGGTCTAGAAGTGGTTTGTTTGCAATCTCGAGAGCTCCCCAAGTGACATCTGAAACTGGCCCTGGAAACAAAGAGCAAGGAGAGACAGAAGAGAGAGCCACTCCAGATCGGCAGGTGGCAGCTTTAATAAGCAAGAGAACGAACATGTGAGGCTTGTCGTGGGCACCACAAGACAAGTAGATCTCCACAGCCACCAGCCGGAATCTGAAACGTTTGTACAGAGGCCTTAACGGGGCTCAGTGCCTACTCCCATATTCAGTCTAGATGGTCTCAGCAACACACTGCTCTCTCCAGGCTGCGTCCTTGAAAACAGCTCCCACTCTGGGAACAGGGGGTGGAGCATGCACTCCAAGGACAGGGAGGGTCGCAGGAACCTGGATCCCTGGGACCAGCTCATGGGTCAACCTGTGGTCACGTCCTCTCACTGACCTCCTCTAACAAAAGAACACACCCACCCCAAACCCACCACCCAGTCCTACAAATTAAGGAGACTGATTATTAAAAGAAGTCTTTTGTTCTCTGTGTTTCAAAAGTTTGGTTCTTCATAACTAAAGGCAGTTCATTGACTCATTTAGTTAATTTTTCCCTGTGGGAAACAGTAATTAAACAGTTTTCATGTGCCAAGCACCTTGCTAGGTACTAAATCTATAATCGATAAGCCACGACTTTAAATCGTTTCTGTAATACCATCAAGCGATGTCACTCTGCTTACCACTGTACTGTGCACTGCGGTTAACTGCAAATATTAATGTTAGGATTTGGCTTCCCTATTAAATGCAATTTTGTTATTTTATCATCTGTTGCCATTTTCTCCAAGTTGTTTATTTCCTCACTTTCACCAACACTAAAGTATTTCTGAGTTCCAGAGCCTGATAATACATTGCAAGTATTGGAAGATCTCTGAAGAGTTTAATAAGAATATACTAAAACCTGTTTTAATGATTCTCATAGTAACAAAAATCATTCATAATGCCTTCATTAGTAATTAGGTAAGTAAGATCAGATATTTATATAAAGACTGTTTTAACAATAACATGAATTTTATCAGGCCAATGGTTTGATTGCTACGGAGACAAAGTCACATTACTTTAAGAGCTAATCTGGTGAGTACGCAGCCCATGACCACACATACCTGGGTTGCAGAGCTGAGATTCTGTTCTCCTTAGTTCTGAATACATAAGCTAAGTGGAACTAAACAGATAATGCCGAGATATATCAGGATATAGGAAATGAGTCTTCTAGGAGCTGGGCTCAAGTAATAAAGAGGCAAAAGAAATACTGGTATTGAATAGGTAGACTCATTGCCATAAAAATCCCCTATACTTTCAAAAAGCAAATATGTTTTGTGATTCTCTATAATCCATTATTTTTTGAAGAGACTATGTATCTAAACTGCACTGTTCACCTACATTTAGTCTTTAAAGATTATGTGCAACGGCTAGGCCAAAAGGCCGTGGAGGCCTGGGTCTCATCTTCTGGTATCCCTAGTACCACGTGCTGAACGATCCTGTCAAAGCTGATATCCCCAAACCAGTGTGCATATACTCAAATATAGTAAGAAATGCTTAGTCTTTTCACTTCAGAGATGCTGATGCATCATTTTAAAAGATGGATTCATTGTGCAGCACCTAGCCCTGGTACCTGGCACGAGGGTTAATCATTTGTTGAATAAATGAATGAGCAAGTGAGTGAATGCAGATTTACAAAGAGCTATATACATTACAGTGACTTTCATCATGTCTAAGTGACTCTGGACTACTCCTCTTCACAGGTCCTTAAGAAAAAAATGTAAATGTAAGTAAAAACTAATTTAATTCTTTAATTTAAATTTTTTCCACTTTTTTTTTTTTTAAAGACTTATAAGCCAGCATTCACATGTCTAGATTTTTTAAGTTCATTCTATGCTAGAATTCACAATTGGGATTACCCTCCGAGTGAGTGTGTGTTGGGGAAGAGTGGAACTGTGTTATTTACTGATGCTTTCCATGCTCCTTGAACTGGGTCTGGCCCATCCTAGGTGCTCCACATTTGTCGAATGAATAAATGAAGAACACGTCATTGTAGGAAACAGCTTGATTTTGGACTAAGCTGAATGAAGAAGTTACATGTATTCCAGAACATCTCCTTCAAAGATCTTTATTTGTATTTAATCCTTCACTTCGCATTAGCAGAGATTCCGCCCCTTATTTCTATGTGTCCTTCCAAACTCGGCTGAGCGAGAGCCGCCCCTGGTGACTTACCAGCTGAGGAATGGCCCACAGAGCTGAAGCAATGGAGAACTGGGTAAGTTCTGTTCTTTGCCAGAAACAAACGTCTCTTTTAGCAAAGGGGACAGATGTGGTTCTCAATCACCACTCTCTTCCAAGGGGCTGCTGTACCCCCTGTGTCATGTTAATGAATGACGCTGAATTCATCTCGTTTGCCTGTTCTTAGCTACTTTTATTTAATTTTCATTTATCATACTGATAAAAGGCAGCTTATCCCATTTCCCAAAGTGGGTAAATTATTTAGTTCTTGTATCTGCACTATGCTATTTTTTTTTAGAAGAATCAAAACATATTCCTAATCTTAGTCCCCAAAATGAAACATATGATAAAACACTTAATAGCTGCTTAATGGAGAGCAGTACTAAGGAAAATTGTTATTTATGAGTTCTGTAGTCCCTGAGGAGTTTCTGTGCTTCGTGGACATTAATTTAGAGACAGTAGAGAAAACTGAAAGCCAGAATCAAGGTGGTCAAAGGAACAAAATGAAAAGAATCTATTTTAGTGCTAAATAAAGTGAATAGAAAATGTTTGCTCATGACATTTAACACAATTTATTCTATACATTCGTTTTGTCCGTACACAGCATTTAAGAAGTTAGCCTTATCTCTAATCCCATTAGACTTCAAAATATTGTTTTTAAAAGGGAGAACAGGTAGAATTAAATAACAAACTAAATTAAATGAAAGCAAATTGAACACGTGCCTGTGTTGGGGGCACGGTGGGGACTGGTAATCTGATATTTCTGCAGTTTTCTAGGAGCAGGTAGAAGAGGGAGAGATAAAAATCTAGCATTTTGCCCAATGATTGGCATCAAGAGAATCTGCCTGACTTTCTTTATAGAAAATCAGCCTTATTTAAAAGCAGAAAGCTTGTTCAGCGGCCCAGACTGCACTTCAGCCGGTGCTGATTCATAAACTGCCTTTATTTGGGGGAAATGGGGCGAGTTCATACTGATTAGAAGTAGAGGGATAATCTTTATTTAATTAAAATACTTACTTATGAGAACAAGGCTCTTCTACTTCGTAACATTAAAGTTGGGATTTCTCTCATCCCAACTTCTTCTGAGATTCATGGTGTCCCCATGATCTGGAGGCACCAAATACACAGATATAAGATAGCTTGTTTATAAGTAGACATTGCTGTGCTAGGATCCTCACAAAGGACCCAAACAGAAGAGAACACACTCTTCTGAGAAGACGTAGAGCCTGGCCTGAGAGCCATGAAGTTCTAAACTCCATGGGGGTTAATAACAATATCATTTCTACATAGAAATGAGACCAGGGTCAGAGAATGAATTAATAATAATAAAGTGAGCATTATAAAACAAAGCAAAAAGAAAAACATGGACGTGATTCTTACCTAAACTAATATATGATCTCCTGGTCTTTAGTTGTAACGTGACCATGGCAGTGGATGTTTGGCCAATTCATTCATACATTCAAACGTTACTTATTGAGACACTACTATATTTCACGCACCCTTCCAGATACTGAAGATACCATCACAAAGAATAAGCCAGACAAGCTCCCTGTGTTACAGCACCTTATACTCTAGTGAAGACTGTTAATTTATGATCAACAAAACCTGCTTTGAGGTTCTAACGGTAAGCAAAGCTTTCGTACACCAGAAGATCTTCTTCTACCTGGGACTTTACTCTTCCTGACACACAGGGATGGTACTGACGCACACAGGGCAGAGGGCAATAGTGGTCGGGGAGAAGATGAAAGCCCTCTCTCTGACAGAGCTCTTGAATCAATTCTGGAGATCAATCTACTGTTAGTTTCCAAGAAAGATCTGTATTCCCACTCACGAGTTTATGTTTAACTTCATGGTATCTTATGTATGTCCTCTAAAATCAATACCAGCGACTTGAAAGAGTTCTTTGCACTTCTCAAAATGCAATCTGCTATGAACTACAAGAATATTTTCTGGTCCAACTCCTGAATAGAAGTAAAATTTGAAGAACATTACAAGGCCTCTGCATTTTCAAATTCTTCTCATCTCCGACAGTATTATTAAAATAAAGCACAAAGTTAATAATATCAAAACACCAGCCACTCAGCAGCTCCCCATTGTGAAGTACCCTTTTTCCACTAACAATCTTATTCAGAACAACCAATCTTGATATAAGAAACGCTGGTGATTATTTTTTTCCTAGTATATCCTTTTCAGAGTAGAGTACTTATTTTCCAGTGTTTGTCCAATACTGTAGGTTTTATATCCTTTTATAGGAATGCTTCTGGAATTAATGCAATTTTAGAGAGTAAGGATTTTCATAAGACTTCAAATACTCTATAACTTATAGAACTCGAATATCATAATCAGAGCCACTATACTTATAGAGATGTTTTATCAATACACAGCAGTTACTTGCTAAAGAATATAACACGAAAGGTGAAACAGGAGGAAGAAGAAAAAAATATTTCTTTAGCATTTGAGGTAAAACAGTAAAGTCACATGTAATCGTGCATTTCAAATTTATCACCTTATATTGTTCAGAAGGTTTCAAGAAATTTCAAACATACTGAAGACAATGTAACACGGTTGCCAAGTAAATATCTGGCTTTCGAAGTCAGAAATATCAAAGCTGGAATTTCAACTCTATCACCTAGTGATTGAATGACTCTGGTTAACTAAACCTCAGTTTCCTCATTATAAAATTGGGATGACAGCACGTATTTCACAGAACTGTGAGGATTCACTTGTAATCTTTGTAATGCATTTAAAACCTATTAATGATTCATAATAAGCACACAAATATTTAAGCAAATACACATATTTTCAATAATCCTAGAAAAGAAAAAGCTACTATTACTTGTGTTATCCTGGGACTGTAAATATCCAAACTGCCTGATCTGTGCACAGAAGCTGTGTTTAAAAATCATGTGTGCCAATCCAATTTCACATCATACCAAGTACAGTAAAATATTGTCTGTCATCTTCAGGGAGAGGCAAGTCTAATGCTGATTGTATTCGTTTCCTAATGTTGCTATAATACTCATCATAAATTTAAAATCTCAAAACAACACAAATTTATCATCTGATAATTGCGGAGGTCAGAAACCCAAAATCAGTTTCCCTGGGCTACAGTTGAGGTGTTGGCAGGGCTGGCTCATTCTGGAGGCTCTGAGGACATATTCTGTTTTCTTGCCTTTTCAGCTTCTAGTGGCCGCCTACGGTCCTTGGCTTGCAGCCTCTTCTTCCCTCTTCAAAGCGTATCACTTCATTCTCTGCTCTGTCATCACATCTCTTTCTCTAACTCAGATTCCTGCTGCCTCCCTCTCATAAGGACTGTTGCAATAATCTTTGGCCAACGCATATAATCCAGGATAACATCCCCTTCTCAAGATCCCTAAAGTAATCTCACTTACAAACTCTCTTTGGCCATATAAAGTAACCTTCACAGGCTCTGGGTATTAGGAAATGGAGACCTGGGACCAGGGAGCCATTATCCCGCCTACCACACCCACATAAGACATGTAAGAAATGTCAATTCAAAAAAATTATAATATAATAAAATACACTTAAGAAAAAATCCTGATTATAGTTCAATCAATTTTCAATACAGAAGAAAGTCCAAATCCTACAGTGAGAGAGGCATTGGAGAAATGAATGTGAGTTATCATTTTATCCTAAGTACTGAGGGTCAATCGGTAAATATCTTGTAACTGATAAAAACTAGGTTTTTTCTGTCTTCCCCAATATTGACAAAACAAAACTTTCAGCTAAGTATTAAGTCTGTACAAAAAAGATACTTGAGAAATAATTTTTCCCCAAAACCTTATAAGAAAAAGGAAGTATCCATTTTCTGGAACGGATCATAACATCAGGAAGAGTTTCAGATTCTCCTGCAGATTCTGTAAATTCCCAGTGCTCAGGTGATGGGTGGCAAGATGAGAATCATAAGAAAGAGAGGGAAAGACTGCACAAATTGTACACTGTGACTACATTTTTCTAACAAATAGAATACGAATTACTCCCCAGGAAGGCACAAACATCTCCCCTACAACAACTCTGAGATTACAAAAGTCAGTCCACAGCATACAACTAGAGCCCAAGGTGTGACTCAGAACAGACTGCAGAGCTTCCTCTGCTAGGGAATATCTGCTCCTCAGACAGGGAGACCGGGGCAGAGTGAACAGTTAGATGGGGGCCAGGGGCCCCCAGGATCTCTTGGCATGACTACAAGTAGAGGTCATAAGTGGATAGCCTAGAGACAACCAACGTGACTGAAGGGCATAAAGGTTGAGAAAGTCACTGGCCAAGTAACATTGAATATGAAGCAAAGGGAAGCTTCCTTTGTGCCAGAGAAAGAATTAGAAGATAAAAGAAACCTTGGCTTGGTTTAAGAACAACATATATACAATGGAATATTACTCAGACATAAAAAGGAATGAAATAATGCCATTTGCAACAACATGGATGGACCTAGAGATTATCATACTAAGTGAAGTAAGTCAGACAAAGACAAATATGATATCGCTTATATGTGGAATCTAAAAAAAATGGTACAAATGAACTTATTTACAAAACAAAAATAGAGTCACAGATGTAGAAAACAAACTTATGGTTACCAAGGGGAAAGGGGGGGGACGGATAAATTGGGAGATTGGGATTGACATATACACACTGCTGTATATAAAACAGATAACTAATAAGAACCTACTGGGGACTTCCCTGTTGGTCCAGTGGTTGAGACTTCATCTTCCAATGCAGGGGGTGTGGGTTCAATCCCTAATCAGGGAGCTGGGATCCCTCCTGCCTGGCAGCTAAAAAACCCAAACCACGTAGCAGAGGCAATATTGTAACAGATTCGATAAAGACTTTAAAAATAGTCCACATCAAAAAAAAAAATCTTAAAAAAAAAAGAACCTACTGTGCGCACAAGGAACTCTTCTCGATACTCTGTAATAACCTATTTGGGAAAAGAATCTAAAAAAGTGTGGATATATATATAACAGATTCACTTTTCTGTATAGCAGAAACTAACACAACACTGGAAATCAACTATACTCCAATAAAAATTAATTTTAAAAAACACAATGGTAATGCCTTAGTTTATCTTCATGATCAAAATGCAAAATTAAAGAAGTGGGGACTTCCCTGGTGGCGCAGTGGTTGAGAGTCCGCCTGCCGATGCAGGGGACACGGGTTCGTGCCCCAGTCCGGGAAGATCCCACATGCCGCGGAGCAGCTGGGCCTGTGAGCCATGGCCGCTGAGCCTGCGCGTCCGGAGCCTGTGCTCCGCAACGGGAGAGGCCACAACAGTGAGAGGCCCGCATACCGCAAAAAAAAAAAAAAAGAAAAATGTAAAATAAAACCTAGGAAAATTTGAAAAACAATAAAAAAAGAAAAAACTAAGATAAGAAACAGTGAGAATTTCAAAATGAGACTAAACAGAATATCTGAAATTAATTTCACAAAAATAAACAACATTTTCAACACAGTTTTTGCTTTGGGGACATAAAAAGGGTGCAAATACAGTGTACACTGAGAGGACTCTTGGCAAATGAGAATGAGGAGAGCTGGTTAATATAAGCAGTTTATCATTTATGCTGATAAGGAAGAAGGAAGTCAAGGAATAAGATCATCAGTTTGTAAAGCAAGTTGTAATTAGATTAATATTATTAATATCATCCCAAGAAAATTAAATCTATTTTTCTGGCTACTAAACCAAGTTCAACATAGTTTACAAAAAAGAAAATGTTTTTGAGTAATATTTGTTATTGTAAGACTGGCTTTTTCTAAGTATTGATGATATGGGACATTCAGCAACCAGACATTAAAACAAAAAACATAGAAATGTAAAAAGAAGCTCCAAAGGTCTTTTAATCTATTTTCACGTACTTTTATAGCAATAGCATTTTTCTTTAAAGTGTTTGGAAGAAGATATGTTAATGAATTCTGATATCTCAATCCATTTAAGAAAGGAGTTTCTGTAATTACTCTACAAACCCTAACCTCAAATAACACAAAGATATGCGCTTTCTTCTGGGGATTCAGAGAGAACATTGCTAGCGCAATAGGTGTATTTAAAAGGAAGGCAAGGGCTTCCCTGGTGGCGCAGTGGTTGAGAGTCCGCCCGCCATGCAGGGGACACGGGTTTGTGCAGCGGTCCGGGAAGATCCCACATGCCGCGGAGAGGCTGGACCCGTGAGCCATGGCCGCTGAGCCTGCGCGTCCGGAGCTTGTGCTCCGCAACGGGAGAGGCCACAACAGTGAGAGGCCCACGTACCGCAAAAAAAAAAAAAAAAAAAAAAGTAAGGCAATTCCATTCCTTTGCACCCAGCTGTTACAGAACCTTTGGAAGATGTGGACGTCTGCATCGTGCCTTTAAGCATTCTATTAACTCCAGTGATGTGTGTCATCACGTGGGTGTTGGTTCTGAGAGATAGTGTTCTACTCAAGAAGTGATGCCTGGGGAGGAGTTCACGCTTTCTCTCATTTGCCATTGTTTTCAATATTGCTGTGTGAGGCATTTAAAAGCTCTAAACTTCAGCAGGTCTGTCTGAAGTGAAACCCTTCGATCAAGCTACTACTTCTGCTACACACCAAGACAGATCCCTTAGCTGCTGCTTCTGTAGAGAAGAAAGGTTTTCTCTGCAGTCCTTACTCCTGCGTGCTGTAAATAAGTCATGGAAGACCATAGTCCATAGTCTACACATGGTGAAAATACAGTTTAACCAACTGTACCTGCAACAGAATATTCAAATTATTTATGCTGCAATTTCAATGTACTAGCTGTGCTATGAAATAAATAAGGCACCCTCTAGAGCTTCATTTTTCTTCCTATAGCGAGTTCTTTGCTGTAACAATGTCTATTTTTTTAAAAAATAGCCTCACAAGTATGGGTAGTGCTACCACATAGGTGCTTACATCGTAGCTGTAAGTCCATCTCTCTGGGAGACAGGCCACTAGGAAAGTGACAGACTGTTGTTCTCACTCAAAATGTCAGAATCCCTGGCTGTGGGACCCAGGAATCTGGATCTTTAGCAGCTCTACAGGTGACTGTGATTAACACCAAAATCTGAGAACTACCGATACAGACTTGTAAATTAAAAATGGCATTATTTCAGAGAGTGGCATTATTTTAGCAGCCAATGTGAGCAGGAACTGAGGACCATCCATGTGACCAGTGTGCCAGGCAGGTACCAGGCCTCAACTGCTGCAACATTTGCCCCAGGAGAACTGTACTGTGTAGTCACTAACAAGAGCATCATAACGAAGACTCTGTGACCCAGCAGAGCCACTGGCTTTCCTCCCACTGGCTTTATCTTACAAGATAAAAGCTTCCAGCTTTATCCAAAGGGGGGAAAAAAAATTTCCTTTTTCTTCCAAGTTTTGCAATATGTTTAACACAGCAGGTGGCCTCTTGCCAGGCTTCCAGAGGCAGAAGGCTTCTCAGGCATCTGGCCCTCACTGAGGGCGAAGAAGAGGAATTCTTAGTCCCCAGAGGATCCCTAACAAACATTCCTGGTATTTGTAGATCTTTACGTCTCTATTATTTCTTCACCTTAAAACGGTTTGAGAGAGAAGGCTTAAAAGAAAAATAAGACAAAACAGAATGCCCCCAGTAAGGCCATGGCATGTGGTCATACACAAGCAGGAATAGGCTTTATTCTATTAAGTTGTGGCTCACTATATACATGTGTTACCGAGTCTAAGCTCATACTGCTCACCGCACGACAGGCCAATAATTGACAGATGAGTTGTTGGGACAAGGAAGAGCAACTTTATTCGGAAAGCCAGGAGACTGAGAGGATGGTGGACTCATGTCCCAAAGAACCATCCTCCCCGAGTTAGAATTCAGGACCCTTTTATACTAAAAGGTGAGGGAGTAAAGTCAAACACTTCCTGATTCCCATCAGCTTTCCGAGGGCGTGTGTTAATTTCTTCCTTCCTGCAGGCATTCACAGGTGGGCCTGGTCAGGATGTTTCCTGTTTCCTGTGAGCTAAACAAAGGTATTTTAGCTTATATTCATGACCTGGGAAGCAGGGTTCCTAGAGATGGGCCATATGTATAATTTAAGCTTATAGGCAACATCCTTTTAGTGATTAACTTGTAATAGAATACAAAATGTTCTTCCTATTACAGACGCATCCCCCAGAGAGATGGTTCAGTGTAGACTTCTCAGCTCCACCTGAAGTGCTGGCCTGGGAAGAGGGCTCTGCATTTTAACGGCCCTTCTAGAAGTCTCTCCATGGATGTGCTTGGGGAAAACATTGAAGAAATGGCCCTCGGCACTGTTCTCCCAGCTATGGGCACCAAAATTTCAACTGCAATGATCATTTTCATATACTTATTTATAATAAGAGCTGAAAGCATTTTCTAACTCTGAATTTTATAAAAACAGAAATACTTAGTGAAGAATACCTGCACCAACAACTGACAGTAAACCATGTGTATATGGTTTCTTGACAAATAACTTAAGCAAAGACACATAAGCTGAACCTAATGACATGCATTGTTCTGGTCCTAAGGATCAGTTATTCACATAAAGGACACTTGGCTAAATGCGGCTGAAGCAGCTCAGCCGTGACTGTATCCTCGTCCCCCTCTGGTGTTTGATTAGCTAATTCTCTTCCCTTTCCTACAGTGTCGTATGTTCCACACTTGCTTTTCAAAATAGCTACTTCCTTACAGCAAACCTTTGGTACTCATTACAAGAATTCTTATTCTCTTTGTTTACAGTTATTTAAAGTTCAAATTAAATTAAATCCTTCATCAGCCACCCTCCTCCTTTCTCTGCAACTGTTGTCACACTTCCTAATTTACTATTACACGGACTGGTACAGTATAAATCCATAAGGGGATTTGTATCCCTCCATTATGGACAATACAAAATCTGCAGTGTTTACTGCAAGTGCTACTTATCTGAAAACAGAGTCAGTTTCCCTCTCTCCTCTTTCTTGAGCTCTGCCTCTGTAATCACTCTCTAGTTGTTTTTGCTAAGATATAATTGACATAGAACAATATATTAGTTTCAGGTGTACAACATAATGATTCAATATTTGTATATCCTTCTCTCAGTTTTTTAGACATTCATGCTACTATGAACTCTGCCTGTATTTCACTACAACTATAGGAAGCTGGTTTGGGTAGGGAGAGGTGAATATACCAGAAAGAACACTTCACCATGAGAATTTATTAATCAAACATTAACCCTTGTCATGCCTTTCTGAGGTTTACTTTTAGACATGGACAATTTCAAAAGGTAATTTACTAAGGCGGAACTTTGCCTTTAATGATATGAACTTTTGGAATGGATTTCAAAATTACATACATTAACACTGTACTGTAATAACCACAGAACACATAGTTTAATTTCAATTACAAAAATGAACACCAACAATTCTAATCATGTATCCCTACAAAGTATCCCCCAAAAGTACCAACATAAATCCAAAATGTTTGGAGCACACTGGGTACATTAAGCATTTGTAGGATTCTAAGATTGACTCTTCATGTTTTTCCCCTCAGTGAACATCAAAGGGCTTTATCACCAAATACACGGTTTAAATTTAAGCATGCCTCAGGTATTGAGTAAAACATAGCGGGTGAACAAACAAAGAAATTGACTTATACAGAAAATATTTTCTAAGGAACAATGAATACTATCTAAAACCTATGGACAGTTATGTGTGTAATACACAGATACACATCCTTTAAAACACGTAATCCTTCAAACACATGTGAACGATCTATTTTGTTTTCAAACGGCCAACTCTCTATTTTCTGAACTAGTGGAAGAAAACTGTGGTGTATTCCACACCAGAAGGATCTAAATGAACAATTGTTTTGGTTAGTGTAAATGTCTGAGGGACATGAGTCCAGGGGCATATGATTTATGTGGATGAAGGTCAGGGCCATACAGGAGCCATAAGAAGTTCTGCCTACATCACTGGCCTGCACCAAAGTTTACAGACACACAGACACCTAAGACAATTGGACTGGAAAACAGGCACCTTTTATTACCCTGAGGAGGTCAGGAACGTTCCTTCATAACATAAAGTAATAACCAACACAACTGAGGTTCAAATGGTGTGCTTTTGTCACTAGTTAAAATTTAAATAATTATCTGTGATTTATCAAAGGCTAGTCAGGTATGACAGGTGAAGATACTATCAAAGATATAGGGCTTCCCTGGTGGCACAGTGGTTGAGAGTTCGCCTGCCGATGCAGGGGACGCGGGTTCGTGCCCTGGTCCGGGAAGATCCCACATGCCGCGGAGCGGCTGGGCCCGTGAGCCATGGCCGCTGAGCCTGCGCTTCCGGAGCCTGTGCTCCGCAACGGGAGAGGCCACAACAGTGAGAGGCCCGCGTACCACAAAAAAAAAAGATATAAAAAGGCAGGGAGTTTGCATAACAAGATTTAACACAGTTTCGTGAGCAATAGAGACAAACAAACTCATCTACAAATATCACCTACAAATAGGTGTTCCTCTGTTCCAATTCTTATTTTGAAATTTTATTTTCTTTTACTTACAGTCCTACCAGATTGTCTCATTTTTGCTCCAACTGTTTTTCTGGAAACATGTGTTTCTATAAAATGTAATTGCTAGAATCATTTTTCACAACAACAAAAAAATTACTGACTAGGGTACGTAGACTCTTGTTGCACACACAACTGCCATAGTCCCTAACAATCCAATACTCCAGGCAGAAAAAGACTTATTAATAGTAAATTCCATAAGAAAACAATTTAGTATACATAAAACATGCTCCATTAAAACATAAAACATGTTCCACTCTGTTTCAAACTTACATGTGGCAAACTTTTACATAACCAATAAATGGTACAAGACATTTCCAGATGATGTAAAATAAAAAATTTACTAAATATAGACAGAATCTAAAAAAAAAAAACAGGGCAGAAACCAGGTATATTTAAGACAGGCCAATTTTCTTTCCCCTGAGAAGTGAGAAAATCTGAACATTGAATATTTGACAAACAGCTTAAAGCAAATATAACTAGTTCTTATCTTTTGAAAGAGGATTCCAAGGTCCCAAAACAAACACTTGCAAATTTTCTCTTGTGTAGCTGGCAAACTAAGAGAGGATCACAGATAAGAGGATAATGTCAGCAGTTAAAAGGGATCCACAGGACCCCATCAGAAGAGAAGCCACCAAAGTTCACCTCCAGCGTTCCAGGGCATGAGACTTTGGAGGAAGAAAGAACAAAAGCTGAGTCAGGGCTATTCGAGACTTAAAAGAATTTAAATGATCAGGTGATGACTTCGAACCAGCCACTGAACTGTAAACAAGACTGGCATTCAATGTAATTGCCTGTATTTCATTATTTAGCAATTATATTAATATCAAGAGGCATATGTGTGAGTGTTTCCCTATATTGCATACCCTGGGTCTACAGCATATGCCACCTCACTGATTCTCCTGTTGAATAGAGAGTGTGGAGGTGGTCCAGTGAGATCAGTGATGACAACCCAGCAAGCACAAGAACAGGGCTCTTAATACAAAAGAACACTTTCTGCCAATGTTTACCAGGGCAAGATCATTAACCTTTCTAAACAAGTTTCTCATTCATAAGAATAAGAATAATCCTTCTCCTGCATACTTCATAGGGGTTCTCCACCCCAACAAACAGTCCATTGAATTTGTCCCTGATAATTAACTGTGGCCAGGATATGGGTGGGTTCTAAGGATATATAATCCTGGCTCTTCTAAAGTTTACCTTCAGCTGAAGGACCAGCATGTAAAAGACTGTAGTTATAACTACACTGAATAATGCATGTGAATATAATCTCTTAGAAAATTAAATAATACCATAAATGTAGGTTAAAATTGTGTGATTCTTTTTCTTACGTGGCATGTGTTCAAATTCACAGGAGGCAAGGGTCTGTCTTATATCAACAGGACTAGGCCTGACCCTTCTGCATGGCCACATAACACATACTATGATTTGGGGGAAGCAATTTATTAAAAAGATGATTTAACAATATGAAGTACATTTTTAAAGGGAAAAAAAATCAACCATAAACTTATCATTGTAACAATACATTTACATTTTTGCCTAATACTTGCCAGTTATCTATATAATCGCATTCATAGAGTACACATTTTAGTACGCTTTTTAACATATCTTTTTTTTTAGAGATTTATTTATTTTTGGCTGCGTTGGGTCTCAGTTACGGCACGTGAGATCTTCGTTGAGGTATGCAGGATCTTTCGTGGCTGCATGCGGGCTTCTCTGTAGTTGTGGCGTGCAGCCTCCAGGGCATGTGGGCTCTGTAGTTTGTGGCACACAGGCTCTAGTTGAGGCGCTTGAGCTCAGTACTGGCGGCACGCAGGCTCTAGTTGAGGTGAGCAAGCTCAGTAGTTGTGGCACATGGGCTTAGTTGCCCCGCAGCATGTGGGATCTTAGTTCCCCGACCAGGGATCGAACCAGCGTCCCCTGCATTGGAAGGCGGATTCTTTACCACTGGACCACCAGGGAAGTCCCAGTGTATCTTTTTATATTTTAAACATTTTACATGTTTATTTAAATGTACATGTTATTTACATTTGCAAAAAAAATTAGGATGATTTGTTTCTAAGTGTTCGAGAGCAGTTTAGTTCAAAATAATTTCCTCATCGTTTGTGTTATCACTAACTACAACCACATAACATTTGTACTCGAATTCAGATCACTTGCTATAGCAAAGTTCCATGATTATCTCATAATCATTTCTTCGGTACTTTCAGGTGCAGTCTAGTTACCAAAGAGAGACAAGCTTGTTACAGAATGACAACTGTTCAGAGGGCCCAGGCACCACAGGAAGGGAGAGTGATCACAGGAGCCACTACCATGCCCTGGGATAGTCAGATTTCAAAAAATAATAAATCTGCCTACTCCTGTCCAAATTTCTGCTTATTTTATTTTTCTTAGTTTTTGACCACCACATAGAAAAATACTAAATGATAATGGTGATAGTGGAGATTTTTGTATTATTCCTAATCTTTCACAGAAGGCATTCTGAAATTATAACCAGTTAGATATATATTCATACATGCTATAAAATTTTCTTCTATTGTTTTACTAATCGTTTTTAACCAGAAATGTATATTTTCAAAAATCACCTGAGCATCTATTGAAAATTTCTGGCAATTTTATCCTTTAAATGTTCATTGGATGAATTATATTAATAGGTATTCAAAAATTAAACTTTCTTTGTACTCCTAGAAATCACCCCATTTTTTCATACTGTTACTGTTTTAATATACCCATATATGTTATTTTCCCAGATATTTTGTTCTGAATTTTAACACCAATAATTATTTGGTAGAAATGTCCAATTTGCTGGCATAGAATTGTTTATAGTAGTCTCATGTCCCTGAAGTATTTCTGTGGTATCAGTTGTAATGTCTCCTCTTTTATTTCTCATTTTGAGTCCCCTCTCTTTTTTTCTTGATTAGTAAAATTGGACCCCTAGATCTTACATTACTCACAAAAATTAACTTAAAATGGATTAAAGACTGAAATGCAAGATCTGAAACCATAAAACTCTTAGAAGAAAACACAGGGGGAAAGCTCTTGATACCGGTCTTGGCAATAAATTTTAAATGTGGCACCAAAAATACAAAATAAATTAACAAAAGCAAAAATAAATTAACCACTGGGACTACCATTAAACTAAAAAGCTTCTGCACAACAAAAGAAATAATAAAATGAACCTACAGAAAGGCAACCTATGGAATGGGAAAAATACTTGCAAACCAACTATCTGACAAGGGGTTACTCTCCAAAACATGTAGGAAACTCATGTAACTCAATAACAACAAAAATAATAATAATCCAATTTTTAAAATGGACAGAGAACCTGAATAGATATTTTTCCAAAGAAGACATACAAATGGCCAATAGGTACATGAAAAGGTGCTCAACATCACTACTGATCAGGGAAATGCAAACCAAAATCACAATGAGATATTACCTCACACTTCTTAGGATGGCTGTTATCAAAAAAGACAAGAGATAGCAAGTGCTGGTGAGGATGTGGATAAAAGGGAACGCCTTTGTATACTGTTGGTGGGAATGTAAGCTTGTGCAGCCACTATGTAAAACAGTACGTAGGTTCCTCAAAAAATTGAAAATAGAACTACCATAGGATCCAGCAATTCCACTTCTGTGAATGTAACTAAAGGAAATGAAATCACGATCTCAAAGGGACATCTGGACCCCATGTTCACTGCAGCACTATTCATAATAGCCGTGACATGGAAACATGGAAACAACCTAAATGCTGATAGATGGCATGGATAAAGAAAACATGAGAGTGATATTAATATGTTAATATACATGTGTATGTGTGTATTTTGGAACATTATCATAAAAAGAAGGAAATCCTGCCATTTGTAACACTGAAACTTAAGGACATTATGCTAAGTGAAATAGGTCAGAGAAACAGATGCTGCACAATCTCGTTTATACGTAGAATCTAAAAACCCAAACTCATGTAAACGGGGAGTAGAATGATGGCTGCCAAGGGCTGGGGTTTGGGGGAAATAGGTGAAGAAGGTAAAAGGGTGGAAACTTCCAGTTGTAAGTTAAATAACTCCTGGAGGTGTAATGTACAAGGAGGCGACTATAGTTAATAATACTGCCTTGCATATGTGAAACCTGCTAAGAGAGTAGATCTTAAATGTCTCACCACACACACAAAATAAACTATATGAGATGATTGATATGTTAACTAAACATATCATTTCACAGTATATACATGTATTAAATTATCACATTGTACACCTTAAACTTATACAGTGTTATATGTAAATTATATCTCAATAAAGTTGGAAAAAATATATATTTTTAATAAAAATTTTAAGTATAAATGCATGATAATAATATCTATATCGTATGATTGAAATGAAGATTAAATGAGCGACTAAAGTATGTCTTTCAGAAAAGTTAGTTCTTAGTAAGTTTTAGTAATTATTGTTATTACTATTTTTATTATAAAGATACAATATAATTATCTACCTAGTCTATAAAAGAGAACCTCCAAAAAATCTATTAGAAAAAAATGAAACAGTTTAATAAGTTTGCTGGATGGAAAGTCAACATGTAAAAATCAATATCCATCACCAATAACCATTTAGAACATATATCTTTATAAATATCTCATTTACAATTATAACAAAAATGATAATAATCCTGGGAATAAATCTCAGAAAAAAAAACTAAGCCAGATCTTTATTTTAAAAAAAGTTTATAACACATGGAAGCACACATCTCGACAAATAGAGATGTGTAACATATATATGGGTAAAAAAGGCTCTACCGTAAAAATGACAATTCTCTCAAATTAAACTATAAGATCAAAATGCACTTCCAATCCCACCAGGGTGTATGTCAGAAGCTTGAAGGAAAGAGATATCACAACCAAAGGGACAAAGTGCTGAGATGTGATGGTAGTTAAAAGAAGGATGCTGTTGGGACTTCCCTGGTGCTCCAGTCCAGTGGTTAAAGACTCCGCGCTTCCACTGCAGGGGACACGGGTTCGATCCCTGGTCAGGGAACTAAGATCCCAGGTGCCACGCCATGTGGCAAAAAAAAAAAAAGGATGCTGTTCTCTATCCCTTCGCTACTACAACCACCACTACCTCCCACGGTTGATGGGACAAAGGGAAGGTATGGAGTTACAGAATCCAGATGGAACTGAAGCTCTGTAGCACAGCAGCCTCCTTTTATCCACCTTGGATATGCTCCAAAACTCCCAGTGGATGCCCGAAACTTCAGCCAGTATTGAACTTCCTATACACTATGTTTTTTCCTATAGCACTAACAGACGGGTAGTGTATTCAGTGCAGATACGCTGGACAAAGGGATGATTCACGTCCTGGGCAGGATGGAGCAGGGAGGCACAAGATTTCATCACACTACTCAGAATGGCGTATACGTAAATCTTATTAATTGTTTTTTTCTGGAATTTTCCGTGTAATATTTTATGACGGAGGTTGACCACGGTAACTGAAAGCAGAATCCTGGACAAGGCGGGGGACTACTGTGTAGGGCTTGCGGGCATAGAAGTATGCATTCACTGCCACGTCTGCTAAGGGCCAGCGAGGAGGCCTGAAACGTAAATTCCCTTACCTCTCTCTTCTCCACCCCAATCTCCTGCTGCTGTCTCGCACTGGCTAAACTCAGCCACTAGTCAGAAGACAAAGCAGCACGAGGGATGCAGCTCCATGGAGAAATGGTCAAAAGAAGCAACCAAAGAACATCCATCCCATAGAATGCCTTATGGAACTGAACAGGCAGACTCTAAACTAACACGGACAAGTTTATAAGGGCAGCCAAGACAATGAAAAAACATAAGAATTAGTGTTACTGAACCAGGCTGATTTGCCTGAAATGCAGCAAGCCCAATGCTGAGATGCTAAGGTCTGTTTGCAGCCAAGAAAGGGAGGACTCACGAGGCAGCCAAGTGAGATGGGAGAATAAATCTCAAATCTGCCTACCCGAAGGTGAGGGGCTCGGGTTATTTATGGGATAAAGCTGAGGCACAGGGAAAGGTAACTGCAGACAAGGAAAAGGTGAGGTAATCATTCTGTGAAGACGTAACTAAGTTACAGGCTTCTCCATGGGAGGCAGGCTCAGAAATCAGCATCCGCATGCTCTGAGGGTGGAGTTTGGGGCCCTCTGACGTCAAAAGGTCACAAGCGGACACGGGCGCGAGCCCATTTGCAGGGTTCACGTTCTTAACAGGCTCAAGCTCGAAGTGGACACAGCGGATTCCCAGTTCCTAAAAAAACCTGGGCAAACATCTTGTTGTTTAGGCTACATCAGGGGTCCCCAGTGCCCCGGCCTAACAGAATGAAGGGAGCAGCCGGAGAGCTAGCGAAGCTTCGTCTGCCGCCCCCCCCCATCGCCCCCCATCGCTCTCGTGACCGCCTGACCCATTCCCCCAGCCCCGTGCGTGGAAAAACCGCCTTCCACGAAAGCAGGCCCTGGTGCCCAAAAGGTTGGGGACCCCTGGGCTACGTGACATGTGGAAGGCATGCAAGTTTTTATAAAAACAATTATCAAGAGGCTGATTAGTGCAAACAGGTTACAGTTTATTATTTATTAACGGCTAACTGATAACTACACTCAGTTTCATAAGGACTGGACTTCTTCATGGCTAAAGGATTAAGGAATTAAGTTTTGAATTCTCATGAGATTAGACAAACAGGTCAATGGAACAGAAGAGAGAATCCAGAACAAACCTATAAGTTAGCCTTACAAATCAATGAGAAAAACTAGGACAACTGGCTGTGCACATGGGCTGCAAGGGGGAGGAGAGTGTGGGTTTGTACTTCAAAATAACAACAAAAATGAATTCCAACTTCCAACTACGCTAGAGACTTTAGCGCAAAACATAGTTAAAGCTTCAGGAGGAAACTAGGGGATATCTTTATAATCCCCAAGAAAAGACTACTTGAACAAGTAAAACCAAAATTTATAAAGGAAATTAATAATAAAGCTGAGAACAATAAAATTTCAAAACCTCTATAGAATAAACATTGTAATAAAAAAAATTTTTAAAGGGCCATCTGCCAGAAAATATTTTCAATGCATATAAATGATAAAATGTTAGTGCTCACAATGTACAAATTTTAAAAATCCAAACTGAGGGGTAAGAAGAACAAAGTATTTGAAAAACCATTTACAAAAGAGAAGAATTAAGAAGTCCTTATAAATATAAAGAGATGCTCAACAGTACCAATCAGATAAAAGAAAATAAAACATCAACATGTATAAACATGTACATGCAAAAAATAAGAAGTCTGATAATACTCCATACATTGCTGTAGGGCATGTAAACTGCTACAACCATTATGGAGAGAGACTTTGTAATATCTGTGAGGACAGATAGGTCTATGAGGATCTACTGAAAATAGAAACTGCTCTCTCAACACTGTGACCACATTTTCACAATTCTACTACATGTTTAAGTATGTGTAACTAATATATAGAATTACATTTAACTTCTATATAGTATTCAGTTGCATCGAGATAGCATAATTGATGATTTTTAGAATTTTTAAATTAATACAAAGATACTCTCATAAACTCATGTCTCTTTGTGCCCACATGCAAGAGTTTTTCTAGAAATTAAATCGCTGAATACTCCCAGAAACGTAATGTCATACAATTTGTAGGCTATACTAGTAAGATATCCAAGAGATATGATAAAAAGATAAGGCACAGTCCAATACATGTTTAGTAAAAGGTGTATGTTCTAATACAGCTGAGCATAAATATATAGGATATATACGAGCATAAAATGTCTATATTTTGGCTACATCTCAGGAAGAAAGTCAATACATTTGAGTTTGGAGGGAATTAAAGAGGGCCTTTCACTTTTTACTAAGATATTTCCATATTGTTTAAACTTTTTACAACAAGCCTGTTTTACCCTGTAGTTTTATAGCTACAAAACCATTGAAAAAATCCACATTTGTTCTTTTCTTTTGCATTATGTTTATTATCCTACTATGATATAGTAACAATACCCTTGGATATCAGATTGAATGTTTGTTGTCTATGATTCACAAACTAATAATTAAGTAAATAATCCATCTTGCAAATAAAGTTTCCTTCATATTGCTATTATCAAAGTGTTATGCTCTCATCATTGAAAGTTTTAAAAATAAAGAGAAAAAATGAAAAATAAAAGCACTCACTGTAAATTGATACCAATTATGAATACATGCATTAATTAATTCATTTGGAGGTGGTAGTGGTAGTTGTTGCCAACTTTCTTAGTTTCTCATGCAACTAAATCTTTAAATTTCATCCACACCTAAAAAGTACCAAGACAACATAGAGAGTATCTAATACTAGTTTTAATAATGGTATGAACTACTTTTATTAAATACCTACTATTTATTAGGGAATTTCCTTACTACCTTTGATCTTCATAACAACCCTAGTAGGAAGGTACTATTATTCATGGTTTTTTCTGTTTTTTGTTTTTTGCGGTTTTTTTTGCGGTACGCGGGCCTCTCACTGTTGTGGCCTCTCCCGTTGCGGAGCACAGGCTCCGGACGCGCAGGCTCAGCGGCCATGGCTCACGGGCCCAGCCGCTCCGCGGCACGTGGGATCCTCCCGGACCGGGGCACAAACCCGCGTCCCCTGCATCGGCAGGCGGACTCTCAACCACTGCGCCACCAGGGAAGCCCTATTATCCATGTTTTGCAGATAAGGAAGCCAACATTCAAACATGTTAAGCAATTTGATTAGTGTACCTCACTAATGAGTGGGGATTTCAATGACTTAAAGAGTCTGAGCTTTTTCCGACTACCACTGTGTACCATTCCTCTAATAGGGATACTGAGTCTTTCTGTTTAAAACAATTTTCAAATTTTCTTTATATAACAAATATTAACCTAAGTAAAGTATAATAATTTTTCACTCATCGAGGAATAACTAATGTAAAAGTACTGCACGTCTAAAAGCATGGACACTCCTATCACCCACATGGTGAAGTGCACATGATCAAATTACACCACAGCTGCTGAGTAGGACCCCCAATCAGGGCTAAGGGGCTTGTGAGTTCAGAGTGTGTAATCCACACAACTGTTACCACCATAAAAAAAAAAAAAAACCAGAAGGCAAAAAATGTGGAGAAGTCTTTGCTCTTCACAAAAACACATAAAATTTGGCAATATTAAATTGTTCTCTTACTTATTAGAACAAGTTAGGATAACCAACAATTTCCTTAAAACAATTCATTTGAAACAAACATAATTTTGGATCCCAGTAAGAAAAAGCCAAACATATGTTGTCTCTTATACTGTTGAGAGGCACATTATTCAAATAATTTTTGCACTAGATGTATCACCATAGAGGGTAACTTAGCATGAAATAGAAGATTCCTTTCACATCATTTTTTCTCTATGATTAATTTTATCACAAAATATATATATATCATGCAGAAAAGTATTAAAAAAATAACAAACACCCACAAAAAGAACCTTTAAAATTTAACAGAGGTTATCACTTTGACGTTTGCTTCAGGTATTCATTTTTTCCATTCAAGAAGTATTTATTTACATTTTTATTATGAAAATAAATCACACTTATTGAAAAGTTATTTGGAAAATAAAAAGTAGGAACTCAACTAACCATACTCCTATGACTAATACCAATATTTTGAAATACTTCCTTTCATTGTTTAAAGGAAAACAGTTTATTGTAATTAGACTTCAAATACTAAGATCCCTTTAACATGTCCCCAAAATATAGTTTTGGGCTTTTTGGGTTACTGGGCAATATGTGATAAAAAAAAAATTTAACACTTTTTGCATCATTTTTAACAATTTCTGTAAGTTGCCAACTATGGTTCATCCCCAAAACAAAAGTCCATGAAAATAATATCTATTGTCATTGCTTTTAAGACTTGTGTTCTTACTTTTGGTCTACAAAAAGTAGGGGAAGGGATTTTTCTAAGTTTGTTTTTCTGAGCCTAGGGGTGCTTATCCTCCACCATCATAAGGAACAAATCAAAGAGTCCCAGACTTTAGCTTTTATACTTGTTATTCAATATCTTAATAATCTGTCCAATTAATTCCTCCATTTCTGTCTAATTCTCTGGAACAAATCCTTCTTTCATGTTGTACTTGCTAAAGCAATATTTGTATATCCATTTATTTAATAAACTTTTAAAAATGAGACATACAAGATTAAGAGATTTCATAAAAGATTAAGTTTAAAAGTAACATAAAAATAAACCAAGTTATCTCATCAAGAAGAGAGAATAACTAGCAAGAGCTGTTATATATATTATGCTAAATCTTAAAGGGTCATTTCACACTGTGTCTGGAATATAACTTTGGATTCTATTAAGGCAAAATTCCTGAGACATATCAAAGGAAATATGGTTCTAAGTGGAAAATAATTTGTCTCTAGTCCCTTGAATTTTAAATTAGAGAGAAATTAGCAGAACCAGAATCCAAACTTCCAAACTTATGTGGGTACATAGGCAATTTAACTTTATTAAAATCTCAGTGCAGGAAGTGACTTGGGACTGGGTAATTAAATGTGGCCAGGCACCGTGCTGCAGTACATCTGTGTAGATGCCTTCTATGTTACACTGTTAAAAGCAACCGTATGTAAAATTTTTGTTGAAAAGTCTACCTACAGTTCTACCACCCTACAAATCGACAGATAACTAGTAAAGGTACATAAATTTTATAGCTATGTAAAACTACTTAGATACATAGAACTTAAAAAGCCTTTTATACAGTTTTTAAGATCTCATGAGCTAGGACAAATAAATAGAGCAACAAATAAATGAATATCTCACTCCCTTTTTTTTCCAACTTTTTTTAGAAATGCACTAATTTAGAATGATCCGTTTCTACAATTCTCACATTTTTCAAATATTCATAACTTTTACTATTTGTTAATAGTAAATCTATATATAATACATTAATCTATATATAATACAGCGTTCTCCCCAGATGCCTCGCATATTTCTTTTTTGCTACTACAGCCTCTCATTTATTTATGAGGCCCCTCCTTACTGCCATCACACACAAACACAGTTACACACACACATGCACACACACTTCAGTCGTCGACATCTGGAACGTTCTGGGACAGCCCCTCATATGTGGCACATCTCCTCAACCATTTCACACTCCCTCCTTCAGGCTGCCTACGACTCCTTCAAAACTGTCAAACTTCCCCCAACAACAGGGCCCTGAGCACAGTCCATTTGTCCCTCTGTTAGAAGACTCTTTCCTCCTCTAGCTGCCTGATTAACTAGCTCTCACCCTTCTGCTGTCAGCTCAAGTGTCCCCTCCTCAAGAAGGCTTGGCCAGACCCCTCCTATAATAGCTGAACTAAGTCAAACTCCCCTGTAACCGGCTTTCTAATCAGTGTGTACCTGTCCTTCAATGCATTCACTCTCCCATATGTGCAATCTGCTTGTCTGAGTGTTCAATTAATTTCACAAAATAAAACTCTCCAAAGAGGCAGGAATCATGCCACATTTTTCAATCATCATATCACCAGGACCCAGCTGAGTACAGGATGTAGAGTGGATCACCAGTAAATATATATTAAAAGGAAGTAGAAAAGAAGGGAAGGAGGGAAATTAATCATTAAGTCAACAGGTGATCTCATAGTTACTAAAAGAATTATTTAAATGGCCCCATTTGGTGACTTGAAAAATGATGACTTTGTAAATAAAATACCTTTGAGAAATATGTTGTTTTACTTCTTCCTTATCACTTTTCTCGCATTGTAAATGGATGTGGCTTAGGATTTAGTCCTGATTCTTTTTCTTTTTTTTTTTTTTTTGCTTGTTTTTCATTTTCCTCTAAAGAGAAGCTAATTTACCACATACTTCAAGCCAAGCTTCCTTCAAAAGCAGTGGCTGAAATAAAAATTTATGTGCAAATAGTATAAGGTGATATCAGAGAATAAGAAAGAAGCCCCAGGTAAAGTGATACAGGCACAGAATAAAAGCCACTACGGGTGTATGGAGCTGGGTCATGATCATGGCCATCTGAGGTTCCACCCAACCTGGACCTTCTGAGGCCCCATAGAAAGTCTCTCAGAACTGCCCACTTGTCTCACTCTTCCCACTTCTAGGCTGCACTGCACTTCCAGGGGCAGGGGTAAGACATGCTGGTAAATCACAGACCAGAAAAGAAAAGTTCTCAGCACAAGCTTAAGGGGCAAAGTCAACACAACTGAGTCACAGCCTTCTTACAATGTCTGCCACAGTCACAGACAGAATCAGAAGTGAGGCTGAAGGGAGGCCAGGAAGGGCCCAAGAGGCATGTGATATGCCTGTGAGAATCAAAGCTCTGACCTTCAGAGTGTCAGCCCCAAATAGCGAGCCAGCAACTCCACAGTGCCTGCTTTATCGCTCCCACCAAGCATTATTCAGTTTCCTGATGGACCTTAGGACACTGAATAGAAGGCAGAAAAAGAGTTCATTCTGGGCATTCTCCAATTTCCACCTGATTGTGTCCCAAAACTTCAGTGGTTTCTTACATGTTACCTACTAGAATATATAATCACTTAGAAATAGCATTACATATTTTAGTTCACCTTGAGTATCCATCCATCCACAGACAGATTCAATAAAACTTCTAGGCTAATCCATAGAAGTATAGTTAAATTAGGTCATGCTTTAAGTATATTGTTAAAGACATTATTTCTAAAGCAACTGACCATCATTTGCAACATTTCTTCTGGAAGAAATATATTCTGAGTTTCATCGATATACCAATAAGAAAAAACTTGCTATACTATTAACTTGTTAACTCTATTACATGCATATGACAAGCTATCAGTCTGTATCTTTGCTTTCCAGAGTAACAATTTGAAAAACAAAAGACAGTTGTTTCTACAAAGAACGAGGCTCTAGACTTCCCACATTATTCATTCCTTTTATGTAGAATTTATTTGTAAATTAAGATGAGTCCTAAATCATGGGGTGCTTATGTTCAGAAAGGAATGTTATTTTTTATACACACGTGTGTGTGTGTGTGTGTGTGTGTATCACTCCTAAGAGGAAGAAGTTTCGCCAATTTATTGTGTTTACTTACCGTGAATGTACATTTACTACCTATTTGAATCATTGTCTTTCACTGTTGCTAAATTCTATCTCAAAAAGGAAATAGTCAAACTGCTTCCAAATCATATTGTACAAAATGTGACTACAGTATAATTATAATATATAATTAGTAGAATCTGACCTCTTTTTATGACAACACTTTTTTTTTTTTTTTTTTTTTTTTTGCCTTACTTGGGGCTCTCACTGTTGTGGCCTCTCCCGTTGCCGAGCACAGGCTCCGGACGCGCAGGCTCAGCGGCCATGGCTCACGGGCCCAGCCGCTCCGCGGCATGTGGGATCTTCCCGGACCGGGGCACGAACCCCTGTCCCCTGCATCGGCAGGCGGACGCTCAACCACTGCGCCACCAGGGAAGCCCGACAATACTTTTTTAAATCAAATGGGTTTGGAGTTAGCTGTATTGCCTAGGAGCCCATAAGGCTGAGATTACTGAGATTACTAACTCCAGCTTTATCACAAAGTAATGATCTTGCATCTCTACACATCTATTTTGTACTCAGTGAAAAGTGATGACTCACTTCAGCTGAAAGTTAAGGTGGAGTAACTCGCAGTGACCAACATTACCACCTGGAACAACTAGAAAAGCCAGATATAAGAAAAAAATTTGTTAAAAACTATTGAAGAGGGCTTCCCTGGTGGCGCAGCGGTTGAGCGTCCGCCTGCCGATGCAGGGGACACGGGTTCGTGCCCCAGTCCGGGAAGATCCCACATGCCGCGGAGCGGCTGGGCCCGTGAGCCATGGCAGCTGAGCCTGCGCGTCCGGAGCCTGTGCTCCGCAACGGGAGAGGCCACAACAGTGAGAGGCCCCCGTACCGGAAAAAAAAAAAAAAAAAAACTATTGAAGATCTTCTGAAGAAGCCAAGACTAGAGGCTTCAAGACTCCAGATAAAGGAAGCACTGAAGAAGTAAACTGAATTGTTGAGGGTGCTTTTCTCCCCTGGAATGGAGAACAGGGCATTTGTCATTCTAAACACATGGCAAAAGGTTGAGAATATGGGCTTTGCCTGAGCAAAGGACTACTGAGATGGGATAGAGAATCCAGAAGAAATTTTTGCTTTGAGGGTGAAAGATAAAAGATTAGATATAGGACAGGCCAAGATCCCAGTGAGAAACAAATGATGAAGCACCAAACTGGCACATGCCTGGTTTTACCCACATGCTCGTATGATGTTGCATGTATGATTAGAGGCTAAGACAGTAAGAAGAAAGCTTCTGAAAAGAAGAGCAGGATTCTCTAAACACACCTGCCCTGACTGTGTTTAGTATTTGTGAACGCACCCGTGGCAGGCTCTGGATGTCCGTGCCTTGGCAGCTACGTAACCCTGCAGGGGATGAAGTCCATCTGCACTGGAGTTAGCTCTGTCACCCACTGGATTACAATGACTGTCCACCACTCCATTTTATCTGCTTAGCAGAAGAAATGCTGACAACTCTTTAGTCTTGGATGAATTTGTCTGGAGCCTCTACAATTTTTATACACAATTACTAAAATCAAGAGTAAAGAGAGACACTGAAAAGAAGCTCACAGTAATCCAGTTATTGGCATTAGCATAAAAAACTTTAAAGTAATTTTGATTAGCATGGGCAAAGTAACAGGAAAAGATGGAGAAAACAGATAAATTGGTATCCATAGAAAAGAATGAAATACACATTTGAAAACTGGAAAAAAATACAATAATTAGAGTAATAACCCATAGATGAGCCTGAGAGCATAATAGGCATAGTGTAGGTGATGATTAGTAAACTGGAAGAAAAGGTCAAAGAAAAATTTCCAAATAAGCATAGAGAGAAATGAAGAGTGGAAAGTAGTGAAATAAGTATAAGAGCCAGGCTGGGCACAGTGAAACAATGTATTAAACATATAATTGAGATCTCAGAAAAAGAAAAGAGAATGGAGTAGAGTATCAAGAATGCACTACGGGGCTTCCCTGGCGCAGTGGTTAAGAGTCCACCTGCCGATGCAGGGGACACGGTCCGGGAAGATCCCACATGCCGCGGAGCGGCTAGGCCCACGAGCCATGGCCACTGAGCCTGCGCGCCCAGAGCCTGTGCTCTGCAACGGGAGAGGCCACAACAGTGAGAGGCCCGCATACCGCAAAAAAAAAAAAAAAAAAAAGAATGCACTACGAATTTCATTTGATGAGAGACATCAACCCACAAATTCAAGAAGTTCTGCAAACTCCAAGGAAGTTAAACCAAAAGAAAATCATATCCAGGCGCATCATAGTAAAAGTGAAAAAAAAAAAATGAAAATTTTAAAGTCAGCCAGAGACAAAGACCCATTATCTTTAAAGCAACAACAAGATTGAGAGGTCTGATGGAAGCCAGAGTCAAAAGAATAACAAGGTAAAGTGTTGAAAGAAAACAACTGCCAAATAAAAGTTTTATACCCAGCTTAAATATTCTTTAAAAATAAAGGCTGTATAAAAATATTTTCAGACACACACACACAAAAATGAGAGAATTTGTTGCCAGGAAAGTTGCAATAATAAAGATATATAACAGCCTACTTAACAATTTTTATTAAGATTCTAATAAATGAGTTGTCAAGAATGCCACTAATTAAAAATACCAGACGTTTAAAGTAGAAATCACAAACCAAATTCACCTTTATATAAATTTACTTCTTTAACTGAAAATACCTGAAGTTTAAAAGTTAACTAATAAATAATATTTCTTAGATAGTTCTTCCTCTATTTTTAAAGTCACTTTTGCACATTAGCTCATTTACTATACACCACTCCCTGTGAGAAAGGCAGAGCAGATACTATCTTTATTTTATGTAAAATGAAAGTGTTATCCAAGAAGTTCAGAGACTTGTCCTCAATTAGATGACAAAGTCAAAGCTAGAACACATTTCTCTTACCCAGTGCTCAACATTCTTACACTGGGAAGTAGAAAATGGATTAATAATATCAAAGGAGTCCATTAAGTTGCAAAATGTGTCCAATACATAAAAAGGGGATAACTTTAGCTTCTGAGGATTTTTTCTCCATTTTTTAAAAATTTTATTTTTTAAAAACTGCACTGGCAAAATTACCTTACCCCTATAAATGTCATCACACTCCTGAATATTTTCAACAATTCCATATTGTTGGTTTTCACTCTTAAATTATAATTCCAAGAAAAGGCTGAAATGCCAAAACCTTTCAGCCAAAAGGCTTCTACTAAACAACTTCAATATCCAAGGCCTACACAAAAGTTAAAGTCATGATGCTTTGTGAGCCATAAAGCATCCTTAAGCTAGAATTTGAATTACACTACAGAAAATACCATAAAACAAACTTCTGATTAGGTTCAAGATTTAATTTAGCCTCAAGGAAGGTGAAGAGACTTCTACTGTATCACAGAAATCCTACATTACCTGTTCAAATCAGACAATTGAAACAACAAACCAAGAGGCCACCAAATAGTATAGACTTAATCCTCATACATAATCTTTTCTTGGAAATCTTCCAGTCTTCTGACATAGTGGTCCTTTTCCATGACCTTGAAACATCACTGTTGCCTACTCTGGGCAACATACTATAGCTGTGTTTTTGTCTTACAACTTCCTCTTCTTCCTCTCATTTTTCCCAATTCAGAGTCCTTGTGTAACAAAATAGCCAAGATATTTGTGAAATATGTTAAAGAACATTATGAAAATATTACTTCATATATTTTTTAAAATAATTTTGTACTGCCTATCAAATATATTAAACAATATAGATTTCTAAGAGGCTTACACTATCTGAGGACTTTCCTCACATATTCCAGTGTGTGTGTAGTGAAGCATCAGAGCATTTTTACCTGCTTGGATAAATATTTTTGAAATAAGAGATTTCAGACATAAAGTATAACCTGCTGCCTTAATGGACATTTTCATTCACCATATAAAGGGAGTAAAATATCTTATCGTTAAAGGAAATATCATTTGCCCAAAACCATGAGCCAAATACCATATGCCTCCTGCTTATCTCTGCTGGCTGACTGTCAGATCAGGATTATATATTTTACATAAACGTACATTATCATGTCCGGTGCACATCATCACATGAGCACATCAGTAAACAGTACGTTCACTGGGCTAGTTTCAAAGAGATTTTGGTATTACTATATTTAAGGAGAACAGCCAGTATGAACAACAGGCTCTCTAAGAACCTTCATGTAAGGCTCCTTAAGCTTTACTACAAAGAGATGAGCACAACAAAGTTACAAAGAGAGAAAACTTTTGAAGAAACTGGTGGAGCCCTTTCTGATACGAAGTCAGGAAACAAATAATGAAGTAAAAATTATTTCTGAATCACGGGAGAAAATGTTGCTTCCAAACCCTGTTCTGGATAAAGATAGGCTCTCTTTGGTTATATCACGGGTCTGCCAACAGAACACAACACAATCAAACATTTAATTACATCCTCCCCAGAAAGAGACAGCAGCATGTAAAAGCCACAATGAGCAAAACTGATGTGACATCCTCTGAGACCCATCTTTGTTCCACGGCTTATATTTAGTAAAACCTCCCTCTATGATCTCACCTAGCTCCTTTTTCACTTCCACCCCATTTCTTACTCCAACAATTTTCTATCAAGTCTGTTCTGAAAAGACCTCAAGTTTATCACAAGAGCTTGCACTGATCAAAAAAATTCACTTTGATGCTTCCGTTCTGGAAAAGTTTACTTAGGAATGCCTGTCTTTAAAGGAAAAGAAATATTCTAAAGGAAAACCAGCAAATCTTTTTTAATAAAAAGGCAATAAAATGACCCTCCGAATTATGACTGTGATTACTTCCTTATACCCTCGTACTATGTTAGATGCTGGAATATCGAATTCGTATACCAAGAATCTCGTTAATACTCCGAGATAATTTATTATACACTAAATTCATGAATATGAAATAGCTCTCAAAATTTTAAATATCTTACATGGCAATGACAGTAGATGAAACTCCAAAACAAAGTAACTGAACCCCAAAGTGGCAAACTTTCACTTTCTTTCACCTTTTCCACCAAGTGTTTCTTGGAAATAAAATGACTTTAAAATCAAATATTCCAATAGGTTTCGCTACTTCTCTACGATCTGGAAATTGGACTCTCCCCAAACAGAAGAAATTCACGGGTAAAAGGTGCGTGGTACCCCCAGGCAGCGAGGAGGCGTGGGTGTGGGCACCGTGGCTTCCAGCTCTCAGAGGCAGCCCAACTCTAAACGAAAGGACGTCAGCAGGTTCCCACTCTTTCCTCGGTCAGCCCACAAAGCTCTGTAACAGAACAGATTCCGACCCCAAAAATATTTAGCAAGCGGACCTCTTCCGCCACTACTGAATAACAAAAGGGATTGCCAGGAAGACGTAGATCTCCCTAACTACATACTGGACGTGCCTCTAACTGCATCCACCTGTCACAAACAATCCTCAGGAAGAGCGCTTCGGAAACCAGAAAACAAAGCGCGAGGGAGTCCCGCTAAGTTTGCCCTTTCACTCGTATCACCTGGGCACAGAACTTGGGCGTCTTTCTGTCTCCACCTGTCACTTCACTTCCTGGAGCTTAAGAAGCTCGCTCTGCACCTGGACAACTGCGACACTCACCCTCGGGCGCAAGACCCTGCTGAGGTCTCAGTCCCGCCGGCGGCAAGAACACGACGGCATCCCCGCCAGGCGGGCGATGCCGGGACGCGATCCCCCTCAACAGAGTCCGAGAGCCCGCGCAGGGCTGAGCGCCCCGGCGCTCACCCGAAACAAAGGCTGCGCTCGGCGGCCCGCGGCGCGCGCCCTCCCCGGGAACCGGCGTCTGAGCCCCTCAAGCCCGCACTCGAGCTTCACGAGGGACTGGCATCGATTCCGCGCTGCCCGAGGGGCGCGGTCAGGCACTAGCAAGAAGCCGGTGTCAGTGGCTGCCGCGCACCGGGGGGCCCACCAGAAAGGGCCGGCGCACAGGGCGAGCGCCGGCGGACGGGCGGGGGCGACCGCCCAGGCAGCCGCCGAGGAGGCGGGTCCTAGCAGCCCCGCGGACGCCGACCCGGACCCACCGGGCACGGGCACCTGCTGCCTGCACTCCCGGGCGGGCGCCGCGCCGAGCCCCGCTCGGGTCGGAGACCCAGGCTTCCGGGACGGCGGGCTGAGGGGCTGCGAGCTCGCACCGGCGCTGCCTGGAGGGTCTTCGCGGTCACTCACCGGCGGAGGGAGAAGCCGCTCAGGCGGCCGCCCGGCTGCGCGGAGCCCGCCTCCCAGGGCGCAGGCATCCTCCCATCCTTTGTCAGCAGCGGGCGGAGCGCTCCTCTCCGGCTGGCGGACGGCCGGCCGGCGGCAGGCAACCGTCTCAGGCTCCGCTTCCCAGCCTCTCCCCTCCTCTCCCCCTCCCCTCCTCCGTCCCCCCGGCGGAGCCGGCACTCACTCGCTCCCATGATGTCATCCGGCGGAAATCTGCCATGCTCAAAGACTGGATAAGCCGGCGCGCACGCGGGGACGCAGCGCGGGCGGAGGCGGCACGGAGCCCGAGGCGCATCCGGAGCCCTCCCGGCAGGGCCGCGGGAGTCAAGGGCAGTACGGGGAGGGGTCTGCCGCGCGGCGGCTCTGAGGGTGAGTGCGGACAGGGCGAGGGTGGGTGGAGCCCAGGAGGAGGAGTTCGGTCGCCGCTGCGAAGATTCCTATCTCGGTGCTTGGACTGACGGCAGATGCGTAGGGTGAGGAGAAAGTTTTTTGGCTTCTCAGCAGCTCATGCGCCCTAGCACGCGGACGGACACCTATGTTGCGGTCCGGTGAATGACCAGAATCCCCGGGACACCGGAGCCCCAACCTCAGCGAGAGAGTTTAGGTTGTCTGGCCGGCGGCAGCCTCAGCGACGAGCCGCTGAAAGGATGAAGAAAGGCGTGTCCTGTTTATGGGTGAAAGAATCTGAAACAAAGCATTGGGAAACTAGGGGGGCGCGATGACCCAGGAAACTAACACGGAAAAACCTCGGCTCCCTAGAGAGAAGCTAATGGCAGAGATTCACCCGCGGTCTTAGTTTGTTGCTCCTTTCCTCCCCACCACTGTTGGGCACTCTTGAGGTGACTTCCTCTGGCCTCACCCAGGGACTGCCCTAGCTGGTAAAACCATTTAAGTCACAAGAGGTTCATTAAGAGCCATAAAGGATGTAATATCAATTCTTTTTACCTAACATTCTTTATAAAATCAATAAATGTTTTATTAGAGTGAGCAAACTACTTTTGACGATTTCCCTGTATTAAGGGACACACACACACGCGCGCGCGCGCCAGCCAGAACTGAGACCCAGCCCTACATCAATCTAGGGCAGCTTCATGTTAAAAACTCTGGCTGTACAGAGAACAGGGTCTGACAAGTGAGAGTTTGTGCTCTTATTAATCAGCACTTCAGGGAGTCTATCGAGACCCTCAAGATTATCCACCACTCTCACCCCTGGAAGAAACCAAGGTTGCAGAGGAGACCACCAACAGCCAGTGCCAGTGAGGCAGACTGTCCTGAGACATGGGACTCTGCCTGCGGGTTCATCCACCATCATCCTTTAGAAGGAGAGACTAGGAACAGCATTTATTGTAAATATGGGTACAATGAGGAAGTCCTTAATCTTTGTAAATACAAGGCGGAGGACTCAATAGAATAACAACCTGAAGGCTATGTGCTGTATTCAACAGCTGTTGTTATGAATTATGAAATTGTGAAATTCACTGGGACTTTCCTTAAGAAAAGTTAATACCCTGTTTGAAAGCAAGATCAGAAATTATTTTTTTAAAAATATATCAAAAAGGCCATGAAGTACGTAGTTTGCAAATAATGCAGGAAATCTATAAGTGTTAACTTGCATTTATTTATTTTCAAGTTAAAATATTTTGGGTATCTTTTATATATATATATTAGAAATATGTATTTTAACATCCTCGTTAACAACTCTTACTTTTTTTAGATTAAAATAAACTTGTAAGGATAATGGCATTCTTTCCTTCAAATCAAAGAACAAAAGGACGTATAAAATGCACAAACAACTTTTAGAAACAAGTATTTTTAAATAGCAAAATAATGAAGATTTTTAAAATTCAGGGCAACTAGGAAATAAACTAGATAGAAAAAACTAAGAGAGGTAAGAATTTGGTAATGTAAGCAATGACCGTCTTGGAGAATAGAAGAACGATCTAATTGCTTGAAAGAAGGTAATTAGAACTGCTAATGATGCTGTTCTAAGTATATCAGAAGGTCAAGTTGTAAACCTTCCTTCCTAGATTGCTTCTCTGATCCCCATCTGTCTTCATTGCCTCAGTTTATCTTGACGTTCTTCAGCGTTCTCTGGGCTAAGACACAAGTGTAGAGACAAGAAGGTCATAGGGGGACTTAGCAGATCTGGGAAACTGAGACAAATAACCAAAATGATCAGAAAATGTGTCCCTCAACTTTTATTTTTTTATCACTGCTCTAAAGGGTTAAAGCAAAACCTCTATCTCTTACTTTAAGAAAAATGAAATGCATTCATATGTGTTCATTTATTTGGTCCTATGGGAAAGTCTCCAGTTATATAATTCTGGCCTTCTTTGAGAATTAAAATGACTGTGCTGTGGTCTTCGCTCTGGCCCTTGATCTTAGCAAAGTGAACTGACTATATCTCTACTAGAACTTTTTCTCTGTGTGTTAACCTACCAAGATCCTTGCCTCTGTGACTGACATTTCCCACTTCTAAACATGCTTTTTTCTTTACTTATAATTTTTTAAGTCATGCTGTTTGAATATTTTAAGATATTTTTATCCAAATGGATGGCTATAAATAACTAAGATAAAACATCCAATTGTTACCTTGAAAAAAGTATCACAATTCTTAGAAAAAAATTACATCTGAAGTCATATCTTATAAACCTTACATTAGAATTTCATTTAAATGGTGAATATATTAAACGTTGAAACTGAAGATTCAGAGGGGAAATATTAACTTTGCCTCAATTATTGATGCTTGGCTGCACTATTTTCATATTGATACATGAGTCTCTTCACAAAAACAATGACTGTTCAGGGGAGAAATAAACACATTTTAGAATTTTCCCTTGTGGATTTCCTGAAATGTAAAATTTTTACACTCTGGTTTTATCCTAATTAATAGACTCATTAATAGCTAGTGACATTTTGAAACAAGCTTTCATAGATACGAATTTGTTAATGCATAATAAGCAAAACTAATATTATTAAGCCCTTATTATATGTCAAATTCTGTGCTAAATGCTTACATGCATATGCCCCTTTGATCGTTAAAATTGCCCCATGACATGAATGTCTTATTAGCCTCTCTTGAAGATGAGGAAACAGATACCTAACGGGGTTACAAAAGTTGTCCAGGCAACTAAACCAGTAACTAGTCAAAGTTAAGATTTTATTATATCAGCCTAAACACATAAAGCCTGCCCTCATAATGGTACACTAGCAACTTTTAGATAATTCTTCCTCTGAAAAAGTAAAAGCATGATGATTTTCTATATACGTATCCTATTTAGTGAGGTGGACAATATACCTTTGTGAACTTTGCCATCAGTTACTAAATCCATCACAAAATTTATTTCCATTATCCCTGTTAATGAAATGCTTCCAAAGTTATTTAAAAGAAAAGGAATCTCAGGATACCAAATACGTTTTAGTTTCTAATGTATCCTTAAAGAGTTTCAGACAGAAAGCAAGGTGCAGTGATTTTATACTTGGAGACAGATCACTGTGAAATGAAATAAAAAAGAAAAAAAAACATTAACAATTTAAACAAAGACAGAGACTACCTCAGCAACTATCTTCTCTATATAGTTAGTCCACTAGTGGATCTGAGAAGGCAAACTGCGTCACCCACCCAAACAAAGGCTTCCCTCCCTACTGTGGATATTAACAAGGAAAATAGATCATTTTACACATTGTATCTCAAAGGACCCATACGTTTTTTATCATAGAAAATAATATTCCCTGGGCACAGATGTATAACCAAGCTTCTTTAAATATAAAGTTTTAGTATACAGATTTTTTCCAAAATCCTGTTTTATCTCACCTTTTTGATAATTGGTCATGTTCAGCAACTCTGCTAACAAGGATTATTTGAATGGATTTGTGGAAAGGTTAAAAGGTACACATCACAGGGCTCCCCTGGTGGCGAAGTGGTTGGGAGTCCGCCTGCCGATGCAGGGGACGTGGGTTCGTGCCCCGGTCCGGGAAGATGCCACATGCCGCGGAGCGGCTGGGCCCGTGAGCCATGGCCGCTGAGCCTGCGCGTCCGGAGCCTGTGCTCGGCAACGGGAGAGGCCACAACAGTGAGAGGCCCACGTACCGCAAAAAAAAATAGAGCAGTGAAAAGAGAGTGGCTTTCGAAAAGGTTCTAACTCCAGTTTTGCCATTTACCTTGATTAATATCTTAATCTCTCTGAACCTCACTTTCTCCTGTAAAACGCAACTAAAGTTATCTTTTTCTTAATTTATTGCAATGTTTCTGAAATCAAGATATGTGTGTACTTCTAGAGTAATTTTAATATAGTATTATTTCTCACCACTCCTAAAAAGTTATTAACTATAACAAGAATTGGTGATAAAGTCTCAAAGAAATAAGATTCTATCTCAAAGAAGGAAGGAGAAGTTAATTTGCTTTATTAATGCTACACCCAAACACCCTGAACAGGATCTGGAAACTCTCGGTTCAATGAATGAATGTATGACTGGATCATCATGATGATTAAGTAAAATAACAGAATGATAATACCTAGGATGGTGTCTGGCATTTAGCAGCTGATCAGTAACTAATATAGCCCCAAATCCTGGATTCGGAGACTAACTGCATTCTAAAAGTTTTTATTCATTTATCCTTTTAGAAAGAAAAGAGTATATAATGTATTTTGTGTAATATCCCCACAGTGGTCTAGGTAAGCACCCTGAAATCAAACACAGCAACATGTCTGCAGTAAAATATTGAAGGTTCACATCCATCTTGATAAAAGAAGCCATGAGTCAATTCAGGTCATGTTGTACCAAATGAATCATGAAAATGTTTTCAATATTCAGAGATTTCTAGATTTTAGAATTTAGTAAATAAACTGTGAATGATAATGGGTAACATTTATTAAGTACCTACAATGTGTCAGGTCCTGCTCTAAGCACTTCACATGAATTAATTAAACCTCACAACAAATTTCTAATGTAGGTACAATTATTATTCCCATTTTATAGAAGAGAAACCTGATGCACTAAGAGGTTAAATCACTTGCTTTATTTGGTTTATGAACCAAATAATTCTGGAAGGATTTGTGTTAAACATTATAAAAATAAATTTAAAATTAAATTAAGAGGAATATATAGGTAGCCATTTATCTCAGTAGGAAAGGACTTTCTAAGATATAAGCAATGAAGGAAATAAAAAATTAAAAGAGTAATGTATTTTATTAAATAACAAAATTTCTTGAATATCAAAAATACCAAAAAATGTTTTGAATATCAAAAATTTAAAGTTTAATAAACTGTATTAAATATTTATAACAAATTGTTGATATATTAAATATATAAAGAGTTCATACAAATCAATAAAAAGCACTAAGACCTCAATAGATGAGAAGGAAAGACATAAAGAAATTACAAAAAAAGAAATGCCAGTGGCAAAACAAGTGTGAAAATTCAAGTCTAAAGTTCAAAGTTAGAAATTGAGGTAAAAATTTTCAAGTATCAAGTAAAGATTCTTATAACTTATAACATGTGCCAAATGCTTTAAAAATTTCTACAGCCTTTGAGGCAGTGAGTTGATTTTTTTTCAATCTACCATAGAGAAATAACCAGAAATAGAGGAGAAAATTTTTATCTTCCAAAATGTTCATTAAAGAGTGATTTATAATATAAAAAAAGGAAACAAGTGCTTTTAAGGCCGAGAGTCATGTTGTCAATAAAATAACTCCTAACCAATGAAAAATTGTTTGGGGCAACCAACATGCCATTTTTCAAGACACTGCTGAGCCTAACAGAATTGCCAATGTTGTAAAATCATAGTTTAGTTCCTGATGTCACATTAATAAGCTCTCTGGAGTTGTTGCCAAGGAACCTGAGACCCCGAAGCCATATATCTAAGTGGGAGAGTTTTCTCTGAAGTTGTGATCAGGTGGGAGGGTAATTTTTAGTGCAGACACATTTTTTCCACAGTAAGTGATGACTAACTGTAAAATTCTTATATTCCACTGTGGACTTGTATGCTGTCCCTCTCTCCAAAAACGTTAGTACTGCAACTTTAGAGCAGTATTAACTTTGAAGACTTTGAGAACTAAACCCAACTAGAGTATAATAAAATAGCAATTTTAACCATGAAAAATGAATCTCATGCATCTTCCTTTTCTTAACTCCAACTCCAGCCCTTCTTCCTTCCTGCTCTGCCTTCTGTAATTCTTTTCTTGGTAAACAATTCCACCATTTGTCCAAGTTTTCAAGTAAGAAATCTAAATATCCCTGTAAGATCTCTCCTCTCACTGCACCCCATTGGAGTAATCAATATTTCATATTATTTAGCAGATTATTCTATTTTGATTAATTAAATGCCAGTCCTTTTAAACATGTCTGACATCATACGATTCAGTCATCCTATGTTTTCCAGTCAAATGCTATCACGTGAATTTGTGGAGTCTTAAGGGATGGGACGTAGTCATCAAGTCCTATGGATCCTACTTCACAAAAATCTCTGCTGGGTATTCTTCTCCCCCTTGCCATCGCCTTCATTTAGACCCTTTTCATCTTGGGCTGGCTATTCTCTCTGTCTCCCCTCCTACATCTATTCTATATTCTTCTTTGTCTTTCTCAGTTCCCCAGAGAGTTGACTCCCATGGAGTTTTTTTTGCCCCCTGCCTTCTGCTTGGGTTGGGTTTGGAGAGTGGGAAGAGAGAGCGCTGAGTCAATATTTTCCCCAGTCCCTCTCTGTTTCAGTGTGATTCTGATGGATATGACTTTGCTTCATGATTTCAGCTTCCCCCAGGATTTCGGCTCTCAAACAGCCTCCCATGATACCTTAAGAGTAGAAGGGTAGTAAGGCTTAAGGTGGTAGTGGCTTCTGTTCTTGCTAGTCCTAACCTGTTGGTTTCTTTAACTCTACTCACCCATCACTAAGTATTTCCTTTACTAAAAGGTCTTGTAATAAACCCTAGCAGATTGTGCCCTTTGTTTCCTATCAAGACACACACAGGTACATAGCCCTTTTCCAAACCACTGAAATGGCCTCTAATTGATTTCATGCCTACAGCCTCACCCTCTCCCCAGCCCTTTTACTGTACCTCCTTCAATCATGCAGAGTACCCTTTCTCAAATGCAAACCTAATCATGTCATTGCCCTGAACAATACCTTCAGTGTTTTATGTCATCATTGGCAGTAGTTTCCAACCAGATGTGCTACAAATGATCTGCAAATCCTTATACACCCAAGAATTTTCTGTGAAATAATCAGTCTCATTTATACACAAACTACTATTTTTTTAAACATCTTTATTGGAGTATAACTGCTTTACAATGGTGTGTTACTTTCTGCTTTATAACAAAGTGAATCAGCTATACATATATCCCCATATCTCTTCCCTCTTGCGTCTCCCTCCCACCCTCCCTATCCCACCCTTCTAGGTGGTCACAAAGCTGATCTCCCTGTGCTATGTGGCTGCTTCTCACTAGCGATCTATTTTACATTTGCAAACTGCTATTTTTAAAAATTAGGCTACTGTGATTAATTAAATGCCTGCTCATTTAAAACATGACTGACTTCATACTGACCTTGTCATTATATGTTTGCCCAGGCCATTTAATCTTCCTTTATGTGTATTTTTAAAACTTCATATTCAAAATAAAGTCTAGACTCCTTCTAATTTTCTAGCTTATTCTTCTATCGCTCGCCCACATGTACTTACATTTTACTTAAGTGCCACGCTCTCTGCATCTCTGCTTTAGGTAATTTCCTTCCCATTTCTGAAAGGAACTCACCTACACTCCATAAACTTTTCATGGCAAATTCTTTCTCATTTTTCATAATAGAAACATTATATTGAAAACCAGTAGGCTAGAGTTTAAGTTCTTCGTATGCATTATCTCATTTAATACTCATTATAATAGCTGAGATGAAGCTTAAAGGGTTTGTACAAGTTCACCCAAACATAATGTGTAAAATTAAGACTTAAACCTGACTTCAAACCCACACCTTTAAAACTAAACTATACTTGGGGCTTCCCTGGTGGCGCAGTGGTTGAGAGTCCGCCTGCCGATGCAGGGGACACGGGTTCGTGCCCCGGTCCGGGAAGATCCCACATGCCAAGGAGCGGCTGGGCCCGTGAGCCATGGCCGCTGAGCCTGCGCGTCTGGAGCCTGTGCTCCGCAACGGGAGAGGCCACAACAGTGAGAGGGCTGCGTACCGCCAAAGAAAAAAAAAAAAAAAACTAAACTATACTTTCTCATAAGATGCTAGTCCAGAAGGTCAAAAACTTACATATTCTTTGAAATCTCCCTCACATGCCTCTCCTTGTGTTTATTCCCATGACACTTTATACATACCTCTTCATAGTTTATTGCCGTGATCTGTTTACTTGTTTATCTCTCCCATCAGTTTCAAATATTTTAGGGATGAAAATTTCATCTTGCATTCTGTTTGTTCTTTTTTTTTTACTTTGCATATTAAAATTTAATAGAGTATCTAGTTATTAAACCTAGAATAATTTCTTAATCAAGTTAATGCTTGATAAATTAATGACACTGTTTTTAATATTAAAATGAAACAATTTGTATGAGGAATTGTTGCATTGCAACATTTCCAAAAGTGCTTATTTTATTTAAATCCTTGATTCAATACTGGCTTGATATTTATACAGGGTGTCTCTTCTGACCATCTTATTGTGGCAACTGACCACTTTTTCCTTGGTTGCCCAATAATGATCTAATCATACGTGCTAAGAAACATCAATTTTTCTGTTAACTTAGTTGACTTGGTTCACATATGAATGCTGATAGTAATTACTTTTCTGTTATCAATATTGTATATTGTAAATCAGCTGCGGAGTGAAAAACACTGTCTATCTGGATGTCTTCGTTTGTAATTTATGTTGTTTCTTGTTTAGTCAGTCACATATACCAAATTTAGAAGATGTGTATGGGGGTGGAAGAGCAGCCAAACTTATAAAAAAGCAATGCGTAAGAAAGAAAATAAATATTTAAACCACGTCCTTTGGCCACAAGATTTTTGTGAACAAGATAAGGTTTATCAAATATCTGATTGCAATGTAATTAATGCCATGAAAACATGTAATAATGACAGTTGATATTTAATGAGGTTTGTTATGTGCCAGGTATTTTTCTAAATACCTTACTTGCATTAGTTAATTTAACCTTCACAACAACTTTATGCAACAGGTATTAATAGTTCCCATTTTGTAGATGAGAAAACTGAGGTGCAGAAATGGAAAGCAACTTGCAAAGTCATGGAGCTGCTGATGTTCCAGGTGGTATTTAGAACCCAGGAAGTCTATCCTCTGAGCTTTCTTAATCACTATGCAATATTGCCTTTACTTAAAGAAATAGCTAGTTGAATCAATTATTATTAGTGAGGACACACACACACACACACATAAAAGCATTAGAAAAAAGGGTCCTGGTCCATATTCCTGACCCTGGCCTATATTCCTGACCTGACTGGTTCCTGAGGCAGGATTCTGGTTCCATCATTTTCTATCTGTGTACTTCAAGTTTTTTACTTATAAAACAAAAACTATGGGTATTTATTTTATAGGTTTGTTGTGATGATTTTATCACCTAATATATATATGAAGCACTTTAAACAGTGCCTAGCACAGACTAAATGCTGGTTATTAATCATTTCTGACTAAAATGAGCATTTATCCTCTTGGTAAGCATTCATTTAGTTACTTTTTAATATGAAAATTAATAAAATATTATTCCAATTTATAGATCAGTCTATTTGTATACTTACTAAACTGAATTTTCTTCCACAAGTTCTGAAGTACATGCAAGGATGAGACATAATATTAGACATGGATTGACTGATAGGTTTTAACTTGTGAGCCATCTATAAGAAATTGATGGCCGTTTCTTGGGTAGGCAGTTGAGATTCCTCTAGTCACATAAGTGTACAGCAGGAGCAAGTGATTTGCTGGATTCATGTGCACTTGGTTCAGGGAGGCTGGGTTCAGCACCACGGACAGCACTTTGCAGGGACACACTATGCTGACACAGCTCAATCACTCACGGTCTTCAGCAAAGAGGCACGATAAGAAGAAGCTTGTGGGCTTACCGCGTGGTGCAGTGGCTGAGAGTCCGCCTGCCGATGCGGGAGACACGGGTTCATGCCCCGGTCCGCGAAGATCCCACATGCCGCTTCGCGGCTGGGCCCGTGAGCCATGGCCGCTGAGCCTGCGCGTCCGGAGCCTGTGCTCCGCAACGGGAAAGGCCACAAGAGTGAGAGGCCCGCGTACTGCCAAAAAAAAAAAAAAAGAAGTCATTTTCTAATCTGATATATTCATTATGTATTTTATCCTTAAAGTAATCATATCTTGTGTAAGCATATTTCTTTGGGACTTCCTTTTGTAGCAAGCTCCCACCTGTGGATTTAAGAACGTGAGAGGGTTTATTTTAAAAATTAAATCCTCTTAAGAGGAAAACATAACACTAACTTTTTGGTGGTCAGCACACCAGTCATTAAACAAACTTCTGCTGATAAATGTTTATACTTTATTATTACAGCTTTTCATAACATAGCACTGGAATTACATTGTCATCTATTTTCATAAAAATCTCAACACAGCTTGACAATTTCATAGAATTTTAGAATATTAAGCTCAAAAGGATCTCAGAAATTATTTAGACCATATTTAGATAAAATAACTAAGGCCCCAAAAGGTTAAGAGGCTTTTATAAGATTCTGTGGTTACCCCTGGCAGAATTATGACTCTGACTTAGAGTCACTTTACTAAATAGTGAATTTTCAAAACCTTTATAAAGAAGCCTTCTCAATTTTACTTAGTAGAGAGAACATATACTATGGTGATATGTGTATAGAAGGAAAAATATTTTACGTCAAAACTAAATAATACTTTAAATTGAAACAATATACCCATAATTAAGTGGTGTTGCATTGAGCTTTAAACAATTAATTCCACAATATGTTAAAAAACACACTTTTAAAAAATAAAACATGAAGAGTATCCAGTGTATCAAAGACTACCTAAAGCAGCTAAACATACTGCATAAAATGTTTATCTTCCAAATCAGATATTCATTCAAAAAGGAAATTAATGAAAATTGGCCACTAGCAGCTTTCTGTGTCCAAAAATCATCAATTATATAAAAATTTGTGCGCACACACACACACTCTGTAAAATAGCTGAGTCATCTTATGTCTAAGGTTTCTTTTAAAAGAGAACTACATGAAAAAATCAAAATATAAACATAATTTTTTCTTATTTGAAATGTAACTATATTTGGGAGTATTATATTTTTTATAGCCAAATTCTTTGGTTCTTAACTTGTCTCATATCTATTCAATGCTTTTGGTAAATAAGAGTAATTTTTTTCTTCTTTTGGAAAGCAGTCATTACTCATCTGCCACAAAATCATGCTGGTGGAAAAAGAGAAGTATAGTATGAAATTAAATAAAACACAGTCTTAATAGAATTTGAGTTCCATGACACCCAAATAGAAATTAGGCATTCTATGTAACGAATTATACAGGAAAAACCCCACATAATATATAAGCAACAGAGAGCAAAAAGGGAGAAATATTTTTATTTAATTTTATTCTTTGGCATAGAATACATAAGAAAACCCCTTATAGGAGCAATTCACAATATGTGAATCAATTTTATGTTGATCTATGTAGCCATGAAATACTGAGTTCAAATTTATCAGGTTCTACTATGTAAGGAACTCATCTGGAGGCCAGAACAGCTGAGAACCTGATGCTGGGAATTTCAGTGGCCTTCACGCCAAGTTGTTTCTAATTCCATCCTCAGAAGAAAAACAATTTTTTGGGGGGTGGGGGGGGTTTGGGTTTTTTTTCTGCTGATAAATTGCAGGTTTTTTATTTATTTATTTATTTTTAAAACCAAAATAAAAACACGGAGAAGTCCGACTTTCTTCCTTCCTTTGAGCTATAATACAAATTCCTGAAAATTTTATAGATTAAAAAAAAAACAGAGAAAGAGATGGACAGAGAAACAGAAAATTACATGAGAGTTACAACTCCCCTGGAGAGACTGGTGTGAGCAGCGTGGATGACGCCCCCTCTTCCAAGGCTAAGTGGAGGCCTTCACAGAGCTGCGGCAATAGCCACCTTACATGGCTGGACCATGTGATGCCACATCTGCTATCTCATCCATCTTCCCTCCTGTTGGGCATCTGATCACCAGGCTTCGCTGTGATCATAAGTGTAAAATATCTGACTCTCATAGGATTTGAACCCATGAATGAACTCCAACACCTGTACAAAACTCATTTATGAGACTTGATATCTGAGCGCTGTTTCATAACGAGTGTGTTAATTACTCACTCAATAGAGAGGCATCAGTTCTGACATTGCTTCAAGCTTGACCATCAGGAACAAAGTTTCTGCACAACTTCATCTTCACGCCTCATAGCTTGGACTCTGCTTAGTTACGATTCAGTGTCGAACCCTCCATCTTTACGGAGGATTGACTGACTAAACAAACAAATAAAAAAGATTGCACTGGCTTTCCTTACTGATTGTAAAACTGTGCTTCAGGGTATGGTGCCTTCTGTCATTAAATGCCCTCCATCCAAGGACACACATGATCAACTTATGCTTTGGTTTAGTTAACAAAAAAAAGATCATCTGCATAGATGGATGTGCCTCCTTTCTGTTGTCACAATATAAAGGCTGTGTTAATTTCTTTAGTCTTTAAATCTGAATGAAAACAGCATCATATTTACTCATCAAACAGTGTAATTCAATTCTGGTCCTGAAAACATTTCACTTTTTCTGGTAAATTTAAAGGCACCATTCAGGTTTGTTTTGTTTGGTTTTTTCATAAATTTATTTATTTATTTTTGGCTGCTTTGGGTCTTCATTGTGGTGCACGGGCTTCTCATTGAGGTGACTTCTCTTGCTGCAGAGCACAAGCTCTAGGTGCGCGGGCTTCAATAGGTGCAGCACGTGGGCTCAGTAGCTGTGGCGTGTGGACTCTAGAGCGCAGGCTCAGTAGTTGTGGCGCGTGGGCTTTGTTGCTCCGCGGCATGTGGGATCTTCCTGGACCAGGGCTCGAACCTGTGTCCACTGCGTTGGCAGGCGAATTCTTAACCACTGTGCCACCAGGGAAGCCCACCATTCAGTTTTATATTTCCAATACACATTCTTGAACTCTTATCAAATCTGTATACCTCCCATGGCTAACTCCAGCCACACTGGCCTCCGGCATTCCTCCAATCAGCCAAGCATGCTCTTACCTCAAAGCCTTTGCATTGAATGTTTGCTCTTCTTATGATATTCTTTCCCCAGGTATCTTCTTCCTGATTTTATTCAGGACTCAGTTCAGATGTTACCTCCTCTAAGGAACCTTCACTGGTAAAACCATTGAAAAGAATGCCTCAAGTCACAATCTGTTTCCTTGAATTCTTTATTTATTCCATGTTAGTTATCATTACCCACCACTGAAACAACCAGTAAATCCAGTCAATTTTGCCATAAAAATATCAGCCAATTTCATGAAACATCCAACCTTTCACTCCTGGCATCATAAAAACAGAAAACAATGCATTACTTTTTAAAGTTTATTTTGACTTTGGGAAGACAGAATGCGATCAGCATTACCTCCAAACTCTCTCTTTTAAAGAACATTTTGTGAAAACGTTATAAAGCATATTATGTGAAATTCACAGTTGTATTATGTGGGAAACTCAGGGAGATAATTTTCAGAGAGAAATACATGCCCTTCTCACATTTTTTGACACAGAACTGACTGTTTTTTCAAATGCTAAATATGCTTATACCACATCTAAAAATCTCATTTCTAACATATTCATCCCACTCATAGCATTCAGAGACAATTTGTGGGAAAATCTTGCTCTTTTTGGTTGAACTCATAAACAATTTGGACAGTATATTGAAATGTTCATATCCTCTTTTTGACATGAGTGTTAACAGAGGAATATGTGGAGTCCAAAACCCAGAGCTTGAGTCTTGGTCCATCCTTTGCTGGGTCTGTGATTTTGAGTTAGTTATTCAATGCTATATCCTCAGTGCTCTCATTGTTACAAAAAGAAAAAAAAGAGCAGACATTTTTGAGATACTTTATAAAATGAAATTATCTGAAAACCGGGAATTTATTAGTAATCTAAAATAAATCTTGAACAAATTTTATACTACGGTTGATGGATAGAAATGATTTGGATACAAATGATGACCTATAACTGGCAACAACTATTTATTTAGGTGCAAAGTCATATACTGGGTATTTTGCCACAATATAAGACCGTAAAATTTTTGGAGGGGTTAATATGTTTCTCAAGTCCCTATGTTACTACTATATACAGAGGTGTAATATAGAAGGAAGAATCTGTTGCATATCCAAAGAATATTGGCTGATACAATAAAATAAATATATATGGTTATTTATTTACATAAGACTTTGCTTAAAATAGCTTCAAAACCCCAATATTCATGTAGCAGTTACACCAGGGACATGCCAAACAAGTAAGGGAATTATTCTTGTTTTATAAGTTTTGTCACTTATAGTCCAGCTGATGTCTGTCAACTTGCCTAAAATCACCTGATAAATCAGTGATAGACTAAAAATAAAAATAAATAAAAAGAAAACAATTGGGGCTTCCCTGGTGGCGCAGTGGTTGAGAGTCCGCCTGCCGATGCAGGGGACACGGGTTCGTGCCCCGGTCCGGGAAGATCCCACATGCCGCGGAGCGGCTGGGCCCGTGAGCCATGACCGCTGAGCCTGCGCGTCCGGAGCCTGTGCTCCGCAACGGGAGAGGCCGCAGCGGTGGGAGACCCGTGTACCGCAAAAAAAAAAAAAAAAAAAAGCAAACAATTGATGCTTAGCATAAGTTTTACGACAGAAATTTAATTTTTCAATCACGTTTAACACTAATTCTCTTTACCAATATACTGATGATGTAAGTATATTTGTAAATCCCCACCTTCTAGCATGACCCTTTCCAGTGTCCAGTGTCACACATGGCATAGCTTATCATCTGTGAGGTGACACTCCCCTGCCTCCTTCCTCCTCTTCAGAGCATACTCGAACCATCAGAAAGTCAGTCTCAGCACTTTTGGTGCTGTTGTGGTGAGATAATGAGCTTTTCTCTTCGGATATAAGAATTTTACTCACATACAGATTATGCTGTGGCTTTCAGGCATGCAAAGCTGGCTGCTTCTCTAATTGGGATAATTTCAAAGAAACTCATACATTTAAGAGAAGATGTGATCTTTTGGTGGACACATCTAGCTTAAAGGATGGTCTCATGATGCAATTTATTAACCTCTTTTCACCTTTTTCAATATACCCCTGTTAGGAGTCTTCAGAACATTAGCATTTGCCCAGGGGTAATCACTTTTCGAGTTTGGCTTGATAATCAATTCTACCACGAACAACATTAAGATTAAAATAATTGAAATTCAGCTTCATATGTACCTTGTGCATTGGTACTTTTTCCATGCTCTTTAATGTTGTGATTTTCCATTTTCATCTCTTACACTAAAAGAGAATGAGCTGGGGCTTCCCTGGTGGCGCAGTGGTTGAGAGTCCGCCTGCCGATGCGGGGGATGCGGGTTCATGCCCCGGTCCGGGAGGATCCCAAGTGCCGCGGAGCGGCTGGGCCCGTGAGCCATGGCCGCTGAGCCTGCGTGTCCGGAGCGGGAGAGACCACAACAGTGAGAGGCCCGAGTACCGCAAAAAAAAGAGAGAATGAGCTGATGTAATGTGAAACAATTAAGATATTTTCTTACATGAGGGCTAACTACCTCATAATTTTCTTATAGCTATAGCTTCCTCTATTTGGGTAACCTATGGAAAACCATCTTCTGCTATTTGCTTGCCTTTGCCTTTATCCAAAATATGAAGGAGGCAAAGCTGATGTTCCAAATCTGATCAGATGTCACTATCAAACCTCTCCCTTCCAGAACTCCATGACAGGTAGCTGATTTAGTCATGTTACCTCCCCATGACTGAGGACTACCAACATCAAGGCAAACAAAACTTCAAGATTTCAGTCTTTCCTGTCTCCTTCTCTCACCATTGCAAGTTACCTGGCCCTGTGTTCCATTTTCTCCAGATCCTTCTTCATCTTAAGAAATGGAGAAAATCATTGTTCCAAGGTAACAAAACCTAATGATACCCCACCCAAGAAACACATATTACTAGATGCCTTTGATGTGACAACTAAAATAAAGTTCAAAAATAGAACCGCAAGAGTAGGAGAAGTTCGGGAAGGGAAATGTGTGTGTGGTGGTTAGGGGGGGGCTCCTCAGTTGTTTTTGAAGCACACTGTGTATGGCTGACTGACCTGCTGGAACATAGATTGGCCTAATTTATTTAGCTTGAACTTTGAAGATAGTTCACCAGGATATAGGAAGGCAGTAAGAACTTTTATGATTACCACATGGCATAAATTTTCCAATATCCCCTTTTGATTTTGAATAATCTCGTCTATGAGCCCAATGAACTTAACTCATAAGTTCATGTATTTCCATTTTTGTTTCAGAACAGATATTATGGAAAACATTACTAAACTGATGATTCACCACCAGATTCCTGCATTACATTACTACTGGAAAATATCAATGGCCATTTTCTCATATGGAATCATAAAGAGGAAATCGACAGTAACACAATAATAGCGGGGCACTTTAACACCACACTTACACCAATGGAGATCATCCAGACAGAAAATTAATAAGGAAACACAAGCTTTAAATGACACAAGAGACCAGATAGATTTAATGGATATTTATAGGACATTCCATCCAAAAACAGCAGATTACACATTTCTTCTCAATGGCACACGGAACATTCTCCGGGATAGATCACATCTTGGGTCACAAATAAAGCCTCAGTAAATTTAAGAAAACTGAAATCATATCAAGCAGCTTTTCCAACCACAATGCTATGAGATTAGAAATCAATTACAGGGAAAAAAATGTAAAAATACTAAAAACAAAAAGAATTAGGTCTTGACATTGGTCTTAGTAATGATTATTTAAAATTGATACCAAAAGCAAAAATAAGTAAGTGGGACTACATCAATAAAAAGCTTCTGCACAGCAAAGGAAATCATCAACATACTGATGGGAGAAACTATTTGCAAATCATGTATCTGTAAGGGGTTAATATCCAAAATATATAAAGAACTCATACAAATCAATAACAAAAAAAACAAACAACCCAATTTAAAAATGGGCAGAAGACCTGAATAGACATTTTTCTAAAAAAGACACAGATGGTCAACAGGTACATGAAAAGATGCTCAGCTTCATTTGTCATCAGGAAAATGCAAATCAAAACTACAATGAGATCTCACCTCACACCTGTTAAAATGGCTACTATTAAAAAGACCAGAAATAGCAAGTGCTGGTGAGTGTGTAGAGAAAAGGGAACACTTGTGCACTGCTGGTGGGAATATAAATTGGTGCAGCCACTATGGAAAACAGTATGGAGGTTCCTCAAAAAATTGAGAGTAGAGCTACCGTATGATTCAACAACTCCACTTCTGGGTATTTATCCAAAGAAAATGAAAACATTAATTTGAAAGGATATACACACCCCCATGTTCATTGCAGCATTATTTACAATAGTCAAGATATGGAAATAACCTAAGTGTCTATTGATAGATGAATGGATAAAGAAGATGTGATATGTATGGTATATATATTATATACATATCAATATATAATATTCCACATATATACACACAATGGAATATTATCCAGCCATGAAAATAAGGACCCTGAGGTCATTATGCTAAGTGAAATAAGTCAGACAGAGAAAGACAAATACCATATGACCTCTTTAATATGTAGAAGGAATCAAAAAAAACAAAAAGTTCATAGATACAGAGAACAAATTGGTGGTTGCCAGGCCAGATGGGGTGGGGAATGGGCAAAATGAGAGAAGGGTGTCAAAAGATATAAACTTTGATTTTTTATAAATTAAATAAGTCCTGGGGATGTGATGTATAGCATGGCAACTATAGTTAATAACACTGTATTGCATGTTTGGAAGTCTCTAAGAGAGTATCTCTTAAAAGTTCTCATCACAAGAAAACCATTCTGTAACTATGTGTGGTGATGGGTGTTAACTAGACTTATTATGGCAATCATTTCCCAATATATACAAATATTGAATCATTATGTTGTACACCTGAAACTGATATAGTCTTCTATATTAATTATATCTCCATTAAAATAAAGAAGCAATTGGGGGTTAGGAAGTAGCTGGCTGTGTCAAATATTAAAACATATAATATAGCTTCTGTAATTAAAATGGTGTGGCATTAGAGCATGAATAAGTGAGTAGACCAATGGAAGCAAATTGAAAACACAGAAATAGAATCAATATCATATAAAAAGTTAGCACATGATAAAGGCTGCATCTTAAATCATTGGGGAAAATATGGACATTTTAATAAATGGTACTGAAATAACTGGACAGCAAAATAATAGAATATAAAATTCAATCTGTTCCTGTATACTATGATAGATTCTAAATAGATGGAATATTTAAATGTAAAAAATATAATTATTCAAGTATTACAAGAAAACATGGCTAAATTCTTCTTTAACTTGGGGCTGGAAAAAGCTTTTCTAACTCTACTCAAAATCAAGATACAATAAGAGAATGATTCATAAGTTGGACTAAATAAAATGTTAAATTTAAATAAATTTTAAATTCCGTACTCTTGTGTATGGAAACATTTTATATTATCATGATCAAGATAAAAAAAATGAAAACACAGAAAAATATTTTTAACTTTTTTTAACTTATATGTCATATATTCAACTTATAGGATATTTTATCATTAAAAAGGATTTTTTAAAATATTTATTTATTTATTTATTTGGCTGTGTTGGGTCTTAGTTGCAGCATGCAGGATCTTCACTGTGGCATGCGGGATATTTTCATTGTGGCACGCAGGCTTCTCTAGTTGTGGTGCAGGTTCCAGAGTGAGTGAGCTCAGTGTAGTTGCAGCGCGTGGGCTTAGTTGCCCAGCAGCATGTGGGATCTTAGTTCCCTGACCAGGGATTGAACCTGCATCCTCTGCATTGGAAGGTGGATTCTTAACCACCCAACCACCAGGGAAATCCCTGATAAGGTATTAATAATCCTAATATTTAAGTAGCTTAAAACAGAAGGAACAACCAACAATCAGGTAGAAAAATGGGCATGATATGTGAACAATTTGTGGAAAGAGAAACGCAAATGGTCCTTAAACATGTAATAAGATGTGCAATTGATCTTGAGCAATCATAATGGAAAATGAAATTTTAAAACTGCTCCGAGATATCATTTCTCCTCTATCAGTCTGGGAACAGTTTGAAAGTCGGACAATAGATTTTTGTTAAAAAGAGCTCAGTATAGCATTGCAGGTAGCGGCAAAAACTTGGAGGCTATACAAATGTCCTCCAGTCAAATTTTGTCCTTTAGTTAAATTTTGATTCATTTATTCAATGGGATAGAATGTGACCATTCAAAGGACAAAAAAATATATAAGCAAAATGTCTGGATTTCTACCTTTAAGTGCTATTTTAGCCAGAATTTTCTGTTTGATTACCTTTATTACCATTATTTTTTAAAGAGTGTTTTAAATAAAATCAATAATCATCACTAAAAGCCAATATATGCTTTGTTTTTAGGCTTTTTAAACACCACCTATCACTCTAAAATCTTCTAAATAACGGCTGCACTTACGTTTCAGTGAGGTATACAAAGCCATGTGTGGAGCCTCTAAACAAGGTTAACCAAACACAGTGAAAGTGCAAAGTGACAGAGTTATTCATGATGTGGAAATTTGAATCAGATGAAGAAGAACCTTGATTAGGTTAGAGACCTGAATCTATAATTTACATTCAACAAGATGAAAATCAACATTGCCAGGAGTATTATAATCAGTAACCCAGGGATTCAGTAACTAGCTCAGGGGGTGTGGAGGGGGAGAGAGATAGTCAAGTCATCAACATTTGTCTTCTTAATGTCAATCTTACCAGCACATTTTCTTGAAAGGAAACACTAACTAAGAAACATTCATATTACAAAGTCATGCATTTTTAGTTCAGTTTGAAAGTCTGCGTTAGACGTATGACAAGGCACGTGAGAGTCTGGCATAAAAAAATCAAGTGCTATCACTCATTCATTAATAAACCATCTGATTGGTTTATCTATCATACCAATGGTCAAGCTTTGCACTAGGGACTGAGTATTTGAAGTTCCCTGTTGTTGACAAATGATTATAAATCAGTGTGATAAGTTCTATATAAAAGTACATTTAAAAGACTAGGAAGAAAAATTGAGACTGTTAAGAATGACTTCATAAGGCAAAGAGTGTGTGAGCTGTGTCTTAAGGAATGTTTCCTTCCTTAATCTATTCCATAACCAGATGGAAGAGAGGAAGACTGTCCATGCAAATAGATTAGCAAGTACAAGGGTATAGAGATTGATATTACATGCTCTATTCAGGAAATGCAAAATAGTTCTGTGCTAGCAGCATTAACTGCAGTGAACGTGGGTGCAAATGAGGCTGAAGTGCACCATGAAGCCACTGGTGAAGGCTTTCACTTCTACCAGGATAAAAAAATTGTGAGCTATCTGGAGGAGGATGAGAGACCACCTAAGGTTCTTTAGCAGGATGATCAATTTATTTGGGTTTTACAAAGAGAACTCTAAGGCAGTGTTATAATTGGATTGGAGAAGTGAGACACTAAAGATTTTTTCCTAATTATCTGTTAGTCAACAGGTCTTCGTAATTAATTGGGTGTTTAAGGTAAAGAAGAGAGAAAAGTCAAGGATGACTCAAGTTCCTGTCTTGTAAATTAGTGGAACATCCAGGAGACGCTCAGATGACAGTTGAATATAGGAGTTTTAAGCTTGAGATAGAAATAAAGGCTAAAGACACAGATCTTGGAGTAAACAGCTTGCTGGTGATATAAAAACTATGGGGGAAGAGGGTCAACTGTATAGTGATGGATGGTAACTAGACTTGTGATGGTGATCATTTTGTAGGGTATACACACACCCTACAAATCATAATGCTGTACACCTGAAACATATAATAAAAAATGTTTTTTAATTATGGGTGAGGATAGATAATATTGACAAGAAAAACTATGGCAAATACAAAAGTAAAGAGTTCCAACAGCAGAATAGAACTTTGGGTCACTGGTGTTTAAAGGACAAAGGGAGGGAATCTAGAGAGAGGTGGAGAATCTGTGTCATAGATATCAAGGGAAGAGAGAATTTAATGAAGTACACATTACTGTCAACTGCTTTACCCTAGTCGTGAAAATAGAGACTAAAATGTTTCCATTGCAAACTTGGGGACCTTATAAGAAGAGTCAGTGATTGACGGGGGAGTAAAACTTCATTTCAGTGAGTTAAAAGTAAGTGGAAGAAAAGCAAGTGAAGATAGTTTATGATACATTTCTTGATAAATTGCATGATGAGGAAATGAGAGGGCTTCATCTATATTTTAAGGTTGAGTTCTCCTTCCCTAGTTTTACAACAAAATATTGTCATACTAAAACACAGTTGAAATATTTAACTTGCTTGCTTCATGTGAATAGGTTTACATAGCAGAAAATAGAAACAAAATGGTCGTTAACTACCCTCTTCTTCAAAGTGAGATAAGAATTAGAATCGATTAGTCACATAACATGAGCCCAAATAGGTTTACCAGAAAAATCAACTTACTACACTGTAATATCCACAAAGATTCTGAGACCTTTGAGAAGCCCTTCTCTGGTTTTCTCCCAAGAACTTTCCTTACCCTGATCTGTAAGAAGCTTAATTCTTCCACTAATGTGCTCCTTTTAAGCTCTGGCACAGACTTTAGGAAAATTCCCAATTTGACCACAAAAACTTCCTCACTCCTTCCCTCCCTCCCTCCCTCCTTTTTTTTTGTTTTCCTTTTTTCAGACTTTAGGCTGAACCACATTTATTTTAAACACCAATCTTTTACCCTTTCTCAAAGTTCTCAACCCCTGAAATTCCTACACCTTCTCCTTTCCTGTTTTCTTTCATTTCTGTTTTCAAGGAAATGGCTTATCACTGCACTGTTCCCTAAGTTCCTGCATCTAGCCTGGGTTTACTTCTGGTTCCCATGTCATTTGCAAAGCAGAGATGATTGATATTTCCTGAGACCAAGCATGGTTAAGCCTTTCTTTTTTCGGGTCCCAATGTCCCTGATTCCTTAAATGCTTCAAGTGCCTTGCTAAGGAAAATAGCCCTTGAGAATTCTAATTATTAAAATGTTACCACATATTCTACTTAACTTTTTCAACATCAGTGCAAAGTATTTTTCTCACTAGATTTCAAGCAGAAAGTACAAAAAATATAAAATTGTCCTGTTCTTTCTTAGATCATATGATTTACTGTCTGTATCTTGCAGCTTCCCTCCTTTCCAAGTAAAATCTCTCCATTTGAAGGGGGACTCAGCAAGCATAAGCTGAAACTTCTACTCCTAGGATCCAGCATATGTGCTTTAAAGAATATGCACAAGCACAACTTTGGGCCTTTAAACTATTTAAGTGAAAGTAGTTTGTAGAGGAAAATAATATATAAAACTGGATCAGTTAACTATTGCTGTATAACAAACCACCAATCGTGGCTTAAAACAAGAAAGATTTTACTTGCTCATGAACAAGTTTGGTTGAGCACAGATGGAAGGGTCCTCTGCTGACTTCTCCTGAGATCATCTGATGGTTCAGCTGGGGCTGGAAGATCCAAGATGGCCTCAGACACGTATCTGGCAGTGTGCACTGGATGTTGCCTAGAGTGCCTTTGTTCTCTTCCACATGGTGTCTCATCCTCCAGGAAGCTAGACAGTGATTCTCCCTATAATGGTAGACATGTTTTAAGAGAGCAAGAGTAGAAGTAGCAAGAATTCTTAAGGTCTAGGGTTGGAAATCACCCAACGTCACTTTCACCATGGCAAATCTCAAGGCCAGCCCAGATTCAAGGAATATAGAGATAGATTCCACCAATTGTGGGAGAAATGGTAATATCACATTGAAAGGAATCATAGATGAAGGGCAGTGTGATTCACTGGAATTTAGATTAACATTTTCACATGGTAGGAGTACAAATAATAATAATATATGATAATAATAATTGTTATTATCATTATTATGTAGTATAATAGCTAATGTTTATTGAGTTCACTGTGGTCTGAAATCTTTGCGTGGATTACCTTTTTTAATGCTCACAACAATGCTACTAGGAAAGTGTTGTTATTACCTTCAATCAAAAGATGAGGAAACTAAGCCTTAGCAGGAACAAATAATGTAGCCCAGATTGTATGGATAGGCAAAGAGAGATTACAAACCAGTTCTGCCTGACAACTGAACCCATCATTTTGGCCTCCAAACCATACAGCCTTAGATGATGACATTCATGAGGAATGTGATGTGAATGGTTTTATCTAACTCCAGGCAAGAATATTCACTCACCAAAGTATGAGTCTTTTATCTACTGTTTTATACATTTTCCTTAGATATTAGTTTAGATTTTGCAAGTCCTGAAGGTGTACAGAAGTGATTTGTTTTCATCTCAATTCCAAAATATTTTGAGCCATTTTATCAGACCATGGGGAGAACAGATTGTTGTTTTTGTTTTGACTTAGTTTTTTTAAAAAAAAACACACACACACACAAAAAGTTGGCTTACTAGGTAAAAATATTATAAACATTCACCTGGGGACATCTCCTTTGGCAGAAAAACTGTTTGTAGGGTCCAATTCCCACTAGCTCAGTGGGATCTTCCCAGACCAGGGCACGAACCCATGGCCCCTGCATCGGCAGGCAGACTCTCAACCACTGCATCACCAGGGGAGCCCCCCCTACTTTCAATATATGGAGTTATATGTGATTTTTGCCTACTTTTTATATTTATCTTTACTTTATTACAAAGTACATGTGTCACCAAAAAACTGTTATAATGTGTCTCGCATTGATAGGAATTTGTATACAAAGCAAATAATACACTTCCTCTGAGCACCAATTCTAAATGAAAGGTGGGCTCAAGTTTTACTTTTGGGTGAGGGGCATGTGGAAAGAGAATGATTGCTGGACAGGGAACTCTAGGAGGGGAAAAGGTAGATTCCTGTGTTTCCAGATTCTACCAGCCTGATCTTCCCCAGTGGGATCAACGAAGGGGTACCATCTGATCTGACAATTCCTTGAATTGTCTCAGACACCCCGGAAGCCCAACCAGGAGAAGAATACAGAACTGTCCCAGGTAGCACCAAATTTAATTTGGATCAGGCTGTCACATGGTCTCACCTTGGTCATTTTACTAACTGCACCCAAAAGCAGCAGAATACTCATTTTTTTTTGAAGTGCAAATAGAACATTCCCCAAGATAGATCAAATGCCAGGTCACACAATAAGTCTCAGTAAATTTAAGAAAATTGAAATCACATCAAGAATCTTTTCTGACCCCAGGGGTGTGAGACTAGAAGTCAACTACAAGAAAAAAATTGCAAAAAAATCCACAACATGTGAAGGCTAAACAAATATGCCACTAAACAACTAAGGGTCACTAAAGAAATGAAATTTAAAAATACCTGGAGATAATGAAAATAGAACCAAAATGATCCAAAATCTATAGGACTCAATGAAGAAAGTTCTAAGAGGGACAGTTATAGTGATACAATCCTACTTCAAGAAACAACAACAAAAAAAAATCTCAAATAAACAATCTAACATTACATCTAAAAGAACAAGAAAAAGGACAACAAACAAAACCCAAAGTTAGTAGAAGAAAAGAAATAGTAAAATCGGAGCAGAAATAAATGCCTAATGAACATAAATGTAAAAATTCAACAAAATATAAGCAAATCAAATTCAAGAATACATTAAAAAGATCATACAACATGATCAAGTGGGATTTATTCCAGGAAGGCAAGGATGGTTCAATATTCACAAACAAGCAACAAGATACATCACATTAACAAACTGAAGAGTAGAAATCATATGATCATCTCAATAGAGAAAGAAAAAGCTCGGAATATTTCAACATCCATTTATGATAAAAAGTCTCAACAAAGTGACTCTAGAGAGAACATAACTCAATATAATAAAGGCCATCAATTACAAATCTACAGCCAACCTGAGGTTGTCCCTCCTTCAGGAAGCAGTAATGGTGGCTAACACATTACTCTGCTGTCAGGGACTGTTCTGTACATTTTAGGTGTGTTAATTAGTCCTCACAGCATCCTATGGTTTCCCCTTTCCATGGATAGGAAAACTGAAGCCTGGGGGCACATAGGCAGCAAGTGATGGAACCAGATTGACACCAAGGTCGAGAGCTCCAGATGCTTGTTCTTGACCTCTGCTCTCCTTGTGATGCTTCTGGGACTTACTGACTCTGTGACAGTTGATCTTGTGATGGTACCTGAATTTTCCCACAGGATCCCTCTTATGACCGGGAGAGAGCCCCACACTGTCTGCTCTCCAGCCAGTTGGTAGAGGAAAGGGGCCATTGTCTCCCTGGCCCCAGGGCCTCCCACAGTACCTTGACTCCTGGCCTCGTTCTGGGAGAGCCACTGTGTCACTGGCTGCTTCCCTTCCACCTTCCCTAGACATAGTGGGGCTTCACCTGAATGATAGTATTGGTAGCAGTTGTTGCTGATCTTGTCGGGGGAGAAAAAATAATTTTCCCTCTACCCTTCTCGGTTACTGGTTGAAATCCCCATGTAATAAAAGACAGATTTAAAGGAGAAAAACAGAAGTTTAAAAACATGCCTATCTCTTATGAGAGACCCAGGAAAAATGAGTAACTCCCCAGAATGGCCCAAGCCATCACCTTAAATAATATCTCTGGCTAAAGAAAAAAGATGTTGGGGAAGGGAGTAGTTATACTAGGTGACCAGAAAAAGCGTAGTACACAAGGGTAAGGCTGTTATGCAGATTTAAGTCTCTGTCTGCTGCATGGATCAGAGCGTCTAGAGATTTAGTTATTCTCCTCCTCCAGGTACAGAGAGGGAGACACCTTTACAAGTGGAGATTTTTCTTACAAATGTTGATTAAAAAGCTTAACTTCTACTCAGCCCTCAGAGCTCTTCCAGTGTCTGCTATTTAAAAAATTAATCAGCCTATAATAATCCTTTTGCCCAAAAAGACGTATTTTGGGGTGGCAAATTTCTGCTCTTCACCCTCACTGCCTCAGCCCCTCTTCCTCCCACCCCAAGTGTTCAAACTCAGGGGCCACAGAAAGGTACCTGTGGATCACGCCTGGCCCCTGACATCCCACTGCCCCAAAGCTGGGGGAAGCCTGCTCAGGACCACATGGGACCAGCCTGGCAAGCGGGCGGTCCTCCTTACCCCAGGCCATTCAGTGTGGCCTCCAGGTGTCCAGCCCCACGGCCCCCTGTCTTGTTGGCGTCACTGCCCACAGGGTGCCACCTTGTCTACCACGTGGTCTGTCCTCCCTGTTGAGCTGCCCCATGTGGTGTTGTACCCATTACCCCCAGGGCTGGGCTGGGCTGGGGTCGCCTCCCCTGCCATGTACTCACGCTCCAGGGCATTATTTTTATTATTATTATTTTGCCGATTTTTGAATGGGATTTTTAACAAGTGGAAAATGAGAACTCATTTTTATAAAAAATCATGCTCCCCCCACCAAAAAAGCTTCAGTAAATATTTTAGTGCTATTTACTTTTCCCACAAGTTTATGTATTTGCTCTCCAATTAGATTATAAGCTTATTGAAGGAAAACAGCATACTTTATAAGTTTTAGGTTTTCCAGAGAATTCCCTCGTGGTCCAGTGGTTAGACTCGGCTCTACCACTGCTGGGTGGCCTGCGTTCCATCCTCGGTCAGAGAACTAAGATCCCATAAGCCGTGCATCACGGCCAAAAAAGAAAAAAGAAAAATCAGGTTTTTCAGTAGTGATAGTTTCAAAATTTCTCTACAGGAAGGGATAAGCAGTGTCTTCTGTTGAGGGGGGAGGTTGGGATGAACTGCAGGATTTCTCTTGAAACTTCATTTTCACAGGAAACATTTTTATGTAGATTATATATTGATTTGGGGCACTTGTGATGGTGGAGAGTCTGATAGAATTTGGGGTTGATAAAGACTCCCCATTACCCCTCAGCCCCAAAGCTATAAAATAGTGCTATGTACATGAGAGGTACTTAATGAATGTTTGATGTATAATTTTATTAATATGAGAAGATTCAAATGACAGAAAATGTCAGGTGCCTTCATAGGTATTAAAGAGGACAATATTCTCATGAAAAAGTGGACAGTCTGTGATTGTCTCCCCTGCTCCAGTTGCCATCTGGAATGTCCCACTATACCAGTCCAGTGATCTGTGGCCACTCTGAGCCAGTCCCAGACAGATGGCAACCTTAAAAAGGAAGTCTATTCTTAGGAATTAGAATCAAGATTTTATAACACGATAAAGTCCAAGACCATATCTTTTTCCTCTATAAAACTTGCAAAAAGGAACCAGAATTTAATTAAACTGCCATTACTCCTGAATTACGTATTCAGGTTTCTACTTTTTTCCAAAGTTCTTCATTATCTTTTAGTTTTCAGCTTCAGACTGATCTCGGGTGGCCTCGGCCTGCAGCGGCCTGAAGCAGGATCTCAGTTCCCCAAACAGAGACTGAAGCAGGGCCGCGGCAGAGAGAGCGCTGAATCCTAACCACTAGACCACAAGGGCCAATGGCTGGTGACAAGGCCCTGGCTTGTCTGCTTTGGAGAAACGAATTTCAACAAAGAGACAGAAAGTAGTGAAACAACTAAAGTGTTTTTTAGGAGGAAAAGAGTACCTGTGAATAGACTCACACAGGTGGGCTCAGAGAGTCATGCCCTTGTGGTAGTTTGAGTGACTTATATGGGGCATTTCTTCTGTATTTCCTCTGGCCAATCCTCTTGCTCTGCCTGGCTCTGAGCCCATATTTGGTATAACTCAGGGTCCTCCCTTGTGTGCATGCGCATCTCTTAGCGAAGATGGATTCCAGTGCAGAGGCCTGTGGGAAGGTTGACACCACCTATTATGGGGTGGCACCCCCTTCCTTTCTGATCCCTGAGGAGCTCTTCTGCACATGTGTAGTCAGGAGGTCTCCTTGACCTCAAGAATGAGAAATATGTGGTCTCTTTATCTTTTACCTGGGCTGGACTCAGCTCCTCCCATTATCTTCCTGCTATTGTCTTTATCTTGGAGTATCTGTCCACAGGGGACAGATTCCAGCTGCTCAGCCTGGGGTCCATCTGTCTCTTGCCTCAAAACAAAGCAGCATGAGGAGGAGAAAGAAAAGAAGAAGAGAAGGAGGAAAGGAGGCTGCCAAGGAGAAGGAAGGAGAGAGAGGAGATGGAGATGTAAAGAATGACTACCAGAGGAAAGGGCACTGTTCAAGAAAATATTTGTAATTATTTAAACTATTTCCCTTTGTGAGGGAGGAAAAACAATTTTCCCTCTATCCTTCTAGGTCCGTGGCTGAGATGTCCCTGTAAAGGAAAGATGGGTCAATAGGAGAAAAACAAACAGAAGTTTCATGACATGTATACCTCCTGTATACATTTCCTGGGAGACACCCAGGAAAACCGAGTAACTCTTAAAGTGGCCCAAGTCACCACCTAAAAACCACTTCTAACTAAAGGTAAAGGAAGATGTTGGGGGAAGAGAGAGCAGTATGGGAATTCATCAGGCAAAGCACAATAATCAAGGGTGCTGTTGTTATATAGATTTAAGTCCTTGACTTCTCCACTGATAAGTTTCTAGAGATTGAGTCATGCTTCTCTTCCTGGTACAGAGAGGGAGATACCCTACATATAGGGATTTCTCTTATAAATACAAATGTCTCTTACAAAAGAGTAACTTCTACTCATTTCCAAAGCTTTTTTCCTGTGTTTGCTGTTTCTTAAAATGAATTAGCCTAAAATCATCCTTATGCCTAGGAAACATATTTTAGCGTGGCAAATTCTGCTCCCCTTCACCATCTTAATGCAAGGGAATATCACAACAGGAGGGGATCCTATGAGGGGACAGGAATTTAAAGTACAGTATTTCAAATCAAGCAGACCTGGTTCCCTTCCTGATTTTACTATTTACCATCTATGCAAATGAAGTTAAATTATTTAACTATTCTCAGTTTCAGTTTTCTCATCTGTTAAACAGAGACACTAACACCTACCTTTCGCAATGAATTAAATAATGCATACCAAATGCTCAGCACAGGGTCTGGCATATTAGAACTCAGACACTAGTAGTTGTTATGACCATTAGGGCTCCCAAGGCTGATGCTGCTGTTAAAAAAAAAAAAAAAAAATTAACTGAGTAAATTTGAAGACCTAATTACCTTTATTCAATGATTTATGAGTCAGCATCCCATCTAGTAAATAGAAAAGGGCACAGAGGAGCTGTACAAAATGGAAGACATTTATAGGCAGAAGGAAGTGGAAAAGGAAGTTATTCTAGCAAAGAGTGGATTGTTTCAGGCAAGGTCACCTTCCTTTGGGGGAAGGTGAGGTCTAGCAAGTAGATTACCTCACTAGTGCTGAGCAGGTAATTCCAGACAGACTGGTTAAAGGTCACATTCCTGGGAGAGGCTAAAACTGCAGTTAGGTTAGGTATGAAGTCTGGGTTTGCTGACATGGGACTGAGCACAAGGGACTCCATTCAGGGCCTGTTGTTTCCTTTCTAACGCTGCCTACTGATGGCACAGGAGAACATGCAACCTAGAAAAACTGAAATTGACATTCTGCCTTAGCGTGTCCTGCTCTAAGGCAAACAGACTTAAACACTGGTCATTGTTGTGACAGAATTAAACAATATTCTTTTCTTTAACAATTTTATTGAGATATAATTCACATACTATACAATTCACCCATTGAAAGCATACAGTTCAATGATTTTTAGTATATTTAGTTGTGCAATCCTCACAACAATTTTTTAACATTTTCATCACCTTAAAAAGAAACCCCAAACAATATACTCTTTATCAACAATAATTTTTATGCTTTTGAATAATGTCATAGAAACATTCACCTCTAGATTATAAGAAATTACCAGATATGTAATATAAAAATAGTAAACAAAGTAGATTAAGCCATATTTATGTACATCAGCTTATTCAAGCATATTATGATGTTTAATACTATAATAACTTATTATAAATAAGTTCAATGGAATGCAATTCACATTAAAAGTGAGAATAATTATAATAGAATTGATACAGTAACAGAGATAAAATTACCATTTTATGCACACCCCTCTGTATTTTCTTCTAATTCTTTAGGTTTGTAAATGATCAAATACACATTAAAAATTTTTAAACCTTAGAAAGTATATGATTATCATGCAGAAATAGTGGTCAGGTGCTCAAAAATTTCAAGAAACATCAAGAAATAGAATAATTTCTATTTTTATTCTTAATGGTGTTGGTTAGGGAACCATAAGTCTACATTCTTTTTATAATTGACTTTCCAGGTTGTTTTTATTAATCAGGCTCTATGGGGAAAAATAATAGTAGTAAGAGTCAACAAAATGCCTCATGGAGCTGGATGCTCCTTATCAAATCCAGCTGGACAACCTCAAGAAAATTACATGATCTCCCTATGCCTCAGTTTTCTCATCTGTAAAATAGGGTGATGGTGACAGCACATGTAGCCCATAGGATTGTAATGAGGATTAAATATATAACATGCATAAAACAGTATCCAAATAATTCCAAATATATGTAGATAACCCCTTCCAAGAATTAGAGCTTAATTTCCCTCCACTTGAATATGGGGTGGACCTAGTGTCCTACTTTCAAAGACTAGTGTATGGAAAGGGGAAATGGTACCTTTACAGTGGAGAAACCTGGCAAACAATCTCACTCTTTAACACCATCTCCCCCTGAAAAGAATAAAATTTTTTAAGTGTTACCCAGACTGTCACATTATTGCTTAAAACCATCCAATGCTTCTCTTTGTACTTAGAGTAAAATTTCGATTCTTTGCCGTGCTTTCTAGACCTCACGTGTATCTACTTCATAATGGACCTCTATTCACCCTCTCGCTCCGATCTGGCCTCACAAGCATTTTCAATGTAACTCAACTGATCCAAGATGTTCCTGCCTTGCATGCTTTACCTGTGGTGTCTCTGATCTTGCTTCCATGCCTCTGCTCCATAGTCGCCCCTTCACAAATACCTTCCCTGACCATCCAACCTAAAGTCCCTCCACTTGGCCACTCTCTGTCACTTACCTGGTTTATTCCCTTCACAGAACCTATCATACCAAGAAATTTTCTTGATTTTGTATTTACTTGCTTGCTGTCTCTATCCCATCATTAGAAAGATGGCTCATTGTTTTCTTTAAGCCCCATATCCCAGTTCCTAGAACCTTGTAGGAACCAAAATATAGTTTGCTGCTTGAATAAATGACAGAGTAAAGAGTGGGGTTGCCTGGAACATCCAGGATTTTTATGTATTTTAGGGATGACCCATAAGGTCAACTTTTCAATGAGAACTAGATGCACCAGAAGAATGTCTATAATTTAAACATCTATTCCTATTATCTGATAATCACCAATATTTTTCAGCCTTCATGCTTAGCATCATTTGTTCCCGACCCAGTGCTGACTATAGACTCCTACATGTCAGCAGATGAACTGTAGAATTAATCATTCTGCCAAGACTGGGACTGCCTATGGGAGTGTGCTAATTATTCCCTTCCCACAGGCCACAGTTTTCTTTTAACACTTACCATATTTTCTTAGGTCTAGTAAAAACTATCAGTGGATTTTTTTTGTCCCTCACTGGGATTGTAGCCCTTTCTGACTTCAGTGTAACTGATCAGGACTTTACCACATGAGTAGCTATCAAAAATCCTCTACCTAAGACACATATTCCTATGCCTCTGTGACTCTTTTTCTTGTTTCCCACATCTTCATTGTGCCACCCATCACACTTTAGATGTGCCCCACCCTATTTTCTTGCAGCACCCAAAACACCAGTTTAGAGCCCCTTGGTCCATGCAGGACTGAGTTCTTATGCCTCCTTGGACATAGGACATTGAATACTAGCTATTAAACCTAGATTTTCTTCTTTTTCCCACCAGCCTCTGCAGTTAAGGTCAGATTATTGCTCAGGGAAAAGCCCACTTAAATCATAAACCCCACTTAATGCGTGTTGCAAAAAAATGATTAAATGGCCAGCCATAGCAGAAACTATTCCAATTTTTGAGATATTTTAAAATAATAAATACATCATCATTATATGCAAAGTATAGAAGGCAGGACTAGCAATTAGTGGACTGCACAATATTCAGCTGAAAGTTAAGAATCTTTGGCATGGTTTGATAATTGCAGCTTATCATGACATTTCCACAAAATACCTTGGACTGTTTAATCATTTTGAAGGTAATCTTATGGTAAGAAACAACATACCTAAAGAAAACATGTATAAAATTCTTTATTTTTAAAAAGGACTTACTAATACCTCTCACAGAACCCAAAATCTTTGTATTTTAAGTAGTAGGATCTATGGAATATTGATGTTTTTATTTATTCAGATTCAACTCTCAGTAAAACCTAAAAATAAAGAATGCTGTTCCTATTAGTAGAGACTCACAAGATATAAGTATAGCAATATAATATCATAATGGTAGAGTGATCAAGGGAAATATTCTATCAGAAAGCAACAGGAATCATGTTTTAAAAATATTAATGTATTTTCCCTTCTTATTAATCCAATTATTTCCCCTGTAACTCCTTCTGACCCTTAAGACTACAACAAGGAGGTTATTACCTAGAAAAAGTATGAGTGATGCCCCTAGGTTCAGGTGTAGTATAAAAGGTATCCCAAGGTCTTCCCTGGTGGCGCAGTGGTTGGGAGTCCGCCTGCCGATGCAGTGGACACGGGTTCGTGCCCCGGTCCGGGAGGATCCCACATGCCACAGAGCGGCTGGGCCCGTGAGCCATGGCCGCTGAGCCTGCGTGTCCGGAGCCTGTGCTCAGCACCGGGAGAGGCCACAACAGCAAGAGGCCCGCGTACCGCAAAAAAAAAAAAAAAAAAAAAAGAGGTTCAGGGCTTCCCTGGTGGCGCAGTGGCTGAGAGTCCGCCTGCCAATGCAGGGGACAGGGGTTCGTGCCCCGGTCCGGGAGGATCCCACATGCTGCGGAGCGGCTGGGCCCGTGAGCCATGGCTGCTGGGCCTGTGCGTCCGGAGCCTGTGCTCTGCAACGGGAGAGGCCACAGCAGTGAGAGGCCCGCGTACCGCAAAAAAAAAAAAAAAGAGGTTCAAAACTATATACACAATATGCATTGTCCAAAGTTAGAATAAAGAAAAATGTAACATTTATCATGTGAAGAGGAGACTTAAAATTAGTTGATTATAAAAACAACTCCCATCCTTGAAATGGCTGAAAGCTACTCTTTCGTTAGAGAAATATATTTTAATGGATACAGCTAATCAAATATAAACTACTACAGCAATTAGACATATACACACGTATATGTGTTATATACCACACACAATGTCATTATAATCTTCAAATACAACAAATGTTTGCAAACTAAACTCAGAGAAAACAATTATGTTTAGATTCCCCTCAGCCCTTTTGAGCAAGAGAGCTGCGGCAAGCCTAAAAGGCCTCATTGAAAGTCACCAGCCGGAGGACCACGTAGGGTTTTATAAAGATCAAAGTAACGCATGCAAACTCCACTGACGTCAGATGTTAAATCAAAACATGAAAAAAGCCTTTTTATTCTTGAAAAACTCTATTGGATTTTGTCAGAGAATTTGTGTATGGCTTTCCTATTTCTGTTTTAATTATTAGAGGTATTTGCACGAAAACAGGATCTTTATTTTTAAGGACTCATCTGTTCCTGCTGTTTTCCCCTCATTTGAAGGCTAATCCAGTGTAAGATAAACAGCAGCAGGAGGAGATAAACTCTTAAAAGACAAAGATCTGGTTTTTATGCAAATGATTCCAGAAGTGTTTTTGAAGTCAAAAATAAGATTGATGGTATGCATAACATTGTCTGTAATATATTTTTCTGTATATTTTAGGATATTTTTTCCGAAGTGCTTGCTGTACGAAGAAAAGTGTTCAGAGGAAGTGATAAACATTTTACTTATCAAATGCTGAGAATTATTAGCAGGGAGTTAATATATAACTGAAATGTAGCAAGGTAGATCAAATGTCACTTTGAATAAAGTTCACATCATCCTTAACCAACACTTTCAAAAGCCAAATAATTCTATTGTGACTTTGGAAAATTCTCTTACAAAAATGTGCTATTTTCTCCTGCTTTTATTTTTCCAGATTTAAGTTTTTTTGTTTGCTTAATAATATTCTCTCAAATGCATTGAGAGAATGTTTATTTCTTAACCCACTATCCACTATTCATAGGACTACCAGCAGTGTACAGTGCCAAAAACTGATAATGCATAAATACTTAAGAACTATCAAGAAGGTTTTAAGGAAGAATTTTTCAATTATAATTTAAGATATATTTTATTATTACTCTAAATTCTAAGGTGTCATTAATATTAATTAATACCTTCACATATGTGATCTTTTGTTCTTTAAAAATCTTTTGAAGAGAACAGAGAGGATATTACTAAGCCCATGTTTTAAAGTAAAAACTAATTAAATTAAATTGCTTGCTTGTAAGTCATGTGACTAGACAATGTTACATCTGGTCTAGAATTCAGGAATTCTGGCTTTCAGACTCAGTATTTACCCACAATATTACGCATATAAAAAAAAGATCCTAAAAAAAAAAAAAAGATCCTTGGGATACCTGTAAGAAATTAACAAAATAGCAAAATTATAATAAAATATATGCTTTATTATGTGTCTGACTTATCATAAGACTGAATCAAGGGGAAAGACATTCATTAGGAGTGAGCTCATTTGTTTTGCAAATGATACGGAACAGTTTATTGCTGGGAAGGGGATTTTGAAATTATGGAACAAATACCACCTAAATATAAATGATACTTTGTTTCTATATGCCCTAAAATACTTCAAGATACAACATTTAGAAAACATGGGTCCAGAAAGCAGATTATCATGATGGAAAAGCAAATGTGCACTCAATTCTGCCTGGTTTGCAAATTAATTCCATCTACTGGTAGCCTCCCACTACTGCCTTTCACTAATGGAATAAACACATTGTGGGGAGGAAAAACAATGTTCCCTGTATTCTCCTAGGTTCTTGGTTGAGACACTCTGTCATAAAGACAGATTAACAAGAGAAAAACAAACAGAAGTTTAATAATATGTGTGTCTCTTGTATACATAAAAAGATACCCAGGAAAGCTGAGTTACTCCCCCAAATGACCCAAGCCACCGCCTTAAATATTTCCAGCTACAGACAAAAGGTCCTGGGCAGGAGGAAAGCCTGTGTTGGGAGGTTACCAGAAAAACCATAGTGAACAAGGGTCAGGTTTCAGCCATTGCCTTCTCCATTGGTAAAGAGTCTCTAGAAATTTAGAATCGTCCTTCTCTTCCTTGTACAGAGAGGAAAACACCCTCACAAATGGCGATTTCCCTTATAAATGTAAATGTTGCTTACAAAAGGGTGACTTCTACTCAATTTTCAGAGCTTCACCTATGTCTGCTATTTCAAAAAAAACCAGCTTATAATAATCAATATGCCAAAGAGACATATTTTGGGGTGACAAATCCTGATTCCCTTAAGTCCTGCCTTTGGAACTACCGGTAGAAGTTTTATAACCCAGAATTTGAGCTACTCCAGCTTACCGAAACACTCTCCTAGTCCAGAAAATTGGTAAATTCAGTTAAACTGTTGCGTCTCATTTCAGAAGGCCTTGATGCAGATGGGCTCCCAAAGTTAGGCCTATATTATTCAAGAAACCAGGTATTTAGTAAAAGGAATTTCTATAGAAATAAAAGAAAAACAAAGGTTAACGTTTGGAGTGAATTAGAAACCAGTTTCCGATTCACAGCCAGTCAAAAAGATTTCTAGATATCAGGGTCCAAGCATCCTTTGCAATTTGGATGTTTCTGATGATGTAATTGGGTGTTCAGCGAAACTTTCTGAGTGGCCACAAAGCAGCAGGCACAAAGAACACCTGAGAGAACCATTAAAGAATGATCAGTGTTTCAAACAAAAGTCATACACATTACAATCGGCCTCATCAGTTCATCCAGTCCCACGTTATTAATTCCTGAATTCATTTTCCCCATAAGTTCTGGAAATTCTTACCCAGTTCATCTTTATAATCTTCAAGTTATCAGAAACTTGTGTTTGCCAGAGTGGTTTCCATGAATCTCCTTGAAGATGAAGCACTTTTGCAGGAACATTTTTTGCAAAAGCATCAGAGTATAATAATAACTATAAATGACAAAAGACTTAAAAATTGTCATGGTTAAAAATTTAATGAGAGTTCATTACAATGCAGTTGACAAGGAAATTGTTCATTTCCATTACGTATAACACCTTAAGATAATAGCTGGAATTATAAATGATTAACATTATACCAGCACATATCAGAATTTTAGGTATTTCACATAACTTCTGAAACACTTATATTCAAATACAAATACAACATAAAGAAGGCTTAGGGGTCCTCCCTGGTGGCGCAGTGGTTGAGAGTCCGCCTGCCGATGCAGGGGACGCTCGGGTTCGCGCCCCGGCCCGGGAGGATCCCACATGCCGCGAAGCGGCTGGGCCCGTGAGCCATGGCTGCTGAGCCTGCGCGTCCGGAGCCTGTGCTCCGCAGCGGGAAAGGCCACGGCAGTGAGAGGCCCACATACCGCAAAAAAAAAAAAAAAAAAAAAAAAAAAAAAAGAAGGCTTAGCATTTCTTCTCTTTTGACAATGCATCTCATTTAATTTAACATATCAAATAAACCTGATTAGTTTAATATCTCTCTTTTATAAGGAAAAAGAACAAAGTTTTTGAGATGTTACAGAGTCCCTTTGGAAAATCTCAAAGTTACTTCCAGGTCAAAAGGACTTCATTTAGAATTTGATTTTCAGAAGTTTGTTAAGAACATCAAAAGATTTGGACACTTGACTAAATAAGAGTCAGGGATCATTATGAAACAATACTTTATCTATTTAACCAATGTAACAATAAAAGATTTCAAAGACAAATACAGAAGGTTACATAGTTGTAAGCAAATTTTAGCTCTTTTAATAATGAGAAGATTTAAATTTCTTAAGTAATCAAAGACATGATTAAGACAACATAAAGCTTAGGAAATTATTTTGATAAAACACAGAATCTTTTCTTTCTAAGCAGATTACTTAAAGGGTAAAGAAAAACTTTTCAGACTCTTATTAAAGCAGACAATAGTCCAATATAACTTTACCTTTATAGAACTTGTAAGAAAATTAAGTTCCAGTTTTACCTAAGTACACTATTGATATTAAAGCTTAATTTTAAAACCCTTATAATAATTCAATTTCTGCCAGCTTGATTACACAAGGTAACTCTACAAATGTCTATATTTAGTTTGTCCTTCATTTTCCTCTTTCCTGTTCTAAAATAACCAGCTTTACTTTAGGAAAAAAATCACTTTCATTTCCCTCAACAAAGATGCACTTTTGTACTTCATGCCTTTTCTAACCAAAAAAAGGAAAAAACAAAAAACGCCAAACAACCCCCGCAGAACACATCCTACCTTCTTTGCATAGAGTTATTTCTCTCACTATTTCTAATAATTTTAATTACATATATTAATTGGAATTCTTAACCCTTAGAAACCTTAATTTCTAGTGAAAATTAAGAAATACACAATGTGAACTTGTTACCGAGTCCAAGCTCGCCCGGCTTGCTGCACAACAGGCCGGTAAATCGGGAGATGAGGTGCTGACGTGAGGAATACAGCTTTATTCAGAAAGCTGGCAGACCAAGAAGAGGGCAGACTAAACTCTCAAAATAACCATCTTATCGGGGTTTGGATGCCAGTTTCTTTTATAGCACAGAGAGGCGGAGGAGATGAGGAAGTAAAGTAAAAAGGCCGTAAGTTTTGCAAATATCCCCTGGAATGGCCAGCCTCCCGGAGGGGATGTGTTAAATTCTTCTTTCTTGCAGCCATCCACAGGTGGACAGAGTCGGGATGTTTCCCTGAACAAAGGCACTTTGGTTTAACATTCAGGCAGAGGGGCAGGGTTCCCCGAGGCAGGCCATTATGCATAGACAGTATCCTTTTAGTGAACAAAAGCAGAGGAAAGCAAAGGTTAAAGGAGAAGAAACAGATCCAACATGGAGTCCGATTTGGCTCTTCCCTGTTACAAACTGTGTGTTACACCAACATTCTGAGGACTGGCAAATTTATGAATATATTTAATAATTTATAGAAGCACGTGCCCTTTTTAAATATTACAGTCTTTCAATGTGGCCAAGACATGTTTAATAACAAACCCAAATATCTTTAGTTCCTCTGTAATAAGAAGACAGAAGTAGGTAAACCTGGGCTTCCCTGGTGGCGCAGTGGTTGAGTCCGCCTGGCGATGCAGGGGATGTGGGTTCGTGCCCCGGTCCGGGAGGATCCCACATTCCGCGGAGCGGTTGGGCCCGTGAGCCATGGCCGCTGAGCCTGCACATCCGGAGCCTGTACTCCTCAACGGGAGAGGCCACAGCAGTGAGAGGCCCGCGTACCGCAAAAAAAAGAAAAAAAGTAGGTAAACCTACGTTCAGTAATTAATGTTCAATATATAATCTTATTTAGAAATGATCTAGATATTCAATGAATTTCCATTATTTAACTTAAAACTAACAGTGGAAGTTACCAAAAGATTTGGGAAACTGTTTTTAAGTAGACACAACATAAAACATAATTGTAGGTGAAAAGTTCACCGTAAAGTTCTTATCCCAGTTGCATCTATCTAAATCACTTCTTAACAATTGTGTTTAGACTACACTTGAAAACTTCATGAGACATCAGATGAAGTTAGCCATCACGTCAAGCTATTTTTCTTGCTGACAGATTTTATAACAGAGGTAACAAATTTTAATAGCAAACCCAGATTGAATAACTCTGAAGACATGCCTATTTCAATTAAATAAACAAACTTCAACTAGCTTTTATACCAAAGATTGTCCCAGATCACATGAACTTGAGAAACATTTGGATTAATTCCATATTTCTGAGAGTTTTAGAATACCCAGCCCTTGCAAGTGCTTGTCCTTCAACTCAACTAAACAGAGCTCTTTTACAAATTAATTTTGGCAATACCATCCAGAGGTAGAAAAATAAGACAAATACAACATACATATATAGACACATATAAACATACTGACAGATGCAAACAGAGACATAACTATTGTTTCTAAAATTTTAGTTATGAGTCAAGTACAATAGCACAACATTTATAAAAGAACAGTTGGATTCAAATTTTGTTTTGGCAGTTGAAATAAGTTAAATTCACCTACTTATATGGCTAAAGCTGTTTACTAATATTTACGAAGAGGACATTTAAGATGTTTTTATTAGCGCAATTTCCAAATAGTTCATTTTTCTCTTTCTAATCAGAAATATCTCCCTAAAGTTTGCATTTCAAAGAATGGCTCTTGGGTCCTAGAGAAGATGGGAGTAGAAAATCTACATCACAAAGACACAACTGTTTAGGGGTATATTTGCGTATTATCAGATCTAGAGTGATTACTATTGAAATGTTTTCTTCTTAAGTGCAGAACAGTTCTATTTCCAATGTCCTGATCTTTGGCAATACCTGTAAGCATTTCGAGATGAATTGGCAAGGTTTTGAGATTGGTAAGGGTAGGTGGATGTGGAATTGCTCCTAGAGCTGCGATTCTGGTTTTGTAGAGATTGGCAAGACAAAAGCATTTGTTTCCAAATCCTCAAAGCTGTAGAGTTGTAGACTACATGATGTCAAAAGGCTGATCAGCCCATATAACTATATTCTCTTTAATCTTTAAAGTTTTAGTTTATTTCTTTATCAAATCAGGGAGATTTCTAACTAAGATGTAAATCAAAAGATTTCTGTGTTCTGGAACTTCAGAGTCTGATGTAGTATACCTTTCAAAAATCTGTATGAAGCATTCAACAAAGGCTTTCTTTCTAAGGGCACAAATCAAAGTGGGACCAATTCCCTTTAGAGGGAAAAACCTCTACTATTGTTTTTGTCAGCCCCTGAATATCAGCCTTCAGCTGATATTTTTAGGAAGGCCTAGGAAAAATTCCAGTCATCTGTGTTCTCTGTGTGAGGGCGGGGGGGCCCAGGGGGCTGTTTGGCTTATCTGATGAAGTATAGTATCATGGGAGGAAAGATCAGCCTCTAGCAGCCAATCAAGGTCCCTATGAGTGGGAGTTATGAATTACCAAGAATCTTTTAGCACCTCTCTAAATTTTGTAGAAACTTCTAAAAGTGGAGGCAAAAAGAGCTTTGTAATTTCATCTTTTTAAGGCAGTCCCTAAGACTAACCACGATACTCTTTCATGGCCTTTTTTCAACTTTGTCTTCCCATATAGGAACCAATAAAACAATTGTTTTAGATGAAAGCACTCTGTTTTCTCAAAGATAGGTTTTCTAACTCACAGGATCCATCATCTGGCCATTGACCACCAGGATCTTATATTCATCTCAATGCTCACTCAAACCACTAAGGCTTTTTAGGACTTAAATATGGACACAAGAGGCAACCCAGAAGAGAGTGCAAAAGATGCGGTCCTCACAAGATCCAGAAAGTTTACACCCAAAGTTCACCCAAGAAAGCAAAGATCTTTGTTACCACAGGTGGTAAGAATGGTGTGGTGAAAACAGTGTCTCTGGTTTCCCACAAAAATGTGAGACACCTTCAGTCACAGGCCCAATACTCTGTGACACTGGGCAGATTCTCCTGGAAAGGGACATTTCCGGCAGTAATGAGACAGTGAGAGAACAGAGATCCCTTATGTACCAGGACTTCTCCTGACAAACTCCTGAGAGAGCACACAAGTTGGGACAAAGAGATTGCTACTCCTTGGGTCCTCAGCCTGTTTGACTGATGCTTGCCCAGACATGCATCCTTCAGGTGGCAGAGCCCAGATGGACTATTCTCACTGATCACAAAGCCACACTCTGAAGATACAGAATGAGATGAAAGGAAAACCCGTTACACCTATGATTCCCCTCCTACGACAAACGACACAAAAGACAAAGACAAAAGAAAACAATGACCATCTCTGGGAGAAAATGGATCAATAGAAAACAAGAGCACTGGAAACAAATTTTTACCAAAGTTACTATACCCAAGGAACTAATTCACACAAATATTGTCTCTCGATGGTGTAAATTTGGGATGAAAGGAACAAGAAAATTTTATCTTCCTCTTGAAACTGAGCGGGACCCTGTGGGGCTCCTGGGCACAAAAGTCTTTCTGTGTCCCCCGTTTCGTATTTGTAGGAAATGGGCTTCTTTCAGCCTCCATGACCTTCCCTGAGTTCCAAAGGGCAGGTTCAAACAGTTGCTAATTAGGGAAGGGAGGGGATGCAGAGACAAGGGAGGAGCAGTTAAGAAACAATAATGCAAACTTTGGGTAGGGTCCTGGTTCCTCCTCTAGGAATATACATAAAAATATCTTTGAGCTCTTCTGCAGAACTGAAAACCCCACCAAATGGAAGATGTTAACTGCCTGATGAAGCATTCTTCCTTCCGGAGAGAAGGTCATAGTTTGATAAACCCAAGAACAACAAAAGCCCATCATGGGGCTTCCCTGGTGGTACAGTGGTTGGGAGTCCGCCTACCGATGCAATGGACACGGGTTCGTGCCGCGGTCCGGGAAGATCCCACATGCCGCGGAGCGGCTGGGCCCGTGAGCCATGGCTGCTGAGCCTGCGCGTCCGGAGCCTGTGCCCCGCAACGGGAGAGGCCGCAACAGTGAGAGGCCCGCGTACAGAAAAAAAAAAAAAAGGCCCATCATGAAACCACTTGATGCCAGATGACCTCTGGATTGAAGGAATGCAGGCACTGGCCCTTGATTCTCAAACTCCTCACAAGCCCCCTCAGGTTGGAACACACAGTTTTGAGGGCATTGGCCTGCTCTGGCCCCCTCTGCTTGGGAAAGCAATAAAGGTATTCTTCTCTACTTCACCCAAAACTCTGTCTCTGAGATCCAATTTGGTGCCAGTGTACAGAGGACGAATTTCGGCTACACTGTCTTGACTGGGCTCTACCGAGTGAGATCGAGGACATCTGACTTTGGTAAGAATTCTTACCCTTCGTCGGCTTCTGCTCGCTTTCTAGGGTCCTGGCCGTGGCCTTCAGAGAGAATATGGTGTCTCAGAAAGTCCTTACATATGTTGCCAAACTGTAGGAGAGAAAAAATAATTTTTCCTTACTTTTCTAGTTTCTTGGCTGAGATATCCCTATAATAAAAAGACAGATTAACAGTAAAAACAAAACAAACATAAGTTTAATAACATGTATACCTACTGTAAACATAGGAGAGACCCAGGAAAAAGAACTTCCTGAAATGGCTCAAGTCATCACCTTCAATATCATCTACAACTAAAGACAAAAGATGTTGGGGGGGCTTCCCTGGTGACGCAGTGGTTGAGAATCTGCCTGCCAATGCAGGGGACACGGGTTCGAGCCCTGGTCTGGGAGGATCCCACATGCCGCGGAGCAACTAGGCCCGTGAGCCACAGCTACTGAGCGTGCGCGTCTGGAGCCTGTGCTCCGCAACGGGGGGCCGCGCACCGCGATGAAGAGTGGCCCCCCGCTCGCAGCAACTGGAGAAAGCCCTTGCACAGAAACGAAGACCCAACACAGCAAAAATAAATAAATAAATAAATAAATAAGTAAATAAAAAGATGTTGGGGGACACGGGGAGAGAAGAAGCCAGTTATGAAAGGTTACCTGGAAAAGCATAGTAAACTAGGGCAAAGTTGTTATGCAGATTTTAGTCATAGCCTGCTCCATTGAGCAAAAGTTTCTAGAGTCATCCTTTTCTTCCTGGTTCAGAGATGGAAATACCTTACAAATGGAGATTTCCCTTAAAAATGCAAATGTCTCTTACAAAAGGGTAACTTCTACTCAGTTTTCAGAGCTTCAACTGAGTGCTCTTACTTAAAACCAACCAGGTTAAAATAATCAATATGCAAAAGAGGCATATTTTGTGGTGACAAGTTCTGCTTCCCTTCAACCCAAACGGGGCTCTTAGGGAATAGCCTGGTGAGTTATATGATTGATTCCTCAGTTCTTTGCTTCTTAAAAATATGCAGAAATGACAATCTCAGTCTCCTCTCTCTCCCTCCCTCCCTCCCATCTTGAGCTTTCACTAACGTTTCTGAAATTTAAATATAAAATACTTAAAATTTATTATAATAAATTTATTTATTATAACACATTTATTGAAATGTGTTATCATGCGGATAGCCTCCTAATGCAACTAACAAAAGCATCAGTCACTGGTCAAATCTTACACGATGCACAAATTTAATAGTTCATATTCCTCTGATTTCTAGCTGTCAAACACACAAAACATGAAGTAAGTTTTTTTCCTAAGTTTATATCAGAGTACAAGGAGAAAAGTAAAGCCCTATTTTATTCTATTCTAAGTAACCTTTGTAGTCTATCTCTTACTATTAAAAAAATACATCATACACAAAGAAGTTTGTGTGTGTGAACATATCTGTCATCTATGGATGAGTAACGAATCAACTTACTAGTGTAAAACGATGATTATTTATTATTTCTCATGACTCTAGGTCTTCTGATGATCCCACCTAGATTCACATAAACAGTTGTCTTCAGCTGAAGGGTTATTAGGGGCTGGACTCAGCTGGGATATCTGGTACAGCTGGGCCCTTCACTCCATGTGATTTCTTATGCTTCAGGAAGCTAGTCCAAGCCTCTTCAAGTGGCAGCAGCAATAGTCCAAAAGAACAAGCTCCAATGTGTACATTTATATCAATCTTCTGCTTGCCATGTGTTTGCTGATGTCCCATTGGCCAAAGCAAAATCACCTGGCCAAGCCCAGTGTCAAAATGTGAGGGGACAATCAACACATGACAGTATAGCTACCAGGAGGCATTGTTCATTGAGGGCCACTTGGGTGACCACGTACTACAGTGGGAAAAAAGTTACTACTTTGTGTTTTTGTTTGTTTGTTTTGTTTTGTTTTTTGGCGGTCCGCGGGTATCTCACTGCTGTGGCCTCTCCCGTTGCGGAGCACAGGCTCCGGACGCGCAGGCTCAGCGGCCATGGCTCACGGGCCCAGCCGCTCCACGGCATGTGGGATCTTCCCGGACCGGGGCACGAACCCGTGTCCCCTGTATCAGCAGGCAGACTCTCAACCACTGTGCCACCAGGGAAGCCCAAAAATTACTACTTTGATATAAACAACTTGTGTGTTTAGACAAAATTATTCTAGAGAGTATAACCAAATTATCTGAATGCTTTTATAGTGTGGTAGATTTCATTCAGGTCGGGAAAAAAACCCTATTTTACTACTTTATAACGATATTTATAATAAAAATAAGTAGCAAGAGCTTTACAAAGGAAACAGAGTCCTTTTGTTTAGAAGGAGGAGAGTATAATTATCACTGAGCACTCACTAGGTACTTGGTACTCTATCAGGTGGCCTATATGTGTTCTCATTTAATTTAATCTGACGACACACTAATTTTTTATTAAATAGAGTTAATGCAAAGTATGATCCTGCATGCTCACTTATTAAGTATTGTGCTTAACTATTTCATCATTTTGACTAATATTCTGAAGACATAATTTCTACATAAAACGAACGGTTTTATTAACAGTCTTTGGGACATTCACGGTTTTGCCTTATAAATCAGTTAGGATTGGTTCACTTTTGAGTAACAAAGACCAGAAATAACAGTGGCTTAAACAAGACAGGGGTTAATCCCTTTCTCACAGAGAAACCTGGATTTAGGCGGTGCAGGGGTGAGTTTTCCTGCTCTGAAGCTTCAGGTACTCAGGCTCTTTCCAGCTTATCACTCCCATCCCTACAGTATATCTTTGGACACATGACCACACTTTGCTCCAAGGGAAGCTGGGAAGTGCTGTCCTAGGCTTTTTTCCTTTGTGTCTCTTCACTCTGACTAAAGTCAAAGCAGAATGGATATCAGGAGTCAAAGGCAGTCTTGGCTTCACCTTATATGCAAGGCATGCTCCATCCCTGGGGTCAGAGATATAATCCTTAATGGTACACTTAGACGATTTCTCTGAGTAGTGCTAATTTACCTATAAGAGGATAAGCACACTTATCCTTAACACCATATTCTAACCATCACCTTCCGTGATTTGGAGAAAGTTGATGCATTTTTTTTTTTTTTTAAGTTGATGCATTTGTAACTACAGAACTAGCTGAACTGTTAAAATAGGCAGTCACTGTGACTCATTGAAATTCACATGAAGAGGCAAGAAGGTGTCAGGTGGAAAGTCAGTCTGTCAAACAGTAACTCAGGGGATGAGAATGCACTAAGAAAATGGGGGAGGGTGAGTAATCAGCAGGGGAAGTTGGCTTGTAAATGAAAGGGCTGCCTTAAATTTGTGTATTATAAAGGAGATATTTTTTAAAAAAAGAAAGAGGAAATTTTCTAGTAAATTAAAACTAAGGGAAAATGTTATTACTCTACCTTTGCGGTAAAGGTGGTTCATTGGTTTTTCGATATTCATTTTCCATTGACTAAATTACTGCATGATTTATTAACTTTTCTCACTGCTTTTCTTATGTATCTCTTCGGAAACTTGTACACGTTGGGCTCCCCTTGACACTAATCCAGGTCTAGCTCAGCGGCAGCATTCTTTCTAGGCATCCAGGATATACCCATGCCACCAAAGGAGAGTGGCTGGCACTGACCCAGGCCACTCAAGGGCCTACCTCAGGGAGGAAAGCCAAAGATTCTGAGGGTTAAGACAGACCATCTCTTCAAGGAGTATCAGCCACAAATTATAGCTGTAGCCCTTTCCCAATTCATCTTAGCTATTTCTAGAATTTCTTAGGTAAATTTGATTTATTCAATACACTTTATTGGATCAAAATAGGTTTACCATGGGAACTAATTTACTCAAACTTTATCCATAGCATTATGAACACTGAATACTGGTCTCTGTCTAAATAACATCACTTGGCCAGTTAGCAACATAGCTGCACCCCTGAATAAAGGAAATTTACCTGCTGACTCCTGATACGCGCAATGACTGATTCTAAAGGAAACGCTTAGTTCCTACACTAAATCTCAGTTCTTCTGCCAACTACAATGACTGAAAGTCTTGTACATTTATCCAAAGCAGCCCTGCCACACTCCCTGCTACGCTGATCGTTACAAATTAGAGCTCTGCAGCTTCCCTGTGGGCATCCTGTTGGAATATATAGATTTCCTATCGAGCTGCTAGGGCTTCACTTCAGGTTTGCAGAGGAGCCAATTTAAGCAGATTGGAGCAATATATGCAGTCCTGCTGCACAGTCAGCACTGGAGCTGTCTTATCAGAATGAATACGAAGAGGAAGGAGGCACACCCTCTGTCACACAGTGAACAGTTTGACCTGGCAGAGAGCATGCAGGCCAGGGAGGTTACTACGTTACCTTCCCATTCTAACTCTGACTTTTCTCATCTATAGAATTGGGGGATAACACCTAACTTTCATGGTAACATGAATTAGAGATAATACATGTGAAATACCTACCATACTATCTGAGATGCAATACCTCTCAGTTTTTATTATCATAAAAACTGAAAGAGGGCTGCCCTGGTGGCGCAGTGGTTGGGAGTCCGCCTGCCGATGCAGGGGACACGGGTTCGTGCCCCGGTCTGGGAAGATCCCATATGCCGCGGAGCGGCTGGGCCCGTGAGCCATGGCCGCTGAGCCTGCACGTCCGGAGCCTGTGCTCCACAATGGGAGAGGCCACAGCAGTGAGAGGCCTGCGTACCGCAAAACAAAAACAAAAACAAAAACAAAAACAAAAACAACAAAAAAAAACTGAAAGGAACTTGGTTTAGAAAATGTAGAAAATCAAGTATTTTTCTTTAACACTAATATTCAAAATTGAGTCCTGTTAAGACCTTTAATAATTCTAATATTATTGTGCCCTCTTGTCTAATTAAAAGTAACAACAATAATTAACATCAAGATGAGTTTTAGGAAATTTAATAAATTTCTGGTTTTTCCATTAGGATTACCTTTTTTCTTTTCAAGAAATGTCAATATTCAAAATCTTTTGCCCGAAACACATTTTTAATTTGCCTTAGGATAATCCAGCACTATTTAAAATATACTTTAATCACGTTAACTCAGAAATGTCCATTCTTCTCTGATCTTTATGCTAATGATTTCAAAAAGAGCCTTGAGATCTTTATTAATAAGAAAAACTGAGATATTGGCTAAGTAGAAAACAAAATGTAAATGTCTATATTGAATATATTGGGTGATCCTCTTGGAGCCCTGAGGCAAATATTAACTTTTTATAACATGAATATTAAATCAAAATGTGTCTAAAAGCAGAATGGCATAGCGTAAAGGGCTCAGGCTTAGAAGTGGAGGACCCATGTAGGATTTATTCATTCATTCAGAAAACATTTATGAAGTCTTACCTTATGCCAAACAATATAAATATTGTGGTGAGCATGACTGTGTTGTCCTGTGGAGAAGATAGGCAGTATAAACAAAATTATGAAGAGTTAAAAAAGAAAAATAAGATGTACTGTGGACTCATGACAGATAAACCAAAACTATTGTAAGAAATCAAGGACATGTTTTGAAGAAGTACCTTCTAAACTAAGACCTGAATGTTCAGAAATGCTAAAGTGTGGGCTAAGGGAGGGGGCGGTAGATGCGACAGAATGGGGAAGTAAATGTTTCTTCTATAGAAGCGTGTTTCATAAGGAAGTGACATGAATATGTTGGCTTTTTAAACCATGTTTCTAGCTACAGAATGGAGCATAGGTCAGAGGGCAGCAAGGATGGATATATGAAGATCCATTAGGAGCCCCTTGCAATGGGACAGGTAGGGTATAAGCCAGGTGACAGGCATGGAGATGAAGAAAGATAGGCTGCTTTGCAAGGCTAGAATTGACAACTTTATAAACAAGGGCTTGATATTTCATCCATTAAGATGGAGAGAGAACAACAGCCAAATATGATGTCCAGATCCAAGACTGAGGAGCTGAGTAATAGGGATGCAATTTACTAACCCAGACAACACAGAAGAATAGAAAGATTGGGGTTGAAGCTTATAACAGACCTTAAAAATACCCAAAGGAAGATGTCTGGTAGGCAGGTATATGGGTTTGGATTTCTGTTCAGGAGTCTAGGCTGAGAAAAAGTCTTAAAAAGTGCTTAACAAAATACATAGCACATAGTAAACATGCAATAAGAGTCAGCTATATTTGTTAGTAATAGTATTATGAGTAATATCGTATCAGTGCTTAGAAATGTAACCATTACCCAATACAGAAAGGACTCTAAGAGAACTAAAGCCAATCAGACATTAAAAAGTCATTTTATTCATTCTGAAATGGTGGTAAATTTACACCCAATGAAAATATAAACATAATCCAATTTTGTAATAAAGAAAAATCCTATACTCATGCCTCGTGAGGGAGCAGCCTAGTCAAGCTTTCCATTAATTGCTTACTCTGATAACATACATTTCTCCCCTGTAATTAATGAATTGTTTTTCAGAGTTTTCCAGGCTTTAGCTTAAACCTCTTTCAGTAATGGAGAGTGATGTCATCAACATGGCAGAGCAAGAGTTTCCCGCCATCTTCCCCTCGAAGAACACTGATTTCGGCACTCACCTTAAGACAAGAGAGCCTTTGTGGAAGTCCAGAAGTCCAACACAGAAATTCCAGCACACTGTTAGAGAAAAATAAATCCAAAATTAGATGCCTTGAGTGGGGTAAGAGGACCAGTTTCACTTTATACTCCCTCAAGGCAGCATTATCCTGACACCAAAGCTGTATAAGGACACTACCAAAAAGAAGGAAACTAGAGACAATTATTCCTAGTAAATATAGATTAAAAATTTTCAACAAAATTCTAGCAAACAGAACTCAACAGCACATTAAAAGGATCATATGCCATGATCAAGTGGGATTTATCCCTGAGATACAAGGATAGTTCAACATCTACAGATTAATCAATGTAATATACCACATTAATAAGTGAAAGATACAAATGATATGATCACCTCCTTATAGGCAGAAAAATAATTTATAAAATTCAACATCCTTTCATGATAAATACTCTCAGTTGGGTTGAAGGAATATACCTTAACATCATAAAGGCCATGTATGAAAATCTCACAGCTAACAACATACTCAGTGGTTAAAAGTTGAAATCTTTTCCTCTAAGATCAGGAACAAGACAAGGAAGCCCACTCTCACCACTCTTATTTAACGTAGTACTGGAAGCTCTGGGCAGAGCAATTAGTCAAAAAAAAAAAAAAAAAAAAAAGACATCCAAATCAGAATGGAAGAAGTAAAATTGTCTCTGTTTGCAGATGACATCATTTATATGTAGAAAACTCTAAAGATTCCACCAAACAACTGTTGGAACTAATACTGGCGTACTTGGGAGATATTGTGTGTTCAGTTCCAGACAACTGCAATAAAGTGAATATCCAATGAAACAAGTAACACAATTTTGGGGGGTTCTCAGTGCATATAAATGGTATGTTTATGCTATAATGTACTCTATTAAGTGTGCAATGGCATTACATTTAAAAAAACAATGAAACATTAAAAACAGCATGGATATGAAATGTACAGTGTGAGGAATATAGTCATTAACTACATAATATCTGTTGTATGGTGACATATTGTAACTAGACATCATGAAGATCAGTTTGAAATGTATAGAAATATTGAATAACTATGTTGTGTAACAGGAACTAACATAGTGTTGTAGGTCAATTATATTTCCAAAACAAACAAAATCATAGAAAATGAGATCAGATTTGTGGTACCAGAGGTGTAGGGCAAGGGCAGTAATTAGGTGAAGGGGGGTCAAAAGATACAAGCTTCCAGTTATAAGCTAAATAATCACTAGGAATATAATGTACAACATGATAAATATAATTAACGCTGCTGTATGTTGTATATGAAAATAAAAATTTTTTCTATTTCTTTAATTTTGTACCTATATGAGATGATGTATGTTCACTAAACTTGTGATAATCACTTCATGACGTATGTTAATCAAATCATTATGCTGTGTATCTTAAACTTATGCAGTGCTGTATGTCAGTTACTGTGTCAAGAAACCTGGAAGAAAAAAACATTAATTTAAAAATAATGCTCTTGGAAAAATGGCCCTGATAGCCTTACTTGATGCAGGTGTTGGCAAGGAGGTGCACTGTTGGTGGGACTGTAAACTGGTACAGCCATTATGGAAAACATGATGGAGGTTCCTCAAAAAATTGAAAAAAGAACTGCCATGGGATCTAGCAATCCTTCTGGATGTATTTTTGAAAGAAATGAAATCAGTATCTTGAAAAGATATCTGCACTCTCATGTTAATTGCAGCATTATTCACGAAATAGCCAAGACATGGAAGCAAACTAAATGCCCACTGATGGATTAATGGATAAAGAAAATGTGATAGATATATATAATATTAATAATAATAATATTGGAAATGTGATATTATATAATATATATATACACAATGGGATATTACTCCATCAAATTAAATCCTGCAATTTGCGACAACATGGATGGACCTAGCAGATATTATTCTTAGTGAAATAAGTTAGACAGAGAAAGACAAACACTGTAGGATCTCATATGTGGAATCTAAGAACAATGAACTCATAGAAACAGAGAGTAGAATGGTGGTTTCCAAGGGCTGGGGGCACGGGTAGGGAAATAGGGAGATGTTGGCCCCAAAGTAAAAATTTTCAGTTATAGGAATGAATATATTCTGGGGATCTAATGTACAGCAATGGTGACTTTAGTTAACAATACTCTATGATAAGGAAACTTCATATTGTGCTTCACTTTACTGAACTTCACAGATATTACATTTTTTTACAAATTGATGGTCTGTGGCAATCCTGCATTTTTAGATACTGGTCAGCATTTTGTTTTTTTAGGCATAATGCTATTGCACATTTAATAGACTACAGCGTAGTACAAACATAACTTTTATGTGCACTGGGAAACCAAAAAATTCACGAGACTCACTTTACTGACATATTTACTTTATTGCATGGATCTGTTACCAGACTTGCAGTATCTCTGAGGTATGCCTGTACATACTTGAAAGCTGCTATGAGAGTAGATCTTAAATGTTCACCACACACACACGGTAATTATGTGAGGTGAGGGATGCCTTAACTCACTTATCGCAATAGTCCTTTTGCAATAAGTACGTGTGTCAAATCATCACACTGTACACTTTAAATTTACACAGTGTTATATGTGAATTATATCTCAATAAAGCTGAAAGAAAATAAAATTGAAAAAATCTCTTCCATTAATGATAGCCATAAGATGACCAAAAAAAATGTTAATCACCTGAAAGGGATAGAATCAATCTAACACTTGGAAGTGTTGGTTACTCTAGCCAGGGTTAAATCATGTACACTTATCTAAGGTCAGTGATCAAAAAAAGTCTCTCCATGGTTTCAGACACTGAGGATAAGGTGGGATGCATCTAAAGCGCTGACGTGAGTTGACATGAAGGATTTCAGCTTGCAAATGTTTTTCTGCTGTTGGAATTTGTGTTTATTTTCCTACTAACTGAACTCCTTTTCCAATAATCTTGTTAAGAGTGCTAGCAAGAAGATCGATAGATCATACCAGCTCCATATTTCGGACATTACCCAAAGTGCCAAGAGAAGAGATATAGACCGGCAGAGTCAACAATCCTGGAACTAATGACTCAGGGAACTTGTGAAGTGCATTGACGTGACAGTTACATTGTTATCAGATCATTTAGAAAAAGTGATACTGTGGGCATCTACCATTTGTTTTCTCCACAAAATAAGACCCTCGGCAGAAAATTCTGGACTGGAGGATAGACCAGATTAGTAGTTCAATGTAGAATGTCTTACCCTCCTATATAGTAACATCAAGGATTTAGTTTTAGTCAGCAATTATAATGGATGATCTTATTTTCATTACCCATCAATTATATAACTAACTCACAAAAATCATACCCTAGTATTTGGTAAAAACTCAGCATTTTCAAATGCTTTATTACAAAATTCAGTATTTGATATGCATTCTTGCAAAGGGGTTCAATATCCCTTGTAAAATATTTGAACTATTGGGAACACTGTAGTATAACTTGGGGCTTTTTTTTTGCCAAATAGTATCCATTCCTCTTTATATGATAATAATTTGCTGAATTTCATTTGAAAACCTATAGTGTCCATCGTCAGTCCACATGGATTGCACAGGGCTGCTCATGCCCTCAACCCCAGTTACAGGAGTAAATATATGACCCAGACTTGGACAAGGAAAACATAACATTTTCCTCGGACAATGATAGCTTAAGAATGGCCACATGACAAAGAATCAACAGAATTTGTTCTGGGACATGGGGGGGATCTGCTGAAGAAAAATAAGCAAGTTTTCTTTTACGTTTGTCCTCAGAGCACAGAAACCTGATACTGATGGCAGCCAGGTTACCACCACATAAAGAGAAATATGGTCCTGATGGTGTCGCTAATCATGCCACCCCTGGACCTTTTAGTCACATAAGCCAGTATTTTACTACTGTTCTTTCTGCTTAAGCCAGTTTAAGGGCTTTCATCTCCTGTAACTAAAAAGAACCCTAACCGATACTGTGTAATTTAATCTTAAGAGAGACATGAGTTAATTTTAGAGAGTTAAGCAAATTCAATAACATGTTCCTCTGCTGTAAAAACACACACACACCATCTATTTACAGTAAATATACACATAATTTTGTACATATTTCTGTGAAAATCAGTGACAGATAGATGATAGAGAGATAGGTAATAGATAGAAGATAGATGATAGATAGATAGGTCGATAGATATTGGTAGAGACAGCTAGGTTAATTATTCACTGACTAGCTGCCTGGATTGCCTCACATGCGTCAATCCTGATTTCTTCTGGATTTTGAAAAGTCTGGTTTCTAACCTTAGCTCTACCACTGCTAAGCCTCAGTTTTCTCATATGTGAAATAAATGTGACAAAAATAGAAACTACCTCCTAAGCTTTCACGAGTTTACGTAAGGTAGTGCTTGTAAAACCCTATCTAAAGTGGGTTTTCAATAAACAGTAGCTTTTAGGTGTTACTTACTCATAGATGACTCTAAGGTAAAGAATACATTTATTTTCTGGAGCTAAAGAAAAATAGAAAGTCGTAAACAGGCAAATTTCAGTTAGATTTCTGGTCTTGTATCTTTCTGATTGGACGAAGAACAAAATCTTACTAGATAAATATAAGGTTTTTTAATGAAATATAATCTAGTTCCAACCTAGCTATATATCTGGCCTTAAATATTTGAATTTGTTATTACCTCTACAGGATGAATTACTTTTAGCATTTGGTCAAACTAAGAATGACTAGAAATGTCTGGAGAATTCTGGGCAGTTTCCGTATTCTCTGTGATTTAATTTGTTTGTTGCACTAAATAGCCAACCTCTATCTGCAGCAAGATTAAATTTTTTGCTATTGAGATGGGAAAGATAACAATGACATGAGCATTTGCATTTTAACTGGAGCTAGTATTTTGGGACAGGCAAAGGGGAGATGGTTTAGAATACGAGTCTTCTCACTGTCATCCTGGTAAGTTTCACCCCACGCCTACCAGCACCTATAAAAAAGGAAGTCACTCCATATGTTCTAATATAAGTTCTAAAATAATAAATCACTCCATATTACCTAATATAAGAGCCAATATTCATCATAGTTCCTCCCACATAAAACTCACTTAGATCTATAAAGCTCACTTGATATTTTTTAAAAGATATATACCAAATAAAATCAAAATTATATTCTGTCACTTTAAACATGAACTAATCCATTATTAAAATTCTGAGATTTTAACAAATGCAATAAAATTTTGTTTCAGTGCAAAAGTACTCTCAACTCACATCCAGTTGATTTCCACTTTCAGACAACTTATAACCAAGGGAACATTTAAATCCTGATGATACAAAAGAAAAAGATCCCCATTTAACACATTAGCATGGATGGAGGCTTGATGGTTTGATCTTCACAACTACGAATTACATGAATTATAATAGAAATAAAAACTAAAGTAGCAGCTAAGAAATGCAGAGATATTTCAGTAAAATGAAAGAAAATGAGAGCTTTTTGTTAGATTTACTTTCATTCTTACTGCACCTATAATTTGCATCTCTCCATGTTTCCAATTCTTTCCGGGAGCAAGTTGAAAATCTTAGATATGGCGCTTTATGAAGAAATCTGTTCAGTCAGAGGAAAATGTTCTGCTCACTTTTTCCCCCAAGTCCAATCCATGTTTAGTCCTTATTCCCCAGGAGAATGAAAATAAGACTTTCTTCCTTTCACCTTCAACTAGAATCTCACGGCTGGTTCTGCCAGTGTTTTTGCCATAAAAATTCTTAACAACAATGAATTAACACGAACTCTGCTCTCCTTGATTTTTCCTCTCATTATCTGCTTCTTTGCTAAGCCCAGAATCTTTCTGACCATCAGTCTGAAAGAGTGCTGTATATTTGCCTCTAAGTATATATAATGAGACCTGGTTTCTGGAGCAGCTAGTGATGGGGCAACAGTAGGAAAACTCTCTGGTTCATCTGGTCAGATCAACGTACTCACTGAAGCACTGATTTAAGTTTGTACCCTTTCCTGTGCATCAGACATGGCAGGCATGGTGGAGCTTCCATTCTGTTATTAGGCAAAGGGGGACAGTGGAGAGATGAGTTAAAGTTAATATGAAATGTAAATGGGAAGAAGCAAAATATGGGTGCTTTCAGTGCCAATATTCTGTGGGCGGAGGACCTCAGAAAGGAAAGATTTCCCCTTGTAGTTTTTTTTTTGTGTGTGTGTGGTATGCGGGCCTCTCACTGTCGTGGCCTCTCCTGTTGCAGAGCACAGGACGCACAGGCTCACAGGCTGAGCACAGGCTCAGCGGCCATGGCTCACGGGCCCAGCCGCTCCGCGGCATGTGGGATCTTCCCGGACCGGGGCACGAACCCGTGTCCCCTGCATCGGCAGGCGGACTCTCAACCACTGCGCCACCAGGGAAGCCCTCTCCTTGTAGTTTTTGAATTAAACTTTCAATTCATTATTACAAATGTTGTAATAATGAATATTATTAAATATAGTAAAGTTTATTTGAATAGAACATATATAAGTAACATCTTCATATAAAATAAAAAGCAATGATTTTTATTATTGAGGTATAATTGACGTATTATATTAGTTTCAGATGTACGACATAATGACTTAATACTTGTATATATTGCAAAATGATCATCACAATACAACTACTTAACATCTGTCACCATAGTTAGTTACATAATTTTTTTTTCTGACAGGAACTTTTCAGATCTACTCTCTTAGCAACTTTCTAATATGCAATACAGTATTATTAGCTGTCATGACCATGCCGTGCCTTATATTCCCAGGATTTATTAATCTCTTAACTGGAAGTTTGCTTGTACCTTTGGATCCCCTTCACTCATCTCACCCATCCTCCACCCCTCACCTCTGGCAACCACCAATCTGTACCTATGAGTTTATTTTTTTTGTTTTTGGGGGTTTTATTTTTAGATTCCCTGTATAAGTGAGATCATATGGTATTTGTCTTTTGCCGTCTGACTTATTTGACTTAGCAAAATATCTTCTAGATCTACCCATGTTGTCACAAATGGCAAGACTTCATTCCTCTTTATGGCTAATATTCCATTTTATATATACACCACATCTTCTTTATCCATTCATCCATTGATAGTTCTAAGGTTGCTTTCACAACTTGGCTATTGTGAATAATGCTGCAGTGAACACAGGGATACATAAACCTTTTAGAATTAATGCTTTTGTTTTCTTCAGAAATACTAAGAAGTGGAATACCTTGATCTATTTTTAATTTTTCTATTTTTAATTTTTCTATTTTTAATTTCTATTTTTAATTTTTGAAGAAACTCCATACTGTTTTCCATAGTGGCTATATAACATTCTCACCAACAGTGTACAAGAGTTCGCTTTTCTCTATAACCTTTCATCACAAGTTCAAAAACAGGCAAAAACCAATGTAAGGTGACAGAAATCAGGATTGTTATTGTCTCTGGGGAGCAGGTAGTAGTAGTGACTGAGAAAGGACCCAAGGGGGAACTTCTGGGGTGCTTGCCATATTCCATTTCTTTATTTGGGTATTGATTCCATGAATGTGTTTCCTTTGTGATAATTCATCAAGCTATACATGTTACATTTGACACTTTCCTGTATTTATATCATACTTCAATAAAGATTTATTTTAAACAAAATATTACTAAAATAAAATAAATTCTAATTAGGACTTTATTTTTAAGAATTAGATTTTTGAGGCCCTTCCTTCCAAAGGAAGCATTTATAGTAGCTCACAGAGATTGCACCAATAAAGAGTACAAATCAGGAATCAGGGTACCTATGTTCTAGTTCTGTTCTGACATAACTAGTTCTCTCACTAGAACAAATCATGTCAAATGTCTGGTCTTCATCTCTCCTTTAGTAAAAGAAGGTATTTAAGCTAATCCTTAACATTCTTCTCAACTTTAAAGTCTCGAGGTTCCAAATATCTCCCTAATTAGATGGGTATCAATTGCTGAGCCATGTGAGGGATACTCTTTCTTTCTAACCAAGTTACAGTAAAATCCAGACTATGGAGGGGGAAAGGTTAGCATTAATAAGAACATATTATATGGTGTGTTGGCAAAGGACTCATTTACAAAAGCACATGATATGTCTGAGACATGCAAAGTACAAAGATGAATTTTTTCTTCCTTCTCATGTGACCTTTTAAAATCTGAAATAGTATTTATAGATGCCCCCTTCCCAATGCCATTTCTGTTCAAAACATTTCTGACCTTTGCAAATGCAAGGCATGGAACTCTGAATGTGACTTTAAAAATCAATTAGTAAAGACTACAATGATAATTACCCATGTAGTTAAAAAGAAAATATTCTGAAAAAACTTTTTAAAGCAACCAGATAAACAACCTAACAAATGATGAAGGTCATGTTGACTGTAGAACAGACGTCCTTTCTAACTCTCCTAAGTAATCATTCAGTCTGGCTGTTGTCTGATAAGAGAGTTAATTATCCCATATTTCATTTTTTTAATTAATTAATTAATTTATTTTTGGCCACATTTGGTCTTCACTGCTGCACGCGGACTTTTCTCTAGTTGCGATGAGCAGGGCCTACTCTTCGTTGCGGTGCGCGGGCTTCTCATTGCGGTGGCTTCTCTTGTTGCGGATCACCGGCTCTAGGTGCGCAGGCTTCAGTAGTTGTGGCACGTGGGCTCAGTAGTTGTGCAGACTCTAGAGCGCCGGCTCAGTAGTTGTGGCACATGGGCTTAGTTGCTCCACGGCATGTGGGATCTTCCCAGACCATGGCTCGAACCTGAGTCTCCTGCACTGGCAGGCGGATTCTTAATCACTGCGCCACCATATTTCATTCTTAAAAGCAACCTAAGATCTCAATTAAACGCTCAAGATGGGGAAAAAAAGTGGTTTTTTTTCTGTTGTTTTCATCCATTTTCTTTGTGACATGAACGTGACAATTCGATGAGAGCAAAGTACCCCCATTCCTAGTTCCCTGTGAAGAGCCCCCACTGCTGGGGGCTCCTCTGAGTTCTAACTCTTGCTGTAGCCTCACACGGTTGGAGAAGGCAGCTAATTAATTTCACAGCTGTCCTAAATTTTCACAATGAGGTTACTGTCTGCCAAGGCAGTGTCTTCAAGACCGGGTCCTTGCTTCTCACACATACAGTGATTTGCCCTTTCAAATCTTTGAGTCAGTTTCTCGAGACCCAGTAATGGGTATGAAATGAATTTTACATGTAGCCAACTTACCTTACACATTTTCCTTTCAGCCTAATTATTTTAAAAATAATAATAATAAAAAAAGCTATTCAAAGAAGAACAGACATTCAGCAACTGGCTTACCTGTCTCTCAAGATGCAGACAGAGCACGTTCATACAGCCCTAAACTTAGGAAACTACAGCTCTATTGTTCCTTGCTTTTCTTACAAATTCCTTATTACTTTTCTGTTCCTCCCTTTTCTTTCTAATCCCAGTTTTCTTTGCCTCCTCACCATGTCCTGTCATGAATGTTTTCAGTCTAAGTATTGCAAAAATATTGCCGGAAAATTTGGAGTAACTGCCACGGTTACACCAAATTTCCTTACCAGGGTCATTCCAACACTTAGAGGCTGACTGTGGCAGTTTCAGTTAATGGGGTGAGGGAGATTCAATATTTAATATTTCAGTTTTCAAGTGCACTTTTTTGGGAAACCTGAATAAGATTTGAGAACTGGTAAGAGCAGTATTAAGCCCACTCAGGCAATTGCAATATCCAAAGATTGTCTGACTAGAAGTTTTTCATGGTTTCTTTTTTTCCTGTTTCTATGGGAAAGAAAACTCCCTGGGAGACACTGAATTTAAAAGAAATGTTTAATATATAAGTGCTTCAAAAGTTGTATTAAAATTCATATTGTTGGGCTCCCCTGGTGGCACAGTGGTTGAGAGTTCGCCTGCAGATGCAGGGGACACGGGTTCGTGCCCCGGTCCAGGAGGATCCCACATTCCGCGGAGCGGTTGGGCCCGTGAGCCATGGCCGCTGAGCCTGCGCGTCCGGAGCCTGTGCTCTGCAGCGGGAGAGGTCACAACAGTGAGAGGCCCACGTACCGCAAAAAAATTAAAAAAAAAAAATTCATATTGTTAAATAATACAAAAGCACTCTGGCCAAGCATTTCTTAATACTGTTTCTAAACAAAAAGTTAGTTACACACAATTCAGCTGACTGTACCCCACTCTTAGTTCTCATGATAATGAGAAGTTAAAGCAGACTTATTTGAAAATCCACAGACATCTACAGTTTCACAACCAAATCTGTGTTAACAAAATATAACACTAAGATAACTATAGATGGTGTAACTGGTTGTAATGAACTGAATTTTTACGTTTTGGAAAACAAGTCAGTTTTCGTCAAGGTTATATTTTTGGCAAGGACTACGTCATTTAAGGACTAACAAACTCTCAGGAAAAAATTGAAGATTATTGATGGCCAAGCCTTACACAGAATACATCATTCAAGAATGTAAACCAATCCTACCTTCATTCCAGCCTGAAAAGTGAGTGAAGTCAGTTCATTCTATGTCCTAGAAGTCACTAGCTATATTGGCTCCCAGGATATCAGTGCGTCTGGCAGGTTCCTGCTAAATTTGAAGTTGTTATGAGATGCAAAGCCCTAACAGGAAGATGTGAATTAGCATACAGACCAGGATGAGGCTGAAAGGTCTGTGAAGACACCTGCCCACTGATCAAAGACCAAGACACTCAGTCAGCATGCCAGATGGCCTGGGTGCCTGAGGGATATCATTGTAGTAATGAGTACCAATAAACCATTTTAAGGACTGTGAGAAAATCGAGTTGAGTAGCCAACCTGCATTGTGTGAATAACAGTCTGAAATCAAATGGTAAGCATAATTCCGTCATTAAGACCTCCACAGACAACCTGGTGGGTTTCCTTTCATCCCCGGAAGTTCCGTTTTATGTTGCATAGGTGCTGCCTGAGTTTGAGTTTCATCTTCTTTTATTTCCATTTCCCGTCCTCCGATGGAGGCACTAATGAGCTATAAAAATAGCCAAGGGGCAGACAAGATAAGGGCAGAGAAATCAAGGACAAGGATCATCTACAAATGAAAAAATTACTCCCATAAAAACCAAGAGTTGGTTAGTGATGCCATGAAATAATGACATTATCTCCAAAAATTCTGTTGCTGTTGTTTTTAAGGTACTGGAGAATACAAGGAATTCCTTAAGGTCTTTGGCACAGAAAACTCTCATGTTTCAGGAAACTTTGATTTTGGCTTCTCTTACAAAGGAAAATTGTCCATAAAAGAATGAATGAGTCTAGCTTGGCTATGGGGTCTTGCAGTGATGAACTTTATTTTCGGAAGGACCTAAATACTCTAAAGATTAAGCTGTGAAGGAAACTGTGTACTAGGCTGGAGAAAAAAACATTGCAAAGACTTAGCTAAATGTCAACTGGAATATGGGAAACCTCAACAGGAAGGGTGTAAATTCGACTAGAAAAGGGGTTTCATTTTCAAGACCATATTGTATACTTAGCTAATGTTGGGCACTGTCACATGTTATCTAATTTAATCCTCCAAACAATCCAATGAGGTCACTGTTGTTGCTATCTTTATGCAGATGACAAATTGAGACTGAGACAACCACCAACTTGCTCAGGATCACAATTAGGGAGTGTTAGAAAGAGCCTTTCTGACACCAGAGTCCTTACTCCTTTCTACTTCAGAGGAATCTCTCAGATTCAGAACAAATCAAGAGTAGCTGAGAAGGAGGTGGATGACAGGGAAAAATGAGTTTCCCTGTGTATTTTAGTTATTTGATCTAACAAAATAAATTGGAAAATCCTTTGCACAATAAATTAGGGTTCATTAAAAATAAATTTAAAGAAAGTAATAACTGGATTTAAAAATAGACTAAGGGGGACTTCCCTGGTGGCACAGTGGTTAAGAATCCGCCTGCAAACGCAGGAGACATGGGTTCAATCCCTGGTCTGGGAAGATACCACATGCCACGGAGCAACTAAGCCCATATGCCACAACTACTGAGCTTGTGCTCTAGAGCCCATGAGCCACAACTACTGAGCCCACACACCACAACTACTGAAGACCATGCACCTAGAGCCTATGCATCACAATAAGAGAAGCCACCGCAATGAGAAGCCTGCACACTGCAATGAAGAGTAACCCCCGCTCGCTGCAACTAGAGAAAGCCCATGTGCAGCAACGAAGACCCAATGCAGCCAAAAACAAACAAACAAAACCCCCCAAAAAAACAAAAAAATAAAAATAGGCTAAGGACTTGTATAGATGTTTCTCCAAAAAAGACATAAAATGGCCAACAGATATATGAAAAAATGCTCAACATCACTAATTATCAGGGAAATGCAAATCAAAACCATGATGCAGTTTTCATACCTGTTAGGATGGCTATCATCAAAAAAAAAAAAAAAAGATAGTGAGTGAGAATATGGGGAAATTTGAATTGTTACATGTTTTTGATGGGAGGTAAAATGATGCAGCTGCTACGGAAAAGACTATGGAGGTTTTTCCAAAAATTAAAAATAGAATTATCCTATGATCCAGTAATTGCACTTCTAGGTATTTATCTCAAAGAACTGAAATCAAGATCTCAAAATACCAGCACTCCTACGTCATTGCAGCAGTATTCCCTATTCAGAATTATATTGTGGAGATAGTTTAGATGTCCATTGACAAATGGATGGTTAAGGAGAAACATGGTATATACCTATAATGGAATACTATTTAGCCTTAAAAAAGAAGAAAATTCTGCAATATGTGACAACACGGATGAAACTGGAGGACATTATGCTAAGTTAAATAAGCCTGTCACAGAAAGACAAATACTGCATGATTCCACCCATATGAAGTATCTAAAGTAGTCACATTTATAAACTCAGAGTGTGGAGTTGTGATTGCCAGGGGCTGGGGGTTGGGGGGAAATGAGGAGTGTCTAATCAACAAATGTAAAGTTTCAGTTATGCAGGATAAATAAAGAGAGATAACTTATTGCACAACATAGTCAACAATAATGGGTTGTACACTTAAAAACTGAACAGAGGAAATATCATATTGTGTTCTTACCACAAAAACATAAATATATGCTTGCATCCAGAAAAAAAACCTTTCTGAAAAGTGGAAATTATATTAAGTTTCTGTCACACCTGAGGAATATTTTGGTATTTGTGTGTATTATTATTATTATTATTCTCCCACTGCCTTATAGAGTACCTGCACAAAGTAAGTCCTATTGATTGCTGAGAAGACAGAAACTAGATAGTGTCAGTAAGAAAAGATCTTTCTTACGATCTCCTGAGGAATTAGCCAGACTCCTCATTTGTGTCCTGGTGCTGTATCATGGTTAGAACTTCCACAGAATTCTGCTGACTTGCATCCTGGATAGGGCACTACTGTACTACATCTTCCATACTTCAGAAGCTCAAATTATTCTCCTAATAAAGCAGCTCAATTGTAAATATATTAAGTAGGATACTATTCTATTTAGAGTGGTTTTACAGCACCACAGTTTATGTTAATGAACTTGCACACATAGACCTGAATATAGAAAGGAATTTCATGCTCTCACCAGTCTCAATCCCACATTCAAATTTTGATTATGTAGATCACATACTTAATTTTTTTTTTTTTTTTTTTTTTTTTGCGGTACGCGGTCCTCTCACTGTTGTGGCCTCTTCCGTTGCGGAGCACAGGCTCTGGACGCGCAGGCTCAGCGGCCATGGCTCACGGGCCTAGCCGCTCCGCGGCATGTGGGATCTTCCCAGACCGGGGCATGAACCCGTGTCCCCTGCATCAGCAGGCGGACTCTCAACCACCGCGCCACCAGGGAAGCCCAAACATACTTAATTTAACTATTCATTTAATGTAATGGACAGGGCCATTTAATTTGGTATCATATAAGCCAAAGCTTAATGATTCAATCTTTTTTTTTTTTTTTTTTTTTTGCGGTACGCGGGCCTCTCACTGTTGTGGCCTCTCCCGTCGCGGAGCACAGGCTCCGGACGCGCAGGCTCAGCGGCCATGGCTCACGGGCCCAGCCGCTCCGCGGCATGTGGGATCTTCCCGGACCGGGGCACGAACCCGCGTCCCCTGCATCGGCAGGCGGACTCTCAACCACTGCGCCACCAGGGAAGCCCTGATTCAATCATTTTTGTTTGAACTGGATATACTGTTGTCAACAATGAGTCCCAAAATCATTAAAAATACTTTTAACATATACAGATATAAGTATATTTATAACACACATACAGATATTCCTTTCACAATGGCCTCCCAAATTGTTTAACTCTCTCTCCTCAACAAAGAAACCAAAGCACAAAAATCTAATAGTTTTTCTCTGAATGAACGGAAATTGAATGTGTATTCTGGCTTGGGATCTTGATCTGGGCAATGGTCTCGATATTGACAACTAGAAGGAAGTGTCCCATCATAGTTTACCAGTCAAACATCTTTTTATTTATTTTCAAGAGAACAAATCCACATTTTTATTTATTTACTTTTCAGTAAGTTTAAATCCTTGAAGGTACAGCATCACTTGGGTTCTGTGTCCAATGGCCTTAGCAGGAAGATTACTTTGGAATTTGTCATGAACCACACCACTTTTCCATGAGCATGAGTTATCCTTCCCCAGATTATTCTGGTTTTGTTAGGTTTTCCGCCAGGAGTTACTATGTTGTTCTTTTCTTTGTACACATAGCACGTCTCTTGTCTAGACAGAATTCAGTTTCATCTCGAGCATATACACATTCAATTTTCAGAAGACTTGTGCGCTCCCTCTTGTTCCGTAGACAGAGCTTATAGCCAGAAAAAATGGCCTTGGACCACAGCCTTCCAGACATATTTGTCATTTTAGAAGTCCTGCTCCCAGCAGGCCTCCACAGGCTCTAAGATGGCTAAAAGAGCTACCGCTGAAACATCTTAAAGTGATGCCTAATCATCAAAAAGTAAGTTCAATACACCAGCCTCAAATCAACCTTTTGTTTTGTCTCAATCCTTCATTGGACAAACCAGAAGTATCCAATATTTAAGTGCTTTGGACATAAAAGAGAAATTTCAAACTGAAAAAAAAAAGACTGAAGGAGACAAGGATAATTCAAGGAAGAGAAAATTAAAAAAAGAATTAGTACCTCAGACTCATTTAATGACATTGCATACATAGAACAAGAACAGCACGTTTGTTCAGTGAAAAAGGAAAAATTTCTGAGATTAAAATGATGATTGCAGAGGTTAATATAAATCCAAAGCAAGACTGAAGATAAAAAAGAAATGCAGTGTACAAGTAGTCAAAATACTTATGCCTGAACATTTCTTGATTGATTAAATTCAAAAGATATATGACCTAGATGGGTGGGATGGGGGTGGTGGGAGGGAGGTCCAAGAGGGAGGGGATACATGTATACATATAGCTGATTCACTTCATTGTACAGCAGAAACTAACACAACATTGTAAAGCAATTTTATTCCAATTTAAAAAAACAAAAAAAAGATATGAGAAATAAAATACACACATGAATGAAATAGTCCACCTTCCAATTCTAGAAATTCTAAAGAAAAAGGATAAAGAAAATGTAGATAAGGAAACTATAAAAGAGATAATATAAAAGCATTTGCTAGAATTGAAAGACCCAAGCCTTCATATTTAAAGGTCTACCCAGAACAGTAACTAAATAAACATACAAACAAGTAACCAAGAGAAGATATATGATTGTGGAATTTCAGAACATCAATAATGAAAAGATTTTAAATCCTTCCAAGGAAGAAATAAAAGAGTTTATTTACAAAAGAACAGAAACCAGACTAATGTAAGACTTCTCACCAACAACAATGAATGCTAAAAATCAGTGTCCTGAGGAAAGATTGTTTTACATTTTTATGGTTTTAAAATGATAAATTAATGTAAAAAATGAAAAAAAGCTTTTTTCAACATGCTAAGATAAGCTTATTTTGCACAAACCATTCCTTAGTAAATTACTTCTGGTTATGAGGAAGTTAACTAAGAAACGTTTGTAATCCAAGAAACAGTGCATCTAATCCAATGAAGTTTACCCCTACACACATATATCTATGCAGCAGTCCTGCAGAAACAAAGCCCTCCACGGTGGAGAAGGTAAACAGACGATTGTCCAAAACACAGGTAAAGAATAAATAAAATAGATAAAGTAATTGAGAATTTAGAAAAACTGGAATATATTCTGAAAATAACTGATGGAGTATGGAAAAGGAAAATCCACTTGAAGTAATACTAGAAGGATTCTTTGCGAGGAATAGGGCATTGAACCCAGAAGAAAACAAAATTTTAAAATTTCTAAATTTTAGACTCTAAAATTAATGAATGTGTACTAATGTTTACTGGTTTCTACTTTTATAATCAAATCACAGACTAGTGGTTTCTACTTTTTTTCCCGTAGATTTAAAAATAAAATTATGGTAAAGAACACGAAACATTAGATCTACCCTCATAACAAAATTTTAAATACACAGTATTGTTATGCATAAGTACATGGTTATACAGCAGATCTCTAGAACTTATGTATCTTACATACTGAAATATTATACCAGTTAAATGGCAACTCCCCATTTCCCCTCCATGCTGCTTCTGGCAACCATCATCCTATTCTTTGTTTCTATGGGCTTGACTGTTTGAGATAATTTATATGAGGAGAATCATGCAGTATTTGTCCTTCTGTGACTGGATTATTTCACTTAGCATAATGTCCTCCACTTGCATATATGTTGTCATGTATGGCAGGATTTATTTGTCTTTTAAGGCTGACTGATGTATGTATAAATCACATTTTCTTTATTCATTGATCTGTGGATGGATATTTAGACTGTTTCAATAGTTTTGAAATTATGAATAATGCTGCAATGAATATGAGAGTGCATATATCTCTTGAAGGTCCGGATTTTAATTATTTTGGATGTATACTTCTGTGGGATTGCTAGATCTTATGTTAATTCAGTTTTTAAATTTTTGAGGAACTGTCATACTGTTTTCCATAGTGGCTGTACCATTTTACATTCCCACCAACAGTGTACAAGGAACTAGTTTCTCCACATCCTTGACAACACTAATAAGTGTTGTCAAGATAACATCTTTTGGGTTTTGTGGGGTTTTTTTGATAATAGCCTTCCTAACAGGTGTGATGTATTATTGTGACTGATTTAATTTTCCCCTGTTGATTCTTCCTTGGAGAAATGTCTGTTCAAGACCTTTGCCAATTTTTAAAAATTTGGTTATTTTTTTGTTATTGAGTTATAGGAGTTCCTTATAAATTTTGGATATGAATCCATTATCAGATAGATGATGTGCAAATACTTTCTCTTATTCTATAGATTATCTTTTCACTCTTTGATGGTTTCCTTTGCCGTGAAGAAACTTTTTAGTCTGATGCAGTCCCACTTGTCTTTTGTATTTTTGCTTTTTGGCCTATCCTTTTGATGTCATATCTAAGAAATTATTTCCAAGACCAATGTTATGAAGTTTTTCCCTATGTTTTCTTCTAAAAGTTTTACAATTCCAGGCCCTATGTTTAAATATTTAATCCATTCTGAGTTTATTTGTGTGCATGCTGTAAGATAAGAGTCCAATTTCATTTTCTGCAAACAGATATCAATTTTTTCCCAGCATCATTTGTTAAAGAGACTGTCCTTTCTCCATTGCGTATTTTTGGCAACCTTGTCCAAGATCAGCTGACCGTTTATCTTTGGCCTCTCCATTCTGTTCCATTGGGCTATATGTCTGTTTTTATGCCAGTACCATATTATTTTGATTATAGTTGTGATATACTATATTTTGAAATCAAGAAGCGTGATATTTCCAGTTTTGTTCTTCTTGCTCAAGATTGCTTTCACTACTCAGTGTCTTTCATGGTTTTATATGAATTTTAGAATAGTTATTATTATTTCTGTAAAGAGCGTCACCAGTGCTTCGAGAGGGATTGCATTGAATCTGTTGACCACCTTGTATAGTATAACACCTTAACAATATTAAATTTTCTAATCCATGAACACAGAATGTATTTCCATTTATTTGTGTCTTCTTCAAGTTTTTCCATCATCGTTTTATTCATTTTTCTTGCTTAATTGATCTTAGACTTCTAGTACTATGTTGAATGGAAGGGGGAAAAGTGGAAATTCTTGCCTTATCCCTGGTCTAAGAAAAAATTTTTCACTTTTTCACTATTGATTATGATAATAACTGTGGTCTTTTCACATATAGTCTTTGTTGTGTTAAGACAAATTTCTTCCATTTGTAGAAAGTTTTTTTTTTTTTTTTTTTTTTTTTTACATAGAGTATTTTAATTCTTGTCTTCAGAAACTATAAAGACTATCAAGATTTGGAAACGAGACTGTACCAAACAATGGCCAAAGAAGAATCGTCCATTCTATGCCTTCTCTTTCGTCTGGTCACTCAGAAATATGATGTTATCAGCTATAATTGTTGTTGCTTGTCGTCTCACATTATTTTTATCCATATATTCACCATAGTCTACTTTCCCTTCCACATAAATTCGAGACCCCTTTTTCACATACTGATATGCCACATCTCTCAGGCCTGGTCGGAATACTGAAATTCTGTGCCACGTTGTCTTTTGACTGACATCACCTATTTGGTGTGTTTCATTTTCCCCTGATCGCCACATCTCATTTGTTGCTAGAGAAAATATTGTGACTGGGTTTTTTCCTTCTACCTGTCTCATGACAGGGTCCTGACCTACTCGACCAAGTAACTGCACACGATTCAGAGATCTTTCGAGAACCAAACTGCCAGCTATTTCAGACTCATGTCTCACAAACTGATGAAGGACCTGCACTACAGGTCTTCGAAACATGGCTTCTATTTCCTTTTCTTACAATCTAACCTTTAATCTTTTCCTGAAGCTCAGGCTCCGACAGCTTGCAGGCAGGAACTCTGTAGAAAGTTTTTATCATGAAACTGTGTTGAGTTTTGTCAAAAAATTTTTCTGCATCTATGGAGTTGCTAATGTCCTTTATTTGGTTAGTGTTGCTATATCACATTACTGACTTGCATAGGTTGAACCACTATTTCCTCTGAGGGATAAACTTCACTTGGTCTTGGTGTACAGTCCTTCTAATGTGCTGTTAAATTTTGTTTGCTAGTCTTTTATTGAGGATTTTTACATCTATGTTCATCAGGGATATTGGCCTACAGTTTTGTTTTCTTGCAGTGTCTTTGTCTGGCCTTGATATCAGAGTGACAGTGGCTTCATAAATTGAGTTTGGGACAGTTCCTTCTTTTTCAAGTTTTTGGAGGCATTTGAGAAGAATTGGCATCAATTATTGTATAAGTATATGGTAGATTTTACCCTCTGAAGCCATCTGGTCCTGTATTTTTCTTTGTTGGGAGCTTTTGATTACTGATTAACACCTTTACACATTACTGATATGTTCAAATCTTTAATTTCTTCATGATTCAGTCCTGGTAGAAACAATTCTTGTTTCTAGGAATTTTATTCATTTCTTCTAGGTTATCCAATTCGTTGGTAGATAGTTGTTCTCAATGTTGTACTCACAATTTACCTCACTTATTTTGTATATGGTTCTCCATGAAGGATAGAGTTTGGGAAAGACTGGATTACAGTTTCTCTGAAGTAGTAATGAATGCATGTTACTAATGGTTTTAGACTTCTGCTACAATTAAATTCATAATGCTAATGTATAAATTATTATGCTAAAATCTAGTAAAAATCTACCGCTTTGTGTCACAGTTAGTGGCATAGTGGAGTTACTATTTGCAGAAGAGTAGATTGAAAAGAAAAAATATATTTAATGTTGTATTTTAAATTTTTACAAATTAGTTTGGTGACAAGAGTGAACCTGATTTTGAATAATGCTGGATATTCAGGGAGACAAAAGCCCAATAAAAGAAGACATAATGTAAAATTAGTTATTGAATTTGTTTGTTATAATCAATAACAGAATGTAAAAGAGGTGCATAAGAGGTGTGACCAATATGGTATGGCAGGAACACCCCAAGTTCACCTCTTCCCGTGGGCACACCAAAATTACAACTATATACAGAGTAACTAGCTATGAAAACAACCTGAAGACTACCAGATAAGATTTTCCACTATTAAATATATAAGGAAGGAACCACCACAAGATAGATAAGAGGAGTAAAGAGGAGGTATCTAACAAAACTCTGGGAGAGGTGACCCAAAACCAAGAAGATAATCACAATTTCAGAGGATCTCTCCAAGGAGTGAGGGGCCCAAGCTCCCATATCAGAATCCCCATCACAGGGGGCTTGTAGCAAAAAACAAAAACAAAAACAAAAAATACAAAACAAAACAAAAACCCATCTAGACCCCGGAATGTCTGCCTTTGAAGGCAGTGGGGCTTACATACGGGAGAGTCAGAGGGTTGTGGGAAAAAGAGACTTCACTTTTAAAGGGAGTGTGCAAAATCTCACATGCTCCAAATTCCAGTGCAGAGACAAGACAGTAATTTGAAAGGAGCCTGGGTCAGACCCGCTTGCCGATTTTGGAGAGCCTTCTGGAGAGGCAGGTGACAACTCAGACTGCTCCTAGGGATATGAATGATGATGGGACACACGTTGGGGAGCTCATCTGCAACGAGGACGTCAGTGGTGGCAAGTGCCCTGTTAGAGTCCTCCCTCTATGCAGTTAGTGTATGGGACTTACCAGCCCATCAGCAGGCCAGCACCAACTCTGAACCCCTTCAGGCCCTAAGGCCAGAGGCCCCACCCACCAGCAAGCCAGCACCAGTCCTGCCCCTGTCCCAAGACCCATAGCCAGCTGCCTGTGGGCCCAATCCTGCCCAACAGTGGGGCACCACCAGACTTGGCCCATACCCCCCAGCCAATGGAGCCCATGGAGGAGATGGCCCAAGACATCAGCAGACTGGCCACAGCCTTGGGATCCCTTGGGCCATGCAGCCACATGAGGCATGGCCTGGCAGCCCTCTGGACTGGGGGCCAGCACAACATACCAGCACACTCGCAATAATTGGCCCCATCACAACAGAAGGGTGCACACAGCCCACAGAGAGGACACCTCCACAGTATATACATCTGGTGAACAGAGGGGAGTGAGCTGTTGGGTCTCATAGGATATCTACCTCATAAGGCCACTTCTCAAAGTTCAGGAAATATAACTAATCTACCTAATACATAAAAAATAAACACAAAGAATTAGGCAAAATGAGGAGAGAGAAATCGGTTCCAAATGAAGAAACAAGACAAAACCTCAGAAAAAGAACTAAATGAAGTGGAGATAAGCAATTTACTCAATAAAGAGTCCAAGGTAAGGATTATAAAGAGACTCAACAAACTTAGGAGAAGAATGAATGAACACAGGGAGAATTTTAACAAAGAGTTAGAAAATATAAAGAAGAACCAAATGGAGCTGAAGAAAATGATAACTAAAATTTAAATACACTAGAAGGAATCAATAGTAGATTAGATGATACAGAGGAATAGATCAGCAAACTGGAAGGCACGGTGGGGGGAAATCATTGAAGTGGAGCAGAAAAAAGAAAAAAAAAGAATTTGTAAAAAATGAGGATATTTTAAGCAACCTCTGGGACAACATTAGCATACTAACATTTGCACTATATAGGGGTCCCAGAAGGAGAAGAGAGAGAGAAAGTCACAAAGAACTTATTTGAAGAAATAATATCTGAAACCCTTCCTTACCTGAGAAAGAAAACAGACATACAGTCATAGAAATCACAGTGTGCCACAAAGAGGAACTTAAAGAGGTTCACACTGAGACATATGATAATTAAAATAGTAAAAACTAAAGTTAAAGACTCTTAAAAACAGCAAGAGAGGGCTTCCCTGGTGGCGCAGTGGTTGACAGTCCGCCTGCTGATGCAGGGGACATGGATTCGTGCCCTGGTCCGGGAAGATCCCACATGCCGCGGAGCGGCTGGGCCCGTGAGCCATGGCCGCTGAGCCTGCGCGTCCAGAGCCTGTGCTCCACAGCGGGAGAGGCCACAGCAGTGAGAGGCCCGCGTACCGCAAAAAAAAAAAACAAAAACATTGTAGAGAAGGAAAAATATTTTCCCCTCTACACTTCTAGGTTCTTGGCTGATACCCCTCTGTAATAAAAAGACAGATTAACAAGAGAGAAAAAAAAAACCCAGAAGTTTAATAACATGTACGCCTCCCGTATATGTGGGTGATACCCAGGAGAACTAAATAACTCCCTGAAACGGCCCAAGCTACCACCTTAAATATGATCTTCAGCTAAAGACAAAAGAGGATGCTGTGAGCGAGGAGTCCAGTTATAGCAGATGACCAAGGAAAGCACAGTAAACAAGGGAAAGGTTGTTATGCAGATTTAAGTCCTTGCCTTCTCCATTGATAAGAGTTTCTAGAGATTTAGTCATCCTCCTCTTCCTGGTACAGAGAGGGAGACACCCTACAAATGGAGATTGCCCTTATAAATGTAAATACCCCTCACAAAAGGTCTACTCAGTTTTCAGAGCATTTCCTCTGTCTGCTATTTGTTAAAAATAATCAGCTTAAAATAATCCTTTTGCCCAGGAGGCATATTTTGGGATGGCATTTTCTGCTTCCCTTCAACCATGAACACATTTCATATGTTTCAGATTAATATAAAGTAGATTAGGAAATTATTATAGAAAGAAGCAGCAATTAAGGGGCTACCACTTTGAAAGAGAAAGAAAGAAAGAAGAAAAGAAAGAAAAGAAAAGAAGAAAGAAAGAAAGAAAGAAAGAAAGAAAGAAAGAAAGAAAGAAAGAAAGAAAGAAAGAAAAAGAAAGAAAGAGAAATGTAGGTAGGAAGGAAGGAAGGAATGGGAATTGAGGAGGCAGGAGAAGACTGAGCACTGTTCAAGACCTCTAGAAATAGTAAATAACACTAGGTGTAGGTACATTATCATCTCTATTTTCCAAGTGAGAAACTGAGCTGATGAGGGCTGTGCAGCTTGCCCAGAGAGTTATGACCTGGAAGGTACAGAGCTGAGGTGTGGGTTCAGGCAGCCTGGCTCCAGAGTTCACCCTCTTGGACCTTGTGTTAAAATGCCTTTTACGGGGCTTCCCTGGTGGCGCAGTGGTCAAGAGTCCGCCTGCCAATGCAGAGGACACGGGTTCGTGCCCCGGTCCGGGAAGATCCCACATGCCGCGGAGCGGCTAGGCCCGTGAGCCATGGCCCCTGAGCCTGCGCGTCTGGAGCCTGTGCTCCGCAATGGGAGAGGCCACAACAGTGAGAGGCCTGTGTACCGCAAAAAAAAAAAAAATGCCTTTTACGGGGGGGAGGAGAGAGGAGGGAGGCAGTTGTGCATTGATTTCTAACAAAAGGGTCTTGTGAAAATTCTATCTACATTTATACAAATGATAACAGTTTACTCCTATACTGTTTTTCACCAATAATCATTGTTCTGATGTGAGTTGTAAAAAGAAATATCAGTAGTTATCAAAATAATTCAAATTAGGCCTCGCTGGTCTGTTTTTTTCCTTTTCTCCATAACATTTTATTTTAATGTCAAATCATAATTAGGCATTATGATTATGTGATTATGATTAGTGCCAAATCGTAATTACAATGTTTATAATTACCAAAAAATGTTTATAATTACCATAAAAACTATGGTTTTAATTTTTAAAAGACTGGGCAACTAGGCAGATATTAACATCTTGATTTCCTTTCTCTAAAAAAGAATTACAGGGAGTTTTTGCCATTTTTATTCTGTAAGAAATCTTAAAAATTTTGTTCATTCATTCATTTATTTATTCAACCTATATTTATGGAAATTGATGCAATCGGGGGGGTTGCCCCCAAAATGTCACTTTGGCATATTGATTATTCTGAAGTAAAGTTACTTGAGAAACAGCCAATGCAAGAAAGACACTCTGACCCTCCTCAAAGCAATGCTAAATCTCCCATGTGAAAGGTACCCTCTCTGATCAGGAAGTAGAGACACATCTTTATTGCCAGAAACAGGGAATTCAGGAACCAGAGGTTATGTAAACAAGCTCTGCTTAGTTTCCCCACTAATTAGTACCCAAACCTAAGTCTCTTTGTCTTGTCAATTCTTCACAAATTTATCGCTTCTTTGTCTAAAAGGAATAGAAGCTGCCTGCTTTAGTCATTTCTTTGAGTCTCATATTTCTGTAAACTCCCATATGTGTGAAATTAAAATTTGATTATCTCCTATTCATCTACCTCATGTCAATTTAATTATTAGACCAGCCAGAAGAATTTAGAAGGGAAGAGAAAAGTTTTCCCTCCACTGCAAAACTCTACCGTGTGCCAGACATTTTGCCAAGTGATGAGCAAAAGCATGAAACCACACACCGGGATTCTTGCCCTTGTAGAGCTTACAATCGCATCTAGGAGTAAAGAGAGACTTAAAACCCCACAAGTGATACAGAGTAAAGGGACAAAGTAGGTGATTAGATAGTTAATCTCACTAGGGGATTGTTAGTAGAGAAAAAGTATGGGAAGACTCCTGTAAGTTGATGATCACTCAAGAAGGCAGGTTTGCTTAACCACAAAGCCAAGGAGGCTTGCTTAGAAACAAAACCATGCAACAGAAACATGAGACACGCCTCAAAACGATATAATAATAGTGGCTTGAGACCCACATCCTGCCCAGTGAGCTCAGAAAGTTAACAATTCCTAGGACATGCTCCTCTGCACATAGTAAAAACAAAAATATAAGGAAAAGGTGACATTACACTGAAATCCAAGATGATTAACCATCTTTAGTATATGTTAATGCCTTTTTGCTCATTTCCACTGCACCATGACAGTCCCACCTTGATCATGGAGGGACAAGAAAACTCCCCCACCTGACGTGGAGGAGAAGCTGATGATGGAAGCTTGATGTCTACCCAAGAATGAGGAAGAAGTGTCCCCTCCCCACTTTTCCTTGATTATAAAAAGTGTAGCCCACTAAGTTCTCAGGGTGAGGCACCTTCTCACTCGCCTGCCTGTAAGCCTCCTAGGTGTCCTATTCTAATAAATCAGTTTTTTGTGTGTGTGTGTGGTACACGGGCCTCTCACTGCTGGGGCCCCTCCCGTTGCGGAGCACAGGCTCCGGATGCGCAGGCTCAGCGGCCATGGCTCACGGGCCCAGCCGCTCTGCGGCATGTGGGATCTTCCCGGACCGGGGCACGAACCCGTGTCGGCAGGCAGACTCGCAACCACTGTGCCACCAGGGAAGCCCCTAATAAATCACTTTTTATCTATCACTGGCCTCTCACTGAATTCTTTCTTCACTGAGACATAAAGAACAGGAGTTCCTCAGAGCCCCCTGAGACATGTTTTAACAGTTTCAGCTGGCAACCCAGATGAGACATGGTAAATAAGAAGGTCAGGGGTCAGGTCCTAATAGGGCCATGGGACTCCACAAGCCAGGAGCTCTGGAGAGGACACTCAGTCGATGACTGCCCATTTTAGACAGGCTGATCAACCCCAAATGCTTTGGGGCTCTGATTGGGTACCTAGGTACAGACCAGAGGAATGATGGTATGGATGTCTAAAGACAGGGAACCAGAGGAATGGTGGCAATCAACGTGGGTTGCCACAGAAAGGTGGTGTGGATGTTTAGAGATGAGGAAGGGATCTTATTGCTGGTGCAGGAGACAAACGAAATGTTATGTGAAAAGGAAGAAATTTAACTGTCTGGGTTGCTTCTGACAGGATTTAGCAAACTATACGCTCCTTCTTAATTCTGAGACTTTTCTCCTACGTTCTATGTCTATCCCTGTTTCAACTCAAGCCTGTAAACTTAACTATTAAGGTTTGTTAATTAATACAGAAATGACTTTTTTTCTTTTTACTTCAATTTTTTTAACATCTTTATTGCAGTATAATTGCTTTACAATGGTGTGTTAGTTTCTGCTTTATAACACAGACATGTCTTTAGAGTCATCAACATTAAGTATAATACTTTATTGTACCTGGCTTTACTAAAAGTCAATAAGTTTATATTTGTTGTAAATTGTCAGAAAGAAAACTCACCCCTATTGTCAAGACTTTTGCCATCCTGATGTCCTTGTAGTATGGTTACGGTCTGCTCCTAAATGAGAGAAAATAAAATGTGTAAACAATAGCATAAATTAAACAGTCAGGGCTATGAGAAATCTAAGATGGTCACTTGGATCTTCCCAGCTTCCTGGCAAGCCTCATTTTCTATTTAATGGGTTAAAGCCTTTCTTGGCTACAAGACTGATGCCTTCATAGTGAAAAAAAGAAAGGTTAAAAATATGTTTTTCACTTGGAGTATACTTTCTACAATTTTTAGTAATCAAGGCAACCACTTTATTGGACAAATTATACAAGCCTGTGTGATCAATTAACCTGACTTATTTTTTAAACAAATTAATCTTAATTTGGCTATGTTTGGTAAGATCAAGGGTAATTTTAGAGAAAAAGAAATTACGTTTTAATAGATGATATTAAATGTTAGTTTTGCTAATTGAGGTCAGTACCTACTGTCTAAAACTTACTTTTCAAATAGTTCTTTCTTGCTATGTTATATTATTGTAAAGCTTAACTGAGTTATTAAGAAGATATTCTAAACTTGTTTCTGATGCTGGTCACTGTAATCTATCTTTGGATGAAGGTTAGATGCCCATAATCTGTAACCAGGGGATTATACATACTAGACAAAAATTGTTTAAAGGACTATGTCCAACCTAGATAAAACCAGCCTCTTATCAGATATTCTTAAGTACATGATGCCCAAGAAAACTGAAGGGAATGAACTTCCATGACTTAAGGTACTTTCCCCCTAATTACTAGAAGTGCCCAACAGAGGACTTCCTGAGTCCTGATGTCAGTCTTCCTCTCCCTCCAACCCTTACAAATGCTGACCCTTTATTTCCAATTTGCAGTCAGACAAGTTCTTGCCCATTGTCAACACCACTGGGGACACCTTCTGTACTATTCCTTTGTGGCAACTTCTCAGGTGTTAACACCTCATTGGGAGACTACTTTGGACGGGATAACATCTATAGTTGTAACTACAAATCTTCATTAAATTGCATGGTAGATTTTGACAAAGGGAATGAAACTTTTGAATAGAAAACTATTGCTCTGATGGAAGCTGCTGTATCCATGGAAAAGGCTGTTCAACAATGGCTATCTCAGGACTTCCGGGAAGATGGCGAAAGAGTAAGACGCGGAGATCACCTTCCTCCCCACAGATACACCAGAAATACATCTACGCGTGGAACAACTCCTACGGAGCACCTACTGAACGCTGGCAGAAGACCTCAGACCTCCCAAAAGGCAAGGAACCCCCCACGTACCTGGTTAGGGCAAAAGAAAAAACTAAACAGAGACAAAAGGATAGGGACGGGTCCTGCACCAGCGGAAGAGAGCTGTGAAGGAGGAAAAGTGTCCACACACTAGGAAGCCCCTTCGCGGGCGGAGACTTCGGGTGGTGGAGTGGGGAGCTTGGGAGCCGCGAAGGAGAGCGCAGCCACAGGGGTGCGGAAGGCAAAGCGGACAGATTCCAGTGCAGAGGATCGGGCCGACCGGCACTCACCAGCCGAGAGGCTTGTCTGCTCGCCCGCCGGGGCGGGCGGGGCTGGGAGCTGAGGCTCCGGCTTCTGTCGGAGCGCCGGGAGAGGACTGAGGTTGGCGGCGTGAACACAGCCTGCAGGGCGTTAGTGCGCCACGGCTAGCCGGGAGGGAGTCCGGGGAAAAGTCTGGAGCTGCCGAAGAGGCAAGAGACTTTTTCTTACCTCTTTGTTTCCTGGTGCACGAGGAGAGGGGATTAAGAGCGCTGCTTAAGAGAGCTCCAGAGACGGGCGCGAGCCGCGGCTAAAAGCGTGGACCCCAGAGACGGGCATGAGACGCTAAGGCTGCTGCTGCCGCCACCAAGAAGCCTGTGTGCGAACACAGGTCACTCTCCACACCCCCTTCCGGGGAGCCTGTGCAGCCCGCCGCTGCCAGGGTCCCGGGATCCAGGGACAACTCCCCCAGGAGAACGCACGCGCGCCTCAGGCTGCTGCAACGTCACGCCGGCCGGCGCCTCACGCTGCTGCAACGTCACGCCGGCCGCCGCCTCACGCTGGTGCAACGTCACGCCGGCCGCCGCCTCACGCTGGTGCAATGTCACGCTGCCTCTGCTGCCGCAGGCCCGCCCCACACTCCGTGACCCTCCCTACCCCCCCGGCCTGAGTGAGCCAGAGCCTCCGAATCAGCGGCTCCTTTAAGCCCGTCCTGTCTGAGCAAAGAACAGACGCCCTCCGGCGATCTACACGCACAGGTGGGGCCAAATCCAAAGCTGAGCCCCTGGGAACTGTGAGAACAAAGAAGAGAAAGGGAAATCTCTCCCGGCAGCCTCAGAAGCAGCGGATTAAAGCTCCACAATCAACTTGATGTACCCTGCATCTGTGGAATACATGAATAGACAACGAATCATCCCAAATTAAGGAGCCCTGTGGATGAAAGGCTCTTGGTGCTGCAGCCAGGAGTCAGTGCTGTGCCTCTGAGGTGGGAGAGCCAACTTCAGGACACTGGTCCACAAGAGGCCTCCCAGCTGCACATAATATCAAACAGCGAAAATCTCCCAGAGATCTCCATCTCAACGCCAGTACCCAGCTTCACTCAACGACCAGCAAGCTACAGGGCTGGACATCCTATGCCAAAAAACTAGCAAGACAGGAACACAACCCCACCCATTAGCAGAGAGGCTGCCCAAAATCATAATAAGTCTACAGACACCCCAAAACACACCACCAGACGTGGTCCTGCCCACCAGAAAGACAAGGTCCAGCCTCATCCACCAGAACACAGACACTAGTCCCCTCCACCAGGAAGCCTACACAACCCACTGAACCAACCTTAGCCACTGGGGACAGACACAAAAAACAACAGGAACTATGAACCTTCAGCCTGCAAAAAGGAGACCCCAAACACAGTAAGATAAGCAAAATGAAAAGACAGAAAAACACACAGCAGATGAAGGAGCAAGATAAAAACCCACCAGACCTAACAAATGAAGAGGAAATAGGCAGTCTACCTGAAAAAGAATTCAGAATAATGATAGTAAAGATGATCCAAAATCTTGGAAATAGAATAGACAAAATGCAAGAATCAGTTAACAAGGACCTAGAAGAACTAAAGATGAAACAAACAATGATGAACAACACAATAAATGAAATGAAAAATACTCTAGATGGGATCAATAGCAGAATAACTGAGGCAGAAGAACGGATAAGTGACCTGGAAGATAAAATAGTGGAAATAACTACTGCAGAGCAGAATAAAGAAAAAAGAATGAAAAGAACTGAGGACAGTCTCAGAGACCTCTGGGACAACATTAAACGCACCAACATTCGAATTATAGGGGTTCCAGAAGAAGAAGAGAAAAAGAAAGGGACTGAGAAAATATTTGAAGAGATTATAGTTGAAAACTTCCCTAATATGGGAAAGGAAATAGTTAATCAAGTCCAGGAAGCACAGAGAGTCCCATACAGGATAAATCCAAGGAGAAATACGCCAAGACACATATTAATCAAACTGTCAAAAATTAAATACAAAGAAAACATATTAAAAGCAGCAAGGGAAAAACAACAAATAACACACAAGGGAATCCCCATAAGGTTAACAGCTGATCTTTCAGCAGAAACTCTGCAAGCCAGAAGGGAGTGGCAGGACATATTGAAAGTGTTGAAGGAGAAAAACCTGCAACCAAGATTACTCTACCCAGCAAGGATCTCATTCAGATTTGATGGAGAAATTAAAACCTTTACAGACAAGCAAAAGCTGAGAGAGTTCAGCACCACCAAACCAGCTCTACAACAACTGCTAAAGGAACTTCTCTAGGAAAGAAACACAAAAAAAGGAAAAGACCTACAATAACGAACCCAAAACAATTAAGAAAATGGGAATGGGAACACACATATCGATAATTACCTTAAATGTAAATGGACTAAATGCTCCCACCAAAAGACACATTGGCTGAATGGATACAAAAACAAGACGCATATATTTGCTGTCTACAAGAGACCCACTTCAGACCTAGAGACACATACAGACTGAAAGTAAGGGGATGGAAAAAGGTATTTCATGCAAATGGAAACCAAAAGAAAGCTGGAGTAGCAATTCTCATATCAGACAAAATAGACTTTAAAACAAAGACTATTAGAAGAGACAAAGAAGGACACTACATAATGATCAAGGGATCGATCCAAGAAGAAGATATAACAATTGTAAATATTTATGCACCCAACATAGGAGCACCTCAATACATAAGGCAAATACTGACAGCCATAAAAGGGGAAATCGACAGTAACACATTCATAGTAGGGGACTTTAACACCCCACTTTCACCAATGGACAGAGCATCCAACATGAAAATAAATAAGGAAACAATGGCTATCTCACAGGTAGGAGCCGTTGCTCCAGCCGAGGTTATTATCCCAGGGGAAAACACACCCGAGGGTGAGGAGAGACCTCCGTATCCAGGAGCTCCTTTGTACCGTGAGTTACCCAAGGGGCCCATTTTCAGCCTAGCTAGCACCCACAGTAGCCTAAATTACCAACCAACTGCCCCTACAGTTCTGCCTCTGAGACCAACAGGGCCATGCGGTTCAGCGGGTGGGGAGCAATGCTGTCCCAGAGTCAGATCCACACTGAAACCGCCAGATAAATTTTATTGATAAGCATAGATGGGCCCATATGATTCATTGTTTAATAGAGGGTATGACAAAATTTACAATAAAATCTGTCAATGATGAAAAAGTGAAAGAAGTCCAACAGGGATCAGAAGAAAATCCTGCAGTTTTCAAGGGAGATTAGAGGAAGCTTTTAAAAAGTATAGGAATGTGGAGGCCTCCTCCCCCGAGGGACAGGCACCTTTGGCTACGTATGCCATTGTCCAGTCTGCCCCAGACATCAGACACAAAATTCAAAAAGCAACTGCTGGTCCTCAGACCCCTATGAACGCTTTGCGCCAATTGGCTTATTCAGTTTTCAATATTAGGGATATAGCTGAAAAGGCTGAACACACCCAGAAAAATATACAAAAGGCCCAAATGATGGCAGTGGCTTTGTCCACTCAGAGACCCCCAAATAGGAGGCTGGACTTTCCAGGCCAATTTGGCTGTGGTAGACCACAAGGCCCATGGGTACACAGAGAAAACCAGTATACCATGTGTGGACAAAAAGGGCACTGGAGGAAAGATTGTGATCGATGTGCCCTTTGCAAACAGCCAGAACATTGGCAGAGGGAATTCCCCAGATGCCAGAGAGTGACGGAGGCCCCTCGGCCTTAAATGGTTTTGCGATCAGAAGACTGAGGGGGCCCAAGGCCCAAAGTGGGTCTGCCTAGAGATGCCATTTACATAACTAGTGTCAAGTCCCAGGTGGTCATTGATGCGGTGGGCCATTTGAAAGAATTTTTCATAGACACTGGTGCAACCCTTTTGGTCTTAACCCAAAGGATTGAAAGTCTTACCAATCATAAAAAAATATGTAATGGGAGAGTCAGGAAAGAGGCAGGGGCACACTTTCCTGGAACCCCTTTTGTGCACCAGCAAAAGCTGATCATTTTTACATTCCTTTCTGTTTGTGCCTGACCGTCCTATCTCTTTAATGGAAGGGACTTATTAACTAAATTGTCCCTCTGTTTCTTGAGGGACAAGGAAGCCACCCTTATTACCGAAAGATATTAACAGAAAATAAAGAACAGATTAAATCTATAACTGAGATAAAAGACTTGATAGACCCCAAAGTATGAAACACTGAGGTTCTGGACCTAGTCAAAAACAAACAGATTGAGACCTTAATTGACCCTCTTCCAGATTTGGAAACTGTTTTAAAAAAATGGTTTGGATCTCCAAAATCATATTTATAATCTCTTTTAGTGACTTTTCTAATGCTTATTACTGTATTTCTTTTAATTTACATCTTTCATAAACTCATCCTCCAATGCTTAACATCAAAGAGGGCTAAAAGATACTAAGCAAAGTGACATTGGTTTACAATTCTCCCAACAGAGAAGGGACAGTCAGCCAGGTGTTTTACTCCTTCCCCAGGCAGGCCTGTGTCCCTTCTCAGTTCAACAATCGGTGGTCATCCTTTACCCCCCTTTTAAGCATAAAAGAGTAAACACCTGCAGGGGGGATGATAGGGACAGAGTAAATGGACAAAGTAGGTGATTAAATAGTTAAATCCCACTAGGGGATTGTAAGTAAAGAAAAAAGTAAGGAAGACCCCTGTAAGTTAATGATCACTCAAGAAAGCAGGTTTGCTTAACCAGAAAGCCAGGCAAGCTTGCTTAGCAACAAAACCATGCAATGTGATTGAGACAGGGAGTATATGGGAACTCTTGTACTTTCTGATGAATTTTTCTATGAACTTAAAACTGTTCTAAAAAATAAAGTCTACTTAAAATGAAAAAAAACAAAAAAGAAAAATAAAAACCCCATGCAACAGAAACATGAGACCTGCCCCCAAACAATAAAACAATGGTGGAATGAGACCCACATCCTGCCCAGTGAGCTCAGTAAGTTAATGATTCCTAGTACATGCTCCTCTGTGCACCCTAAAAAACAAAAGTATAAGGAAAAGGTGACATTATACTGAAATCTGAGATGATTTACCATTTTTAGTATATATTACTGCCTTTTTGATCATTTCCATAGCACCATGACAGTTCCAGTTTTACCATATGTAAGAGCCTGTCCCCAGGCCTCTGCGGGGACAGAGGCCCCTTTACCATACCACAAGAAACTCCCCCACCTGACATGGAGGAGGAGGTGATAATAGAAGCTTGACATCTACTCAAGAATGAGGAAGAAGGTGGTCTTATCCCCCTCCCCACTTTTCCTTTGATTAGAAAACTGTAGCCCACTAAGTTCTCAGGGTGTAGTACCCTCTCACCTGCCCACTTGTAAGCCTCGTAAGTGTCCTATTCTAATAAGTCACTTCTTATCTATCACTTTGCTTCTCACTGAATTCTTTCTGTGCTGAGACATAAAGGACCAGAGCTCTTCAGAGCCCCATGAGATGTATTTTAGCAGTTTCAGAAGTACTAGGTACTTGTGAAGAAAATGATTTTAAACATTCACCTTAGCAGAGACTTGGACTCACAGAAATTATCCTAAAAAACTAGAAGAAATAAAGTTTCTCAACAAAGCATTAAACAGATGGCTGTTACAAGTACCATATCTTAGTTTTGATCTTATGACAAAATTGCAAAGATGTTGAATAACATCTGCAAGTGATTTCAAAGTAGTAAAAACTGTTCTTGTTTAAAGATCTTCCGTAAATAACTACACCGCCTTCTCAAACTGGCAGTGCAAAAAACTCTCTGTAGGATTACATTATTTTGTTATTGAATTTTATAAAGGGATAAGATCTCTGAAAAAAGGAATTTATTAATTAGAGCCAAATCACTTTTGTAATACCTGTCACTAGTACTCTTAGAGTCTAATCAATTGAATCTTAAGAATCTGATCCCTTAATGAAGGAGACACTTCTCAGAGGAATTTTTCTGGTTTGCTCCTGGGAGAGAGGAAGGAGACCAGAAAAGGTGGCAAAGGTACATAGCTGAATGTAGAGGAGATATTTACAATGAAGGGTCCTTCACTGAGGGGAAGAAATGCACAAGAGCTGTGAGAGCTGTGAGTTTTGGTTTTATTTGGGGACTTACTGAGGTCTGTAGCCCTGAGACAGACTCTCAGAAAGTTTTGAGGAACTGCTCTGAATAGGTAAGGGGAGAGGCCAGTGCATATGTGATTTTGGTGGAGGTAGGCACAGTCAAGCACACATCTCAGTAGAAGGATACCGCTAGTCACTAGGAACAGATAGTCAAATTATTTCAGTTCATTTCTAAGTATGGGAAGATGCCAGAACCTGGGTTCATAACATTTTCTCATGTAAATATCTAACTATCTCAGAGCCTGTTCTGCAAGTTTTCCCAGGACTCAGTGTGCCTCATGTCGATCCCTGCCCCAAAGTCTTTCCAGGGTATATTGTAGGTCAGAGACTACAGTGGATAGTGACTCAATCCTTGTAGAACCAGCTGGCAAGTGACATCCTTTAATAGGCAAAGGAGAGCAGAATTTGCCAGCCCACGTCAGGCTGATTATTTTTTTAAAAAGCAGATGTATGAAAATTGAGTAGAAATTACCCTTTTGTAAGGACATTTACATACATAAGAGAAATCTCCATTTGTAAAGATGTCTTCCTCTCTGTATCAGGAAGAGGGGGTTGACTCTAAATCTCTAGAAATTCTTATCAATGGAGACAGCAACTATTTAAAATTACTTAACAACTTTACCCTTCATAACCCAACATAACTGACTCTCCCCTGACTCCCCAACATTTTCTTTTGTCTTTAATTGGAAATTATATTTAAGGTGATTGCTTGGTCCATTTTGGGAAGTTACTCAGTTTTCCTGGGTATCTCCCTTGTATACCAGAACATATACACGTTATTAAACTTCTGTCTTTTTTTTCCCTGTTAATCTGTCTTTTTCTTACAAAGGGGCTTCAGCCAAGACCCTAGAAGAGTAAAGAGAAAATTATTTTTCCTCCCTCACAAGAACAAACATGTCAGATATTCAGTTTAAGTTTTCATATACTGCAAAGCAAAGCCCTTTTAATTTCTCAAACCTTTATTAACGTTGCTACACATTCAGAGACTTGGTGAGTGTGTGTGCGCGCGCATGCATGCTTATGTATGAATGTGTGCAATCAGAAAGGGGTTGAATTTCATGTTTAATTGACTCCAGGAGAAATAAAGGAAGTACCATATCCTACACAGTAGAAAGCAAGCCCCCGATGGAGTTCAAACGCCAGAGCCTGAGATACAAGAGAAATGCATCTGCACCACCCGAACACCTCTCTCCTCTCTTTCTCTCTCGCCCTCTCTCTCTCTTTTCCTCTCCTTCACCCCCTCTCTCCACCATCCCACTCTCAAAAAATTACAGAAATTAAACATTGACCTTTTTCAAAGAAACAGATTCAAATTACAATTATCTGGATCTATTCTAGCTCTTAAGGATTTAAGTTACACAAGGAATGCTTAAAGAGAATAAAAATCGTAGGTAACATCTGTTGAGAGCCTGCATTGTTATTTAATCCTCAGAGAATATGTATAAGGTCAGTTGCTTTGTAGCTATTTTACAGACAATAAAACTAAGACTTAGGGCTTCCCTGGTGGCGCAGAGGTTGAGAGTCCGCCTGCCGATGCAGGGGACACGGGTTCGTGCCCCGGTCCGGGAGGGTCCCACATGCCGCTGTGCGGCTGGGCCCGTGAGCCATGGCCGCTGAGCCTGCGCGTCCAGAGCCTGTGCTCTGCAGCGGGAGAGGCCACAACAGTGAGAGGCCCGCGTACCAAAACAAACAAACAAAACAACTAAGATTTAGAAAGATTCAATAATACCACACAACTAGGAAGAGGCAAGAAGGAATTTATCTCAGCTGGGCTCCAAAACCTGTGCATGTAACTTTGCTTGGCCTGAGCAAGAAGAGATTGGGAAAAACATAATAGTTTTCCTTAAGCTGTTGTCATATTTTAATTATATAAATAGTGATCTGTAAACAAAAGGAACAAATCTTCTCTCCTATTTAGAGGCAGATCCAGGAAAAATTAGTGAGCATTTTGGGGAGGAGTTTCATCTCCATATAAGTGATTTCAGCAACTAGATGCGTCCAACAGTGAAATTGCTGGTGTGGAGAATGAAATTTTTCTCTACACTTCTAGGTTCTTTTGGCTGGTCTAAGATTTTAATCGACATAAAACAGATTAACTAGAGAAAATCAAACAAAAGTTTAGTAACATGTACACATGGGAGGGACCTAGGAAGACTCAGTAACTCACCAAGATGGCCAAAGCCCTCGCCTTAACAAACATCTTCAGCCAAAGACAGAAAAGGATGTTGGGGTAGTAGTTTGGAACTTCAAAGGGGAGGAAGGCAATTCATGTGGACATGGAAAAGCAAATGCTTGGTAAACAAATGTTTGCTGGGCCAGCCAGAGAAAATGCGACCCAGAGTGGACGCTGATGTCGAGGCCCTGTGCAGTTTCCCCCTCCACACCTAGCCATGCTCTTTGGAGATGTCTCTGGTGCAGATAGCTCTATTCTTCGAACGGGCCCTTTATCTAAATTCTTCAGACAGTTAAGAGGAAGGTAACAAGAAAAACTTTCCTGGACTGTTTCTTAAAAATAATCAGCCTAAATTCACCCTCATGCCAAAGAGACACATTTGGGGGTGACAAGTTCTGCTCTCCTACAATGGGATATCAAGGCAGAAGTTGAATGACCATATGACAGATCACCATGGGAGACACAGGAGATGGTCTTTTAATGTGGTGGGGTGGGAAGCTAGTGATGTCCAGCCTCCATTAGAGTCCAAGATTCCATTAACTGAAAAATCCCCATGCAATGTAAATTTTCCTTATCTTTTTGTTCCCCCAGGTTCTGTGGATACAAGACTAGAGTTCTTAGATTATTAAGCATTAGATGGTAACCCAAATTTTGACCTCTGTTTATTCTCTAAGTTGCCAATGGTGTTATTGAAATTCTACTTGATTATTTTAACTCCAGCAGGAAACAATTTCTGATGAATAATATACTCAAATATTTTTCATATAAACTATGGCTAAATAAGATCACCCCATCCCTGAACGTGTTCAATTTGCATCTGTTCCCAGAATTTCAGAAAACATTCCCTATGATTTTTAGAAAAGAATCAAATGCCTAAATAACCAATAGTAATTTTATCTGTCCTTATGATAAAAGAATTCTTCTTAAGTAACCATGGTCTTTGCAGATGAAGGTGGCCTTAAAATGAATGAAGCATGAGACAGCTCCTGGAAGAAATCCCAGCTTCTCTTGGATTGTTGTAGAGAAATATAAAATTTTGCTCAACCATAAAATAATTATGCATAGATCCAACCTATTCAGACCTTCTTCTCAACAAAAAAACATTAAGGGAAATTTTCAGCATTATTAGAAGTATAAGGATGGGGTATAAGCCCATGATTTACTTCAAAGTATACTTTTTCATCATTTTCAGTCATTTCTGGATTAAGAAAAGTCATACACTGAAGGCTCTTCTGTACCTCTTTCTGGCAAAGCAACAACCAAAATGCATCCATGTATGTGCATGTGCGCAAAACTTTGTAAGTTTTTTAAATGTGGATTCTATTAGCATTCAATGCATTTTCTGCATTTTGCTTTTTATAATCAGATCATAAATCTCCATTGATGGATACAGAATTGAGGTTGCTCTTGCTGCCCTGTAGAGCAAAGTCAATCATACCCTGAGGGTAAGCTAATGCTATTCTTCACGGTTTGTTCAGAAGCACCTTGAAATAAGACATCTGTCTCTCTAGGATATGAACATTTTAGGCATAAAGACTTACTATTTCATCACCAACAAGGATACAGCCCTGGGAATATTATGTTTTTTGCTAAGTGCAGTAAACTCTTAATGGTCTACTGCATTTTTGTTTGTTTGTTTGTGGGTTTTTTTGCGGTACGCGGGCCCCTCACCGCTGTGGCCTCTCCCGTTGCGGAGCACAGGCTCCGGACGCGCAGGCCCAGTGGCCATGGCCCACGGGCCCAGCCGCTTCGCGGCACGTGGGATCTTCCCGGACCGGGGCACGAACCCGCGTCCCCTCCACCTGCAGGCGGATCCTCAACCACTGCGCCACCAGGGAAGCCCCCTACTGCATTTTTTTTTTTTTTTGCAGTACGCGGGCCTCTCACTGTTGTGGCCTCTCCCGTTGTGGAGCACAGGCTCCGGACGCACTGGCTCAGCGGCCATGGCTCACGGGCCCAGCCACTCCGCGGCATGTGGGATCTTCCCGGACCAGGGCACGAACCAGCGTCCCCTGCATCGGCAGGCGGACTCTCAACCACTGCGCCACCAGGGAAGCCCCCCCTACTGCATTTTTTTATGGAGTCTTCTCGCAATGATATTTTCTGTAGGTTACCCATTCAGTGACTTCTGCAAATATTCAGAAAATAGTTGTCAGCAATCAACCGAATCAATGGAAGTTTTGGCCTAATGGGGAAAGTTGAATCATCCATGACTGGTCTATTCATCTTTTACTGAAGTTCTAACAGAAAAGCAAAACAGCTTTATAATCATTGGACTTCTTTTGATAGAATTATTGCAGTGTTTTTTGGTTGATATTTTAGTTTGTGGACCTCAAATTTTGTGATATTGATTTAACCATATATCTAACATTTAAAATATGTTAAACATTTTACGTAAGCATTTGTAAATAATATCTTTAATAAACATATATATATATATGTTATTTATTTAGCACATTCTATGTGCTGGACTAGTCTAAGGAACTAAAATGAATTATGGGGTCACCCCTCATTACACTCCAGGAAAAGGATAGATGTATTATTTGGAAAATAGGCATAGTTAGTCAGTAAGCTTGGAACTTACTCAAAGTCACATAGGTAGAAAGTAACAGAACACTTGTAGCCATATATAAGTATTTTCAAACTACTTTTCCTAGTAAGTTGTGAATTTTAAAACCAACTTCCCAGTCATAAGAAAAAAAATCAGCTATCAATAGGAATGAATAATGATATACATACCTGCAATTCTGGACAAGGCTAATTATTAAGACCACATAGTCACAAGGAAAATATTTACATCAATGTCAATTTTTAAGCATGGGATTCAAAAGTGTGTGTGCAATACAATTATAACTATGCAAAGTAGATATTCACATGGAAAAGAACTGGAAGAGAATATTAATAAACAAAACCATATGGGTAACATTATTTTAGTGATTTTGGTTTCCTGAATTTCACTGAATGTTGTTATTGCATTATTTACACAATGAAAATTACTCAAGTTAAAATTAGTCAAATGCACCCCTAAAAATGACATATTAAGTATAAATATAACAAAATATGTACAAGAGCTATACGAAGAAATTTACAAAACTCTGATGAAATAAATAAAAGGAAAACTAAGAAATGGAGAGATATTCCATGTTCTTTCATAGGAAGACTGAATACTGTTAAGATGCTAGTTCTTCCCTACTGATGTATAGATTCAAAGCAGTCTCAGTCGAATCCCAGCAAGTTATTTTGTGGATATCAACACACTGATTTTTTTTTTTTTTTTTTTCCGGTACGTGGGCCTCTCACCGTTGTGGCCTCTCCCGTTGCGGAGCACAGGCTCCGGACGCGCAGGCTCAGCGGCCATGGCACAAAATTCTGCACATTGATGATGTTTACAGCAGCTTTATTCATAATTGCCCAAACTTGGAAGCAACAAAGATGTTCTTCAGTAGGTGAATGAATAAAAATAAATTGCAGTACATCTGGACAATGGAATATTCTTCAGTGCTAAAAAGAAATGAGTTATCGAGACATGAAAAGACATGGGGAAATCTCAAATGCATATTACTAAGTGAAAAAAGCCAATCTGAGAAAGCTATATACTGTATGATTCCAAATATATGACACTCTGGAAAGCGAAAGTGTGGAGACAGTTAAAAGATTAGTGGTTGCCAGGTTTTAGGGGAGAGGGAGGAATAAATAAACAAAACACAGAGGGATTTCAGGGCATTTGAAATACTCTGTATGATACTATAATGGTAAATACATGTCATTATAAATTTGTCCAAACCCATAGAATGTACAAGACCAAGAGTGAACCCCATTTAAACTAGGGACTCTGGGTGATAATGATGTGTCAGTGTAAGTTAATCAATTGTAATCACTGTACCACTCTAGTAAAAGATGTTGATAACGGAAGAGGCTATGCCTGCGTGGGAGCACGGAAGTATATGGGGAATCTCTTCACCTCCCACTCAATCTTGCTCTGAAACTAAAACTTCTGTAAAACTGAAATCTATTTAAAAAATTACTCCAGTGAAAAACTTTACAATTGTTTTCATATGATTCAAATTGTTTTATATACATATATATTTAAACGTGTGTGTGTGTATGTGTGTGTGTGTGTGTAGATACATACACTTTGGACTCAACTGTGTTCCTCCCCAAATTCAAATGTCAAAGTCTTAACTCCCACTGAGATGATATTTGGAGATGGAAACATTTAGAATGTCGTTATGGCAAAATGAGATGATGGGGGTGCTCCCTCATGATGAGATCTGTGACTTTATTAAAGGAAGAGAGAGACTGCTCCCTCTCCACTAATTAGGGACGCAGTGAGAGGTAGCTGTCTACAAGGCAGGAAGACCACCTTTGCCAGGAATCAGAATGGCTGGCATCTTGATCTTACACTTCAGAATCTCCAGAACCATGAAAAATAAATGTACCAAATATCTGTCTTTTAATGTACTCAGCCCATGGTATTTTGTTATAGCAGCCTGCCCAGAGCAGTATTACACACGCACACACAGACACACACACTCTGAAAGGATGCACAACAAACTGTTAGAAGTTGCTACTTCTGAGGAGTGTTAATGGAAGTGTTGGAGGCAGGAAGGAAAACATCGCATTTTCTGTCAAACTTGCGTAATGTCTGAAATTTTAATAAAGTTGTTACTGAACTCAGCTTCAGCTGCTTGCCACTCAAACAATGATAACTTGAGAGGCAAGCGTCAATAGAAAGGAAAGTTGCTTTAGTTAGAATAGCCAGCAATCTGGGAAGAAGATGGACTCATGCCCGGAGACCAACTCCAAAGATGCTGCTCAACCATGACAGTTTTTAAAGGGAAAAAGGGGGGAAAGAATTTCAGTGAGTCATCGAGGCAGGAGGTTGGGTTCTGCATCATTGTCTGTTGAGTGCAGACCGGCTGACTCTCACTTCAGATGTTACCTTACCTGTGTGATCTTGCCTGCAGGCTTGCTAAGGGTGCTGTCTGGGGTAGAGAGCTAGTCATTTCTCAACTGCTTAATTCTTCATTCTTACTAGGAAAATAGTCAACAGGTTAGACAAGACATGGTGTGCATTCAGGGGAGCGTAAGTCAGGAGTTAGGTTAAATTACCTAGTGGTTCATTCCTACAATTAGGTTCTTTCAAGGTTAGAGGGAAACAGGAGCGGACAAACAGGAAAGGGGCAAAAGAGCTGCTTTCAAAGGATCAGGGAGGAAGAAATTTTTCTCTACCCTTCTAGGTTGTTCTGGCTGGTCTAAGACTTGAATTGACATGAGACAGATAAATGGGAGAAAAATCAAATAAGAGTGTAATAAGTGTATATGGGAGAGACCCAGGAAAAATGAGTAACTCAAGCCAATGTGCAAAAGCCTCACTTTAAATACGATCTTCAGCTAACGACATAAAAGCCGTTGTTGGGATAGTGGTGTGGACTTCAGAGGGGAGGAAGGCAATTCCCGTGGAGAAGCAAATGTTTGGTAAACAAGCATTTGCTGGGCCAGGCAGAGACCATGGGACACAGAGAGGTCTTTGATCGCTAGGCCCCGTTGAGGTTCCCCAACCGCAGGTAGCCCGTGTTCGTTACAGACATCTCTGAAGAGGAGCTCCAGGACACAGAGGGATAGTTAAGGGGAAAGGCAGTCCTGCTAGAAGAGAACGATGTTGGTTCAAGTCATGCCATGAAACGGGCTTCTTGCTGTATAATTTTACACTTATGGCCACATATGACTCAATACAAGTAGTATTCCTTAACTAAAAATAAAACAAAAAAGGAAGATTAAAAGGAGAAGAAAGACTAGAGGTTACCTGTGTGTGAATATATGAGCAAGAGTACAGTATATAAAAACTCAGGGCTTCCCTGGTGGCGCAGTGGTTGAGAGTCCGCCTGCTGATGCAGGGGACACGGGTTCGTGCCCCCGTCCGGGAAGATCCCACATGCTGCGGAGTGGCTGGGCCCGTGAGCCATGGCCGCTGAGCCTGCGCGTCTGGAGCCTGTGCTCTGCAGCGGGAGAGGCCACAACAGTGAGAGGCCCGCGTACCGCAAAACAAAACAAAACAAAACAAAACAAAAAACCCCTCAAAAGTTCTTAACAAATACATACATATATATATATATATTTCAAATTCAGAGACACACAGTCACTTAGCAAATGAATATGGCACAAAGACTAGTGTCTGATTGCACACTCCATGACAGAGTGCACTGTGTACAAAGTGGTAGATTTTAGTCACAGTCACTCTACACCTTTTAAAGCTTTCCAAGCTGCTTGTGGTACAGTAATAATGGTGTCTTGATAGTAATATCAACGTTACCTATTTTCCTTACAAAATACCTAATAACTTTTTCTCAAAATAAGCTGGATCTGTTTTCTAGATTTGATAATATAGAAAAAATAACAATATTTGATACCAGCATAAACCTTGTTAGGCTTGAAAAGTGTTTTCATTTACATCTTCCCATCTGGGGATCACAACAATTTTCTGAAGTTTTTTATAGACCCAAACCAACAACAACAAATCTAAGGGAAGTTAAATGATACTATTTTTTGCACAAAAGGTGAGTAGCAGGGCTGTGATATAAATGCAGATATCCTGATTTCAAATCCAGCCTTTTAAAATTGTTATGGTGGAAATTCCATAACTGTTTTAGAAAACTAGAGAGCAAAAATATTCCAGGAAGGAGAGTATTTCCTGAGTCTTTTGTTGCTTTATTTATTTACTATCTCAACAGTTAGCCAACTGAAGCTGTAAATAGCTTTATCTTTTTCTATAAAAGCAGCATTTTATCTATTTTCCATACTGTATGTACTTGGTAATTATAAACTTCATATTTGAGCCAATTAACTTAATAAAAAGCATTTCAGCCCTAGTTTAAACTTTAGAAGGCTTAGGATAGGGTACTAACATCATTGTGCATATTTAAAGGTTCATAGAATTGACTTTAAATGACCCAAATGAACCTCTTAGCACATAGAGAACTAGAAGAGTTCATCAGAGCAGGCACATGTAAGAGTTACTGAAACAACATTTTTAATAGCTGAAACTTATATGATTACAAGTCACTTTCTTTTATTAAAATGACCAATTAGGAGTCAGCAGTCTATTTTATCAAGGTGGAAATGTAGGCTGGATTTTTCTTTTTAATGAAAAGGACAAGATGATGCTTAAATTTAAGTTTAATGGTCTGAAATTTTCCACCCTCATTTTGCATCACAGTAATTTAGTCCAAGAAAGGAGAGGTGTATTTATAAAAACTGGTTTCACTCCCTCACACAACCAGGAGGCCCAAGGAGGATAGACAATAATAGCAGTTCTCCAAAGAAGATTAAAATACACATCGTCTCTTTATATATATATTTATTTATTTAAGCAGATGTGCAATGAATGTTTTGTGTGTGTGTGTGTTTTTAACATCTTTATTGGAGTATAATTGCTTTACATTGTTGTGTTAGCTTCTGCTGTATAACAAAGTGAATCAGCTAAATGTATACATATATCCCCATATCTCCTCCCTCTTGCATCTCCCTCCCACTCTCCCTATCCCACCCCTCTAGGTGGTCACAAAGCACTGAGCTGTTCTCCCTGTGCTATGCAGTTGCTTCCCACTAGCTATCTATTTTACGTTTGGTAGTGTATATATGTCAATGTCATTCTCACTTCGTCCCAGCTTACCCTTCCCCCTCCCTGTGTCCTTAAGTCCATTCTCTACGTCTGCATCTTTATTCCTGTGCTGTCCCTAGGTTCTTCAGAACCATTTTTTTTTTTTTTTTTAGATTCCATATATATGTGTTAGCATACGGTATTTGTTTTTCTCTTTCTGACTTACTTCACTCTGTATGACAGACTCTAGGTCCATCCACCTCACTACAAATAACTCAATTTCATTTCTTTTTATGGCTGAGTAATATTCCATTGTATATATGTGCCACGTCTTCTTTATCCATTCATCTGTTGATGGACACTTAGGTTGCTTCCATGTCCTGGCTATTGTAAATAGTGCTTCAATGAACATTGTGGTACATGTCTCTTTGAATTATGGTTTTCTCAGGATACATGCCCAGTAGTGGGATTCCTGGGTCATATGGTAGTTCTATTTTCAGTCTTCTAAGGAACCTCCATACTGTTCTCCATAGTGGATGTATCAATTTACATTCCCACCAACAGTGCAAGAGGATTCCCTTTTCTCCACACCCTCTCCAGCATTTATTGTTTGTATATTTTTTGATGATGGCCATTCTGACCGGTGTGAGGTGATACCTCACTGTAGTTTTGATTTGCATTTCTCTCATGATTAGTGATGTTGAGCATCCTTTCATGTGTTTGCTGGCAGTCTGTATATCTTCTTTGGAGAAATGTCTATTTAGGTCTTCTGCCCATTTTTGGATTGGGTTGTTTGTTTTTTTGTTATTGAGCTGCATGAGCTGCTTGTAAATTTTGGAGATTAATCCTTTGTCAGTTGCTTCATTTGGAAATATTTTCTCCCATTTTCAGGCTTGTCTTTTGGTCTTGTTTATGGTTTCCTTTGCTGTGCAAAAACTTTGAAGTTTCATGAGGTCTCATTTGTTTATTTTTATTTCCATTTCTCTAGGAGCTGGGTCAAAAAGGATCTTGCTGTGATTTATGTCATAGAGTCTTATGCCTATGTTTTCCTCTAAGTTTTATAGTCCCTGGCCTTACATTTAGGTCTTTAATCCATTTTGAGTTTATTTCTGTGTATGGTGTTAGGGAGTGTTCTAATCTCATACTTTTACATGTAGCTGTCCAGTTTTCCGAGCACCACTTATTGAAGAGGCTGTTTTTTCTCCATTGCATGATAAAAACTCTCCAGAACGTAGGCATAGAGGGAACTTACCTCAACATAATAAAGGCCATATATGACAAACCCACAGCCAATATCGTTCTCAATGGTGAAAAACTGAAACCATTTCCACTAAGATCAGGAACAAGACAAGGTTGCCCACTATCACCACTATTAATCAACATAGTTTTGGAAGTTTTAGTCCCAGCAATCAGTGAAGAAAAAGAAATAAAAGGAATCCAAATTTGAATAGAAGAAGTAAAACTGTCACTGTTTGCAGATGACATGATAGTATACAGAGAGAATCCTAAAGATGCTACCAGAAAACTAGTAGAGCTAATCAATGAAATTGGTAAAGTAGCAGGATACAAAATTAATGCACAGAAATCTCTTGTATTCCTATACACTAATGACGAAAAATCTGAAAGAGAAATTAAGGAAACACTTCTATTTACCATTGCCATAAAAAGAATAGAATACCTAGGAATAAACCTACTTAATGAGACGAAAGACCTGTATGCAGAAAACTATGACACTGATGAAATAAATTAAAGAAGGTACAAACAGATGGTGAGATATATCATGTTCTTGGATTTGAAGAATCAACATTGTGAAAATGACTATACTACCCAAAGCAATCTACAGATTCAGTGTAATCCCTTTCAAAGTACCAATGGCATTTTTTACTGAACTAGAACAAAAAATTTCACAATTTGTATGGAAACACAAAAGACCCCGAATAGCCAAAGCAATCTTGAGAAAGAAAAACGGAGCTGGAGGAATCAGACTCCTTGGCTTCAGACTATACTACAAAGCTACAGTAATCAAGAGAGTATAGTACTAGCACATAAACAGAAATATAGATCAATGGAACAGGATAGAAAGACCAGAGATAAACCCACAGACATATGGTTACCTTATTTTTGATAAAGGAGACAAGAGTATACATCTTCTCTTTAATCCCTACATTTCTAGTGAGAAGTTGGAGATCAGAATGAAAAGCGAAAGTGCAAGGTGAACTTTATACTCTACTACGGCAGTTGGAGTCTGACTTCAGGAAGCAGATGTTGAGACAGTTAGGAGTACAGTAAGTTCCTTTGGGAGTGACACCTGAAAGTAAAAGAGCAGAAGCAGGATCAGTCCAGGGAGCCATGATACAGCAGTACAGATCTGAGAGTCCCTGCTTCCCCAGGGGGGCACTGGAGCATAGGTTACCCCTGTAAAGGATCACATTGGGGTGGAGATGGCTAAGATGTTGTTCCACAGACTTGCTTGATCATTGACTGGCTCACCTCAAAAATAGTGTGACCTTGACTCAACAACTGAGGAGGATCTGAAGGGGCTGACAACAGGAGGCTCTCAGCTGGCTTCTCTCTTTTGAAGGGGATCTCTGTGGCACAGGGGCACATCCTCATGCTTCCCCACATGGTATACATCTATTGGTTACACATATGGATAGGGATATGGTATGATTGACATCAGTTATATATTTATTATGTATAATACAAGGACAAAAGCCCTCATGACTTGAATAGACAAGTATTCATTCAATTTATCATAAGAAATCACTTAATTTTCTTATAATCATAAAAGATTATAAACATAAACTCACATGTACCTTACCCTGAATCGTCAAACTGCTTAAGAATGAAAGTATCAAAGAAAAAAAGGACTGGAATGCATATATTCAGTACTATGCTTAAATGCATTCAATAAGTTATAAAGAAAATTAGCGTTAAGCCTATATAAAGAATTGCACAGCTAACAGCCTTGCAGGGCAGGAAGCTTGACCCTTCTGAAAGCCCACTTCAGTGGTGGCATTTAACTTGTTCACACACTGTGTAGATGACCCTGTTCCGTGCACAGGACAGGACAAAGCAAATTCCTCAAACTAGCCTCTGATACAACGATTATTCTAGTGTTGGTCATTGTCAATCGCAAAGGACTGTATAGAAGCCATTTCTCAGCTGCTTCAGTATAGTTTGTGTATATAATACTCATTTTTCAAACGTGGAAAATAACTTAATCATTAACACTTGGTGGCTATTTAATGAACTGACCTGAAAAGAAACCTTGGTATAAATGATATTTCAAGATGGGGATTCATCCATTTCCTACTGGGAAGCTAAAAAAACAAAGATTTTTCATCTAAACATCAATCAACAAAGAATTAAAGAGGGTAGCAAAAAAGTAAATGACTATCAGGGAAATTCAGGGGCAAGAGAAACATTGTTTGGGTTTAGGATATGTGAAAATACCTAAGGTAGTTAAAGATGTGGCTTATAGCACGGACCTCCTGGAATTCAACGGAGTACAGAGTTTGTGTGGTGAAACATTGAAACAAGCAACACCTATGCTCCCCTTTTTGTCCTTTGTCTGCAGCCCTTCTTCTAACCGTCCCATCACGGCAGACACAGCGTCTCCAAGCCTTACACGGCAACACCCTCGCACTCAAATCTGAACTGCCTACCTCTCCCTGACAGCCCCTTCTCCCACTGCCTCCGTGACTGCACACCAGTGTATTAACACGAGGGAACAACTAGCTGTTTGGTAGCAGAAGAACCTGAGTTTAAATAGCCCCTTCAATTATAATTACACAGAGTTGCCTAGACTGAGGATATCGTATGATAGTTGCAGGCAATATTCGTGGCTGAGTCCACTTCCCGGGTAAGTTTACAGAACTTCACATGAAATCATCTTTTCACAGCTGGCCCTGACCCCTGGGCACCAGTTCTGCTCATATCTCAATAAAATGCAGAAGGCTCCCACATCCCTTCTTGATCCACACTTTTAATTCCAACTTATTGACATTACAATATGTTCCAGGTATCCCCGACTTTTCCAAAGTTCACTTTGGCATTTCGCTTTTATGAAAGGCTTACATTAGTACCTGTTTTTGTCAACTGAATAAAAATCCGAAGGAGATTTTCGCTTTTAAGAATAAAGGTAAAAATCAAAAATTGTGTTCAGCATTTGCTCTGCAGCGAGCTGAGCCATTATAGAGGCAGCTCGCAGCCGGAGCAGGGCGGGTGGCGCCAAGCTCCTTCCCAGGAACTACACTCAGCATCTCAGCGTGTAGCCACCATAGCTTTGAGCTGTTGTCTGCCTGCATATCTGCTTTTTCTCAATTTATTTTGTGCATCCGTTAGTGGCATGTGTCCTTCTCTTTATTCGATCTCAACTTACAAAAGGTTTCATAGGAGCTCTCTACTTTCAGAAAACATGGGAAACCTGTAGATGGATCATTTGTTTTAAACAAGACATTTAATTGAAATTGGATTAGTAATGTATTTGGATTAAAAATAAATCTGCCTGGTTCATTATTCTATTCCAGAGTTAGGCACACTGGAGTAATCTTAACGCAAGCAGATGTATGTCGATGTCACTTTGAATTTTAAAAAGATACCAATACACTACACCCACACACAAAAATATTATTTTTATAATCAAGTAAAATAGATTAATACCCAAATACAGCATTATCAGGAAATATGTGTGTATATACTTGTGTATATATATATAGGACAATGTATGAAAGGTCTAAAAATAAAAGAATAATGTAATCACTTATCTAATCAGTATAAAATACTTAGAAATAACCAGTTGTTTTACTAAATATTCAGTTTTCATCCAGGTATTTGGTTTATGTACCTCCATCCACAATCTGACAATTTTGAGAAGTATAATGTTTCAAAGGAAAATCAGAAAATAAAAGTACATAAGAAATTTATATATAAGCGTTCAAAGTGGATTCAAAATGATAATCAGGGGTTTCCCTGGTGGCGCAGTGGTTGAGAGTCCGCCTGCCGATGCAGGGGACACGGGTTCGTGCCCCGGTCCGGGAAGATCCCACATGTGGCGGAGAGGCTGGGCCCGTGAGCCATGGCTGCTGAGCCTGCGCGTCCGGAGCCTGTGCTCCGCAACGGGAGAGGCCACAAGAGTGAGACACCCGCGTACCGCAAAAAGAAAAAAAGAGTTACATTTTTAACTCTTTATGTTAAACTAAGGAATGAATTTTTTATTCCACACTTATTCCTATTGTTTTATGATTAAGATTAGTTTAAACTATGGTTGCAATCATTTGAGAAGTTTTCCAAGAGAGAACTTAACAGCTTGAATTAACAAGCCCTGACGTAGTCAGCACAATAATGAGTAAACTATTGTGCCATCAGCACAGGCCTTGTCTCACAAAGATCAATACGAAAGGCATGTCTGAGACAAGCAAGGAATAAAATAATTGTTCACCTATTCGTTAACTATCTATAGTTCAGTTGCAGCTAACCCTCTGCAGTGCTCTGCTTGCCCAGCAGATGGGTTTTGGATGCCTTGGTTCCTGGGTCCACACCCCTCTCCCCAGCCCCTGGATGATGTGGGCCTGTGGAAGGAGGAGGGGAGGAAAATCTCCAAGAGCACACAGCTCCCCAGCTAGGAAGAGAAGACATAAACTCCGCTTTGGGATAGTTTCCCTACAGTAACTAACAGCAGAAGAATTAGTCCCATAGAGAAGACACACAAGGCCAAGCCAAAATAATATTCTCCTTCATTTTCAGATGCCTTTTCTCTTCATTTTTGACTCTGAGTCTATGCAAGGTCCTGTTCCTAGACACCCACCATTGTTACGTGATAGTATTTCTGCAGGTCAGAACGCTCCAGTTATTATCGCCTCCTTGCCCCATCTTGCCTCTCCTGCACACTTTACAAGTAAATTATCCCCAGGAGATCACGGCAGAGATTCTAGCTAGTAGTTCCTTTGGGCTGGGAGAGGTGGCAGCCTGGCCGGCAGCCTGGAGGCATCGCTCAGGCAGCCCGTGGCGGGCGCTGGAAGAGGCAGCCCCAGCCCTGCCCCAAAGGGAATGCCGCGGATCGAAAGGTCTAAGGCGGTGGGGCTTAGCTCAAATTCCAGACACCCGAAAATTAAACAAGAATGTGATAGTTTAGCAATAATCAAGAAGTATGATGGTGCACTAAGAGTATTTAAAATGCTTGGAGACCCCTGACTGGGCGCGAGGGGGAGTCCCGTGGCCTTTTAACTAGGCATTCCTGGAACAGGTGTTTGCTGGTTTGTCCAGGATCCCTTCAGCTTCTCCAGTCTTGCCCAGATCCAAGGATTCTGACGACCTCAAATGAAGTTTCATATGCCAACAAGACATAAATATCAAGGGGGAAGAGGGGTGAATTTTGAATGGAGCCCCACCCTACCCCTGGAGAATAAAGTATTTTCCACAAGACACAAAATAATGGATGTTTTTTTTGAGTGGAATATTTTTTTCTTTGTTTATTCTCACCATCATAAAGCACAATCTCTGTTCCTACAGAGAAGAGTCTTGAATATGTGTCTTTTCTAAATAAGCACAGGGAAAGGTTGTGGTTTCCCTAGCAACAGATGACTTCTTTCTCTTTTGGAGGAAAAATGTACTTTGGATTTATAAAGAACCTTCCATCACGGATATCAAAGCGTTCTATGACCAAATTGTCACCCTGCCCCAGCAAAGTAGATAAATAACTGGGGCAGGAAAATGGCAGCTGGGACCAGCTGCTGCAGCAGAAACTTCATCCATCCTGCTCTGGGCCATGTTTTCCTAACCTTCCTCAGCAGCCCTGTGAGAACTTTGGCAAAGGAGTCTGGCAGACACCCCTAATATCACCCCCCAATAATCTACTCCTGGTAGGATCCCCTCCCCTTGAGTGTGGGAGGGACTTTTGAGTTGCCTCTAACCAATAGAATACAGCAAATGTGTTGGGCTGTCACTCCTTTGGTTATGTTACATTTGTAAGACTCCATGGTAACACACTGGAGAGGAGAGTGGGTCCCTGGGACATAAAAGGGGAGACCTTTAGGACCCCCCAGCCAACAGCAGTAAGAAGCCAGGGCTCTCAGGCATGTAGCCGCAAGGAAATAAATTTTGCTAACGGTTGGAAGAGGACACCAAGCTCCAGAAAGGAGGGAAGTCCAGCTGACACCTTGACTGCAGTTTTTGAGACCCTGAGCAAAGGAGCCAGCTAAGTCCTGGTCAGGCTCCTGACCCATGGAAACTGAGATAATAAATGTGTGTTGTTTGAAGCCACTAAGCTTGTCATGCAGCAATAGGTAGCTAACACAAGGGGCTCTGCAAATGGATAGCTGCTAGGCTGAGGTGAGCAGCTGGAAGACGCTAAAAAAAAGGGAGGTAATAGCACAAAGGCTTGGAACTCAGATGCATGTGGGTTTATATCCAAATATATCACTTAATATCTGGCTTGGACTCCTCTAAACCACAACTTCATGTGCAGGATGGAGTTACTACCTAGCCTGCACACAGCAGTACGGATTAAAAATGATGACTCTGAAAGTATCTGGCACGGTTCCTGTCCCATAGTGGGTGTGCAATGAAAGACAGCAAGCAGTAGATGTAGTCATAGTAAAAAAAAGATTTTTGACCCTGTTCTTAGAGCTCTAGTAGTTGTAACGCGGATGGAGGTGTGGGCCGGGGAGTGTATAAGCTAGCAATCCCCTAGTGAGAAACCCTGGTCGACAAGATGAGGTCAACGGAGAGGTTCAAGAAATCAGCTCACCTTTCACCCCACTGGGACCTCACGGTACTTGGAGCAAAGGTGGTAGAATTTAAGAGCTTAATCTACTTGGAAGCTCGACAGTGGAAAGCTGCCTGCCTGTTTGGTGGTTTCCCTTGTGTTCTGTTTGTCTTATTCTATCGTAAGAGATACACTGAGAACATTTTCTAAGACACTGTGAGGCAGTGGCGCCTGAGGGATGAGCTGGTGTCAGTACACTTAACCTGAAAGATGCCCAAATGGATTATCCATCTGCAGGAGTTCCTGCGAAGAGGCAGGGAAGAGAGGTAAGTAAGGAATCAAACCTAAGTGAACCCAAATAACAATGTCAAATGAGAAGGTCCAGAGGCAGATCAGAGATGGGGTGTAAAACCATTCAATCAGGGCAGAACCAGAGAAGATGCAGAAAAACAAGGAAGGTGCCAATTTTATGGATAGAATGTGCCTTGCATGGGCGAATCTAGCTGCTTTAGAATGTGAGATGTGAGCGTAGACAGACATGGTTCTGGGTTGTGAAAAACTGAAGAGATATAGCCCATCTAATAAAAGGATCACCCAAATTTGAACAGTTCCATGGTCAATCAGAAGCCTGCTGCCATGGACGGAAAAATTCTTTGGGTTTTCTCTGCTATTTTGGAAGTTTTCTAGACAGGATGCCCAGCAAAATGAGCCCGCAGTTGTGACTGGGTTCTGGAAGTGGTCGACCTCCTTTCACATACAGAATATATCAGAGCCTCCCACATCTCTCTGGGCCAGAATTGGCTCCTAGAGCGGCCAAGTGCAAATCCCTCCAGTGGGTGTTGCTGCCCAGCAACTCATCTATGCACTTCTTTTGGAAGATTCATTTGTAGTTATGAGATTTGCACATGGTTAAATTTGTGAATTCTACAGTTTATCTATGTTTTTGCTTTCATGAATCCACAGAGATATGTGGTTTTGAATGAATGGAAAACAAATAGGAATGTGCAAGAGATGTCCTTTCTTACCACGAATGCTTGGTTAAGATGTGTAGGGTAACTAAACACTCAAGAGATGAGGTGCTCTGTCTGATGTAATTCAAAAGAAAAACAATAGGAATCTCTAAAAAAGAAGTTAAAATTCTGATTTCCTTCATGGCGAGTGCTGCAATGTTACTTTCTAAAATTTGTAATACCAAATTCTTTCTGCAAAAAATGTCCCTCATTTCTTTTAAGTCCCATGCTTTGCTGGTTCCCTAAGTATATGCTCAGGACCTTCAGTCATGTCCCCTAGAAGCAGAGCCTAAGGGTGTGTTTTTGTGCACGTGATTTTGAGGCCGTGCTCTTGGGAGAACCCTATGAGGTGAAGGAAGCAAAGATGGGTAGAAGCTATGCAAAGACGTTCGTTCAGCTGAAACCAGCTTCAAGCTGAGCCCATGAGGAGTTCAAGAGACTGAATGGTAACCCACTGTACTTCCAGCTTTAGCTGAGTGCCTGGGATTTTGTCCTGTGTATCAGTCTGCCATTGGCCATGGCCATGGCCATGGCCATGGGCTGTCCCTGAAGTAAGAATAACTGCCCAGGAATTTTCAAGCTAGATGCCTTCAATTGACAGATGGGGATTCTTCTGAGAAGGGTACAGTTGTGAGTCCTTAGCAGCTGACGTGGTAAGCAACTGGAAGATGACTACACCAGCAGGACAGGGGGATCTGAGTGGGAAACCAGGAGCTTCCGTTACATTTGGTGTGCTTACCTGGAATCCAACACAATCTACTTCATGGTGAGACCTTCTCTAAGGACCCCCAGACAAATAGAGTATGTATGTAATCACCTATATAATATGGTTGAAAGGACACATTATCCATTCCTGGGTGTTCAACTCATATTCCTTTGGGCTGAAGATTGCTCTCTTCCTATGGCCCTCATATATAATGGAAATTAAGAAGTAACCTAACACTTGAATAAAAATTAGCCTCTCCCAGGTAGAAGGATCTTAAAGTGGAAGAAGAGTGCTGGCTGGGGAGTGGAAAAGGGAGGAGCAGGCTTCAGGCGTTGGAGGGCTGGGAAGCCAAAATTAGCACAAAGTGTACCCAGAACACCTTTGCCTCATTTTCTCAATTTGCCCAATTGAGCTGCTCAGAGCTGCCCTGCCGTCCACCCTGTCAGTCTCCACCCAGAACAAATACAACTACAGTGTGAGCAGAGGCCTTTAGAAGATTAACTGTTAATAACGCTGAGAAACAAAGAACTTGGGACAAAAGAGAAGCAGCAGCATAGTGCTTTTTCATACCAGAAGCAGCAAAACTATCTGCACGCGGACTGAACTCCCATATGACATGAGAAGGAAATAAGCAATTCAAAGTCTGTGCAAAAAATGACAAGAACCAAGGGTGTTCATAATCAAAGGTAGTAATTCCAAACCGTCTTGCAATAAATGGGAAGTCAGAAAAGTTGTCTGAGAAAAGACATGGTTTATTAAGGAATCTGAGCGTTCCTAAAACTATGATTCAAAACCATAAAAAAGCTTTGACAGAATTCACAATTAATGAAGAAAGAGAGAACATCATCACTGTCAGGGTAAGAAACCGCTGACCTCTGAACTTCGGGCTTCAGTTGTTAGATCAGCGAGCCGGGCACTAAAGGACCCGACAATGAAGTGGGTGCAGAGAGGAAAGGCCAGCTTCTAACCTTGTGCATTCGTGAATGATTGATTGGGTGGGAGGCCAAATCCTCTTGGGAACTGCACATCTTTCATAACTTTCCTGGTTGTAATAAACACCTCCACTTGAGCTAAATGTGAGTAATGTAGGTGTACTGCAGCCTAAGATTTTGTGAGATGGACCTTTATTTTACACTGATTCCCCAGCAGTAGCAAAAGGAAGAGAGAAAGAGAAAGAACAAACTTTAAAAGGAAGCGAGCCACTTCTCCTCAGCAGATTTGAGGAACGGAGCTCTTTCTACCACTGGAAAGGAAAGAGTTGTATCTCTAAAGTGCCGAGGAAAGCACTGTAAAAGAAATTATTTTTCTTTGTGTATTTACCTTGGGATAGATACATCAATGTATTTCTCTTTGGAAAGGTTTAATATGAATGAGAACACCGGGCGATTTATTAGGAAGCTCTTATCTACATCTTTTTGCTGTTTTCCACGATCACTTAAAATGCCTCATTGTTCAAACAATAGAAATATCCTATACAAGCTATAAAACAGTAATCATTTTTAAAATTCCACTTTAACAAAGTAACTGTTTGAATATTAATAACAGCAACAATAATAGGATTTAACATTTGATGAAGGTTAGGTGCCAGTGATGTCCTAAGTGCTTTACATGTATGAAATCATTTAATGCTCAGAATATTCTTTTGAGATGGTTTGGTGTTTAGTTTTATGTGGCCATGATGCCCAGATATTTATTTGGTCTAACAGTATTCTGTATCTTTCTGTGAAGGTGTTTTTTTGGATGAGATTAACATTTAAATCAGTGAACTTCGAGTAGATTGTTCTTCACAAGTTGTTGGGCCTCATTCAATCAGTTGAAAGCCTTAATAGACCAAAGTCTGGCCTTCCCTTGCCAGAGGAATTCTGCCATCAGACTGTCTTTGGACTCAAACTACAACTCTCCCGGCAACATTTCTGTTGTTTCTGATTCACTGTAGAACATTGACTAATACAGATGGGTATTATTTATTCTTAGATGAGAAAATTGAAAAATTTTAGTCAAATATGTCTTGAATCAAATTTTACCCCCTGAGTCAATTTGCAATTTCTTAAACCCATTTTTTATTCTACTTTTCAAAGCAACTGAAACCAAGGCACTTAAAGAAGTGCTTGTTTATTCCACAGACAAGAAATTTACCAAGAGCAATTATAAACTAAAGCATTTATCAGCTTGATTCTGTGTCATCATCAAACTTAGATTTTGCAAATTTTTTGACTTCTTTCACCAAAGTTGTATTCCCTAAAATTGTCCCCTCTCAAGCCTGCCAAGATTAAAATAAACCATTAACTACTTGAATTAGACAATTCAAACTTGTACACTTTTTTTTTAATTGTACACTTTTGAAAAAAAGTTTTATTTTGTTTTTCTTTTCTTTAGAGTTCCATTGACAAAGCTTCCTTTAGTTTAGTAAAAGATTCCTACAAGAAATCAGAGTTTAGTTTTCTTATTTACAGATTAGTCTCAAGGTAAAAGGAAAAAATCAATAATCTTCATCTTACTTTTTCTTAGAAAATAGATATATGAAACAGTATATTTAATCTGATATACATGAACAATTTTAAATGATTCTAAGTACTGGGGGGACCTTCAAGATGGTGGAAGAGTAAGATGTGATCACCTTCCTCCCCACAAATACATCAAAAATACATCTACATGTGGAACAACTCTTATAGAACACCTACTGAATGCTGGCAGAAGACCTTAAACTTTCCGAAAGGCAAGAAAATCTCCACATTCCTGGGTCGGGCAAAAGAAAAAAGAAAAAATGGAGACAAAAAAGTAAGGATGGGACCCACACTTCTGGGAGGGAGCTGTGAAGCAGGAAAAGTTTCCACACACTAGGAAGCCCCATCACTGGCAGAGATTGGGGGTGGGCAGGGGAGAAGCTTGGGCCCGTGAGCTGAGGTAGCAGGAAATGGCTGGAATGAAAATGCCAGTTTTCTATTAAGATAATGATTCTTTTTTCAGAGGTATCAACTATAATCAAGATATTTAAGCAAAAGAGCAAAATTTCCACTTTTTGTGTGTATTATGAAATTAAAATAGGAAGAACTATAATCTTCATTATAGTTATACTTTACAGGATTATTTTTGCATTTTTGAAATGAAGTGAGAAAGGAAGAAAGCGAGAGAGAGATACAGGATATTTTAAATTATTAGGTAAAACAGTTGACTAAAAACCTTAGAAAAACATTTTTTAGGATATTAAAAAGGTTATTTTTTCCAAAATCCACTTCTAGGCAGTCTGTTCTAAAATTAAATGCCAAAAATTGTATTTCTTATTCATACGTAGGCTGTGCATGCCAAAGTTCGTCTACATTATTATTCAGTCTGTTGGCAATCGTTCCTCTTCCAGGTTGTTGAGTTCATTTATTTTCTGGTTATTACAATCTGTTCATATTTTTCCAATTCATCCTTTTATTAAATGAGAAAAGCTATCAAATTCATTTAGGAAATGAGCAGTTAGTCCAAAGGAAGCATCTTTAATGCTTCATAATACTGTTCAAAAGTGTTTTGGTGTCCTGCTGTTCATTCAAAGCATTATACCAATTTACTAATTCAAACAAGATAATTCATCATTTTTATGAATTTTAAAATATGTACTTTCAAAACTCAAGCATTCTTCTGACTAGTTCTGGTGGAGAAAATATCACCTTATGGGACAAAAGTAGAGTGGAGAGAAACCAAAATGACTATCAAATTAATAATTCTCTGCAAACTTTCAAAAATCTTTCCTGCAGTCCCATCTTAACACTTGGTACACATTTACCTTTCTTTTCCTTCCCTGATTTATGTTCATGAATTTACTTTCACAAATGCTTTTGTAGATATTTTAGAAACAAATATTATATAAATAGAACTCTTCTAAGGAAGTCAATAAAATTTTCCTACACTTAAAAACCTAGATTATAAATTACAACTCTTTTAATACATATGGCTTATACAGTAAAAGTTAGCATTGACATAGGTTCTCTGTTTGATCTCACTTGATCATTATAACAACGTTGGAAATTAGTATCTATTGCCCCCATTTTACAGATGAGAGAACAGATTCAGAGAAGGTAAGAAAGACACAGTAAAACAAGGAAATGTGTTTGAGAGATGCCTAAGTGTGCAGCAACAAGCTCATAAAAGGAGGGACCTGACATCCTCTGGGCCTCAAGGGAAAGGCAGGGATAGGAGCAGGTGTGTGAGAAGCCTCTTGGGACAGGTCATTGGACAAGGACAAGAAAGAGTGGGGCTGAGAGAAACTGGGAAAACGGTGGTAAAGATAACGAAATGACCACTATTGGAGACAGGAGAGAGGGTGGCCAAGTGGACTATGTGCATTTAGATGGGCCCAGTGACATAATACGAATTGATCTAGATCTTTTAAATATGATGAGTGTTTCTTCATTGGTGAGGCATGCTAGAAAGAGACCGCCCACTGAAAAAAGTGAAGAAAGAAGGCTAAACATTTTTAGAGTGACCTGTCACATGATAGAACAAATAACTTTCATTTATCTCCCGAAGTTTCTTATTTTTATGCCTAAATCTTTTGGGGGTGTGCGTGATTATGTCAGTAACTTTATTTTTATTGAAGTATATTTGATGTACAATATAAGTTACAGGTGTGGAATATAGTGATTCACAATTTTTAAAGGTTATATTCCGTTTAGAGCTATTATAAAATATTAGCTACATTCCCTGTGTTGTACAATATACTCTTGTAGCTTATTTTATTCTTAATAGTTTGGACCTCTTATTCCTCTGCCCCTATCTTGCCCCTCCCCCATCTCTGTCCCCACTGGTAACCACTAGTTTGTTCTCTATATCTGTGAGTCTGCTTCTTTTTTGTTCTATTCACTAGTTTGTTGTATTCTTTAGATTCCACATATAAGTGATATCATACAGTATTTGTCTTTAATAATAATTTGTATTATTAAATATTTCATATAGGAAAAACTACAGAATAATATATTGAACAACAATCTTGTCTATCTTAATATTTTACTAAATTTGCCTTGGAGGATTTTAGGAGATTAGACAGTTCAGATACAGGTAAAGCCTACTGTATATCTCTTCTGGTTTCCCTTATTCTCATTCTTTCTCCAGACGTAACATCTATCTTGAATTTGGAATTTATCATTTTCATACATATTTTTATAATTTCGCTACTTGTGTTGTATCCAAGAACAATATTTTGATTTACTACACATGACTTTATAATGCTGTTAAACTTTACATATTATTTCTTAATTTGCATTTTTGATTCTATATGTTCTTTATTTTTTTGTAAAGACTTTAGTTTTTTAAATGGCCAAAAGGTATGAAACAATTTCCGTATTCATTTCCTTTTAGCTGAAAATGCTGATAATGTGCCTGAAACTTCTTTGCCTCTAGCTCTTTTTATTTTAATTTATATTAACTAAAATTTTTTTTTAATTTTTATTTTTTTATTGAAGAATAGTAGACTTACGTAGAACATTATATTGGTTTCAGGTGTACAACATATTGATTCAATATTTCTATAGATTATACTCCATTTAAAGTTATTACAAAATAATGGCTATATTATTGCGTACTGTACAATATATCCTTGTCTTTATTTATTTTATACGTAGTACTTTGTGTCTCTTAATCCCATATCACTATCTTGCCCTTCCCCACTTCCCTCTCCCCACTGGTAACCACTAGTTTGTCCTCTACAGATGTGAGTCTGTTTCTGTTTTGTTATATATATTTGTTTTATTTTTTAGATTTCACATATAACTGAAAACATTTGTCTTCTACTGTCTGACTCATTTCACTAAGCATAATACTCTCTAGGTTCATCCACAGTGTTGCAAATAGCAAAATATCATTATTTTCTATGGCTGAATGAGTAATATTTCATTATATATACATCCATATATATATGGGTACTTAGGTTGATTGGTGTTGGAGCATTCGCTTGGCTCAGGCTGGGGTACACAGTGGGGTGGTCGCAAGATACCAGTCAGTCACACATGTGGTTTCAACCTGCCCTTTCTGTCCTGTTCTAGGATCAAGCAAGCAAGTCTGTCTCCTAAAGAGCAGAGTCCAGGCTTCCCACAGCCCTCCTCCGAGTCCCACTAGCCCTCCAACCACTGAAAGGGGTTTATCTTCCCTGTGTCGGACCCCAGGGCTGGGACTCCCAATGTGTGGCTTGAACGACTCACTTCCCAGGGAGGATCTCCACCCATGTAATCTCCTTTTTCCTCTGAGTCCCTTCCCACGGGCATAGGTCCTGCTCTGATTGCTTTCCTTCCCTTCCTACCCAATTCTTTGTGTATCTTTCTTACAGCCATGGTTGTACGGGAGTCTTTCTGTCAGTCTCCAGTTAGTTTTCAGTGAGAATTGTTCCACATGTAGATGTATTTTTGTTTTTGTTTTTAATTAATTTTTATTGGAGTATAGTTGATTTACAATATTGTGTTAGTTCCTGTTGTACAGCAAAGTGTATCTGTTATACACATACATATATCCACTCTTTTTAAGATTCTTTTCCCATATAAGTCGTTATAGAGTATTGAGTAGAGTTCCCTGTGCTATATAGCAGGTCCTTATTAGTTACCTATTTTACACATAGTAATGCAGTTTGCAGCAACATGAATGGACCTAGAGATTATCATATCAAGTAAAGTAAATCAGATAAAGACAAATATCATATGATATCACTTATATGTGGAATCTAAGAAAAATGGTACAAATGAACTTATTTACAAAACAGAAGCAGAGTCACACGCAGAAAACAAGCTTATGGTTACCAGGGGGAGGGGGTGGATGTACTTCTGATGTGTTCATTGAGGAAGGAGCTCCATACCCTCCTACTCTGCCACCTTGAGTCCTGCCTCCTGTCCTGTGGTCTTTCTGAGCATTGTCAATGCTGGTGCATATAGCACTGTTCATTCGTTATAGCTGCTAAACAGTATTCTACAGTATGAAAATACCACACTTATGTATCTGTTATCCAGCTGATGAATACTTAAGTTGTTTTCAGTTTTCCTTCCTTAAAAACAATGCTTCAATAAAGATTTGTGCCTAGAAGTGAAGTTTCTGGGTTAAATATAATCAAGTTATTTTTCAGAATGGTTGTGGTGTTACACTCTCACCTTCATCGTGCTTATGTATGAGTGTTCCTGTCCTTTGCGTCTTCAACAACATTTAGTATTTTCATATTTAAAGAAGTTCCAATCTCATGAGTATGACATATTTTACTTCCTTGACTTATAATTATGTAGATTTATATTTGTATCGCCAATTTGGGCTTACTGATCTATGAGTTCTGTGTGATGTCTTTTTTCTTATTGCTTTTCATTTCTTTAAACATGCTGGATGCTAATCGTTTGTTGAAAATATTTTTTTCTCAAGGCATGAATTGTCTTTGATTATAGTGTCTTTAGAAATGCAGAAATTTATAATTTTGATATAAATCAAATCATAAATTCTTTTAATTTTTGGTTTGTGCCTTTTGTATCTTATTTAAGAAAGCCTTCTCTATGCCGAAATGACAGTGATATTCTTCAATATTTTTGTTAAATACTCTAAAGTGTTGTTTTTTCACCTTTAGGCCTTTAGTCCATCTGAAAGTAATTTATATATACTGTGAGACAGGGATTTAATTTTATTCTTCCAATACCTGAGCACTATGTATTGAATAGATAATCTTTCCTTCCTGGATTTGTAATGACACCTCTGTAATATACAAAGTGTCTTCATATGAACGAGTCTCATTCTTAACTCTCAGTTGCATGACTTAGCATTCAAACTCCGCATCAGTTTGTCACATTTTATATTTTTACAGCTTCATCAAAAGTCTTCATATCTGCTAAGGTGAATCCATACGATCTGTATTCCTCAAAGTTTTAGGTTTATTCATAACCCTTTACTGATACAAGAGAATTTTTGAATCAGCTTTTAAATTTCCATATAAAATCACAAAAACTCTATTGGAACTTTAAGGGATTTTGTAATAAAAATAAAAATTAATTAGAAGCTAAATTACATTTTGTTTATTTAAATTTTCCAAACTTATACATCATTTTACTCAGGTATTTTAATGTTTTTTCATAGAGTTTTATAATTTTCCCTATAAAAGTCTAAAACCTCATTTGTTAGATTTTACCTAGGCACTTACATTTCCTCTGTCTTTCCAAAAGTACATTTTTAATTTAAAAAATTCTGATGTATGAAATTGCAATTATCTTTTGTATATTTTCTGTGCAACATTAGTCGTGCTGCACTCTTAGTTTTAATAATTTGCCTGTAGATTATTTTCAATTTTCCTGTAGACCATCTTTCTCTCTGTAAAGTGTGTATTTATTTTTTTTAATACTCTCACACTTTTTATTTCTTACTCCCAAACTACTGAATTGATCAAAGCCTCCAGTATAATTTGATTAGCAGTAGAGATAGTGGGCATCCTTTTGTTGTTCTTGACATGAACTAGAATGCTACTAATGATAAATACTAAGTTTATTTTTGATATTTGGTAGATAAATATGAAATTTAGTCTTGATTATTTGGTAGAAATATAGGTTATCCCTACTTTAAAATTTCTGATTTACTGTGAGTTTTTCTCTTGAATTACATCAGATGGGGAATTTTATCAGATGCCTCTTCTATTTGATATAGCTATATATTTTTTCTTTGTGTCTTTTGATTAATGACACTAACTGATTTTCAAATATTAAAAATATCCTTATATTCCTGGTGTAAATTCAACTTGCTCAAGACGTTTTTAAGTATTTTAATATAAATAATACACAATAAATTGTGTGGCATGGTTTCTTAATATCTGCGAGAAAAATTAAACTCATTTTCTTGTAAATATTTTCCTGATTTTTTGGATCAAATTATATACCCCCATAAGATGAGTCAGTAATTAATCTCTCACTTTTTATTCTCAGGAAGAGTTTATTTAACATTAAGATTACCTCTTCTTTGTCACTACTAAAACATCTAGATCTGTGCTATAGACTGAATATTTGTGTGCCCCCCAAATTCATATGGTGAAACCTAATCCCCAATGTAGTGTTATTTGAAGTTGAGACCTTAGGGAGGTGATTGGTTAATGAGTGGAGCCCTCATGAATGATATTAGTGTCCTTATAAAAGAGGTCCCAGAGGGCTCCCTTGCTCCTTCCACCATGTGAGGACACAGGGAGAAGACAGCGGTATATGAACAAGGAAGCAGTACCTCACCAGATACCAAGTGTGCTGGCGCCTTGATCTTGGACTTCTCAGTCTGCAGAACGACGAGAAATAAATTTCTATTGTTATGACCAGTATGACAGTCTATGGTATTCTGTTACACCAGCCTGAACAGACAAAGACAGTCCGGCTTCTAGTTAAAGAAGATTTGAAGATGTATATTTGCTTCTTCTCCCTGCCCAAATGGATGGATTTATAAAATTGAAAAATAGGTAGATAAGTGATAACTGTCACAGAAGACTGGAGTAAATTTAATCCTAAACTGGCTGCAAAGAAAGCCAAGAAGAAACACAATTTCCACCACAGATGGCAAAACTCTCAGGGACTGGTGGTAACAAGTACATCTCGAAGTGGGGATGTAGAAGTGAAGTAGGTGTAAACAAGGAACTCAAAATAGATGTAAAATTTTAAAGTAGATTAACAAGATTTGAGTTGCCAAATGGTCTTCTCCACCCCAGCAGAAGACTGTAACTTTATTCTTCAGCAGGAATAAAACAGATCATAGGAAACTATATTCAAAACAGGCATTTGTTTGAAAACTTACATAAGAAATATGGTAACCTCAGTCTTCTGCTTGAACCTAACTCCAAGAGTGTCGGCAGCAAGGATTCTACACCCCCAGGCAGGAGATTATAAGAGGCTTGTCTATAGGGTTGCCAGATAAAATTCAGGATGCTCAATTAAATGTGAATTTCAGATAAAGAATGAATAATTTTTCAATGTAACTATACCCCCATTAATAATTGGGTCACATTTATGAAAAAAAATTACTCTTCACTTAAATAGAATAATATTAAATTGGGCATCCTATATTTTTCTTTGCTAAATCTGGCAATCTACTTGTTTGAAGAATTTGAACAGCCCATGAGGAAAGACCTAAAGATTTCGACAGTCAGTGTCCCTGCTAACACTCTACATTTAAAAAGCCCCATGCATGTGCAAAGACTTCCAATCAGCTTTTTAGCGTACCGCGTTTTTGGAAACAAATTCAGTAAATGTGTGATGGCTTTATTCATGAATAACAACTGTTAATACTTTGAGTTGTTATGACCCAAGCTTCACTTTCTGGTGAGTACACACCAAATAGAGCACATCTCTAAATATCAATGCTCCGTGCTCTTGTTTCTTTACCATGGAAATTCAATATTTCCCACCATAACATTTATTTTTTCGAGAAATATAAGAAAACAGAGAATGTTATGGAAGAATGTGGAGTGATGTCGTGCTACTCTGTTGACTTTATTACTATTTTGCTCTTCAGAGGTTGCTTCTAATCCTGAAGCTTAGTACCTCTCTTTGAGGTGAAATTTACATAAACATTAAATGAATCACTTTTTTTTTTTTGCGGTACCAGGCCTCTCACTGTTGTGGCCTCTCCCGCTGTGGAGCACAGGCTCCGGATGCGGAGGCCCAGCGGCCATGGCTCACGGGCCCAGTCAGAGCTATGGGAAACCCAAGACAGCTGTTCGATTCTTCCTGGCCCCCTAGCAAACTCAGTTTTTGCATTTCTTCACCCACCATAGTGCATTTAAGATGACTCAAATTGTAAATATACATTGGTGGAAAGACTTCTTTAAAAAATGGTTTACCACCAATGTCTAACCTTTCAGGTCCATAATTCTGGAAAAACTATTTTCGTCCCCAGAGGCCTCAGATGTCCTCCCTCTGGACCATTTGAGTACCTGCAGCTGGACTTCAAGCAAGTGTCACTTAGTATGGGTTATCAATATGTTCGTGTTATTGTGTGTATATTTTCCAGATAGGATGAAATCTTCCCAGGCTGCAAGGCTGATGCCCTCACAGTGGCAAATTAACTATCAGAAAATGTGTTCCCCATTTGAGGTTTACCTTACACAATTTCCAACGTTGAAATCACCCACTTCACTGGACAAATCATATGAGCTTTAACGGCAACCTTGTAAACTTCTTGGAATTATCATTGCCCTTATCACATTCAATCATCAGGCAAGGTCAAGAGAACTAATGAAAAAAACTGGATTCAAGCAGAACAAGAATTAGTAACATGAGACTGAATTAACTAATGAGGATAATTATCATTTTTATGATTTTGTGTTTAAAATATAGCTGTTCTTTAATATTTTTCAGATTTAAAGAAATCTTTTTTCTTAAGTTATCACCAATTTGGTAAAATATACCTTTATGAACAAACATGAAACATTTAATTTCTCTCCCTACCTGATTCCTCCAGCATTTGGAAACTCTCAGTGAGTAGTCTTATGACTATATATATATATATATATATATATATATATATTTGTATTTGCATAAGTTCAGTAAGAATCTGTTTTCCTTGTTATAAAACACAATTGAAAACATTGGCTATATTACCAAGGTTTTGACTGAAATTGTATTACAGGTAAAATTGAATGTCTATACCCTGACTTGGCTTCCTTGCCTCAGAGGCTGTTGAGGGTTCAGTCTGAGACTCCTCATGAAAAGTTTCAACAAAGTAGTCTTTAAAAGATGGTCCGTCAGTATTCTTTATCTGCACTTATATAAATAATCAGGCTAAGTTTAATACAGAAAAATTCATTTTATTATGTTTGGTGAAAAATGGGAAGGGGACTAATTATAGAGAGAAAAATTATGTTTGCAACTTTCTGGATATTAGAGTCTAATCCTGATAATTGTCTTTGAGGTTTTGTTATAGAACTGTAAACCAGACTGGATCCTGAATTCTTCTAGCTTCCTCAAATATTTGTCTATAACTCACCAAAGTAATGTTTCCAATTTTCTCCCACCCTCCATATTTGGAATCACTAGAAACAAAGATTGCTCTTAAATCTCCTTGGAAGGGACTGAACTAGGTCCTCCTCACTACCCAGATGGCAGTAAACTTCAGGCACTTGAACTTTGGATACCCATCTTAAAACCGAAGAAGACCCCCACCTGATACCTAGTCCTGTACAAATGCTGGAGACTTCCAAATCAAATTGATGGGGAAGAGAAGTAGCTGACATTGAGGTACACTGCTTCTGCCAAAGGTAATGGATCAACACTTCATGCTTTAAACACGAAACCCTTTCTCCTCTTTTCCTTTTCTTTACTCAAGCATTGGCATGGAAAGGTATCACCCTCATCTGTATCTCCCAGACCATTGCTAAGGGGGGTAAATGTTCAAGTTTCTGGGTTTGTCATAAAAATTCTGATCTATCCATAGCTATCTAGACCAGATTTGCCCCTACTCACTGAGAGATCTCACCAGCAGCACCCATTTTTGCAAGGCATTTAGGATGACTATTTCAGGCTAGGAAAATCTCTTCCCACATGTGCTAAAGACCTGATTGACCCCTGGTTTGAATGGGTGAATGCAGCAATCCCTGTGAATAAATCCATTCTCTGGTTAGGAGTAGAGATAAATGAGAATGTGATCAGAAACTTCTTCTTAACTCTTAGAGATATTGCAGATTCCATCATTAAGACATTAGCTGCCCAGCAACAATCCTAAGACTTTCTGGCCAAGTTTCCTCTTGATAATAGAACAGCCCTTGATTATCTTTTAGCTGAGCAAGGAGGTGTCTGTGTTGTGGCCAGCACCACCTGCTGCACCTGGATTGACGTTTCTGGGGAAGTTGAAACTAATTTATGTAAGATCCCTGAGAAGACCACTTGCCTTAAAAGGGTGACCCCTTCGTGAGGGTCTTTCTTTGATTGGTTTGTGTCTTGGTGACCATGGCTCCAAACTACACTCCAAACATTGGGAATTATCCTGCTTATAATCCCCCTGGCATATTTGTTGTATGCTCTCAAAAGCTTTAAATGCATGTTCACAGCTGCTAACCACAAAGCAAATAATCTCCCTAGGACTGGAACATCAGAAAAGAAGCAAAGCATTATGAACCTGAAACCATGACCTGTGAATGCCACAGGGACTAAGCAAAAACATCATGACCTATGGTTACCCCACCACAGATCAGTAGAGCTGTGAGAAATACGGAGCCGTAGCTGAGAGTGACCCTGGTGCCTTAAGTGTTGATCATATGTCTCAGTTAGGCTTACAGTTTGATCAAAAGGGGTAAATTGCTGAAGAAGAAGAAGGAGAAGGAGAGAAAGAAAGAAAGAAAGAAAGAAAAGAAGGAAGGAAGGAAGGAAGGAAGAAAGGAAGGAAGGAAGGAAGGAAGAAAGAAGGAAGAAAGAAAGAAAGAGAAAGAAAGAAAGAAAAGGAAGGAAGGAAGGAAGGAAGGAAGGAAGAAAGAAAGAAAGAAAGAAAGAAGGAAAGAAGGAAAGAAAGAAAGAAACTGAAGGTGAAGCCACTTTCCCCCAGAACAGCAAACCAAAACTTAATTGCAGTTTCAATCTCTCCCAGGAATAAAATGTCTGGAATTTCCTGGTCAGCACTAGTGAGATAACCTTGGCAGAAACAATTCCTTTTTTTCTTTTCTATTTTTTTTGGCTAATAACCTCCTTGTCCCGCACCATTTCTATGACAACCTTCCATTTTGTATAGTTCCACAGAGTGCCCTTCTATTTACTAGATGGGATGTTTCTGGATTCATGAATCATTAAATAAAGCCAAGTAGATCTTCAAATTTGCTCAGTTGGATTTTGTTTTTAAACAACACCCAAGCTTAAAAGTTACTATGGTACTGAGTTTAGAACTAACACAATGTTTCCATATGGTCAGGCACTTGAACTGTGATCAAGGGTGCCTGATAAAACACCCTTTATCGTAAAGTGTCCCAGTAGGATTGATTTCTCTTTGAGCCAACAAACATTAACTAAGCATTGAATTACCCATGATTTGTATGGCCTAGGTATTCATTAAGTTATCTTAGGAAGCAGAGATTGATGGCATATTCTCCCTTAACGAATGTCCTTGTTTCAAGCAAAAGGCAATTGAAATTCATTCCAGAAACCTAAGAGCTACATCAAATAGTAGGTATTCAAAAATATGTTTGTATTGTGCATGATGGTGGTGTTGTTTCTTACAGTGAAAAGCATTTCTCAAATGTATTCGCTGGTCCTTTCAGCCTCTCAGCACCTCAGTTTACTCACAGCTGCAAGTGTACTCACTATCTTACCAAAAGAGCAGCCCAGGACGCAGTGTCACTATTAAATCACTCTCTCCTGTCCTTGGAGGCCAGTGGGGTTTTCTCTGTATTGTTCTGCCAAAAGCATTTTGGTTGTACCATCAAGCATTCACTCTATACTCCTTGCAGAAACCAAGCCCAAATCCAAAAGTCCAGCACATGTTTCCCTAATCTGCTCAGTTCTCCCCAGGTCTGGCATTCCCATACTATTACACACGGTAACCCTCTTGTCTAAAATAAACAATAATAAAGGATGTATTATTTCTGCATATGTGTATTGAGTAAAATACAGAGCAGAAAGGCAGAATATTTGTTACTAAGTTTGATTCTTGACTGTCGTATATCTGGACACTTGTTTGATTGTGAAGTTTTAAAAATAATTAGCAGGACATTGAAAGAATATAATTTTTACGCCTCTTTGCCCCCATAATTGACAGTTTCCAACTTCTCTACTTTCTGTACCAAAACCTCTCTTCATCTGCACCTGCTCTCCATTAATACTGCCAGCAATCTAGTTCAGACCTCAACCAGTGATTTCAGCTCTCTGAACATAAGGAAATTTTAAAGTGTTATAACGTTGTTTATTCCTTCCTACAAAAAGAAACTTATAATTTTAGTGTCTAGTGTTTGATAAAATCTATACTGACAAAAGCTACTATTGATTTATTAATACATTTAAATGATTTATATTTTATTAGTCAAAATAATATCTAGATAAATGTCCCAAATATTATGTGTGTATGTGTGTTTGTTGTGGTTTTTGCCCACCTAACACCTCTCCCTTTTTTGGGAAACAGGCTACCCCTTTTTGCTCTGGTTGTGTTTCCTTTGCCATGATAATTGGCCTTGAGTCTTGAGGCAATAACATTGCATATGTCCGCAAACACCACTCCTCGTGTGAGGGGTTGGTCCAGGGCCTTAGCAAGTGACACAAGCTGGGATAATCAGAGTTCCTTCATGTGACTGGGGCGAAGAGCCCTCTAGGGACTAATGGAAAGGCCATGAGGATACGAGCCTACCTGCTGGCAGCATCTCTTTCCTTCACAATGTGGTTAAGTTGGAAGGAGGCCAACTCATAGAGAAGAGCAGAAATAAAATATAAAAAATAAAAAATATCCTTTCTACTTTCTACATAAACTGGCTTAAGTTGAGTTTCTGTAATTTTAAACCTCCCACCTTACAGTGCAACATTGAGGAAGTAGGGTCTGAGAAAACCAACAGATCTTTAAAATAAACTAATTCATTTTTTAAATTATAAAAGTAAAGCAGAAACCATGAACCAACATTACATAAAAATATGAAAGTCGCCCCACTCAAATCCACAGCCCAAATTTTCACTGGGAATGTCTAAAGTCCCTTCTAGAAAATGGTTAGCATACACAAAGATAAAAGACGTACAAAGGGCAACCTTTTAAACTATGTTTAAACAATTAGTATTATACAATACAGATTAGTTCACCATTTGCTTTCTTCCTAGAAATATGGATCTACTCCATTATTTTTACTGAGTTTTGGGGAGGGGGAAATTTCCCCCTTGACTCCTCTTAAATTCTTGTGGCTGGACTAATAAAATTGACAGGATACAGATTAACAGAAGAAAAAGAAACAAATTTTAATTCATTTGCATGGAGGTCTCAGAAATGCAACCTAAGAAGTGGCCAAAGCAAACAGCTTTTACACTTTTTTAGACAAAGAAACTAATTTGTGAGGAATTAACAGGACAAAGGATTTAGGCTTTGGGTGCTTAATTAGGGAGGAATCTAAACAAAGTTTGGGCTTGGAGTAGTAAAGAAGAAACAGTGTTTGTTTATACAGGCTTCTCTGCCCAAATTCCGGATCTCTAACGTAGGCTGTCCAGATGCAGGGAAAGGACCTTTCACGTGGGATATTTATTTCCTGATTTCAGGGAGATACAGGGGAGGGTCTGAGTATCCCTCTTGTATTGGCCATTTCTTAAGTATCTTTAATTCAAAATAACCTATATGCCATTGGGGGGTAGCCTGCCCTGGACCCCAGTAAGCTACAGAACTTTCCCTTGCAAAGATGCCATAATTTATTTCACCAGCCCTCTGCCAGTAATTAGAAAAGTAAATAGAATTTTAAAGCATTTGGCTTCAATGAAGAAGTAAGTGATTCTTCTCCATATTGTTTGGATGCTAAAAGATTGTTTTTGTTTTTTGTTTATTTCACATGGAAATATAATCAGAATGTTAAGTGATGATTCCCCTTTGAATGATGGAGTTGACTGTATCTTAGCTACTCAGCTTTAACTAAGATTTCACTTAAAATTCAAAAATAAAGAAATTATCTTCATTATGGTACATTTAAAAACATATACTAAGTTGTTAAGAATAGTAAATCTTTCATTGTGACTCAGAAGTCGACCCATATATTGAAGGAATTTCTTTGCTCATTCTGGATGAACATAGTATAAGTGTTACAGACAAAAAGGACCAAACAGAAATGCAAAATATTTCTGAGCACTATGGAAACTGGAAGAACTGTTAGCTCTATAAATATTGTATATTTTTAATACTTTTAAGAAGTATTCCATATTTCTTTAATATGTATAAAATTGATGTTACATTATAGAGTTCAATCAATCAATAGTTACTTTTCCATGTGAATATGATGCTATCACTTCTGAATTTTGTTTGATTTCCCCCAGGGCTCTCAATTCCTATATACATTCCTTCCTGTCCCTGCTGTGCACAATTGGATAAATACAGTTTCTTGATGCTTAGTCTGACTCTAAACCAACCACTTTGAAAATATCTATCTATCTATCTGTCTGTCTCTATATGGTAGCTGAACTACCTACTGCAATCTGATCAGGTTGGCCTCAGTAAGCTGCATCTTAACTTATCTCCCTGATATGAAATATATTATTTTGCAAAATAATATGAGAAAAATAATTCAGTGATGTGCCTTACAGAAGCTGGGATTTATGATCTCTGAGAAAGCAGTCATTGAAGATAGATTTTAATATAACTCTATTGAATATCAGATCAACAATAGATAACCAAGTTTAATTTTCTATGATTTTCCACAAGATACTCCATGGTGTGACAGACCTAACTTTAATAAAATAAAGTTATTTATTTTTAACAATTAATAAATTATAATATAATAACAACATATATTATATATAATAATTATTAATGAATTTTAAATAATTTAATAATTAATAAATCAATGATTTATTAATATTTAATAATAAATAAAACTTTAATAAAATTTTATTTATTATTAAATAAAACTTTAATAAAATAAATATTTAGGAGGCAAAAGTGTTAATGTGACTCTTGCAAAAAAAAAGAAAGAGTAATTAGGTTCAACATCACCAATTTTTTGAAATTTCTTAAAAATGGTCAAATGTGAACTTCTTAGTAGATACTGGTAGATATTCTCTGCAGCAAAATAACAAGCACAGAAAAATGTTGAAATGTTCCCATTATAATGAATATTTCACATTTACTGTGTGCCTTCCTGGAAAAACTCTGAAGACTTTATGAATAATTATTTCCCTCAGTAAATGAGTTTCATTGCAGAGTAAACAAGGTGCTTAACAGAATTGAGTCTTATCTGAAGACTTGTTTCATATATGAACTGCACAAAATATAAATAATGAGACAATACTCTTTGAAAAGATAAATATATCTCCAAAAATGTGGATTAATGTAGAAAACAGCTTAGGGTTTAGTAAAAGTTTCTTTTCACTGGAAAAACTAGTTCCAAATTTTCTATATGAGCAACTACTGCCCTTGATTACCAAAGACTTCTACAGCCTATGAGATATATTTAAATAAATAACTAATAATTATTACTTGGTTCAGTTATGTTTTCCACCTACATAAAAAAATAAAATAATTCATAAACAAGGGCAGTGTGTTGTTCTCAGTTCAATGTAGACACTTCAGATCACAGCAGAATGTTCTGTTACTGGACAGCAATGATAGCACATTTAGGAACATTAACAAGTAATAGTTCTAGAGAAACGCCAGTTGGCAAAACTGCTGCCATATCAGACATGAGATTAGTGAACTCTTACAGTCCCTCCTGCATTAGAAGTAGAAAAATATCTACATTACATACAATTACATTATTGTTAATGTTCATATGCCCAAAGTATTTATATGCATTTATAAAATATTTGATCTTTACTTAAAATTCAGAAGGTGCTTTGAGACACTAATGGGCTGATATGTTGTTATGTGCCATGGGGTCATCCACATGTAGAATTGAGGAAGTTCTTCACAGATAAATGATCTTGCTAAAAATGTAATGCAAACCAAATTGCCACACCAATTAGGAGCTACCAGGGCTCCTAATACTATTTTTTTTAATTAGGGTATAGTTTCTTTACAATGTTGTGTTAGTTTCTGCTGTACAGCGAAGTGAATCAGCTATACGTATACATATATCCCCTCTTCTTTGGATTTCCTTCCCATTTAGGTCACCACAGAGCACTGAGTAGAGTTCCCTGTGCTAACAAATTAAAACTAGAATTCAAATCCAGGTTTTTGAGAGTTCAATGCCAATGCCATAATCATTAAATACTTTAAGCAATTGATTTATGAATTATTTGATTTATTTTTCTTTAAATCACTTTATCTTTTTTAAAAATTACATTAATTATAGACGTGTTCAAGGTAAAGGCCATTTTCAGCAAGTTAGCATTATAAACTTCGAATTATATGGTATTTGATGTAATAAGTGTATTTTTATTTGCTAATTTTTTATACACAATGGTCTTGCCCAACAGATATAAGAAAGCTTATGTGAAAAGTCATATTTGCAACAAAAACATATATAAAGTAAAAAAAGAACAAGGGCAAACCAATAAGGTGCTGGATTGGAGCAAAAAACACAGAGGTTAAGGTGACTATGAGGAATGTTCCTAAATGAAAACCCTATTTCTCAGAGCCTTGCTTATATGTGTGGAGACCAGTTCAGACTAAAGAAGGAATCAGAACCCTTCATGGAATATCTGTATTTGGAAAACATGGTATATCTGTATGTTCAAAGCTTGAAAAAACAAAACCAAGAATATTACACAAACTCTTTCAAATTCATGCCCAGCATGGTCTAATGAGTTCACATGAGGGGGATCTGATTCCCTGAGGGTTTTTTGACTCCCTAGGAAATGTGACTTTATTTGAATCATTATGTACTAGCTATTAGGGTTCAGGTTCTGAAAAATCAGAGGATGACTTGTAGAAAATGGATAAATTGCAAATTATTTTTGTCCAGGAGAGATGAAAATGATCTGTATCTATTAGAAGAGATAAGATAACCCAAAGGTTACCATTGTATTGCCCAGTCGGGCATTAACCAGTTTTGACTCAAAATTACTTAGTATTCTTATTCCATCAATAATTTTCTATATGCATGTGTGTGTGTAATCAATTTCATCATTCTGTATCATAGATACAGTTAAATAGATCTCTGAATCTTTAACATGTGCCCACTAAGAGACTTATCTATTTAACTTTTTGAAAATGTTATCTTAACATCTGATAAACTGATGGGTCAGTGATCCTCCAGGTATCTGTTTAATGAGTTTATGTGTATTGGGCAAATACTACCTTTGATATTTTGTGCATAGATGCCTAGACCAAATTTGAGAGAGAAGAGAACAGAGAGAATAGATGGTTCATCCCTGGTCTCAGTTTGGGGATGAGATGTGATCTATTATGACCAAGGTGTACAAGCAGCAAGGCTGTCGTGATGAAGCTCAGAACCCAATCAGCGCTACATCTGATCCCAAATGGAGGTCAGTGTGTATCAGGGACCATGGGGGAGAGAGGGCCTTCACACTGCAGAGAGCATCATTATCATTAGGGAAGCAAGCTGACGGTGAGGGCAGTGGTGACTGGCTTCTAAGCTCCCATTTCTAATGGTTTGTGAGAAAAGAAATTTAGTCAGGAGACCGTAGCAGAGGTACATGCAGGGGCTGACTTCTCAGATCGTAGGGGATACCACCTTGAAATTCACAAACGTAATTGAGAAAAATTGATAAAGATACTTTGGTTTCAAAGTAAGGGACATGCCCCGGGGGGTAGGGGTGATGCCTTAGTGAAATTCATGTGTCCATGTTGATGTTACTTCATTTGAATACAGTGTAAGAAGACCTGAAGATATTTCATTCATTCCAGTTTTAAAATAAACATTTTATGAAAGTGTCACAACAGACCTTATTCAATTTAGGTACCCGGTCTTAAGGAATTACAGAGTCATCTTTACATTATAGTATACAAGACTAAAGAAAACGATCCCATGAATATGTGTATTAAAAAAAGATATTTAATTGTGGTTTTCAAACTTTGAGTTTTTCTCTCAGCTAGCATGCTTATAATGGATAAATCATGGCAGACCTGATGATTGTTTTCTCTTTGAAAGATTTTGTAAACAAAGGCATGGTCTTTATTACTATAAAATTAATTTTTTGTAGAAACTGAGCTAATAAAAGATTATAAGTAGAGGAACAAGGAGAAGCAGAAGAGCATCAGAAAAACAAAATAATTTACATCCAACCAAGATAGTTTCAAGAGTAAAAGGGAAAGCTATTAATAATTAAGCTAGAAATACAAGTGTAAACTAGGCATGTGTGGAGCAATTGGGATTTAAGGTCAGTTTAGTAGCAGAATAAATCTTAATTCATATTTTCTAGAGACTTTCAGAAAACATGAGGGTACCTGTAGTGGACATAGGGATGTACTACCCAGATCAGACCTCCTCTGAGAAAGTTCCCCAACTGCTAGGACCACTGTCAATAGGCAGCCTTCACCACAAGCTTCTTCATAAACACCTCAGCTACAGAGGACTGTTTTGCCCAAGATCTTGCCCTCTGGGACAGCCCAGGCCATTTCAGTCCAGCACAGGACTATTTTCAGGCCGTTTTGGCTCCAGAGCTCCCGTGGGTTGACTTCTTCTGCCCAATCCTGTCTCGCTTCCCCCAGGTGTTGATCTCAAAGGCACTCCCGAATAGACATCTTGCATACTAAACTCCATCTCAGGATCTGTTTCCCAGAAATCCCACCTGGGACAGTGCCTGACATCGATACATTTAAGTAGACTGTAATCACCCAATGGTAAAGTGGTGATGACCACAGGCTCTGAAACCAGACTCCTGCTTACAACCTGGGCTCACCACTTACCAGCTACATGACTGTGGGCAAGTTACTTAGCCTTGATTTCTTTTTCTGTAAAAGGTAGACAAAGACAGAGCTTACCTCATAGGGTTGCTGTGAGATTTAAGTGACAATACGTGTGGAGAACTTAGACAGTGCTTAGAATGTAGAAAGATCTCGGTAATTCTTAGCTGTTGTTAGTATCAGTGATACTATTTTTAGTCCATTTTTAGTCAAGTTGGAAATATCCCAGCATCTTCTTTCAAGCATAGGAAGCCAGTAGCAGGTCGGGATTGACTGGGTTCCCTGTGGCGAGGCCCTTCCTCACAAACCAGGGCAACGTGAACTTCCCAACCAGCACCCAGGTCCTCAGTGACTTAACTCTTACCCAGATTCTGGCACTAAGGGCACTCCTTCCAGGGACGAAATTTCCTGTCTGGGGTCAATGTCTACCCAAAGTCTAGATTCCTGGAATATCCCAATATTTCCAGGTCCCTGACAGTCATTCTGGGATATTCCCAACATCCCCAAATCCACTCACCCAGACCCCAAACCATGTCTAGTTGAGCAGATATCTGGGCCTCCTCTGTCTGACCTTCTCCAACAGCACGCTCATGCTGCCTTTTCTCTACCACCTTGGGGGAATAAGCAGAGGTAAATTTCCCAGGTTGATTCATGCCCGAAACAACAGTCTCCTATTTTTTTTTTCCTGTTTTCATACTCAACCCTGTCAGGTTGCAGAGACTTCAGTTCTTTTGTTCTATAATCCGGCCTTTGCTGATGCCTCCAAAATCTCAGTCCCAATCAATGCGATAGAAAGAAAATCGTGGGCAACAAACCACAAATGACACAGGGGTGTTACAAATATGATCTATAAAACCAACCACAGTGAAATTTCAGGAGCCTGGTGTGGCTTTGAAGGACTTCTCCCCAAGTGACTTCATAGAAAGAAACTGGAGAACTGTGTACATCATGTGCTATTTAAGATAATCTAGGTTATGATAGTAGTAACTGCTTCTGCAGTTGGAAAATGAACATTTATTTTTGAGATATTATTTATTCATTTTAAATAAAGACACTAACTGTGAAAGAAAAAGGCAGAATATTTTGTTTTGATTTTTTAGTCTTTAAATAAATAAGACAGGAATAGTGTCTTATTAGATAAGACTAAATAAATAATAAATAAGACTAAATAAATAATAAATAAGATGAAATAAATAATAAGACTAAATTGTACAACCCCTTACTTCAACATATTGCTCAATTTATTTTTGTTAATATGAAGTGCACTTCATACTTACAAAGTATTTTAAAAATTTTAATCAAAATTTGTTTTCATAAAACAAACATATTTTTATTGTTAAGGAAAAATACTTAGAATAAAACCTTTTTAGTTTGAGTGTATTTGTTTTGGTGATAGTGCCTATTTGCCCTGATGTTTTAAAAATCTATCATGGATAGTACAAAAGACCTTGAATAGCCAGCGCAATCCTGAGAAAGAAGAACAAAGCTGGAGGCATCACACTTCCTGATTTCAAGCTATAATGTAAACTATAGTAATCAAAACAGAATGGAACTGGCATAAAAACAGACACATAGGCCAATGGAATAGAATTGAGGGCCTAAACCCATGCACATATGGTCAAATAATATTTGACAAGGGAGCCAAGAATCCTCAATGGAGAAAAGACAGTCTCTTCAATAAATGGTGCTGGGAAAATCAGATATTCACATGTAAGAGAATGAAACTAGACCCTATCTTACACCAATCACAAAAAATAAATTGAAACAGATTAAAGACTTAAATGTAAGGCAGGGAACCATAAAACTCCTGGAAAAAAAAACATAAGGAAAAAGATCCTTGACGTTGGTCTAGGCAAAACCTTTTTAGTTATGACACCTAAAGCACAAGCAACAAAATAAGAAATGAACAAGTACTCTAAGTACTCCAGCTTGGGTTATGCTATTACTCCTGTGACTAAGACAATGAAATGAAATAATTAGTTGAAGTGGAAGGAAATGCAGCTCCCCAAAAGAAGGGAAAAAATCTGTTCCTGGGACAGAAGGGACAAATCAATGCCTTTCCATTTCAAAAAACACCACTGTTTCCAACTTTAACTTTAAGCCAGCTACTGCTACAGGGCAATAGACATTGCTTCTGACTCTTATTTCACACATCAATAAAGCTGATACTGTTTATTCGTAGCCATGCAGGGTTTAGATGTACTTGGTCTGGATCCTAGAAATGCTGACTTGCCTCTCTATTACCAACCCAAGACCAATGTCCCAAGTGACCTCCAGAATCTAAGCCAGATGGGGCCAATGACACCCTTGGCCTTCTCTTTAACAGAGAACTAAACACTCAGTAAGAGAGATCTTTGAGGTTGAAATAATCTTGTTTCCCACAACAGCTTTCCTGAGAACTTCAGGATTCCACTTTATTGTAAACCAAATCTGTGCCTGGCCCTTAACTGTGGCATTGTGCTTCTATTCTCCATTGTGGTTCCAAGAGTTGGGAATGACAACTGCTTATGGGCATGAAGAAGACCACAAGAGAGGAGGTTTTCATCCAAAAAGACAATAACTGGAGGTATCAGGTTATACGTAATATAAAACAAGGAGAAAGGCACAAAGCTGAGGTGGATTGGGGCCCTTTCCATTTTAACAGCAATGAGTCATTGGTCATTATTCCATAGTGGCCTAATGCCTAGAGGCATTTATAAGAAGAATGAAAAAGCAATTCCAGGTGTGCAGCAGAGGTAGCATTCGCTGGGCATAGCCTGCAAATCGTTCATTATATAAACCTCCCAGTGAATAACCATTCTGGCAACAGCAAAAAAGAGTCCTGCCATTGTAGCCCATCTCGTTTCTAAAATACTCAAATTCCTATTAAGATGATAAATCATAATGTTTCTAAAGAAGTGTGACTGATTCTTGGTCTAGTGGGTGAATAATCACTGGATTAAGAGTCTCGAACAATATTATAGATGTAATAATGATTATAGCTCTTTTTAATAATAGGTCGAGAATTTGAAACTTGCCTTTTAATCCATATTGCTTTCAAAAGCTATTATAATCCAAGTACATGAAAATTAAATTGACTTTTCTGGGAGATTAGTAAAGAGAATTTATTATTGAATTTAGTGCCAGAAATATGCCTACAGTGGTAACTCAGAACAAAACAAAATAAAAAAACACATCAGGGCCAATAGCCACTCAAAAAAAAACCCAAAGTTTGAATTACAATATTCCCAAACCAAAGGCCCTCATCAATTTAAATTGATTTGATTAATAGTCCAGGAAATCAGTTACTCGTGCTTGACGTGCAGGAAGTGGACTATTGTGAAAAACCAGATTAAAAGCCACATCATTTGCCTTGATGTCATAGACAAAAGAGAATTAAATAAAATAAATATAAATAAATAATACATCTATTCTTCTACATTTAAATTGACGACATGTTGATAGAGTGGATTCAACTTTAAAATGACAATGACTCTTTTTATCAGTGATGAGTTGGTGGGTTTCACTCCGGGTTGTTGAATCTGATGGCTGTAATCCAAGCCAACCTTGAATTGCTAATCTGTCCAAGGGCTGCTCATCTGTCGCGCTCTCTATCCTGGTGGATTATGTTTTCCATCAACCAGTGAATTTATCTACCAAAATGAAGTCAATAGGTATGCCAGCTCACTCCATTTCCTTTTAAATAGCTTAGGCTTTTATTAGAGGAAGAAAGTAGAGGCTGCTGTGAGATTCAATCAAACCAAGGGTCAAGGCTCATGGTGAAGAGAAGCTGAGATTTCAGGACTCATTGCGGGGAGCTGGTAAAGGTGAATAGGCTTTTTTTTCCATCTCAGGGGGACAGCTGAGAGATTGTTCTACTGCAGGTGTTATGTCAGCCTGTTACTTACTCATCATACCCGCCAACCTTGAGGGGGTCTCCTTGTCATTACTTATAACTGTCAATTTAAAAGACGGCCCAGTAGAGAGTGAAGGAACCAACTCGAACAAATAGCGGTTTTACCACAGCTGCAATCTGTCTACTCTAGTCAGCGCAAGTAGTGAATCTTAAGTAGGAAGGAGCAGCCCAAACACTTTTCCTTTCAGGTCACCAGACATCATGGCCCTGAGAGATGGGTCCCAGCCCCAGGAGTCAACTTCTGTGGAGTGCTGTGGACCAGGCGTTATGGTGGATAGCTGAGAAGAAAGGCTTGATGTGATCACGTGAAGTCTTTCTTTCCATAATAACTGGTTCAGGACAGATAAGGTTTTTCATAGTAACTTTACCTTGAATTCAAATTCTGGGGAAGTAGCAACCAATTAAGCAGAAGCGTCAGTGAAATGACAGTGCGGCAATACGAGAAACACAAGGACAGCCCTCACAATCTGACTAGACTGAAATAAGAGCAGCCAAAATTGAGAAGAGGCTTTTGTCTGCCTAGAATATTTCTGCTGCACCGTTTCTCTCCCTCTGGTCATGTCTGCGTGTTTAGGCATTTCAAGCTAGAGGCTGTTCTGGGCATAGTATAAGGCTGGCTCCTCTGTTCACCCTGGTCTTACTTTGATTTGATCTTTCACTTAAATTTGTCGTCGTTTGGAAAGTGCCTTGGGGAGGGAGTTCGAGGTGGTGCGCAGGGAGGGGACTGAAGCAAAAGAACACCATTAATAATCACTTTGGTAGCTCGTTGACAGGGGAAGTTCGTGCTATGATGTTTTGAATGCATTTCTGGGGACTATGTCAGCCCCCTAATGTGACTGCAAGTCACAACTTAGCTTGGATGTGTCTTTAAAGAACAATAGAATGACCTAGGGAGCTTTTTAAAAGTACCCATGCCTGGATCTCATCCCTGGGCTTTCTGACCTAATTGCACTAGGATGGGACCCAATTCTCAAACTTTTAAAAAAGCTCCCTCAGGTATTTATAATGTGCACATATTTCTAATGGGCAGCCAGGACATAGAACCCCTGAAAAGCAGGGAAAAAATGCCAAATACAAAGACAGGGTATGCTCTGGTCTATAAGGGCACTTCTGCTATTTGGAAAGGATCATCAAATCCTTAGTGGCACCTGCTCTGCCATTTGTTGAGATGCATCAGCCTCAGAGATGCTTAGCTCTGTGTTTCCATCAGAAATCCGTGCCTGAAGTTTTGCAGGTTGGGATTATATATATATATATATATATATATAGCCTGGCATGCATGTGGCAGGTATACCTGTTAATGGCTTAAAACAATAGTGGCGTACAGTGAAAATTCAAACTTAAGGAAATCCTTCTGAAGGAATGCCACAGTGATCATTATAACACTAATGGCATTTCAAAAGTATAAATTTTCACTCATTTGGGCTGAAAGTCTTTTTCCAATGTAACATTCAAGAGATCGTTCTGTGTCTAAAATTTGATACTCAACCAGAGTAAGAAAGGCTATGGTTTTTTAAATTGACACAATTTCTTTGATAAAGTAAAGGCTGTCAAAATTATATGTAGAAGCCCTAAGGCAAAGGGAAAGACACTTTCCATCTCCGTGGTAAATAAATTTCTGGACAGAGTCTGAGTGAAAGAGAACGCTACAACTGGCAATCTCCTGATAGCGATTCTTGGCATGATGGAAGAAGGATTTTGGAAAGGGGAACATAATTAGCTTTCATCACAGTGTCATGACAGAATCCTCCCCTCTGTGGGACTAGCCTTATGGAAAAGATTATTATGCCCACTGCCATTCATAAATGGGCTGCATTATGCAACCAATGATAAAAAAATGTTTGACATTCCACGAAGCCTAAACCGAGAGAGCACAGCATGTGAATTTTGATGTAAGTGGGCAAGCAACCTCGTGGGAAGAGAGCAGTCTAGTCCATGGCAAGCAATTTGGGCTTTATGATTCCTCTGTGTTCCAAGTTTCAGTGGGCTGATAAACTGGAAGTGATGACTGATTAACTTTGTTGCAGAGCATAAAACTCCCTCTGAGAATTAGAACGGATACTGGATATTTACTCAATATTCTCCCAAACAGTATTTGCCTTTCAATGTATAAACACAAAACTTGATACTAGGAGTTCCGAGTTCTGATCCCAAATTTTCAAATACTCTAAGCAATTCAATGTCTCTGGGTCTTGCTTTCTATCACCTGTAAACAATGGGATTTTATTCATTCATTTGTTCATTCAAGAAATATTCATTGTTGCCTGTTATGCACTTAAGCACTTTCTAGGCGCTGAAGATACAGAGACAAACACCACAACGAACTTGTTCTCAAGCAGTGCACAGCCTAGGCAACTAAAGAAGTAAGTATGGACTGTTCAGAAGAGCAGAAACAGACACAAAGTACAAAAGGAAATAACTAACTTGGTTGGGGAGGGGAGGTAGAATTTCACAGAGCGAGAAATTATTTTTTTCTTTTTAAAAAAAATTTATTTATTTTTATTTTTTTACTTTATTGGGGCATAGTGGATTGACAATGTTGTATTAGTTTCAGTTGTGCAACAAAGGATTCAGTTATACATATACATATGTCCGTTCTTTTTTAGATTCTTTTCTTATATAGGTTATCACAGAATATTGAGTAGAGTTCCCTGTGCTATACAGCAGGTCTCAGCTAAGAGCTCTTAACTCTTAACCCTATGCTTATGCCTTTCAATAGTTTAAAAAATTGTGCCTCTTTTTTGTTCCTCTAGAAGGTGATACAGTGTTGGGGCCCTCCTTATATTCCAAAGCTGGCTTCTTCTGCTGACACAAATGCCTTTCTTCAGCAAGTAGTCCGAATCTAAATGAGATAAATGGTTGTCCTCTGGGGCTTATCACAGAGGAGCCTCTGGGCATTACTGAAGACACTCAATTAGGAGGTGTCATTCCCAGGTGTGATGGTAACAGGAATTAAATCCTAAGAAATTGCAATCCCTTGAATTCCGGGTGACTAATTTGGTTGACTCTACTTGCAAGGTTTGTTCGGCCACTGTAGGTGTAAGGATTTGATTGAGCATAGATCCAAAATCCCCCCAGAGCTGAGTGACCTTGTTAAGCAACTTTGCTCCATCTTTTATTCAGTGAGTTATGCTCAGCAAAGCACGGACATTTTCCATTAACCTCTGAGGCAACAACAAATGTATCCATTTCCCTTCCCTGCTTACTCACCTCACTCCAGTCCTTCAGCAAAATGCCCCTCACTTTCCTCATTTGCCAACTTGTCATGCAGGCTGCGTGGAGTCCCCAAGTAAGACTGCTGTCTGTACCAAAGCTACAGCGTCCTTGAGTTTTAAACTGAGTTCCTGGAATTCTGACTTCTCAAAAGGAATTCCAAACATAATTTAAAGTGCCTAGAGAAACAGAGAAAACTCTTCAGACTAACTGAATATCTGTGTGGAGCTGGATCAAGTCACTCCAGACATATTTACCATGTGCCTAAAGCATCAGGCACTGTACCCACCACTGGAGGTACAATGGCAGATCACAGTCCCTGGAGAAAAAGGGAGGGTGGCTTGTAGAACAGGTTTTAGAGTCTGATAGACCTGGGCTCACATCCCACCTCTAACTTTCTCTGTAGTTTTGATAACATACTTAATTTCTCTGAGCCTCAGTTTCTGCATCTGCAAAATGGGGGTAATGGGTTCATGATGATATCAATGAAATGCTTCGTTTTATTCGTGCAGATAGGAAGCATGCCCAAATGTTAGCTGTTTGTTGTTGTTGCAGGGTTTTATTTGTCTTGTTTTGATTGGATTTGGTTTGGGTTTGTTCTGTGTTAGAAAATTGTCAAGGGGAGGGGAGCACATTAAACCAATGATTGTGAAATAATGTCCAGACAGTCACACCAATGGACCTCTCTCCTTTTTCAGTAAATATTTAATCATTTATGGAATTAACATCTTAAATGATATATAAGAGGATCCCTTTTATCTTAATATCATAAGGTATGTTTCATGGGTAGAGACATAAATAATAACAAAGACCCTTAAACACAAGTTTATTCTTAGGAAGAGGGAAATGCTTTGAAGCAGAGTTCTGTTACCATTCACGTTATTAGCACTGCCCACAGCATAATCAGTCAAGGCCAGGCTTTAGTCAGATGTTGGCTCAGCCACTAGTATCTTACAGGAAAGCACTGAACGCGCTGCTTTGCTGAACGTGCTGAGGAGCCGTCATGCCTGGAATTGTTGCTATGCTACCAGAAAGACTGCAAGCTCATGATCTTCCCACGGCACCCTATGTAATGTGCATAGCAATCTGTTGGGGTTTCTATCAGAATTTCTAACAGCCAAATGGCCATTTGGAAAATGTATGATTCTTTTTATAACCTAGGCCTTGGAACACACATGATCCACAAATGGCAAACATAATCAAGAGACTGCAGGAAAATTTTCAAGTGTTAAAGATCTTGTTAGTTTCAGCCCCTTGTGTTATTCTCATTAGCATGGGTTCAGTGTGGCATGTCACATCACCAAAGGCTCAAACCAAGCAAAGGGTTGAGTAATAAGATGGACCGAGGCCATTAGAAACTCAGAAGAGGACGGTGGCCCAAGGAATCTACAGTTGCTATAGACCCAACATATGCTAAGATGCTATGTTTCTCCTGGCTTCATCCACAGGGACACGCTGCTCGTGAGATAAAGGCCACAAAGGTGATCATACTCCAAGTCACCCTTCCACTCCCGAACCAAGCCCCTATGTCCCCCTGTGAAAGGCTTCCTTGGAGGCCTGCCCCATAACATGCCGTGGGATCACAAAAGTCTGGTTTAATGTAAATATAAGAGAAAAAAGAAAAGGGATTTGCCCCCGTGGGATGTCTGTCCTAAGGATATACTGAATGCAGAATTTGGGGTTAGCAATGAGGGGATTTCTCTTTTAAGTTAGATTCAACTTTTTATTCTGCCCCCCTTGATCTGGTACACTGTCTTCAGGGCGTTAAGCCTCGTAGGCCTGTAGGTCTAGCTTCTGTGCTTTCTATTACTTGCTGCTTTTATTTTCTCTTACTGTGAATTTGCCTTTGATGTTAATTAAGCTCCCTTCAGTGTTAGGAGCATCTCAGTATCTGATCTAAAGCCTTTCACACATAGAAAATAACAAGTTGGAAAGAAAACAGTTCAGTGATAAAAGAGATGTGGAATCTGTTCGAGTTGCTACATTATAAAAAAGTCAGCCCTTTAAGTGGTTAAGTTAAACAGGATGAAACTTGGGTTAAACCATCCCTCTGTGAGAGTTCGTGAACCCTTCCACGGGCACGCTCAGGCCTGGGAAGGCTCCTCGGGCTCTCCTTTCTCTCCAGTGGGTGTTACATTTCAGCAGCTGAACCGCTTTGAAAGTGCCCCAAAGTCAGATGTGACCCAAACAAAACTTCATTTTAGGAACTAAAGAGCAGAGAGTCCATGGTGACAGTCCAAGAGCACATATCAAGGCCAAGACTTTAAAAGGGCCTTTTAATACTGATAACCTTGATTTTTTTATAACAAGTTTGGATCTTGTTTATTTTGCTTTTTTTTGTTGTTGTCGTTTTTTGGGTTTTTTTTTTGCGGTACTTGGGCCTCTCACTGTTCTGGCCTCTCCCACCGCGGAGCACAGGCTCCAGATGCGCAGGCTCAGCGGCCATGGCTCACCGGCCCAGTCGCTCCACAGCGTGTGGGATCTTCCTGGACCGGGGCACGAACCCGTATCCCCTGCATCGGCAGGCGGACTCCCAACCACTGCGCCACCAGGGAAGCCCTGCTTTGTTTTTTTAATGTGACATGTCAGGTCAGAAAAGTTAAGGTCTCCTAGGTAACGACACACTCAGGATGCTCGTGGATGGTTACTTCCTGATGACTGCAGGTACACATTTCCTTTCTGCAGCATTTGTGAGTATTGGTGTCTCCCACAACATGAGAGCAGAATTCTAACTCCACCAATTCTGTAACCTACCTTCCAGGGTGCAGCGACACCTGTAACCAAGCAGAACCGTATGGGGCCTTCCTGGGACAGATGCCTTCCCCATACCCTGTACCGTAGCTCCTCTGAAGGACCTAGGTAACAGTATCTGATGCCCATTCCTGAGTCGTTTTACAGATGCTAAAAGCCCCAGCAAATGGAAGAAGTTAACTACTTGATGACCATGAGCCCCAAGACCTACTGGTGCCTAAGGATTGATAATGTTAACCCCTGTGACCCCGTTACCTCACCATCAATCAATCAGAGAATTGTGCAAGAGCTGATCACATACCCTAGGACTCCCCTACACCCCTGGCCTTTATAAATGCTTTGCTGAAACCCAAGTGGAATTTGGGTGTTTTGAGCACTAGCTTCCCTGGACTCCTTGCTCGGTGCCTGCAATAAATGCTGCACTCTCCTTCACCCCAACCCGGTGTCAGTAGATTGGCTTTACTGCCCAGGGGCAAGTGGATGAAGTCTGTTTCAGTAACACACCAGCAAGTACCCCCGGCAGTGTTTACAACAAAGATGATGTCCTCCAGGCACATAAATATTTTATTACTAGCCAGAACTCTGCTCCCTGAACCTCAGAAAGGCCACAAGGACCCAATCTGCTTGTTTCCACTCTAACTCAAGACCTGCCCTAGATGAAAACCCACCTAGATACAGCACCCTGCCTACTTTCTCCTGAGCCCTGGCCTCAGTTTAGCACATCTTGACAAGTTGGAGAAGACTTGCTTTCATTTTAACACCCCAATCCTACAGGAAAAGCCTGTAAAAGACACAAAATCTACAAGAGTAATATTGTTACACAAAGATAAAAATTTCTGTCTCTTCACAACTCACATAAAAACTTCACTGTCTGAATACCTGACCCAACAGATAATATGAGGACTTCCTACATCTTTCTATGACGGCCAAATGAGGGGGTTTGGAATGTGACATTAGTTAGCGGGTTTTCCACACAGCCTTTTGTACAAGAATTGCCTGATAAATGAGGTGAGACCCAGGAACACACACACACACACACACACACACACCCCTACATGTGAGGGAGGGAAAATACATACATTAAAAGACTGTAATTTCTGATGTAGTCTCTTGCAGACTAGTTTTGGGAACCATTGCTTATACTAAGACACACTACGATCTCTATAAGGTGACTTACTTGAAGAATAACAGAGGACTTTTTAAACCACAGAAGTGGAATAGTTAATAACTAAACAGATAAATAGCAAAATATTCACATTGATCAGAGGGAAGAGGTTTAGTTTATAGAAAGGAAAGCATGGTGATATTATTACAGATTTGAGGGCATATATATCATAAGGAGAGGTTCGAGTGTCTGCATACACAGTTTTCTCAAATGATCACAGGAGTTCTTAGTTTTTCCCCCAATATGATGCGAACGATATAATTTTTCCCAACCATCATCCCTAACCTCTTACCTTGACCGGAAATAGAGGAAGTTCCCATGTTCATTTTTCTATAACACAGGGGTTCAAGAAGAACACCTGAATTCCAGGAACCATTGATATTGTCTTTCATCCCCCCAGGCACTAGTTGCTCAACTGCAAACTTAGCACAAAGGTCTCACCATGCCACCAAATGCTAGCTCCAGCCTCAGGGAGTTCTCCAATTCTGAAAGGAAAGAAAAATTCTATACTAACCACTACTAATATAAATTATTATTTGCCTCTTAAAAAAATAGCTAAAAACAACTTAGGCACTCTTAGTCAGCCCTGGAAGAATTTGGAACCAAAATATCCAAGAAGCTTTTAAAAAAATAACTTAAAATATAGTCAGCCTATATTGTAACCGTGAGTAGTAGCCAAAAAAGTGTATATAAAACACACCACCCTCATCAAGGAGCCAGTAATGAATACTTAGTGAGGCCTATATAGTAAATAGTTTAATAAGGAAGTTAAAAATAACCATAAATATTGCATGTATCCTTTTGAATATTAAATGCCCATCATTATCAGCGGAGCTTCAAGATGCCTCTTCTGTTAGCATAAGTACCGTGTTACCAACTCCAAGTTCTTACCCCTCACTGCACGACAGGCCAATAAATCAGGAGATGAGTTGTTGGGACAAGGAATAGTAACTTTATTCAGAAAACCAGCAGACTAAGAAGAGGGTGGACTAGTGTCCCGAGGAACCATCTTCCCTGAGTTAGAATTCAGGCTTGTGTTATACTAAAAGGGGAAGGGTTGTGGTTGGTTGCTTCATACTTCTTGGCGTCAGAATCCTTTGTTCTTGCACCTGTCCAGGTAGGTCCAGTCACAATGTTCCCGTAAATCTCCAACAAGGCAGGTGTTATTCTCCGTTCTGCCACTTTTTATCTCTATATGAATGGAAAAGTATTATAGCTTTAAAAGTCGTAACATTGAGAGTGGGCTATCCTGTATATTTCAGGCTATAGACAACCAACATTCTTGCAGCAAAAGCAACAGAACACAAAGGTTAAAGTAAAAGAAACGGATCCAGTGTGGAGTCAGATTTGTTCTTCCCTATGACACCTGCACACTACTTGAAAAAAATTTGCCTTCCAGTTAGCTGGTTTGCTAAGAGACAACCATAGAGGTCTTGCTCACTTAATAGTCATATTGCTAGGGAATTGAAACCACAATGCAATTTTAGAAAATCAAATAAAAACTTGAAAGTGCTTTTCATTATACATTTTAGAGGGGCGGTCAATTGATAGTTTGCTCTGTTAACACTTTTTCCCCACTTTCTTTCCTCTGGTTCTTTAAACTGAATAAACAGAGGAGTAAGTATGAGATAAGCCATTAATTTAGTTATGTCCAGGGTCTGAAAAGTCAGGAAAAAGGATGAATCAAAGAACTGAGAAATGGAAGATGCAAAAGACCACAGAATGCACAAACAGGCATGCCTAGACCATCTTACGTGTGAGCACTGCCAGAGGGGAGCACAACTTAGGAGCCTTTGAAGACCCTCCTAGATCCACAGACCTATGAGGGAGGGAGGCTGTTACTAGGGATCAGCTTCAGAATCCCTGTCACCCAATCTCCATCTCGTAACCAAATTCAGTACTGAGCTTCTGCTTCTTACTATGTTTAGAATCCAGTTCCCTCATACAAATATATTTTTTTCTTAGAAGTGTTTGGCCTCTTGTGCCCTCTTATGCATTAAGGGTTATTGATTTGACATCCATCAAAAGACATGTCAGGAAGCAAAAAGATAGCATTAACTGAAGGCACACACCTAGGTAGAGTGTGTACCCTCGATTTCCCCTCCTACTCAGCCCATAAGCCGAGCAGCTTTGCTCATCTACAAGTGAAATATGTATTTATAAAAATTCTTACTTATAAATAGTAACTATGTGTCTGGTTGTAATTGTTTGCAATCATGGCCAGACAGTGGAAATAAAGAGACGGATAACCTGATTTTTAAAAAACAAAACGAAATAGGAGGAGTTTACAGTTGTAGAAGTGGTGGCTTGCCATTTGTTCATTCACAGTCATGGTATTGCACCAAAATTCGTTATAGTCAGTGGACTGCTTAGGCCTGTGCCCCAAATAGTTGATGTCCTCTTAGGGGTCAGCAGAGTAGTGTTCACCAAATTCATAGAAGAATATAAGTTTACAAGCACAGATTTTGGAGTCACATAACTCTGCCACTAATTAGCTATACGATCTCAGCCTCTATAAATCTCAGTTTTCACATCTATAAAACCAGGATTATGTCTAACTCACAGACTTGCTGTGAAGATTAAATGTGTGCTAATGTGGGTCGAGTCCTCACTCAGAGACTGACACATGGTTAACCAATAAATGGTAGTAACTTTTATTACTTGTGAAATGAGTGATTGAGGTGACAAAAATGTTTAACTTGTAAATGTTGCTTTAACCTACTTGTCTTTGATCTGTAAACCTGCCAGAAACAGAGAATGAAAGAGAGCAAAGTTCATTTACCTGGATAATCAGCTAATGCTAATTAAGAATTGGCATATATACACTACCAAATGTAAAACAGATAGCTAGTGGGAAGCAGCTGCATAGCACAGGGAGATCAGCTCAGTGCTTTGTGACCACCTAGAGGGGTGGGATAGGGAGGGTGGGAGGGAGACGCAAGAGGGAGGGGATATGGGGATATATGTATATGTATAGCTGATTCACTTTGTTAAAGCAGAAACTAACACATCGTTGTAAAGCAATTTTACTCCAATAAAGATGTTAAAAAAAAAAGAATTGGCTATTCTTCTTACTTATTACTCCTCATTTGACTTACTTTTTTATCCTCATACTTTACCTTTTCATCTCAAAACATAATGAAAATGTTTCATCTGTATTGAGACCAAATTATATCTCTATTTATAAAGCAACCAGATAAACTATTTATTGTCATAATTACACTGTCTCTTATGGGACAATTTAGATCAGAAAGTAACTAAAGAACACCTCTAACTCCACAGGAAATGGACTTGTTGCAATTTGCTTCCTTGTCATAAAGGGCTCTGCTGTATCAGATATATGTACCTGCAAAAAAATGTACAGTAATGCACTTTAGACAGTGAGAAACCCACAAGACAGTCTTTCAGAGAGAAAAATTACATTTTATAGTTTATTGTTTTTGAGATTTTCAAAATATCATAAAGTATGTCAGAAGGAAAAAAAATGTTCTATACATTTATGCTAAATAACCATTAACTCTGAATATACTGGATGTACCCAGCTCTTCTTTTAAAGAGATGCATTACAGTTCCCTTTAATGAATCTTAATGCTCTGCAACTAGGTTTAACTAGATGGAGTTTTCTGTCAGACCTTAATAAATGGGATTAGGACTGAAAAAATCTATGCATTTTCTAATTTATGACCTCATGCTTAGTATTTAAAAGAAAGGAAGGATATTGGGTTGGAATGTTTCAAAAGGCTAGCACATGTGCCTCAGACACATCATAACTAGAGAGAGATTTCCCTTGTTTAGAGATTGTTAGGCTGGAGACAAAAAAAATGGAATGTGGTTGTGAAAAGCTCAACTTGGGTTTATGACAAATAGAGCTGTGTTCACTATTTAAAATAAGCTCTTTCCTCCCTCCTACTAGTGACTTGTCAAAGGAGATGCATTAATTACAAACCAGAAAGATGCTCTTCCAGTGGCTTGGCGGAAGCCTTTGTTGTTCAGTAATTAGTCATAGGAAATAGTTGAAGGTGCTACTCTCATATGTGACTCCAAACATACGAATTTTGGGGGAAAACTAACTGAACTACTTATACATATACAAATAGTCAGGCTGGGTCTCTTCCTCCACGAAGTCAGAAGATTTAAAAGCATGACTGCAGCTGCCTAGTTTAGAATACCAAATACCTTTTGAAGGAACATGTCCACGTCCTTTGACTAAAGTTCATATTATCCATTTGGAGATGATCGTCCTACCATATGTCAGAATAAAGCCAACTTCCTCCACCAGAAATGCCAAAATTCACCAAGAAGATGTAATTGAGCTTGAAATAATCACCTTTGAAGCATGAAGTGAGATGGTTAGAAGAGATATTTTCAAAAGTATCAAAATGGCAATCCCAGCCTGAACTAGCACGGTGGAATCATGCCAGAGAGGTATTGCTGTCTCAGTGAAGGTAGGAAGATTAAGATACCATCCTTACCCTCTATTCATTATTTAAACATAAAGTTCTGAACTACAGAGGAATGAAAGGAAAATGAAAATGCTGTATTATCACCAGTGTCTGTGTGAGGACTCATTCCCTGCCAATGAATTATGCCCAGATAACAATGATACACTTTATGAAAAAATTAGATTCTCCTCCATAAGAAGAAGATTTGGATTCTTGTTGAAATCACTGAAAGGAAGGTTAATAACTATTTTATCTATTGTATTTAACATCACTTTTCTGTACAACTGTTCACAGTGATTTTTCCCTGTTGTAAAAGAATAATGTGTTTTTGTTCAAAATATATAGCACTTCCAGCTTCAAATAAGCCTCTTAGGGCCATGTTCCTGGTCATAATGAGTCATTGCTATCCAGATGGAATAATTGGATAACTGTTTCTCTTCCAGTTATTTCTCAAATAACATGGTCTTAGAGTTTATTATAAAATACAGTGAAGAGATCAATAGAGAATGAATGAAAATTCATTTTATAAAATAACAACAATTTGCAGTTCAGAATGCATCAAACTCAAGCACGCACACACATACACACAAACACAGACTATATGTGGGATTCTAGTTCCCTAGACTGTAAGCTCTTTGATGACATAGCCTGCGTTTTAATTCACCATTAACTCTCCAGCATGTGTTTGGTATCTACTAGGTGCTTGATAATATCATGGACCATGTTAATTATCTGACCTCTAGAAAATGGTGAAAACATTTTGTCAGGTAAGGCCAAATGAATGATTTTCTTCTAGGTTAATCTGGGATACTCCTTTTTGATAAATCTATTTTGGGTGGCATACATTTTTCCATAAAAATCTGCATTATCATATTGTTTATAGTTGCCAATTGTTAATACCACAAACACAGAAATCCTCATGGACTGATTTCTAAGGAACTTCAGCCTTTGTTCAATAGGGTCTGTTGAACTGTCAGATGGACATGGACTCAGGGATGACTACCTTCTGTGTTCTGTTGTCCAAGGCGTTCTCTCCATTTGCATTCTTCACTAGTGGTTGGCTCCTTTATTAGCAATAGGAAGAGAGTTTTGGATTGTTTGTTTGTTTCTGAAAGGACTTCTGAGTAAGGGTTTAACCTAAAAATCAATTCTCGCATTGGACAGAGCAGAGACTTTATGAAACTTCTAGAGTAATACTGTTATATCTATTCCTTAGATGACATTATTTAAAAACAAAAACAGATTCAATAAAATCCCTATGAAAAGTTCAATGGTATTTTTCACAGAAATGGGAAAACAATCTTAGAATTTGTATGGAACCACAAAAGACCTCAAATAGCCAACACAATTCAGAGAAAGAACAAAGCTGGAAGTATCATACCACAGATTTCAAACTATACTACAAACCAATAGTAATAAAACCAGTATGGTATTGGCATAAAAAAAAACCCCACATACATCAAGGGAACAGAATTCAGATCCATAAATAAACCCCTCAGATACAGAGTCAACTAATATTTGATGAGGGAGCCAAGAATACTCAGTGGGGAATTCATGATCTCTTCAATAAATGGTGTTGGGAAAACTGGATAATCACAGGCAAAAGAATAAAATTGGACCTCTATCTTACACCACTACAATATCAACTCAAAATAGATTAAATACTTAAATGTAAAACAAAAACTGTAAAAGTCCTAGATAAGAACATTGAGAAAAGTGGCCAAGATGGCAGAGCAGGAAGACCCTGAGTTCACCTCCTTCCATAGGCACACAAAAATTACAACTATTTACAGAGCACCTTTTTTTTTTTTATTGTGAATGATATTTTATTTAGTTATTTTTGTTTACAACTGAAACTCTGGGAAGTCAAAATTACCATCCTTGCTCGTGAGCTTCTTATAGACACCAGAAAACGTTTCAACATTGTGTTCCACATTGTTCTGCTGTGCTTTATCCAAATGAACCTTTATGAGTCAGCTGCCATCCAGCTTCACGTGGATTCTCTTGCCCACAATCTCACTTGGGAAAACCAAGTCCTCCAGGATGGCATCATGCACGGCTGTCAGTGTGCTCCTGAGACGTTTTTCCTTATTTTTTGTACGGCTTTTTCAAGTTGGCTTAGACAGAATTCTCCTCTGAGTGATAAAGACAACATGCTTCCCTCTGAACTTCTTCTCCAACTCACGCACTAGCCGGACCTGGATTTTCTGGAAAGATTTCAGCTTTCAGTTCTACCTCTGACAATCATTCAAATGTCCAAATACTCATTTTGAGAAGAAAAATGACTAAATATGCTCCATTTTTAAGAAAGTCCTTGTCATTAATGTCTTACCTGTAATCTGTCTTCACCAAGGCCTAATGCCTGGAAATGTGATTTCCTCATAGAGACAAACACAAAACTGTTCCAATTTGCTAACAGGACACTGAAGATTTATAAATTGTACCTCCCATTTCTCTTCTTCTCACTTCAGGTCTTGTCATGCTCCTCTGAGATTTAATCACACACACAACACAAATTTGATGTTCCTCTCTTGCTTCCTCGGAGCTATAATTTTAGTTTCTTTGTTATCTGCAGCATTTATCCTTTCTAGCCCACCAAATTTAGTCACAAGGATTTCTTTTTTGCTCTTCAGGAAGTTACACATTTCATTCGTAATCACGTCCTTGTGCAAAGCAGTAGCAAGTTAGCATTATTCTACCATGTTCCTGCAACAGGTTTTATTTCCTTCCCTCTGAGGCCATGAATTTCTAATTTGTCCTCCATGTATGTGGCATTGATGATGATTGGATTGTGTTAGGGGACCTGTTTACAAAATATTTTCTTCAAATGTGCCATTTTCCTGCTTCTCAGCAGTTTTCTGGGACCTGGGGTTACAAAATTTAAGCACAGTAAAATCTCCTTTCACAAGGCCTAGTCATAGCACTGACTTATCAGGACCCTGGATGTGTCAGCCTCTTTAAACAAACTGTCTCTGTTCATGACCACAGTCCTCCTACAGGGGTACTCTTCCATGCATTTCCAGGAAGGAAGACAGAGAATTGGGAAAATTAAATGACTTGCTCAAGGCATCATGTAGTCAAACCCTGGTCTGTTTTATTTATAAAGCCCATTTCACTGCCTCACAATCCTGCCTAGCTAGTGCCCAGCAAATACTCGCTTGTCATTTTCCCCCTACCCTGTAATATCAGTCGTATCCATCAACTCTGACACCATACTGAAATCTGTATTCCAGGTCTCCAACTTGAGTACATCAGAATAATTTGGGGGTACAGATTAAAAATGCAGATTTTTGAACCCTCTCTGCAGAAATTCTGACTCACATCTGCATTTTAACAAGTGCATCACTTGATTACAATACAGGTGGTCTGAGAATCATACTTTGGGAAACACAGGCTGTTTCCATTTATATCCCACCAGACCAGACCTAAGCTTGCCTCTTATTAAAATGCCTCCCTTTTTTCATTTATTTAAGCCAAAAAATTTTGGATTTTGTTTAATTTTGTTTTTTTGCTTGATGGATAATATACATTACTTATTTTTTTATATATACATTACTTATTGAAACCTTAATGACATATCATAATGTGGGTCAAAATCAAGATATTTATCTTAATATTTAGGTAATTCCATTGTGGAGATCTAGAGTATTCAATACCATTTCTTTTCTACCAATTCCTTTATCTATCTTTCAAATTCTCTTGTCAATGCTGTTGTTCTTTCCATATTTGGATTCACTCAGGCTAACAGAAACCTACTATTGCTGTCATTCAGTTAGTGGAACAATCAATGACACTAATTAACTACCCTTCTACTAGACTCTGAGGAGTTGCAAGAATGGTAAACCTAGTAGATCCCTCCCCAGAATTACCAATTTAATCTAATAGGAGTAATAACACAGAAAACCAAACAAAAAACCATATGTTTACATTATTAAAAAAAAAAATGACAGAAACACCAACCCATATGGTACCTACCAATTTATTCATACTTGTAGTTAGAAACCATTTTCAAGTTCATGAACAACTGTTCTGTTTTGTCTTTCACTTTTGCACTGACTCTTCTTTAAATGTAACTTAATAATCATTGGAGGCTCTCTTCCCCTTAAAAAGTTAAGTAAATTTGGATTAATTAGCCAATATTTTGGCCTGGAAAGTCCAGAAATATCATCCCTGTGACTTCTGCAAATTCCTAACCTTATTTCCTCAGGTTCTATCTCAGAAATGAAGCTTAGCCCCATCCTTGTTTCCATAAAATATTTGACCACACAATGTTAGCAGTGTGGTGAGTTTACTGATTCCTCATCTCGCTTTATGCCTGGTTAGATTCCAAAGCCCACACTCCCTCCGCTTCACCCTCCCCACTGTCCACAACTCCTTGGGAATTATAATACCACTTAGTCTCAGGGAGCTATTTATTATCTTTGCAAACCCAACCTCCCCCAAATTCTATGAATTCAATTTTCTCTATCTCAGTTACACCAGTAAAGTTGTACCCAGTAAATGGAAGAATGCTAAAAAATCTAAAGTTTTGAGTGTAAAACCAAAGATTATTATTCAATAAATATTGATTATACATCCACAATCTTAATGAAAGCAAAAAGCAATGGCAACTACATGATCAGTTATGGTTTGTGCTCCCTTGAACAATCTGTTTCTATTTTAAACAATGTTTCTATTTTTTATACGTATGTGTGACCTCTCAGCACCTAAAATTGATGACCCATTTGGGCTTAAAATTATGCGGTTACTCAAAGGAGAGCCCCTTTAGGACACTCATGGCAGATTTGCATTTAACTTACAGACTTAATTTATATATTCATTTTTATTATATATACATAAAATCTACCCAAATATTAGAGGTGAAGGAAGGTGCTGCTTAGACGTGAGTCCACTCTCAAAAACAGCTAAAACCAGGAGCCTGATGGTAAGGTAGTCTAAAACAGAAAGTCTGAAATCAGAGCCAACTGTGGCCATTAAGGGGCAAGCAAGCCCTCCACACTACAGCCTCAGAGCCCAGCCTGGTCTTTGCTAGCTGGTCGGGGCTCCCTTAAGGCTGAGTCATTACCAAACGTAAGGTAGATAGCTAGTGGGAAGCAGCCGCATAGCACAGGGATATCAGCTTGTGGCCGCCTGGAGGGGTGGGATAGGGAGGGTGGGAGGGAGGGAGACGCAAGAGGGAGGAGATATGGGAACATATGTATATGTACAACTGATTCACTTTGTTATAAAGCAGAAACTAACACACCATTGTAAAGCAATTATACTCCAATAAAGATGTTCCAAAAAAAAAAGAAATCTGGGGTACAGTTTTCAATATATAAGTTGAAATTAAAAAAAGAAAAAAGGCTGAGTCATTCCATGAGATGAGTATATCAGTTGATCATATAATGTTAATTCTGAATCAGCAAAATGTCAGATTTATATTTAGCATTTTCATTTTAAGAAAGAAATGTAAGGTATAGTCTATTTCAGAAAGATAGAGCAGTGTTTATACTCAAAAATGCAAGCCCTCAATTATTTGAAAAACAGTTACTTAAAATCGTTCCAGCTTAAGAATTATGAACAGAATTCATAAAAATTCCATTTATGATGCACATAAAACAGGAGTAGATAAAGTTCAGGACTATTGCTTATAAATCAATGAATTCATATAAATAGGTGGAAGATAGTAATCAAATCCTCGTTGTTGTACCCTCCACATCATCATTTTTCTATTTATTTGAATTTGGGTTTTTCCCTCATATGAAAACATATCTGAAGAGCAAGGTGTTCAGCACATAAAATCATCGCCTTTCTCTATTTGCTCTTGGTTTGCAAAGTCCATCTTTCTTCATTTGTTAATTTTTGCATGGACTTAGAGGGTGCTGATTTAGGATGGCTGTTGCTAGGCAAATTAGCAAATGACTCATCTAAAAGCACATGTGTGTTTGCTGACATTCTGACAAGCAGTGGCTGCGTCATTGACCTGTGGACCTGTCCCATACCAGGACATAGTGGGCTGAGTAACTGATGTGACAGGAACCAGATGAAGACTAGTCTGAGGAAAGACAGGCATCAAGAAGAACAGAGAGGTGATACAGATGAGACGAGAGACCATTTCAGTCAACCGGGTGGCCTTTGTAAAAAATGGGACAAAGTCGAAAGAGAAAGAGTTTCTTGGAAACACAAGCTAAGGTTTCACGAGAAAAGAGAGCACATAGACAAGAAGAGAATTATAAAGCAAGTCAAGAGAACTGAAATCTAGAGTTTCAATTTAATTCACATTACAATTGTCAGCCATTATAAACAAATGGTAATAATTTAATGGAGTCTCATGTTAAGAAGACTCTCTCAAACCCTTAAATGATGCAGCACCTGCCTCTCCAGTGTTTGGATAAGTGGCTATTCAGCATCTTCTTAACATATCTTAGGTAATGAATTTCTTTATCAAGAAGGACATTCCTGTTATAAAACTGTTAATTAAAAAAAATTAAAAAGAAAAATCTTAATTATTAGAAGAGCCTCTTTTTGGTAATAGTCACTCACCATTGACAGTAGTAGCATGTGAAACACACAGCAGAAAAACTCCTACCTCCACCTGTTGCCCTCGGAGTATTTATAAGAAAAAAGCCTAATGAGCCCTTCCCCTAGGACAGTGAATATTCTTACCCTTTCATCGTCTAGGCTGTGCTATGATTAAAAATGTCTACACTCCATTTGTTATTTTCCTTACTTTCTGTTTATCCCTCAACCCAGTAACATCTGATTACTGATAGATTTTTCTCACCAATCTATTTCCTCATGCCTACCTTTAGAATTGTTCTAAAAAAAGACATTTAGGATAGATATGCTAACTATCAGACCAATGGACAAGACTAAATTCCTACATTACCTATTTTTCACATTTATCACCAATTTCCTCTAATCTGTCACCTTCACTGGCTTTTCCTAGTTCTCTGCTACCTCACCAGCCCCTTTACAGTGTTATGTGTATCTTATTCTTGTATCACACTGTCCAGTACCAGTATTTTTCAGGTTTCCATGTTACATTCTCTTCTTTTTTCACTCTTACCTCTTCCTAACAACCTCATTGGCTCTCATGGTTTTGATTCCCATTCTTAGGCTAACAAATTACAATTCTTTACTACTCACACAGACCTCTTTCCTAAGCTCTGTAAATTTGCTTATTTTGTATCTCCACCCAGATGTTCCAGAGGCTCTTCCAAATTAACAGATATAAAACTGGTCTTTTACTCTCCCCAAATCTATTCCTCACCTAGTGCTCAGAAACATCATTGGAGAATAGCCAAGATGACAGAGTAGGAAGACCCTGAGCTCACCTCCTCTCATGAGCACACCAAAATCACAGCCATCTGCAGAACCACCATCAATGAAAAAGACCAGGACCTACCAGCAAAGATCTACAACTAAAGACATAAAGAAGAAACCACAATGAGTCCAGTAGGAGGGGAAGACTCACGACATTATCAAGTACCATACCCCTGAGTGGGTGACCCACAAACTAGAGAATAATTACAATGCAGAGGTTCTCCCACATTGGGCTCCCTAGCCTGGGGGTCTGGAAAGACAAACCCGCAGAACACTGGGCTTTGAAGACTAGCATTCACACTCCCACAGCCTAGTTCTGGACTTCTTTTATCACTTGTCTACACTCTTAACTGATCCTCTTCTTTTGAGTTTCGGTCTTTCCAGGCAGTCTTCCACCTTGCCACCAGAATGACTCTGCCAAAAGACAACTAAGATTATGACATTCCAACTCCCTGAAGCTCTTCACTCATTTTCTATCGCCTAGCAAAGCCCAAACACTTAGCATGGATCAAAGGCCTTTCGCAATCTGGCTTCTGCCTATGTTTTCTGCTTTTTCTCAAGTCAATCTTTCCATACTTTTCAGGCCTTAGCAGTTCTAATAGTTCCATCTGCTTATAAGGTACGAGTCTCTCTCACTTGGCCCCATCTTCTTAGTCCCTGGTAAGCAATTCACCATTCAAAATCTATTTTGAATTTAACTGTTACCAAAAAGCATTTCCTGACTAACCCAGACTCTTCTGTGTTACTCTTTCCTCCTGCATACTTATACTATGGCATTATGTCACGTCATGTTCATGTATGTACACCTGTGTATCTACTCTGTGGGACTCGGAGCTCCTTGTAAAAGATCATTTCTTCTAAATACTCTATCCTCCCTCATCCCCTCCTGTGCATAGTAGTTCAATAAATATTTATTATATAAACAACTGTGGTTAATAAAATACAGAAATTATCATAAAAATTAGCAGTCTAGTAAGGAGAATATATAAATAAACCATTCAAATGTGACATATTCTGCATAATCCCAGGTCTGTATGGGTATCGCAGAAACACAGGCTTCACAGACACCTCAGTTGTGGGTCGTAACGGATGTCACCTCAAGGCTTGACATATTCCTCTGTCCATGGATGAAAGCTATGAGAGTCGGGGAAAATATTGATAAATCCTACTTCCCATCCTGAGATACAGAAACAAAGAGAAAAAAAGAACGAGTATAAAGGAAAGGGAGAAGGCTAGTGTGAGAAGCAATGAGGCAGGGCTGGGGGGGAAGAGGTAATCTCTGAGGTAATAGAGAGCCTGGCACATGTAGGCACTAAACAAACATTTCTGAATCAATAAATAAGCAAATGAGTGGTAGCGGATAAAACAGAAGTAGAGTAGGAAAAGTGAGGTCCAATAACACAAAAGTTGTGATTTTAGCTACTAGCTCTGTCTGGTGTAATTAAGCTACCACTGAGTGGATCTTCTTGTTATACCAACTTTCATTCCCTGTTATCTTAAAACCACTAATAAGGTACAAACCTCATGCCCAAGGCTATGAACTGTGATGGAAGGAAAGTAACCCATTTTTAAAGACTTTTGGAAAACTGCCAGAAGAGGTAACAATAAATATCTGATTGTTGATTGATTGCACTATAAATTCATAAACATCACCTTAAATAAGCCCATAGTCTTGCCCTGCAGTGGTGACAGTTGCTCATATCTGCAATACATTAAAAACCGCTGAATTATACACCTTATATGGGTGAATTTTATGGCATGCGGACTATATCTCAATAAATCTTTTTTTTTTAATTAACAACAATGATAACAACTATATGGAAATGACCCCAAATTTTATGTCCAACTTAGATTTCTGCTCTGAACTCCAGACTCATACTGCCAATCTCCACATGCATTTCTCAAATGCATCTCTGGATCAGCACATTAAGAAAGCCATCCTGGCCTTCCTTCCCAGGTGACCTGTTTCCAGTAGTATCTCCATCTAACACACATGCCACCTGTCTTCGTCCTCTTACGCAAGCCTCAAATCCATCAGTTACTCTAAGACTTCCCTTCCTCACTTTCCTTCTCAAACCCAAGTTAATGCTCACATGCATTCACTTCCTTCTATCTCAGCTACCACCCTCTGGTGCCAGACCCTGTTGTCTGCACTGGACCACTGCCACAGCTTTCCAATTACTTGTCCATATCCACTTGCCCACCCCTGCCCACTTCAATTCATTCTCTAATCCTATTCAGAGCTACTGCCTCCAAATATAAATATGGTGTGTGGCATCCCTTTTCTCCATGCCCCCTTCCAGTTTAACAACCTTCAAAGGACTTAAAGACCAAAGCCCTTGACTTGGCCCACAAGGACCCGCGAAGACCAGCCCTTCATTCTCCCTGGCTCATCTCATACCACGCTTCTGCTCACCTTCCAGCCACACTCACCTCCTTTCATTTCATGGAATATCGTGTTTCTCCTCTGCCTGTGCTGTCCTCACTGTCTGAAACAACTCACCACTTACCCCTTCCTTTGCTTACTTAAATCTTACTCTTCCCTCGTGTCTAAGCTTCTTAGAGAAGACTCCCCCTGCCGTCCCTGGCCAGGTCAATTTTACGTGCTAATAGAACAGTGTGGTCTTCCCATCTTCATTCCTATCACCATTCTGATTGTACATACATCTGTGTCTCCTTTTGCTTAGTTACTATCTTTCCTACCAAATGGCTACCTCTATATGGGCACCAGCCTTGTTTCTGGTTCTGCTGTATTGTTACTGGTTGTTATTTTGCCATACTCAAATGCCTGACTTAGTGTCTGTTCCCCAAGAGTACGTTCTTAATAAATACTTTTTTTTTTTTTTTTTTTTTTTTTGCGATACGCAGGCCTCTCACTGTTGTGGCCCCTCCCGTTGCGGAGCACAGGCTCCGGACGCGCAGGCTCAGCGGCCATGGCTCACGGGCCCAGCCGCTCCGCGGCATGTGGGATCTTCCCGGACCGGGGCACGAACCCGTGTCCCCTGCATCGGCAGGCAGACTCTCAACCATTATGCAACCAGGAAAGCCCAATAAATACTTTTTGATTGGCAATAAGTTACAGGAGAGACACTTTATTTTACTTGGGGACTTTCTGTGCTCCCTCCTGAGCCTCCCAGAGTCAGAACTTGCCAGGTCGTGGTAGGGGCAGTTGACAGCTCCCCGGGGAAGGCTTCTCTAAGCATTGACCTGCTTTCCAAAGACAACGTTGGGACATCTGGGGCTTCTGTTTGGCTAAACAGGGCAGGCAGTGATGACTCGGTTGGCTATGTGGAAACTGTTTAGAAAATGCAGCTTTACTTGGGGATACCGAGCAATTGTGGGAGAAGGAGAGGAAAATGTTGAAGCAGCTCAGAGTGAGAGAGAAATGGGGAGGGGAGGACATCCAATGGGAACTTCTGTGAAGTTTGCCTTGTGGTATCCAATTTAAACACCCTCCATATTCCCCATTAAACCATAGGTAAAACTTAATCAGCTTGCTAATGAGCAGTGGAATTTTGGCTGGTGTGGGCAGGGCCGTGCCGGAAGAGGATTAGGCAAGTTGCTGAGTTCTACTTCAAGGTAGATGCAGGATAAGAACACAGCACTTCCCTGTCATTCAAACACACCAAAGAACTCCAATGGGAGTCCTATCCTACCCTCCATCTCACCTGGTCCTTTCGGAGATTTAGAAGATAGAGCTGTGCATCCCTTCGACTTTCCACTTACCTCCTGGTATTGCAGATTGGTACTCCCATATAAGATAAGTGAAGTATTTCAAATAAAGTGGCTTGACCATGTAAGATTTTATTTTTCTCCCCATGATCAGAGGGCATTTCCAGGAATGTTTTCTAAACATCATTTAGCTTGTGCTTTTAGTTTTGTTCCAATAGCAGTGAAGAATAGAGACTACAAGTTTGTGAATTCTCTAGGTTTATGAAAATATTAAGCAATGGAGTTGCACACGTACAGTGAAATGCAACTGTTATCAAATCTTGAAAATCTGAATGAACTATTTCAGGAAGTAAGAGCATTTTTATGGCATGGGCAGGAAAATGACATTTGCTTACTCTGTACTAAAGCCAGTGCATTATTTTGTATCCATGAATACATTAATCCCAGAGGCTATGATGGGAAGGTAGAATTAGAGCACTGTTGTGTAGCATTTATGATGTCTTTCCTGGTTTTTCAAAATAGAGGAAGTCTCTTTTATTGGTTATTCTTCACAGTAGTATTGTAAGACAAGTCAATCTCCTTATCTTGACAGTATATTTGAAACCACTGACAGAGAAGTGCAAGCATCACTAACAAGTGAGTGAGGTAGCTAGAGTAAGCACTTTCGTGTCTGGATTACCAGTTTTAATTTGTTTTCAACTGCATCCCATGGGCTTCACAGGTCACAGAAGAGCTCTCATGTGAAGATATGCAAAGTTAAAGGCAATCCCAATTCCTGCCTTGGGAAAGAGCGACATACCACACAATATTTTTCATCGATTACTTTATATTCAAACCCCTGCACATTAAGGCCAGTATGGATTCCAGTTCTACCAGTGAGAAAAACGCGACCCAGATAAGGGAAATGATGTCAGAATGTGCAGAGCTGTGGCTGGAATCTCACTAACCAGTTGTACGAGGTTACAGTTTATATGCGTTCTTTGCACTAAAGATTGTGCATTTCTAGAGTCATAACATCAGCTCCACAGCATGACTTTCAAAGAGACAGAATTGCTCTTTTTTGTATCGTGCACATTGAAAATGAATTAAACCAGGTCTCCTGGTCCTGAAAATGAAAAGAGAGGTTTTTTTCCTCATACAGGCACAGTATCAATTTTTTATAATACATAAGTGTAGAATGAACACAGAAGAAAACAAAATGATTTACAAAGTGTATCAATTTTTGTAATATCCAATTGTATGATGGAAACAAAAGAAAACAAAAACTATTTACAAAGTTTTTTAATACGGTGCATCAATGAAAAGAATTAAATATCAAATTTTTACATTCCATTATCTCTAAATACATATTCAGTGAGCTAGCTTCATACGTTTTGGATTTTTAAAGTTTAGTCAAAAATATAAAAGACAAGGAGAAAGGAAATGAATTGGTTTTTTTCATAAAACCATAAAAACATATTTTCTCAAGCACAGGACCAATCAGCTCGATAAAAACATTTACTAAACTAAAAGAAATTTTTGGAAGGAATCACATAGCCTAGAGCAGAGGACGTCTTCCAGAAAAGCAAAATATTGATACATGTTTCAACAGATAGTTAGCAAAACAACAACAAACTTATTTTAAATACTCCAAAATGTTTTTAATTTGGGAAAATCCTATCTCCAGTGGGAAATATGTCTGTCTAATCAGTTCCAAAACATTAAAGTTATTTTTTCTTCTTTCATTCTCAGTTAAAAATTGGTTGGGCACAGGATTATGTCTTTTCAGACACAAAATAGTTGCCTTTTCCTTGAACTGTATAATGTAACAGTGGATTCAGGGTCAGTTGTAGATTTCCATCAAGACTGTTCTCAAAGCTTCCAACTCCATTAAAATGAAAAATAGCATTAAAATGTAAAGGTCTTGACACTGAAATGTTTTACAATTATCACCCATCCAAATAGATGTCAAGCAGAATTGTTTAAAGGAGCTGGAAAGTTACTTCTCGGGTAAAGCAGGGTGACAGCTGATATTAGTAGCTCCTTATTTACATATCTCTCCTACACTGCTCTAGAAATGAACAAATAAGAATTCCATGTTGTTTTGTTTTGTTCCCCCCCCCCCCCCCCCCCCCCGCCCATTAGAGGCTTTTCACCAGCCATGTTTCTTTCACCTGAGGAATGAATTCATGTCCCAAGTCAATTAGTAGGTAAATCTTCGGCAATGTAATTGAAATTATAATTCAGACTTTTGATCAAGAACAATGTCAGCAGGTCAATAACAGCCACGCAGAATCCTGTGGCAGTTCCTGAGATAGAGAGAGTTTTAAAGGAAAAAGGAAAACTAACTCCAAATAAATGAAAGGAGTACTTAGAAGCATGGAGGTAGAAAAGAGATAACAGAATACATAGGAGCAGATAAAGAAAGTTTATTGGAATGAAAAGAAAGAGATAAAGTGTACTGGAGCAGGATTGTGATGAAAGCAATAAACCAAGCGGAAAAAACTAGAATATATTATTATTAATTTTTTTTTTTTTGCGGTACACGAGCCTCTCACTGTTGTGGCCTCTCCCGTTGCGGAGCACAGGCTCCGGACGCGTAGGCTCAGCGGCCATGGCTCACGGGCCCAGCCGCTCTGCGGCATGTGGGATCAACCACTGCGCCACCAGGGAAGCCCCTAGGATAGATTTTAACACAGCTTTCTCAGTGATTGATACTGATTCTTTGAGGTAGCTACTCCATTTCAAAATTTTGAAATTTAAAAATGTACTTCTAGGGCTTCCCTGGTGGCACAGTGGTTAAGAATCCGCCTGCCAATGCAGGGGACACGGGTTCAAGCCCTGGTCCGGGAAGATCCCACATGCCGCGGAGCGGCTAGGCCCCTGTGCCACAGCTGCTGAGCCTGCGCTCTGGAGCCCGCGAGCCACTACTACTGAAGCCTGCACGCCTAGAGCCCGTGCTCCACAACAAGAGAAGCCACCGCAATGAGAAGTCCGTGCCCTGCAAAAAAGAGTAGCCCCCGCTCGCCACAACTAGGGAAAGCCTGAGCAGCAACAAAGACCCAACGCAGCCAAAAATAAATAAAATAAATAAATAATAAATTTAATATATATATATACTTCTATAAAATTCATGGTTTCATAGCTAAAAATTAATTAACCGAGTTTATCACTTAATAACTAAGAAAAAAGAATAGAATTAAACCTAAAGAAAATAAGGAATAAAAGAATAAAGTTAAAAACTGGAATCAAACAGGTAACAAAGGATCAATAAAACAAAAGTTGCTTCTTGGAAATGACAAATATAATTTAAAATCATAACTGGTAAGAATATAAAGGAAAAAATTAAATGAACAAATAACATCAAGAGAGAAAAGGGAGATATAACCACAGAAGTAGCAGAGGTTTTTTAAATTAGAGAATATTGTGAAAAACTTTGGAATTACATTTTAATATTTATACAAAATAGAAAAATTCCTAGAAAAATTTAACTTACCAAAACTGACTCAAGAAGAAGTAGATAACAAGATTTGTCATATATTCATTAAATAAATTAAATCTCATCTTTAAAATCCTCTACCAGTGAATAAATCATTTTAGATGATCTTTTAAGCATTCTATGAAATGAAGTTCTATGAAACATTCAAGGAATATATAAATCCAATCTTAACCAATCTCTTCCAGAGAATAGAAAGTGTGAAGTATCCCTGCATGGGTTAGGATAACAACAGGGTGTTATATCAGAGACTCAAAACCAGTTCAGGGGCCTAAAGAAGATATAATTTTGTTTTTCTATTACATAACAATCCATGGTTGGCATTTTAGACAGAGAGGGATGTCATTCAGGACCCGTTTCTTCAACTTTGTTTTTAGGATTTTTGGGTTTTGGTGTTTTGTTTTTGTTTTTTTGGCTGATTGCGTATACACCCACATTCTGGCTCATAAGAAGTAGACAGAGAGTGTATGGAAAATGGAAACCTCAATATTTAAAATCTCTGATTTTATTTTATTTTATTTTTGCGGTACGCGGGCCTCTCACTGTGGTGGCGTCTCCCGTTGCGGCGCACAGGCTCCGGACACGCAGGCTCAGCGGCCATGGCTCACAGGCCCAGCCGCTCCAGCGCATGTGGGATCTTCCCGGACCGAGGCACGAACCCACGTCCCCTGCATCGGCAGGCGGACTCCCAACCACTGCGCCACCAGGGAAGCCCTAGAGTTTACTTTTAAATCCTTAGCCCTCAATTTCAGCCACTTCCTTGCCAAATGCTCTTTCTCCACTGTTCTGTCCTTTTCTTGTGTAAAGCCTCATCTCTGTTTGAATCCAGCCCTCGCCCTTCCTGCACCTGTCACCAGGCTGTTCCGCACACCTGGGAAAGAATCACAAGGCAACATAGAAAGTGCCGCTGGAAGTCTGGGGTTCTTACCTTCTTGCCTCCGAATCTAAAGACACAGCATCTGCAGCCACCTTTTCCTCTTCGTTTCGTTACAATGGAAGAAATTCATTGTTTTACTGGGGTCAGTCTCTTCCCGCGTGCTCAGATCCTATCCTTGCCTAGCTCCTTAGGGACGTCAGGACTTTGCAGATTTCCTTTCTGCCCTCTGTCTCTGACCTCCCTCTTTCTCCTGGCTCCATCTCATCGCATTCAGCATTCAGGCATGCTCCTGTCTTCCTGCCTATTTTACAAAAATCTCCCTCGTCTGTGCTATACTCGCTCAATTCATTCATTCCATAGATATTTATTAAGCAACTCTGATGCACCGGACACCAGTGACCCAAACAGACGAAAACCCTATCCTCATGGAGCTTATATCCCAGTAAAGGCAGGCAGACAGATACATGAATAAGCAAAGCATCCTGTAGACTTCAGAGAAGAGCATTATGGAGAAAAATAAAGTTGGAGCAGGAGAAGGGGAATGGTAGGAGGGAGCAGGAGATTAAACGGGGTGCTCAAAGGGGGTCCCCAGAAATGGAGCAAAGTCCTCAAAGAGATGAGGAGTTTTCCTATAGAGACGGGGATGAGCATTCCAGGGGGAGGAAGCCCTCTTCCTCTGAGTCTCCTTTACGTGCTTCCTTCCGTGCTCATGATTTATCTGTTACCTAAATGATCAGAGTCTCAAATGTACACCTCCAGCTCTGACTTCTTTGCTGACCTCAGACCACACTCCTACTGCCTTCTCACCTTGGATGTCTTCTCCCTGTATTAGTCTCTCTTTCTGTCATAGCAAATTTCCACAAACTGGGTGGCTTAAAACAACAGAAATGTATTCTCTTAGTTCTGGGCGCAGGAAATCCAAAATCAAGGTTCAGCAGGGCTGCACTACTGTTCTTTGCTTCTTAGTTTCTGGTGACTCTGGGGGTTCCCTGGCTTCTGGTAGCCTACTCACGTGGCCCCAGCCCAGTCCCCACCTCCTCGCCCAGCCCCACCCCAGTCCCCGCCTCCTCAGCCAGCCCCACCCCAGTCCTCGCCTCCTCACCCAGCCCCACCCCAATCCCCACCTCCTCGCCCGGCCCCACCCCAGTTTTGTTAAGATTATTTGGTTAAGTCGATAGTGGGTAGTAATGCATATTTGTGCAAATAACTGGAACTTAAGACCTGTAGTTTTTAGTCATCCATTACATCACTGTTAAAACAGATCATTTTGCATTCTTCTCAAAATTTGCTGATTAGTGCAGTTTGTGAATTTGCCCTAGTTAATTATTTATCACATATTACCAAATGGAGTGTAATAAAACTATTGCCATTTTATAGAGAATTGGTTTATAAAAGTTAAATGCATGAACCCAGATCATCATAAATATAAATTAATGAGTGATTCATATATGCTGGTACCAACAGGCTTTATCTGGTTCTCTTCTGAGTCTTCTTTTCAACCCATTTTTCTTTCCCCTGGAAAGTGACAGTCAGTGATTTTGGGGGCTCATAGAGAATTTTGCCCACAATAAGCAGAAGACAGACAAAAAAGTTTGTGAACCAAAACAACTACTCTATCACTACAAACCTCCAAAATTATCACATGCTGACTTGTATTATAGCTATCTTCCCATACATGCTGTAACTGGTCAACAAGCTGATAGGCCCCATGGGGTGGGGACCATGCACAGATTACGCTGATTAGTGCCCCTTCTCAGTAAGAAGCAAGGAGGATGGTTGCAGCTACTCCCCCCAGATGGGCATATCCTTTACTCATACTCTGGGAGATACGAAAACAATTTTCTTTGTGACTAGGTTTCGGGTAGGAAATTGCAGGGATTGGAACAATGCTATAGACTTTTAGACACACTCCATGTTTGAGCTATTTTTCTGATAATGACAGTGGTATTGGAAAATTAACTATGAATTCATAAGTAGTCTTCTAATACAGGAAGTTTTAAAAAAATTCTTATTGGAGTATAGTTGATTTACACTGTTGTGTTAGTTTCAGGTGTACAGCAAAGTGAATCAGTTATACATATCCATATGTCCACTCTTTTTCAGATTATTTTCCCATATAGGCCATTGCAGAGTACTGAGTAGAGTTCCCTGTGCTATACAGTAGGTCCTTATTAGTTTACTATTTCATATATGCACACTAATACAGGAATTTAATAAGACTTTTTAAATGACTAAGGCTGGGAGTTAAGGTCACAGAGAAGATGAGGGCCTGACAGGTTCTAACCCCCACTTTTTTACTAACCTAATACAGATGCTAATATTCATTGGCAGGAGTTCCTCCATTGGTAGGAATTGACTTAAGTCACTCGAGAGCTTGATTTTAATGATGACTGACACCTCAGTGTCTCTGTAGCAAGAAATTTTCCTGCTCTGACATTCAAAAATCTATGTCTATGTCACAAGCTCCAAGAAAATGTGCCAGATGGTAGAGACCAGCAGGGAATTGAAGGCTGTTAAGGGCAGCTCTGCCCATTATAAAGTGAGATTTTTAAATTGCAGGGTGTGGGGAAAGATCAAAAGATCTTGACTTGATCCAAAAGATCAAGTCTATTTATTACATAAGAATATGAAATAACTATTTGAGTTTCTTTTATACAAAACATAGTTATGTTTGATAAGAACACATACTGAGTACACGTAGGACCAAAGCTAAGTAATTGCCTCGTTGTAAAAGAAGACAATGAAGAATAAAGAAAGAACAGAAAACATTATCCTTTATGTTGATATTTCTTTTCATTACAGTGTGTAAGCTCGTATCCTCCCAAAGTTTAAGGTATATGTACATGTATCTATATGAGACGGGGGAAGAGTAACAGGAAAGATGAAGCACTGTGTGGAAGAAGTCATTCTTTTTGTACAATATGAATTATGTGTTTCCAGATGCTTTTTTTTTTTTTTTCGGTACGTGGGCCTCTCACTGTTGTGACCTCTCCCGTTGCGGAGCACAGGCTCCGGACGCGCAGGCTCAGCGGCCACGGCTCGCGGGCGCAGCCGCTCCGCGGCATGTGGGATCTTCCCGGACCGGGGCACGAACCTGTGTCCCCTGCATCGGCAGGCGGACTCCCAACCACTGCGCCACCAGGGAAGCCCCCAGATGCATTTTTCACCTGTTGCAAATACCTGGAATTTTTGTTTATTCTACGCCCATGAGAGTTATTATAACTGCCATTGAAAAAATTCAGTTTAATTCAACAAATATCTGTTAGACCCTATATAAAGCTCTACAGGGGACACAGAGAGGGGTAAGGGAGGTTAATGTGTCAAAGAGTTCGTGAGGGGGTGAGAAATGTTTAAGAGCAATCATATCACAAGGGAGAAGGAGGGGTCACTGGAGCCTGGCTGCAGGGGTGCTGAGTCCTGGCTGGCGTTTCGCCTGTGCTTTAAGTGCGGGCAGGTTATGTGTCCTGGTGGTGGTTCCCTGCCTCCATCTGGAAAACCGGGGAAACAGGAGAGTGCGTATCACAGGTTTTGTGTGAGGATTAAATGAGTGAACACATGCAAGTTCTTAATACTGGCACATTAGAAACAATCCATGTTAGCTGTCACTATGATTAGTGATACTCAATTTAAATGCTATGAGATATCAAGGGAAAGAGATACTGAATTTCATTTGGAGGATAAATGAATGCTTGGGGAGGGCTTCCCTGGTGGCGCAGTGGTTGAGAGTCCGCCTGCCGATGCAGGGGACACGGTCCGGGAAGATCCCACATGCCGCGGAGCGGCTGGGCCCGTGAGCCATGGCCGCTGAGCCTGCGCGTCCGGAGCCTGTGCTCCGCAATGGGAGAGGCCGCAACAGTGAGAGGCCCGTGTACCGCAAAAAAAAAAAAAAAAAAAAAAAAAAATGCTTGGGGAAAGAAAACGTAGCATTTGGAGTGGGTCTTAGACAAATGGGCATGATTTTGAGAATGGGGTGAGGGCAAGGTGTAAAGAAGAGCTTCAAGTGTGAACAGCAAAGCATCATTGAGCCATAGGAGGCAGGTCCTGGACAGGAGAAAGGGCCTGAGTCCGAGGGGCTCGCAAGTGCTGATGGGAGAATCCGCATGTCAGGTCTGGAGGGTGGGCGACTGTCAAGGCGTTCCAACCACAGATATCGACGAGAGGCGAGAAAACCCAGGGCATCTTCCAGACAGAAAGAGAAGACAATGGATAGTGGATGTGTCTTGGGAGAAGTGGAAACTTGGATTTGAATAACCTGAGAGTCAGATGTCAGTAAGATATCCACATAGGCAGTTGGAAATGTTTCAAGCTGACGCATTTAGAAGTCTAAACACCATAATGTGATCAGGAACAACTTGTAGGCATGTCGTTTTTGCTGGTGAAATGTTTTGGAAACTGAAATGCTAGTCTATTAAATAACTTTCCTATAATCACATAATTCATCACTTAAAAGAGTGAAACCATAATTCATGATTTCTGATTTATTTTTTTAATCTAGCTTTAGAGATTCCCTTCATAAAAGTAAAGTAAAAAGTGTTCACCAGTACTGCCAAAAAATGTGATTTCCAACCAGAGTGTCACCCTAGATACCTGAGTCTCTCTCTCTTTCTACTAAGTGATGTTACGTGGTCCTTTTACTTTGGGAGAGGCACCATCTGAAAGGAAGATGAATGTACCTGACCTGCTTGAGTTTTAATCCAGACTTGTGACTCCACAATTACCATCAGGCAACAATAAATATAGCCCCCTTGGCTTTTTCAGAAGAAATGGGTGTGAAGAAAATAAATTGCCACATTAAATCATACATCAAATCATTAGACCAAGGCACTGTGTGGCTTTGTGTAAGACACCGAAACAGAAAGTAACATTGTTTCCTTGTTTGGAAAATGGAGAGAATAATAGTGTCTCCTTCATAGGGTGGTTGTGAGGATTAAATGAGATAATCCATGTAAAGACTGAGTACAGTGCCTGGAAATAAATCTGCCCAGTTATTTCGACCTGCTACTTTGGTTTAATGCCAGCTGACTAGGATATGTGTGGCATGGAAAATTGTCACCAGAGAGGACCACAAGCTAACTGATTACACACTAAAAGGAAACAAAAATGAATACAACTGCTGCAGAAATGTAGGGAAATGTATTTCTTAGTTCAGACCTTGGTGTGTTTCTACATTGCACGTGTGGTATTATAAGCGATCAAATCAAGTTTCTTGTTTTCTTTTCAGAAAAATAAAAGTATTTTATAAATGCAAATAATGTCTTTCTGATCTAAAAGTTGGGTGAGGTTAGATGATTCTATGTTGAGAGCATGTTTATGTACTATTGTGACTAAGATTTATATAGGTTATTTTCCACCTGAAAAATAAATTTGAAATATAAATTGTCCTCCAAGTCAGTTGCAGATTTTTTTTTTTTTTTTTTTTGCGGTACGCCGGCCTCTCACTGTTGTGGCCTCTCCCATCGTGGAGCACAGGTTCCGGACGCGCAGGCTCAGCGGCCATGGCTCACGGGCCCAGCCGCTCCACGGCGCGTGGGATCCTCCCGGACCGGGGCACGAACCCGTGTCCCCTGCATCGGCAGGCGGACTCTCAACCACGGCGCCACCAGGGAAGCCCCAGTTGCAGGTTTGGAAGCCATTTTGTATGGCCAGATTCCTCCCTCTCCCAAATTGTAAGCAACCAGCAACATCATTTTGCAATGCAGTGACCTACTTCATTCAAATCACCCTACATCACTTTGATTTTTGAATAAATATAACGGTAGAATTCTATTTTGTATCAATTTTATAGCAGTGTCTTAGAAATAACCCTCAGTTTTGCATCATTTAAATTTGAGTCTTAGTACTGTTATAAATATACCTTCAACTAAGATTTCTCTCTCACACAATAGCACTACTAGTGTTTTTGATCTACCTAAAGTGAAGAAGAGAAATGACAGAGAATTAAGCAGCTGAAAATACCCCTAATATAGCGATAATGCAAATAATGGTGCTATTTAATCACACTAGGATTCTATCTTACTTCTGTCTTACTTTGGCTACAGGAATCAATATTATCAATGAGTTTCCCATTCTATATTCTCTCACACACATTATTTTCATTGTAAAGCAATACTTAGCACAATTTCCCTTTCTTTTTACAGGTAAGAAGTAGAGGATGATATCTAAGCAACTTATTCTACTTGATAGTATTTTTTTTTCTCATCCTCCTATTATTATGAACTTTTATAATTAAACTTTTAGTTTCAAGATCATTTAGATTCACATAAATTGTAAGAAGTAATGGAGAGATCCCATGTAACCTTTACCTCATTTTCCCCAACAGCAGCATCGTGAAAAATCACCACACGGTAATTGCAATCAGGATGTTGACGTCTATGCAATCAAGATACAACGTTCCACCTCCACAAGGACCCTTCTTCCCTCCCTCCGCCATCCTCTCCTTAACTCCTAGTAGTTTGTTCTCCATTTCTATAGTTTTGCCATTTCAAAATGTTACATAAATGGAATCACATAGTATGTGACTTTGGTAATTGCTTTTTTTCACTCAGTATAGTTCCTGGAGATTCACCCAAGTTGCGTGTATCAGTAGTCTGTTCCTTTTTATTGCTGAGTAGTATTTCGTAGTGTGGATATATGACATTTGTTTAACTCTCCACCTGCTGGAAGATATCCTGATTGTTTCTAGTTATTGATTTTAAATTCTAAGTTCACATTTGTAAAGCTTCTACTGTATAATACTGATGCTCTACTGCTTCCACAGCCTCCCAGGGCTTTAGATCATCATGTTCCAGAAAGGCAGTGTCTTCTATACTTGTCAAACATGTGGTTTTTCTCATTTAATAGCGTCTGTCTTGACTTACATCCCATTGGACTATCCTTTTGTATCCCTGTGGATGTTATTTTAATGTATCCAAGTCAGAAGTAGGGATGTTCATGTTGCCCGTTGCAGCTTGGCCTAGACTTGGAGAGCAGGGCGGAATCATGACCACAGACACCAGCCAAAGGAAGGCTCAGCTGGTCCCACAGACAGGCCTCTGTCTCCTGTCTCGTCCTCCTCCTAAGTTCACTTTTTATGCTTTAGTCCTAGATGCAAAGATAGCATCACTCAATTATAACTCCAAGGCCTCCCATTTTGCCAAAGAAGACACAGATATTGGTTGTGATCCACCAATGGAAAAGCAGAAAGAAAACTATCCATGCTTATCCCAGAGACAAAGACAGTAAAAGAAATGAGCAGTGGTTTCTTGTGCTGGACCAAAGATTTCCCAAATGTTTCCATTCAATAAACATTCACGGAGTGGCCAAACGCCCTGCTGAATATCATGGGTGTGGGGTACACAACACCAAGATGACATAGTTCTCTAACCTGACCAAAGGGAACTCAAGTGGAAAGAGCAGATGCGAATAATGATCTTACTGGCCAGTGATTGAATGTCAACAAATGCATTGTCTGATGGCCTGCGAACACCCCTACGCATTTAAAAGAGAGCTCCTGGGCTTCCCTGGTGGCGCAGTGGTTGAGAGTCTGCCTGCCGATGCAGGGGACACGGGTTCGTGCCCTGGTCCGGGAAGATCCCACATGCCGCGGAGCGGCTGGGCCCGTGAGCCATGGCCGCTGAGCCTGCGCGTCCGGAGCCTGTGCTCTGCAACGGGAGAGGCCACAACAGTGAGAGGCCCACGTACCACACACACACACACACAAAAAAGAGAGAGCTCTTGAGCCAATGTCACCTCGGGAGGAGGGGACATATATAAAATTATCACTATTCATAACTGCTCTCTGACAAGTTATATGCTAATCAGGGAGAATATTCCTTAGTTAGGAGATATATAAGTATCTAATATGTGATATTTGCAAGGTATTACAAAAATGCTCTCTTTAACCTTTCTTAAACAAAGTTCAAAACCATTGAATACGAATTCTATGTAAGTCCTGATAGTGACTTATTTCATTTAGAAAATATTGAAATGGTCACATGATCTTTCTTAGTTTCAGTCTTTTCAAATTACATGGATTCATTATTCTTCAGTTGGTTTAAATACAAATGGACGACTCTGAAGATTGCAGTACCTGATTCATCCTGAGTCACGTAGTTTGGCTGATGTGTATGTATTTAATGATTGCAATAGCCAATCAGGAGGCTGCAATACTCTTAACCTAACACTGAGCTGAGTCTCTGTGTTGGTTCTCTTGAATGTTGTGGAGAAACACACCCTGGGGAAGAACAAAGAAAAACCACTAACTGGAAATATTTTCCCACCAGATTTTTTATGTATTTTATTTTATTTTATTTTATTTATGTCTTGAATATATTATGCCTATGAAAACTGCTTCTTGGAGATTTTTAAGATCCTCTTCCCCCATGGCTTTTAAATGATCCATCAGTTGGGGAAGAAAGTGGGGAAAGAATAATAGTCTTCTAACTCCATTTGTCTGAAGAAGAAATCCATCCTCTGCATGATTGCGTAGTGATGGAACATTAGCAAGCCCACTCTTTAATGGGCCATAACAAAATAAAATACTCAGCGGGCTCGTGAGCATAAGATCCAGCAGAAAATCACAGCTACCTGCTCTGAGCACCATTAAAGCAAATGAGAAAATAGCCTGTTTTTGGAGGAATTAATTCATGTGATAGACAGCCAACCAGAATTCTTTTGGCAGGGTTATCCTTTCTTTAAACGTCTAGTTATTGCTTTGGTCATAGAAAACATATTTGCATGCAGCAGTCATTTAGCAACAGAGTCAAAAAACAAAGAGTAAAGCTCAGAGACACTGTCTAGTCTGACATATCCAGGTTGCAACTAAACAAAACACAATTCAGGTACAAATATAGAATTTTCAAACCACATTAGAGAGGACCATTATGTTTCTTACAAAATTGTAGCAGCTTTGCAGAACCTTTGTTACTTCACTTTGATGGGCAAGCTAATTTTTTTTCTTTTCTGTTATAGATCATGGCATTCTTACCAGATATCAGACTTCCAATTGCATTATTTTATCTGACTGTGTCCAAAGCACATTGTTTTTATTGTCTCATTTGCCTATAATAATAATCAACCTGCAGTGCTTACTGGGTAATTTCCATGGTCAGCACGGTGCTAAGGGAAATAGGAAATCAGAGGAAGCTCAGGTAGGATACAGTTAAACACCAAGCATGTAGTAGAGAAAGTTTTCTAGAAAGCAGGGGTGCATGAAAGCTTCACGGGGCAGGTGGGGACTTGAGCTCGACCTTGAAGTTCAGGTAGAACAAACACCGTGAGAAAGATGGAAGGCTTTCTAGCACCAGGGAAGACACAGAGGTGAGAATGTACATGTCTGTGTGCTCACGAAGTTATGCCCATAGCCAATACAGTGCCTGCCACTCAGTAAGCATCAGAGGACTGTTAAATGGTTATAAATATGTAGATAATATTGATATAGGGATGGTCCTGGATCTCACAGTCTTCTGAAGCCACTCAGAATTCTTTTTTTTTTTTAAACTTTTCAGCACTGCTTTTCTTTTTTCTCATTAAAAATTTTGGAACGCTTCAAACATACAGCAAACTCTACGGAGTAAACTAAACACTCGTGTATCCTTCACCCAGAAGAAATATGTGTTAACATTTTTCCTTTACACGTCTCACGCAGAATTCTTTAACATGAGGCAGTAAGCAAGGAGGTACACCACTATCAACATCCACTGTTCTGCAGCTTAAATAGGTCAATTCACCCCCAAGAGTGGCAGTGATATTGCTGCAACGTGACACAGCAAGAATCTTAATTCTCATTGCAAGAATTTTCCACTGGATAGGATAGACAGAGCTGGGGGAGGGGCAGGTCTGGAAGTGGCGTTGGGGGACCTTGAGCCCATCTGCTTTTTCCAGCCCTTGTCTTGACTCTAAGCACCCTTAGCAGGTGTCCCGTGATGTAGCATCGCTGTATCAAAATCAATGTATCTGAGAGAGCTCTGTCTTGAGCTTGGGCTGACTGGAGCTATGCTTTCCAAACCAACCTCTCCATTTAAGAATAAGATTAGTTAAAGAACTATGAGCAAAGTTTGGTGAGAAAGCTATCATTTTCATCTTCCTGGATACTAGGTGATGCTCAAATTCCAGGCCCAGCCAGCTGGAGTGAGAGCACCGTTCACCGGGCATCTCAGAGCCTTGGACCTTTTTCTGCATTTCTGTTGTTCTTTCACACCTTTAAATGGTACCCACCGAGGATTGAAATGTGCTTTTTAGCATTTATTGGATATATTGGCTAAAGGCTTATGTTTCTGCTCCTTGATTTTAGAACAGATGGTTAATGAATGTGCTTGTGTGTGCACGTGTGTGTTCAAACAGCTTTCTCTAAAATGTGAGCCAGAAATTAAATAGCTTCATTTAATTTATCTGTAGCTCTCAGTTATGTCATTACTTGTGCACCCATAGCTCTCCAAGAGGGCCATGATCTCTCAGATACTTTTTAATTTCTCTCCTATATTTAAATCTTATTTAAATACATGGCAAATAGTATGTATATGGAAATATAACAATTCCACTCGGCTTCTGCCAAAGGCATCCACCAGAGGAATGATATCACATACGGTCTTCCATCTTCCCCATTTCTTCTCCATTTTCCTCTCACTCTTCATGATCAGAACTGCTTCTCTATAGGTTTATTAGGAGAAAAAAAAAAAAAGGACACAGTATGTCCTTTATACCTTCTTTCCCACCTGTACTTATCAGCATGAACCAAATTTATTGTTTTTATAATTCTAGTACCAAGGGACAGGATAATTTCAGCATAATGGACTATGTTTTATTGCTCCGTCCCCCAGGACTTGATCTAGGCTGCAAAGTTTCTAACAAACTGTTATCTGGACTGACAGGAATGTAGGATTAAAAAGCCCTTTAAAACCTCACTGGGAGAACCAAAAGCATCCCTGGTGACAAATATAGGAGAAGAGAAATACGTTTTTATTTCACATTTACATGCTTCAAGGTAGTATTATAGAATGATATATTCTTCCCAAATGTCAATATGACATTGAGGTGTGGCATACATTGTAGCATGTATTCTGTCACACTTCAGACATTTTTAGGATTATCACAGAGATGGGGGGATATACATAGATAAAGAGACAGCGAGAGAAGAGCAGATAGGTAGTCCCTCATGGAAGATATGGTAAGTCCACCTGAATAGAAGCGCTCACCTGAAAACCGGCCAGGAGGCATGTTTGTGGGAGAGACTTCTTGTCATCCTGTCCTTGATGCACCCACGCCACTTGTACCTTGAAATCTCATCACCCACACAGTAAACATTTTCTAATATGTTTTCTTCTCTACGTTCCTGCCTAGGAAGGCGCAACCTGTGAGGGCTCTGTTCTTTTGGTGTTGATTTTCCGTAATTCAATTTTTGTCTTGGCAAGTATTATCTGCAGGTTTTTTTTTTTTTAAACCAACTGAATACTCAGTGGTGGGAAGCCATCCAGAAACAGAACACAGCAGGCACCAACCAACACGAGAGCCGAGTACGCCTAAAATGAGTGAATTCAACCACTGGAGGGCGCTATTGCAGTATTTTACAATTGCCATTAAGAGTGGGAAATAGGCGACACCAGCTCAGCTGCCGTGGCAAATGAAAAAAGTTACCTCCACAGTTTACCAAGTTTCTGTTGTATCTCCAGATCTGTTATATCAATTATACCAAATGCACATGAAAGCTAGTATTGCCTATATAAAGCGTATTTCAAGTTAGCTATCCCAAATTGGTAAGGTATAAATGTGGGTGGAACCAGCAGAACACTCCCTGTCTATCATACATTTTCATCGCTTTAAACCGTCTCACTGTGTAGAAGATGATGTATAGATTTAAATGCAGGATTATTTAGAAGTGACTTTCTTTTCTACTTTTAAATATTCCTACTCTTTCTAAACAAGACATGGGTTGGTAACTTAACATAAGAATAGTGACAGACACTGTGTCTTATTCACACTGATACCCCCAGCCTGGCTCCATGCCTGGCATTCAGTATAGTTTACTGAACAAAAACATAAATGAATGAATTCATGAATAGATGAGCGAATGAAAGCTAATGAAGGAAATCACTGGGAAGTTAGTACAAAAAATTAGAGAAGATGTACTCTAATGAAAAGCTCTCCCGCTGCAACAATTTTAACACATTAAAGTCATGGAGATCCTTGCTACAAAAATAGTTTTATTTATATAATTCTGTAAATGTTTCTCTCAAAAAACGATGGCAGAAACATCACAAGATGGGGAAGTTGGTACAATCGCTGCGACAATCTATAGTTAATTAAGATACTTATCTAAGATTAAAAAATATAATCATTAGGGCAAGGAGAGATGTTGACATTCAGGGAGCTGGCGAGGATGGGCTAAACAGAAAAGCATCAGTTTACGCCACGTAACAGACAAGCCCCAAATCTTAGTTCCTTAACACAACAAAGGGGAGAAATTGTAAAGAGTTTTCTGCTTTGCGTCTTCCCGTGCTGGAGTCTGACTGATGCAGCAGCTACCATCTCGAATGTGACCAGTCACCATGACAAAGAGAAAGACAGCTCACTGCGATGGCAATTCAGTGCTCTGGGGCAGAAATGCACCATCTTACTGTGCATCTAGAAGAGAAAGGAAGCTCAAATACTTCACGAAGGACGACTGACCACCACATTTAGAAAGTAAATCCTGACTGATTTCCATTAAAACAATAAAATCCTGTATACATCTTAAAAGCATAATGAACTAAGATGTATTTAAACCCTAGAAACTTCCTTTTCTTGGTTTGTAAGTAGGTAAAAGGCACCTGAAGGCTCAGCACGGACTCTCGCGCCTTCTGTGATGCATGCAGTGCGGGAGGGCCGAGCGCAGGCAGGGTCTCAGTGCCCACAAAGAACGTGCAACTGCGAATACGGGGACTTAGGGTGCACAGGTTTTTGCAGACTACAAGAGCACAGGCATTCCTCTAAGGGACAAGAGTTTAAATGTTAATACAGATGTTCAAGGCTTTCTAGAAGGGAGAGTGCTATGTGTGTGTGTGTGTGTGTGGTGTACATTCACAATTCACCTGGCTGCCCTTTCAAGGAACCGAGAGAGATTACGTACAGCCCAGTAAAGAGAGAGAAGAGGGTGGCCTAGATTGTAAACTCAAGGAACTTCTGGAAGGATATTTACATATTGAATATTGACTATCTCTTTGCAGGAGTCCACAAAGATTGTTGAGGAGACAGTGTGAAGGGGACAGGACTTATGATCAGTGAAGGTTTCCAGCCTCCACCCACCCCAGTGAGGAGAACGAGAGCCCGCCCCCTCCCCCGCCTCTGCCTTCTGACAGACTAGTTCAAGGACTCTCAAGAGGCTGAATTAGGAAATGGGCCAAGAAGGACTGAAGCTAAGAATGCAAAAGAGGAGATGGAGAGAGAGTCTACGGAGAGAAGGAAACGTAAGTAGGAGGGTGAAAAAGAGACAAAGTCCGGGGTGGCGGGGGAGAAGAGAGCAAGTGTGAGAGGAGAGTAAGTCGTAGGGTTTGGAGAAGAAGAGGGTTTATTCTGTGACCTTTCGCTATGTGCTGGGAGGGCAGGGTTGCAGACGAGGGGCTCCATGTAAAGTGATATGAAAAAGGATTGTGAGAAAGAGAAGCAGAGGACCTGAGAAGCATCCCCTGGGTTTATGCCTTGCATTCCCTTTATTGTTTTCCAGAGGCTGAATGTTTTCATTACTTTTGGTTATTTGGACATGCTTGTTTGAATATTACTCTCTAAGGTTTGCATGGGGTTTTTTTTTTGCTCATTTCTTTTTTTTTTTTAACATCTTTATTGGAGTATAATTGCTTTACAATGGTGTGTTAGTTTCTGCTTTACAACAGAGTGTATTTTAAAAATACAGATAAGAAACTGCTCTACTTAGAAATGCACAAATTAATACGCCAGAGTACACTGAAGAAACATCAAAGTTTTGGAGTCTTTTGTCAACCGGAAAAAAAGGTTGTTTGCCAGCATCTTCTTAAAGGCTCTCCTTTTGCAGACAGGAAAGAGGCCCGATCGTTTCTGCAACGCTCTTCACCGTTCCTGGCCTCTGTGTCAGTTATCAGTCTATTGCCTCATGAGTCCGAACACACCCTTGAATATAGTGCTTTATGACCATGAATTCCTTTCAGCATGTCTCCTTTGCAGTTAAGCAAGCGGAAGAGGCTTCTGGCAATTTCCAATGCAGGTCGGGAGGCAGGCCACGTCTCCTGCTGTGGAAGGAGCCTGCCCAAGCCGCGGGGCCAGGCCACAACCCCTCTGCAACCTGGCCACCGTGGCCTGGTGAGAGCCTGCTCAGGACCCCGTCCCACCCTCCGAAGGCCTCTGCCCCCCTGGCATCCAGACCCGCAGTGCACCCATCCACGACCTGCTCCCCACCTGCACTTGCAGGGCTGCCTGCTGTTTCCCCCAAATCCACTCCAGCCAACCTCTCTGCTACTGGGCGACCGAGGCACCCTTTATCCAAGAAGTCTGCACTCCTTCCAAATGCAGCCTTCTTTGGGTTTTCTCCCTCAGCCCTTTGGTACTAGATAGAGTTTCCTTGTGTCTTACAGTTACTCTTTAATTAGAGTTAAAATTCTTATACTAATGTCGACTGAAAAAAATGCATAATCTGAAAGTCGAGAATTATATTTTATTTGGCTGACAAAACTGAGGACGTAAGCCCAGGAGGCAGCCTCTCAGATAGACTGCTCTGCAGAGGTCAGGGAGGGGCCGGGATCTATAGGAGGTCTTGCAACAAAGACCAGGTAGTCACAGTTCCAAAAGATTACTCTTAATTAAAGAAGACCAGACATCTCAAGTTAAGAAATTTAGTGCTTTTCTATGTATGGGAAGATGCAGGTCTGGTCTCACTGGTACCATTCCTTGGATATGCACCTCAGCTCTCTGGGGCCAGTATCCTGTGCTTTCCCATCCTGAATCCCCGCAGGTGCATCGTCTGGGTGGCTGCACAGCGGGCAGCCCGTTTGTCTCCATGCTGAGTCCCCTCAGGGCTCAGAGTCCCCGGGGCAGCTGTAGTGGCTTGAGAGCTGCAATATCCTTTGGTTATGGGCATGGCAGGCAGCATTTTTCACTTCCCTTGTTTAACCCACTCTGCGGTTTCTGTCTCCCAAATAGACTCAGGCTGCTACAAAGCCTTCCAGTGGTTTGGTGGGCCAGCTCCACTCCTAATACCATGTTCCTCGAGGGAAAGTGTGACAGGCTCGCCACTTGGAAACATCCATTTTATAAGTGACGAGAAATGGGCAGATAGAACTTACGTAGAACAACAGGGGTCTAAAATAGGTTCAAAATTAGACGTTAGATGGCTAAAGAATTCCCTTTCGTCCACCATTGAGTAAACAGTAAGGGATGAGTCTTAGATCCATAGCAAACCATTTTCTATGGAAGTCAAAACACAGAGATGAAATGACATATCCAAACACGTGATTGGGCTTTGAGTTTGAGTCTTGTGACTTTCACTAAATCCCGAGTCTGGAGGACACACCTCCGTGGCATCAGTATGTTTGTCAGCCTGTCACCCATTCCTAGGAAGTACTCAGGCTCTGGTTCTTTTTTCTCTAGGCATCCTGTCACCGTTGCTTCAGAAATTTGATGTTTCACCCTGAAAGGTTAACAGCAAAAAGTTCAAATGTCCTTTCTCACCCGCATCCCCATCACACACACGCACAAATGTTTTGTTGTGTTTATTCCTACACCCTATCATTTTTTTTCCCCTTCTCTCATTTGCAAATACCACCATTGCTTTTGAAAATCAGGCTATAATTTACTAAATTCAAAAATGTCTTAATGGAGGGTCTTGCATCCTCCCTAATCCGTATCTCCTGGGCAATTATCTGAGGGGTTTCTCCATGTTTGCCATGCACATGCCTAAGATTAGAATTTACATGAACAGTTCCCAAGCCTACGAGTCCCAAACTGAGAAGAGACCACAGTTACATTAGCTTTTGATAGATAAAGTAACATCCTATCGCAGATACTTTTGAATCAGATTTGTCATGCTCTAGAGGGCCCATTTCCTTAAAAGTGCAAAACCCAGAAGGCCAAGGAATGGAAGGAGAAAGTGTGATCTTGAGTGTGAAGTATCTGATGGCAATGACCACGTTAAATATTCATACATTTCAAAGCAAATGAAATTTCCCTAATCATCACCTGGTGGTCACACACTAATATGTATCTTGTTAATCTCTTAACAAGAACGAGAACAAATATAAATTTGAAACATACTAGTCGAGTTATTGTCTGATCTGCTTTTCCTAAACTTGTTAAAGAACATAACCAAAAAAAAATTCAGCATAGGAGAAAAAATAAGCATTTATAAGCAAACACAGGCTGAGTCAAACCCTGGAAGATACTATCAATTGAAAAATATTTAAATGCATTTTCAGCAAGATGTATGATGTGACAAACGGGAATCAAGTTACCTGAAAGGCACCAGATGTCGAAATCAAAAAACCTACTGCTAAGAATGTCAAAAATGGAAAAATATTAAACACAGCGGAGCCAGGTGAAATTCCTGTGTTAACGTATTTGTCAATCACTAGTTTCATACCAACCACAAATCTCTGTTCTTTCAAAATTCTCTACAATTCTGACTATTTTTTCTGAAATTTTACTGTTGTAAAAATTTCCACATAGCCTGTGGGCAGCCTATTTTGAAGTTCCCATCCATTCACTAATTTTTTTTTTTTTTGGTACATTCATGTAACCTTCCTCCCCCAAAGCCTCGTTCCTTACATCAGTCACTTGGAGACAACGGCTTGGCTGTCTTCCCCACTGGCTCCTAAACTGCTCCTAAACAAGCTCCCCTGCCTCCTCTGTTGCTGTTGCCCTGGTCCTAGTTCCAGTAGATTCTGCAGTTGTCTTTTCCCTCCCACCCAGTCCTCCAAATTACCTCCAGAGTTATCTTTAACACTCTGATTGTGTCAATTCCCTGTCAAAATATACAAGTTCAACATATAAAAATGAATGTGATAATACTTCCATGTACCAGCAACAAACAATTTGTATGTGTGATCAGAACTTCCCAGGCTCATGGTAGATTTGTATGGGAATGGAAAAGACCAGGAACTGCTAAGACTCTCTCTTGAAGACGAACTAAGTGTGAAGATATACACTACCAGATATCAAGACTTACCATAAAGCCATGAGAATTAGGAGAATGTGGCCTTAGTGCCAGGATAGACAAGTTAACCGGGGAAGCAGAATAAGAAGGCCAGAAATGAACACATGGGTATCTGAACACTTGAGTTACAACTGAGATGGCAGGACAGGGCAGAGGAGAAATTGTGTTCTTTTCAATTAATGGCTCTGGAGCAAGTGTGTCTCCATATGGAAAACAATGAAATTACAGCTTTATTTCATACACATACATGAATTAACACCTGGTGTGTTACACACTTAATGTAAGAGACAAATCTGTAAAGCTTTTAGGAGCTGATATACGAGACTATCTTTGTGACTTCAGGGCAGGAAAAGTTTTCTTAAATAAGATATAACAAGCAACCAGAAAAAAAAGACACATATTAATAAAGAAGAAGAAAAAAAAAAACCCAAACAGGAAAAGCTATTGCAACACATAAAACTAGACAAACTTTCATATTCAAAACATGTTTTACAAAGCATTGAAAAAGGTCACACGATAGAAAAAAAAAAAAGAAAACTGGAACCAGCACTTCACAAAAAAGAAACAATGGCTAAAAACATATTTAAAAATGCTCAGCCTCATTAATAATTAAAAAACGCAAATTAAAATCGTAAGGAAATTTTACCACACACCCACCAGACTGGCAAAAATTAAAAGTCTGACAAAATCAAGTGCTGACAGGGATATGGAACATTGGAAACACTCCTGCTATTAGCCTGCAGCCGAAGTGGTCACGCCACTTTAAAAGATACTTTGGCCTATTCTACTAAATTTGAAGAGACATTTATCTTATGGCCCGAAAAGGGCACTCCCTCGAAAAACGTGTGTGCCTGTGCACAAGGAGGTGTGTAAGAACAGTCACAGCAACACTGCCTGTAAGACCCGAACGTTGGAAACTACAGATATGTCTCTCCACACAGTAAGTTCTCTGGCGTATGCGTAGAATGGAATACTTGTAAGTGCAAATGAATAGACTACAGCCACACAAAGCAAGGAATAAAGAGCATTAGGCAAAAAAACCAAGGCAAAAAGGAATATATAGAGAATGACTTCAATTATATAAAATTTGAAGCAGGTAAGATTGAACTGTCGTGTTTCGGGATACACACATAGATGGTTAAACTCTGCAGCGGCGGTAAAACTATCCAGTTAAGCAGGGACTTGACTGCATACAGGTCAGGGTTGTGGTTAACACTGGGTGTGAATGGGGTGGGACGCTGGTGTGTGAGCAAGCCTCCTCTTCGGACCTGAGTGTGCTCACAGAGGTGTTTGCTTTATAATTTTTCAATAAATGGTACCTCTAGGTTTTGTGCACTTTTCTCTATATGACCTATATTTCACAGTAGCACCAGATTATGAAAAAGTACTTGCTCACTCGACAAACGTGAAACAACACACACAAATCTATCACTTACAGACCCAATTGGGTCAAGTACATGTCTAGCTGAGGAAGAATTTTCCCCCGTTTTGAACATTTCTTGTTTACGGACCTTGCATTCCTTGTGTTGCCACAGACTAGAAATGTTTTTCCTTATCTCTATATTGGGCTCTCAGAATTTTTTTTATTATGGACTCTATGTCTATTCCCATGCAACTGATATTCAGAGAGAATCCAGATATGCTGAGTATTTTTAAAAAGAAAGAGAGGATAAAAGTCAAATGACTGAGATAACGTTCATGTCAAAAGGAAAGACAGCAGTTGGCAGTGTCCTTCTGACCGTGGCGAGAAACTCGGGGGAGTTTCTGCTGGTCAGCCTCAGACACGAGAGGCCGCCGTCCCGGCCTCCACCCACCCAGGGCCTCTGCCTGCTGCCCCTGCCCCACCTTCCTCCTCTCAGCTCTGCCCTTCGGAGCCTTGCCGGTCACAGCGCGGTCCTCAACCAGCTCTTTCCAGCAAGGCCATGGGGGTAGGCATGGCCTATGTTGTTACTGATCGTTTATGATTTTTAATTCGATTTTGCGTCTGTTACCTTTTGCTATGAACAGCCCACCCCAGACTTGGTGACTTAAAGAGACAACCATTTATTGAGCTCTAATTCCGTGAATTAGCTGGGCAGTTTCCTCAGCTACTTTTAGCTGGACTGGCTAGTGAGGCAGCCAGCAGCCGCTGACTAGGATGACCTCTCTCATATGTCTGGCCCAGACGGCAGGACACCTGGCCACGCATACGTCATCGCCCTGCGGGCCAACCCGGGCTTCTTCACCTGGCAGTCAGAGCTCCGAGAGCAGCAAAGGCAAGTAAGTCGCATCTGCACGTCTGCAATGTCCCCTTTGCTCAAGTCCATCATTCAAAGCCAGGTGTGCGGTCCAGCCCAGGACCAGTGTGGGGAGGTTACGACCAAAGGATGTGAATGCAAACGATGGAGACTCTGGCCACCTCTGCCGTCCACACAGCAGCAGAGTGCCTCTCCTAGGTCACGCAGTCAGTGTGTAGCACTGGAACCATGGCCCACGGCTCCCCACGTCCAGGACAGTGTTCTTTCCACCAGGGCAAATAAACACAGGGAGGGGGGACCGGCGAAGGTGACTAGGGAGTCACACTTTATTCAATTCAGGGATTTCGGTGGTGAAATTAACTGAGCAACTGCTATGTGATTGCTCTGTTTTAGGTAATGTGAATCACCGTTAGAGTATTCAAATCACCAGCAACAACAGTGTGAAAATAGACATTCACCTCATCCTCTCATATCCGTTCACCCTCTTCCCATCTCCCAGGGTCACCATCGCAACATAACTTTCCAGACGTCCAACAGCGATCCTTTATTTCTCTTGCAAGTACACGCAATATTTAACTGAGCTTCGCAAAGCGGCTGTCCTCTAAATTTGGTTGACGAAATGATCGGTAGCACAAAGAACACATTAAAGTATCAAACTGTTGCCCCGGGAATGTTTATTTTGTTAGTAGTACTGTTAATGCTTCAGAGTGCTCAGTCCCAGCAGGCCAGGAGGCTTCCTCGTTTGTAACTTCCGTTTTTCATTACAGCCACTTCACCCTCAGGCACTGCAGCTCAGTCCACCGTTTGGAAAAGCCAGCCAGCCGAAGGGGGTGGGGACCATGTCTAGCTCGGCTCACACCCCTGCACCTACAGCTCTTTATCCTTGAGCAGACTGTTAACTCTGGGGTGCAGCATCCTCACCTAGTGCCTGCCCCACAGGCTATGGGAAGGATTGAACGGGATCGATCTACATGCAGCACGCTTGTCACGGAGCCTGGCTCCTGCGGACACTCTGTAAGTGATCATCTGTCCCATCGTTAATCATCTGTCCCATCGTTAATCCCTTGATCATCGTAAGACAAAGATTTGATTTAAAGAGTGATTTGTTCACAAACTACGATAACAGGGGACACTAGAAGATCTATCACTAGGTAATTCCCAGATTTTTCATTTGTTTCCTGAAGTTGATTAAATCTCTCACAGCAAACCAGAGATGCTATTTCCTGGCGTCCTCCCCTGAACGGATCAGCTCGCCCCGACCCCCGTTTCCATCACCTGCGTCTCCCTGACCCTATTCAGGGGACAGATGTTGCTGACCCTCCTTCACTCCCAGCAGGAAACGGCACTGCACTCTTCTCAGAGTCACTGACCATCTTTCTACGTGTATTGAAAAGCACCACAGGGGTGAAAAAATCTTGCTGATAAAGATGCAGCCTAGTTCTTTACTTTTTTAAAAAAGTCATCTTTCTGAATAAAGTTTAGAGATTTCAGTGCTAACACTTTTCTTGAAAAAAGTCGTGTTTTCTTGCAGATGTAAGGAAGAGAAGGCAAACTCTTTGCCAGGGACGAGTCTTCCTCCTCCTTGGGCCCCGTTGTTTACAAACAATAATATACACACATGCCAGGAGGAGAAGATATTACAGTAAAACAATAAATGGCTCCTAAAAACCTCAAAGTGCTTTGAAGACATTGCTGTTAGTTTCCCCGGTCACCATTTAGCAATAAAAATCTCAGATTCACAGAATTCAAGTGAGATCTCAAGAGTCAGGTGGCAATTGCAAAGTAATGAGGTCCCAGTGGTTTATTTTCTGAAAATTATTTTGGTCATTTCCACGAAGGGTTATTTTGAAAAATGAATACCCACAGTTCAAAACTTTGTAAGCTATTCTGAAGAAGACTTTTCAAAGAAACTAGACACGTCTGAATTTCCTTTCAGGGTTATTTGAAAAATTGACTGGAATGGATCAGAGAAAAAATGTGGAAAAAATAAAGCAAGATATGCAAAAAAAAATTGTTAGAGCTGTGTCCTCCTAACACATAAGCAATAGATGTGACCTCGTAAAGAGATGGGGATTCAGACGGTCTTCTATGTAAAATCGCTTGGGTGTACCAAAAGGTCTATTCCAATGAAAAGTATTTTCTTCAACAATTCCTACCATGTTTCTCATTCGTTTACATTAATTCACCAACTCCTATGATAATGACTCTGGGAGGGGTAACACAGTAAGTCACTGTTAGTGTGAATATTTTCAGTGAAAATTAATTCATCCAAAGAAAACTAAACAAACTACTTTTTTTTTTTTTTTTATGTCAGAGGGTGTGGAAAGAAGAATTCAGAGCATACCTGCTGGGACATCAAGTCCTAAGCAGGCAAGTAGGAGGATGTGGACACAGGGCATATTGTAGAACAGGATGTCCAGTCTGTAGCTAGGCAACTTTCTCTAAGCCTCAACTTTCTCCTTGTAAAATAGGAATAATTCTATCTTGCTTAGCGTACAGAGTTACTGTGAAAATTGAATTCAATAATATTCTTGAAACATTCCAATGTTTCATTCAAATATAGAAAATGAAGGAATGGGTCCTAGGGGCAGAGGGTCACAAGGACAAAAGCCTGCATTACGATGGGAAAGATTGATGACATAAATAAATGAATGTGTAGATAAATAATACAAGAGATGTCAGTTACTACATCTTGTTTGAAATTACTCTGGGAAAACAGTGTAGATATTTTATTCAAGGACATGATATAAGGAGGAAAAAAAGACAGGTTGCTGCATTAAATGGAGATTTTCTAACATTCCTAAAGAACCCTGGAGACATGAAAATCAGTCTCTTCCTTTGATCTCTCCTTAAAGAAAAGGCAACTGCTAAAAAGAATGTGGTGGATTTTCAAGCCCTGACATGCACAGATGCCCATGAGATATGAAATGGAAAAAAAGCAAACTGCTGAACCTTTTCGTAGATTCCATTATTTATATGTATGTTCGTAAATGCAGATAAACAGATCTAGAGAACACACTGAACTATTAACAGTCCTACCTTGAGGGAGAAAAGTGAGAAAGGAAATTACACTTGTATAACATTTGGAAAGTTTCCAGCTACGCACTGCATGATTTCAAAAATTTACTGTAAAAAATAGTGTGATAGATATCCTGACTGACATATGCACATTTTCTTACCATGGGGGATGAGGTCAGCTGAGTCCTAACTAAGTAGGAATCAGTCAGGTGAAACAGCAGACAAAAGTCGTTTATGGCGGACAGAGAGCCTGTGCAAAGGTGCAGGGGCCGGGGAGAGGGGAGGTTCCCAACGTGCGCAGTAGTTCGGTAAAAGTGAATCCCAGGTAGATGCGAGAGAAGAGTGGGAGGGGTGGTGGAAGGCTGACCCACGCGCCCAGTGTAAGATGTTGAGGAATCTGAGCTTTATTCCGAACCACTAGAAGCCATTGATGGACTGGGGACATGGGAGTTATATGCTCTTGTTTGTGTTTCAGGGAGATGCCTCTTGCAGTGGTGTGGAGAGTGGCCAGGGTGGAAGAAAGGCAATTAGGAAGCACCTGCCATGAGAAAAGACAGAATTATTGAAGGCTTGAACCAAATAAAATAAATATAACTGAGAGTGGTCAATTAGACTACTGGCTTTTTGAAACTGAAGTTTAGGAGGGAGAGCTGTTCAGGAGATACGGCTTTAAGAATCATCAGAGTGAATAGCATAAACCAGATTTTCCCAATTCCATCATTCGTGTTTCCTGTCACAATCCAAGAAAAACCCATATTATTATTTACTGAATAATTTTTTATTGACTCACATTAACCCTCATCTTGAAGCAGTGAAATCATAGGTGGGATGGACCACGTTTTTCTAGTACACGTTAATATAAGTACATAACAAAATTAAAATAGTGTCCTTTTTGTATAGCATCTAAATCCTTCTCAGATACCACCAGTGAAAACCGTACTATGCTTTAGGAAACACAGGATCAGTTGTTTCCAACTCTAAAAAATTATGAGTCTATGATATGTAGTCAAAACCTTCCTTTGAAAATTGAGCCCCAGACAATTTATTAGTAATTAGCCCAAGACTTGGCTTAGACCAAATGTGGTCTCTGGACCTAGTTACTCAGAAATGCAAATTCTTAGGCCCTATTGAATCAGAAACTCTGGAGATGTAAGGCTATATCTGTGTTTAGAAAGTCTTCCACGTGAATCTGACGTCCTGACCCTGAAGTTTGGTAACTGCTGCTTTGGACCACCCTCAAGATTTCTCCAGCAGAGACACTGAGGCACTTAAGAGAATCCAAGTCAGTGCTCTTACATCTAACAACACTCTGTAACTCTTTGTATTATCAGTATTCATCCTCTGCATTTCCGAACTCACGCTCCACTCATTGACAACCAATAAATAAACCGACTGAGGATTAAGATACAGGGGTGGTTTCCAGATCTCTGTGCCCTGTGTATCAACTTGGTGGTACTCTACACCACAGCTCCTACTGTCACGATTCTGCTCCACCTGCCCGTCACATACTATTGATATTATGTGCTTAAAGTTTTTCTTTAAATAAATTTTCTTTTTCCACTTTAATACATTAACTTAAAAGAAAAAATTATATTACTGCCACCACCAGAAAGTCAGTATCACGCCATAAACAAAAGCTAACTATAAAAATAAATACTATGTTATTAAATTATATCTTTGCCTGTTAAAAGTTCTGCTCTTGAGAGTTGCATTCTCTGTCACCAAGTGGTTAGCCTGTCTTACGGAGCTGTTCAAGTTTCACGTCTAACTGGATGTAATCTGCATAGAAAAAGCATTGAAATGGACACGACATTCTCGTCACAGGATTCAACTTTAGTTAACTGTATGAGCATGAACCCCCTAAAATCGTCTCCCATTCCAGAAGTGGCTCACATCTCATACTTCGGGAAATGCTGTGTTAAACCATATGTATACGATAAACACTGAGAATCCGTAGATTTTGACCAGGGAAGGTCCAAGATAAAACCCTCATATTCAAGAGGTAAACAGAAAAACAAGGGCAAACTGTGGAGACCAGACCACCACACCTGGACGGAGCTGAGAAGGAGACCCAGCAAGAGCAAGGGCTAAACACAAGGACCCGCCTTCCAACTCCTTTCTCTCGGCGTTTGCATGAGGAGAACCTCAGCTTACTTTACACGATTGTGAAAGACAAGACTGACAGAGCGGGCTTCCCTGGTGGTGCAGTGGTTGAGAGTCCGCCTGCCGATGCAGGGGACACGGGTTCGTGCCCCGGTCCGGGAAGATCCCACATGCCGTGGAGCGGCTGGGCCCGTGAGCCATGGCCGCTGAGCCTGCGCGTCCGGAGCCTGTGCTCTGCAGCGGGAGAGGCCACAACGGTGAGAGGCCCGCGTACCGCAAAAAAAAAAAAAAAAAAAAAAAAAAAGAGGGCAATCCTCTAATAGAAAGGGCAGAAATAGAAAGAGCTTCAGGTGCATGCTTGACTGTTATGTAGTTCCTTGGGAGATTGGGTCATACCCTGTCATTTTCTGGAGACGAGTTGACATCATCCAGACCTTCAGAAGGCTCTGTTTATGTTTAAATATCCATAGTACATCAAAAATCACAGAAGCTGGGACTTCCCTGGTGGCGCAGTGGTTGGGAATCTGCCTTCCAGTGTGGGGGACACGAGTTCGAGCCCTGGTCCAGGAGGATCCCACATGCCGTGGAGCAACTAAGCCCGCGAGCCACAACTACTGAGCCCGTGCGCCACAACTACTGAGCCTGCGCTCTAGAGCCCGCGAGCCACAACTACTGAAGCCTGCGCGCCTAGAGCCCGTGCTCCACAACAAGAGAAACCACCGCAATGAGAAGCCTGCGCACCGCAACGAAGAGTAGCCCCCGCTCGCCGCAACTAGAGAAAGTCCGCATGCAGCAACGAAGACCCAACGCAACCAAAAATAAAATGAATTAAAAACAAAACAAAAAAAACAAGATGATTCTTAAAAAAAAAAAAAAATCACAGAGGCTGTTGAAGGTACTGGACGGGGCCTGCCATCAGAGAGACAGACTGAGGATCAGGCTTTCATGTGTCCTGCGTGGCTGCTTTCAAGTCATAAACAGCAGGACAGAGGCTGATGAGCCTCAGGTGTCAAAGGGAAACACAACTGTTTGGCTGCCCTGGGAAATTCTCATTGGAAAGAAAACAGAAAAATTCAGTGTGTGGTAAGGAAGAAAAGCTGAGGAAAAGGGAAAGTATTAAGGCTGATCTTTTTATCTTCCCGTCTCCTGAAATCACGTTGTCTCAAGCCCAGATCACTGCACACCTAGGCAATGGTGAGACTGGTCTAAACCCCTCATTCCCACGCCTGGCTCTCCCTACTCAACCTCCCTCCCAGGCTACCAAATACTCTGAGCATCTGAAGCATCGCTGTGATAGCTTTTCTTCTTTGCTGCAAAGTCTCTAATCCTCAAGTGGTCCCCGTGGTCTAACAGTTAAATTCAGCGTTCATGGTCCCCAACAGTTCAACCCTATTTGAGGCCGGGTCCGACACCGGGAAATCAGCCATGCCTTCCCTCCTTACGGAAAACCACCCTCTGTGTGTGTGTGATAAACCGCTGTTTGATGTGGACGCTTCTACTGTAGCCTTTGGGGAGAGAGCAGAGACCAAGAGAAGGCACCGCAGACAAAGTTCCATATGGATCACTCAGCAACATCTTCTGGAGGAAAGAATCAATGGAAATTAAATAGTACTGTGGCCAAGTGAAAGATTCTTGTATTCAACAACATTTTCCATGAAAATGGAAAATTCCCCAACTATTTAGGGATGTCTATCATGTTTATGAACTATGAGAGGATATAAAATTCTAATCCACTCACTTTTTGCTTCTAGTAATAAAATTGAGCCAAACAGAAGGAGAAAACAAGCGATCGGTGGGAAAGAAAACTCAGCCATCTAGGGATGTCTCTTTTGTTTATTTGCATTCTTATGCAAACTCCACACAGCCTCTCTGCAAATCCTTGCATCACAGAATTATGAACCACACTCCTCTGAAGATCACTCACTGTGTTTCCTCACCATAGATGGAGCCTGGGTTTTCCCTGGGGACACAATGTCCCTCTTAAACTCTTCCAGTGAAAGTGGACAGATCTCTGAGCCACTGAACAATAGGAAGGGATTCACGCATATTTTAACACCCACCTCTGGCTTCTGTGATGGCTGTTGTCTTGTTTAGGCTTATTAAGGTCTTTTTATGGATTTATGTCAACCTCTTCTGTCACCGTTGCTCTGTCCCTTGACCTCCAGAACCCTCTGTCACTTGCCTGGATTTTCTTGTGTACGTCTCCCACCCAGTCCTTGTATTTTACTCTTGGGCCTTCATTAATATATTTGGAACTACCTTTTGGACTGGAAATAGAGAAAAGTGATCTGCAAAAATAAAAGAAGAGTAAAACAGTTACACAAAGGGGGCTTCCTGCGTCTCCACAGCACTCCAGTCCACTATCGCCCTCCAAAGGCCACGCAGAATCCCCACTCTTAGAGTCAGGAGACCCTAGTATCCTCCTTTAACTCAAGTTAGTTCAAATTGAGTTCCTATTCTAACAGAACAACACTTTTCAGGGATTATTTATTTGCCTAAATTGAACGTGGCTTTACTTATGGCATGAAATCAATGTCTTACAAGGTCTTTGTCTCATCTTTCACTTTAGCAAGATGAGAGGTTGTATTTAACTGCTTCCTGGAGCTATCAGAAGGAACAAGGAATCAGTCAGGATGCTGCGTCTTGGAGGAGAATGTGGGCAACTTTCCTCCGCTGTGTGGCCCAGGGTTCTTTCAGGATCACTATGACTCTCTGACTGGAACATTCCTCACCAGCTCTTTAACTCAGGGCGGGGAAATCCCACTAGCTTTGGATTTGAAAATCTAGTAAGGCTGAATCCACATTCTTTCGAGCTAGCAAAGGGTGAGGGCTGGGAAGTGGCTCCCCCTTAGGTGGGAATGTTCAGTCCAGATCCCCATAACCCTTATTCCAGGCTGGAATTCTGGGCTTATCCCACACCCGGAGTCCCAGGCACCACTGTCAGGCTGTCTGTGTGCTTGTTCTTCCTAGAACAGAGCTAAGAGAAAAGTGAAGTCTTCCTTATACAACAGTCTCTATTAAAGGTTAGAAAATGAAAGCTACTAAGAGGAGTATTTCACAGAAACAAAACTAATTCTTACGCTTGTTCCACGTCATCATTGGGTTATCTGTCTAGCACCTAAAGGCATTTGACATTGTGTCCTCTGACTTTGTTTCTAAAGATAATTTGAGCTACTGTCATGATACTCAGCTTGGAGGTTCATCGCCCAGAAACTGCAGCAGATGGCTCTCTCATAAAGCTACAGTGGTCTGGGGGTCAAATTCTGTTCTTCATTCATCTTGATCTTTGTTGCCTTAGCAAGCTGTTTTCACATTCTTGGTAGTTGGTGGTGAGTAATTTATTTATAATAGAATTGTGTGTATTGATACTCTTTTCTGATGATATCAATGATGAATGCAGATTAGACTCTTACTTTAGTAAGAAAGCATTAGTCATGAGCTCAAATGAAGTCATGCTTATTTTAGCAGCTATAGGGCTTGTTAACTTTCAAGAAATGTGGCATAGGCTTGTTTACAGAATTCTGAAACCTCCTTAGGTTGAGCAGTAAAGCATATTGCATGTGTAGTTTCATGGATTTAAAAAAATCAACAACAAAAAAAACAGAAACAAGAACTTATTCTGCTTCAGCGCAGGTCCTAATTCTGCCACAAACTTGTTAGTTTTGGACAAGTTAATTAACTTTTCTAATTTTTCTATGAAGTCGGGTTAAAAATAGTTGAATAAGCTACTCTCAGAACAGTGGGAACTACTATGTAAAATGGTTTATAAAGCCATATATAACATTTTACAGATTTTAGTTGCGGTTATGTTTTCTGCTGATAATATAAGATAGCATATGTTAAATCTGCCTCATGTTCAGTCCACACTTTCATCAGCTTTCTTCTGGTTTATTAAAACTGCATTGGTAGTTGAACTCATTAGTAAAACTGGAGACTTTTCACTGGCGTTTGATATATATATGAAAGAAAAGTGTTTTCATACTGAATTGTCTTCAGAGCCGTCACTTTTCGGCTTCCCTTTGGTATTCCTTAATGCTGACTTTACATCTAGTAATTTGATACATTTTTCTGAAAAGCCTGCCCCTCAGAGGATGGGAGTTTGTGCAATTTACTAAAAGATTAGTAACAACCACCAGCATTGCAGGTGTCAAGGCGGTGAGAGCAGAGCAAGGGCGCCCTCTTGCGAGGATGTCCTGCCAGTGCACCTCACGGAGGGATGTAATTTGCGGCTCCAGGAGAGGGATATTCTCAGCACTCATTTGAGGTAGATGATTCTGCTGCTCTTTGTTTTATTTGCTTAAGAGACCTTCATACGTGGGAGTCACTGACCGTGATTTTGTTTTAATTTACATGTATAAGTGAACTCATATATTTTATCTTTCTCTGCTGACTTATTTCACCGAGCATAAGTACCCTTTAGGTCCAACCACGTTGTTCCAAATGGCAAGATTTCATTCTTTACATGACTAAGTAATATCCATTGTGTGTGTGTGTGTGTGTGTGTGTGTGTGTATACATCACATTTTCTTTATCCATTCAGCTATCAATGGACACTTAGGTTGCTTCCATATCTCAGCTATTGTAAGTAACGCTGTAATGAGCATAGGGGCGTATGTATCTTTTTGAATTAGCGTTTTTTCTTCTTCATAAAAATACCCAGAAGTGGAATTGACGGATTGTATAGCAGTTTTATTTTTAACTTCTTAAGGAACTTCCACACTGTTTTCCTTAGTGGCTGCACCAATTTACATTCGCGCCAACAGTGCGTGAGGGCTCCCCTTTCTCCACACCCTCACCAACACTTGTCTTTTTGATAATATCCATCCTGACTGGTGTGAGGTGATATCTTGTTGTGGCTTTGATTTGTATTTCCCTGATTTTCCTTTTCTCTCTCTTCTCCTTCTGGGACCCCTATAATGTGAAAGTTAGTACACTTGATGTTGCCCCAGACATCTCTTAAAATATCCTCATTTTTAAAATTCTTTTTTCTTGTTTATGTTCAGCTTGGGGTCCCAGCATGGTTGGCCATGGAGCCCGAGTCTCCTGGGGGTGACGCCAGCCCACTGGGGGCCAGTGTCATGTCCTGGGACAGCTTGCTGGGAGGCTGGGGGCGCCCAGGGCTGGTGCTGACCTGCTTGTGGCTGGGACTGAGGCCCCTGGCTGCTTGGCCTGGGGGGGTGCCAACTGACTGGGTCCCAGTGCTAACAGTCTAGAGAATGGACTCCAGAATGGCACGCGCCAGCCCCACTGTCCACGTGGTAGAACAAGCTCCCCAAAATGGCTGCCTCCAGCATCTATGTCCCCAGGGGAGTCCCACATGCCTCCTTCATCTGCGGAAGACTCTCCATGATCAGCAAACGGCTCTGACCCAGGGTTTTTTCAAACTACAGTCTCTGGGCTGGAATTCAGAGCATGTGAGATTTTGTGTGCACCCTTTAAGAGTGGAGTGTCTCTTTCCTACAGCCCTCCAGCTCTCCTGAATCCAAGCCCCACTGGCTTTCAAAGCCAAACTTTCTGGGAGCTTGTCTGCCCAGTGCAGGACCTCTGGGCTGGGGACCCCAATGTGGGGCTCAGACCCCTTGCTTTCTGGGAACAACCTCTGCCATTGTAATTATCCTCCTGTCTGTGGGTTGCCAACCAAGTGTGGATTTGACTCTAATGCATCTCCACCCCGCCTACACATCTCATTGTAGTTCCTTCTTTATATCTTTAGTTGTGGAAAACCTTCCCTGCTCATATTCAGGTCATTCTGATCAATAATCACTCTGTAAATAGCTATAATTTTGGTGTGCCCATGGGAGGGGGAGAGTTCAGTGTCTTCCTACTTCACCACCTTGGTCACACCTTCCTGAGCCATCTTTCTGACTGGACCTGACTCTTGGCTTGTGGTTCTTGACCTGTGAGCTTACTTTAGCAAGAACCCCCTGCCCTTCATATCTAATCAAGTCCCTCATCCCCTACACTATTGATACACAATCAGATTCTCTTCCTCTCCTCCTTGGTATCTAATCAAGTTTCTTTCACTAATTTTCCATCCACTGATTTCCTCACTCTAACCATTGTAATCCCCAGCTGCCCTTGTTTTCTGACCTGAATTCAGTTTTACACTGAAGTCTTTCTACTTTATGCGGTAGTTCAAATAAAATCTGTCTTGACATTTTTAACAAGTGTCTGGTGTGATTTCTCTTTGACAAGTCCTAAAAATATTAGACAACCTTTCACTCAATAATTTCATCTCTGAGAGTTTGTCTTAAAGAAATAAGTCAGAGTCCAGTAAAAAGATTTATTAATGAATTTGATGGTAGTCAGTAAAATAGTAAAGGAATAGAAACAGATAGTCAATTTAAAATATCCAACATTAGGGGAATGAGTGAGCAAACCAAGATGCAGTAATTCAGTGGTATATATACCGTAGCCACAGGTTATAAAGCAACATGAAAAAAATTAATTGTATTACTGAAGTGCTTTGCATAAATTTATAAACACTGTAGTTTTAAAGTATTTTTAAATATAAATGTGTTTTTTTCTAAAGTCAATGACAATTTTTAAAATTAGGGTTATTAAATATGGAAATAAATGTAAGAGATATAATAATCATATGCAATGTGTAGATCTTGTTTGGGATCTGGTTTGAACAAAATAAATGTAAAAAGATATTTTGGGAATAATGGAATTTTTAATATGGACTATGGACTGGCCTTCGTATTATGTAAATATATATTACACTTTACATTATGGGAGAATATGGTCCTTAATTTTTAGGAATATAAAATGAGCTAAGCAGAGAAAAGATTAAAAAAATGTATAGGGCTTCCCTGGTGGCGCAGTGGTTGAGAATCTGCCTGCTAATGCAGGGGACACGGGTTCGAGCCCTGGTCTGGGAGGATCCCACATGCCGCAGAGCAACTAGGCCTGTGAGCCGCAACTACTGAGCCTGCACGTCTGGAGCCTGTGCTCTGCAACAAGAGAGGCCGCGATAGTGAGAGGCCCGCACACCGCGATGAAGAGTGGCCCCCGCTTGCCACAACTAGAGAAAGCCCTCCCACAGAAATGAAGACCCAACACAGCAAAAGTAAATAAATTAATTAATGAACTCCTACCCCCAACATCTTCTTTAAAAAAAAAAAAAATGTATAAAGCCTAACTCCAATTCCCTATAGCCTGGCTGCTAGTTCCTTTCTGTAGCTAGCATCATATTTACCAATATATTTTAAACAAAGGCATGAAAAAAAATAAATAAATAAACAAAAATAAAATGAGCTAAGGATGAAATATTACAATGGCTGAGATTTTCTTTAAAATTCTTCTGCAAAGAAAAGAAATTAGATGAACAGATACGGAAATCTGTTTATAATTTTATATCTAGGTGTTCAAGTTATCTATTGCTTTTTAACAAACCATCTAGAAACAAGGTCTTAAAGTAATAACAATCATTATTGTACTCACAAATTTGGTGGTCGCCTTGAATCCAGGGCCCATCCTGCAGTTGTAGTCAGATGGCGGCTCTACCTGGGTCGTTCTTCATACAAAAGGATGGGGGCTGGAAGAGCTGGACTCTTCCTCTCCTTCCCTCACCCGTTCTCTTTCTCTCTCCCAAGTGGTTTCTATCCTTGGTGACCTCAGAGAAAACAGACTTCTTACACGGTAGCTGAGGCTCTCAGAACAAGGTCCCAAAAGAAACCAGCAGGAGTCTTGTGTTCTTTTTTTACCATATAGAAGTTACACAGCATCACTTCACTTCTACTGTAGCCAGTTGGCCCACTCAGGTCAAGTGGAAGGATCATAGACTCCAGCTTTTGATGGTAGAGTGGCAAAGTCATATTGTAAGAATAGCATGTGAGATAGACGATACTGTCCCAGCCATCTTTTAAAAATAATATCTGCCACACTAGGTGATGGATATTGGAGATTTGTCATCATATTGTCTTTTATATATTTTGAAATAGTTATTTTTTGAATTGAGGAAAAAACTAAAAGGAAATGCAACAAAGTGTGCACAGAAAGCCTCTTAAATAATTTTTCATCCTCTTAAACTGCCTATAATGTTATATTAATTCTATAACTTAATACAAAAATATAATGTAAAAGAAATATTATCTTAATCCCTTCCCAATAGCCAAAAGTAGTCAGGATGTTCTACTATTCTAAAATTAAGTCATAATAAACATTATTAATGAAAGCTACTGCCATTTCCTTATTTCTTTTACATTTCTTTAAAAACTATTGTTAGGTTGGAGCAGAGAGAGGTTAGGATTTATATCCCAGCTTGGATAATTACCAGATTGTATGTAAACCAGGCATCCAGGGACAGTGGATGAGTTAATATGTGAATCATCTATAAAATGATGTGCAAAATGTGGTGGATGTGCTTCAGTACATCTCATGCGGGGAGAAGATCCACAGATTTTATCAAATTCTGGGATCAAAAATTTAAGGATCACGATTGTTATTCTTGTTAAAAAAGTGTCACTTTTTTCTAGCTCTGTGGATTCACTGAAAACATACATCACATTTCTACCTCTCTAATCAGTTATCTTCCCTTCATCATCCCCTACTTTGTTCACACCTACCTGCATAAATTATACTCTCCAACTTCTCCCCAAAGCCATAAGATTAGAGGTGGACATAAGCTCTGGCCATCCTTTTAAAAATATCCAATGAATATTCACAGGTCTGAAACTCTATATCTTTAAATCTGAGTATTTGAGGAAGAATATTTCTGGATGCTACAACCCTCTACCCAATGATACATTAGACTATATTTTGTTAACAGTTGGTGCTACTAAAAAAAAAATCACCAGATTGGCATTTTACCATCTTCTCTATGTTTTTTTCCAGGAGAATTTGGGTCATATTCTAAATCAGCTTTTTTTTTAGGTTTGGATACTCTGTTCAAATTATTGGCTCTATATCTTACTAGGTTGTCTAGGCAGCATTTATGTTGTTTTGCAAGAGAAAACTTCAGCAATTGATTTTAGTTGTTTTCTCTTATTTTGGAAAAAAAAATCTCATGAGGAATGAAAAAATTAAACCAATGAGAAAACATGCAAACATGCAATTTTTAATGAGTATTCTAAGAAACCCAGCAAGATGTTTCCCAGTCACTTTGAGTACCTCCCTGAGCAAGTCCATTCACTTCTGCACTCCAACCACTAATTACTAATTCTTTGGAGGTTCCAAAGGAGAGGTTATTGATGCATGACACACACAAAGAATTCAAACACAAGGAAAGTGTGCTGGTCCACAATCTCTTATTTGCAATTTCAAAATCCAACAACTCTGAAAATTGAAAATTTTTTCCATAACTCATTTGGTGCTGAAACATGATCTGACTGGGATTCATTTGATAATAAAACTTGACTACTTTTAGTCATTTTTCATTCCTCTTAGCCATAAGTTTTACTGTAGAACTGTTAATAGATTGGATAACTGTTCATAGATTGGATAACCTAGCCCTCTTCTGAGAGTGTTATATAACACAGAGTACCTGTCTGAAACAGAAGATTCTGAATACAAAATCCATCTAAGTCCTTGGGCTTTCTATAAAATTGTAGATCTAAGCTAACATTTATTTAATATATTAGTCTAAATAATTTCAAACATTAAAGCAGTCCAAAGACATTTTAACAATATAATAAAGACAGAAAAACATATCAATTAACTTCATAGAGGGAATGCTTTAATGAAATAACACTCTAATGAGATTAAATGTCTTTTTTAAGATCTAAAAAATCTGATAAAGAAGAGTAATAATAATAGCTAACATTTACTGAGCCCTGATAAAGTGCTAGGTGCTCTATTAAGCAATTTACATACATTATCTCATTAATTCCTCTATACAACCAAATAAATTAGGTATTTTTTATTATACTTTATAAATAAGGAAACTGAGGTACAAAACAGTTCAATAACATTCCAGGATACATTTACAAGAGGTTGAGATAGACTCTTGAGTCTAGTTAATGACTGTGGAGCCTGTATAGCGAACCCACTCGTTCTGGAATGATGGGAAACTGACCCTACGATGTATTATACAATCGTGTTGAGCAGTTTGGTACTCCCAAAAATAAACAGGCATGCTAAAACTAATGAGTAAAAGTGTAAAAACGAGTGTTCCACTTTACTGCACCACAAACAACCCTAAAACGTAGTGGCTTAAAACAGTTATTACCTCTAATAATTGTGTGGTTTGCCTTGGCTTAGCTGGGGGGGGGTTCTTGTTTGGGATTTTCCCCATGATTACAGCTCAGTAGTGGCTGGAGCTAGAATCAGCTGAGGTTCATCTGGGATACATGTCCAAGGTGGTCCACTCACACGGTTAGCAGCCGATCCTGGCTATTAGCTAGGGCTGTAACTGGAGCACCTGTACCACACCTCGCCGTGTGGCTTGGGTTTTTCACAGGATGGTTATTAGTTCTGAAAGGAAGCATTCCAAGAATAAGCATTCTAAGAAACCCAGGAAGAGATTGTAAGACCTCATAACATAGCTTCATAAGTCCCAGAATAGTTTTCTGCCACATTCTGTTGGGCAGACAGGTCACTGAGTCCAGCCCATATTCAAGAAGAGAGTAATCTGACCCCACCTCCTGATATGACGAGCAGCATATGCACCGAAAAGAAAGTAATGGATGGGGGACATTCCTGGATACTCTTTGCCATAGTTCACCTTCTGATCACCACAATTTACATTTTTCTTTTTTTTGTGTGGTACGCGGGCCTCTCACTGTCGTGGCCTCTCCCGTTGCGGAGCACAGGCTCTGGACGCGCAGGCTCAGCGGCCATGGCTCACGGGCCCAGCCGCTCCGCGGCATGTGGGATCTTCCCGGACCGGGGCACGAACCCGTGTCCCCTGCACCAGCAGGCGGACTCCCAACCACCGCGCCACCAGGGAAGCCCCCACAATTTACATTTTTCTTATGTGCAGAATGGACTCACCACCACTCCCAAGATCCCCTAGAGTCTTATTTTACTATGGCATCAGCTCAAAGTCCAGGATCTCCTCATTTAACTTACATTCAGATACAGATTATATAGTTTCCTGGGTACAGGCATATCTCATTTTATTGCATTTTGCTTTACTGAGCTTCACAGATATTGCATTTTTTACCAATTGAAGGTTTGTGTCAACCCAGAATCAAGTAAGTCTATTGGTGTCATTTTTCTAGCAGCATTTGCTTACTTCATGTCTCTGTGTCACATTTTGGTAATTCTTGCAATATTTCAAACTTTTTCATTATTATTATATTTGTTAAGGTGATGTACAATCAGTGACTTTTGATGTTACAATTGTTATTGTTTTGGCATTTTTTAGCAATAAAGTATTTTTAATTAAGGTATGTACATTGTTTTTTTTTTAGACATAATGCTATTGCTTAAACATAACTTTTAAACATAAATTTTATATCCACTAGGAAACTAAAAAATCCATGTGACCTGCTTTATTGCACTATTTGCTTAGCTGTGGCCGTCTGTAACTGAACCTGCAGTATCTCTGAGTTGTGCCTACAAAGGTCTTCAAGTATGGTTCCCCTCAGTCTGGAGACCTGTGAACTAGAGACAAGTTATCTCCCCCTCCCCCCAACACAGCACAAACCCTACATGTAGTGGTGATACAGGAATAGGAAAATCAAAATAAATATTCTCACGAGAAACAACCGGATGGGCGTGAATGAACTAGTCAGGAGGCACAGTGCAGTCCCTAGACCGAAGCGGTTCTGAAACTGTGGCAGGCACGTGTCACTAGTTCCTTGTCTGGGGCCAGCCTTCTCTGTGGCAGTGGTTCTCCATGACTTTTGTTTCTAGCCTCTGGACTCTCTGCTCTTCATTGTGAGCCAATCTTCCTTTTCTATAAGAAATTATCCATGTTTAATGGCTGAGTAGCTTTCTCAAAATGTATCCTGCCTGAATCGGCTGGGGACTCTTAAGGCCCTTTTCACCTTGAACTACTCCTGTCCTTTCAATCCAAGCAGACGGTGCTTCTAAAAATGCGTCTTAAAAACTTAACATGCTCCCCACTACTCTAATTAGGGTTCACTCCTTTATACAAAAGCCACAACTAAAGCTCGTTGGGAAGCACCTACTTCTCTACCTTGGCCTGAGAGTCAGGTCACTGTGGGAAAATGTCCTTGAGATTCTTAGAAGCTCCTGTCCACCTCATTGGGTCTGCAAGGCACACCCTCAAGTCTTTCTGACGACTCAGAGATGGGGATTACAGCTGCACCCTTAACTATGTTTTTACCTTGACACCAGTGTTACTATTAATGTCCTCGATTTGGTCTTTACCCAGAGGCCCTTTCTTATCTTGAGAAAACTTAATTCCCCGGGGAACTGTCCCCAAACTTAAGAGCACCCCTTTTTAGTTCAATTCTCTCTATCCTTTACTTTTAGCATATGTAGCTGAAAGAAACAGGAGGGACTTTCAACATTCTACATGGAATCTCCTTGGCCAAATCCATTAGCTCATTTCCACCTGCCACATTTCTGGAGGCAACATTATTGCCAAACTTTCTGAGACTACATAGCAAGAGTCCTTACTTCTCCAGCTTCCAATAATAATTTCCTAACTGTCCCTCAGATTTCGCTGTGTCCTCAAGGGCCTTCCAGTATTTGCTTGCTGCCTGGTCCCAAGGCCAATGCCGCAAGTTTTAGGTCTTTATTACAGCAGAAACCCAGTTCCAGCTAACTGTTGTTGTATGTATCTATTACCGTGCAACAAATCAACCTAAACTTAGAGGCTTAAGACAAAAAATTATTATTACCTCTCATAGCCCTGTGGCTTGTCAGGGCCCAGCTATCTTGTTCTTACTCAGGGTCACTCACATGGCTGCAGTCAGATGGCGTCTGGTGTTGGAGTCGTCGTGTGGACTGAACCCCTAAACTAGCTCACTTATAAATGATGCTGACTGGGAGCCGGGAGCTCAGCTAGAACTGTGGCCCAGGGCACCTGCACGGAACCTCTCCACATAACCTGGGCCTCTCACAGCATGATAGCTGAGCTCTAAGAGGCGATATCCAAGGAGCAATGCTTTCAAGACATCCACGTGGAGGCTGGGAAGCTACTTGCGATTTAGCCTCTGCGACACCAGAACATCCTTTCCACCTCATTCTATTGGTGAAGCCGTTCGTCACTGCCAGCTCAGATTCAAGGGAGGAAAGTTAGATTCTACCTCTTGATGTGAGAAGCAGCATGCGATGTGGTACAGGAGGATTTGGTGGTGGCTGTCTCTAGACTCTCTACCGTAATAAAAACCAAGGTATTTATATAGTCTCAAAATATCCTTCCAGTGGAAAACCTGTCAGACACTACCTTAACGAAATGATCAATGTTAATATCACTATGAAGTATTCAACATTACTCCGTGTTCCAACCCAAAAAGCATAAACTGTGTCTAATCTCGAGGTAAGGTCAAACAAACCTCAACAGAGAAAATGTACTCTTCAAAGTGTCAAATCATAAAACACAAAAACGGCTAAGGGCTTGCTTCAGATTATTGACTAAGAGGGGATGACATCTAGCAGAGCACATTCCTGGGTAGATCCTGGGCAGGGGACTTCTTTTCCTTGTTCCTTATTGCTATAAAGTAAATTATTAGGAAAATAGGCAAAATTTGAATAAGGTCTTAACTCAAGATGGATGCATTAAATCAATACTAATTTCCTTCTTTTGATTACCACAGTGAGGCTATTTAAGGTTTAGGAAATACACAGTGAAATATTTATCAGTAAAGAGTCTTTGTGTGTACAACTTACTCTCAAATGGTTCAGAACATAACAATACCAATAATAGAAAGATAAAGCAAATGTGGTAAAATATAAATATTTGGGGAGTTTTTCGTACTATTCTTGTAAACTTTACGAGCTTATTGCAAACAACAAAGCTATACATAAAACAAACAAACACAAGCAGATCAAACATACCAGAGAATTCAGAAATGGAACCAAAGAATGAAAACAACTGATACATAGGGAAAGATGTGATCGAACAAAATTTCCTGAAACAGCAAGCACACAGTCATGCAAAGTGCAAACTAAAAAACTTTCTGAGGAAAATTTTTGCAGCACAAAAGCCAGAGAGCTCATATTCTTAATTTACAAAAGAAATCACAACCAAGCCGCAGAAGAAGAGCAGCCCTAAAGAAAATTGAGCAAAATGCATAAGCAGGTGCTTCACAAGACAGCACACACAAGTAGCCAGAATAGGTAAATCAATGCTTTAGGATTTCTGCTTACATTCCACGAGCTGAGCACATATGACTTTCTCCATCCTTTCCCAGACCCCTATGAAAATTACAGGGGAGGATTTTTCATGACATCTGTAAAGACAAAGAGAGCATGAAATGAGACAACAAAAGACCAAAGAGATCACAAACTTCTAGAATCAAAAGGCAGGCAAGAAAGTGGCAACTGTGTTAGAACAGAGACGTCTAAAAATTCAGTGCCTGTGGGAAGCAGCAGGTGGAAGTGGGGCAGCTAGGGAGAGTCAAGCCTATTTGCTTTGCTCTGGAAAGACCCAGGAGTCGAGGCGCCAGCTGCTAGGAAAAGTGCAAATGCAGGGCAGACATGAAACGCAGACCATTCTGTTTGCCAAGCGCTCCAAGCACTCCTGAAAAGTGTGAAATAAGGAGGCCAAAAGGCCTGTCCTCATGAAGCTAATCTTCTAATGCTTCTAATAGGGAGCTTATATTCTAATTTATATATCTATATATAATTATTATAATATATAATTATTTATATAATTATAATATATATTAAATATATAATAATAATATTATATATATATATATAATGTCACAAGGGCTGTGGAAAAAGGTCAGAACACAGGTAGGTAGTCGTGATCTGAGGAGTGTGTCTTAACGTATGGGGATCTGGAAAGCCCTTGCTGAAAAGGTGCCGTTTGAGCAAAAACTGAAGGAGCTGAGGGACCAGTCATGCAGGGACCTGGTGGAAGACGGCACAGCAAACGTAAGTGTCCTGAATTGGGACTGTGCCGGGCTTGTGGGAGCTAGTTTGGGGAGGGGGCTTAAGGACAGGCATTAGGAGGTAACCAGGAAATAACTAGGACACCATTGCAAGGTTTTTGGAATAAGACAAGGAGACTTTCAAGTGTTTGAAGCTGAAATCTGGAGATTTAAATGAAAGTCGTCTTAAAAGAGCAGTTTGACTTCCAGAAACTGTTCCTCTTCCAACACAGCTAGGAAAGAACCTCTCTCCAGCTACAGGGGCAGACGAGAGGTTTACATTCTTGAAAAGTTTGAACTACAGAGCATTTAGTCTCAGAGACACAACAGAGAGAGCGAAGCCCCTACTTGAGAACAGGGGAGTCCCGGAAGCCCACGTACCAGAACTTTCTGCTCACCAGACACTTCTGCTTATTACGTCCTCTGCTCCGAACCCTGCTCCCCCAGAAGGGCAGACTCCCAGCAGCACATGGAGGATTTCTGTTTGGGAAAACTGGCCCGCCTACGCATAGCACAGGGAGATCAGCTCGGTGCTTTGTGACCACCTGGAGGGGTGGGATAGGGAGGGTGTGGGGGCGGGAGACACAGGAGGGAAGAGATATGGGAACATGTGTGTGTGTGTAGCTGATTCGCTTTGTTATGGGGTGGAAGCTAACACACCATTGTGGAGCAGTTATACTCCAATAAAGATGTAAAAAACAAACAAACAAACAAAAAACTGGCCCGCCTAAAAAAAAGGGGCTCTCTAGGCTGACGTTTGGCAATCCCACGGTGACATGCTAGGTCCCTCCCCAGTCCTCCCACAGTAAAACCCAGTGGCTGACAGACCCCACCCACCTCCTAGAGCATCCAGTCAGTACTCGCAAATGTGATCAGCCTGTTACAAGACATTTGTGGAAAGCCTCCAACGCAAAGGAGAGACTAAAATAAGTAAACCAGAGAAGCTCAAAGGAAGCAGAGACAACACATAATACTACGAAAAACAAAAACCTTTAAAAAAATCTTATAATTAATATTTGCAGAGGGAAAAAAGCAATGATTGCAACTAAGAAAAAAGAAAAAGCTGCTACCAAAAAAGAATATCCAGAGGTAGGGTGACCGCCACCCTGGTTTGTCCTGGACTGCCTCCGTCTTAGCACAGAATGCCCCCCATCCGAGGAAACTCACAGTCCCAGGTAAACCAGGAGAGTTGGTGACCCCACTAGAAAAAGAGAAAGCTCTATAAAATTAAAAATATGACAGCAGCAATATGGGGTGAGACTAGAAAACTCTAAAATCCCACAGGCTCACTGAATCATGCCATGTGCCCTGCTTCCTCTCCTCCTTCCCTAGTCTTTCCTGCTGTGACATCAAAAAACCAGCAAAGAGATGGTGCAGAAATTTATTCAATAGAAGGTAAGGTCCTGACCTCAGGTGGTGAAAGTAGGGAAAAAAAGGAAGGAACCAGCTAAGAGGTAGAATCCAAGGGGCTTAGAATCCAAGGGCTTTGGAATTTCAGAGGGAGGAAAACACCTCAGACACCATCTGGTTCAACATTCTCTTCTTACAACCTGGTGCCTGACTCATAGTAATAGTTGAGTACAATATCTGCTGAATAAATTAATGAATAAATGAGGAATGAGACCCAGAGATGTGCTGACATCACTAATTATTGGCTTACCTGGCATAGGAATGTAAACCTCCTGACCCCTAAGCCAGCGCCCTCTCTGTTATGCCACACCTGGTCTCATAAAGCACCACGAATGACTAAAGCATGAATCTGAACCTTATTTTAGTGCTGTGGCTTGATTCACCTCATTTTCATCCACAGTCTCATTTATTATATGGCACATAAGAATTAATAAATTTTTAAAAAGAGATACGACTGCAGAAATAAAAAGCCAGAGGGTTAGAAAATAAAGTTGAGGACATGAAGCAGGAATAGAACAAAGAGACAAAGATTAAAAAAAATAGAAGAGAACAATATTTTTTACAATGTAGACTCTGTCTGATAGGATTATTAATCTGAATAATAGGAATTCTTGAAAGAAAATGGAGGGGAGGAAATTATCAAAGAACTAATCAAGAACATTTTCTAGGAAGAAGGACTGAAAGGGCTCACTGAGGTCCCAAAACAATGTTTGGAAGAAAAGAATGGCACCCAGGGACATGGTCAAGAGTGTTCAGAAGACACGGTCCCTAAAGCCGAGAAAGGGAGTGGGATGGGCAGAGAGAACAGATCAGATTCCAAGGGTTTACGTGGAATCAGGAATAAGAATGGCACGTTTGACTGCTCAACAGCAAGGCTAGAAGCTTTAAGTCAAGGAGATCGTGCCTCTAAGCTTCCAAGAGAAAATGACGTCAACGTGGACTTCTGCAGCCAGCGCGCCAGGATAAACGCACAAGGGTGTTTTCTGCACTATTGTTTGGATAAGCAAAAATTCAGAAACGGCCTAAATGTCTATTATGAGCAATGAACTCAATTATAACAAATAACATATCATGAAATAAGTATAATAATTATACAACTAAAATATCATTGTAACCTTTTATAATATTCTGATCCTTGAAAACAATTTTCTCGACACATTTTACTGAAGAATGAAATTAATTATATGTACTGGCATGGAAAGAACTCCATGATATATTATTAGGTTTAAAAAAGTAAGTTTCAAAATAACAACGTGTGTATGAGATTTTTTATTAAAGAATATATAGATAATTGAGAAATTAATATATAGATATAGATATACAAGTATGGATAAAATAACTGGGAAGAGAGAAGAGTCTCTATGTTATCATTGACTGCCTTTGGAGAATAGTACTTAGAAATTTAGCCTATACTTTTTGCTTTGTACAGTTTTATAGTAGTTGGGTTTTTTCCTTACAGTGTGCAAATTATTTTAAAAATACTATGTATATTTTTCATTTCTTTGTGATGACAGCACCATCTAGTGGTCTATGTTAACTTTTAAAATATTTTAACTTTAAAATTATGTGATATTGAGTAATATATTAATATTAAAATAAAAACAAATAACTACAGCAAGGGAAAAGCTTACTTTAAATAAGGCATTTTAAAGTAACAAACCCTCTATTATGCTAAGTGAAGTAAGTCAGACAGAGAAAGATAAATACTCTATGATTTCACTTATATGTGGAATCTGGAAAACAAACAAACAACGAAACAGAAACAGACTCATAGATACAGAGAATTAACTGGTGGTTGCCAGAGGGGGTGGGTGGGGACAGATGAAACAGGTGAATGGTAATTAAGAGGTAAAAACCTCCAGTTATATAATAAATAAGTCACAGGGATGTAATGTATACATAAGGAAATATAGTCAATAATATCGTAACAACTTTGTATGGTGACAGATGGATGATAACTGGACTTTTTGTGGTGATTATGTTATAAAGTATAAAAATATTGAATCACGATGTTGTACACTTGAAACGAATATAATACTGTATGTTAATTATAACTCTATTCTTAAAAAATGATAAGGAGTGGTCAGCCTTGAGTTGATAATTGGTTTGAGTCGATAACTGACCTTGAGTTGATAATTGTTGAAGTTGGATAGTGGGTAAATTGGAATCTGTTTGTGTACATGTTTTAATTTCTCAGTTATCAAGAATTTAAAATAATTTAAAAAATAAAATAAAAGAACAAACCCTCACAACTTTATCTAAAAAAATTATATCTTAGAATAATCTCCAAGATATATGAAATGGAAAAAATCGAAGTACAGAAAAATATATGTAGTAGTCTATCATTTGTATTAAAAGTAAAGCAGAGTATTTTTGCATATTTGATTGTATATGCATAAAATATCTCTGAAATCACACCCCCCCCAGTGAAGTTGGTTGTCTTTAGTGAAGATAAGTAAACAGCTAAAAAACAGGGATGAGAGGAAGACCTTTGTGTATGTTCCCTTTTGAACCTTTAGAATTTTAAAGGTTAATATAAAATGCTAATTAAAAACAAAGTCCTACCTAAGGAAAATTTGCCCTTCCTCTGTGTAACTTTCAGAGTAATGATGTTATAAACACATCCCTAATATTTATATACCTTATCTGCACCACATGTTAAAGTAGGATTTTCCTTGAAATGAAACTCAGAGGTTCACAGAACCAAATAATCTCATTAGGGTCCAAGTCCAGAAGAAAACTTAAACACTCTGAGAAAAACCAAACTACTGGAAATTCTCTACTCTGAAGAAAAAGTCATAGTTTGCTCGCCTTCCTATATCCTCACCATGGTTTAAGAGGTCCAAGGTTTCCAGGTCCCTAATCAGCAGCCGGAAGTATCCCTTCTCCAGAGAGGGTTCACTATTAAAGGGAGCAATTGGCAAACCCCCGAAGAGAAAACTCTGGTCGCTGAGACCACAGGGTATCATCAAGGACAATGGTCTTGGACCAAACTGATTTCCCAGAGTTAATTTAGAGTAATCAGCAGAAGACCATAGGGACTTCCTTGGCAGTCCAGTGGTTAAGACTCTGCGCTTCCACCGTAGCGGGTATGATTTCAGTCCCTGGTCGGGGAACTAAGATTCCCGCATGCTGCGCAGTGTGGCCAAAAAAAATTTTTTAATAAAAATAAATAAATAATAATAAATAAATAAATAAATAAAACAAATAATGATTTAAAAAAAAAAGAACATAATGGCTGTCAGCAAGTCCTTGACAGCGTCCTCATAATGATCTGATTAAATAGAGAAGCTTAAGTGGATGGCAATGTGGGTATGAGGATTAATAGTTAGTTGAACAACATAACCAAAGAATGTTGGGCTTCCCTGGTGGCGCAGTGGTTGAGAGTCCACCTGCCGATGCAGGGGACGTGGGTTCGTGCCCCGGTCCGAGAAGATCCCACATGCCGCGGAGCAGCTGGGCCCGTGAGCCATGGCCGCTGAACCTGCGCGTCCGGAGCCTGTGCTCCGCAACGGGAGAGGCTACAACAGTGAGAGGCCCGCGTACTGCAAAAATTGATTAATAAATTTAAATCATTTTGCAGATTTCAAGTGCTATCTTCAGCCCATGCTTTTCAAGAATGTTACCAGCAACTAGACAGAGAAAACAATATGATTAGCAATTTTGTGAAAGACACAAAGCTGTAGTATACATTTTACCACAGAAATAGATGGCCCTGACGTTGTGTGAGAACTAATAAAATGGAAATTAAGAGAAAGAGATGTAAAGACTTACACCTATTTTCAAAGAAATTGTCTTCACTAGTGCAGGATACGGAAGGTCTGGTTTATCTGCAGCAGGTGTAAAAGAGACTTGGGAATGTTAGCTCGTAGTAAGGATGATGTTTCTGTTTATGGAAAGATCATTACCTAGAATGCAGAGGCAATAGTCCTGTTCTACTGTGTACAGCGCTGAAGCCCTGTAGATGCAAAACCCCTGGGCACCACACTTCCTAGATGGACCCTTGACAAACTAGAAATGATTTAAATGAACACAACCAGGATTCTGAGGGGATTTGAATTCATGAAGGAGAGCAAATGCAGGGAAAAGAACTAGCAAACTGAAGTCTCAGATGGAATGGTAGCTGTCCTCAGATATCCCAACTGCTCCAGGTGGAAGAGGAAGTAGAAATGTTCAATGTGCCTGAAAGGATAAAAATAAACTCTGTTGGAAGAAATTTCAGGGAAACCAAATTTGCTGTAATGTAATTTCATCTTTTCTAACAGTCAGAACTCTACAAACATGGGACGGAATACCTCCAGAAGTAGCGTGTCTCTCGATGCTGGAAAGCTCGAGCAAAAGAAGGAAATTTCTATGTGCAAATATTATGAAGGGCACGTCCTGCACTGGCTAGAACTTCCAGTATAACGTCCAAAGTGGCTGGATTGCCTTAGGGGAAAAGCATTCAGTATTTCACCTTTAAGTATAATGATTGCTCTAGGTTTTTATAATGCCTTTTATCAGATTGAGGAAGAATCCTTCCACTCCTAACTTGCCGGGTATTACTGAGGAGTGAAGAGGCTGATTTAGAACCCGATGGAATGTGTTCTGTGAGAGGGCCTCAAGTTTCCCCTGCTTTTTTGACCTTAATGTAGTCTTTCTGGCGTTTTGGGAGAGATCACAAACTTTTATACACTGGACATAAGAATTTAGCAGCCCCTTATAATAACTCCCTCCATTCAAAGGTCTCAGTGTGGGAACATTTAAAATTGCTAAAGTCATTCTATAAGTGTTGCTCTCACTCTTTAATTAATTTATTCATTAATGCTTTTAAGGTAAAAAAAATGAATAAGAGAAAGTAAAGGAATGAGACTTCCTGGTGAATTAAACAGCAAAAGGGTTGCTTCAAATGCAACAATAAAAAACAAGACAAGCTGACAACTAGCTGTAAAGTCCCAAGTGGTTGTCGAGTTAATTGTTCAGCCTACGTTATCCTTAAAGAAGCCTATAGAAGTTGACCTGTGCTCCGGCACTCACTCCTATAAACCACCTGCTGAACCCCCAGTGAGCGTCAGCTGAGGGCCCTCTCTGCTTGCTGAGAGCTGGATGTATAATGGTATTTGCAGAAGGGTGTGATAGAAAAAGTAAATAATTGAATTGCATTCGTACCGTTTCCTGTTTCCTTCCTGATTCTTCAGAAGGGCTTTTGTTTTCCCTTTAGGGGTACAGATTCTCCTTGGACAAATACTAATTAAAACTCCAACTAGGAGATTACTAAACTTTGGTTAATGAAGGGGCACAAGGACACGTCTGTGTTTTCATGGACTAGTCGAGTTCAGTGAAATGTTTATTAACAGACGTGGCCCGGCCCGTCCTGACCCCAAGACACTGAAGCCTCTGTCTGAACCAGACTCATGGGTTTCTTCCTAGCCTTTCTCAGGGACAGGAATACTTCTGGTAAGTTTTTATAAACTCCACATACTTTTTAATCTCAAAATGAAACTCTTTTTTATTAGTCTATATTAACCAGTAGTATATTTCATCGCCGTGACTTTGAAATTCCACGTATTGTTCTTGCCTGGGGATTTTTTTTAAAGTAAAAGAAATATGGCTTAAAAGGTGGAGGAGAAATCGCCACTTTGTAGAACAGCCTCTCTGAATATTGTTCTTCTCCTTTGCTATGATTGGTTTCTTTGTGCTAGTTTTTCTTTTTTTCCAAATTAGAAGATATGTATTTTCATTTAATTCCAAGGTGGAATTAAGCAAGTTGAATGGATTCACAAGACCTCGCTCTGTTCCCATACTTTCCTTGTGTTGAAATATAGTGCTACATTTTGGTAAAAGCAAGAAATAATTTCAAGAGAAATATTTCTGAGGAACAGAGTTAAATAATGATTTATTTGTTTTTAATTTAGAATAAAGAAGATAAATAATAACATTTCTTTCTGTGACCAACATAATTTTGTTCTAGATATTCAACCAGCAACCTGAGATAAAATGTTATGGGATATGCCTCAAAATTCAGGTTGGATCAAACTGATGTCATTGCCTGTTGTGCCGTGTAATAAGGTACAGAAAAGCCTCCCAGGCTCACAGAACAACTGTCTGTTGAGACAGCAGCAATTACATTATCAACAATTAAAAACAAAATTTCCCTGAGCTGCAATATTTATAATCAACCTATACAAACACAGGCAAAATGCTGATTTTCATATCTACAGGCCCAACCTAGAGCCATTTAACTAAGATTTAGCAGCAAAGACTCTTTATTATGAAAATTTTCAAACATACGGGAAAAATGAAATAATTATACCATGAACACCCGAATACCTACCATGCAGATTCTATCATTAACACTTTCCTGAGACTTCCCCGGAGGTCCAGTGATTAAGACTCAGCGCTTCCAATGCAGGGGCCATGGGTTCGACCCCTGGTCGGGGCACTAAGATACCACAGCCGGGCGGTGTGGGAAAATAGAAAAAAAAATTAAAAATAATAAAAATAAAATAAAAACATTTTCCTATATCGGCTTCTTCACATACTATTCAATATCCATTTATCCATCTATCAATTTGTCTTATTTACTTTTATGATGCATTTTAAAGTTGCAGATCTCAATTTAAAGTGTACCCCTAAATACTTCGGGATACATATCACTAACTAGAGCTCAATACTCGTTTATTCCTTGAGGTAAAATTCACGTGCAGGGAAATGTGCATATCTTTAGTATACCATTTGATATATACATCTGTGTAATCCAAGCCCCTGTCAGGGTATAGAGCGTCACCATCACTCCAGATCTAGCAAGGCTCTTCATGCCCCTGCTCAGTCAGTCCCTTTCCCCACCCTAGAGGCAAACACTATTCTCCTCCTTCATACAGTATACATGCATGATTCTTTTTACATTCATTCATGCTTTTGAGTGTATCAGTAAGTCATTCCTTTTTTTTTTACTATGAGTAGCATTACGATAGTATTCCATTGTACGAATGTCCCACGGTTTGTTTATCTGTTCTTTTGTTGATGGACACCCGAGTTTTATCCAGTTTGGGGCTATTATGAAGAAACCTGCTATAGACATTTACACGTATCTTTCACTGGACTTATGTTTTCAGCCTCTTGTGTAAACACCTAGGAGTAGAATTGCTGGGTCATAATGTACTAATAATTTTAGTTTTATAAGACACCATCAGATCCTCTCCAAAATGATTACATCATTTCATCTCCCTCACTTCAGTTATTCGACATCCCTGCTAATTTTGAGGTGGTCAGCCCTTTTAATTTTTTTTGTTCTGGTGTTTGGGTAACGCTGTCTTACTGTGGTTTTATTTGCATTTACCTAATGACTAATGTTGCTAAGCATTTCCCCAGGGGTTTATTGGTCATTCATATATCTTCCTTTGTTGAATGCCTATTTGTTTTTTTATTTTTCTTATTTTTTGATTTTTTTTTTGGTTTGTTTTTTTTGTATTTTTTGGTTTTTTTTTTGAATGCCTATTTAAATACTTGGCTCATTTTTAAAAAAATTGTGTGGCTTTTCTTTTTATTATTGAGTTGGAGGAGTTCTTGTAAGTATGTATTGCAGCTGCAAGTCCTGTGTCAGATATATAATATGCAGTTCTTTTTATATTCTGAATCTTAACCCCTTATCAAATACATGATTTGTAAATATTTTCTACAGAAGTAGAAATATAATGTTGTACACGTGAAACATATGATGTTATAACCTGATGTTACCTCAATAAAAATAAATCTAAAAAAAATTAAATGATAAGGCTTCTAGCGCAAAAAAGAAGAGTATCTTTGCAACTTGGGAATAAAAAAAAAACTTTTAGATAGCACATGGAAATTAATAACCATACAAAAACATAGGTAATCAGACTTCATCAAATTTAAAACTAGTGCTCGTCAAACTACATATTTAAGAAAATGAATGGGCGAGCCACAGACTGGGAGAACATAACTGCAAACAACAGAGGGGCCTGTTTTCATGGGGAGAGACGAACAAAATATGCAAGGGAGAAGAACTGTGGTGAAAAGAAAACAGGACAATGAACAGTGCTCAGAGCCTGGTTTAGCCTGAAGGTCAGGAAAGGCCTCAGTGCAGAGGTGGTGCTGGGACAGGAGCTAGACACAGGGAAAATGTAGGGAAGATGGCCAGGCCCGGACAGGAGGAGCTGTGCGGGGCTCAGCAGGCGTGAACTCGCTGCGACCAGGGATACAGACAAGATCAGCTCGAGGGAGCACAGGACGTGTCACAGGTGTGACCATCAGAGGGGATGCGGGGCAGGTGATGCAGGGCCTCGCAGGGAAGGCCTGGGGATTAGGATTTTATTCCAAGGGGAGCCACTTGCGAGTTAAGCAGAAGAGTGACGTGATGAGATTTACACTTATAAAGATTATTCTAGATGTTGAAGGACAGCAGGAGTGGAGGATGGTGGGGCGACATTCATTTGCTGACCCATTTCCCTTCCCAAATGGAGAAGATAATGTCTGAAGTTAGCTGGTTTCTGGGGATCATCTAAGTAATAATGAAAATCAAGGTGCCATGCTCTAGTTACTAGTAAGCGACTGCAACTTAAGCTTAGATGCAATATGATATGATCTAAATACATATGATAAAAGGAGTAAGGTTTATTTTTATTATGTAAAAATGGATATGATTTATCTACAGTCTGCTACTAAATTATAATTGCAGTTAATCCTACGACAGGGGACACGTGATTCCTTTATACACGGAGCAACCTGAGATGGACAAAAGCATCCAGAGATCAGACTGTAGGTACATGACCCAGGAAGAAATGCAGGTTGCACAACCGTCCATGTTTCAGATGCTCCGACAAAGAATACTCAAGAGTGGGGAGAGGGCAAAGAGCTTCATCTTCTGAAGGCATCAGCTTTGCCTTCAGACAGTAAACGTTTGACTTTGAGACCCAGAAGATGGCCATGAAGCCACCTTTCCTGGAATTGAGGGCATGGTGGTGGAGGGATCCTGGTTACGGGCTCTCTGCCCCAGCAGTCGAGAAGGACATAATTAGGTTCCACGTTCAAGAGCCATAGATGTTACCGAGCCTGCATGCCCACAGCACAGAAGGCCAAACACTGGCAGTGGGAATCTGCAGCAAGGTAAAAGTTTATTGCAGGACACCAAGCAAGGGTGTGGGAGACAAGCCTCAGATCCATTCCCACTTGGTCTTGGAGTTGAGAGTGTTTTAAAGGGGAAGAATGAAGAAGCTAGGATTAATCATCATCTTGTGACATTTCTTAATCTAGCTCAGGAGTCAGATGTCTCTGGTTTAGATTCTCTGGCCAAGTGGTCCACGGCTCAGGGTCTGTGAGCTCATCTTGCCCTGGAGAAACAGCCTGAGTTTGTAAGTTAACGATGATACCTACAACGGCAGTTTTATTACATTAACTATGTTATTGACGACATCAACTTTAGTCACCTGACTCTGGTTGACTAGCGGTCAGTTAGCACATGATTGAGGTCAGGGGGCACAAGAAAGGGCATAAAGTTTTGGACAGGGAGATTGAGCATACACTTGGTAAGGGAACTCGGTTTTAGGGGGACTTGGTTTCACAGATATCTAACCATACGTATTACCTACCACATCCTTGCCCTCAGCTTTCAAATTCTACTTAAAATCCAACAAAAACCTTGTGTTCGTTATGCCTAGGATAACAGCATCCAGTAGGCGGAGCTAGAAATAACTCACAGTACATAATCTGCATGTGTAGAAAATGCTAATGGATGCCTCCTTCTAGAAACAGCTACCTTAAAGTCAGTGGATATTCTGGGTGTGGGACAGCTGAAGGCTATGGGAGACTGTTTGCATAGGTGCGTGTCGGTTACCATGTACTGTAATGAAACGTTAGCGACCTTGGGTATTTCCTCATTTCTTGTTCCGACCTACAGCACTTGGTCACCGCTAGATGGCATCATTTCTTTTTCTTCTCTCTTATTTTGCTTCTACTTTTTCAGGAACAGTCCTCACTAAGATACTGGCAATAAAAATTATTTTTTGGTCTCTGAGCTGCTGTAACACAAAACTGTATGCTTAAGAAGTATAAAAGAAAGTAGTGATGCTAGTTTAGGAAAGAAAGAAGGCTTCAGGGGGAAATCTGGACCTTAAGCTTGGCACTAAAGGAACTCCAGTTTTCAGTAGAGAAGAGAGGCAAAGTCAACCCAGAGAGAAAGGAATAAGGGTGGGTTTCGTTAGCTTGCTTCTTTAGTTGGTGGGTTGAGTGCCAGTATAGTACATTGATTAAGGGTGAAGATTCTGGAACAAGGCTGCCAGACTTGATAGTCTACCTCTGCCTACTTTTATGGTCTAAGATAAGTTGCTTTACTTGTCTTGGTACTTCAGTGCCCTCACTTATGAAATGGAGACAATAATAGGATCTACCTTATAGAGTTAGTATGAAGAGACATGCTCCTAAAACAGTGCGTGGCCCTTTTAATGCTAATTACATCTCACCTGTGTCCTACTCCTGCAGCTCTCTCCTCACATCACCTCACTTCACCGTCGTGGGCCAAGCATGGGTTGGAAAAGCATTTCCAGACACGAGGCAGAATGTAAGGAAGATAGAGTTTTATTAAAGAGAAGGGTCCCTACAAGAAGAGCGGCTGACTTCCTGGTAGCCAGGGAAAGTTGACAATGAGCATGGGTTGCTTGTCTGTTTTTATAGGGAAACTGCAAGTCATCTGCTGACTGGGCAAAGTAGGTATACTTTCAGTGTGCTGAGCGGGAGAAAAATGGGGCCGATACCCTTCCTTATGTGGGATAGGAAAGGGACAGGGCACGCTGCTTGGGAGGGCTCTGGGACATTGCAATGGTCACATTGTGACAGAGTGATAGGAGTCCTGTAAGTCTTTGTTCTGGCAGTATTGGCCCTTTGAGTTTATCTTGTTCTTTTTCCTTGGAACACACCACATTCACCACACAGATTAACATAATGCCAAGCTCAAAAGGCACGTGTTGAATGAATTACTCCTTTCTCTCTGGGTTGACTTTGCCTCTCTCCTCTACTGAAAACTGGGGTTCCTTTAGTGCCAAGCTTAAGGTCCAGATTTCTCCCTGAAGCCTTCTTTCTTTCCTAATTGTTAACACATTTATCTTTATTTGGGTTGAGTTTGATCCAGCTACTCTGAAGACTATGGTTTCTTCACTAAAAATTGCTTCAATTGTAGATTTATCACCTGGTTGGCAAACGCTGGGTAACTTCAGGCACAAGAACACTACTCTGAACCTGGGTGTGGTCAGTGAGATAGAAACCAACATTATTTTTTCCTTCATGATATGAAATATACTCTATCTTTACTCCCAGGGTTTTGTCCAAAAAACTCATAAAACATAAATTGACTCTGCCATTCAGACTCCCATGTTCTCCTCCAGTCTACACAGCAAAGTCTAAGTTCAATTACACCAATACTGATGTCAAATTTCAAAAAACGAGAGCACCCTCCATTTCTGCTAGTGCCAAGTGTATTGTTCCAGGTGCACAGAAGTATCTTTAAAAAGTCTTAGTAAATCTCATTCTACAATAAGTAATTACTCAAGAAGTTCTCCTGGACCAGAGTATACTAAGCCAGTGTTTGCTTTCCATTGCAGGCGAAGAAGTTTGTGGTCTTTCATGGAGCTTCCGTTTACCAACCTGGAAATGGCATTCATTTTATTGGCTTTTGTTATCTTTTCCTTCTTTACTCTGGCTTCCATCTACACGAACCCGGATGAGAGGAATGAAGGTAAACAGAGAGAGCTCTTCATAATAGTCCCCGTTTCCTTTCCCCACCCAATCATCTTTCTCTATGGTTTGGTTTGGTTTAGTTTCTATTCTGTATGTGAGAATGAGTTTGTTGTGGGGTGTGGTGTGTGTGTGTGTATGAGAGAGGAGAGAGAGAGAGAGAGAGAGAGAGAGAGAGTTTTATTAAATAGCCTGAAATATCTACTGTGGCATTTTACCATATTTATTAAGAAAGGTTTGGAAATGGAAACGATTATTCACATGACTTTTAATCCCAGAATTTTGCACACCACCCTCCCATCGCTGCCCCTCATCCCTGTCCCCCATCAGAAACTTAAACTGTGCAAAAAGCACAATATCTTTCAAAGTCGTTAAAGGTAATTGTCACAGGCTAAATGCAAGTCCTCAAGAAACAAATTCCATTATCGTATACATATATGGTGTGTGTGGGTGTGCGCTTTTGTTCAACTACAAATGGGAAGGAAAAGAATTAAAGGGTTTTTCCTAAGGAGCTCTTGACAAAGCCCAAACTTTCAAAAAAAATGTAGAAGCGTTTAAAAAACTCAACACCACATGTTTGCTCATTGCCAATAATGACAATTATTAGCAATAATATGTAATTCAAATGGCAGTTCTTGGTATTTCACTGTAGTTCAGGTCCTACCAAATTTCACACAAAATTAATGGTGACCCACCATTTTTGAGGGCAAAAATTTTATATATATATATATATATGGAATATGCCAAGGAAATAATATATATTTGTAGAGAATAAGATAAAATCATAAAAAGAAAACTGTGTTTCCTAAAATTGTGATACCTCTCCATCAATTTTTGGCTGTGAAAGAAGTGCTCTCTGTAAAAGACAATATTATTCTCTGTCTTATAAACATACTGCACTTACAGAAGTAGAAAACAAGAAGCCACAGTAAATAGACATTCCAATTCATGCCGACATGAAGATTGGGAAGCATAACTGGAGTCCACAAGGTCTTTTTCATGCTCCATATTGTTTTAGTTTAAAATGGGTTTGGCTGAAAGAAAGAGTAAGACCAAAACTGCAGTTACTTTAACTAGATAATAATATCTTTCTCTCACACATAAAGGAAGCCTGGGGGTAGTAAGTTCCCGCCTGACACGACTCCCTGGTGTCCTGGACCCAGACCACACTGTCCTGGTTCCCTCCCATCTCCTATGGCGGCTCCCCTGTCCAGCTGGCCCATCTTCCACTATCATCTATGCAGGCCAGTCAGCAAGAAGAAGCAAGAGGCACACCTCTGTCTTTTAAGAGCGCTCCCAGAATCTGCACTTACCACTTCCCTTTGGCCAGAACTTAGTCCATGGACATACCCAAAGGAAAGCTGGGAAATGTAATAGCTATTCTGGAAGGCATGTGCGGAGCAAAAACTTGGGGTTTTGTTCCTAAAGGAAGAGGGGTACAACCAGCAGTGTCTGCCAGACACATAGACTCCTAACCATGCATTCACTACGGGGCTGGTAGTCATTAAATCGGGGAATATTTGAGCTAGAAGGAATGTTAAGAGAGCATCTAATTTACTGATGCTTAACCAGAAATGAATATCAGAAAGGCACCTCATGCTTGGGGCCCATCACAAACCCAGCAAATACGCATTTCTGGGTGTCCCACCTGGCCACGTGTCTTTAAACAAGACCCCCTACCCCCCATTTTTCTAGCTTTCTTCTCTGGTTAAGAAGCATTGACCAACTATTCATATTTCAGATGTGACAACAGAGACCCACAAATGTTTAGTGAGTTTCTCAGGTGCTCAGTTAATCAGCAGAAGAGCCAAAACTAGAGCACAGACTCCCAGTTCCAAGTTCCTGCCCCCTCTCTACACCCCCGTGACTCCCCAGTTATGACCCATGGACACGGAGAGCCAGAAGACGGGGCCAGTCATAGAAATTTACCTTTCCTTTACACTTCTGTATTCCGTTTTTCACAAGTTCCTTTTTCTTCAGCTCTACTCCTCCTATATCTGAGGTTTACTTTCCAAGCTAAAGCAATTCCTCCATTTCAATACTGTTAACTAACAGAACTAGAACCAGCTGCCCAAGAATTCTCACCGAAGAACAGCCTTGCTTCCCTTCGTGGCCACCAGGTCGGTGCCAAGCACAATTTTGCATGAAAGTACAAAATGTATACACTTTCCTAAATGTGATAAGACCCAGGAGTAAAATCTACCTTCATTAAAATTGCAGGACTATTTTAATATCCTTTCTGGCACAAGCAGAGAATTGCAGAAGCCACAAAAATAAACTTAAGAGAGGCAGATTTAATTTCACGTGTTTATTTAAAATCTAATAGACTCAGCTATGGGTAATGGAGAATCTAAATCTGAATGGGACTCAGCTCCTATGTCAGGGAGCTAGCTGATAGTCTCGTGGAGGATTCAGTTGTATAACCAGAGCAGACCCAGTGAATGGGCTACCAGAGTTTTTAACTAAGGAGGATGGGGTCAGACGGAAGCTCTTCCTCAGGGGTATTGCGGTGGGCTTCACGGAAGAGGTGGCCACCCTGATGCAGGTGATATTGACAGAGTAGGGTGGGTGGGGTGCGCTCCAACTAAGAAAACAGCTTAAGGAAAATTACCTGACCGAAAAAAATTAAACGTATAAGATGAAAAATCAACTATAGTTTGGAATGTACCTTAAGTCCAACAAGGAATTGAACAGAACCGATCATTGGCGAGAATCTTCTCAAGTCCTTCAGAGGTCAAAAGATGAACAAAGCATTTTAGCAGGGAGGCTCTTAAACGTAAGAGGTGGGTGCCTCTGACCTCAGCCTCCCACGTGAGAGCAAAGGCTCTCGAGCTCTAACTTGCACATAAGACACCTAGAGATCTTATGAAAAAGTAGACTACTGTTCAGTACGTCTGGGTGGGACCTGAGATTCTGCATTTCTAACAAGCTTCCAGGTGACGACCATGGTCTAGGAGACTAGCCCAGCCACAGATGTGACAGTTGCAGGCCCCAGGGGGCCAAGCTCATCTGTGTGCAGCAGGGGAGGCGGGAGCTTGGCTACATGGTTGGGCGTCCATGTTCCGTCCTGTAAGCAAGGCCCTACAGGGCACAGGGCAGACCCAGAGCTGGAGGGCAGGGCCTCAGCCTCCAGCGCAGTCTTCCCTCAGGTCCTAACGTGTCAGGAGTGGGTGGATTAAGGTTTAAGAAAATGTTTTATATGTTTAGAAGAGTTGAAAGTCATTGAGAGTTATTCTTAGTTTTTTAGGAAAAAAATTGTATTTAATTAGATTAATTAATTAATTAATCATTTTAAACGGAAGTATAGATTTACAATGTTGTGTTAGTTTTAGGTGTACAGCACAGTGATTCATATATATATATTCTTCTTCAGATTCTCTTCCATTACAAGTTGTTACACAATATTGAGTACAGTTCCCTGTGCTATACAGTAGGTCCTTATTGGTTATGAGAGTCACTCTTGAAAAATCAGAATATTTTAGTATTGCAAGATTTCTGCAGCTCTTAATAGTTTGTAAATCCACTATCTCATTTGTAATTAACATTCTCAATTCTCTTACTCTGTGCCTTTTTATAAAGGAACAGTTAAGACAACTTTCTTTGTTAAAAGAGGGTATAAGGTATGACAAAGCCCTGAGATATTTCAGAAAATTGTATTTATTGAGAAACTGACCAAGAACCCACATTTTTCCCTGTGACTGTAAGAAGTCTCCAGAGAAAGATTTTCAAAGACTGTCAGTTCAGTTCTTCTCACTGGAAGAAGTCCAGCCATTTTGATCCCTAACTGAATTTACATAGATCATCTACCTTTGACCTTTCAGAGGTACTTAAGAACACTGCTTTTGCTCTGGACCATATGATCTATTTTAAAATTTAAAGTTGAAACATAACATATAGTGCTTGTTTGCAAATATGAGTCCAAATTAGAACAGAAATCAGTCACTGTAGTAAAACATGTGGCCCAACAGAAATCTTGACGGCAAGGCAGCTTCACCTACCACCACCGTGATCAAAAGCATGATCCCATGTGGACTTTCTTTTATTTATTTATGTATTTGGCTGTGTTGGGTCTTTGTTGCTGCACGCGGGCTTTCTCTAGTTGCGGCGAGCAGGGGCTGCTCTTCATTGCAGTGCGCGGGCTTCTCACTGTGGTGGCTTCTCTTGTTGCAGAGCACGGGCTCTAGGCATATAGACTTCAGTAGTTGTGGCACATGGGCTTAGTTGCTCCATGGCATGTGGGATCTTCCCAAACGAGGGCTCAAACCCATGTCCCCTGCATTGGCAGGTGGATTCTTAACCACTGCGCCACCAGGGAAGCCCCCCTGTGGACTTTCTAATCACACCAACAGGTTCTAGAATTACGTGAGCACCCAGAATTAGTGATCCCAGGATCGTCTTTCTCTCCTTTGAGAGTCATAGGTGCCTACATCAGTGCCATATTGTCTATCTTCAAATTAATAAAATATTTGTAACTTGATCATTACAGAATTAACTTAGATGGTGCCTCTCCAAAGAAGTTTTAAGAATCCAGTCAACCTGAAAAAAATAATGGTTGTCTCATCTTCGTGACTTAAAAATTGAGAAAAATAAATGTTACATAATGGTAGTGGAACCAGAATGAAGTAGGGCTGCTTTTTTCCAGCCCAGGACACTGTTTCCTGGAAGCCCTGTCTCCCTGTCAGCATAAAAACGATGATGATAGAAATGTTTATTAGGTGCCTTCCGTGTAAAAGACAAGATGCCAAGCACTTTAGATGTATTATTGTGTTTAATCTTAAAATAACCTTATGAGAGAGGTAATAATAACTTCACTGTTGACAAGTGAGGACATTGGAGCTCTAACCTTGACCTCAGGCCACTCAGCTAGCGAGTGAAGATCCCAAGTGAGGCTCTAGTTCACAGAATCCAGAAACTTGTGCACTTTGTCTCCAGATTCCCTTGAAAAAGTTATTTGCTCTTTTAAAAATGCATACACCTCTCCTTTTTCCTACAAAGAATTTAAATTGGCTAAAAATATATAACAAGATAAAACTAAATTTCCAATAAGTAGATAAAGAAATCCAGGCACAGGGAAAAATAAAAGTAGGAAAAACGGAAAGTGGGTAGTCTTGGTGAGAAGGCTAGCATCTCGTTTCAGCAAAGAGTACAAACTGTGTTATTAAGATTCCTGCGTTCATGTCCTGGCTCAGCCATTGGTGACTGTGGGATTTAGGGAAAATTACACAAATTCTCAAAGCCTTCATTTTTCATGGACTAGGTATAATAATGACACCTGCCTCATAGAGTTGAAGTGAGAATTACGTGAACTAAAGCACGAAAATGCAGAGGGGTGGCTGCTGTTGGAGATTTGTTGTGAAGTCTTCAACACTAGGAATTTAATAGAACAACGAGGTTCATCCTAAACTAAAGGAAAATATTGACTGCAGAACCCAGAAAATGTTTACTCAGTCAGTCCACACACTGAGTCAACATATTTGTTTTAAATATCCAGCAATACAACATATTCAATACCAATCAACTACAAGATGACATCACATGGAAAAGATAAAAACCTGATGTCAGGGAACGGTAAGGACTCCATTAACAAATGAACATTTAATAGAGTTAGACTGCCTACCAAATGTAGAAGAGGATATACAGAAACTTCAAAAAGGAATAAAGTGAACATTAAAAGACTGAGACGTCTCAGAAAATTGAAGAAGTCTTGAATATTTTTTGCAAATGGTATCTTCCATAAAATCGTGCTATGAAAATCACAAGTAAAGTGTGTTGTATGAAGCTATGGCTTCAAATCAATGCCTCATCCATTCTTTGTGCTAAAATTAGCTTACAGCTGCAATTATAAATTGCCTTTTATTAAATAAGTGATTCAGCAAATTTATTTTTATTATTTTAAATGTGATTTTCAAGGTAAATGTCCATTCAAATGACTTTTTCTGTCTTCTATTAAATTTTGCCCTGAAAGGAGATCCACTTTAAATGATCATTTTCAGTATTAATTACTCTCAGATTAAAAAGAAGTTTCCTGTTACAGAATTATGCACTCAGCAGCGTTAACCACCATCAATTATCATCCAAGAAATTAGCTGGATTCGCGCTCTACCCATTTGTAGGAAGTAGGTGCGAAATTTGGTCCTGTGCTTTCTTTAAAGCCAATCCAGAGGAGAAAACTGACAATGTCGAAGTTTACCTGAGCTCTTAGGTAGGAAATTCCCCAAGCTTTTGTTTTCCAAAATCCCCTCACTCTTGTGTTCCAGGAAAAGGCTGACCGCAAAGACCAACCTTTCCCATACTATGTCAGAAAGACTCACTGGCCATTCTTTCTCGTGACCCCCAGAGACTCTTGAGGACCCCGTTGTTTACCTATGGCAGGGACAAACACAGACCTTTCCCCTTTTACCTGCACATGCTGGCAAAGACAGACAGCTCCTTGTTCTTTGTCTCACGGATGGCTTAGCTGAGATTAGAACTGTTTGTCCCCCCTGAAATTAACTAGACACAGAGATAAACTTTTCCTGCACAGCTAACTGATGGAGACTTCCCTTGATGAGAGAACAATGCATAGGGTAAAGCATCCCACCTGGGGCGTCTCCACTCCTCCCTGTGAAGCTAAGGAGAAACCAGCTGCTGAGGCTCCATGATCTCAGATCTGGGGCGCTCTCCCTATCGCAATAGACTGAATAAAATCAGTATCATTGCTTTCTCCGTTATTGTCTGTGTCAACGCACAATCTTCTTCCTTATAGGATAATCTGATATGTATATGATAAAAATAGAATACTATAGTTGCTAGTTGGAATACAACTATTTCTGGTATGGAAGAAAGAAACAAGAGCTCTCTAGTAAAGAATCTCATGAGCGACTCTACCTCGGTGATTTTGAACTTTTTTTTTTTTTTTTTTGCGGTACGCGGGCCTCTCACTGTTGTGGCCTCTCCCGTTGCGGAGCACAGGCTCCGGACGCGCAGGCTCAGCGGCCATGGCTCACGGGCCCAGCCGCTCTGCGGCATGTGGGATCTTCCCGGACCGGGGCACGAACCCGTGTCCCCTGCATCGGCAGGCGGACTCTCAACCACTGCGCCACCAGGGAAGCCCGGTTTTGAGCTTTTTTGGCTGAAATCCACTTCCAGATTCCCTACCCACCCACTTACCCACATGTGCAAAAGTGAAAGTTTCATAAAAATATACTTAGCCTCACTACAGGCAATATATTTTAATACTTTGTATTCTATTCTATTTTTCTTTTTTTTAATGCTGATGGCAATCCACCTAATAGACTATGTGACCTATTAAATTCCAATTAAGTTCTATCATATTCCATTAAATTCTAATCATTTCTCAATTCTAAATTCAGGCAATAGCATCAAGTTTAGCAGGGAAGACCATTTTCACAAGCTACATGTCAATCTCCCAGGCAGAAACCTTCGCTCACTTACCATTGCCTAGAGCATACAGTAAAAATTCCCAAGGCTCTTCGTATTCTTTCAAGTGGGAGGTTTCCACTTACCTACTAATAATGTCCTCCTCCTTCTCTTCTACCGGAATCTTATGCTTCAAGCCTAAATTCATTTCCTTTCTTCTGTATTCACTGTAACCCCAAATGAGCTCTCTTCCTGGGGAATTTCATAGCACATCGTTTATGTATCATTCATATGGCGCTTATCTTTATCACCTTGTATCTCCCTAGCCTGGCCCTGAGAACTGTTCCCCAGTCCCTGGATCACGTGGCCAAGCAAGATGAATCCGCTCTCGTGTATATGTGAGGCAGGCTTTGCCCTGCAGGGAGTAATGCCACATGCCCATCCTTTCCCCTTCTGTGACACCCAGCATAAGTAGATTAAAACTCAGAGCTAGTTCTGATTCTCTGTGGAGAGATTTCAGTGTCTAAAAGGTGAAAACCATTAAACCAAGCCTGTGGTGCCTGGAAAAATTCATTATGTTTGCGTGTATAGGAAATGCAAGTACAAAATAATGAGAGAGATTTCCGTAATTTGTTTCTGAAATTGGTTGGCTATTCAGAAAAAGTATTTTTATTTCATGTTATTTACAAAAAGACACTACTAGGCATGGAATGAGAATAAAAAATCAACCAATCTCCAGTCTTGCCCTTAAACTTTAGAGACTTCCAGGAGAGATGAAATAGGTAGAGAAAAGTAAAAAATAGTAATTCTTGTTCACATCAAAATAAAATTCTTTATTTCTATATGGATTTTTTATAGAAAAAAAAATAAGATCGTAAACCACCAAAAGCATGTTTTAAAGAGAGTAAGAAAAGCCACTTTGTGTGTCCCTTGGAATATCGGCTCCATAAGGCAGAGGTTGGGTCTGTCTTAGTCACTGCTTCATTCCAGCACTTACAACACTGCCTGGGACATAGGTGGTTCTCAATAATTCATGACGGAATGAATTAATAAATACCTACAGCTGATTTCTTTAGACAGGCTCAACTTGAGTACCAAATATTATTAGCATAATACATCATCTTTCTGACTCATTCTCTAGCTTTTCCTACTGCTACTACTGATAGCTCATATTATTTTATGTCTAGTCATCATTTAATCCTCATATTAAACTTATGAAGTAGCTATTTCTATGGTACTCTATCTAAAATCCCCACAGAATACCCCTTGGAAGGTTGTTTGTAAGCAGGGTCCTGTCCCGTGAACGGGTGAATCCACAGAGCTGCCATGATGAAGCTGGTTTGTGTACAGAGACAGCCTCTGAAATATTTATAAACCTCCTTCTTGAGAACTCAGTGATAACGCAGCACAGATGACCTCAGAAAACACAACTCAATAGAGAGAGGCTCTCCGAGCGCTTGATGTACGTTGGATCACCCTTCTATAATGTTCAGGTTGGATATATCCATGAATGGAAAATACATTTTAACCTCAGTCAAATAAAACATAACTAGGAGGGGTATGTCTGCTGGACAGAAGAAATTATTAATGCACGCCAAAGTCAGGTATGAAGCGTTTGTGGATTTCCACGTTGTGTATCACCCAGACAACTGCTTCCTTTTATCTCCTTGAATTACGAAGCATCATTTTCCACCCATTTTATCACCCCTTAGTTTTCAAATTGAACACTGTGAAGCTGGGGCATAAGTTTAGAAGAGCTAAGTGTGACGACCTCCTTATACCTTTAGAGAAGAGCACGGTGTGATGCAGCTATTTCCTGCCCGGATTATATTGTCCACCTGCACCAGGCCCTGTCTTTGAAAGCTGTCCGCTCTAATGACCAATAGGAAGTGATAAAATGTAAGTGACCCCTCAGGGAATGTTAAGGATATCCTGGGTAGGTAATGATCCTTCATCAAAGGTGTGTCCAGTCTCCTGACAAACAGGGGCTTCCAACCCCCCCGACTACTCCCTCCCCGTGCCAGACCCTGTGGGAGCTGCCAGGTGAGAGCCTTGGTGACTCCACCCGTGATACAGGGAGCTTGAGAGAGAGAAATTAAGCCCAAGGCTGGTGAGCCATACTCCTCATTAAGAAAGATTTTAAATTATGTTGAAACCCTTTAGTAAGATTCAAAAACTTTGTTAAGAATTCCTTCAGCTATTTCAGGTGCTGTTATCCAGCTGTGTCAACGTGAGCTAAAAGCCCTATGATGGATCCTTCCCACCCTTACATCCAAAGAGACTGGATGGAGGGTCAGTAGAAAACAATGGTTAGAATCTACGTGTTAGAGAGGGATGGATGGACTCCTGTCCCTGCTACTCGCTCACAGTGTGACTTGAGCAAACTGCATAAATGCATCAAGGCTCACTTCATCTATATAATAGTAATCGCCCACACAAGGCTGCTGTGAAAATTAAAATATGATGAAACATTTCAAACAAGCACTACCTCCTTATTTTAAGAATGAAATCATAGCTGCTGCTTCCATTATTTTATTATTATGCTGGTGTTGTCCTGACTGTTGTTTGGTTTGTGTCTGTAATCTGCTGTCTGTAGGGTGAACCTGTTCGTGACTCTGTAACTACCAGCCTGCTGCAGTTAGGGAGACCGCTGTCTGCTAGGTTGATGCTTTGCTGTTGTTAATAGAATACTCTTTTGGCATTTCTCCTATACATGCTGTCTATTTGCTCCACAGAAGCAGAATTATGTTGAAGTAAGACACTTTTCTATAGTGACTTATAAGCTATTCTGATTTTGTTCTCATTGTGGTTTTTTGTTTTGGAGATCTGTAGCAGACATGACCTTTCTTTTTTTTTTTTGCGGTACGCGGGCCTCTCACTTTTGTGGCCTCTCCCGCTGCAGAGCACAGGCTCCGGACACGCAGGCTCAGCGGCCATGGCTCACGGGCCCAGCCGCTCCGTGGCGCGTGGGATCTTCCCGGACCGGGGCACGAACCCGCGTCCCCTGCATTGGCAGGTGGACTCTCAACCACTGCGCCACCAGGGAAGCCCCCCAGTACATTTTTGAATTCTAGAATTTAGGTGGCTGCGTCTGTAGAGGAACATTGAATAGATCAAAACAGCGTTCACAAAGAGCAGTGGTTACAGCCCAGTCACGGCTCCAGCCCAGTCAACTCTTACCCAGCCTCTAAAGGCCTCCATAGTTACTCCCCTGGACAGCTGGACCCGTGTACGTCACTGTTGATCAGACACCTCGCTGCCCTGACCACAAGCTTTTCAGATACTCATGAGGCAAAATTCCTGCACATTGCAGTGAACACATAATCTTTTCGTACTGATCTGATGCTAAGAAACTCCTCTTTCTTTTTCACTTCATCCCACTTTGGCCATAGCATGCCGTCTCACAGAGAGCCCCATGCACCTAGATGTAGCAAAGGCAAAATTTTAGATGCTGATAGAATTTGCCAGTAGAGCTCTGAAGGGCAGACTACGGCACCCTTGTTATCCGTCGTTAACTTAGATGTGGCAGTTTATAGACAAGGAATAGCTGAAGAAATCTTACAAGGTACTCATGTCCACATGCATTTCCAGTGCAGTGAGATGGACACTCAATAAATGCTTGTTTTAAAAAATACCAAGAACATTTAAGGCATCAGAAAACTGTCATGGAATTAGCCTACACAGACTTTTGAGAGGAGGTGGATTTGGAGCTGTTTCTTGGGGGAAGAAAAAACATATGGAAAATCATAAAGAGAGAATTCAGGAAATGTGTTTAAGCAGGGTGGTAAAGGCAGCACCATTTAAGCGGTAGAGGCAAAAAGATAGATGTGGAAATTCACAAGCAGTAAACAGCCTGACTTTGCCTGAGCAGGTAGGCTACACCAGAGGTAGCTCTGAAGCTGCCCCAAAGCTAGAGGTAACATGACAAAGACAACTTTGGTTCTACAGCTATACCATAAATGAGCACCAGGCTTCTGTCACGTGGCATGAGCTATAAGTGCAGAGTGTAAAGAGAGGAAACCATTCAGTCATTTTAAGCGAGAAGGTAAGAAATCAAATTGGACAAGGATGTTTGTTGAAGCCCTGTTTACAGTGGTGAAAATGGAAACAAGCCAGACATCCACCAATATGGAAGTGACAAGTCATAGCAGGGGCACACAGGGGGATTACTATGCAGTGGCTGGGAAACCTCCACGTGCACTGTCGCTGAAAAGCCCACAATGCAGTAAGCGGAGCAGAACACTGCTGAACAGGATGAGATCTGGTTCGTGCTTTTAGGTTTACATAGGTATTTGTGTGTGTGTTTATAAGTATATATATATATGTTTATCTGTATGTATATACAGATGAATCAGTCTATTGACCGTATTGACAAGGACAGGAACACACAGAAACTGGCAAGAGTGGGTAACTCTGGACGGAGGAATTGGGAGGAGGGGCTTTACACCCTTCTGAACTGATTGACTGTTAACGATTTTCCTCCTAGCATGTTCTAAATGCTTTCACAGTTCAGTACGCAAACATCTAGAGCTGTTTGGAGTTTACAAAGTACTCTCACATTTTTCACCGGACTCGCATAAACCTGTCACATTGGGTAGGGAGGCAGGAAGAGCCCTGTGTCCTTCCTTATGTAGGAAATGGAGACACGTGACTTCCTGAAGTTACACAGCCAGCCATATGGCGGCAGACCGTATGCCCTGACACAAGTGCAGTGACCTGTACACTCCCAGGTAAGCAGAAGTCTCCACCCAGAAAGCCCTGTGAACTGATGGTCACGCAGATAGGATCTCTGGCTCTCAGGCAGAAGCTCCTTTCACTGTAATCCCCTGTAACTCTCTCCACACTGCGGTAGCTCCCCTTTTCCTTCTGAACAGACAAAATTTTCATTTATTCATTGAACAAATGTTTGCTGAGTATCTGCTATATACTAGACATTGACGGTGTGGTACTGAATATGCCATTCAATCGTGCATTTGACAAATATTCATTGAAAGTTTAGTCTGCGTTCACTAAACTAATGTTTGGTTTGGGCGGATGTTGACTCTTTCAATCAATGAAATTGCCGTCATAAAGCTTACGTACACAGTGTTGGGTGAATATCTAAACACTACCTATTTTGTTACAGCTATGATAAATGCTAGGGAGAAATACAAAGTGGCGAAGTGTGTATATAATACGGAAATTTGACTACACAGAGGAGAGCCAGAAAAACATCTCTGGACAAATGACATATAAGCTGAAGGTTGACGGAGTTTAGCGTAAGGCAAGGGGGGAGGAGGAAAGAGAGCCACATTCTGTCTCTGGGGTCACTGAATGGGCAGGCGGTTCAATGGAAAGGGACACAAAGAACTACCTGGACGTCTAGTGTGGTTTGATGACAGAGGGTCAGGCAGGGTGGCTGGGACAAAGGAGGTCAGGGCACTGGAGGCCAAGTTCAGGATCTCTGATTTTACCCCAGGAGCAAAGGGACAGCAGTTAATGATTTTAAACTGGGCGGGTAGGGGTGGGGGCACGTGATTAGGTATGCATTTTTAAGAGGTAGCCTGGCAAGAAGTAGCCTGGGCAAGGAAAGGTCACTGGATGCGTTTCCGCTCAGCACCACTGGGACTTTGAAAGAAATGTCGTTGAAAAATAGAAATGAAAAAGAATAATTTCAAAAACCATGAGATCCGATGAGCATAAAGTGAATAGATTTCTCATCTTAGAACAAATTGCTCTGCCGGTTTCATGGATCTGCCAATCGAGAAGGGTTTATTTGAAGATATCTGTTTGTAAAGGAAAATCACCCCACAATTATTCCACGCTAATCAAACAGCACCGAGTACAATACATTTATCATTTAAGAAAATGCCTGCATTTTTTTCTAGACCTGGCTCACAAATGAGAGTCAATAAGTAGCCAGAAGATACGATCCTTACAGCATCGGAAGCAGTGAGGCAACAACAGAGTATGGAGCGTGCAGATTCTACCCATGTACTTTGACTTGATACAAGGTTATTCCCCTTTGTACACAATTTGAGTTGTCTGTAAAATAACGCATTTGCAAGCATTGATGATATCTATAGAGCAAAATAACATGATTTTGAGTGCTTACTTCATGCCAAGCCCTTGACATGTCTAGTCCTTGTTCGAGACTCATGACCACGTTGTAAGAATGGATCATCATCTCTGCTTGAGAGACGAGGACAGGAAACTCCCAGGAGCAACGTGCCCAGGGCCCCAGCTGGGAAGAGTCAGGGTCTTGGTCTGGTGCATGACTGCAGTTCGCGTTGTTAATCAGCACGGGGCATGCAGACATGCGTGTGGAAAGTGGGATTCATTCAGAACCAGCTGTGAGGTTGAGGGCAGCACAGCTAGCTCTGTGAGGGCAAGTTGCCAAATTAACCCTTACACCTCAATTCCATGAGCAAAGACCATCCACCGCTGTTTACTCTGAGCACTCTGTGAATAAAAAGTAGCCTCCCACCCTGAGAAAATGTAAAAATATCAATAGTATTGAGAATGGATGGTACCAATGGGAAACCAGAGTACCAACTATATCATTTTCAACGGAGGGCTTCTTGACTCCCTTAAAGCCTTGTTCGCAATGACCTAAGTTTGAAAAGAAGTTACCGAAATTGGAATGTAGATTAAATGTCTTTTGGTCCCAGGGAAGTTGAGCATTAGGATAACAGTGGGCTCTTAAAGAATGTCAGTGAGGACAGTGTGGGCTCATTTCCGATTCTCTAGGAATTCGAGTTGGGTTGGTGTTTCGGTCACCCCAGGTTCACTCGTGCTGTGTGGCTGAACTACTGGCTGTGCTGAACTAATATCACATCGTGATACTGCGGGTGCCGAAGGCCACAGGCACCTAGGTTTCCAGTTAAATTGTTGGGAGTAAAATGCCAGAATGTGTGGATCCTGAACTGGACTCCTCTACGTTCACTTCATAAAAGTGAGGAAAGCCCCTATTAGCAAGAGACCACTGGAGATTGCTGGCCAGTGTGTAGAGTCACTGTTTTTACACATAGTGGTATTTCCTGCAATTTTTATGTTCCCACTGGACACCATGAGCCTTGCGCTCTTACGATTCATATCCCAGGTTAAGAATGCATGGCCGCTGCGGGACTGGGGTCACCTTCTCTGTTCCTTCCACCTGGAAGCCAGGAGCCTGATGGGATGATTCAGGGCTACAGCTGCTTATTGCTGAGGGCAAATTTCAAGTTCGTTGTAAATGAAATCACAGCATCCTCTTTGCATCGATACTCCTGTCACAACTAATTGAGGGAAATAGGGGGATCAATTTAATATTTGATCAAAGGGATATTTTAAAAGAAGGAAAACATGCAAGAAAGCATTTAATAATCAGTTGTTAGAGGTGAGAATAAGAGCAGATTTTGAGAGCAGGTAGCGAGTTGTTTCCTCTGATTGCTTAGGAGTACTTTCAGCAGCCAGCCAGTAGAGGGAAATGTTTTACAAACACTTGTATCCAAGAAAGCAGTCTTGCTGTGTTGCACTCAGGTGCTGCTTCTGTGGAATTCACTTTGTCCCTTCTCAGTGAACTCTGAGGAAGGTGTCCACGCAGATAGATAATCCCTTAGTTATACGTGAAAAGGGGATGGCTTCTGCATTCTCCTGGGCCAGGCATGTCCTGCGAAGACCTGGTTGATCAGCCCATCCTAATGTTGCAAAACTGGTCTCTCTTACAACAGAGGCTGTAAAAGGACCGGCAGCTCTACAGTGAGTGAAGGTCCACAGGCATTAATAACCTTGTGCTAATTATTCAACACCTCATTTACATAACACTACTTTTGTAATCTCAGAATATGTGCATTAGATTATAAAATTCAAAAAATTAACCAAAACAGACAAACCGAAAGCCACAGTGAGATACCATTAAACACCTAGTAAAATGACTAAATTCAAACAAACGAGAAAAATACCAAACAGTGCCAAAGATGCAGAACACCTGGACGTTCGCATGTTGCTGGGGGGAATGCAAACTAAACTGGTGTAGACACTCTGGAAGACCGTGTGGGATTTCTTATAAAGTTAAACACACACTTACATACGACCAAGCAATCCTACCCCTAGTACTTTTGTTCACTCAGAAACTTCCGTAACTGCATAAGTGGGAGCAACCAAACTGTCCTTTAACAGGTAAATAGATAAAGACTATAACACATTTACACAGTGGAATATTGCTCAGCAATAAAAAACAAGGGACTATATTGATATACGCAACAATATGAATGAATCTTAAATGCGTTACGCTAAGTTAGCGTTGCCCAGCCTTGGCACCACTGACGTTTTGGACCAGAGACTTCTTTGTAGTGGGTGCGGACCCTGTGTTCTAGGACATTTCACAACATCCCTGGCCTCTACCCGCTAGAGCGTGTAGCCCTCCCCCCTCACTCCTCCCAGGTTTTACTACCAAATATGTCTTCAAATATGCCAAATATCATCTGTGGGAGGCAAAATTGTTCTCAGTTGAGAACTACTGTGCTAAAGTGAAAAAAACTGCATTTAAAATGTTGCACACTGTATGATTCCATTTACATGACATTTCGGAAAGAAAACTATAGGGACAGAAAACTGTAGAACAGTGGTTGTCAACATGAATGGTGGGAGGAAGTTTTGCCTGCATGGAACAGCACAGGGAAATTTTGGAGTGAGGGTCTTGTTCTGTATCCTGATTGTGGTGATGATTTTGCCTTTTCATTTGTCAAAACTCTTGGAACTACCTAGCAAAAAAAGTGAATTGTACTCTGTGTAAATTAAAAAATAAATTTTAAAAAGCATACAAAACATCACCTTATCTCTAAAGCATATAAAATAAATACCATAGTTGAGATATGTAAACTTTAAAAGAATAATGTTTAACTTAGCATTGAATGCCAGAGTTTGGAATTTTCATGTCAAATATCAAAAAACTTAATACACAAATGCCAATATAGCATATAAACAGTACTGCAAAGTTTAACTAAAGTTCTTTATCTATAAATGTGTCTATCTGTACATACAGGTTAATTCTAAAAAACGTTATAATCATTTGCTTATAGTAATCATTTAAATAAAATGAATTTATTGTCTATTTTGAATTAATTTCTGAATGAAAACTACCAATGTAGAAAAGTGTATTCTTCAGATTTTTATAGAAAAAGATTGAAAGTAATTAATTTTTCATCTGTACAGGCAAATGTTTTCACTTCACTTGAATGCATTTCTGTATAGCTACTTATACAGAAAAACCTTAGAAAATGTTAACTAGAGAAGCAGTTTTCTTTATGATGTACATTTTTATAACATTTTTATTGGAGTATAATTGCTTTACAATGGTGTGTTAGTTTCTGCTTTATAACAAAGTGAATCAGTTATATATATACATATGTTCCCATATCTCTTCCTTCCTGCATCTCCCTCCCTCCCACCCTCCCTATCCCACCCCTCTAGGTGGTCACAAAGCACTGAGCTGATCTCCCTGTGCTGTGCAGCTGCTTCCCACTAGCTATCTATATTACATTTGGTAGTGTATATATGTCCATGCCACTCTCTCACTTTGTCCCAGCTTACCATTCCCACTCCCCATGTCCCCAGGTCCATTCTCTAGTAGGTCTGCCTCTTTATTCCCGTCTTGCCCCTAGGTTCTTCATAACCATTTTTTTTTTTTTTAGATTCCATATATATGTGTTAGCATACGGTATTTGTTTTTCTCTTTCTGACTTACTTCACTCTGTATGACAGACTACATCCATCCACCTCACTACAAATAACTCAATTTCGTTTCTTTTTATGGTTGAGTAATATTCTATTGTATATATGTGCCACATCGTCTTTATCCATTCATCTGTCCATGGACACTTAGGTTGCTTTGATGTCCTGGCTATTGTAAATAGAGCTGCAATGAACATTGTGGTACATGACTCTTTTTGAATTATGGTTTTCTCAGGGTATATGCCCAGTAGTGGGATTGCTGGGTCGTATGGTAGTTCTATTTTTAGTTTTTTAAGGAACCTCCATACTGTTTTCCATAGTGGCTGTATCAATTTACATTCCCACCAACAGTGCAAGAGGGTTCCCTTTTCTCCACACCCTCTCCAGCATTTATTGTTTGTAGATTTTTTGATGATGGCCATTCTGACCGGTGTGAGATGATATCACATTGTAGTTTTGATTTACATTTCTCTAATGATTAATGATGTTGAGCATTCTTTCATGTGTTTGTTGGCAATTTGTATAACTTCGTTGGAGAAATGTCTGTTTAGGTCTTCTGCCCATTTTTGGATTGGGTTGTTTGATTTTTGATATTGAGCTGCATGAGCTGCTTGTAAATTTTGGAGATTAATCCTTTGTCAGTTGCTTCATTTGCAAATATTCTTCTCCCATTCTGAGGCTTGTCTTTTTGAATGACATACAGTTTTTATTGAGGTATAATTGACATATAACGTTATATTAGTTTCAGGTATACAACATAATGATTCACTATTTGTACACATTGCGAAATGATCACCATGAAAAGTTTAATAATATCTGTCACCATTCATAGTTAGAAAAAAAATTTTTTGTTGTGGTGAGGACTTTTAAGATCTACTCTCTTAGCAACTTAACATTTGTTAAATTAACTAGTGAGATATTGCTTTAGGAACTTAGAAATGACAAGGATTCCAGACACGATTTCCCCTGACCAGAGTAAAAAAATTCTACTGCTCACACACCGCCTCCTGAAAATCAAACCAAGAATGGTGGCCCCAAAAATAAAAATGAGAAGTAGAGCTAAGTAAGAAGAAAGCTGGGGACAGAGGCCCAGTTGGGAGATGAGACACATAGTGTGGGAGCTGAAAGGGCACATCAATTCTTCCTCACCACTCCCTGGAGAGATGTAAAATACATGATTAGAGGACAAAGACATTCCAGGCTTGACTCCCAGTACTGCCTTTGAGTTATAGACTAACGACGATGGCAGCCTGGCTGCCACTCTGCTTGAACTCTGAAATAAACAACCATTGAATTTGCAGTTGGTAAATCTGTTAGATGCCATTGGTTCCCGATATTCGAAAATGCCACAAATACAGATAGCTTTCTAATGCAGAAAAGGATGTTTGGTGGGTATGAGAAAACTTTCAAAAGATGGCAAAATAACCAAACAGGTGGGATTAGCTATACCATAATAAATTTCATAAGAGTGAAAATCCAGCACTAAACCAATAACTTGAAGGATACGGTTTGTTGACTCCTGTTTGAGAGAGGACAAAAGATTTTAGGAGAAATAAGTTCCACAAACAGTTTACTTTCTCAGGGGTTGAGATGCAAATAAGAATAGCCTAGTTTGGAAATCTTGCATCTTACGTACACACCTGGGAATTAAAACAAGAAACAGCATGGGGCCATTTCATCAAAGGGATGCGCCACACAGCTGGGCTCATTCAGCTGATTTTATAGAGTACGGTGGGCACCTCTGGACAAAAAGGTCTTTGCTATTATCAGCTGCTCCTCAGGGTTTGTTTGCTTGTTTGTTTGTTTTGGGGGGAGCTCTTCTTTTTTTTTTTTTTTTTAATTCCCTGAATTGTACTAATAGTCTTATAACATTTAGTAAAAGAAGAAAAGACTTTTTTCAGGACAGAAGCATTGAAAAATCACTCCAAAATGGGTTTCGTTAGCTGTCTTGGCTGTTTTACACCGCTTTACTTCTCAAAAACTGCATTAACTGAGAGTTAGGGTCCATAATCAAACATCTGTAGGCCTCAGTCTCCAACTCTGTAAAATGGAGGTAACACCACTTAACCACTTCTCTTCCCTGGTGGCGCAGTGGTTAAGAATCCGCCTGCCAATGCAGGGGACACAGGTTCGAGCCCTGGTGTAGGAAGATCCCACATGCCACGGAGCAACTAAGCCTGTGCGCCACAACTACTGAGCCCGCGAGCCACAACTACTGAAGCCCGCTCACCTAGAGCCCGTGCGCCGCAACAAGAGAAGTGATACAGTGAGGGTACAGTGAGATGATGCATTCAAGTGAACCCTGGAAACTGTCAAATACAAATGATATTCAAAGAATCATTTATCTAGGCGCTAAGTAATATTTAGTTCATTAATGAGATAAATTCTTGAGCTACAGATCTGCATATTTGACATAAGCTTGTTATATATGTTTCTTTAACATATGGAAACTTTTGTTTCAAGAATTATAAAAGTCAGATACTTTCTCACAGTAGAAGCAGAATTTCATTTGGAATAGATAATTAAAAGTCATGGCTACAGATAGATCCTCTCAGCTCCATAAGCTCTATCCAAACTACAATTTGTAGACAGTAAAAATGATGTAGTGTGAGGAATACTGGTTGTCCCTAAAGACCACATAAACTATGGTTTCCCATCTGAGATGGTCAAGAGACAAGCATTTTTTAAAAAGTATGTGTGTACAATAAATCAATATCAAATTTACATATAAAATTATAACTCTAAGGAAAAAATCAACTTTATGGATTTGGGAAAAGTAACAGAATTTATTTGTATGACCCAATTTCCCAGGAATTGAATCCTAGTTGAAGGACTTTTGCTCAGTAAACCAGCTCTAACCACCAGCAGTTACAGCCTTTGTGGCTCCAGTTTCAAGTAATAATTATATTACTTGAAATTATATATCCCTGGAGATACTGAAAAATCCCATTCAGGAGCTGCCTGGAAGCTACTCCCAGGGCCCAGCCTATGTTACAGGTGAGACCCTACATCAGTGACATCTTCCTGGAAGTCTTGATAACTACACTTCCTTATGGGTAGTTAAAATTCTGTCACTCGGTAGTCAGAATTATTGCCAGAGACCGGAGGATTTAGAAATACAAAAAAAAAAAAAAAAAAAAGAGAGAGAGAGAAAGATTCATAATTGTTCATTTTTGAAAATATATTTTAGTTTATAAGTATATTTTCTGCTAGAATTCTAGGGCTTTCTTCCAGTATTCTTGAGTCAAAAACTGGTTATTTAGAAAACATTCTCACATTTCAGCTACTGAAGTTTTTCTTTTGCGCCTAAATGATAGAGACAAGTTTTTCTAGGTCAAGAATCCAACCCAACCCAAGTCAACAGCTGAATTGACTTTTGCCCAAAGTCAGTTGGGCAAAAGTCACTGCCCAACTGCCTTGTTTGAACACTCTGACCCACTAGGTTGGGTTAAGAGGCGTGAAGCCCACTTGGCTTCACCCAGATGTGCCTTTTAAAATATAAATGTGTATGTATAGGATGCAAAAATATATAAGAAAAAAGTTGTTGGATCTTAGATTAGCACACACAAACCAATAGGAATCATAGCTCAAACTTTGTTCTTGGAATCCCTAGTGAAACCATGAGGTTACAGTTGATACAAAATTCTTCGCATGAACTAAAGAACATTTTCCAGAAAATTTTGAGGACTGAAAATGAAGGGAAGAGAAATGAGAGTAAGTCCTACCCTCTGGGATAGGTGGTTATATATTAATAATTTTCAGTTTTCTTTGTTTACATCTCAGCTTTTTCATTAAATATTTCTTAAAACTACTTTTAACAAATAAGATATTGATTGGAATGAATGTTATTATTCCCTGGACAACATTAGGGGACATACTAAATGGTGTGTCAAGACTTTTATAACTATTATAAGGGGTTGAGAGAAAGAAATGCATATTTTCCTGAGGATAAACAGTATTCATCTGGTATTTTAACTTTCCTTTCTTTCTCCCTTCCTTCTTTCCTTCCTTTATTCCTTTTTTTTCTTCCTTTCTCTCTTGTTTTCCTTTCTTTCTCTACATTTTTCTTTTGATTCCAAGTTAAAAATAAGCATTTGGGCCTTTTTTTAAAGCCAAAACTAGTGGATAAAGTCAGAGCTGACCAGTGTTCTCTGTGCTCTTTCTTCCTTGACATTGATTCTCAAACGTCATGAACTAGACTCGCTTTACTTGGATAATGGAAACACTAGATCTCTTAATCCTGACCTCCAAATTCATACCTCTTTAAAAAGTACGTTTTACATAAACATGCACATTCTCAGCTGCCCAAGAATACAGGTCTGTTTTTTATTTTATTTATTTATTTTTTTCCGGTACGTGGGCCTCTCACTGTTCTGGCCTCTCCCGTTGCGGAGCACAGGCTCCGGACGCGCAGGCTCAGCGGCCATGGCTCACGGACCCAGCCCTTCCGCGGCATGTGGGATCTTCCCGGACCGGGGCACGAACCCGTGTCCCCTGCATCGGCAGGCGGACTCTCAACCACTGCGCCACCAGGGAATCCCTATAGGTCTGTTTTTCATCCTGCTCTCTAGTCTCTTTATGACTTAAGTCAACCATTTAAGAGAAGGCCTTTGAACATAGCATCAGGCTCTGGTTTAGACACATCCTTGTGTTTTAGCATCCTTGGCAGAGTTATTTATGTGATATGTATGAGCTTGGGGCACGTGTCATGGGCAGTTTTTCAGGCCTATAATACCATCCCCAGTCTAGGCGCCATGCTCAGCTCCTGTTCAATACCTTTTAAAGACTCTCCCCACATCCTCAGTCTTGTACTGTTACGAAGACTTGGGATTGTATAAATATTTTTCAGGTGTCTTTTCAACTCCTTGCTTTTCTTAGGCAGTAATACAAATATCACCAGTGGTCATTGAACCCACTGGTCCTGATCTGGGACAATTTTTTAATACTGTGTATACGTATCTTACAGAAAAGTCATTGAGAACTGAATATAATTGCTCTGTCTACGTGTTTAGGTTCACTAGAGCTGATCCTTCTGATAAGTAACACTGTTTACGAAGATAAACGTTGCCTCTCCCCAAATATCTTATATATACTCTTTGTTTTCCTATGTGGCAAATCTGTGGCAAATATTAGGATTTCCACTGTGTAAAAAGAGAAACAGTCACAGAAATTAGTGCCTTAGCAATAATACTGAAGGAAAAATATTTCAGATCAACTAACTTCCAGTGTCTAGTCTTAATCCATAAAATGCTTTTTCTTTCAAATATTAAGTCCATTTCTTGAGCTAAGTTAAGGAAACACATACAATATATTACATCCCTTTTTTTTAACAGAAATTTGAAATCACTTTCAAATAGTATTCTGTGGCATCCTTATATTATATTTCAGTACAAAATTTACCATTTTAGAAGGTAAAATTGTTTGATTTTATGTCTTAACAGAAAATTTGGCATGCATGAAACTTGAGAATTAAGAAGCCACCAAAACAAAAAAACTGATTTGTGTGCAACGCCGATGTTCTTGTGTGGAAAATTCTATTGACCTGGGGAAATAAAACATATCAAAAGAAACCATTCCTGGAATTTTTTTCCTGAAACACACAATAAGAATTGGAAAGTAATTTAATTATCATAAAGAGTTCCTCAGTCAGCTTCAGTTCCAGCCTCCAAAAGTCTGTGCATTCCCAGGATCTGCGGAGAGTTAAGTGGACAGTTCTGGAATGCAGAACCAGATCTGTCAGAGCACTGGCGCTAAGCGTGTTGACGGAGTACCAAAGGCAGTACAAGTGTGATGAATCCACTTAAGCAGAGACCTGGAGTCTCTCCTTTATATATACTGGCATTCCATATGTAGTATTAAAAACTTGGTCAAATACCTATATGGGGGCTTCCCTGGTGGCGCAGTGGTTGAGAGTCCGCCTGCCGATGCAGGGGACACGGGTTTGCGCCCCGGTCCGGGAAGATCCCACATGCCGCGGAGCGGCTGGGCCCGTGAGCCATGGCCGCAGAGCCTGCGCGTCCGGAGCCTGTGCTCCGCAACGGGAGAGGCCACAGCAGTGAGAGGCCGGCGTACCACAAAAAAAGAAACCTATATGGATTAGATTAAGGAGTAACTTAATGATCTGAAACTTGCATAAAAGTCGTGTTGCCATTTAACATGAACTTTTTATATAATTGCACTTTCATTCATATCCACCAACTCTAAAAGAAACTCCATTGGGTAGAGGCATGATAGTCTCAGTGTATAATTGTTGGTAAGTTGACCTCTGGAGTCTCGCTCCTACCTATAAATTTAGGATTTATAACTAAAAGAGAGTGAAATGCAAATCAATTTTACCTCATAGCCATTACCAGATATGTAAGAGTTTAATTAAATCTTTATTAATCTGATGCTTTTTCACCACTGTGTTTGCATCACCACAGAGCATTTCTGCAACTCGGAGATAAGCAACGTGTGAAGATGGTTCTTATTCCTGAGAATAAGTTGTTTTTTAATCTTTTATTCTTCTCTGACAAAAACTGAAGTTAGTGTTTCTTTCCCAGGTTCCTTATTCTCTGTGCCCACTTCAGTATTTCCGTGATATGTCAGATCAGTCTAACCCTTTTATGCAGAATGTTCCTTCGGATGTTGCAAAGGGCTAGGAATCCAGGTCTGCTGAGAAGGGGACTCAAAACTGAGACACTCATGCATTCATTTGGAGACCACGTCAGCTTTCCTTTCTTTAGGGCATGCCCACTTCTCTCTCACAATAAATAAAAGGCAATCAGATAAGCATGAAACATAGTCCTTGGTAGGCTACATACAGCATCAGGATTCTTGCAGGCCCTTTTGCTAAGCAAAACCCTTGCTTTTAAAAATGTACATGAAACGCTATGATGACTAAAACACCTAAACAGGAAATTTGAGAAACTTACAAGCTAAGCAGTTTCTTTAACTGGTATCACTCACTTGAATGACACTGTATTTGAAAAATCTTTTTAACTGGATTTCCACTCAAGTATTAAAACAATTCTGAAAATTGAGTTATTTCCCTATGTTACAGATTTTGAAATTCCTATTAGAGTAATTCAATAAATTTCAACATATGAGTCACTTTAAGTGACTTCACTCAATATTCATGAAGTCTTATTGTTATAAATGAAGTAAATAAGAATCAGGTTTTACTCATTATTCACTAACCATAGTTTTTGACAAATGAAAAACAGAAAACCTCAAAGTGACTAAAATCTATTTTATGTAAAAACTAAAACAAAGTTTTACTTTATGGAATATACAGGAGTAGATCTTACTCAACCTTTAGAATATTTACAGTTAATATGTTTCACTCAAAACACTTTTAGAAAAAGTCTATTTTCACCTCTACATTCCGTGTTGAAAAGGACACATAAGTATATATATATATATATATATTTTTTTTTTTTTGCGGTACGCGGGCCTCTCACTGTTGTGGCCTCTCCCGTTGCGGAGCACAGGCTCCGGACACGCAGGCTCAGTGGCCATGGCTCACGGGCCCAGCCGCTCTGCAGCATGTGGGATCTTCCCGGACCGGGGCACGAACCCGTGTCCCCCGCATCGGCAGGCGGACTCTCAACCACTGCACCACCAGGGAAGCCCCATACCTTGCTTTTTTACACTGAAGACTGTGGAAATATTTCCTGCCTAGCCTTCTACTTTATCTCTTTTGGTGACTGCATGGCATTATATTGTATAGTTATACTATTGTTTATTTAACTATTCTACTTATATTTACTGGCCTCTTTCATGCTCAGCGTCTCTACTTCAAAGCCTGACACTTGTTATTGATTTCAAACCCTCTTCTACGGGTCACCTTCCCTTCCAGGTTGTTGGCAACACCACCTTTCCAGGGGCTCAAGGCACGTCTCTCTTTCCTCCATATCCACGCGGTCAGTAAAGCCTGTTGGCACTAGCTTTAAAATAAAATATAGCCCAAATTTGGTCCCATCTTATGAAGCTCCCACTGCCACCACCTGGGTCCAAGCCACCATCATCTCTCACTGAGAGTTCAGCAGTAATTGATCACGTCCTTCCTCGGCTCAAAACCTCATCATGGATTCCTAGGTCATTCAGAGTAAAAGCCCACATCCCTACGATGGCCCACAGAGCCAAAAGTGTCCCCCACCCACCAGCCTTTGACCTCCAGTCCTATCTCTCTCCCCCAGAGCCCTCGGACTACACTGCCATCCTGGCTGTTTCCATACCACACAGGCTTGCTCCTGCCTCAGGGCTCTTCCACTGACCATTCTCTCTGCCTGGATCACTCTGACAGCTAATGTCCACAAGGCCCCATCCTTCAGCTTCCTCAAGTCTTTTCTCAATGTCACCTTCTCAGTAAGGTTTACCCTCACTACCACATTTATTTTCAGTCTTCTCACTTCACTACTACAGATCCTTTTGGCCGAGTTCTATTATTTTTTATGTAGCGCTTACCAATATAGCATACATTTTCTTATTATTTTTTATTGTTATTTTGTCTCTCTCTGTCTGCAAGAATGTGATCTTAGAGGGGATATGGGGAGAAGGAGGCAGGGATCCTTGTCAGTTTTATTTACTGATGTATCCGAGGTATCTAGAACAGAGCCTGAGGCATGGGATGGTGGGGCACTCAGTAACTGCTGAAGGAAGGAAGGAAGGAAAGAAGGAAGGAAGGAAGGAAGGAATGAGTGATTAATGATGCTAATTCCCATCTGCCTTAAATAATAAACATGGACAGTACGAGTGATCAAGTTTGACAGAAGTAGAATTTCAAAGCCATAAGGTACTTTAAAGCTTTCCCAATACAACCCATTTAAAAATTTAGAAAACAGCACCAGAGAAATAAAATGATTTATCAGAGATCATACTGCTAGTTCATGGCAAAGAATAAAGAAAATCTAGCTCTTTTGGTTTAGTGGTCTTCTCCAATTCTTCACTGCTTCTCTTAGCTATTCCCTAAGTATAGCCTAGGCTTCTTGAGTCTCTGCAGGACAGTCATAATTATATCTAAATTGTATCTAACTTATTTCTCCCAAGAAATGTTAACTAATGTCTAAAGAAATGGTGTCTTGATAGTTCATACACTAGCTCCAAGGACCCCCCCAATAATCTGAGACTGGCCACCAGACCAAATGACAATGACCCCCAGACTCATGGGTCAGAGCACAGTGGGCTCCCAGGATATATCACCAATTGTCTTAAGCACCCAGCCCACTACAGCCTCCTCTGTCCCATAGATGATGTGTTTCTCACATGCAGTTAATTTAATTTAATTTTTAAAAATTTTATTTATTTTTTTATTGGGGTATAGTTGCTTTACAATGTTGTGTTACTTTCTGCTGTACAGTGAAGTGAATCAGCTATATGTATACATGTATCCCCTCCCTCTTGGACCTCCCTCCCACCCACTACCCCCCATCCCACACATCTAGGTCACCCCAGAGCACCGAGCTGAGCTCCCTGTGCTATAACCCAGGGTCCCACTAGCTATCTGTGTTACGCATGGCAGCGCACATACATGCAGTTAATTTTCACATCAATCTAAATGCTCCTATAGCTGAGAGGCAATTCACGTCTTACAAAGGACATTATGAGCCTTTGTGGTGTTGAACGGAAACATCGCCTGGGAAGAAACGAGTGCTCAGGAAGTTCTCAGCGGGCAGATTTCTGCTTTCTCTTTGCCTTCTCCTCTTTCCCTAGGTGCCATTCTTTTCCTTAGCCAACAGGAAAAGCCGTGTTAGTGAGTATCCAAGTCCTTTCATGACCAAAGTTAATTTCTGCTCTTCCAAATTGTTAATTCCCAATCCTTTTCTCTAAATTCTTTTTTATTATAGAGGAAGAACACCAAATGAAGGAAAAGAAAAAGAAAAGAAAAAAGTCTGGAAAGAAGAAAAATTGCTTGGAGGAAGAGCGCCAAATTGAAGCTATTTAGGTTCAGAGATGCCACCTATGATGTCACAGCCGCAGACGTTTCCCACCGATGATGTGGAGGAAGCAATCCATGGGAGTCACTTGCCCACAGTAAATAAGACTAAGGGATGATCAAGAAAATCAAAGATGCACTTACTGTCGGACATGCTGGTCTCATAACCATGAATGAACTGAATACCAGGGAAAGAGTTTTGTAACCTTTTTGGGACTCAGCTTTATTAAAAAAATATTTATTATACTTATTAAGAGCAATACGTCATGGTGGGGGCAGTGAAATACACAAAGAAACACGTCCAAGGTGGTGACAACAATATGATAGTACAAAGGGTCAAAGAGCCCAAACAACATGTGTTAAAATTTGCTGAGAGAAACGACAACACATTTAATCACTTTTTTTAAAACTTGAGACTCATAGAGTAAGGCATAAGCCTTAATTCTCCTAGCACGTGATGGTGGAAACTACAATTAACTGTGTTATTGCTTTTGTATCTGAAATAAACATGAAATAGAAGGAACACTACATATTTTTACAGACTTAAGTCGGAACATTTGAACTGTTTACATTTAATAGAAATAATATCATTGCTTTAGCGGATTTTAAAACAGCAGTGTCAGGGCTTCCCTGGTGGCGCAGTGGTTGAGAGTCCGCCTGCCGATGCAGGGGACAGGGGTTCGTGACCCGGTCCGGGAAGATCCCACATGCCGCGGAGCGGCTGGGCCCATGAGCCATGGCCGCTGAGCCTGCATGTCCGGAGCTTGTGCTCCGCAACGGAAAAGGCCACAACAGTGAGACGCCCACGTACCGCAAAAAAATAAAAAATAATAATAATAAAAAAAAAACAGCAGTGTCTAAGTTCTCCAAAGCTATATGGTTTAAGTGGCATGAGTCTTTGTAAACCTCTGATCCTAGTACCATGCAAATTTATAATGTGTAAGCACTCAGGGAAAAGTGTCATTCCATGTCTATTTTTTTCTAAAGTAAAATCAGTGCTGATAGCATCGTAGTAACAGGAAGGACTCCACCATACTACCAAAGATACCTAACCTGCATCTAGTAAGGATCGTACCTTTGGTCTATATTGCTTCTTGCTACTCAGTTCCAGTCTTGTAAAAGACCCAATTCATCCATACTTGTCCCTGCCCTGTACATTTTCCTCTCAAGCAAATGTCATAGGTACGTAGGCATATTACTATCAACATACTGTTTAGAAAAGTTACCCAAGCAGTCACCCAGGGCATAGGTCAGAATACTAAAAATCTTAAAGGGTGAATTAAGTTAGAGAGGGATAGAACAGATGCTTTAAAGACAAACAGAACTGGATTTGAATATGCTGTAGGTTTTCCTTATTACATGTCCTTGAGCAAATCACTTCATTTCTTTGAGCCTTGGTGCTCTCCCTGGAAAATGAAGATTAAAAAACAGACCTTCTTTGATGGATTTTTTTAAAAAAACAATTATTGGAGTATAGTTGATTTACAATGTTGTGTTAGTTTCAGGTGTACAGCAAAGTGAATCTGTTATACATATACATATATCCACTCTTTTTAAGATTCTTTTCCCATATAGGTCATTACAGAGTATTGAGTAGGGTTCCCCATGCTATACAGTAGGTCCTTATTAGTTATCTCTTTGCTGGATTGATGGATGGATAAGAGACAATTAATTCAGCGCCTGGGATAGTTGTTCAGTGAGGCTAGCTGTTATTATTAGAAAGCATTGATATTCCCTCAGACCTTCAAGTTTCCTTAATTGCATTGACTCAAAATGGGAAGCACTTAACAATCAATCGATAGTATCTTGGGCCAGATGGCAAAGCAGAGACATGAAATAAAATATCCCAATAGGTTCGTAGAATAACTGTCAAACCCCCAGGCCATTATTTTGTTACCTAGAGCATAACCAATCTACCAAATCAATTCAAGGTGCTTCAGAAGCAACTGTACCCCTCATCGTCTTTATTGTAGAACAGAGACATTTCACTAAAAACGGAAAGTATGCTATTTCATGTCTGCATAAAGTAGTAAAGAAACTGTCTCAGATAAATAGCATCTTCTTAAGCTTTACCCCAATCAAGCACAATTTTTTTTCAATATTTTAACAAATTTTCCATCTTGTACTTTTTTTTAGTGTTCTATCATTTCTTTCTGGTTTACAGCCAAAGTAAAAATAAATTGAGTGAGAATCTTCTGAGTCTCCCAGAGACTGGAATGTATTGGTATTCTCTCAAGAAATCCTGTTCTCATAGCTTCACATCCTGGATGCTTGATGAGAGAATTTGGATAAGTATATGAAACTTGGAATGTTTACTGTAATTCTAAGACCTTTTGGAATGCACCCACCACATATGCTCCTGTTTTGATGTGCAATTAATATAGGTTTAAATATATACTTGCCCTCTGAAATGTATTATAAATATATAGATACCTTATTTTTTTTCCCTAATGAGAATGTTAGAAATAGACTTTGTTCAAACTCTAATCACACTTAACAAAAAAGTTCTCTTGATGTAAGAGCAACTTTCAAGCAGCCACGTACTAAAGAAAAATACCCTGCTTCTCTTCATAGCTTTTCCTTGTGCATCTCCAAAAAAACTACCTGCTTTTATTCAAATAGGTTTTCCATTTGGTGAAGTGTTTAAAAGTAAAGGAGAGCTAAGGATTGGAGAAATATGATGGATAAGAGTTGGATTTGAAATTCCTGCTCCTGAAAAGGTCAGAGCCCACACTGCAGTTAATAGGTCACTGTCCTGTCCACTCAGAGAATCGAAGCCAAACAGAGAAAGATGTTTGCTCAGGTAAGAGACTGAGTCCATCAAGAAAATAGGAAGAAAAGATAGGAGAGAGCGACTTAAAGACGATCTAGTGTTCCCTATAGGTAAACATTTTATTTTGTTTCACAATGGGTAGGAAAACAATCTACTGTTTGTTGTTTTCCCAACTATCAGTATTTTAACTGATCAAAGACTAGGTATTTTATTTCTCTTTGGCCTGCTTTGGGAAGAAAGGCCAAGGATAGGAATTCTGGGTCACTCTATTGCTAAGAAAATCTTTGTATTTCAGACACTCATGATAGTGATAAAATACACAGATGGGTTCAAAATGCTACCTCTGCATTTATGCCGCCAAATAAAATAATCATTATCTACTGACTTGAAAACTGCAGTAAATGTTTCTAAGAGTAAAACCAACAATGCATTATTTGTGCTACCTGGAAATAAAGAATAACTAAATTTTACAAAGAATACAAAAGCCAACTTAACTCAATGGTTTTGAACTTCTTTCATACTTAATCTATTATTTGAAGAGTAACCAGAAACTAGACCAACTAGCTTAAGTTTTAACCTTTTCCTCTCTCAACCCTATGTGCTTCGGGAAAAGACATAAAAGTACAAAGAAAAGACTAGAAGGCTTGCAGAAAATAAAAAATGGAAAGGAAAAGATGAAAAGACAAGTGAGGTGTGTTTTTTCCCAATCTCAGACTGTCTTGCATAATTCAGAAGTGACTCTTCAGTGCCCAACCTGTGTGTCCACCTGAACCCCACATGCCATGCTACTGTGCTTGGGTCTTTTGTCTTCTAGCCACTGATATTTTTTTCTCCCAGAAATCACATGTCGCCCCTGCCCCCAGAGTGAGAAATATCTCCAGTGTTCCATCCATTCATTTTCCACCCACTACACAAAACTAACAAAAGCTACTAGAGGCGCTAGGGGTTTATTTAAAAATACTGTTGGTATCAATTAAGTTATAAGAACATCAAGCCGTGGGTGCACTAGGGAATTAAAAAGAGAACACGGGATGCAGCAGCATGTATTTTCAACCACACTTCAGGGCTGGGCAAGGAGGAATTAAAAGAGCCACAGACCAAAGACGCTAAGTAGGGATGAAGAGGACCACCGCCCGCCATTGACGGTGGCACAGCGTTTAGGTTTCACTGGGATTAGTTGACTTCAATTACAAGGAGGTTTTCTAGGTCCCATTGCCCTTCTCATCTACAGTTGGCAAAAGAATTAGCCGTACAAAAAATGATTGGAGTGACTATTTTCTCAATTCTCGCAGAGGTAAGCGATAGCTAGTGCCATCTAATTGCATACGATAGTGCTCCATTCATTATGTTAATCGGTACCTTAGGGAAGGTGTTGACAAACTACCGCCACACAGGCAAAATCCAGTTGCCCAACTTGTTTTTGTCAATAAAGCTTTATCGTAACACAGTTATACTCATTCATTTATGCATTGTCTATGGCTGCTACCATGGTAGAGTTGAATCGTTACACCAGAAACCACGCAGTCTTCAAAGCCAAAAAGTATTTACTACCTGGTCCTTTACAGAATAAGTTTGTTGACCTCTGCCTTAGATAATTAGAGTTTAATTCTTTCATAGAATGCCAGTTGAGAAATGCTGCTGGTATATGACTGAAGCAAAAAATAGTAATAATCCAGGAAAGAAGCTGTCAGGCTCTGAAAGTCTACCTCAGATTTATGCGGGGTTGGGGGGAATGAAAACTGGAGAGACTATCTAGATGTGTAGAAAAACTTCAACACTCTTGGGTGGTAACACTAAGTAAAAAGTTTTTAAATCTCTGCCCATTCTTTCTATACTTATTTGCATGAGGTTTATGTTGGTAAATGTTTCCAATAATTTCTCTCCTATTAATTTTTCATTTAATTATCATCTTCAGTTTTTTTTCTTTTAATCTGATGTGTCATGTCATGTTTGTCCTTGCTCTAGTCATTTCACCTTATTGAGAAGCTGATTTAGAAAAGGCTATTTCTCCATATGTTCCTTGGAATTCATTCAACTTTTGAGAATATGACAATCTTCCTAGGAAAGAAGTCTTATGACATGGATGTGGAAATGTAACACATGATATTGTTGAAGGTGTGGAGAAACAAACACCTTTATGCATGATTGATGAAATTATATGTTGATACAATCTCTTTGGAAAGCAATTTAGCAATATCTAATGAAATCACAAAGGCACATCCCTTTGACATAGCATTCCTACCTTTAGGAAATTATCCCAGAGACCCATATTACCTAAATATTTTTAAATGATGTATGTATGATGTTTCCATATTGGTGACCATGTGGAGACTTGGGAAGAGTGGTGTGCTCACAGAGAACACAGAAGCTTCATGCCCTTTCCGCATACCTTGCCCTATGCGTTTCTTCCATCTAATTGGCCTGAGTTGTATTCTTTTATAATAAACTGGTAATCTAGTTTTTAAAAATAGGTATGTAAAAGGTTATCCTTTGCAGTATTTTCTTTTTACCAAAAGATTGAAAACAACCTAAATATCTCTCGGTTGGGGGCTTAGTTAAGTATAGTAAGGTACGTGCATATCTTCCACACACAAGTGGAATACTGTGCAACCATTAAATAGAGAATGAGATACACGTTTACATACTAATATGGCAAGTCATTTATTTGTTTAACAAAACCTTATTGAGCACTTACTGAGGTGTGTTTTTTCCCAACCTCAGACTGTCTTATATAATTCAGAAATGACTCTTCACTACCCAACCTGTGTGCCCACATGGACCCAACTACTGTTCTAGGCAAAGAGAATACAATGGACAAAACTAAGTTTCAGCTTACGTGGGGTACCGACAATAAACAAATAAGAATGGATATATCAATATTGTGTCAATGGGGTAAAACCAAATGTAAGGAGGTTGAGGAGGGCAGGATTGTCGCTGTTTTATTTAGGGTTGTCAAGGAAGTTCTCCATGTTAACGTGGCATTTGAGCAGAGATCTGAAAGAAGTGAGGAAATTAGCTATGCAGCTCTCTGGGAAAAGAACCATCCAGGGATAGAGGACAGGTCCAAAATCCTTGAGATATGTTCAAGGTACAGCAAGGAGGCCGGTGTGGCCGCTACTTGATGATGAGGCTGACAGGCACGAGATGAGATCTGAGAGTCAGTGGCAGGAGGACAGTCAGGCCATAGTGCACACTAAGGCAAAGAATGCGGCCACTCTGAGTATGATGGGGAGCCACCCAAGGGTCCACAACAAATGGGTAATATGATCTGACTTTGTTTTCCCAAAGGATCATGCTGGTTGATCTGCTAGTCAAATGGCTATTTCTTTAATAGAAAAAAGAGATGACACAGGCTCAGACCAAGGTGTTAGGAGAAGAAGTGGTAAGATATATTTGGATTCTGCATATATTTTAAATGATATCAAAAAATCATTGCTGAATTAAGTGTTAAGTGTAATATGTGCTTTAAAAAATAAATGCGGGTGATACAGATATATCATTCTCTGTAAATACACAAAACCTCTGGGAGAATAAATAAGAAATTGGTAGTTTGACTTGCTCCTGATAAGAACTAAGGGTCTGGGGAATAAGGGTGGGAAGGGGGCTTTTCAAAGTACAGAATTTTGTGTCTTTTGAACTTTGAACCGTGGGATGTATACATGATTTTTTAAATTAATTATTTAAATTAAAATTTTAAAATTAAAAACACTGTGACCTTTGATTTGTATGGACTACATCTTCATTTACGAGCCCTGCAAAAATGACTAAAGGGAAAACAAAAAAACCCATTGAATCCACCCTCAAAAGTGTTCTTCAATAGTTCTTCCTTCAAGTTCATTCTTCTAAAACAAAAAAGAAATCCAATTTGAGTTACCAAATATAAACTTTTATTCCCTTAGAATTTGCCATTTACTTCCTATTGTAACTCTCTTCAACCTTTGGCAATTCTTGCTTTATTTTCATTTAATTTATCTTTTAACTACCTACAATTGTTGCCTAACATTTAGAAATACACAAAGCTCTCCACAGTACATGGAAAATAAAGTATACAGCCAAATTTGATAAGGATTAATGAAGACTTTAAAGTTTGGGAAAGTATTATTTTGACATGAGAGCAATTCATAGTATATGATAAATGCTGAGTGATAGAAGGAACACATCTATTTACCCTTAATATGCAGACTGAATTAGTCAGGGTAAGCTATGCTATGCTGTTGTAACAAAAATACAAAAAGAGAAGAAGAAAAATCTCAGTGGCTTGAAACAATATATTATTTCTCCTGTAATAGTTAAATATGATTGACAGTTTGGTTTGTGGGTGGATGAGTTACTCAGGTCCCAGTGGGAACTCATAGACAACGCTATTTCCATCTCATGGATTACACTTCAACACCTGTCGTCCGTGAGAAGAAAGGAGGACTGTGGGTGAGAGGATTTTATGGACCACATCCAAAAATGCATACATCACTTCCACTGATTTTTTATTGGCCAGAACTGGGGATATAACATACTACCTAGCTGCAAAAGATCTGGGAAATACATCTTCCCATATGCTCAAGACAAAAAGAAAATGATTTGGTAAATGTATAGTACTGTCTCTGTCCCATTAAAGAATCAAGAAAACACACAACTTAAATACATTTCAGTAATGATTTTACTCAATGCTGCCAAACTCCAAATACTCTGCCATAGATTATTACTATTATCAGAATATCCACATGTGCCTCAAGTGGGTATTCTGGAAATCTATACAGAGATGTCATTTTAACTTATGTCTTTCTTTAAGAATGTCTTTCTTCTAAAGAAACATTCTTCTGAGCTTACTTAAGTGGATTCTCAAAACCTCTCAGATTTTCGGGCTAACCCTCCTACATTTCCAACAGCCAAATATGCACTCAAGAAATAGATAAGCAAGTATAAACTGTTTAAAAATTAGTGAAATCTTTATCAATTTAATAAAGTATGATTGTGAAAAATAGTGCATGGCGTTCATGCACTATACAAACTTTCGTATACAAACTTCCATATACTATTCTGAATTAACTTTTTGTATATGTGCATTATTTCCTTAATGAAATTGTAAATGTCTTGCAGAAAAAGAACATTGTTTTCCTTTTTTTTTCTACAAGTGTTTTTTATGTAATCAGTTGGCTTTAGCTAATTGATACAAAGATATTATTTATCTACCTGAAAGGACCTCTCCTCTTCTATATTTCACTTCAACATTTACCTTTATCACATAAAATATGAGTAAAATATACTAAATTAAACTTGTTTCAGTTATACATTTATTTATTAGACAAATATTTATTGTGCACCTACAATGTGCCAGGTACTGTGGGGAGTGATAGGAACAAACTAAGGAAGAGACAGGTGTGATTCTACCCTCATGGAATTTATGGCCTTTAAGAGACATAAACGGATATTTATAATATATTGTGATAAATGTGTATGCTGTCAAAAGTGCAGTGAATATGGGAGTCCTTGGGAGAGGGAAAGAGAGAGAATAGGAAGAACTTCCTGCAAAAGTTCTGCTTGAAATAACTAACAACAACTCAACACACAGTACTGGGTTTTTCAAGGAACCTAATATTATACCTTATGCTAAGGAATATATTCACTGTTCTCTCTCCTTCCAGCAAGATTACAGACTGCTGACAAGGTGAGTTCTTTCTTTTGTTTTATCTATTTGTAAAGTTACAACATGGACTTGCAGCTCAGCTGGATCAACGATTAGACCTCTCTATACATTTTAAACCTTATAATCAATGAGCTTGATTATTAGTAACTTGATAGAGTTATACCTTCAACATGTGACTATCTGAATTCATCAAAGCACAATTCGTTGCTTAAGCTTATATGGTCAATCATTAAAAGTGGATTTTCCATTTAATTTCTCAGATTTAAGGTAAAACTTCATTATAGACAGACTTCCATTTTTAAAATGTTTAATCCCATCCTATCATAACTCAATACCTGAGAACCCAAAATAATGAATTTAATTCCTGATACTAGATTTAAAAAAAATTTTAATTAACATGACTGCCACCAAAATTAAAAACTATTTTTTCACTGTTATATGGCCTTTCCCTATAGTATATAACATCTATATTATGAGTTTGTTAGAGCTTCCATAACAAAATACCACAGACTGGGTGGCTTTAACCAACAGAAATGTGTTTTTTCTCTGTTCTGGAGGCAGAAGTCCAAGGTCAAGGTGTGGGCAAGGTTGGCTTCTCCTGAGGGTCGTGAGGGAAGCATCTGTTCCAGGCCTCTGTTCGTGGCTTGCAGGTGGCTGCCCTATCGCTGCCTCTTCACAGGGGCGTCCCTCTGTGTCCTGGCAACCTGTTGTCCCTTCCTCTTCTTGTAAGGACACCAGTCCTACTGAATTTGGGCATCCCTCTGATGGCCTCATGTTAACTTAATCACTTCTTTAAAGACCTTATCTCCAAATAAGGTTACATTCTGAGGTGCTGGAGGTTGGAATTTCAACATATGAATTTCAGGGCATGCAGTGGGGAGGGGACGAGGACACAATTCTGCACATAACAACATCCTAAAATGGTTTCCATTTCCAAAGATAGAGGACGTTTAAGTACATTAATACTACCGCCCGCCCCCGGAGGCTTACAGGGCTCCCAAAGGCATTCTGTAAATAAGTGGACGGTTACATCAGAATCACTAGGGAAGCATTTTAAGAATGCAGACTCTCAAACCTCACCCCTGCCCCACCCCAGAAGTGTGATTTGTTAGGTGTAAAGTGGAATCAGGGAATGTGTAGCTCTGCAAAGTCCAGGAGACTCTGCCATGCTGCCAAATCTAGGAAGTCCTGCTCTATGGAGTCTCTCCTGCCTTGAGACATCGATGCAAGAGCACACTTGCGGGGGCTTGTCACTGCTCATACAAAACTTCAGAAAGGGCACGTAATTAGAGGCCAGATGGCAGAAGACTCAAAAAAATTAAATTCACAGCAAGGAAACCATAAACAAGACGGAAAGACAAGCCTCAGGATGGAAGAAAATATTTGCAAACAAAGCAACGGACAAGGGATTAATCTCCAAAATATATCAACAGCTCATGCAGCTCAATATTAAAAAAACAAACAACCCAATCAAAAAATGGGTGGAAGACCTAACTAGACATTTCTCCAAAGAAGACATACAGATGGCCAGGAGGCACATGAAAAGATGCTCAACATCGCTAATTATTAAAGAAATGCAAATCAAAACTACAATGACGTATCACCTCACACTGGTCAGAATGGCCATCACCAAAAAATCTACAAACAATAAATGCTGGAGAGGATGTGGAGAAAAGGGAGCCCTCTTGCACTGTTGGTGGGAATGTAAATGGATACAGCCACTATGGAGAACAGTATGGAGGTTCCTTAAAAAACTAAAAATACAACTACCATATGACCCAGCAATCCCACTCCTGGGCGTATACACTGAGAAAACCATACTTCAGAAAGACACATGTACCCCAATATTCATTGCAGCACTATTTACAATAGCCAGGACATGGAATCAACCTAGAAGTCTATCAACAGAGGAATGGATAAAGAAGATGTGGTACATATATACAATGGAATATTAGTCAGCCACACAAAGGAACAAAATTGGGTCATTTGTAGAGATGTGGATGGACTTAGAGTCTATCATACAGAGTGAAGTAAATCAGAAAGAGAAAAACAGATATCGTATATTAACACATATATGTGGAATCTAGAAAAATGGTATAGATGAACATATTTGCAGGGCAAGAATAGAGATGCAGACATAGAGAATGGACATGTGGACACGGCATGGGAAGGGGAGGGTGGGACAAATTGAGAGATTAGGTTTGACATAAATACACTACCATGTGTAAAACAGATAGTGAGTGGGAACCTGCTGTATAGCACAGAGAGATCAGCTCAGTGCTCTGTGATGACCTAGATGGGTGGGATGGGGGTAGGGGTTGGAGGAAGGTCCAAGAGGGACGGGATATATGTATACATAGAGCTGATTCACTTCACTGTACAACAGAAAGTAACATGACAATGTAAAGCAACAATACTCCAATAAAACTTTTTTTTACGTTAAAAAGAAATTAAATTCAGAAACTAAAAATTTTTAAATGACTTTAATTAGTAAAGTAGTCAAATTGTTAATGAAATAAGAAGAAGCTTCCTACTCACACTGAAAATTTCAAATGGCCTTTCAGTGAGGAAAAAGGTATTTTCCAAAGGAGAGGTAGAAATGGGTTCAAAAACCATAAATACAAAATTTGTAGGTATGGATAGAAATCCGTACACCTCAGACCACAAATTTACGTTTATAGGGGAATTGATGAAAATTTCAACCTCAGAGCTTTAATCTTGGGGTTTCTGTGTCCCCTCACCCAGTTCCTTAGAAACATTCCAGGCAGGATTTTAGGATCTTAGGCAGTTGTGTATGTTTGGGGGTGGGGAGTGTTGCTTAAATGAATATCTCATAATATTACCTAGGTTCTTCGAAAGAATTAGTAACTCTCTTAATACATGGCAGAGGAGATTCGAATTGCTCCCTGAGGGTTCACATGAAAAGCAGCAGAGCCCTGACTGTAGACGTCCCTAAGGTGGCAGCCATGGAGGATCAAGCAACATCTTTTGAGCAAAGGACTCAGAATTGCCTTACAGGTCCTTGGACTAGAAGCAGGGCTGTGGGGAGGAGAGGGGAGGGACAGGGAGGATGAAAATATGTGCATTTCAGAATGACAAAAAAGGGAATTCCCTGTCGGTCCGGTGGTTAGGACTCTACGCTCTCACTGCCGGGGGTCCAGGTTTGATCCTTGGTCGGGGAACTAAAATCCCACAAGCTGTACGGTGCAGCCATAAAAAAAAAAAAATGAAGAAGAAATAATAAAACAACTTAGGGCTTTCCTGGCGGCACAGTGGTTGAGAGTCCGCCTGCCGATGCAGGGGACGCGGGTTCGTGCCCCGGTCCGGGAAGATCCCACATGCCGCGGAGCGGCTGGGCCCGTGAACCATGGCCGCTGAGCCTGCACCTCCGGAGCCTGTGCCCCACCAACGGGAGAGGTCACAACAGTGAGAGGCCCGCGTACCGCAAAAAAGAAAAAAAATTTAAAAAAAAATAAATAAAACAGCTTATGTTTTCAGCAGACACATTTTAAATAAAAGCCTGGAAAAGAGAGGATGACCTTGGAGTTTTCTAGAAAGAAATAGAACATGCTCATTGTCCCCCTGAGAGTCCTGGAATCAGTTCCGTGTCTTAGCAAAAAAAAAAGAAAAAAAAAAAAGAAAGAAAGAAAGGGAGGGAGGGAGGAAGAAAGAGAGGGAGAAAGAAAGAGAGAGAGGGAAAGAAAGAAAAAGAAAGAAAGAAAGAAGAAAGAAAGAAAGAAAGAAAGAAAGAAAGAAAGAAAGAAAGAAAGAAAGAAAGAAAGAAAGAAGGAAGGAAAGAAAGAAAGAAAGTCCTTCCTAAGGCACAATGCAGGAACTGAGTGATGACTTGTCAGCCACAGCACACAGTTTTTTATTAAGAAAAAATTTCTTTACACTTAGGAAAAAACCCCAAAAGCACAAGTCACTTTGCTGTTGCTGCTATTCTTACTGTGGTTTAATTAACAAAACTCTAAACAACTTAGATGGCATGGAGAACACATGTCAGCACCCTGTAGACCAATTTATACAGGCTTCTCAACTTTGCACTTTCCTTAATGTTATGGGTCAAATAAGAGTAATTTCACCAATTGTATCATAGTATCACACTGTAAGAAAAGAATTCAAAAAAAAAGGATCTGTAATTCTGATTAAGTATTCCAATTAAACTATTGCTACAAATACAACAATATATCTATCTTCCTTGGCCTAATGATATAAGATATTTAAAATTAACTGTCTAAAAAGAACATTCATCTTAATTTCTCAGTATAATATGTTGTTGGATATAAACTGATTTGAGTTAGATATTTTTTCCAGGTTTCCTAAATTGAATTATAACATTTTGCCTCTTGTGCATTAGAGATTAGAAACTTCACATTAAAAACTAGGCTTCATGCCACATACCAAAAAGAAATCCTAATCATTCCCAGTTCTCTTCAGTATTTCTTCCATTACTCATCAAATGACTTTCCTTTGTCTTTTCACATACTTTTGAAACTCCCAGGACCTTAGAGATCTAATGCAGCCACTCTTCCTGCCTGTAGCATCACCACCTGAGTCCCAGCTACACTCACTTCTCATCAGACACAGAAGGGCGTCTCCCAGCAGCGCTGGCTCTCTTCCCATTGTTCTCCACCTTGGAATCAGAGTGATCTGCTCAAAACTCTGTCAGCACTCACCCTACTTCCAGTCAGCCCAGCCATCCACAGACATTCTAACCCACAACAGACACACCTTAAAACTCTTCAGTATCTTTCCACCATGCTCATGACAAAGCTAAAACTCCTTGACTCAGCAAGCAAAGCCCTACAAAATCCGTGCCTGTGAAGTCTCCTCCGCCATCCCAGACCATGCTCACCTCCACTCCCAGTCTTGGCCCCCTGACCATCTTGAAGTCCCTGGCACTCCCTAGGCTGTGTCCACCTTCTGCCTGAAATGCTCTTTCGTCCCCCTTTGCCTACTCATCATTTGAGGTACTTTTTCAGAGATGCCAATGCCCTATGTTTTGTATAAATCCCCAGTAAATTCTATTTGAATATCCTGCTGATAGGTAAAGCTAACATTCACACGTGGCAGGTTTTTAACTTGTAATACACCTGAATCTGTATCCTATGAAAGTAGCAATGTGATGGCAAACAGTGTGAGATCAGATGCGGAAACGTCTGCCAGGCTCACATGTGGGAATAAGGTGTGGATAACCAGCCAGTGTGTGAAGCCTGACCTGAGCCTACTGCAAAATCTGTCTGTCATTACCCCGCACCAAGGTTAGGAAAGGGACCTCACGTTGTTTGATCTCTTGGATTGGAAGTGCATCTAAAGAAACCAAGCCCCTCATCCACCTGAAAAACAGGTGTGCTCATGGATATCAAAGAGGATGAGGGAGAGAGGGAGGAGTGCAGAAGAGGGAAGAAGTGGGGGTAGGGGGAGAAGAAGTGTTTTCTTTCTCTTCTACTGGTCCGGAAGCTTTTCCAAGAACTCAGACATTTGTAAAAGGCCCTCTGATGTCTTTTCAATGTTTACTTATCTTTCTTAGTTATTGACGGTGGCAGGGAACAATGGTTAAATAAACCTCATATCGTTGTTTTAGTGCCTCTTAAATGAGTGGCAGAAGGTTTGGGAATTTGGTCAATAGACTCTACATTTTTCCTCAGTAATTCAGTAAAGACTGTTTAAAGCATCTATAGAGACTGGCAGTAAATTGACTTGTAAATTTATTGAGGCTTCTGTGTGTTGCTTTGGGTCTTGTCTTAAAGGAATATATCAAATAGTGAACTTGGTGGTGAGATATTCATTCATTTATTTGACTTTGATGGAAGAACTGTGATGATTTATTTCTTCTTTGAAAGCATAATGAGTATAATCTGAATAAAATATCATTGAAAACTGGATTTATCTGAACCTAGGAATACATTCTATTTTAACTTCAGTATAAAATGACTGTCAACAACAAAAAAAGAATAAATAAATAAATAAAACAAAAATAATAAAAAATGAGTTTCTGTCAGGATCAGTGGGTTCACAATAAATGTTACTAGATTATATTAATATCACAAAGCTTACTAATGGAAATCTACTGTTTTTAATTTAAATATCTTTAATTTCTTTTTAATTTCCAGGCTTTGATAATTTATCAAGTAAGCCACCATGCTTTTTTTCCTATCTGCAGAATGACTGCTTTAAATTAGATTTGTGAGGACCCATGAGCAAAAAAAAAAAAAAAAAGGATACAAACTCAAATTCTATAACTGGTAACCTGATAGCTAAAATCAACAGTTCCTGGAATAGAAATGTCAAATAGCTAATGAAAATAAGAGCATGGAGTTGTAACAAATGAAACCACACATGCACTGAAGTCTCTAACCCTAGCTGCAGCTCACCTTGCAGAAGCCTGTCATTTTAAAAATCAACCATATGTATAGCATGAGACTGAAAATTAAATGAGTTTTTAAAAATATAAAGGAAAGAGCTATTAAAATGTGGTTAACACCATTATACATGGTAATGACAGAGTAATTCCAAAGACATTTCTGTGATGATTTTGAGGCATAAAGTAGTTAAAAATTTTCTAATAGCAACAAATTAATCATTTTAATAAGATCAAGATTAGCTATTTTACCTACCATTCAGGCTACTATATGCTAAACCACACGGTCACTTTACTATTTAATCTTGCAAGGCCTTAATGCGAGGGACAAGAAATTTCATATGTGATGTGGAATTGTATTATGGCTCAGAAAGGGGGAAAACTTCACATTATTTATATAAAATGCATTTGGAGAGAATAAAAAATTAAGATATTACATTCTACCTTGCATTTGGCTGTTCAGTAGCTTTTTAAAAAATAAAAATGTATGTTAATACTAAAGTAACGGCAATATGTACCAACATATAACTTAATCAGGAAATTTATTGTCAAAGTATTTCCTGGTTTGCTACTCGAAAAATCTTTTACTTTCATTTATTCAATTAAAAAGTAAACAAGCACATGCTAACATCAGGCAGGAAGAGTTTTGTGTTCAGGGAATAAAGAAACAAATAAACCGTAATCCCTGAATTCCAGTGTGTCCTAGCAGTGCTGACCATTTTCTAGTCACTTTTTTCCTCCTCATGGTAGACGCCTTAGTATCATGTAACCACTGCACATACAGAGACTGCTTTAAGCTCTCGGAGGACTCAATTCATCCCTTAGCAAACATTCATACACAAGTTCAAAGCACATTCAGAAAAATAAGTAGTGCTCTAGCTTAAAAATATGCAGTGTCCCAGTATTTGTACAGGCCAGAAAATCTCCATAAAATATTGACTGAAAGATTTTGTTTCCCAAAAGTAAGCCTCAGGTGGGGAGATGTGTACTGTAGTTCAACAGATGAGTAAACCTGTCAGGGTCAGATCTGCGGGGGGAGGGAGGAGATATAGTAAAGGCACATAAAGTGACTAAAGGGTGAAATCTCCCAGTTTAAATTAAAATTAGGTTAAATATTTTCAAAAGAGGAAATGCTGCTTTTCAGAAGAACTGGCTTCAGAGTTAAAATGGATGCCAGAAGAGTCTAGAAGATTATACACTAATTAATGTATGTGACACCCCAAATTGTCCACTCAAAACCTGAGAACACAGGAAAGACCATTATGCATTTAAGGGTCTAATTTCTGACCAGAGAAAGACATTACTCGAGCCGTGAACTAAAGATCCAAACACTTCTTTTATAAAAGCATCTATTTGCCCAAATGGGCCCACAGGAAAAGATCAGGAAAGGGTAGCCATGGTCAGTATCCAACCTATGAAATAGCTTGATAGTGTTTCTATGCCCATGGTTTAAATTCAGTTTTCAGGGCAGTTTTGTTTGTGTTAGTTAACTTCTTTATTACTTCTATACAACAAAAAACAGAAAAATAGAATTCTTCTTTAGAACTATTTCTTCATTGCTGCAATGAAATGCCATAAGCTTTTTATACATAGTAGATACAAAAAAGGACCTCTAGGATCACTCAAATGCCAGAGAATTTAAACTCATTTTCCCGTTCCCATACATCATGAGCAGTGAGGAAAGATTTTATTTTATTTTTTGTGAAGTGATATTGCTTCGAAGATCTTGGAAATATGAAAGCAGCTGGAAAGCATAATGGAAATAAAACATGCAAGCCAACAGCCCTGACCACCAATACTAACACCAACCACATTCAATCCTGTTTAGTCAGCATGAAAAGCAGGCAGAACAGCTGATGGAAAGCTGGAAAGTTTCCCTTTATTTGGAACAACGGAGGACTATTCAAACGACTAAGGTGCTCAGGTCTGTGTGTGTGTGTGTGTGTGTGTGTGTGTGTGTGTGTGTGTGTGTGATTAAAAATAAGCACACCTAGGGCTTCCCTGGCGGCGCAGTGGTTGGCAGTCCGCCTGCCGATACAGGGGACACGGGTTCGGGTTCGTGCCCCGGTCCGGGAAGATGCCACATGCCGCGGAGCGGCTGGGCCCGTGAGCCATGGCCGCTGAGCCTGTGCGTCCAGAGCCTGTGCTCCGCAACGGGAGAGGCCACAACAGTGAGAGGCCCGCGTACCGCAAAAAAAAAAAAACACCAAAAAGAAGTACGTGAAATACACACTAGCCAGGAAACAGAGGAAGCAGTCCCTACTTAAAAGAATTATACTAGTTACATGGTGTAACCATTCTATTCCTGTAACCACACAGGACTTGGTATATTCTCCATGTATACAGGAGAATCATTCAGGAATTGTCACTGCCACAAACTGATAAGAAAAACTTGTAGTTGGTATCTTACAAATATTTTCAGCATCACTCTGCTTTTACCAGCTTTGATTTGCTAAGGGTTGCCCTGATCCCAGCATCTACCTGGAGAGATATTAGAAAATCTCACCCACTCAAGCCACGGCCAAAGCACCTTCTATGTTTATTTACAGGAGTCATAAATGCTGATAATAGATAACTACAGTCAAGAAACTACAGCCCTATAAAAGTTCTCCTGCTTATTTAAATGTCACCTGCGACTGAGTTTTGTTGGAGGTCACTCAGCTTTTGCTAAAGGATCATGGGGTGGAGACTTCACGGACTGGAACCAAAAGGCAAGTCTGAAAAGTTACAAGTGCAAACAAAAAATAGTTCGGTTAAAGTCAACTTCTTTTCACGTAAGTAGCATTTCAGGTCCACATGTGTTTCCTCAAAATCGATGTATAGCCAAGTACTTATTAGCATTGCCTGGAGAAGAATACAATTTTAGTGCTGACCAATTTTCTAATCTCTTCAACCTTTTACACAATTCTGTACTCACCTCAGTCCAGAGTAAACACACTCTGACTTCAACTATTTTGCTCTCCAAGCAATTAGAAGCAGAGAACATAATTTTTTCGCAAAATCTGTTTTTGCTTTATGAGAACAAAAATCACATTAATCTCAATATAAAAAGAGGAGGAAAACAGGGTGGTCTTAACTTCTCACCTAAAGGTCTGCGATGCCCTTGTGGAAGTATCCTATGATGTGAAGAAATAGTCAATGAAATTACTTGTTTTTCTTCTTTCTATTTTCCCCTTCTAGCTGCTCTCATGTTTACTTAAAATAAGACTCTGGATACTCATGGTCGCTTTCATATTTTTGTTCTCTAAAATTTGAAGATTTTAATTTGGAATTTTGTTATAAACTAACTATATAACTGTGTTCTTATTAAAACTGCACTGTGTACTTTAGGTTGTAACTAAGTCAATGTACTGTGCAGCCCTGATATGCAAATGAGGTTTCAACATATTCTTTTCTGTCCTGGTCCCCGTTCCTTTCAGGCTGCTCAGCCAGACTCCCTCCAGGTCTTAGATCCTAGGCTTTTCTTCTTCCTCCTTTTTACTCGTAAGGGACAACTCTATCTATAACTGTCAAGTGAATTATCTGAGTTTTTCAAAGTAAGTAGGGTAAGTATGAATAGCACAAAACCATTCAGCACGAACTAGCGTTTCATTCCATTCTCTGCTGCTTTTACAATGCCTTCCTGCGTGGGGCGGAGGGCAGGGAGGTGGTGACAGCAGTGACCCCAGGGGATTAGCCTACTTTCTCCTTTATTCATCTTTGATTAGCCCGCCTGATGTTTCCCTGACAGAGCTTCTCCATTGTATATCTCCTTGTACCTTTAAGAACTTATCTGCGTTTTACAAGCCCACTTTGTGTTCAGAGACTAAAGCAAAAGGAGTTTGTTTTGTGATGCGATTAGCAACTTTCTCATTGTAATAAGAATGGGGGCAGAATTTAATAAGGGTACAAATTTGCATCTCCTTTCACCTCCCCTCCATGACGCATCCACTTAAAGAAGGAAAAATCTGAAGGGAAATATGTCTGGAACACCATCTTTTTTTTCTCCCCAGTGAACACCTAATAGTTATTTCTAAAGCCAAAAGATTTGAATCAAGCCTTTCTGTGACCATTACATTAATTGAAAGTAATGACAATATTAAGGCCAAGCTACCCTAATTCCTTAAAACAAGGAACAGCATCAGTGGGATCCGGCAGAAGACAGGAAGGATGTCCTAAAAGGAGGTCAAACCACTTTCCTTCTGTTTCTGATTCATTACCTGGTGGGAGGAAGGAAGTAACTACTGGCAGGAATAAATTAAAAACATTTTACGTGGGGTATTTGTTGTTTTGTTTTGGGGTGGAGATTTTTTCTTTCATTCATTCTTTCTTTTTTTTTTTTTAAGGATATTTCTTTGGAAATACCCTGACCAGTGTGAAAATATATATGTTAATTATATGTTATAACAAAAAATTGAGAACAACACAGGGGTGTCCTTGTAAATGGCGGGGTGGAGGTGAAGGTGGGGAAAAGGAAGGTGATCCTCATAAGTATTTGCCAATTTCCATGGTATCGTACCCCTACCATGGCTGGTTTCAAGCTACCAACATGATGTCAGCTGGGCACAGAGATAGGAAGAGATGTGACAATAAGCTCTTACGAGCTGCTATAAACAACCTGCAACATACCACCGGGACTACAGTTAATGCCCACTGGACAAGCTTTGTTTATAAAGTGAGGTACATGTGTACAGTATTATAGTATTACTGGCAACATTGTGCAACCATTAAAAGAGTGTGATAGAAATTGCTAAGTATAATTGTTGAGGAGGAAGAAAACTTTACCATTCTAGGTTCTTCTGGCTGGTCTAAGAATTAAATTAACAAGAGACAGATTAACAGGAGAAAATAAAATTTGTTTTCATCCATATGGGAAGCTCACATACACTAGAGGTTTTGAAACAGAAAGGTAAAATGAGACGTATATGCCATCCTGAGCTAAGGAATGGGATGGGGGCCTGGGGCTTCTAAGGGCGGGAGGGTCATTCACAGGATGATAAGAAGAGCAGATGTGGAGTTGTTAGATGTTTTCCCTGCCATATACATGGGGCCTCTTAGATAAAATATATCTCCCAAATAACTTTCTTCTGGGAAAAACCCCCAATTTAATTTCTTCTAGGCAGTTGAGGGAAGGGCAGTAGTTTCTCTTGAACATGCAGCCTCCCGTTGCCTTTAGCTCAAAATAATCCTCATGCAAAAGCGGCACATTTGGAGAATTCTCTTCTGAACGCCTCCACTATTAATATATATATAGTATATTATTGGGATATCTAATGTAGTTTCCCCTGCTATCTGAAAGTAGAGCATTCCTATGAAACTTTTCATAAGCCAGAATGGAGTAAAGTGAAGAAGCAATTACCTTAGGACACATCTTGCTAATGGGTGCACAAAATAAATCAAGTTAAAGCACAGATGCTCACAGACACAGTTCAAAGCTATGGCAGCTGGATGCTGAGATGCTGAGTGCATTTCAGGGGAAGAGCTTGGTGGTGTCACTCCCACTGCTCAGGGTGCTTGCCGCCCTGGAAAGTCTCACTGCTGAACAAATGCTGACCACTATTGTCACTTTTCTTCTTTTTTCGTAAAAGCAAAATTCCTCTTCAGATTTCTTTTGGTTAGCAAAACAGCTGCTAATGTAAGTCTTTCGTAAAAGCTAAGTGACATAAAGCAAACTTTCAAAAAGTGGGGAATACCTGTAATAGGAAAAGAATTTCAAGGTGTATATGATTAAATAGGAAAAAATAAAATTCTCTGTAATTCTCATATCTATCACATTGATGTTGATGAGGAAGATTCACGAATTTCTCTACGGCAGAAAAATCAAAGTCAGAATTAAAACACACACAACAGGCTTCCATATGCCCTGCTTCGTGGCAGGCCTTTCCCAGTGCGCCGTGTGCACCTGCATGTATATTAACCAGACCTCCTCAAGGCGGGAGGGTGTAAGCAACCTTGAGAAAAATGGTCCCTGTCTTCTCCTTAGGGAACTGTTGACTGAACCCACCCGCCTTGGCCAGGCATGACCTGTCTCGTGATAAGAGGTCCCGATAGGGAACACGGTGCTGCCTCTGAAAACTGAGAGAATTTGGGAGGGCCTGAAAGGAGGGAGGACACGCCAGCCGGTAGTATGCCTTGTAAAACTCACCCAGAAGAATCCAGGAGGGGCCAAAAGGAGGAGGGAGGAGATGATATGTCCTGCCAACCGCCCAGAAGCCCTCACGCTGGAATCCATTTTGGCTGAGAGATGTGCGTGCCACCCAAAAGGACCATGAGTCAGACCAAATACGGGCCAAGGAAGACGATGGGCCAGAGACAACCTGGAAACTAACCCCATTACCATAAAACTTGAGACTGCAAGCCACATGACAGAGCAGTTCTCCTGGGGTCCCTTACCCTGCTGCTCTCCTCCCGGGTGCCCCTTCCCAATAAAGTCTTTTGCTTTGTCAGCGAGTGTGTCTCCTAGGACAATTCATTTCTGAGTGTTAGACAAGAGCCCACTCTCAGGCCCTGGAAGGGGTCTCTCTTCATGCAACATTCTGACACCACCATTGTAATTTTAAGATTATTGTTTCTTTCTCATCCTATACAAGGGGTTGCATTGGCCGAAAATCTCGCTCTATATGTGCATACCTGAACAAAACATCTCTGATGAAGTTTACGTGTAATGTTAACCTGTCAATCTGATACATAATTCTTTGTCTCAAAAATGTATAAAATTGCATTTCGAACTCTTGACCAATGGAACAGTCCTCAGAGCTTCTGAGAGTCTGCCTCCCAGGTTATAATCCTTAGCTCGGCTCAAATAAAATTCTCTTTTTTTGTTCTTCTTAACTTGATTGTTAATTGAATTTTCATCAACAATACATAACGCATATTACATAAGCATAAAAAGTGGCTAACTTTAAATGAAAACTTAATGTAAGCCATGTGTACAGAGCGTCTTATGTGTTATTGCATTGACTATTCCCAACACCTTGATAAGGTAGGTATATTGCTATCAAATGAGGAAACAGAGCATCAGCTAGTGAATGATAGAGTCAGAACTTAAGACCCCCAGACTTCAAAGCCCAAGCTCTTAATGAGTCCTCTTCCTATATGTGCTACTAGATATAAATACATAGGAGAACACATCTGTAATGTTGTATTTACCAGTTGTTTACACTGTTCTGTGGAGGAGAGAGATTACAGACAAGTTCACATTCTAAATCAACATTTCTGTAATACTTGAATATTTACCACATGTGTTATTTACTTAATCAGAAAAAGTGAACTTTTAAAAATCAGCTGCATCTTTGCCTCTTGCTGTTACCCCAAAACTGGGTTCACGTCTTGGTGGGTGTTGAGCCAGTAGACACAAGCAAGCCAAAGACTCAGAGAAGGAAGGATTTGTTATTACTTGCAGCAAGTAAGGAGAACCCCGGGGATCTTTCCCAAAGCAGTGTCTCCCTGGGCTGCAAAACTGGGGAAGTTTTAAGCTAAGGGTACATGCATATTCATGCAGGGGCTTCAGCAGAGGAGGATTCTGCATAGAATTGGGGCAAAGGTCAACAGAGTCCAAGCTTTAGTTGCTTGAAGTCAGGAGGGTCAATATCACCATTCCATTCCCACTTGGGTGGGAGCCTTAGTTCCTGCAGAACTCAAAGGTATATTACTACATATATCCCTTAAGGGGAAACTAGGACTCCGCTTTACCACTGCACTATTATTTGACGGCCTTTTCTCCATTCCTGCATTCCTTTGTTCCCTTAAGATCATTAATTACTGACACCTGTTCAAGGGCAAGCATTGCAGCCAGGCTTAGATCACAAAATGCTTTAGGCCAAAATGGCTTCTCTTATGTCAAGAAAGCCATTCCTGGTTCTCTTTCTCCTGGCACCCCCTAACTTATCTGCTTACAATGCCAGACAGGAAAAGCAGAGATATTTACTTTGCTGGGGAGGATGAAATTTTCCTCTACCTTTCTAGGTTCTTCTGACTGGTCTAAGAAATTAAACTGATATGAGACAAATTGGAGAAAAATCAAACAAAAGTTTAATAACATGTATACATGGTAAATACCCAGGAAAATTGAGTAACTCACTAGAATGGCCAAAGCCCTCACTTTCAATAGCATCTTCAGCTAAGACAAAAGAGGATGTCGGGTAAAGAAAGTCAGTTATGGGAAGTTCCAGAAAAGTCACAGTAAACAAGGGTGATTGTGGTGCAGATTTAAGTCATTGCCTTCTCTTTTCATAAGAGTTTCTACAGATGTGACCCTTCTCCTCTTGCTGGTATAGAGAGGGAGGCACCCTTACAAATGGAGATTTCCTTTACAAACGTAAATGTTTCTTACAAAAGGGCAACTCCTACTTTGTTCTCAGAGCGCTTCCCATGTCTGCCGTCTCTCAGAAAATAACCAGCTTAAAATAATTAATATGCCAAAGAGACATGTTTTAGGGTGGCAAATTCAGTTCCCCTACAACTTAGTGAAATTAGCAGGATAAAAAGCAGTACTTGGCTCTATTAGATCAGCTACTGATAAATATATCTGTAGCATACACAGACACACATATATGACAGCAACAAATATTTAATATTATGAAAGGCAATACAACAGGCCCGACATGAAGTCACTTATACTAAGCCCCACATCACCAAACTGAAACTTAATTATAGTTTTAGCTCTCACAGAAATGGAATCTTACACCAGTTGATCAGGAGTCCCATGATCAGACTAGTAGGTAGCCTGCTTGATAGACACTTGTCATTCCCTATAAAGAAAGTAACTTTGCAATAACCAATCTGCTTTCTGCCTAGTGGAACGTCCTTGTTTCTGCTTCCTTCTGCCTATAAATTCTCTTTGGAACACTTTTCTCTCAGCTAGCTTGAGAGATGCCCAATTCATGAATTGCAGAATAAAACCAATAACATCTTTAAAATTTACTTAGTTGAATTCTGTTTTTTAATGATATGATCCTGAATGAGTTCCTAGCTACTGTAAAAGGCTTGTTTTCTGGTTTTGACATTGAAACCGAGCAGGATCCTATGGGGCTCCTGTGTGTGGAAGCCTTTCTGTGTCCCCCATTTCTTGTTTGTAGGGAATAGCCTTCAACCTCCATGACATTCCCTGAGTTCCAAAGGGCAGATTCAAACAGTTGATAATCAGGGAAGGGAGGGAATGCAGAAACAAGGGAGAAGCAGTCAATAAACAATAGTGCAGACTTGGGGCAAGGTCCTGGTTCCACCTCAAGGGATACACATAACAATATCTTTGAGGTCTTCTGCACAACTAAGACCCCCCAACAAATGGAAGATGAACTACTTGATGAAGCGTTCTTCATTCCAGAGAAAAGGCCATAGTTTGATAACCTCTAGAACCACACAAGCTTATCAGGAGATCATCTGAGGCTGGATTAAAGGAATGCAGGCCCTGCACACACCCTGATCCTTATCAACAACACTTCCCTTGAACCATTGCTATGAAACTCCTCATCAAATCCCCCCAGGTTGGGACACACAGTTTTTGAGGGGTTGAACCTGCTGTGTCCCCCTTTACCTGGCAAAGCAATAAAGCTATTCTTTTCTACTTCACCCAAAACTATCTTCAAGTTTTTTTTTTTTTTTTTTTTGCGGTACAGGAGCCTCTCACTGTTGCAGCCTCTCCTGTTGCAGAGCACAGGCTCTGGACACGCAGGCTCAGCGGCCATGGCTCACGGGCCCAGCCACTCCGCAGCATGTGGGATCTTCCTGGACCGGGGCACGAACCTGCGTCCCCTGCATCGACAGGTGGACTCTCAACCACTGCGCCACCAGGGAAGCCCTATCTTCAAGTTTTGATTCAGCACTAGTGCACAGAGGCTGAGTTTTCAGCATCAAAATTACATTAAAAAGGTACAGGAGTAAACTAGGGCCCCTCAGAATGGCAAAGGACAACATAAGGAGATCATGTTATATAAAGGTTTCTTGAGGAAAATAGAGAAAGGCTCAGGGAGAGGCAGAGTTTTTCTCCAAATATTGAAAGATATTTTTAATAAAAAAATTCTTTTAAAGGAACTAGATTTATTCTAGGACTCCACAAAGTTCAAAACTAGAAACACTGGCTAGATATTTCAGAAAGATATAACTAATTATCATCTTAGAAAAATTTTATTAAAATTTTGTAATTAAAAATACATTTAAAAATGTAAATCTGTTCAGTGGGATTCTTCATGATGAAATAAATAAATCAGTTTTCTCATTAGAAGAGTTGAGGATAACCATCTTGAGTTGGAGCAGGACCCTGTTGGGTCCTCCCAGGTACAAATCCTTTCTATGGCCCCTGTTTCTTGTTTGTAAGGAATAGGTTTCATTCAGCCTCCTTGACCTTCCCTGAGTTCCAAAGGGCTGATTCAAGCAGTTGCTCCTCAGGGAAGGGAGGGGATGCAGAGACAAGGGAGAAGCAGTCAAGAAACAATACTGCAGCCTTGGGACAGGGTCCTGGTTCATCCTCAAGGAATATACATAACAATATATTTGAGTTCTTCTGTAGGAACTAAGACTCCCAAGTAGATGGAGGATGGTAACATCAGGCTGAGCACAAGATTTCTGGAGCAGCACCCTGTTACCTCACCACCAACCAATCAGGGGAAAGTCTGCACACAGTAAAAAATAATGAAGACTCTCATCCTCCCCTCCTCCAGCCCCATGATTCTTCCTTTAAAATCTTTCATGGTCGAGCAGAATCTTCAGAGTTAGTTTTCGGAGATGAGTCCACCTTCTCCTCCTCTCCTCCTGAATAAACCAGGCTTTCCTTTCCAACCAACACTTGTCTCTCGAGTATTGGTTTTTGAGCAGTAAGTAGCCAAACCCAAGTTCCGTAACAATCTCTCTAGGATATTGCAAAATAAATTCTTCCACTGGGTGAAAAGAAGATTAATACTTCTAAAGTACCTACCAGCCCTATAATTCTATGAAAAGTTATGGCTTGGATCTCATTAGGTCCATCAGAAAGTTTCAATGATATGAGAACCAGTCCACTGCGACCCAGCATTTACCACCACAGCCATTCGTTTTCCCACCCAACCATGAAGTCAGTATATTGACTAGGAGAATCCTAAGGTTGGCTGGGTCCTGATAATATCTCATCTAGGGAACTCCTCACCACTCCCCACAAAAAGCATTTTTAGGGGATCAGACCAACTTCTCAGCTCATATAAACTGAGCACTAAAGATTCACTGAACATCTTATCTAAACCCCAGACTGAATCCAAAATCCATCTCTCCCAAGAAATTGAAACTCACATTATATCCTGAATTAAAGGAATTATTTCAAAATCAAAGCACACTGGGAGACAGAGAACCCAGTCCCACCAATTCTTACCTCCCTTACACTAAAATGTGATTAAAAAAAAATGTAGGCTGTCCCACTTTTAAAATGTTACTTAGGTATTGAAAATGACAGTGATGAGAGTGAAACGGTAATGTATTGGTGACTGATTTTTTTAAAGTTACTATTATCATTCAAACTACACTAATCAATGGCCCAGGCTAGTTTGACATTCTTCATTTCAAGAGGTTCTGAAAGTAGATGGAAATGACTATCTGTGTAAACCCTGGGCAAATGTTCCCTTACTAGGCTCTACTTCTTAGAGGGTCAGACATAAGGCAGTGTTAAGGTTCTTTTCCACAATTTCAGACTTGAAGGCCATTTGAGAATTTAAGTTAGAGGAATGAACAGGCTCTGTGACAACTATTTATTTCCTCAGAAATGTAAGTGCTGTCTTCCTTTTAGTATTTTTAAATATAAAACACACTCACCTTAGATCTTGGCACTGAGATCCAGCTTCCTCTTCCTGAGTAAAATTAGTTTTTCCTTCCCCAAAGAAAAGTTCCTTAGATGGCTTCAACAGGTAACTGGTTATATTTCAAAGGCTCTTTGGAGAATGTCTTTTGGTGACCAGTCTTTTGGTCTTTGTTTTTATTTTACTTTTGTGGTATTGAAGTCTAGGGACTTTCTTTGAAGGTACTGTTGATATTTTCTCAAATCTTCTTTAGCCATTTTTTAAACTTGACTGTATTCTTAAGACCCCACAAGTAAAACAAATTATGACTAATTAGATTAATTTGAAAGTGAAATATGGAACTGAAAATCTGTTTCCTAAACTAGCTCATTCTCAGTTTTGTTGCTGATGTTGCATTCCCATTAGTCAAGTGTACATCCTCAGCAAAGAGCCAGGAAGATTTCATGACCTGAAAAGTTGGCAGTTGGAGAATCTGAGGCTGCTTATAGATGAAGTTTATTCTGCTCTATTAGAGGCATATGGGATTTGGGGAAACTTCTAACTCAGGCCCATCAACCATTGACCATAGAGTCTTCCTGGTACATGGCAGAAGATTTGGAGAAGCACTGCATTTTCTCAAACTTTCTTTGTATCCCCCCATGACCTCCTGTTACCAGTAAGAATACTTCTTTTGCAGCTAGCACCCTATAGATTAAATGCTTATACCTTTTTTTTTTAACATCTTTATTGGGGTATAATTGCTTTACAATGGTGTGTTAGTTTCTGCTTTATAACAAAGTGAATCAGTTATACATATACATATGTTCCCATATCTCTTCCCTCTTAAATGCTTATACTTTTGAAAGAACATTGCTTTGTAGCTTTAAAAATATGTACTATTCAAAATTCCACTTCTGGGAATTTATCCTGAAGAAATACAGCACATGTGCACAAAAATGCTTTATAAGGATGATCATTAAAATACTGTATGTGAGTTAAAATTGGAATATAAAATGTACTAATACAGAGAGTTATTTGAATAAATTATAAAACGTAAAAATGGGGATTTCCCTGGCGGTCCAGTGGTTGGGACTCTGCACTTCCAATTCAGGGGGTGTGGGTTCCATCCCTGGTTGGGGAACTAAGATCCCACATGCCACGCGGTGTGGCCAAAAAACAAACAAACGTAACAATGACAGACTGCTATAGAGCTTAAAAAATTATCTAGACCTATAATTTATTGAACACAAAAGGCACATCATAATTCATTAAAAATAAGATTGTTTAAAAGTATAATCTTATTTCTTAAAATACATATTAATTTGCAGAACATAAAATCTGGGATTGAATTCACTAAAATGTCAGTAGTGATTACCTCTAAGTGGTAGAATTTCTGTTCATTTTTTTTTCCTGTGTTTTCCATTTTTAATAAAAAGTATATCTTTCAATCCAAGCTATTGCTTTGTTTTCAGAACAATATATGTTTGTGTGTATTTTACTGCACAAAGTAACTAAGGTGAAGGTCATTGTTGACTTTGAAAAGAGCAGTTGGTGGGATGATGAGTCTGAAAGGCTGTTTAGAATATGCTCATATACCTGTTACTGCTATTGGCTTTGAAATAATCTGCTAGAAGCTGGATGATGGGTATACAGGTGTTCATTTCACAATTCTCTGTTTATTTGTAAATTTTCCATAATAAAGAGTCAAACAAATTTTAAAAAGAGAAAAAAAGAGAGAAATTGGAGACAAATCATCAATCAAGTATAGGCAACTCTTTGTGGGTTTTTTTGGTTTTCTTTTTGTTTTGGGGGGTTTTTTTTGGTCATGCCACACCGCTTATGGGATCTTAGTTCCCTGACCAGGGATTGAGCCCGGGGCCCATGGCAGTGAAAGTATGGACCACCAGGGAATTCCCTAGGCAACTCTTTCAAAAATAAATGTGTTTTAAAGAAAAGGAGAGAAATAGGATGGTAGCTGGAGGGTATCTGAGATCCAGAGAGAATTTTTGAGATGGGAGAAAGTAAAGCATTTGCAAATGATCCAGGAAAGAGGGAAAAAAATCAATGTTAGAGAAGAGATTGGGGACCAGTTTCTGGAGGGATGAGTTTCAGTGGGTGAGGGAGGGAGAGGATTTACTATGCAGGTAGAATGGCAGGAAATAAGAGGGGGAAAGGTCCAGGCCAAGATGACAAAGACCTTAATGCCTCTAGAAAGAGACTGGATTTTACTCAGCAGATTACGGGGAATCTTCAAAGGATTTTACACAGGAGTGGCATGTTAAATTCGTGCTTTAGATAACAGCCATGTATCCAAGATGGGATTTAGTTTACAATGTGAATTGACCCCTTGTGGTTCAATATTTGGTATTTCTTATAGTGCACCAAAACCTGCAATGTTCAAGTGAATTATTTTGGAAGAAATTTATTTTTGGAAAGCTTTTAATGTCAAAAAATAAAGTTTGTCTCACAAAAGAGTATCAACATTTATTATGTCATTACCCAGTGGTGAATATTAGAAAGTGTCATCTTTTTCTTTGTAATTTAATGTACGAAAAATGGTATTTTATCACTGTTTTAAGTTGGATTTATTTAACTTCTAATGAAGGTAAACATTTCTGTATGGGTATTTGTTTTGTGTATTTCCTTTTCACTGAGTTGTCAGTAAACTTTATGGAGTCAAAGGTGAAGTTGTACAATGTGTTTTAATAGCTCAAGAAATCTCTTTAAGTAAAACAAGAAACTTTCTTGACTATTTCTATTATCAGCACAGAACTTCCTTCTCAATGAACATTAAGCTTTTAAATCCATGTAAAATGTTTAATTTTAACCATCTAGACATAGAGCATAAGGAGTTTGAAACCCAGTAACTATTAAAAAAACACATCCTCCCTTGCAGACAATGTAGTCAGATCCCCGGGAGACTGGTCCCACTGTACCATTACAAATTATCTCAGTGCAGACCTGCTGCTGGCTGTAGAAAGCTTTTATTTCTGCCAAATGTAAACACTGCTGGTAAGCTTTAATTTTTTTGAGGAGAAGACTATACAGACATCAACACAGTATTAAGCAAGAAGAGAAAGTAAGGAAAAATCTGGACCTAATTTGGGTTATGTGCAATTTAGGGATAAAGATTTCCGTGTCTTCAAAGTTACTGAAATCATTGGCTCCTATTAAATAGGTACGTAAATGTCCCACAAGTGTTGGGAGCAATAGGAAAGTACTATAGGATATTTGCTGCTGTAATGCAGGGGTGAGTAAACTATCCGTAAAGGGCCAGAGAGTAAATACTTTAAGCTTTGCAGGCCACATGGTCTCTGTTGCAATCACTCAGTTCTGATGTTGTATTGAGCAAGCAGCCATAGACATCACTTGAATGAGCATGGCTGTGTTCTGATAAAACTGTATGAATGAACAACTAAAATTTGGATTTCATATTATTTTCACGTCACGAAATACTATTCTTGTAATTTTTTCCATTTATTTAAAAATGTGAAAATCATTCTTTGCTCATAGATTGTACAAAACCAGGCATCAAGCCAGATTTGGTCCATGGTCTGCAGGGTGCCTACCTTTGCTATAACAGATTAATCATTTCTTTTTGAAATGAATCAGCATTTCTGAAGGACTCTAATGATAAACAGTCTTCTATTCCCCAAAGGAAGGTATTATCATAAATATTCTATAAATGACAAACTGTAAAGAGCAGATGACCACATGTACCTGAAAGTTGAAGGCAGTATTAAATTCAGCCATACAAACAACTCACAAGAATTCATTTATTAAAAAAACAAACAAAAAAAAAAACCCCAGAAAACTTGTCTACACATTCAAATGCTTCTCTTTAATTATATTGATGTATCTACTTGGCAGCAAGGTTGATGGTAATGGACAAAGCTCTGGGTTGGAGTTCACAGCTATGACCTGAGCTAACTGTGTAATTTGGGGCAAATCCCTTAAATTTTCTTGACTCTAGTTGCTTCACCTGTAACGCCATTAGACTAGATTATACCTAAACTTCTTGCCAGCTATGAGATTTATTAAGTCTATTGAGTCACAGCATAAAACATTTAACCTAGACCATACTCTTGGAATTTATAAGCCCTGAATAGATAGAACATTTTTAAACCATGTTTGTCTTTGTTCACCATTTGCTAACTCCAGGACCTAGACAAGTACCTAAAACACAGTAAGGACTTAATAAATGTGTTGAATACATTTGAAAAATATAAATTATCTCTTTATAAAATAATATATAAAAGGCAATTAAAATAAGTTAATCTATTCATCTAGCAAATATTTTTTCAATAACAACAGTGTGTCAGGCACTGAAATAAGACCACATACCAGTCTAGGAAGTTTCACATCCCGGTGGACCTAAAGACAGAATGCGGTTCGTGGTAAATCAATAAAACTTATTTACCTATGCCAATTTTGCCTTCGATTTCCTTTTATAACTTCAATAAACACTTAGTAGAAAGAGTGAAATCAGAAATACAGCACTGATTCTGTCTCTGATCCCTGTCTTTAGAAATGAATCAATATTATTTGCTATCATTTGTTCTCTCCCTGACATAGTCTCTTTTTCACAAAGACACAAACACACAAAAACACACATTCATGGTTTTTCCAATTCATGACCTCTTTTCGTCACCTCTGAAAAATATTGATATGCTTATCAATAAGTGAAGATTATTACGTAAATGAGGATGCCAGGTATTGTAAAAAGGTATAATGGACAAAAACAGAAGGGGTTAGCTCTAGATTAGGAAGACTATCGTTATCATGTAAACATAACAATAGATATTAAGAGACTAAGCTGGCCAGAGGGTAGCAATGATGCTGGGGGGGGTGGTCAGGGAAGCCGAGTGTACAAGGACTGCCAATGGTAAGGTGATTTCCTCTCTCTGTCCACTCACCATTGGCAGTATTGTTTGTTGGTTTGTTGTAAGGTGTTAAGTTTTGAGGTAATTTGCTATAAGTAGCTAATATACCTGCTGAATCAGAAACTCAAGGTGGGGCCCAGCAATCGGTATAAAACACAGGTGATTCTGATGCAGGTTAATGCTTGGCCACCTCTGGGCTGGGGAAATGTAGTGAGGTCCTGCCACAAGGTTGTGTTCTGGTTCCAATGACATGTAGTTTCCTGGGAGAGAGTGGGCAAGAGTGGTGACTTTAACCAGAGTTATTAGGACAAGTGTCATAGACCAAGTTACCTAAGGTACACAGGAAGTCCTAGTAAAGCAAGTGACATTTGAGCTAAAAATTAAACTTCAAGAAGGGGCTGGAGGAGAGAAGCGTGAGGTCCTCAAACACTTGGGCAAACTTGCACTTAGCACAAAGTCACATGTGAAGTCACAGCGACAGTGAACGGTACTGTGAGCTTACCATGCTCTCTATACCAGCCACTCACCAGTTTTAGGGTATCACCTCTTCAGAGAAGAGCAAAGGTCCTATTTTTCCTACACTCCCAAAAGCTTGTCCTGCTGTCAGCCAGAGACTAGGCATGAGAAGGTTGTACCATCCAAGGGAAGTTCTACCACAAGAAAAATGTAGGGACTGTTTGTAACACAACTCTGTCTCAGTTCTTAAATGTCCTTTATTCTGCTATCATGATCTTCTTAACTTTGTGGCATTATAATATCATTTATTTTATTAAATGAGTGTGATAGTGCTGGGGTTATGGGTTTGTTTGTCCTTACTAGCCTAGCTTAGCTCTTTGCTTCAGCAAATATTCAGTGAGTGTTCTAGTCAACTCAGGCGGCTGTAACAAAAATGCCATAGACAGAGTGACTTAAACAACAAACAAATATTTATTTCTCACAGTTCTGGAGACTCTAAGTCTAAGATCACGATGTCATCATAGTTGGGTTCTGGTGAGGACCTTCTCTGGTTTGCAGACAGCTGCCTTCTTGCTATGTCCTCACATGTCAGAGAGAGCAAGAGATCATCTGTCTTGTGTCTCTCCTTATAAGGACACTAATCCTATTTATGGGGATGCCACCCTCATGAACTAGTTACCTCCTAAAGGCCCCAACTCCTAATACCATCACATTGGGGATTAAGGATTCAACATATGAATTGAGGGGGACACAGATATTCAGTCCATAACAGTGAGATTCTGCTTTTTTGTCAGGTGCAGTGGTAAGCACTGCAGATACAACAGTGAACAAAAGTTTAAAAAAAAATCTCCCTCTCCTCACAGAGCTACATTCTAGTGGGCAAGACAGATAATAAATAAGTAAACTAACAACAAACCAATATTCAAGATGATTATTGATTGAGATGTGAATTATGAAGTATACAACATAGGTGACATGACTGTGTTGGTTGGTGGCACCAGGAAAAGCTTGTCTGAAGGAATGAAATTGAAACTAAAAAACTCATTCTGGATGAAACACAATACCTGGTACAGGAACACTAATAGTCAGTGGCTGTCCTGCTTCTTGGTCCCCTACTGTCATGAGGCTCAATAGTCAGTTATGTTGAAGCCATGTCTCAAAAGCACTAAGCTGTAGAGATGTGATTACATTTTGGCTTTAGGAAGATATATTTGTCAGCAGCAAAGAGATTGCACTGGAGTAAGTTTAGCATGGAAACAAATTAGGAAACTATTATTAGGAACCAAGAAATAGGTAATGAAGGCTTGAAGAAAGTCAGAGATTGTGGTGATTAGATACTTTGAGGCAGAATCAAGGCAAAGGCTTAATTAGAAAGGCAAAGCCAATAGGACTTTCCAGCTTGGATACAGGAATTGAGTATGTGAGTGTCAGGGTAATTCTGAGGTCTCTGACTCTTGTAGGGCAAGACTGTGATACCAATAACCAAAATAAAGCATTTAAGGACAATGCTGTTACGACTTGTTGACCACCTGCTGCACGTCAGGTTAAGTGCTTCATAAACATGAGCAGCTGTACAAACTTGGGGATACACAAATGCTGGGTTTACTCACGGAACTATGAAGGAAAATGTACCTTACTGCCTGGTGTAGACTCAATGCTTGTGTCCCCAGAATTCATGTGTTCAAACCCAATTCACAGTGTGAAGGTATTTGAGGTGGGGCCTGTGGGAGGTGATTAGGTCATGAGGGTGGAGCCCTCACAAGTGGGATTAGTTCCCTTATGAAAAAGAACACTGAAAGCTCCCTCACCCCTTCCACCGCATGAGGACACTGCGAGAAGATGGCTGTCTATGAAACAGGAAGTGAGTTCTCTCCAGACTTGGAATCTGCCAGAGCAGTGATCTTGGACTTCTCAGCCTTCATAACTGTGAGAAATAAATGGTTGTTGTTTAAGCCACCCAGTCTGTGGAATTTCTGTTGCAGCAGCTCAATCCACTATGACACTGCCTTTATGACCATGAGCAATTTTATTATGAAAAATAATATAAAATTCAAATACAAATTTCTAGGGCCCTCCCATGATCTTAGAAGAGACTCGTGCAAGTGAAGAAATGTGAAGCTTCAGCTTCATTAGCTTCCTGGTCAATCCTCCTTTGCACAGCACAGAAGTTAAGGAGTTTTAGTTGCCTGCAAGATAATGCTGTGTGGAGAGTTGACATGATGAGTCTGTATATTGAGAGAGATGGTCTTGGGAGTCATTGGTCATGGTTGAAACCTGGATAGAAGGTGAAATGTCCAAGTGAGAACATATAGAGTAAGGAGAAAACGGGGCCATGGGTGGAGCTCTGTCGTAATCCAAGGGTTTAGGAAAGAATTGATAAAGACACAGTATATTAGTTTTCTATTGCTGCTGTAACAAATTACCACAATCTTCCTGGCTTAAAATAACACACATCTATTCCTTATAGTTCTGCAGGTCAGAAGTCCAAAATCGGTTTTACTGGGTCACTGGGCTAGAGTTGAGATGAGGGCCAGTTTTTTTCGGAGGCTCTGAAGGGAGGCCGTTCCCCTGCCTCCTCAGCTTCTTGTACTCCTGAGCTTTCAGCCCCTTCCTCCATCACTCCAATTTCTGCTTGCACCATCACATTGCCTTCCCCCACTCTAACTCTGACTGCTGCCGAATCCTTCTGAAGAGGACCATTGGGACAACATCTGGCCTGTGGGTTAATCCAGTATAATATCCTATCTCAAGACCGAGCTAATCGCATCTACAAACTCTTTTTTTTCATAAAAGGTAACATTCACAGGTTCTGGTGATGAGGACACGAATGTATCTGGGGGCCATTACTCAGTCCACCATACATGGTCACAAAGGAAACTAAAATGGAGGGGGTAATAAAAAAGAATTTAAAAAAATGGTAAATGCAAGGAAAGAGGAAACTCAAGGATGTCTTAGTCAACTGTGTCTATTGACTGAGTTAAATAGAGACGTACATGGGAAAATACTGAGACAAAGGCACTAGATTTCTTAGTAAAGAGCTTTGCCAGGTTGGTTTCAAGCAGAAACTATATCTCAGCAGATTGAAGAGCAAACAAAGAGGAATACATAAAGTCAATAAGATAATTATTTCAAGAAGGGAAAGTGAAAGATTTGTTTAGGGAAGCAAGGGAACTCAGAGAAGATTTTTGCTTTATTTTAATTAAGAGTGAAAGAGACTTGAGCATGTTTATACCCTTAAGAAAGAAGCCAGTGGAGAAGAGAGCCATAGAGAGAGGACGCAGAGAAATCCATGGGTGCGTAGCTGTGGTACACCTAGCTGGTCATTGCTTTTTCAGTTAGTATTTCTGCTTCATTAATGAGAAAACAGCCTTGAATGGCTGAGTTAAGGAAAGAATGCGACATCAAGTATGATCATTCATACTGCAGTAAATAACTTGTGGACCGCACAGTCTTTAGTCTCCAAGATTATACTTTGGGATGCTTTCCTAAAAAAAATTAATCATGAATTAATATTTGCACTCCCATGATCATTGCAGCGCTATTCATAGTAGCCAATATGAGGCAACAACCTAAATCTTCATGATGGTGAATAAATAAATAAAACGTGGCCTACACATAAAATGAAATATTTTCAGCCTTTAAAAAGAAGGAAATTCTGCCATTTGTGACAACATGGATAAACCCTGAGGACACCATGCTAAATGACATAAGTCAGTCACAGTAGGACAAATAACTGCATGATTCCACTTATCTGAGGTATCTAAAATAGTCACAAAGTCTGCTCATGGGAGCAAAGACTAGAATTGTGGTTGCCAAGTGCTGGGAGGAGGGGAAAATAGGGATTTGCTACTTAGCAGGTACAACGTTTTACTTATACAAGGTGAATAAACTCTAGAGATGCTATACAACATTACGCCCATACCCAGCAATGCTGTACTGTACACTTAAACATCAGTTAAGAGGGTAGATTGCATGTGAAGTGTACTTAACACAATAAAAATGTTTAATTCATCATGCCAAATATTCACTGCATTTTACTGCACATACTGCATTAAAATTTTATTACATAACTAAAAATACGTTTTTGTGGGAAAAGTTCTAAAGTACATATAAAAACAAGGAGGAAAATCTACTGTTACCATTTAAAGATCAAATGTTGTTAAAATTTATATATACCATATATATATACCGTACGCCTTGTATGTACTTCTTTTTTTCATCAACATGGGATTATACTCTACAGTAACCGGATTGTTTCGATTTGCAATGTTTTATAAACATTAAAAAAAATAAATCTAGACCTGTTAATGGCAGCCTAACATACTGCTGTATTGCTGAGCCATAACTTATTTAACCAGTCCTTTACTCATTGGGCATTTAGTTTTGATTTTTTAATACATACTCAGTGTTGGATTAATATTTTTGTATAAACATCATTACACACTTGTCCTGTTTCCTTAGACGAGGTCCTAGACAGGAATCACTGAGTCAAATGTTATGCACTGAGTCAAATGTTAAGGCAACTGATGCATACATATTGTCAAATTGTCCCCCAGAAAGGGGATTCATGTGGTTTCTATTAACACACCAGCTGCGAATGTCCACCCTTAGGGGTATCAGATCTCATGCAGCATTTACAAATAGAGCAGGGTCTAGACAGGGATGGTCTTAGTGTGAATCTTAATCTAATACTTACTAATATTTTCCCCACTGTAGTCTTGGGCAAGGAATTTAACCTCTGCAGGTTCAGTTTCCTCTTCAGCAAAATAGAAAGAATAATAGTTTCTCTATCATAGGACTTTTGCCAGAGTTAAATGTGAAAAGAGAGGGAAAATACTTGAATGATGCCCGACTCAGAGTAACTGCCTGATAGCTATTATAAGTCTTCTTATCTGCTTTAAACTATACTTTTATTGATAGTGAGATCGCTATGCAATTATATGCAATTATATAAATAGTGTCCATTTTTGCTTTTCCTTTTGTGACGACTTCATTTCCTTTGCCTGTTTTTTACTGGACTGTTCATATTTGTTCTCATTGATTCAAAGTGATTTATAATTTAATGATAATAATCCTATATATGACATATATTTAACAAATATTTCCCAAGTTTGTCAGCTGAGTCTTAACTTAGCATTTTGTGATTATCAACAGAAGGGTTTTTTCAACTTTTTGTTATGAAAATTTACAAACACACAGAAACGTTGGAAGAACAATATATGAACATTTACCAAACAATCAGGTTCAACAATATTATCTTAACAATGTGCCACATCTGCTTTATCTATCACTTCACATTTTTGCTAAAACGTTTCAAATTACGTTGCAGACAGCATACCACTCCACATCTACGTGCTTTAGCAGATACCTCCTAAGAATTGAGACGTTCTCGTACATCTACACCAACATCATCATCACTTCAAACTTCACGTACACCTAGTTTAGAAAAGTTTTTAGCTGTCTCATTAAAATTCTAAAAATAAGTAAATAAATAAGGCTGTTAGTCTTCAGAATCAAAGGAGATCTTTCAGTGACTCAGTTCTTCATTCCTGTAAAATTTCTAGCAAGCCTAGAAGAAATTATAGATATCACAAGTAAAAACCACAAGATTTTACTTTTTTTGCACCACAGGTGCAGGGAAGAACAGGAGAACAGAGAATTCTCCCCAGGCTGTGAGCAGCCCAAGTCACCCTTGATCACCCCACTCTCTCTCTTTTCTAAATATTCCTCATAAAGTAATTCAAATGGGCCCAACAGCTCAACAAAAGAATGAGGGAATTCCTGGGAATGAGGGCCTAAAAGGCGGCTGGGGCACTTGTTAGCCTCATATAAACCTGAGTAAACAGACTGAATAACAGCTTGGTATATTTAGTTGAACCCTCCTTGAATCAGCCGGACATGCGAGTCATTCGTCTTCCGATTACCTGCCGTCTCCCAGGCACAAAGGTGTCTGCGTCAAACATTCACCCACAGAGCAGCCCTTCTTTCAACACGTCTTGGTGCAGTAAAAAAAAAAAGAAGGCTGATGTTCCCAGAGTTTTGCAACCACATATGCAATAAAGACAAATTTGTGTTTTCTTCCCAACCATTTATGCCTACTCAATAATTCTACCAGAAGAGGAAAATGTTGTCATTGAAATCTAAACCTAACAGTGCAAAATAGAGATGATAAAATGTGTGCTCGTTTGAAGTCTCTCACTAATGGGACTATTGAAGTTTGGGAGGAATTCAAATATTTTACTTTTAACTATGACTTAGAGGCTGGCAGTCATTAAAGCCTGCAGAACTCAGCACCTGCTCAGTGATACTTAATGAAAAGCAGAAGCATCTCTCTTTTGCCATGAATTCAAACAATTTTAAATTATAACCAGTAATGGGCCTGAAACCCATTATGAAAAGTGTGGGCTTTTTGTGCCCTGGAATCTATATCATCAGCAACTCCTTGGAACCAAGAACTTTGGCCGTATCAGCAGAGAGGGAAGCAGGCGTCCACAGTCACCCTGCATCTAACCAGGCATCCACGAGGGCCCGATCCAGCCAGCCCAGCACCCAAACTACCGTGGGAGGTGTCGGTGGGTTTCCTTCTGTACCCAGCCACGCTCCTTCCTGACATTTAAAGTTCAAATTCTAGTCCAACATACAGATGCTTTTTCCACATCTTTTTAAAATTTTATTTATTTATTTATTTTTTTGCGGTACGCGGGCCTCTCACTGTTGCGGCCTCTCCCGTTGCGGAGCACAGGCTCCGGACGCGCGGGCTCAGCGGCCATGGCTCACGGGCCCAGCCGCCCCGCGGCATGTGGGATCTTCCCGGACCGGGGCACGAACCCGCGTCCCCTGCATCGGCAGGCCATCAACCACTGCGCCACCAGAGACGCCCCTCCACATCTTACTGACTCATAAAAAAAAATGCACAAATAATAATAGTACTAGCTAATATTTATTTTTTTTTGAGTTTATGGGCTCCCGTTGTGTAAACTGTTTTAACTGCATGACATGCAATAAACACACGACCGAGCTCTGTTAATCTATCTTCTCATTTTTCAGTATTTCACAGTGATTCTTTAAGAGACTACGGATAAGTAGTATTTCACAGTGATTCTTTAAGAGACTACGGATAAGTAGTAAACCCATTTAACAGGTAATGAAAGTGGGGCTTAAAGCAATTTCATGACTCTCTCAAGGTCATACAGGGAAAGGATCCTAGGTCTCATCCTGTACGTGACAGGATTGAGACTGTGACCGAAATTCTCTGTTAATCTGGTGCTTGTGCTGCCATGCTCTTTAGGTTTGGCTCACGTTAGTTCTTACTCTGCATAGGTGGCAAGGCTCTGGGTATATCTACCCTGGGCGCCATCCACCCCCAGGGAAGGCAATCTGGAAGAGAACGGCTGGAGGAAATGTAGGAACTGAGACGTTATTTGCTGTGGTCGAGAGTCAGATCCCCGCCCAATGGAGAAGAGAGTCAACGCCCCTGGCCACGGGAAGAAGCAAGAACACCCGGGTGACTCAGGGGAGTAGAGGACTGAGGAAATCTGCAAGCTGCGCTGCTGAGTTCCAAGGAGATGTCACCGCATTTCTGGAGGAGGACTGAGGCAGAGCTCTGGAAAGATGATCCTTAATAGTATTAATAGTAAGATTGTTAAGAGCCCTGGAATCATGAAAAGCTTCACATTACCCAGTTCAGTGTGTGATGCTATGTCCCCCTAGGTCCTGCCACCAGATTAAAAAATGCCTCTGTTTTGCTCGTTCCTCTGGTTGTCAAATCTTCTGTTCCTCCTCACAACTGCACACCACGACAGGCGACACAGGCAGCAGCGCTGAGGTTAATGGGCCATGTCATCAGGAATAAAGGGACTGTATGTCCTGTAGGTCCCACTCACACTATGAGCCACTGCTGTCTCAACTTGACTGTCATTTAAAATGTCATCAGTAGTAAAAGCTAGCATCTTGCTCACCAGGCCCTGCACTGAGTGCTTGCTCTGCATTCTCATTTATGCCTCACTCCTTTCCTATTAGACTTGATCTCTGCTTACCGAGAAGAAACTTCAGAGCACACAGTCAATGTGTGGTGGAGCTAAGTTTTGCACGCAATCTTTCTGAGGCCAGATTATAGAGCTCTTTACTGTATTATACTGTCTTTATTGACGTAAATTGGTATATCTAAAAATTAAAATAAATGAAAAGAGAGAGAGGAATAGAAAAGAAAGAAATGCATAAATGCATGAGGGGATGTTATCTGCATTCTTTTGTAAAGGCAAATTCCATTCCCATGTGAAATATGCAGATGATGTTTCCTGCCACATATACAAAATGTCACTGTAAATGACATCAATAAAACATTTTCTACACTCCATGCATGTACGGCCTGCAGTTGGGTGAATGACGTATCCAGCTGGGTCTGCTGACCCAGCTTGTCTGGAGGAGGTGATGACTCCTTAGTGCTCTCCCCTGACTTGATTTCCACTGGAAAATAGGTATCTGCCCTTCCCGCTGCAACTTACAATGTCCTACTGCGTCTCGATTTAGTAACAAGCATCAAAATCAGTAACACAAAGAAGGAATGAAAGGTACAGGCATCAGTCTCTTGGGGGACATTATAATATATATTACTATCCACATTCCAAAGCTGAGAAGTGATGCTTTTCAAAGAGTGTTTATGGGTAAGTCTTCCCTGACGAGGACGATTTGAAGTCAGAGAGCGTGAGAAGGAATTACTGCCTGAAAAAAGCAAAGATTATTTGTTTCTATTCCCTAGTTTGACCACTGCTATTGGGTTACTAGGTACTTCTAGACTGACAGTTATAGCCCATTTAATCAGATGGAAACGTTTAGAAATAAAAGCATAGACAGATGGCTAAATGTTTGGATTATTCTAAATCATGACATGCTAATGTCTTTAAAACTTGACCTTCTTCAAAGTACCTGATGCCAAAATACTGCAGGCAGCCTTAATAGGAGAGCTATAAAGTTATCTGTTGTTTTTTAAAGTTAATGTTTGTTGACTATTTTGTGACAATAGCCACATCTATTTCAAAATGCTTTACTCAATACACTTACTGGAAGACCCTTTTAAAAGAGAAATTATAGATCTATATGTTTAAGTACAACCCATGAAAACACTGAAAGAGTAAGGACGTCAATATGAAAACACTTTGCAAGGTAGATCTTTGTCTGAAACGTAACGTTAACATTCCCCAGGGTGAGGAGCTACCTGGGGAGATTTTAAAAAAAAGCCTGGGCTTCCCTGGTGGCGCAGTGGTTGAGAGTCCGCCTGCCGATGCAGGGGACACGGGTTCGAGCTCTGGTCTGGGAAGATCCCACATGCCACGGAGCAACGGGGCCCATGAGCCACAACTACTGAGCCTGCGCATCCGGAGCCTGTGCTCCGCAACAAGAGAGGCCGCGCCGCGATAGTGAGAGGCCCGAGCACCGTGATGAAGAGGGGCCCCCGCTTGCCACAACTAGAGAAAGCCCTCGCACAGAAATGAAGACCCAACACAGCCAAAATAAATATAAAAAACAAAACAAAACAAAAAACCTTTCCTTCTGCATAAAAGTCTTGACTATACTTCCTCCCCTTCCCTTCAAATAATAGAAATAATATTGGCTCTTTTTCTTCTTGCATCTCTACAAATTCATGCTAGTCCTAAAAAATGATGAGCACCCTATACTTTTAGTTTTCTCTAAGTTACAAATTAATTTTCACATGTAAATTCCATAGAAGGAAATGTCTGAGAAGAGTGATGGTCAAAGATGAGGCAGTCAATTCAGTTAAGTCTGAATTTGTCCCTCACACACACACACACACACACAGTCACACACACACACACACTCTCACACACTGCCGAGGCATGCCTGACTTGTCCATCTCACTATAATCCACACATTTTGATAAGATCAGGATAAATCTCTTTTAATGGAGATGAAACTAACACCAACTACACGAAAAGGCACTTACATTTATCTTAGAATATGCTAGGACAAAGAAAAACAAAAACAGCAACTGAACCATGTATTAAGCCATTCTGGTAGACTCTTGTTCAATGAATTAAGGTTTAATTCACAACTTTATTTTTATTTATTTATTTATTTATTTATTTTGCGGTATGCGGGCCTCTCACTGTCGTGGCCTCTCCCGTTGCGGAGCACAGGCTCCGGACGCACAGGCTCAGCGGCCATGGCTCATGGGCCCAGCCACTCTGTGGCATGTGGGATCTTCCCGGACCGGGGCACGAACCCGTGTCCCCTGCATTGGCAGGCGGACTCTCAACCACTGCGCCACCAGGGAAGCCCCACAACTTTATTTTTTATACACAAATGAAAACCAGTGAGTAGTCCAAGCACCAACTTTAATGAGCTGGAAACCATGAACTGTTCTTTCCTAATTCTTTGACTATATATTCTACTCAAAACCTGGATTCTTTCCCAAAGGGACTCCATTAATTATGGGGAATCTTTTTTAAGTTTGTTCCTTTCCATTCCTAAGCTTTTGTTTCTCTCTCTAAAAATGCATAGGGCATATTATCCTAATTTGGAGGAATGCAATTTCATAGCAGAATATTTATTTTATAAATTATTCTGAGCTATCATTTAAAAAAAGTAAAACATCCAAAAATCAGGCACAATGTTTTTAAGGCTGTTTATTAAAGGACAGAAGTTAGTGAGACCAGCGCTCTCGTGTCTGACATGCTCTAAAGTACAAAACGATAGAACAAGTCAGTCATCAAATGTGGAGTGACATATTCATTAGAATGTGGGACAACGTGAGAATAAGAAGAATAGGGAAAATATTTTTAAAGAAAGGAAGGAATACTTCAAAATTTTAACAGTGACTGCCTCCAAATGTAGAATTATGAGTCATATTTTCTTCTTTCTCATATTTTTTCTACACTCAGCTTTATTAAATTTAGGGTGGGTACAGAAAGAGCTATGATTCAAAATCCCAAAATCAGAAAGGAAGAGGCTCAGATGTTTTTCATTGGGAGTCATAAGGTAAGTTGCTCTCAAACATCCTGTATTTGACGTTTCTGTTGGTACAGGCAGCTTCCATGGAGACTAAGACAGGCGGTTTTGCCAAGATGATAAAATAATAATTGAATTAAAATACTTGCTTGTGTTTAAACTCTAAGAATTCAGAGAAAGTAAAACTAAAATGTAAAGGCCTTTCCAACGTCCCTTCTGTAGTTCGTTATCTGAAAACCTGGACACAGTTTTTAAACCAAAGTGATTGATTCCTTCAGACCACAGTGTTTTAGTTTCTCAGGGCTTACAAAAATCCCTGAGATGGGTACTGTTAACCTAATTTGTAAAGCACATAGATTGAAGCTTCACACATTTGCATAAATTAAACCTACCAGTCATTAATCCAGAGGTGACTTCTGTCAGTTGGCGGTTGTTTTCTGACTCTCTGGACATAAAGGGAGGAGATGGCATGCTTGAATGCTTCCCTGGGTCCGGCATTTTGTAATCCCCCAGACAGTTCTTCAGCACACAATGAGTGAGCCCTGGGTTGTATTCTCTGTTCTGTGCAGACAGTGACAGAGTACTCTTGTGGGATTTCACCCTTACATTTGTCTGCAGGCCGCGCAAATTAGATGCTTTCACAAAGTAAGAAAAATAACTTCCCAACTACATTACAATATAAACATTTGCCCCTGAACTTAAAGTAGTTGAGTCATAAAAATGGTTTGTAGCCTGGGTGGTCAGAATACAGAAGCATATACAAGGAAGATGAAACTTATTCTGAAAAATATCATTTCCCAGTCTGGTAAAAGCCCTCAGAAATGTTAAATTATTATGAAATGTTGCAGAAACGTTAAATTATATTCTGCTTGTTCTTTGTCCTTTAACCTTTCTTTGCCTTATGATTATTAAAAATAAATTAGTTCCCTTATATGTATATATAATTTTTATTTATTTATTTATTTATTTATTTGTATTTTTTTACTTACAGTTAGTTTTTGAACTTATGAAGGTTAGTATTTATGAACACCAATGAAGGTATTATCATGCCACATTATAGCAAAAGTCAAGGAGTTTCCTGCAGTGACAACAAAATCTTTACATCCTCCTTCTCCACACCCATAATGCACCCTGGTGTTCTTGTGGGGAAGCTCGGGTGTTCACGTGTGATTGACAGGGTGAATACAGAGCAGCAGTTGGCAGAGCTCAAGCAGAGCCTCTTTGCATTCATTCAGTTATTCATCAAGTATTTATTGAGTGACTACTATGTACCATGCACTGTCCCAAGGTCTGTGAGTCAAAAGAGACAACATCCCCACTTTCACAGAGTTTATATTCTAGCGGAGAGAGACTCACTAAACGAATATATTTTAAACATTTAAGAGCACATTTGAATATTCCAAAGATAAGAAAATAGGACAGTGCGAGAGCGTATAACTAGAGGGAGTAGCCAAGACCAGAAGGAAAAGCCACTGTAGGGAGGAAACCTCCACCCTCTTAGGATCCCTGGCTGGGTCTGCAAATGAAGCTGACAGAGTCACAGGAGAAAAGCATACACGTTTATTTCATGTAAGTTTTACGTGACATGGGAGCCTGCTGAGGGAACTAGAGATGTGAAGAAACAGAGCAGTTCAGGGTAGTTCATGCTGGGTGTATAGTAGGCTAGAGAGTGTGGGCTCAGGGTCGTAACCTGGGGGAAATGGCAAGGTCTGTCTGTCAACATCCTTCTTGATGTCCCTTTGTCTTAGGAGATAAGGATGCTTCTTTCCTCCAGGTATAGGGAGGGCACCTCTCAGATGAGGGTTTTATAACCTGCTTCATGGGAGATGGGAAGAGGGAAAGTCACAGTGACCTTCCTGCTGCCATTTTCTCAAATTCCTTCAGCTTAAAATATTCGACATGCCAGGTGCCACATTTTGGGGTACTGTGTCCAGAACCCCATCACTATGCATGTGAAGATCTGAGGAAGGGAATTCCAAGAAGGGGGGGAATAGGTGCAAAGACTCTGCAGCAGGAAAATGTGTAGGTTTCATAAGCCAGGGAACACAGCAAGGGGAAAGGAGGAGAGAGAAGCAAGGACGGGCCACACGACACAGGGTGTGGAAGGAACCGGTGCTACGTTAGATTTCCTTCTGAGGGAAATCTATACCAAATGCCTCTCACCATTTATGACTTTGCTTCTGAGACTCAAAGGGATCTTTGTTCAAGAGGAGCCTCTTTTTTATAAGCATATTCTAGGCTGTTCCTTTGGCCACTGATAAAAGAAATTTTCCCATATTGGGGAGTGGAGAAGTCATTCTGGTTTATACATGAGTTAACTTGAATTTTATCCTAACTAGAACAGCCTGTTTGTGGCCTATCAAACATACATTGTACATCTGGTTTAATTAGTAAAGAAAAGGGCACATTGGGCAGAAGTAAAGCATGTCCATGTTAAAAGTAAAGATTAAATGTCTCCCTTCCTGGGATGTCAGTTCTTGTCCTTCCACAATAAGACTCCCTTCCCAGGTACCAAGGTCATAGTGACTCATTGTGTATGTGCTGATCTGGCTTTTTCTGAAACCTTGAAGGTATATATCCCTGACTTGTTCGATCTTCTTTGTTCTGAGAAGACATAAAACCATACTGAAAACCATGCTTCCCTGGAGCAGTTCCTCCAAGTTATCTGAGAGGCCGTCTTCCGGGCTACAGTCCTCAGTTTGACTCAAATAAAACTCTGTTCTATTCCTACCATAGATTGTTCGTTGACTCTTTTCGTTGACACCACTCTTACCCAACAGGCCCCAGCAGTCACACGAAGGATTAGTCTGTGTTTTACGTGATTATTTTCTAACTCCGTTTCTAAGCTCTTTAGTGTGAAAATTTTAAACATAAACAAAAGAAGAAAGAATAGTATAACGAACCCCATTTTTCAACAATGATCAACTAATTTTTAATTGCACAAGCAATACATGCTTTCCGTAAATAATACAAAAAAAAAAAACCTCGAAGAAGAAAAAACACAATTCCTCTACGTAGAGAAAACCACTGATAACTACAGTATAATACTCGATCTTTCTTTTTTTCATATACATCCATAGGGTAGGGTTTTTGTTTGTTTCTTGTTTTTGTTGTCAAGATGAGCCCATGTTGTACGTACTATTTTGGAAGCTCATGCAACCTTTAAGCTATTTCTTCTACTCTCTCCTCACCGTTCCCATGGAAGTTTCCATTTTAGCCCAGCTCATGACATGTTGATTTTGACATTCCTCCTGTTTATTCATCTTTGTACATGTCCAGCATAGCTGAACCATGTTGCTTGGGAATAATTTCCATGTTGGTAAACTATCTACATGGATGGAAGCTGAAGGTTAGGACACTGGTTAGAAATGTGAGCTCTGGATTCTAATCCTGACTTGGCCTCTCAACCCTCTGAAGACAGGCAAGTTATTAGCTTCTCTGTGGCTCAATTTCACTGCTCATAAAATGGAGAAACAATCGTTTCTGCCTCCTAGTGTTTTTATGGATAATGTAGAATAATGTATGTACTCAGGGCCCTTGCCATATATCATGAGCTCAGTAAATGGTTGCTATATTTATTATTAAAACACTGGTTATCGGTGAACCGAACTTTTATGCCAAATGATAATATATCAAGGATAGTGATTTAACTTCCCCCAAAGCTGTACACAGCACCTGTGGCACGTCACTGTCTTATAATAATATAACAGAAAGCACTCTTGTTTTTAAGTCCTTAGTTGAAGTTAGACTAGATATAACCAAGCAAAGAGCTCACATGTCCGCAGTGCAGAAAGCCAAACTCTGGCAGTGGGGGTTCGCCCCAAGGCAAGGGTCTACTGCAGGACACCAAGCAAGGGAGAGGGAGACAAGCCTCAGATCCACTCCCACTTGGTCTTTGGGTTGGGGGTGTTTTAAAACAAAGAGGCTGGATTAATCATCATCTTGTGACATTTCTTAATCTAGCTCAGGAGTCAGAATGTCTCTGGTTTAGATTCTCTGGCCAAGTGGTCCACGGCTCAGGGTCTGTGAGCTCATCTTGCCCTGGAGAAACAGCCTGAGTTTATATGTTAATGATGCTATCCGTAATAGCAGTTTTAGTACATTAGCCATGTTATTGACAGCAGCAATTTAAGTCATCTGATTCTGGTTGATGAGTGTTCAGTTAGTAAAGGACTGAGGTCAGAGGGGACAAGAAAGGGAATGACATTTTGGATAGAGAGATCAATCATAAACTTGGTAAGGGAACTCGGTTTTAGGGGGACTCGGTTTCAACGTGCCACGTTGGCATCTTATTTATTAACCAGTGTATCCTATGTAATATGCTACTTAGTATATAGAATAGCACCACTTGGTAATACTGTATTTATGCTGAAAATATTTGGTCTTGGTCTGTGTTCAAGAGGGGCCGGCTAGTATATGATCAGCTCTCCCAGGTAAGGGAAGGAAAAGCCAGTAGTGTGGGAATAAAAAACATATTACCTGTCATTAATAAACAATAGTGAGGCTATGAGGGCAGGAGGCATCTTGCTAGCACAGACCCCCAATGACCATTTGAGCTCCACCTAGCAATTATCTAGGTGTGCTTCATTCCTCACCTGTAGGCAGCACTGAAAAATCATTAAAAGTAAAGGAATATGTTCTCCAAAAGGGTGAAGGAGAAAGCCATCTCCTTAGTAATTCTGCCTTGCAATTTTCCTTCCACCCTATTTTGCTGACATCAATCCTCCTGCATTAGATTTTTAAAAAGAATGAGACTAAAAAGGAATCAGAGAAACAGAGCAGAGATTCAGCAGAAAACTTAAAGTGAAGAGGTTGGTCACCTTTGTCAATTTTAGTTTTAAGATGAGATTTTATGGAAAATGACACTGTCCTGTCCTGTGCTGTACTCAGGAGGAGACCAGCCTCTTTACCTCTCATGCTGAGGTGTGGTTAGATGCCTAGCAAAGTATTTTCAAAATTTAAAGTTGTTTCCATAAGAATGTAATTCGAGCTCTGCAACTTCCTTAAGTTCATTTAACACGGTATGGCCATAGTGTTACATTTTACTAGGAGCACTCATGCTGTGTGGTGATTAAATTTGTGAAACAGCTTTTCCTGAAAGTAAACAAAGAAAGACTGCATGGAAATTCCTTAACATGCAAGCTCTCTCCCTTTGTCTCCCTCCATCCCCTTCTTTCTCTTTCTCTCCCATTTTTCCCTTTTGCTTGGCACTTTATTCCTTTCCCTTTGAAATGACTAGCTTACAATAAACATTTTTCCTTCCCACACACACGCATACACACAGACACACAGACACACACACACACAGACACACACACACACACGCACACCTGGCACCACTCACCCAACAGTGTCTGCTACTGATTGGCTTCCTCCAAAAAGGACAAAGGGTCAGTTAGAGGAGCCATCCTCAGTGTGCAGTGCAAATCTGGCAAAATTGCTGATATTGGTAGAAGTAACTGCCCTTACAACTCTGCAGACAATTAAATAATTGGATCCATATGTGCTGGCTTACAGAAATTTCAATGAAGTTAACTTCAGCGTGGGGCTCTGATTTCAGCAAGAAAAGGGGCAGAAGTAAAAAGACACACCTACAATGATCCACCTAGTTTATTTCTTGGCAAGTGAGTATCACATCTTCTACAGAGACTTGGGCTTGTGTTACAGGGGAAGTGGGTGTCTTAAAGCTGTCCGCAAGAAAGCAGTAGCCTAACCTAAATTATTAAATGTCTCTAAGCACATACATGCATGCATACATACTCTATAACTCCATAATCATTAGATTTCTGAAAAATAACATTTGACTGGGAGTTCATCGGTCAGAGATCTAATATGATTCGTTCATTTGAAGACAAGAGCATGAATAAAACTTAAATTCAAATAAAGCTTTATTAAAAATGCAAATCACTTTCACTATAAATATTAAGGAAGGCTCCACGAAGTTTAACACATAAAAAAGATTGTTTTGGGCTTCCCTGGTGGCGCAGTGGTTGAGAGTCCGCCTGCCGATGCAGGGGACGCGGGTTCGTGCCCTGGTCCGGGAAGATCCCACATGCCGCGGAGCGGCTGGGCCCGTGAGCCATGGCCGCTGAGCCTGCGCGTCCGGAGCCTGTGCTCCGCAACGGGAGAGGCCACGACAGTGAGAGGCCCGCGTACAGCAAAAAAAAAAAAAGATTGTTTTATTTCTGCAGCTGTGGAGAGGTAGCTAGCAACTCAGAAGAGGAACTCCAGGGTCTCACTGTCTGGGTTCAAATATTTCATCCTTTCAATCCTGAACTTTATCTTGCTCCCTGGTAACACCCTGCAAAATATCATTTCTCTTTCCCAGAGAATCCAGTCTGGATTCTAGCTACGTAACCTTGGAAAACTCTGTTTCTCTACGTCTAAGTTGCCTAATTTGTAAAACAGACATAAGAGGGCTGTTAATTAAACTAGTTAATTTAAGTAAAGTTCTTACAATAATGCTTGGTATATAGGAGGTGACAAACAGAAGATCTTTCACACTGAACTTGTCTCTAACAAGAACTATTATGGTGCATGCTTATTCCATCACTAACTTGCTTTGGCCTCTGCAAGCCAGTTAATGCCTGTTTTCTTGTTTGTATGAAGGAAGAGACAGCACTTCATTTCTAACATTTTATATATATATATATATATATGTATATATAATACACATAGAATATTTACATTTCTAGGACATTTATTGGACTTCAATAGCACATAAACTAGTTTAAATATTGTTGTGTGTGATATGGGCTCAACAAATCTAAAACAGTCACAGTAATTGAGTAATTGATCGCAAACATTTCTAGTTCAGGTGCCAAGTTTGGGGAAGGCAGAGGTAGCACCTTGATAATAAATAATAATAAAATGCTCCTTCCAGCCAGGTCAAGAGACATGACAGAGAACTGTACCCAACATCCTTGTCAAATAGCTCATGAGGGCACTCACTGTATAAAAGAGAGAGTTGAAAATTTTTATTTACTGGTTATTGGGAAGAAAGTCAGGCAAAGTGCAGCAACGCTAGACAACTCACCGAAGCACCCAGGGATAACATTAATTGGACGGGATTCTCTGGGAAAGAGAAATAACATCTTGTAGGATGTTACTAGGGGGTGAAGTAAAGGTCAAGATTGAAAGGATGAAGTGCTTAGAAACTGATCAACAAAGTTTTCTGTACTTTGTCAACCACACATCAGTGAGCATGTTACCACCGAGAGGTTAATTTAAGACATGGATGCTTTGGGTTTATATTTTTCTTTCTTATAAAATGCAACAAAATCCCTGCATATACCAACTGTTCACTTCATCTTTATTAAATCAATTAGTGACCCCTCTTAAATTTTCAGCCAGAGGAAACTGGAGACAAACAGGGTTTCAGAGAACTTAAGAATGTGTAAATTTAAAGACTAAATACCTCACATTTTAAATGAAGGATATGATAAAACAACTTGACCAAAGCCATATGACTTAGTGACAGAAGCCAGGACTAAAACTTCAAGTTGCCTGACTCTAAGGTCATGCCAGTCCCATTACACCAAACGGCCTTCACTTTGGGAGATGAACAAAATCTTCACAAGCCAAGATTCAAATATCAAGTTTCTGTTCTATCAGTTACACTCTAGACCGTTCAAGCTCTGTGGTTCAAAAGAGATTCAAAATTCCGTGACTCTCAAAGTCTCAAATAGACCCTCAAAGAATTCCAACACAAGGTTTACTAGCAGCTTTATAGCATATAGATCTTGCGTTGGCCAAAAAGTTTGTTTTGGCCAACCCAGTAATTCATCCAATAAACAATAATTGTTGTCTTGGAATCATTTGGATTTATTATGAAAATTCTTGAGACTGTTTTTGATAAAAATAAGCATATAGACAAGGTTAAAAATGGGGTAGAGAAGATAAATCAAAATATCTCACTTCTTTCTTTCTTTTCTTTTTTTTTTTTAAGAGAGAAATATTACTAATTGGGATTTCTCCTATGTCAGTTGAATGATTTTTACCTAATTCACTCTTCATTACAAAAATACGTAAAGATTACAAATATCCCTTTTTAACCTACCGCGATGACAAAAGTTTTCTTGATGCCATTTGGTCAATCACTTTAACCCAGTAGCCTGGGTAAGAATCACCACAATGTAGGGGGTGTCTGAATGTTCCGCACATGTTGCGACTTCTACTATTTTTGTACTTGATATAACTGAGAGTCTAGTAAACCCATGACTGTGTTCATTTTTTTTTTTTTTCAGGTTTGCCAGGCATATGAGGGCTAGAAAGCTATCCATACTCTCAATAGTGTGTGCCTTTTTTGGAGTTATGGTTTCTTGTGAAAATATATGTTTTGGCTCAGATATTAGCTTGATGCAGCATTTATGATCAGTAATGTTTTTTCAACGAGAAGATCCTGGGAAGATTTTTGAGTGAGCATTGTACTGAATAAATGCTTTAGCATACTCAGTGTTCTAACTGTATACATTTGATATCTCTAACATGTCTAATTCACCATTTCCTCTAAGCAGGGAGAATGCCAATTTTGGTCACACAAAAACAATAGTTTTTTTTATTTGCTAAGATTCTGTTTTCTATAACTTCTGTTGATAGTTTCTTCTTCAGTGTTAATTTGGGACCCAAGAATAGCAGTAGATAAATAAGGGAGGCCTAGGAGAACTAATGTAGGGAATGAAAACTGAAAAGCATGAGATTGGTCTAGACCCAGAAGTGGTCACAATGGAACCAAGGATCAAAGGAAAGACGCATACCAAACCAGAGGTCAGTCAATGTCCTGGTGTGAAATCCAGAGAGTTGGAAAGCAGAGAAAGGGAAGAAATGGGAAGCCAGGAGGAAATGAGGTCTCAGGCAGAAAACTGAAGCCAGAGCAAGATTGGGAAGGGGAAGTTAACACACCACCCATCCAAGCAACCAAGAATCAAAGAGGAAACACTCTTGGGAAGGGAGAGTCTAAACCCAAAGTCTGGCTCCACCAGGATTAGTTTTTTTGTTTGTTTGTTTGTTTTTTTGCAGTACGCGGGCCCCTCACCGTTGTGGCCTCTCCCGTTGCGGAGCACAGGCTCTGGACGTGCAGGCCCAGCGGCCACGGCCCACAGGCCCAGCCGCTCCGCGGCATGTGGGATCTTCCCGGACCGGGGCACGAACCCGTGTCCCCTGCATCGGCAGGCGGACTCTCAACCACTGCGCCACCAGGGAAGCCCCCAGAATTAGTTTTAAATGTTTCCATCTATGGGCAGGAGCTAAGCCCACCACAGAGACAGGTGGTTAACCAGGAATCAAGAGCAGATCCTGACAATATTAAGATCTACTTTACTAGGATACTTAGAGTGGAATTTTATTCAACAATAAGTTAGATAACAAAGATATAATAATGAGGAAAACAGGTAAGATTTCCTACCCTCATGAAGTTTACATTTTACAAAGGTAGGTAAATACAGGCTATGGAGCATAGTTACAGAACACAACTTTTCAGACTTGAAAGGTAACCTAATTTCTATCCTTATCTAGGTCCACTTCCACAAACAGCTATCCTAGCATTTGCTGTAATTAATTCCTGAACTTGTCTCTTTTTTTTTCTTATTCACTTTTTCTAGGAAATTTTTTTTTCACATATTCCTTTTCTTTGTTCCTATATTCACTTCTGGAGCCATTCTGGTTTTAAGTTCTCATTCATTTTTTTAATATCTCATGATTCCCATATCCAATTCAAGTCAATATGAATTCAATATTTCTAGGCTCCAAAGACATCAAAAGGAGAAAGGGCAAGTCTCTCCACTCAAGGAGATTTTATTTCTGCAGGAGTCCATATGTCCTCAAGAAGCTGTCAGACCAGGATGAATGTATGATGGCCCACACGGGAGGCATTATGTACTGTGGTGGTAAAAAGGCTATGATAACAGAGGACAGTTTCCAGATTCCTAGAACAGAACTGAAATCGCTTTCAGTTGGCAGGCATCAGGAAATGCTTATAGAGGAAATCTAATGAATTTATAAGAAAATTAAATTAAATTAGATAAAATTTAATGAGTAAACATTAAATTCAAGAGTAGGGACTGAGTCTGATTCCTCATTTTATCCCTAGTACCTAGAACCGAGCCTGGAATGTGGTAATAATTTAAGTACACAACAAATATTTGTTGAACTGATCTTGAATGATTGGATTAAATCCTGGACAACTAGTAGGACTCCAATCAAGTAAAACAGGGGCAAACAGAGCAGGTCTTTTCGAAGAAAAGAAAGACATGACGTGAGCAAAGATAAGAAAAGAGAAAAATGTGAGCAGAGGGTAGCCTAATTTGGATGGTTTGAAGTGTTTACAGAAAAGGCCTATTTGAAAGTTTACTGATTTTATATGAGACACGCTGGTTTCAGCATCGTGGTGAAAGCGTGTGCCCCATATCAAGGAAAATGGGGGAAGGAGTAGGTCAACCAGGCAGACTCAATTCAGATGTCTGGCTGCATGAGGCTAATAAGAAGGGGCCCAGGAGAGAAGTTTCAGGATGGAGAGAGCACTACTGTAGGGAGAGAGCTAGAGGAACAAAGAGTAAGACCCAAGTCGGGAGGAAGATGGGACAGGCGGGGTAGGGCCTCAGGACCAAAATCACAGGAGTAAGAAGCACTGGGCTGGGTGGACACAGGCCTCATCTTGGCTTTGCCATTAACTCTTTACTTTGGGGGCGAGTCACTTACTTCTGAGTGTGTTCTCTCATCTGTGAAATGGAGATGAAACTTACATCATACTATCATGTCTAAATAAGACAACTTTTGTTAAATACCTGACATATACAGTATACCACCATAAAAATAAGTATGTTTTCATAGAATTATATAGAGAATATGTTTACTTGTAGAAGATATAGCAGTATTGGGTTGGCCAAAAATGTACGGAACATCATATGGAAAAACCCAAACGAACTTTTTGGCTAACCCAATACACTGATTTTCTAGGGCTGCTGTAACAAAGTGCCACAAACTGCTGGACTAAAACAACAGAAACGTGTTCTCGCATCATTCCAGGTGCCAGAAGTACAAAATCAAGGTGTTGGTTGAGTTGAGTTTTTCTTGGAGGCAGAATCTTGCCTCTCTCTTAACTTCTGGTGGTTGTTGGCAATCCTTGGTGTTCCCATGCTTGTAGTCACCTGACCCCAATCTCCGCCTCTGTTGTCACGTGGCGTCCTCCTTGTATGTCTCTGTGTGTCTCCTTTTCTCACAAGGACGACAGTCATATTGGATTTAGGGCCCAATCTACCCCGCTATGACCTCATCTTAACAAATTACATCTGCAAAGACCCCATTTCCAAATAAGGTCACATTCTGAGGTTCCAGGTTGGCAGGAATTTCAACCCGGCATAAGAAGTATATTCCTAACTTATTCTTATTTTTTATAATAGCTTCAACAGGCTATTATTATAAGAACTAGGATTGAGCCTTAGAGGGGAGGGGGAAAAAATGGTTGAGATCCCAGGTCAGGAAATCTGAGTTCCATCTACTCCTCTTCCCATGTGTGTAGCCTTGGAGGCTACACCCTCCTTAGTGGTTAGTCTTCTCATCTGATAAACAGGGGGCAGACCTTCAGAGTGTTTGGGGAGGACTAAGGGAAGTAATGCGTGTGATGCACTTAGCATGGTACTGGCCCAGAGGGATGGTGTTCAGCTCACTCTAAGGAGGCCAACCTGTGCTGCAGATGGCAGGGGGTGGGGGGACAGGGGGAGGGCAAGGTTTCTGCTCACGTGAACGTGCCTCACCATTCATCCAGACGCAGGCTGAAAGCGCTGCGTGGACAGCCACTCTCATCTTTACAGTCTAGCTCTCTGCCACTAAGATTTCCCCAGGCCAGCTTGTTCAATGCTAACTCGAGTGATTTACCACCACTCTTGATCCATGACCCGTAGAAATGCCAGCTCACTGGTCACTGTCCAATGTCTAGCATTTCAGTTCGTCCATCAGCTTTATACACTATATTACTGGACTCCGAAAACCAACTGCTTAATCATCATCGTCAACTTCTTCTTAAGTTATATTTGGAAAGAACAATTTAAAATATATGTAAATAAATAATGCCTTAACTTTCATAAATTTGTAATACATTTATGTATTTCTAATACATTACCTTGCTTTCTCTTTCAGGTGGAAAACCAGGTAGTTTACTTACATGAGTTAAATACAACACTTCACTGTATCCTAATTGGTGGGAACACCTTCCTCAGTACTTGCTTATGTTAGGTGTATTCTAGGAGTTCATTGTTGGTCAGCTGGTAATGAAATACACAAATTTGAATCAGTTATGCGGTTTGTGGTAGTCACTATCTTATCCATAAAGAAGGCTGACCATAGTAGGACCTTTGAATAGACATAGACCTAAGACTTGGACTGAAGTTATATTGTCAAAATCTGTATTGGTCTCCTGTTGGTTTGCTCGATTTAACACTCGGTTTTGTCAGCTTGCAGTTGGTTTTCCGGGGTGCTGTACTGAGAAGCTTACAGGGGGAGTAAAATCTGAACATTACCTTTGCTATTCGTGAGGCACTTTTATATCATGAGTCCATACTCTTGTATTCAACTGATGTTACGGAATGATGTATAAATGCAGCAGGGCTGCATAGTGCCCTTTAACTCCCAGATGGGCAAATATTCTCAGGATTTTAAGAAAATGATTTTAAGAATTGCTGTATGCTCTTGCCTGTTATAAAGTTCATGGATAAGCAGGCAGGCAGGGGTTCTTACTGACTGATGTCTAAGATAAGCAAATTATGCATTAAGTTCAAACCTTAGGAAGCCGAAGGTTGTGTACCAACTACCTGAATCTAGAAAAGTGAAATGCAACAAACTTCCTGCCAATTCACAAGTTGCAGATGCTTTAGATTTGGGATTTGGGATCTACCTGAATTTGACTGTGTCTACACTATCATTTCCATTTACTTTATAGTTAAGTACAGTCATTTTCATTTGTAACAGCTACATATGACAGGCAAGGAAACACTTAAAACCACAAGCGATCTTGAAGCATGTGTGTAAAGGATGACATGAGACTGCTTTTGTCTTCTGAGCTCATTCCTAATTTCTGTGTCCGAAATATATCAGCCACCATATATAAATCTTTTAACAGAACCCAGATTTCATGAATTTGTGGCTTGCCTGAACTTACTTTTTTAAAATCCTGGATGTACTGCAGATGAAAATGATCTCTATTACTTTAGAAATTGCACTTTACAAAATAAAAAAGATGAACATTTTTCAGATTAATTTCAGAACATTCTAAATCCCAGGAATGTTTATTGATGTAAACCCACATAGATTAAGCAATTTAGAGATTTGGGGCAAACAGGCACCACTTTGCAGTAGGTTTGGAAAAGAGAAAGCATTTCAGCACATGTTCCGCCACAAAGCATTTGGCAGTCTAAGTTAGAGCTTCAGATTTCCTTCTGAAAGGGACAAGAGACTTCCTGTCATTCCTCTGGGTTTCTGCATGTGACACCGATGTGCACAATGCAAAGTGTAAACAGATGTAAATGGTGAGGGAGGGAGCCCGGCCAGTGTGTGGTTCTACACACTCTCCACACCCTGCTCTGGGCGCAGTCCGCCTCTCCTCGGAGTCGGAGGCGGACATTTCCACCCAAGTCACAGGACGCTTGACTGGTTTATTTCACCAATATTTACTTATGGAAATCAAGGGGCGTGGCCGGGGCGGGAGGAGGGGTCTGGGGCCGAGGGGCTCCGACCGCAAAACAGCACCAGTAACCTTATCTGCAGGGATCATTAACCTTTCTGGAAAACGCAGCTGGCTGTGCTCTGAGGTTTGTCCTCAGAATGTGAGGAGCGCCACACAGATACCGCAGAGACTGTTCAAAGACTGTTGGGTTTACCTTGCGCGCTTTTGCTCCACCGTAGTGTGGCAGAAAAATGAGATTGCAACAATTCTTTTTTCTGTTTCTTGTTTTTATGATGAGTCTTCTACTTACCCCCGGACAGAGACCAGGTAGGACTTGGATGGATTTGTACCGAGTGACTTGTTTTCGTGCCTGTTTGTGTGAACGGGCCTCTGAGCATGACTGTGTCTCTGTCGAAAATCGCGTAGGTGTGCTTGGGGGTGAGTGTGTAGGATTTCAGAAGTATGTTATCTATCCCGTTAGGTCTGTTATTTGGATATTTAAAAAGTAGCTGGATTTTAGAATGATGATAAATATTTGACCACTATTTTTCTAAATTCGAAGAAAATTGATCCCAAAGCTATCATAGATATGGTGTCCTTATAAGTAAAAAGAGAGCTGTTATTTCTAGATATATAGTTAGATGTGTCACTTTAAAAAGTGCCATTTTAGTATTATTGTGCTTACAGAGCCAAAAAAAGTCAAAAATATGTGTGGTCAAGATAAATAATATTAATTTACTTGACACATTTTTCAAGGATTGTATCAGTCATGTTGTTCTTAACTAACAGGGATTTAGTAAACAAAGTTATTTTAAAGTGCTTTTACTTCAGAACCAAATATCTAAGATTTCAAAGCGCTGCCAAGTAAAAAAGAAAAAAAAAATTAGAAAGTTTTCTAAGGAAAAAGCCAACCTAAATTTAAATAGAAAGGTGACACCATTTATATCTAAACATGTTAGATTATTCCCTTGATAATATACTTCTCCATTTACAACAGAAAATGGTGCATAACTGGTTAAACATTCAGTCTCTGCCTTTTAGTTAGAAGTTTGATCACTGAGACTATTTCAAATGACGTTTCCTGGTCTGACCTCTTTACATAAATAAGAAAAAAGTTTCAAGTTAGCGATTCAGAAAGCAGCTGATCCCTTCTTACTGTTTATAGCAGTTGCTATTCAAATTGTTTCTCCTCTCAAAATACAGAGCAACTTGGACAACAGTCTTGTAAAATATTTGTGATTAATTCACTACGTAAACTAAGAAGTCTAGAAACATTTAGAAAGAAGTCATGTAGGAGAAGAATTTTACTATTAAATCCCACCATCAACAATGAACTGTTAGGAATACCCATCCTGAATTTGCATCCCATTAATTTTTTATATCACAATCACAACTGAACAGAGAGCAAATAATCACAGTATAATCTGGATCGAAAGTATTCCCTCAGTCTTCAGATTAAACAACTAATTTTCTGTAAACGCCCCTGATATTTTCCTCTTTTTTTTTTTTTCAGCTAATTTGGCAATGAGAAGAAAATTGCACAGGTACAACTGCCTTCAGAGGAGATGTATGCCTCTGCATTCACGAGTGCCCTTCCCCTGAGGTATTTCTGATGGAAAGAGTTTTACTACATTTAGGCAATGTTCCAGATTACATATACCTGAGAATGCTTAAATGGCTTTAGAGTGATGTCAGTTTAAAGAATGCATACTAATGGTTTGCATACTAACAGTGAAATGAAATGATGTTTGGGAATGGCTTTAATCATTTAATGGGATGGAGGAGGAAAATGTAGGAAAATCTTGATAATTGTTGAACCTGAGTGATAGTTACGTGGGGATTAATACCATTGTGTGTGTTTGAAAATTTTCATAATTAAAAAAATCAGGCACGAGGAGAATGTAATTAATTATAAAGGTATCTTGAAACACATGTTTTGAAAATCTCTGACTAGCTCCCTATGCTGTCCAGAATAAGCACGTTTCCCATTCACACCACTCTATGCTTGAAAGCATTCGCACACGTTTGCCCAACACCACCAAGTGGATGATGTGTTAGCCTCAACACTTAGTAATTTATTCTTCCTGAAAATATTTCTTTTCATATATAAAATCAACTTAATATTAATGACATGGAAGCTTTCCAGCTTCACTAATAGAGTTGGTCATGATGGTTGCATCTTTAAGGATAAATTCTGAATGGAATTTTGTTCCTGATTTTACACTACCGCCATCACCAGTAATACTGCTTGAATCAGTTAACATCAAACACCGCCCAAGTTTGTTACTTCACACTAAAAAATAAGAAGCTTGACATTCCATTGTAATTATTTTAAGCTCTTTAATTCACATGAAATATAGCTTCCTTTAAAAAAAAGTCATAGAAATATCCCTCAGCTGGTTAACATAACACAGGCAGTTGCTCAATTAGCCTATTCATTTGGCCTGTGGACTGGAGCATTTATGGCACTATGCATCCAGGGAAAAGAATGATTGCTCTGCCTGGTGTTTAATACACGCTTTTCAAACCAGTGAAGACCATGTAGTGGGATATTAAATAAACGAAGAGCAGTTCAGTAATAAGCGTTTACCAAGAGGACTGAGACAAAAACCCAAGTTCTCTACGCCTGCATCTGTAACAAATTACTCTTTGCTATCAAAATATGAAAAAGAAATTTGGTGGAGAAATCCAGAAAGATACAAGAGGAAGTTCTTGAGAAGCCAATTAATGGGGACTAAAACATGCTTTAGAAGTGTCTTATATGTTAAAAAATCCTTTGGTGTATGTCGATAATGAATTTCAGTCTCTCATATAAATAACGGTAAAATCTGTGCTTAGGAGGAGTGGAGAAGTTCATGATTTTTCCAGCACTCCTCCACAGATAACAAAGAGGCATTTCATAGTAGCAAGGGAATTCCTGCATATGCAGGAAAGGATGCCTCACAAATGCAGACAAAAGCCCTTAGTCAGCCACAGTATATTGGCTTTCTCCACCAAACACCTGCCATAAAAACTAGGGCTGTAAGTAAACAAGATAGAGTAGTGAAATTTGAATTGTCAAAGTTAAGGAAAATTTTGACCTATAAAGCAAATTTGTAAACCAAAGGGAAACGTAAGTCGAAGCCATATAAACTATTTAATAATAGCAATCCTTTACAAAAGTTGGGTAATCCTTTTAAAGAACTGCTCAGGTTACAGCATCCATTTTCTCAGTGTTTAGACTAGTCCTACATTCCAGCTACAGTTCTTTGAAGAATGTGTAAAAGTCACATTTTGGAATCCAGCATTAGTATAAGAGCCACTGAAAGAAAAACGTTCATTTCCCCACAGGGAACTATATTTAATATCCAGTGATCAACCATCTAGAAAAGAACATGAAAAAAAATATATGTATAACGGAATCACTTTGCTGTACAGCAGAAATTAAAACATTATAAATCAACTATACTTCAATAAAATTTTCTTAAAAATTAAAAAAAAAAGATAATTTCCCAAGAGCTTGGTCAACCAGTGCTCTAAGTGCTATATTCAAGTTTGATAGCATGAATCTCACTGCCCTAAATCTGAGAGGCTGAATCTCTCTTCATTTGTCCCCCTCTGTTTTCTACGTGCTTTAGATAAAATCGCATGTCTTGACTTCATTCAGTTAGGGTCAAGGAAGACTGTAAAGGGATAGGTAAGGTAAACATTTGACTTTGAAGTTTTACAGATTAACCTTTTAGAGTGGTTTAGACTTTCAGCTCACTTGATGGGAAAGCCCGATTACATTTACTCCGTCAATTTTTCCTTCTCACAGAGTCCCCCTCAAAGATTCTCAGTGAGATTTCCTAACTGTTGAGATAATTAAATAGAAAATCTTGCCATATAAAGTTTATTTTCTAATACTTTTTTTCCTCACAAATATTTTGGCATTACCTTCAGCCCTAAGTGAATTAGAGTGAAGGAAAGCAAAAGAAGGGTGTCAGGAAATCTGAGCTTATAGGTTGATGTGGAAATGAGGTAGGGTCTTTGAGGTGGGGACTCTGATGATGTCCCCTTCCAACAGTATCATCTCACTACAGCCCTGATTTTATCGATAAATATGTGCTCTAGGTAACGACACACTCCGTTAACACATACTCTTTCTAGCTTTTTAATAATAGTTATAATACATGTTCATGGTATAACATTTTTTTCTAACAGTCTGGAAGAATACTGTAACGTCAAAAGTAAAAGTCTTCCACCCTCCTCTGTTGCCCATTTTCCTTTCCCAGAGGTAATGGCTATGAAAATATTTTTGGTGAAGTTACCTTTTAAAATTGAGACCCTTGATTACCATTCAAATGTAAATGCTTCTACTTCTCTATTTTCTGCCTTTTTAAAAAGAATTGTTTTGTAGAAGTATAGTTAATTTACAATATTGTGTTAGTTTTAGGTGTATAGCCAAGTGATTCAGTTATATATTTTTTCAGATTTTTTCCCACTGTAGGTTATTACAAGCTATTGAATGTAGCTCCTTGAGCTATACAGTAGGTCCTTGTTGCTTACCTATGTTATGTATATCGTAGTTGTATCTGGTAATCCCCATAGCCCTCACTTGTCCACTTGGTAACCGTAAGTTTGTCTTCTATGCCTGTGAGTCTGTTTAGTATATAGATTCAGTTGTATTATTTCATTCCACTCCGACGCTGGGTCTCTGTGTGCTTTCTCCACACCCAGACAACCAGCCTCCATACTGTCTGCCTTACTCCTACCCTTTAAGTCATGATTCCCCCCCACCCCTGACCAAATCTCTGCTCTGCCTCCAAACTCTATGCAACCGTCCTGTTGTCCTGGCCCTTCTCACTCTATTCTGCCTCTTTGTCTTATCCGAAAGCCAACTCTGCCTTCAGTGCAGAATCTCCACTTTAGGGGAGCACTTCACCTCCAACTTTAGCGGCGCTCTCTGCAAAGAACTCTTCTTACTTTTAAGCACCTCTGATTCCCATTCAGTTCTATTTCAAGACTTTAATGACCTCCAGTTTCCTTAAACTTTTTAACCTCCTTATCCAACTCACAGCAAGAGATGATTCCTCTTCCCATCGAAAATGGAGGTAATCAAGCTTCAAAACCAGACCCTGCCCTCAAACTACAAACATCTACATCTACAGCGTCTTCTGTTTTCCCCTCCTAGTCTTTCATTAGGAGGTTCCTTTCTTGGTTATGGTTCATCTCTCCACACCTCAGGAACCTTGATCCAACAATTACTGCCTTTCTTCCCTAGCATGTTCAATATGTCAAAACTGATCTATTTCATCTTTAAAAAAAAAAAAAAGAAAAAGAAATAAGGTGCACCCTTGGCCCCATAGTGCTCTCTAGTGACCAGCTCAGGTTCTTCTCTGCACAGCCCAATTTCTTGAAAAGTGGCTACTTCCTTTCCTCCCATGTATTTTCAATGCACTGTTCCCACTGCATTCTGGGAAAGGTCCCTAGTGACTTCCTTCTTCTCAAATTCAGTGAACACATCAGCTGTCTCTGTGGGTCAAGTTGTAGAATGAATTTTCCTTGGTTTCAAAGATACCCTCCTCCCTTCTGACCATCTCTGGAATAAATCACTATTCCTTTCAGGACCTGTACAGGGTGTCCAACTGCCTACCTGGAATCACCTCAGCTGCCCTGCAGATACTTGAAGTCCATGGCCACAGTGCACATGCAGATCTCCACCATGCCTTCTGCACAGCTCTTCCTGTAACTCAGCTCTCTGTTCCAATACCATGCGTGTCATCAGGAAGGACTTCCCTGATGATCCTTTATGTAAAAAAGCAGTACCAAAATAAAGTCTTAAAGCAATTCTTCAACCTGCCCAAGATATTTCCAATTTTCCTTTTCCTGGATTGTTTTTCTCCATAATACGTAATGCCATGTAACATAACATGTATTTACTCTGTTGTTTGTTTAGCATCTTCCTCTCTTCATTAGAATGTAAGTTTCATGAGAACAGGAACTTTGCTTTGGTCATCAGCTCTTCAGAAATATTTGATGAGCGACTGAATGAATAGCTAAAAGTAAATTCTTTAATTCCTTCCACTCAAATATGTCCCCTGTGTTCTCAAATTTACTGTGTATTAGGCACTGTGCTGTGAAACGTAACGTGGTACTGTCCCAACCTAAACTTCTGAGCAGAGTGCCCTAGTGTCCAGTTCTGTTCGGTTCCTCAGCCTGTCATTTCTACCTGACAACCTGCTTCCTCCTTTTCATCTCTTTACTACTATTTCAGTGCCTGTTATATCTCTCCAACATGACTGCCACACCTTAACTGATCACTCCAGCCTCCAGGTATCTTCTGGAAAATCCATTTTTTGTTTTATCATCTGATCTTTTTAAACTGTAAATCCAATCATGTCACACCTTGATTAAAATCCTTAACTGTCTCTGTAGCCTTCAGGACAGTGAGAACTCCCATAATTTAACAAAGGACACATTACAAAGGGTACCTCTGCGGCATCACCTCTTCTCCCCTGCCCTTTCTCAGAGTGGATAAGAGTTAAGACAGGACTGCCTAGGTTCTAGCTCTGGCCACACAGCTCACCCACTGGTGATCTCTGGTAAGTCACTTATCTCTTCTAAGCCTCCTTTCACTTCCAGACCTGGAAAATGGAGCTGGTAATGTAATGGTATGTACCTTATCGTAACTGTACCTAGCACACAGTAAGTGCTAAACAGGTAGTAGCTAGAATTATTAACATGGCTTTAAAGTCAGTCCATTCTTCACCTCTTGCCCTTCCTCAAGTTACACTTCTGCCTACTTACTCTTTTCCTCACTATCAAGTCGTCCTTCAAGACACCTTCCCTGGTTTTGATACCCCTACAGATTTTATTAGATGCCCACTTTTTGCTCTCAGCCCCGTTTGCATATACTTCTGTCAAAATACCCGACTCACTGCCCTGTAATAATGTGTTAACTGACTGGACTCCTCCCTACCTCCCTCCACACACTAGAAATTCTCTGAAGGCAGAGTGTGGGTGTTCTGACTTTGTTAAATTAACATTTGTTAAGTGGAGCACAGAGTACAGAATAGTGAGCCTTACTGCAACACCTGACCACAGATATGTTGAAATAGAGAAGTTTATTACAGTCCTGGAGGAAGCACCGGGCATGCCTCAAGGGGCCACATGGGGAGGCCAAGGCAGAGTGCAGACAGAGAGAGGGGACCTGGGGGACACACGTGCCTTTAGTAGGGTCTGTGGTGGAGTCCTTTGGATTCCTGGGCAAGGGCCTGATAAGTCAAATCAGACCAAAAGAGCATGATTTTGGTAAGCCCCAGGGGGTCTTACCTAAGGGGCACATAAGGTAACCAGGCCCTGGGAGACAGGGAGGCTGTTGATCACAAGGGCTGCTGGGGCTTCGTGTCAGGAACTTCTGTTTGCTTGTGACCTTGCACTGCTCTCCAGGGCATGTGCTTCGTTTGTAAAGCCCCACACAAAATGCATGCCTGGCAGCAACACCATGGGGTAGCTTAGCTAGACTCTCATCATTGGGTTGCATTTATTTATCTTCCTATCTTCAGCCGAAAAAAGTGCCTGGGATACAGCGGACACTCCAACAATTTTGCTCAAAGAAATGAAATGAAACTTTTATCAATATTTATTGTCTTAGCATTTAAGAGGTACTACCGTCAGGCCCCAACACGCATTTTCAGCTTTATTTCCTGATATTAGCTGCCAGACTGAACTCTTCCTCGCTCATCTCACCAAGTGCAAACCCTGCCTCTCCCCCAGGGTTCTCTTCCAACTCCATTTCCTATATGAGGCCCACCCTCATCCCAAGAGCTTAAAATAATGTTCCACTCTCAACAGTCACTGCATTTTTATCAGTAGGTTTTTAAAGTCATTTATCATATATTCTACTTTATTTCATCAAATTTTACCAGTACTGGAACGTGAGCTTCTTGAAGATAAGACTTGGCCCCTAAAGTTTAGCCTATAAACCTTTATAGTGTGTGAATAGCGGAGAGCAGCTTGAAGTATAGGGGATTCTTGCATGGACTATAGTATCTGTAGGACGTCTTGCTCAAGACTAAATAAAATATAGAAAATTACTGTTTTCTCAGTTAATCATAGTCTAGTGTCCGAAGACCATGTCAGAGAAAATCCCTAATGTTCCTAATTTACCGATGAAATAAAACTTTTTTATAAAGACCCTGATGCCTTTATGATAATATATACAATATAACATACTGAATATTTAAATATACAGCTAGGTTTTACATATATATTATTATAATACATGTACATTCCCCTATGCAAAATATGTATATGATGGACTAAAGCCAAATTTCAGAGTATTCTTCACTTTGGAAACTGATTTCTCATTACAAAGTGTATAATAATTCTTTTTGCAGATACTTAGTTAAGGTAGCTGTTGTCTAACATGTTTAGGAATCTAAAATTTCTTTGTAGCATAAATTTTTTGTTTGTTCTCAATTATGTATTCAGTTAGTGACCTAGTGATATAGATAAACTGTATTATTGCATAGCAGTAATGTATTTGAAAAATATATTATTCTTAGACAATAACAAGAGAATATTTTTTAAGTGACTTGAGAAAAACAAAATCACTTATCATTAACTCCTTCAATACATTCCACTTTTGGATGTATTTTTTTTTAATAGTGATGTGTGATATTGAATGCCACAATTCTCTCCACACTACCAACAATATCAAAATGTGAGATGAATTCTAAACTTTCCTGATCTTAACAAAATTATTAGCAATTTTCACCAGAAACATTAAAAATCTTGTCAGTGTATCTACAATTCCTCAGAATATTGCTAATTTATAATTAAAATCCTTGAGAGCTTACCTGTTACCACTCAGAATATTTATAAACAAAATAATAATGCAAACCACATGTCTTCTGCTTTGCTTTGTTAAAATTCTATTAGAGAAGAGACATAGGCAGAATAGACAGGCTTTCCCAAGGCCTCCTTCACTGGTCTCGGCCCTGCACACCTGTGGTCATGCCTAGAGCTTGGGTCAGCCACTGCCACTATTCTAACCCCATCAGGCCTTCCAGAGCATTGACCCTTGACTGGTCCCTTTCTCCTGCTAAGACTGTATAATGCATTAGTTCCATAATTGCTGCCAGTATTACACGTTTTCCTGCTGCTCTGTTTTCATCTCATTGTTCTGGAAGGATCTTGAAGTCTTCAAACAGGTATGTTATTGCTGCTGGAGAATACATAAGAAGTCAGATTGGAAATGCTTCAAATTCTTCATCGGATCCCAAACTGTACAGCAAACCTACATATCTGTGGTCAACTTGCTGCCTTGCGCTCCACAATAACTGCTTCTAACTTCTTCTATTCACCTCAAATTTTAGGCCCTAATCTTCAGGCAGATGGCCTTGCCTCATATCACAGAGAAAAGAGAAGTCATCACATGGTATATCCCTCAGCCTCCAAGTACAAAACAAGACTCCCATCTAATCCCCCTCCTACTCTGCCCACCCTGACCCTCCTCTTCCTCTGGGTTTCACGGAAGGTCTGACCGTTGCTCCATCTGTGTATGGATCCCTTCCCTTCCCACTTTCTCAGGAATCTCAAACTGCCGCTTTCACACTGTCTTCATGCTCTCTGCCCGCTGGATCGTCGTGTCAACACGGAGGTGAGGTTTAAACGCTGGTAAGGCTACGTAGTAAAACAACACACGCACACACTCCTTAGTCCAGGCTCTTGAATGAGTCTTCTGTACTCCTCGTCTCCAATTCATTATTTTCCATGCACATTTTAACCTACTCTAATCTTACGCCTTCTTTAAAATAACGTCAATCATCTTCATTTGCTTAGTTTTCCCTCTGATTTCTCAGCAGAATTTAGCAACTGACTACACTCAATCTGCAAAACTCCCTTCCCTTAAGTTCCAGGATACCACACTTATACTTTTCTGCTAAATTCTCAGCTGACTCTCTGGCTCCTAGGCAGGTGTCATCTTACCTGGAAAGACTTGCACGGCGGAGTTTCTCTACTCTCTCCTGCTCCGTTTCAGCCATTCCTTTGGCCTCCGTTACCTCTTCACGCGGAGTGGTAATACTCTGCAGGAAAAAAGGAAGATCATCTCAGTGAGAACAAGCAAAGCCTATTTATTCAGAGCTCGCTATGGCAAGGGAGTAAGCCACCATGGCTATTTGGCTATTAAGAATAATTCTGGGAGGGACGGTGGGAGGAAGGAAGGAAGGAAGGAAGGAGGGAAGGAGGGAAGGAAGGAAAAAAGAAAGAAAGAAAGAAGATAAAGTAAAATAAAATAGAGTAAAATATAATAAAGTTATTAAATTAAAAACAATTATTAAGAAAAAAAATTAAAAAACAAAAACGGACATATAGGGCCTTAGGACAAATGGTGGAAGCAAAGCTATACAGACAAAATCTCATACAGAAGCACAAACATACACACTCACAAAAAGAGGAAAAGGGGAAAAAATAATAAATCTTGCTCTAAAGTCCACCTCCTCAATTTGGGATGATTCGTTGTCTAAAGGAGGGAAGAATAATTCTGTTCTGAACGTTCATGTACGAGTTTTTGTTTGAACATCTTTTCAGTTCTCTTGGGTGTACACCCAAGAGTGAAACTGCTGCATTATGTGGTTACTCTGTGTTTGACTTATTGAGGAACTGCCAAACTATTTTCTACAGTGGTTACAGCAATTTACATTCCTAACAACAATATATGTGTTGCAATTTCTCTACATTCTCACCAGTACCTGTTATTATAGCCATGCTGGTGCATGTGAAGTGGTATCTCGTGATTTTGATTTACATTTCCCTAATGACTATCTTTTCATGTATCCACTGGCCATTTGTCTATCTTCTAAAAGCTATCCAAATCCTTTGCCCATGTTTTTCAATTGACTTACTTGTCTTTTTATTGTCAAGTTGTAAAAATTCTTTATATATTTTGAATACATGGCCCTCATCAGATATATGATTTGCAGATTAGTTTCTTCCATTCTATTGATTGTCCTTTCACTTTCTTGGTGTTGTCCTTTGAGAACAAAAGTTTTTAGTTTTTTGTTTTGTTTTGTTTTGGTTTGGTTTTTTTTGCAGTACGTGGGCCTCTCACTGTTGTGGCCTCTCCCGTTGCGGAGCACAGCCTCCGGACGCACAGGCTCAGCGGCCATGGCTCACGGACCCAGCCGCTCCGGAGCATGTGGGATCTTCCCAGACGGGGGCACGAACCCGTGTCCCCTGCATCAGCAGGCGGACTCTCAACCACTGCGCCACCAGGGAAGCCTAAGTTTTTAGTTTTGTTAAAGTCCAGTTTGTCTATTTTTTCTTTGGTTGCTTGTACTTTATATGTTAAAACACCATTGACTAATCCAAGGTCACGTATATTTACATTTATATTTTCTTCTAAAAGTTTTATAGTTTTGTATCTTACATTTATGTCTATGATCCGTTTTGAGTTAAATTTTGTGTATGGTGTAAGGAAGGAGTCCAACTTCTTTTGCTTATGGATATCCAATTGTTCTAGCACAATTTGTTGAAATTACTGTTCTTTCCCCCATTGAATTACCTTGGCACTACTGTCAAAAATCTGTTGACCACTAATGTAAGGGTTTATTTCTGGACTCTCAGTTCTATTTCATTGATGTAATGTCAATCCTTGAACTAATCCTATAATAGTTCTATTGATGATTGCATTATTATAGCAAGTTTTTTAATCAGGATGTGTGAGTTCTCCAATTTTGTAGTTCAAGATTGTTTTGGTTATTCTGGTTCCTTGAATTTCCATATGAATTTTAATATCAGCTTGTCAGTTTCTGCAGAGTGGCAGCTGTGACTTGGATAGCATTATCTTTAATCTGTAGATCAATGTGGGAAGTATTGCTATCTTCACAATTATGTTTTTCAATACATGAACATGGACCCTTGAGCAACATGGGTTTGCACTGTGTAGGTCCACTTACGTGGATTTTTTTCACTACGTAAGTGCCACAGTCCTACACAATCCATGGTTGATTGAATCTGTGGATGTAGAACCACAGATACAGGGGGACAACTGTAAGGTTATACGCAGATTTTCAACTGTGTGAAGGGTCAGTGCCCCTAATCGCCACGTTGTTCAAGGGTCAACTGTAATCAGATCTAACTTAGTTTATCTCAACATTTTATAATTTTTTAGAATACAATTTTTATACCTCTTTTGTTTAGCTTACTCCTGATATTTTATTCTTTTGGTGCTATTGTAAGTGGAATTTTCTTAATTTATATTTTTGAATTATTCATTGCTAATATATAGAACTGTAATTGATTTTTGCTTATCGACCTTATATCCTATAACCTTAATGAAATTATTAATTCTTATAGATTTTAGTAGGTTCCTTAGGATTTGCTATGTATGAGCTCATGTCATCTGCAAATAGATGTAGTTTTACTTCTTCATTTCTAATCTGGATGCCTTTTCTTTTCCTTGTCTAATTGCCCTAACTAGTCTGGTGCAATGTTGAATGGAAGTGGTGAGAACAGACATCCTTGTCTTATTCCTGATCTTAGATGGAAAGCATTCAGTCTTTCACCATTAAGTATGATGTTATGTAAAATGTGAGGTCAAAAATGTTGCGGGAGTGGGCAGTAAAAGTGCAGATTTGTTAGAATGTGTTGGAACTTAAGGGATCCCTTAAGTTAAAGTTTACACTTTAAACTTACACAATGTTGTTATATGTCAATTATATCTCTATTAAAGCTGGAAATAAATTTTAAAAAATTTATACTGCCTAGAGAAACCCTGGCACCAGTAATTCTCTTCCTGTAAAATATCCATGATCCTCTTAAGTGAAAATTAGTTATATTTTTCCCTACCATATATTTAAAATGTATTGCTAACTACTAATTATTAAATGGTCTTGTAGTATTAAGAATCCTCAGAACAATTTTAAAAAATTGAAGTATAGTTAATGGACAATATTACATAAGTTACAGGTGTGCAATATAGTGATTCACAATTTTGAAAGTTTATACTCCATTTATAGTTATAAAATATTGGTTATATTCCCTGTGTTGTACAATATATCATTGTAGTTTATTTTATACATAATAGTTTGTACTTCTTAATCCCCTACCCCAATCTTGCCCCTCCCCGTTTCCCTGTCCCTAAAGGTAATCACTAGTTTGTACTCTATATCTGTGAGTCTGTTTCTTTTCTGTTATATTCACTAGTTTGTTGTATTTTTTAGATTCCACATATAAGTGATATCATACAGTATTTGTCTTTCTCTGGGACCATTTTGTTTGTTAAATAAAATACCCCAAAGTAAGATTTTGGTTCTGATATCTTTCTTTAACCTGCTCCAAATAACCTTCTTAGCTGGTATAAATATCAGAAATCAATGTCCATAATATTAAAAAAAAATAGTTGAGAGTACCAATGTGGGTCACTGAGCAAATCAAGATTATTAGATGAAAAATAATTTAATGTAAAACCTCAATAGCATAAATTCAGACTTTTAAACAAATACAGTGCTGTATTTATATTGAAAGGTAAGAAAATATGAAGTTGCTTTCAGCACTGAAAAACCGTGGTAACTTTTCATAATTCATCAGCTATAAAAAGAAATTAAGCATGAGTAAATTGGTCTGCTGGATAGCATTTCTTATTATGTGTTTCTTTCTCCTTTGCTTCCAAATCTAGATCTTCTCTATCTAACTTCTCCAGATCTACCAGAAGAGGAGTGAAGGAAAAGATACCCACCCATGTAATAGTGTGATTGCTTAGAAGTTTCTGTATGAAAAGGAATTGTTTGAAAGCAATGGGATGGTTTATTAGTTTCACACGATTCTCTTCTTTCTGGTTTCTCTTTAGAGAGAAAATAAATTCAAAAGCAATTCCAGTCTGAAGTATAATTATTTGCTTGTATAACAAAATTCTCTTATCTTTTTCTGCACATTATTATTCTTACCTGGTTTAAGAAGAAAAACTCTTTAATGTCTTAGAACTCTCTAACAGTAAAAAGTGTAGGAGTTTAAAATTGTCCTTTCATATTCTTATAATTTTCCGAAGGTATTAAAATTACTTTTTATATGTTTGAGTGATTGTAAAAAAAAATCCTAAATCTGAAATCAGTTGCATTGGCTATTTGGCTTTGCAGAATAGGGAGAAAATTATTCGTTCATTGATTATTTATATAGAGAGACTAAGAAAGAAACTATTAACCGCTACCAATGTTATATAATAGGCTTTAATGTTTATGAACGTACTTTTTACTTTGAATAATATCCATTTATAGTTGTAAAATAAAGTCTGAAATAGTAATTGTAGTTCAGTTTATATTACAGCTGAAATGTTTATTTCTGAACCTATTTTTCAACATGTCATCATAAGAAGCCAATGTCTGATTTCTTTTGAAGTTCTGTTTTATGCCCTTCATTCATCTGTATAGACAGCTTCTTAGAAAGGCCAACTTAAAATTGAAATTTAAAATACACTGGGCTTCCCTGGTGGCGCAGTGCTTGAGAGTCCGCCTGCCGATGCAGGGGACACGGGTTCGTGCCCCGGTCCAGGAAGATCCCACATGCCGCGGAGCGGCTGGGCCCGTGGGCCATGGCCGCTGAGCCTGCGCGTCCGGAGCCTGTGCTCTGCAACGGGAGAGGCCACACACTGAGAGGCCTGCGTGCCGCAAAAAAAAAACAAAAAAAACAAAAAAATCAAAAAACACTTATGCCAATAAAGTCTCAAGCAGAGTGATGTCTCCAGTATCTGAGTGCTCATCATTCTGCTAGGCTTTATTTGGGTGTGGTGGTGAGACATGTAAATAAAAACTCAGAGGGAATCTAAGGATATGATTACCAAAGAAGGACATTATCCTAAGTCTGCATTGTACTGATAATTAGTTGTTCTCAAGTTGTTAAATATGCTCCTAATTTGTATTTATTCAAAGACTGTTAGCTCACTGCCATAAAGTTTTAAATATTTTACTGTAAGTTAACGCTATATATGAAATTTACATATTCATATCTTGACTAGAAATTTTACTTTGTAAACATTCTAGAGTGGGAGAAGCCATAAACCTTTAATCCCGATTTTGCCAAAATAAAAAATTGAGATTTATATATAAAGAATTTGAAATATAAATTCTGATACATGAAAGTTTGTCTCCCTTTCATAGCTAACTTGTTAACAGTGTTTTGGGGGGATGGAAGGTGCTTATAAAAGTACTGTAATTAAATTTACACACAAACAAAAGATGTTTTATGAAATGTGTTATTTCATTATTTAAATTGGATATTTGGGGGGAACTCTAAATGGGTTTCTAGACGAATTATAATTCCTTTGCACAAGTGCATTTAAGTAGAAACATAGCTATTAACAATTACATTTGTTGAAAACACATATGTACTTATTTATATAATTTGTACAAAAAAAGAAAAGATTCATACAGCTCAGATACATCTCATGGAATACAAGCCTACACTTTTGCAAGATCAGACTCTCACATTCACAGAAAAAGTTAAAAACCAGCCGTAATTAAATGGTTATAGATTTCTGCTCATACAACTTCAGTAATTGTTCAATAAAACACTCAGTGATTTGAGTGTCTAGTTGTCCTTACTTGTGTAAGTTCAGAGTATTGAGCACAGGATTGTAGAAATGTTCCTGTACTTGTCTCTTTTTCCATTGTTCCTTTTCATTGGGGCATTTAAGACTGATCATACCTGCCAGTGCAGATCTTTTACCTAATTCAAGATTATCAGAGGAAAGGCAAAGATTCTCGCAAAATTTATTTAAAAACTCAATAACCAGTGGCATGTACGTTGAAAGTGGCACACCAGCATAAGTCCATGGCAGTGGAGCCATGTTTTATTCACTGGCAAGGTGAAGGGTGAGACCAGAGGAGTGTCAGATATGTGTACTTTAAACTTTACCTTCTCTGTGATTTGGTGTTTGTTTTATTATTTTTCTATTAAAAGTTCTTTGCAATTTCTAACATTTTCAGAACACAAAGGAAAAGAAATTTTATATAGTTTAATCAAGATAGCTAAGGGTATCAGAAGTAACGGTGCCACCTCAATTTGGAGTCATGGGTGAGTCAGTGAAGTGAGCAGATACAGAGTAGTGGACCAAAGAAGAGATGTAAATGTTGATCCCTTCTTTCTTGGCTCAGTCCCTTCCAAACTCCATGAAATCAGTGAGGGCTTTGGTCCCTTCATCATTTTCACTCTCCTGGTGCCAGTACTAGAATAAGTGGGCACAAAATTTAAGGGTGTGCCCAAAACCTCAGTAGTCAAGACAAGTAACACCATTTTTAACATCATTTTTGAAAAGAAAAAGGACAATGAACAAAATATCAAGCTTTTAGATAAGTACAGGATGAGCTGAGCCATGTCAGAGCCTAAGGAAAAAGATAAAAATTGGAAATTCTAGTCCTATCAGTGACTATAGCCTTGTTTTAACACATTAGAGCCTGAATTCCAACCCTCTGTTTCTTCCCTTTGTTCTCACTTCAACAAATGACTTCACTCCCTAAACTCCAGATCTATATTTCATCTTCCATTCTTGGCTTCCACCTGGCCAGAGTGATCAAGGAAAGAACACCGGATTCTAGCCCCAGCTTCATTTTATATCTAAGCTCTCATCCTACTATAAATTCATATAATTGGATTCCAATGAGTCTTGGTAAGAGACAGTGTGGTTGATAATTTGAGGCTCTGGCCCCTGTCAGCTGCTCTGCAGAAAAGTCCTATCAACCTCCTCTGGAAATTTGTCATCTGATTGTACACGAAGAATCCACAAGAACTACCTACACCATCTCCTGACTGTACACTTTCAGGATTATCACGTTACTCTATTTTTGCAAGTTCTTGTGATACCTTATATCAACTGTTCTGTGGCAGTTGCTATGGAAGTGGCCATATAATATTCTTCAAAGTCTTTAACTTGGTGTTAAGAGCAAAGAATATTTTGGTATATAGCCATTTCTGTTTTTCTATTTTTAATGTAATGTTTCCTGTGATGATGTGTTAGTAGGTCAGTTTGCCCACTATTTTCTTCCTTCCAAAGGAAGGAAGCTTTTGTATTTCATAACTGATATAGTTATGCTTAACTAAATATGACTTGTATAAACTGAGCCACAAGTGTCATGAAAAGTTCAAATACTATAAGTAAACCAAAACAAAAATATTTCTAATTTTTCAGCATTTGGAAAAATCTTTTAATAATATTAGCTTTGAAAAATGAAAAAAAGTTCTAAACTTGCAATCTGTTTTTAAAAATTGTGTTTTCTGTTAAACACTCTTTTCCTGTGATAAGACTTTAGATGACTGTTATTCATATTGTAATTTTTGGCGTTCTGTTTTTAGAGTGTTTGAGCCCTCTTTCTTTTTTTTTAATTATCTAGGTTTAATTTAAAGTGCACTTGTTAGTAAGGATGGGACAGAAGAAGGGAGAAAAGAAGGGGTTCCGCCTCTGCAAAGTGATTTCCCCAAAACCTTATGGGATTAAGTATCATTTTGCCTGTTTTTAGATGAGGAAACAGGAACTAAGAAAATGAGAGTAACATTAGCTACATACAGCTAGTAAATTAATAGTAGTACTTGGAATACAAAGCCAAGCGCCTTCCAAAATATGCTCTTAAGCACTAGGATATAAGAGAAGTTTTAAACTATTTATTAAAGCTACAAATTATATAACGTGAAATTAAAAATAGTTTCCTGACCTGCAACTGAAAAATGAAGAAAAATTTCTGGTTCATGGGTTTACGCCTTTGAAATCAAGCAGGACCCTGTGGGCTCTCCCTGGGTACAAATCCTTTCTGTGTCCCCCGTTCCTTGTTTGTAGGAAAAAAGGCTTCAGCATCCTAGACTTTCCCTGAGTACCAAAGGGCAGATTCAAATAGTTGCTAATCAGGGAAGTGAGAGAATGCTAAAACAAAGGAGGAGCAGTCAAGAAACAGTAGTGCAGGGACTTCCCTGGTGGTGCAGTGGTTAAGAATCCACCTGCCAATGCAGGAGACATGGGTTCGAGCCCTGGTCTGGGAAGACCCCACGTACCGTGGAGCAACTAAGCCCGTGAGCCACAACTACTGAAGCCTGCACACTCTAGAGCCTGTGAGCCACAACTACTGAGCCCGTGAGCCACAACTACTGAGCCCACGAGCCACAACTACTGAAGCCCACATGCCTAGAGCCCATGCTCCACAACAAGAGAAGCCACTGCAACGAGAAGCCCGCGCACGGCAATAAAGAGTAGCCCCTGCTCGCCGCAACTAGAGAAAGCCCACGCACAGCAACGAAGACCCAACACAGCCCAAAATAAATAAATAAATAAATAATAATAATAAAATAATAAATTTATTAAAAAAAGAAAAAAGAAACAATGCAGCCATGGGTGCACAGTCCTGGTTCCTCCTGAAGGAATATACATAACTCTCTCTTTGAGTTCTTCTGTAGGAACTAAGGCCTCAACCCAAGGGGAGGATGGTAACTTCCAGCTGAGCAGTAGATTCCTGGAGCACTGCTCTGTTACCTCACCACCAAGCAAACAGAAGAAAGTCACTCACCCTGCAGTCCTCACCCCAAATTTTGCCTATAAAAACTTCTCCTGGAAAACCATCAGGGAGTTTGTGTTTTTTGAGCACAAGCCGCCCGTTCTCCTTGCTTAGCCCTTGGCCTCACTTTTTGCACTGAGGCAGATCAGTGTAGTGATCACCACTTCAGCTTACTTAACCAGAGACCTGTGTATTTCTCTGTTTGTACAACTCATACTTAATTCAACAAAGTTTGGCTTCATTCCTCCCAATTTTCCTTCCTCTCCTTTCAAGGACTTTCAAAAATTATTCCGTTTACTTATCTTTTAAAGAGAAAAAAGTATCTGCATAAAATAAAACTCTTTCTTTTGTTTATTGTCATATTTAAGCAGAATATTTTTTATTCTAAAAATAATTGTATCAAAATGAGACAGGAGGGAAGGGGGCAGGGCACAACCTTTATAAGAATGACATAGCCATTGAGCATACAACAAAAACTGGTTAGAACCTACTGGGCCCAAGATGGCTGAAGATTCAACTTCCAGTAGACTTTGAGCCTCATTATATGCTCATTGTGATACATTAGCATATGCTAAATTGAAACAGGAGGGAATGGGATAGGGTACATCCTTTAAAAGAATGACATAGCTGTTGAGGACATGACAAAAACTGGGTAGAACCAGCTAGGTCCAAGATTGATACTGAGCAGGGCCTCCATGATCTGCCTCCATGACCTTCCCTGAGTTCCAACCGGCAGATTCAAACAATTGTTAGAGAAAGGAGGGGATGCGAGACCAGGGACAAACAGTCAAGAGAAACAGTAGTGCAGCCTTGGTGCAAGGTCCTGGTTTCCCATCAATGGATACACACAACAATATCTTTGAGCTGTTTTGCAGATACTGAAACCCCCTCCAGGTGGGAAAATTTAACAACGATGGTATGCTGCCCACAAGCATGTAGACCCCAGGGAACCTGAAGGTTGATGATGCTGACTCCTACTTACCTCACCACCAACCAATCAGAAGAATGTCCACAAGCCGATCACACGCCCTTTGAACCATTACTATAAAACTTCTCACTAACCTCTCCAAGTGGGGACACATAGTTTTTCGAGGTAGGAGCCTGCTGTGTCCCCCTTTGCCTCACAAAGAACTAAAGCTCTCCTTTTCTACTTCACCCAAAACTCTTTCTCTGAGATTGGATTCAGCACCGATATACAGAGAAGCTGAGCTTTTGGCATCAAGATGGTGAAAGATTTAACTTCCAGTGGACCTTGGGCCTCATTATATGCTCATTGTAATACATTAGCAGATGTTAAATGACACAACCACAGGTGCCACGTTCCGAGGCTGACCATAAAAGCTCAAAAAGTGGGCGTTGGTCCAATTCCTGGAAATCTCCACCCCCTTCTCCAAAACAGTTGGAATACTCCTCCCACTCATTAGCCTATGAAATTACCCAGCCCATAAAAACTAGCCACCCCATACTTTGGGGCCTCTCACCTTCCGAGATGGCCCACACTCCGTCTGTGGAGTGTGTTTCTCCTAGTGTTGTTCTTGCCTTTTGAGACAGACCGCATTCTGTCCATGGAATGTGTATCTCTCTAAATAAATCCACTTCTTACCTTCGCTTGGTCTCTCACTGAATTCTTTCTGCAACAAGACACCAAGAACCTAAGCTTCATTAAGTCCTGAGACCAGGTATGTGATCTCAATTAAAAGACAGGGGGTCAAGTCCTGATCTGGGTTTTGGCTGGGTTCAAGTCCTGGCCTGCGGGTCCAAGTCCCAATCTGAGTTGCATGGTTTCAAAATGACACACCCACAGGTGCCATGACAGTTCAGAGGCCAACCATAAAAGGCCAAAAAGTGGATGGTGTCCCAATTCCTGGAAATGCCCGCTTCCCCAGAATAGTTGGTATAATCCTCCTACTTATTAGATATGAAATTATCCAGCCCATAAAAACTAACCACTGTATATCATTTCGGGGCTGCTCACACCATCTGAGACAGACTGCATTCTGTCTTTGAAACGTTTATCTCCCAGGGCTGTTCCTGCCTTCTGATATGGACTGCATTCTACCTGTGAAGTGTGTATCTCTAAATAAACCTGCTTTCACTCGTCCTGCTCTTGAATTATTTCCCACAGGAAGCCAAGGACCCTCACTTGGCAGCCCGTCCCAGGGACTCACCTGAGACCTGGGACATGACCATCCTCTCTCACCCCATTCTCCTGCAACAAAAATAACTTGGCTTTTTCTCTTTAAAAAGTTGTTTTCAAATGGCAAAGAAAGTAAATACATTTTAGTGTTGTGTTTTGTTTTAAAAAAGGGTTTACAAAACAAAATGGCACACATAGACCTGCTCCCTCTAAATCTCACTTCTGCAGGAAAGAGGTATAGGCATTTTTAGATGAATTTATAGATAATGTACGTGTGCATATGTATAAACGCACAGAGACATGCCTGTGTGTGCCCATACGTACACACATACATATATATGTTTCACACTACATATTAGAAGTTTGCTGCATGCCTTTGCAGGCATATGCAGGAAGGGGAAAGAGAGGAAGAGCAACTTGCTAAAACAAGTTGGAGCAACCAGAGCTCAAGATTGTAAAGTGCCTCAGAGAGCAACATACATAAAAAATATTCCTTGGCTGAGAAACTAATCACTGATAAATTTAGAACAGTTTCAGTTTTTACACAGGAGGCATAAGGGTAAAAGCCAGACAACTTCTGAAGTAGTCTTGTAGGGAAGAGGATGGTAATTCTTAAAAGCAATGGGTCCAAAGGAGATTCAATGCATAACAATGAGCTCTTCAGGTTAATTAGCATCTAGCAGGTAGGCTGGCCCCATCCTGTTGAATTACACTGTACCGTACAAAGCAGGGCCAGCCTTTCAGGATTCAGTATCATACTGACGGGGTTCCTGTCTTAAGGAATCTTGTGTGACATGAACTGTGATAGGGAATGAGTCATATTTTGTATCTCAGGGTATTTAAATTAAAACCAAATACTCATCCCATAGTAAAAGAACAAACAAAAAGGGGAAGCTGATGCCACCAGCAATTCAAAAGGTTTAGAGAAGACCTTCAAGACGGTGGAGGAGTAAGACGCGGAGATCACCTTCCTCTCCACAAATACATCAGAAATACATCTACACGTGGAACAACTCCTACAGAACACCTACTGAACGCTGGCAGAAGACCTCAGACCTCCCAAAAGGCAAGAAACCCCCCACGTACCTGGGTAGGGCAAAAGAAAAAAGAATAAACAGAGACAAAAGAATAGGGACGGGACCTGCACCAGTGGGAGGGAGCTGTGAAGGAGGAAAGGTTTCCACACACTGGGACCCCCCCACAGGCTGCCTTCTTCCTTCTTTCTTTCTCCTTTTCTTTCAAGGATATAGTGGCCTGCATGCAAGGTGGCTCCCAAGGATCCCAACCACATTGCAGACAAGTGGTGTCGTGTCACTAGAACTAGCCGATAACATGAGTGCAGACATGATGTGTGTTGTTTCCTGCCTGGCACATAAGAGCCACAGACCATCGCGGCGTCGCTCTTTCATATAGTATTTAAATAACTTTGTTGTTTTACCATAGTTTTAGATTTACAGCAAAGTTGCATGCATACTAGAGAGAGCTCTCATATATACAGACGTTCCTTGGTGTCTGCAGGGAGACTGGTTCCAACACCCTCGAGGATACAAAAATCCACAGATCTCAAGTCCCTTATATAAAATGGCATACTATAACCTATGCACATCCTCCTGTATACTTCAAATCACCCCTAGATTACTTACAATACTTCATACAATGTAAATGCTATGTAAATCATTACTGGGTATGGCAAATTGGGTGACACTCCCCATCACTTTCCACTATGCTTTGCCATGTGCAAATCTTTTTTTTTTGCGGTACGCGGGCCTCTCACTGCTGTGGCCTCTCCCGTTGCGGAGCACAGGCTCCGGATGCGCAAGCCCAGTGGCCACGGCTCACGGGCCCAGCTGCTCCGCGGCACGCGGGATCCTCCCGGACTGGGGCATGAACCTGCGCCCCCTGCATCGGCAGGCGGACCCCCAACCACTGCGCCACCAGGGAAGCCCCGGGCATAACCACTTTTGAAAACTATTTTGCATTATTAACTATCTTAGAACATACACTCAGTTATGTCACTCAGGCTGTGTAACCATTCAGAGTATAAACTAGGAGGGCTACAAACTGCACAAAACTACATTTACGAAGGATCAGTGGAACACTTTCCACAAGTCCAAACTGGAAATAACCCCAAAGTTCCACAACATTAGATGGTAAATGAATTACCATCTATTCATACAGTGGGACATTAATCAGCATTGGGTGGACACTAAGTACTCTTCACCCCAAACCTGAAATGAATCTCAAAGATGTAACATGGTGCGACAAAAAGCCCGGCACAAAAGGATACACACCATGTGTGCGGGAAAAATGACTTCATGGTGCTAGACCTCAGCATTAGTGCTCGTATTGGGGGAGGAGGGATGGGCTAGTGAGTGGGAGGAAGGTGAGAAGGCTCTAGGGGTGCTGGTAACAATCTATTTCTTCATCTGGGTGGTGGTGCAGGGTTACAGGCTTAAGCAGTTTTCTATGTGCATGTCTAATAAAAGCGAAAGTGACCATAAAACCAGACTATAGAAATAAATTATAGAGAAATACGTTCAATCTGTTTGGCCGAGGAGGCAAAGTTTTGAAAATCAGAAAACTACATGATTGCTTCAAGCATTTAATTAGCTTATATCAAGCAATTCAAGCAAACATAATGAACAATCAGGATACAAAAATGGGTGAAGAAGATTAACAGATGGCCAATTATGAAGTCAAAGCAGATCATTTTTAATAATTCAGAGACATCAGTGTGAAAAACAAGAGAGATTGTTCTTTGTGCCTCGTCTGATTGGCAGAGCTCTGTAAAAGACCACAGACAGGGTAGTGGAGCCAGAAGGAGAGGAAGCCTGGTCGGGTGAGCGAGCAGAGACTCTGAGCCAGGCTGTCTGGGCTGCAATCGTGGCTCTTCTATCTATGGCCCTGTGACCTGTGACAGCTCAGAAAGGATTTACAGAGGAGGGGAAATGTGCCTAGCAGCAGGCCTGGCACATGGAGGTTCTCATGGTACTCAACTAACAAAACCCCAGACTTGCCATGCTCAGGATGCTGTGGTCGAAGAACACACCTTCTGTTGTCCCCACTGACAACCTGGCCCAAGCCCCTACATGTTCCCCTGGGTGCCTACACCAGCCTCTGACCACCCAGCCCACCACCACCTGCTGGGCCCCTCCAGTCTCCTCCCACCACGCCAGGATCTAACCACACCCTATCCTGCAGGACTGCTGTTCCCTGCACAGGAACTGCGTCCTTCCCTCAGCTCCAGCTTCCCCCAGCACCAAGCCCTCTGCAGCGCTCAACCTCCTGCCCTCTTCCTGCAGGTTCAGCCCCCTCTGGCCCCAGCGCCTTTGTACAAGCAGAGCCCTCACTTGTCTCCTGTGCTGCCCAGCTCAGAGCTCACTTGTCCCTTCCTCCAGATCCCAGCTTCCCGACTCCATGAGGGCTCACCTCCCCCAACAAAATGTGCCAGAGCTGTAAGGACAGGATCAGGAACTCTTTCCACTCTGGCTGTTGTAAATTTACCCAGGTTTTGGAAATCTGCCTCCCACACGTGACTGTCAACTCCGTGTTATCCCACCATGATGGCATCTCCAAATATCACCTCAGTCCCCGGCTAAGCTGTCGAATGACTAAAACCCTGGCCAGGTTTCTGGTCTCCCTTAGGAGCTGAGTGACTTTGGGCAACTTACTTGTACTCTCTGTGTCTGCAAGCAGGCAGTGATGAAGTTGAGGAAGATCAAGTTCATACTGGGCCCCACAGCTCTAATCATTCTCTTCCCCACCTACACACTGGTGATGGATTTAAAGTCATTTAAAAATCAAAGTGGACCAAGGTGGCCATTGTCGTTGTGGTTTCAAATGCCTCCTCTCATCACTGAGAACTTGAGTTTTCGGAAATGGTTCAAACTCAAGGACACCACCAGCCATTTTCAAGAGTGTCTGCTAACAGCTCTAGTGGCAACCTTGCGGTTTCACTATCACAGCCACCCACCAACTATGTAATTGTCTCGACCCCAGCCAACCCTTCCTTGCTTAACAAGCACCTTTACTTCTTGGCAGCTCCAATCCTAATTCTTGATAACCAATTTATGTAATCTTGAAAGTTTTCTGCCATTATAAGCCTTCCCCATTTTGTAGCCTGGGGATGACAATTCAAGTGCATCTGGGTCTCCAGGGCTGCAGTTCTAACAACCCCCAAATAAACATCTCTAATTCAATCAGGTCTGGGTTTCTGAAATTTTGTTTGACACCACAAACTGCCTCTGACAGAGACATCCCGGAGGGGGATCCCACAGTGGCTTCAGACCAGCTTCTTTTGTCATAAAAGATATCAGTCTCTCCATCCTTGGGCCCCGGACAGGGCGGGAACTGGGCATCTGCACTCTCAGCAACATTTAAGTGACCTAGGACGAGGCCCGCTGAGGGACTGGGAAACCTAATAAAGGATGTGTTCTTACATAAGCCAAACCCAAGTCTGGATTCCCTTGGAGGTGGATCCCTAGGCTGGGTCCAGCGCAGGGGATCAGGAAGCCCCCAGCTGTGCCCCCTCCTGGATCCCCACTTATCTGGGGCTGCGGTTCTTTCCTGGTTCACAGGGCCGGGTCCTCAGGCTGCTCTCCCACCAGATAGTGTGGTCCAGGATGTGACCCGGGCTTATATACACCCCCAGGAGGGGGATGGAGCTATTGGGGTCCCACCCTAAAGACTGTGGCTCCTCCCCCTGGGGAATGGGGTCCTGTGAGGGAAGAGGGTATTCAGACCTGCTGCCCAGAAGGGAGCAGAGGGCAGGGGAGGGGAATGGAGGGGAGGGTCTGCTCTGATTAGGTCAGGCACCGTTGGCCCTGGTGATAACAAGGTCCGCTGCACCTCTGTGATCTTCTCATGCTCCTCTCAAGGCCACTTAACCCCATCTTCACTGATAAGGAACTGAAATCTGAAAGGCTTCTTCCCTGGGGAGGTGTGATGCCAGACCCTCGGGCTCCCCTGCTCTTCCCGGGCACAATCTCTGGCACCCTGGGCATGTGGAGGGGCCTGCACCCCTCAGGTTCAGGGGTCTGGCTGAGTCCATCCTATGTTCCCTGCACCCACAGATCAAGTGGGTCCCTAGTCCAGGGTTGGAGGGCCCCTCATCCCAGAGGGGAAAGTGTACACAGACCAGCTCTGGACCTGCCTGACACACAGAAGAAAAACTGTGCAAAGTCCCAGCCCAGGAGACAGGTGTGCTGATGATGATTCAGGTTTCCAGCCTGAAAAGAGCGTCCAGGATGGTGTAGAATGAAGCAGGAACCCCAGGGCCAGGGGGTAGCGGTGCACACGGTACAGTGTCCTCTGAGCGTCCGCTGACTCTGCTTCCTGCTTGTGCCCCACGGCTTCAGTGCAGCAGAGGTTAGAATGACCTCGCCCTTTCCAGTCCTCAGCCCTACCCCATCTTTAGGCAGGTCACAGCCCTGTCCAAGACCAAGTTACCAGCATGTTTTTTCTCACATCAGTAATATTCTCCTTTGCATAAATAAAGTCTGCACTGGAGAGTGGAAGTGGCAGTGATTGGAAGATAAATGACGATTTTACTTTTTATCTGTTGTGATGAGAGCTAAGGGCTTAGTCACACCTTACAGGAAAGGAAAGAGAGTGTTGGCCTTACAAGTGCACCAAGCAGACAAAATCAATTAACGTGTGCACTAGACCATGGTTTTGACTTATAAGATTTGCATATTCTAGAATTAATTAGCTAGTTAATGAGTACCACTTATTAATTAATAACTAGGACCATTATAGGAGATGGGAATACAGTAATGAACAACAGCAATTCCCCACACTGTCTTGTCTCAGCATCTTTGAAATGATTTTTCCCTTAATAGGTAAAATGTCTCTCTTATTTTCCAGCAACCTTCTCTGCAATTCAGAAAACAACTCATTTCCTACTCTCCACATCTCAGTAATGGAACTATCATTTGCCCAAGTGCAAATGCAGAAATCCTTGGAAGAATCTTTGAATTCTCATTCCTTAATCCCAACCAATCAGTCCAGCTGCAAGTCCTGTGGGCATTAGATTGAACCTCTGTCACTGCATCCCACACCACTGTCCTAGGGCCCCTGCTCTGGCCCCTCCTCTGTAACCCCCCCCTTTAAGGCCACAGAATTCTAACGGGAAAAGTTCTTGTTCACGTGACTCCTGGCAAGCAGGGAACTGGTATAAAATCACAGTTGATTCTTGTCAATCTCGTGGCCAAGAACAGAGTCAATAAGCAAAGAAAAGTAAAGAAGAACTGAAGTCAAGTGACTTGACTTCCAGATCACTTACGAAATTTCTGAAAAGTGTCAACTGAGTGATAAGGTCTGATGTCCGACTGCTCTGAGTCCAAGCGTGAAGAGGAGACAGACATCGATTCCAAATCACCTATCCTAGGAGATTCAACTGTATGGAATGATTGGCCCTTGAAGGCATTTCATCAGGATTCTGGTTTTCCCTACTAGTATTGTTAGTCCTCTGTGTTCTAACCCATATGGTATGACAATGTCATTAACCAGCCCAACAGGGAGCTCATGACGAATACCTTTAGCCTTTGAGAATACACATACTGTCCTAGGGAGAATATTGGCAGAAACGTGAATTTTAAAGGTGCTTTGGTGAGAACTCAGGTGGAAATGAGGAACGTGTGACTTGAAACTGGAAGAAAGGTGATTCTTGGTATATCGCGGGAGAAGAAGACGGCTGAATTGTGTCCTACAGCTGTGTGGAAAGCAGAACTTGAGAGGGAATCGCCTGGATATCTGGCTGAGATTTCCAAGCAACGGGTTGAGGGTGTGGCCTGGTTCCTTCTTGCTGCTTACAGAAAAACGTGAGAGGAGGGAGATCGATTAAGTCAGAAAATAAATAAGTAAATAAAATAAAATAAAAGCAGGATTTGATGATTTTGGAGATCCTCAGCCTATCCAGATTGCAAAAATAGCTGAAATTAGGAGAGTCGCTGTTAGACAATGTGTGCTGGAGAGAAGACCCAGGTGTGGCAGCACCGCGTTGCTAGGGCAGATTTGAAACCCAGCAGAACCAATTTCATGAGCTTTCAAGGCCTGGCAGTAATCCTCTCTGGCTGGGGACCCCCTCTGGGTCCAGATAGTTTACACTTTATGGAAATATGGTTAATACACCCTGGTTAACTATTGATGACATTTGATCCACTGGGGGATGTGTTCTTTAACTAACCAGAGTGACAGAATTTTGTACATATCAGAACCACGCGGCCTCCTGCCTTCCAAGATGGCCCACACTCTGTCTATGGAGCGTGTATCTCCCTGAATAAACCTTCTTTCACTCTACTATGTCTTGCTCTTGAATTCTTGCCTGCACGAAGCCAAGAACCCACACTGGGCGGCCATCCCAGGGACGCAGACATGACTTGGGATGTGACCATCCTCTCGCACCCCACTCTCTTTCCTGCAACATCTTTCCTGGCACCCAATGCGGGGCCTCCAAGGCCATAATCTCGATCTGCCTACTGGGCTATGGCTCCCCTCTGAAGGGTGGCTGGGACTTACCCTGAGCCACGTAGATTCAAGCAGCCCGTTAAGTGGCAGCTGACGTCGCCTGCAGGGTCCGGCAGAGACCAGTTCTCTGGCCGTGAAGAAGCGCACTGAGGCCAAGGCTTTTCCCCCTCAGTCTTTCTCATTCTCCTATTGCTCTATCTCTTTGGACTTGAACAGATCCACCCAGACGACCACCGAACATCCAAATTAAGACTGCGCGGCAAGTAACTGACAACTTGGTTGGGTCTAAAGAACTCCTGCCAGGGGGCTTATCTGGTGGCGCAGTGGTTGAGAATCTGCCTGCCAATGCAGGGGACAGGGGTTCGAGCCCTGGTCTGGGAGGATCCCACATGCCGCGGAGCAACTAGGCCCGTGAGCCACAACTACAGAGCCTGCGCGTCTGGAGCCTGTGCTCCGCAACAAGAGAGGCCGCGATAGTGAGAGGCCCGCGCACCGCGATGAAGAGTGGCCCCTGCTTGCCACAACTAGAGAAAGCCCTCACAGAGAAACGAAGACCCAGCACAGACAAAAATAAAAAAATAAAATAAATTAAAAAAAAAAAAAGAACCACGCAAAGCACGAAATGTGTCTGTGTGTGTGACTGTGTGTTTCCGGTCGGGACGTACCTCCACCCACCTCTGGTCTTCAGCACGTCACTCCAGTCATTTACGTAGCTCCTAGATCCTCATCCACAGAAGCCTTTCTCAGTTAAGAGATTTTTCTTCTTTCATTCCATTGTGTTTAGACATCACACTCCATGATTTTTTCTGACGAATCACAAAAATTTCATAATAATATAATGCTTTATAATTCTCCTAATGAAAACTGTTTTAAGGCTTATTTTACTTAAAAGAAATATCTTTTATGAACTTATTGAACAACCGCTATCAAATTGAGCCAAAATTATTAACAGTTTCTATGTTTATGTATTTATAAGTTGTATTTGGAAAGTTTTATTTCTAGCCCTCAGCATTAATGTAAATTTCATGAGTGTCTAATTGGACTCAAGAATTGTGGTTAACATCTTTTTTTTTTAACCTCTTGATACATATACCTTTACAGCCCCCTTGAGATGAGTGGGGCTTTGCAATTTGTTTCAGAGAATACAATAAGAGAAAATGTGGGTCCGCTACTGGTGTTGGCTTTTAAGCCTCAGTGTGCCATTTTAAAGCTCCCTCTTGCTAACCTGAAACAAATAGATGGCCAGATGTTTCTCCAGAAAAGACGGGTTGGTTCTCACAGAATTGCTGTTTGGGATCTGCCACCATGGCAAGCCATGTGCAAGTCCCCAGCACAGATGGAGAGGAGAGCTCTTTTATAGACAGAAAGGACACTGGGAGGGCTGTAGCAAAGAGTTCAGGGTTTCTCACTGATCAAGTCCTTGCCAGGAAAGAAGAGGTGTCTTTCTGAAACCGTGGCTTTAATCTATTTCACCTGCTTTCACTGATCAAGGTCGTTTTAAGACTTGCATGTCCTCCACAAACAGTAAGATGTTGGCCCCAGTGATTTTCCAGGGACTTGGAGTCAGCAGTGTCTAGTTCGATCTGAGCCAGTTAAGACTGGATGGGACCATCCATCAACAGATGAATGGATAAAGATGATGTGGTGTGTATACACACACACACACACACACACACACACACACACACACACACACAATGGAATATTACCCAGTCATAAAAAGAATGAAATAATGGCATTTATAGCAGCATGATGGCCATCATCAAAAAGTCTACAAATAATAAATGTTGGAGAGAGTATGGAGAAAAGCGAAGCCTCCTATACTGTTGGTGGGAATGTAAATTGTTACAGCCACTATGAAGAACACAAGGGAGATTCTTTAAAAAACTAAAAATATTATCCAGGAATCTCACTCCTGGGCATATATCTGGACAAATCTATAGTTCTTAAGGATACATGCACCCTTCTGTTCATACCAGCACTATTCACAAGAGCCAGAACATGGAAGAAACCTAAATGTCCCTTGATAGATGAATGGATAAAGAAGATATGGTACATATAATACAGCGGAATACTACTCTGCCATAAAAAAGAATGAAATTATTCCATTTTCAACAACTTGGATGGACCTAGAGATTATAATACTAAGTGAGGTGAGTCAGGCAGAAAAAGACATATATCACATGATATCACTCATATGTGGAATCTAAAGTATGATACAAATGAACTTATGTCCAAAACAGAAATAAACTCACTGACATAGAAAACATACTTATGTTTACCGCACGTTAAATTGCGTGGGAAAGGAATAAATTAGGAGTTTGATATTAGCATATACAAACTAGTGTATATAAAATAGAGAAGCAACAAGGACATACAGTATAGCACAGGGAACTATATTCGATATTCTGGAATAAACAATTATGGAAATGAATATGAAAAAGAAAAAAAAATATATTTCATATGTATATATATACATATGAAAAATAATAAATATGACTGAATCACTTTGCTGTACACCAGAAACTATCAAAACACTCTAAATCAACTATACTTCAATGTATTTTTTTTAAAGCAATGCAGTTATTGCCCTGTTTCAGTGTGGATGACCTTCCATTCGGGAGAGGGGGTAAGGCTTTTATTTTCATTGTGGACACAAATTCCTGTCCTAAGGACTTGTGCACTGAATAGTGTCTAGCACCATCTGCTGGAAAGCTTTTGAACAACCAAACTGATATGAATAGATGAAAAATAATGCAGGGTGTTCAGTCCTCTACTGGCCACTGCAGCACGTGTCACAGCTGAATGTTTCCAGCTCTAGGTCTATACTGGAAGTGGTCTCTGCACATATAGGTGAATGTCCATTATGCCTTTTAAACCACAACTGAGAGGAGAAGTGTTCTCTAACCACACCCCTGCCCCTTTTTTTACTTAACTTTGGGTCTTAGAAATTATCCCATATCCACACAAATATTTCAATTTGGGGGGGTCAACTGTGAGCAAAAAACCTTAAATGGAAAGTGTTGTATTCATGATGGGAAAATAAAGTTTTTGGAGAAAGGATATCCTTTCGCTAGATCAGCCTTTCCTCCAGTATTCTTTGCTCTCTCATTTTAAAATAAAAGCTACCCTTTATTGAGTACTTTACTAAAGTTTAGACCTTCTGCTCTATGCTTTAGTCAAACTTCCCATGAAAACTTTATGAGAATTCTCTGTTGTAGGAAGAATTGTCTCCCATAGACAGAAGTAGAAAGGGAGGCTGAGAGGGGTGATTTACTCGGGGTCAGCCGGAGGGAATCTCACTTCTCTGGGCTGTGACAACAGCCTGTCTCTTTCAAAATACTTAGATCTGTACCTTTACTCCTCCTTGACGTGCTAATTCCTGATTTGAGAATATTCTCCCCAAAAAGTCCCAAAAGAGGTAAAGCATGATTCGTAAGACTTCCATACAAGGAGGATTTATGGAAGGATGAGAGACAAGCCATGTGCGGGGGAAGCGGAATGAGCTTGAGCTTTGGGGTGATCTCAGTTATCTGCCAAATAAATATAAGTCAAAAGTCACAGCGAGGGCTTCCCTGGTGGCGCAGTGGTTAAGAATCTGCCTGCCAATGCAGGGGACACAGGTTCAAGCCCTGGTCTGGGAAGATCCCACATGCTGCGGAGCAGCTAAGCCCATACGCCACAACTACTGAGCCTGTGCTCTAGAGCCCGTGTGCCACAGCTATTGAAGCCCATGTGCCTAGAGCCCGTGCTCCGCAACAAGAGAAGCCATTGCAATGAGAAGACCGTGCACTGCAACGAAGAGTAGCCCCTGCTCACCGCAACTAGAGAAAGCCCGTGCACAGCAAGAAAAGACCCAACACAGCCTAAATAAATAAATAAATAATAAAATAAATAAATTAAAAAAAAAAAAGTCACAGCGATGTTGTTAATAGTAAGTGTAGATGTATATTCTCCACGTTAAGGGGCACAAATCAGTTACTCTGTAAGTTATATTAGCGTTAGATCAGCCTCCCAAAAAAGGGAAATGTTAGGGAATTAGTAGATTATAAAAAACTCAGAGGACAAGGAGACCTTAGCAAGTATTGACCCCAAAACCTTACTTCTAGCTTTCATTTTCATTTTTTTTTAGGTATGTTATCAACTATACACTTATAGAAATGCCTAGAACTTCGGTATATTTTTGCTCGATATGTACACATCAAACGGTGTTAAAATCATTTCTAACGTTCTGATTTTGAGGAGTGAGAGTGGGTGCAAAGATGGGAAGGAGATTGTTCCGCATAATTTAATAATAATATATCCTCATTAGTTTACTGTACGAAGTAACTCATACAATATGGTAGGGTATAATATTTTTAAAAAGTGACTGTATCTGAGTCTGTTCCAACTCACCAATTCACTTAATTCCAGGAATCGATCTCTCAAGAAGCAAACACTCCTATTTTTCCACACTCTTTTTAAAAATAATTACAAACCTACAGAAAAATGAAACGAATGGTAAAATTGACACCTATATACCTATCCCTCCAACTGTCAAATGGACATGTTGGCCACAGTGTATTATTTTTCTCCATATATCCATTTTGTTTATCTCTTAAATTGTTTTGCTAAAGCATTTGGGAGTTTCAGACACCTGCTAAATATTCAAGTTTAACATCCTAAAAATGAGAATGTCTCCTACACAATATCATTATTGTAATGAAGGAATATGTTTTTAATTAATACGTAACATTCATTTCTCCAATCGCTGCAAAGCCATATTTAAATTTATTTTCAAAATTCAGATCTCGATGAATGTTCGTACATTATCATTTTGTTTCAGCTATTTTAATCTAGAAAAGCTTCCCTGACTCTTTTAAAAAATACATTTATCAAGGTATGATTGACAAGAAATAAAGTACAAACTAAGGTGCACAGTTTCATGGGGGCTGACATGAGTATATTGCATGAAAGCACCAGCATCATCAAGGCAATGAAAACACTCCTCACCCCCCATATTATCTTCAATCTAGAACACTGCTCCTGTCCCTCCCCCTCTTTGTCTTTCAAGACATTGACTTTTAGGAAAACTTCAGGCCAGGTGTCTCCTGCAGTGTTCCCCATTCTAGATTTGCCTCATTGTTTCCTCGTGATTCAATTCTGATTGAACATTTTTGTCCAGGACATCACCTGGGCGATGTAAAGTTCCTCCCACTGCATCCCATTAGGGGATGCACAATGTCAGTTTGGGCACTTGGTTCAAGTGGTGTCTGGGCATGTCTCCATGAGAAAGGTCCCTTTCTCCTTCATCATCACAGGCCAATTGGTCTGTCCCTGATACCCAGCTCCCTAACAAAGACTTTGACCACCAGTGAGGATTCTTTCTGGCTCAGTGGTGGCATTGTGGGTAGCAGATGTTGGTTCTCTAATTCTGCATGCCTACACTTCACTGCTGGCATCCTCTCTAAAGAAGACCTTTCCCTCCCTGACTCCCCCTCTGTCCTTTTTAAAGGTACCTCTTGGGCTCATGAATTCTTTTTTCTCCAATGTGTATAATCCCTTATCTTCTTTGCTGAGGTCCAGAGTGCTCTGTATTGGGCCTGTCGGGGCCTTTGCCCTGCCTCTGCACCCTTCTGGCGGGTCTTCACTAGTCTCCGAACACAGCTCTGCTGTCAGACGTGCGCTTTCAGTCTCGTTCTTTCCAACCATTTCTCCATGACACCCTACCTGCCTTTACTGGTGAAGGACATTGAAAAATCAAGATCTGGGGAGTGAAGCCTTTACAATGTTTGGTGTAAAACATTTGAGAATGTACATGTTAAGAACTATGAAGGATCTGAGATTTGCCTTAGTTCTGAGCTAACAAGTTAGCCTGCCCCTGTTTCCTGGATGCTGGCGGAACAGTATCATCTTGGATCAGACGCAAAGCATGTTCTCACTTGTGGCATAGCGGGCAGCATGAGCTCCATGCTAGCGTCAGTTCCCCCTGTCCTTTCATCGTGGATGGGCCTAGATGGATGCTGTGCACGCAGCAAATTACAGCACAGCCGAGGAACCTCCAGGCCAGGACATCCCAAGCTTCTCTACTGGGCTGCAGGCAAACCTGCCCAATCTCTGCCTCAAAGGGAGGCATCATCTTTATTATGTTGTACAGCAACCTCTCCTCCCACTGCTCTGGAGGGTGATTGTATATAGATTTTCCTAAGCAGTTCCTCATGCAAGCATCCTTGAAAAGAGAGTCCAGAACTAAAAGGCAGTCAGTGCCTCTGCTCGCAGGATGTTCAAACACTCAAGAGACTGATGGAGAAAACTCTCGTAATATTGAACAGACCGAGAAGAAGCATTGCAGTAGGAACTGAGACTATTCTGTGTGCTTGGAAACCTGGGTCTCTGATGACATTATTAAGAAAAATCTGGGGAAGTGGGTGGTGGAGGTGTGGAGAAGGTACAGGGAGGACCCCTCTGCAAGCAGGGCCTGCCCAGGGTCTCAAGTGTGCTGTCCAGACCAGCAGCATCAGAACCATGCACACATTTATTCAACCTACTGATTCTTAAGCCCCACTTCCAACCTACTGAGCAGAAATTCACAGGGTGGGGTGGGGAGTCAAGAAATCAATCCACATTACAAAAAGCCGACCAGGTGATCCCGGTGCACCCTAACATTTGAGAATCATTCCTCTGTAAGTTGCACTTGAAAGAAACTAGTATATGTCACCACTATATAAACGTTTTTGACCTAAAAAATTATTCTGGGCAGAAAGCAATTAAGAAGAAAACCCAGAAAATTTTCCTTTTCTGCCTGGAGGTGGGATATAATTTCTCATTTTCGTGGATGCAGATGCTTTAAGCCCAGAGTGGACACCAGAGGAATCTGCAAACAAACCTCACTCCATTAATTCTCTTCTGTGGATTTAACTTCCCACATTTTGCTGCCCTTGAAAGCCTAATCCTGCTTCCCATGTCATCTCTCATCTACAAACGCACTACTCTTTGTTGAAGCTGCTTTATAAACTGGGGTTCTACGCCACCATTTGAAGTTCCTTCTCCTTTAGGTTCCTTCAGCTAGAGGGGCACTGCTGCCTTAATTCACTGCTTTCCTCATGCTTATTTGTTTTTCTTTTCTTTTTTTTAAAATTTTATTGAAGTATAGTTGATTTACAATGTCGTTTTAGTTTCAGGTGTACAAGACAGAGATTCCATTTTATATATATGTAACTCTGAACACTCTGAACTGTTCAGTGCCTCCAACTCACAATATGCACTAGTTGGGGCGCTACGAGCAGGAGCACAAAGATCTCAGATGAAGTAACACTACCAATTATCCTCTTATCTGTACTCTTAATAAACGGGTCTTTCACCCTCACCACAACACAAGAACAACTATGATCGATCTTCCCATCATGACCACTAGCCATGATATGATTTATTTCCACCCTCGCAGGAACTAACCGAGCTCCATTCGACTTAACAGGAGGAGAATCCGAACTCGTATCCGGCTTTAACTTTTTCCATATGATTAAGACAGAGGGATCAGGGACTTGCCTGGCGGTCCAGTGGTTAAGACTTCACATTCCAAATTCAGGGGGCACGGGTTTGATCCCTGGTTGGGGAATTAAGATCCCACATGCCTGTACAGGGCCGCCAAAAAAAAAAAAAAAAAGAAAAGTAAGAAAGAAAGAAAAAAAGACAGCAGGATCAGTGAAATCAGGTTCAGGAGGAGATTACAAATTATTTTCAGGGCAAAAGTGAAGATAAATTTACAATGTCAAATTGGTGATGGGCAGTAACTGGGAATCAAATGCTCTATGTTCGTTTATCATGTGATCATCAACACATTAATTAATCCATGTTTTTCCCCCATCTATAGAATGGCAAAACTAGTAATTTTTTTCTACATGCTTAACAGAGATGCTGTAGGGGGCTGTTGCCAGCAAAATGCAACACAGATTAAAGGTACCAGAAAGTAAAACACAGCAAGCACTGTTACCTTATCTATATCCCACAGGACCAGTTTGCATTTAAGTTTGGCAAATTCATAGGCAGTCAGTCTCCCAATTCCGTGTCCAGCTCCAGTAATCAGGACCATTTCTCCGGTGACTGCTTTTCTCTTCTTCAGAATGAAAAGCTTCAGGAGAGACTCTTAAGGTGCAGATGAGCAGTAAGGGCAGAAGCTGGAGGCAGTCTAGAAGGAACTTCATCCTTTTGGTTGCTGTGAGGTTTTGGTATACTTTGTTTTACCAGTCACTCTAAATCGCTTCTGGGGGGTTATTGCATCAAATACCAGAGAGAGTAAAAGCAAGAAAAAGGAAGGGCTCCTTTATCAAAGAGAAACAAACAGCCCCGAAGCCGTTCCTTCTTTTGGGCTGGGCTTGGTTAGGTCTTCCGCAACTGGCTCAAGCTGCAGTGCAGAGCGACTGCTCCTGAGCTCAGAAATCTGGGAGGGACAAAACCCAGAGGAGAGCAAAGCTTCCTAGTTCTGGGTGCCGCAGCCCCGAGTAGGTGTGCAGCCAGAGCCATCTTTTACTCCCTTTCTCCTGGTCTCCTGATTGCAGGGTTAGTTGTCTCTTGTTTTGCTAAATTTGATAAATTCCTTTTAAAGTTACAAGGCTAATGGACAGCGTCCGCAGTCCAGACGCTTCCTTGAAACTTGATGGTTGCCCTTCCTTAGTTAAGGGATGCAAATGTAGTTTGCTGTCTTTTTTTTTTTTAATAAATGTATGTATTTATTTTTGGCTGCTTTGGGTCTTCATTGCTGCGCGTGGTTTTCTCTAGTTGCGGCGAGCGGGGGCTACTCTTTGTCGCAGTGCGCGGGCTTCTCATTGCGGTGGCTTCTCTTGTGGCGGAGCACGGGCTCTAGGCGCATAGGCTTCAGTAGTTGTGGCTCGCGGGCTCTAGAGCGCAGGCTCAGTAGTTGTGGCGCACGGGCTTAGGTGCTCCGCAGCATATGGGATCTTCCTGGACCAGGGATCAAACCTGTGTCCTCTGCATTGGCAGGCGGATTCTTAACCACTGCGCCACCAGGGAAGTCCCCTGTTAATCTGTCTTAATTAATAAATAAGCCCCCCCAAAATTAAGAAGGGTAGAGAAAAAGGTTTTCCTCCCTTACATTCACAGTTGTATTCCCAGCATCTAGGGCAGTGCTTGGTAAATAGTAAGCAATCAGTTAATATTTGTTGTATACAAAATAAATGGAAAAGGGGGGAAACAACTGGAATTCTTATTTTTAGCATACATATCAATTCCAGTAATCACATACAACGCTTTTCTATTTAGAAGTATTTCTTTCTCAGCATCTTTTGTCTGTTTCACCAATTATAAGATGCCCTTAAATGTTGGTATGTGGTTTCTAAATAAAAAAATAAAACAAAAACCAAAAGCCCTCACTTTTTTAAGTTCTGATGACACCCATTTAATTTGGGATGTGGGTAGATAAAGAGTAATAGAAAACAGTAAATATTCAAGATGGCATTTCTGTTCTGCCCAAGAGTGGGTTGCAGCACACTGTGCTCTTGCAAACCTGGGAGTACATGTCCCTGAAGGGAGGAACCTAGGAGACCTGGCTGCCTGAGCCAATTGTGGCGCAGGCCCAGTGTCAGGGAGTGGTTTTGTTTGCATTGTTGTGTCGCTCTTTAAACTAAGTCCACTCCAACCTCCCCTTAAGGAATGCAGTGTTGGAAGACGGGCTTGAGGAACTTCCTATGAGAACCCCCGTTTCTCCCGTTCTTTGATCAGAGGTTTTGTGAATCACACTGCCTTGCTCCTCTTCTCCCTAATGAGTAATTTGTCAACTGAATTAATTTGGATGAGCTGAGCCTTTTTAAGAGCCTGCCTAATACATTTCCAGTGTTAAAAAAGGATCAGTAGGTCCAAAGTGGAGTCACTAATGCTAAGCCCCGCAGAAGCAAACTAAAACTTAACACCTAACTGCAGTTTCAGCCTCGCTCAGAAATGTAATTTTGGGTTTTTTTTTTTTTTTTGGCCGCATTGTACAGTATGTGGGATCTTAGTTCCCTGAGCAGGGATCGAACCTGCGCCCTCTGCATTGGGAGTGCAGAGTCTTAACCACTGGACCACCAGGGAAGTCCCTGAGAAATGTAATTTTATTTTTTATTTTTTTAAATTAATTTTTATTGGAGTATAGTTGCTTTACAATGTTGTGTTAGTTTCTACTGTACAGCAAAATGAATCAGCTGTACATATACATATATCCCCTCTTTTTTGGATTTCCTTCCCATTTAGGTCACCACAGTACATTAAGTAGAGTTCCCTGTGCTGTACAGTATATTATTAGTTATCTATTTTATACATAGTGTCAATACGTATATGTGTCAATCCCAATATCCCAATTCCTCCCACCCCCTCCTTTCCCCCTTGGTATCCATACATTTGTTCTCTACCTCTGTGTCTCTATTTCTGCATTGCAGATAAGATCATCTATACCATTTTTCTAGGTTCCACATGTATGCATTAATATACAATATTTGTTTTTCTCTTTCTGACTTACTTCACTCCATATGACACTCTCTAGGTCCATCCATATCTCCACAAATGACCCAGTTTCGTTCCTTTTTATGGCTGAGTAATAGTCCATTGTATATATGTGTACTGGGTATATACCCAGAGAAATGTAATTTTAAACCAATCAGTTTGGAATTTCCTGATCAACACTAGTGAGGTGATCTGCATGATAACCCCCTACCCTTCTCCCCAAAGAAGGTGACCTTGCCTGAAATAATCCTTTCTTTTCTTTTTGACTTCCTTGTCCCCTCCTTCCTGCTTTTAAAAAACCTTTCATTGTACAGCTCCTTTCTATTTGTTAGATGGGATGATGCCTGATTCATGAATCATTTAGTAAAGCCAATTAGGTCTTCAAATTCACTCAGTTGAATTTTGTTTTTTAATACCAGCTTAAGCAGAGGTTAATGGCGGTCAACAACACTGACAGCAAAGTTTATCTGACTACAGGAAGCCAAGTCCAAATATTTACTTTTTAAAAGGCAAGCATATTTTAATAATAGAACTTTGCTACCTGGATGGATTGCTAGACATAAACAAAGCTGGACACGAAAGTGGTAAGGACATATTTTGTTCAGTAATACTACAGTATGAACTGAACTCCACTTCCCCTGAATCAGAAGGCTGAAGACTTTTCAAAGGCTGGAGTGTGCTAAGGGAAAGTCACTAAGGGGTAGTAAAGGGGTGGGTGGGTGATCCATGTGACTAGGCCATCTGGGTTTGTTAATTGGCATTTGTCAGGGGAGAAAGAAACTTCTATCTTTATGAGAGGAAGCAGCAGTGCAAGTTGAAGAAAGGTAGGTCCTTATTGCTCCCACAGGGACTGGGAGCTAGCACAGAGTTATCTCCCTGAATATCTGCATCTTAAAGAGAGGGGCTCACAAGTCCTTAAGGAAACAGTTCTGGGTGGCAGATCTATACCACAAAGGTCAGAGGAAAGAATTTACATTGCAAGCTTTCTAAAGTAGCTGCTCCAAGAGAGGGCTCTGGGGTCTGTCTGCCTATCCAGGTTCTGCCTGGAACAAATCACAAATTCTTCGGGCAGTATTGAGCGTTTCTAGGCAGGTATTTTAAAGGGGTGGGGCACTTAAGATCACCCTAGGGGCAAGACCTTAAGCTGCTAGAAGCCATAATAGAGGGCTGAAGTAAAATTTATATTTTAAGGCAGGACAAGAAAAAATTACACATAAAATTCTGTTTGTTTGGGCCTCCTCCCTCCTTAACGTGCAGTGTGCACCTTTATTACAGTTAACCAGAACTTCTCAAAGATGGGAGCACCCACTCAACCATAAAGATCATTTTTTTCCCTTTATTCTGACCCTAGCAATGTAACTTCTTAAAAGAACAGTGTTCTTTCCCAGCCCTTTAGGTGAGGGGGCGTGGGGTGGATAGGGTTAGATGCTTGCCTGGCATGTGCTTACCTGGACTATGTACCTTTGGTGAAGTTTATGTAAAATATTAGTCGGTCATTTTGATGTATGGTCCTTTGTTTCAAAAATGTATATGCCTGTGCCTTCGACTTCTAACAGGCAGAATGGTCCTCCGAGCTTTCTGAGGCTGCTTCCTGTGTTATCACCATCAGTTTGGCTCAAATAAAATTCCCTTTTTTTCTTAACTTGACAGTTAATTGAATTTTCGTCAGCAAGAGTTTGGACAAGTCTCAGCGCAGAGGTTCTGAGGGAGCCTTCATAGGCCGAGAGCTCTACAGCCTTCAGAACAAGTTGTTAAGGTTTGATAAATGTGGTTTTTGAGATGGTCAAAAGTTTTATACGGTCTGTGTCCACACCACACCACAGAACCAGCGGATTATGCACTTGCAAGTTAAATATTTCCACACATTAATAAGGCAACGAATATCAAACATGAAAACCACATTACAAACTTCTGAATGATCTTGATTTCCAATTTCCCGTATGGCCAAGTTTTTCCTCTGCAGGTATCTCGCGTCTTAACCCTCGGTTTCTCTTCCAGGCTCTGTGACTATCTCACAACTGGTTTACTCCTCCGTGGGTTACGGCTTTTACCCATTGCAGCGAACAACTTGGTAGAAAAGGAAGAGAAAAGCCTCGGATGCGGGGATTGCAAGTCTCTCACCTCCCTCCTTTCCCTGCAACCACTCATAACTCAGATATGGCTGGGACACGCGTGTCTCACTACATCAGCCGCCTGTAACCCCTTCCTGCCGGAACAGCCAGGACGACACACTTCTCTCAACCCCCTTTCTTTCTTTCCCTTTCCAATTCTTCGGCTCCTTTCACTTTCCGGCTTTCTCTTTCGCTTTCTCAGCGCTTCCCCAGCCGCCTCCCTAACCCGGTCCCAAACACAGCTCAGCAAGGACGAGAAGCTGAGCGAAGCCGGCTCTACGAAGCCTGCGCCGTCTTCGCTTTGCGGCGCTGTCGTAAAGTGCCGTCGCGCACCGGGGACGTCACGGCCCGGTTGGCTCTTCTCCCGACTGCTGGCGCTGGCCGCTTGGGCGTCCCCTGGGCGGTGTGTCGAGCTGGGCCGTTGTTTGGGGAGGGCGTTTGGTCCCCTGTGTGTTGATGAGATAAAACTGGCTGCTCCCGCTCCGGAACCCGAGGGCCGCCCGGTCCTAGTGCCTGCTGGATACCCGGGGCCCAGGGGTGTGGGGAGGCCGGAGGCTGCGGCCCAAGCTAACAGCGACCCTGCTCCGCACATCTTCCCGCGGGCTGCTGATGGCCGGACGCTTCCTGGGGAAGACTTTAGCCACCGTGTCTCTCTCTGTGGCCTTGGCCTCAGTGACACTCAAGTCGTTGGGCCGTTGCAGCATCGCGGCGTGCAGGTATTCCCTCTTCTAGTACTGGCTCCTTGTCCCGAGTCCTTGTGTTGTGACGGGGAAGCAGCTTCTGGTCGGGCGGCTTCAGTAGGCTTTGCTTGGGTCCCAGCTCTTTACGGCCATATACACGTTTTTTAAAAGGCTTTAAAATGTTTTACCTGCCTTTTGAGAAAAACAAGCGGTAGTGACCTTTCTTATGCTACTCGAACTTTGCCATCCTCCATGAGTCACTAACATTCTTGTCCCCAGAGAGTTTAAATAGCACATGTTTGGGTGTGGTGGTGTTCCGTGCCATTTTTTTGTTTTTTTGGTGTTTTTTTTTTTTTGGTTAATACTTAAAACATTATTGTTAAAATTAGCACATGCACGTAGTTTAAAGATGCTAACCGTATAAATGCTGTAAAAGGAAAAATATAAGTCGTCATTGCTCTCCTCCACTTCTCCATTTCAGTGTAGATAATATATTTATTAGTTACCTTTTTTAAAAAATTTGCCTTGGATAAATTCAGGCATTTATGGTAGCTCACGCTGCCTCCTCCTTTTATTCCTCTCTCCTTCTGGTTTCTAAACACGATGTCCTAGGTACCATGCCCATGGTAGGCGCGGAGTAATAAACAAGTTTTATGAGGCTGCCTCTAGGAGTTTTTGTTTGTTTGTTTCTTGTTTATTTATATTTTTGCTTCTCATGTCATGTTTACTTTCGGCACGAGGAAATTTTCTTCTATTTGTTTTTTCCCCCATTTTTTCTTCTGTCCTGTCCTTTTTCCCCACCCCCGGAACTCCACTGATAGCTTTTGGACTTTCTGGGTAGTGCCTCTGTTTCTCTTTTTCTTTAATTTTCCATTGGTTGGTCTGTTTGTATGAAGTTCTTAGAGATTTTCCTCAAATTTATCTTCTAGATTACTAGTTCAGACTGCTGTCCTGTGCATTGTCATCTCTTCTATTGAATCGTAAATTTTGACAAGAACTTTTTCCCCCTAATTGCTCTCTTTAATATCCTCTTCTTATTTTATGGCTATAAAAGTCCTTTGAATCTGTAAAAATGATAATTAGAATAAAAATTATTTTCTGTTTCCTGAATTGTCTGACCCTTCTGGGTCACTGGTTCTGTTCCTTTTTGGTCCCTTTTCCTTGTTTTTTTCTCAAACATCTGGCGGATGCTAGTTATTTATATTTTGATTAATGTAGATAATAGGCATTGTTTTCTGTAAACAGGAGCACTGATTGAATATTGCCCCCAGGTACCAGTGCACCTAGACCTGACGGTTTCGGCTGAGGGTGTGTGAGCAGGTGGCAGCAGGTGGACTGGCTGGAAACCTCCCCCTTCCCGTGCCAGACTTTACACTTGTGTAGCAGCTTCCCCGCTGAACATAGCTGCCCTAACTTTATTTCCTCAGTGTGAATTACGGAGATATTAAGCCTAAATTTCTGCTGTGTTCTCTAATACCTAATTCACAATAGAGGTTCTAGTCCTTCATTTTCTTTAAATTTTGGTTTTATCCTGGGGACAAACAACTAATACCGACTTTTTGTTTGTAGGGTAGGGAGGGAGGAGGGCTGATTTCCATGGTTACGTCCCACTGCTCACTTAGGACATTTGGGCCCACTTATTTCCAATGTAACTCTCTGGTGGGGCATGTTGGTATGGGGGGTGCTTCATGTGTGTGTGGTGGGGAGACTGGGGGTACATGGGAGCTCTGTGTTTTCTGCACAGTTTTGCTGTGAACCTGAAACCGCTTTAAAAAATAGTCTATTCAAAAAAAAAAAGGCAGGTAGTATCCTTTCCTCGATTCACACAGGGACAGGTACATGGAAAATAAAAGACATAATGCTCTTGTTAAAAAAAAAAAAGTTGACAAAACCGATGGAAAGATAGTGTTTCAAGCAAGAATGGTTTGAATATCAAAGGAGTAAGGGAGGTCTTGGGGAAATTTTGATGAAGGCTTCTAATACTTTTGCTAAAATTATCCCCTCTGATTTGACTGTGAAGGTATAAAAGTGAAGTTTGCTGAATAATGTAGTTATAAATAAAATGTAATAGAAATATAAGAAAAACAAATTTGATTAATTCCTTGTTTGAAGACTTAGTTAGGTTATAACCAAATCTATATACTTATATACCTATAATATAAAATTTATTTTCATAATACTTCCCTTCAGTTTTATTGAGATAAAATGGATATACAGTACTGTATAAGATTAATGTGTACAGCATAAATATTTGAAATACATCATGAAATGATTGTCACAACATGTTTAGTGAACATCCATCATCACAGATAAATACAAAATTAAAGAAATAGAAAAAAAAATTCTCCTTGTGATGAGAACTTTAGGATTTACTCTCTTAACCACTCTCATATATTTATATAACATATAGCAGTGTTAATTATATTTATCATGTTGTACATTATCCCAAGTACGTTTTTGTCTTATGACTGGAAGTTGTGTGTACCTTCTGACCACCTTCATCCAGTTTGCCCTCTAGCCCCGTCCCCCCTGCCTTGTTACCACAAATCTGATCGCTTTTTCTATGAGTTTGTCTTTGAAGTATAATTGACCTACCACACTATGTTAGTTCCTGTTACACAACATAGTGATTTGATATTTCCATACATTTTAACTTGATAACCAGAGTAAGTCTAGTTACCTTATGTCACCATACAAAGATAACATAGTTATTCCCCACATCTTACATTTCATACTTGTGACTCATTTATTTTGTGCCTGGAAGTTTGTACCTCAGTTAATCTTCTCCCTTTTCCACTTCTTTCCTCCCCCTACCACCCTCTCGTCTGGCAACCACCTGTTTGTTCTATGTATCTATGACTCTGTTTCTGTTTTGTTATGTTTGTTTATTTGTTTTGTGTTTTAGATTCCACATATAAGTGGAAAGACAGTATTTGTCTTTCTCTTTTCTCTGTGTGACACTTCACTTAGCATAATACTCTCTGAGTCCAACCGTGTTGTCACAAATGGAAAGATTTCATTCCTTTTTTTATAGCTGAGTAATATTCCACTGTGTGTGCGCATGTGTGTGTGTGTGTGTGTGTGTGTGAGAGAGAGAAAGAGAGAGAGAGAGACATCTTTATCCATCTTTTGATGGGCACTTAGGCTGCTTCCATATCTTGGCTATTATAAATAATACTGCTGTGAAAATGGCGGGGTGTGTATCTTTTCTAATTAGGGTTTTTGGTTTCTTCAGATAAATACCCTGGAGTGGAATTGCTGGATCATATGGTAGTTCTATTTTTAATTTTTTTGAGGAATCTCCATATTGTTTTCCGTAGTGGCTGCACCAATTTACATTCCCATTAGCAGTGCACAAACATTCCCTTTTCTCCGCATCCTCACCAACACTTGTTATTTGTTTTCTTTTTGATAATAGCCATTCTGACAGGTGTAAGGTGATATCTCATTGTGGTTTTGATTTGCATTTCCATGATGATTAGCAGTGTTGAACATATTTTCATGTTCTGTTGGCCATTTCTGTGTCTTCTTTGGAAAAATATTCGGATCCTCCACCCATTTTTTTAAATTGGGTTGTTTTTTTGTTTTGTTTTGTTTTTTTGCGGTACGCGGGCCTCTCACCGTTGCGGCCTCTGCCGTTGCGGAGCACAGGCTCCGGACGCGCAGGCCCAGCGGCTATGGCTCACGGGCCCAGCCGCTCCGCGGCATATGGGATCTTCCCGGACCAGGGCACGAACCCGCGTCCCCTGCATTGGCAGGCGGACTCTCAACCACTGTGCCACCCGGGAAGCCTGGTTATTTCATTTTTATGGGATAGATTACCAGGAATGAAATTACTGAGTTGAAGGATATAAGTATATTCATCATTGATTGCACTTAGTTTTCATGTCTCTATCTGGACATTTATCTTTCATGACCTTAGTGATTTAAAGAGTATGGACCTTTATTCTGTAAGTTATCCTTTAATGTGGGTGTGTTATATATTTCCTCATGTCTAGACTCAGGTCATATATTCTTGTAGGGAATACCGCAGAAATGATTGCTCTGTGCTTCTCACTATATTATATCAAGAGGCACATGAATTTGACTTATTTCACCACCCCATAAAGTTGGTGTTTGTCCCATCCACCATTTGTCTCAGGAAGGGCAAATTGTTACAGTATTGTGAGAGCAGAGGAAGGGAGCTGTCATCAGTTTACCATGTTCTCAGAATCCCCTTTATCATATTAAATATCCTAATTTAGGGTCATTAGGAATTTTAATCTCTAAGAATAATGAGAAGGCATTTAAATTCTTAGGAAGAGAAATGAAAAATTTTTGTGTAGGCTGTGAGGTAAAGGTTCAGTTTTTTGTTTTCTCTTTTTTTGTATATACTATCTAGTTATTTCAGCTCTACACCTCTTATTTTACTCTAAAGTTTATAATTTGTACATTTATCACAGTCTGACTTCAAGTAATATTACATTACTTTGTGTATAATGTAAGAATCCTACAACAGTATATTTCCATTTCCTGTTATTCTTTTGTGCTATTTTTGCCATACATTTTTTACACATGTATGTTAGACCGTAAACTATTTTATAAAATTGATTCCTTTGTGTAGACCTAAGAGTCTTCCTTTACATTTGTTTTTGTGGTTGAATTTTTATAACAAACTTATCTTCCCCAACATTTGTGCTAACAAAAGTAAACTTCTGTCCCTTTTTCTCAATGAAAATAAATTCAGTGAGTAGGTTTCAATTAATAAGATTTAGCAATATTTTTTTAAAATATTTATTTATTTATTTTGGCTGCACTGGGACTTAGTTGCGGCACTCGGGATCTTTGTTGCTGTGTGTGGGATCTTAGTTGTGGCATGTAGGATCTTTAGTTGAGGCATGCAGGCTTCTTAGTTGCGGCATGCAGGCTTCTTAGCTGCAGCATGCATGTGGGATCTAGTTCCCCAACCAGGGATTGAACCCACGCCCAGTGCATTGAGAGTACAGTGTCTTGGCCACTGGACCACCAGGGAAGTCCCTAACTATATATATATATATATATATATATTTTAAATAAATTTATTTATTTTTGGCTGTGTTGGGTCTTAGTTTCTGTGCGAGGGCTTTCTCTAGTTGCGTTGAGCGGGGGCCACTCTTCATCGCGGTGCACGGGCCTCTCACTGTCGCGGTCTTCTCTTGTTGCAGAGCACAGACTCCAGATGCGCAGGCTCAGTAGCTGTGGTGCACGGGCTTAGTTACTCCGTAGCATGTGGGATTTTCCCAGACCAGGGCTCAAACCCGTGTCCCCGCATTGGCAGGCAGATTCTCAACCACTGCACCACCAGGGAAGCCCCCTAGCAATATTTTTATATTTGAAAATAATCTCTCACAGATGTTGGATCTTTACACTAATATGCATCAAATTAGAATTTTCTGATTTTTAAGTCTTTGAAAAGTTCTATCTTGTGGTCTGTGAATTAGGTTCTTTAATTAATTAATTTTGTACTTATATAAAACATTTTTCTTTTTCCTCCCAGTAACTCATTTTCATCCTGTGGATTTCATCTTAACTCCAACATGATGTCTGGTTCTGATGGTACCAAAGAGAATTCCCACAACAAGGCTCGGACATCTCCTTACCCAGGTTCAAAAGTTCAACGCAGCCAGGTTCCTAATGAAAAGGTAGGCTGGCTTGTTGAGTGGCAAGACTATAATCCTGTGGAATACACTGCAGTCTCTGTCTTGGCTGGACCTCGGTGGGCAGATCCTCAGATCAGGTGAGTAAATTAGTTGGTGTTAGCCGGGTGTAAGACTTTTGGAGAAGGTAATGGTTGTATTTGTAAATTATCATTTTATGGTTGAAAAATAGTTTTTATCCAGTGCTTGACTTTATTATAACTCAGTTTCCATATTTGCTTGAATTCTTTTTTTAAAATATTTATTTATTTATTTATTTTGGCTCTGCCAGGTCTTAGTTGTGGCACATGGGCTCTTAGTTGCGGCATACGGGCTCTTAGTTGTGGCAGGCGGGCTTCTTAGTTGTGGCATGCATGTGGGATCTAGTTCCCCGAACAGGGATTGAACCCAGGCCCCCGGCATTGGGAGCACGGAGTCTTACTCACTGGACCACCAGGGAAGTCCCTCCCATTTGCTTGAATTCTTGCCAAAACTATTCAGTTCATTTTTGTTTATTCTTTTGGGGGTTTTATGGTGATCTTTCCAAATAGGTAAATCTATTTTGTTGTGGAGTTTTTTACTTTATGAAATGACAAGTGGTGGTCTCTGTTTTTATTTCTTTTGTTTGGGTTATCAATAACACCTTTTGTGGTTATTTTCCAACATAGCTAGACTTGTATTTGAATAGTGAATATTTTTCAGAAACTTCTTCCAGATTACTAAGAACAGGATGATGATAAAATTAGACCAGTGTGAGAAGATAGAAAAGGGATAGAAAACGGAGAGAGAAAGAGGAAAAAAAAAAGTCAAGCAAAAATGTTTTGACTAAATTCAGAGAAGTGCTGTGTTGATTCATGTTTTATATTTATGTTTCTTTTGATAAATATAATGATAGAGTTGTAAAATGTGCTAACTGTGAGGTAGGCACTGTACTAAATGTTTTATAACCATTATTTTATTTTATTCTTGTAACTATTCTGGAAGGCAGACAGGGTTGTTATTTCTACTTTATAGAGAAATGAACACACACAAAAAATGGAAGCACAGAAAGTTTGTCCTTTGCATATGGTCGGTCATGTAGCTAGTAGATGGTATAGCTTGAATTTGAGCTCAGTCTGACTTCAGATTTCATGCCCTTAACTACTCTGCTAAACTGCTGCCCTAGTTTTGGGACATTTTATAAGTTTGATTTAATGGGTAAATTTATTATAAATGATAGTCCTCTCAAGGCCTTATTTAGTCAGTTAAATAAGAACTTTTGCTAGTTGGATTGATCCATATTAGTTCATTAGGTTGTTAAACTTTACCAGGTCACTTATTGCTGTGACTTGATTTCTACCCACAGTTTCCTTATTTAATCCAAAGGTGTGTTTGTGATAGTACTTGGATTATCAATTAATCAAGAAGCTAACTTGTGGAGAAATTATTAGCTGTAAATGAGTTCCATTTCCCTCATTTTAGAGGATGTACATGTTTACACATATATTATACATACACATTATGTACAATTAAAATTAATGATGTTGGCAGGGGTGCTATACAGTGTAAACAGAGGAAGACAATACATCTTCTTATTTTTCGTTCAGTTTGTGTTTTAAAAGTTAAATTTGTGTCACTGTCTAAATCAAGCTGTATTACTAGCGTTAATGCTTCAATTATAACTAGAGTCACGCTTTTTTTTCCCCCAGAAGATGGCTCCCTTTATTTATCTAAAATTTTATTATGAAACATTTCTAACATACAGAAAATTTGAAAGAACTTTATGGGGCACACTCATAAATCCACCACTTTGATTCTTTTATCAACATTTTATTATACTTATTTTATCACATATATGTCCATCTATCCCTCCTCCTTTCTTTTTTTTTTTTTTTTTTTGTGGTACGCGGGCCTCTCACCGTTGTGGCCTCTCCCATTGCGGAGCACAGGCTCTGGACGCGCAGGCTCAGCAGCCATGGCTCACGGGCCCAGCCGCTCCGCGGCATGTGGGATCTTCCCGGACCGGGGCACGAACCCGTGTCCCCTGCATCGGCAGGCGGACTCTCAACCACTGCGCCACCAGGGAAGACCCCATCTTGTTTTTTTGGTGTATCAGTACATCTCCCCCTGTATACTTCAACAAGTATTTCATTAACTAGTATTCAATATTTATTTAGTTTCTTTTATTTTTAAAATTTTTACTGAAGTATAGTTATTTACAATGTTGTGTTAATTTCAGGTGTACAGGAAAGTGAATCAGTTATACATGTACATGTATCCACTCTTTTTTAGATTCTTTTCCCATATAGGTCATTATAGAGTATTGAGTAGAGTTCCCTGTGTTATACAGTAGGTCCTTATTAGTTACCTATTTTATATATAGTGGTGTGTATATGTCAATCCCAATCTCCCAATTTATCCCCCTGCCTCCTTTCCCCCCTGGTAACCGTAAGTTTGTTTTCTACATCTGTGACTCTATTTCTGTTTTGTAAATAAGTTCATTTGTACCATTTCTTTTTTAGATTCCACATATAATGGTGCATTTCTAGAGTCCCAAGAGCATTATAAGTCTGGTTTTATAATTTCATGATTTTTACCATTTAATTATTTTTACATGTGCGTTCAATGGAAGAATGGTTAGAAGTCTTGAGAAAATGTCTGGATCATTCAAGTTGGAAATTATTTCCAAAACAGAGCACAAATATATCTATTCTCTTGCTTTTTGGAATTAAAGCAAGAAAAAAAGTGAAACTTATGTCAGAGCTGCCCGTGAACTGTCCAGTGCTATATAAATATTCACTGTCAGTGCAACTATGTCAGCGATTTCATAATGGGGAGGAAAGTAGTTTATTTATAGCTTTAAAAATTCTTTTTTGAGTATGACATACATGCAGTAAAGTATACATTTCTTAAGTATGCAGGTGTAGCTCAGTAAGATTTTATATGTATATAACTCTGTAATCCAGAGCTATGTCCAGATCAGATCTGGAACATTTCCAGCATATTACATCTATTTTAATCTACATCATGGTTATTATGAAGTTTGTGGGTGAATTCATGTTTTGTGGGTTTACTTTGATCAAAGTATTAATCAGTGTACATTTGAAGAAATTAAAATTACTTTGAAACAGTAGAAACGACAAAATATCAGAAGGAATCTTATTTTTAGAACTATAGGAACCATTAATTGCCATATTGTGCCCACGGCCAATTCCACTTTGCCAATAGTAACATAGACTTTCTTGTAGTATGTGGGAGGAGCTCCAGTGTGTCTGCCATTAGTCCTTCCCAGAGGGGTTACAACACATATCCTTGTCTTACAAGGTGTTTTGGTTAAACAGATCTTCTTTTTCCAGAAACTGTTTTGAAGGAGTTGATGAATTTGTAAATGAAAGCTAACTAAAGTTGTAACTAAAAAATTTAGTTTCAAGGATACTGCTTTTACAAATAACTGACTGGCATTATTAAGCTGTTGGTAGTATTGGGTCATTATTTCTTATTTTGCATTGGTATTCTCATTACAGTGAAAGCAGCTTTTCGCCGAAGTTTAATGAAAAGGATGGGCATGTTGAGAGAAAGAGCCAGAATGGCCTGTATGAGATAGAAAATGGAAGACCTAGGTAGGTACTGGGGATGGGACATCTTACAATAATGGGTCTTTAAAAGGTAGAAAATACTGTCAACGAAAATTCAATTAACAATCAAGGTAAGAAGAATGAAGGGAATTTTATTCAAACGAACTGAGGATTATAACCTGGAAGACAGACTCTCAGAAAGCTCTGAGAACTGTTCCGCCTGTTCGAAGATACAGTCATATACATTTTCGAGATGAAGGATTGTACACTAAAATGACATACCGATATTTCACATAAAGTTCACCGAAGATACATAGTCCAGGTGAGCACATGCAAAGCAAGCAGCAAGTCACCATGCCATCTTTCAGAGTTGGGAGAGAATGCCGTTCTTTTAAGAAGCTATATTGCTAGTGTCAGAATAAAGGGGGAAAAAGTGGATTTTTATGGTCAAGCAGGCACTCCCATCTTTGAGGAGGTCTGGTTAATGTGCAGTGCAGATGCACACTGCACATTAAGGAAGGAGGGTGGAGGCCCAGATGGACACAGAAAATTTTATGTTTAAATTTTCTTGTCCTGCCTTAAAATATACATTTTATTTTATCAATATAATTAATGTTTATTGAGTGCTTGTATATACCAGACATTGTATGAAAGAATTTATGTATGTGATCTAATTAAATCACCACAATAACCCTGCGGGTGGATATTTTTAGTTCCATTTACAGGTAAGGAGAGAGAATGTTAAGTTGTTTGCACACAGTGAGTAAGTGGTAGAGACAGGGTTTGAATGCATCTTCTTGTAACCTTACCTTGAAGTAGAAATAATTACAGCTGACTCTTGAACAAAACAGGGGTTGAACTACACAGACCCACTTATACATGGATTTTTTTTCAATAGTAAATATTACAGAATTACACCGTCTGAGTGTGGTTGAATCCCTGGATGTGGAACCACGGATACAGGGGGACCGTGTATACAGAGGGCCGACTATAAGTTTATACGGGAGCATTGATCAAGGGTCAACTGTAATTGAATAGATTAACAGAGAAGGAAAGGATTAAAAACTGTATTTCAGTAGTTATTTATAAAGTGAGATAATACCTTAAAGTAAGAATTTGTCCAAATAATGAGTAAAAATAAAAATAACCCAACAATTTAACATCACGTATCTTTTTGTACTTTTTTTATTTTTAATTTTTTTTGGCCGTGCTGCACAGCATGTAAGTGGGATGTGGAATGTTAGTTCCCCGACCAGGGATCTAACCTGTGCCCCCTGCAGTGGAAGCACAGAGTCTTAACCACTGGACCGTCAGGGAAGTCCCTCTTTTTGTACTTCTAAAAATGATTTTTCTACACAACTCCAAAATTTTCCATTTTCCTTAAGAAGACGTTATACAAGTTAGGAAGAAATGTAAAAATTAGCATGCCTCAAATAAAACAAAGAAAGGATCACAGATTTGGTAATCATGCTTATTACCTCGTAAAAATGTTGCAAAAACTAAAATAATTTTAGTTCTTCTAAGACTTGGAGATAGTAGAGCTCCTCTCACCCCAGCCTGGTCTTTCTTGCTAAATTCTTTCTTTGTTCATTACTTACTCGCCTTTCTATGTTATTGAACCTTTTCAAGTCAAACTCTCCTTGCATTTGACTTACTCCTCAGATTCTTTTCTGGGTAAAATATATTAAAAGACATGCACATATATAAAAGGATAGTCAGCAAAGGCAAGATAGCCTGTTGTTTTAGTCAAGACTCTCTGACTAATGGAAACCAACTGTAGCTTGCTTGAGTGAAAAAGTGAAGTTTACCACAGGGCTATAGGATCATCTCAAGCCCAGAGCAGAAATGCAGCTAACTTTAGGTAAGGGTGGAGTTGGAAATCCATTAGAACTGTCTCTCTGCTTTATGTCTGCTTTTCTTTATATGTTGCCTTTGGTTTTCTTTTTCTGCAAACAAGTTTCTCTGCTGCTCAGGCTATAGGATAATCTATGTGTCTTTTCTACAGCTTCTAGTTTATAAGTAACAGGCTTGGTCATCTATAAAAACTAACATTATCTCTCTTAATATTGGCTTTGATCCTTTGTATTCAGGGGTGTATGGTTACATGGAATAAAACATAGCTGCTGACCACCCTGCCTCCCCTCCTGAATTTGAAAAGTAGAATTATCATCACCTGGCCAGGTGTCTTGTCTTTCTGTTTTTATTTGCAAGTCTTGCTGAAATATTTCTAAGTCTAGTATAAAACAATATAAAGATTCACTCAACTTTAATAAAAGTCACAGGGAAGACCAGAATAAAAAGAGATGGCTGAAAAAGAAAATTTGACAGGTTGTTTATTTACTTTCACATACTGGGAGGATCAAAGATATAACATTAAATAGGTAAGATTGCAGATTAGGGCATTTGATTTTACATAATGGAAGTTGAACATTTAAGGAATATTGGAAGAAACTGGAAGAAAATCACTCAGGCATGAGTGTTGCTATGTCTATCTGACAGACTTTTGAACATTGGGTGTGGCATTAGGCTAAATAGTAGTTGGCATTTTTATAAAATTGTTATAAAAAATTGAATTTGGTATATTTGAAATCTTGAAATATTAAATACTTCTATCTCATTATATGCTACAAAATATCTATTACTGATAATAAAAATCTAGTAGAACCCACTGTGAAAAAATGGACTTTAAAATGTAACCAAAACTATTTGAGTGAGATAGGTTGTAGGAGAGTGGAATGGGAAAAGAGGATGTTGAGAAAGTGAAGTGTGGGTGTCCTCAGTGATAAAGCATTGCTGTCGCAGAGGTAGACGATGATTAGGTGCAGAGCATTTCATTCTTCCAGATTTGAGTCCAGTAAGATTCTAGTTTGAATTTTGAAGTATAGGTGAAAACTGAAACAAATTCTTATATTGTAGAACAACTATAGAAATGAGATCCTCCTCCTGGATCAAGCCCAAAACTTAAGACAAGCATGAAAGAAGAGTTAAATAACACTATAAGGAAATCTGTACTTTGAGTGTCAAATATGTAATAGTGCTACTCGATTTGTGTAGAGATATTATTTCCTTCTTATTGCTCTTACTACCTTGTTTTGGGCCATATCAAGTTGTGTTAAAAAAGATGAGCACATTCAATTGATTTTATGGTTTTTTTTTTCCCAGAAATCCTGCAGGACGGACAGGACTGGTTGGCCGGGGGCTTTTGGGGCGATGGGGCCCCAATCATGCTGCAGATCCCATCATAACCAGGTAAGAACTAAAACACACTTCAGTAGCAAAGAGCTGAGTAATACAGACTGTAACAGGAGAGGCCACAGCAGTGAGAGGCCCGCGTACCGCAAAAAAAAAAAAGTTAATGGCGGTATGATTTTCTTTCCTGTTTGGTTAGAAACAGGAAGGTGTGGGGCTTCCCTGGTGGCGCAGTGGTTGAGAGTCCGCCTGCCGATGCAGGGGACATGGGTTCGTGCCCCAGTCTGGGAAGATCCCACATGCCGCGGAGCGGCTGGGCCCGTGAGCCATGGCCGCTGAGCCTGCGCGTCCGGAGCCTGTGCTCCGCAATGGGAGAGGCCACGACAGTGAGAGGCCCGCGTACCGCAAAAAAAAAAAAAAAAAAAAAAAAGAAACAGGAAGGTGTGCCCATCAGAAGTAGGGAGGGAATATGAATCATACATAGGAATATCATTAGCATTTAATAAATGTTAATGAGGTTCACTAGTTAAAATGATATATGATTTCTGTTGTATCAAGAAATTTTGTTTTAAATTTAGTGACAATGTATTTGGTACTAACAGAAACATAACAAGAAACTACTCTGTTTAAAATCCTTAAATGAGTCCATTGAGGATAAAATCTGAGAATGTAAATGTGATATGCAAGCTTTTCATCATCTGCATGGTCCTGCCTTTTTGCCCAGCAGCATCTCTCTATATTCAGCTTCTCTTCCCAGGGCTCTAGCCATGACTGGCCGGCTGGCTGGCTGCCTGAGCAGCAGAGGCTCTGTGTTAGTCTTCGTTTTCCCAGCTCCTTGCACATGAGGTGTAGTAGGTGCTAGTAAACGTTTCTGAGTGGACAGAGCCATCATTTGCCACCTTATCCCTCCTCTTACCTAATTAGTGTAAATTCTGTTTGTTTAATTTAAGTAAAATAGTATAGCGATTAAGAGTGCAGATTCTGGAACCAGATTGCCTGGGTTCAAATCTTGGTTTACACAACTTTTTTCCTCTGCAACCTCAGGCAAGTTATCTACTTCTCTGCGCCTCATTTTCCACATCTGTAAATAAACACAATAATACAGCTACTTTATAGGCTGGTTTTGAGGCTTAAGTGGATAAATACATTAAAGCACAACAGTATCAGGTCCATAATAAGTGCTATATAAATGACTTTTAAAAAGTAAAGGCTAAAAAAGAAAAAAGTAAAGGTAAAATCTGTCTTTTCTCCATGTTCACTGTCTCTACCTTCAGTCCTGTGCTCATCGTCTTGTACCTGGACCATGGTAACAGTCTTCTGGCTGGTTTTCTTGCCTCCAGTCTTGCTTCCCTCCAAACCAACTTCCAAACTTTTGTCAAAGTGAGTGAGCTTTCTAAAATACAAATTGCTAATGGCTTTTTCCCTGCTTAAAAAATATTCTCTGGCTTCTAAGCAGATGAATTTGATGAATTCTTTGCATACTTCTCCAGCCTCACCATCTATCTTTCCCTCACTGATGCTTATGTTGCCACATATACTTTCAGTTTCTTGAATACATTATTTTATTTTATAACTTTGTTTCCTGTCTCTGGCATTCTTAAAAACAGATGTTGTCTTCTTATACCAATTATTCTTTCATTTCTATTTACTGTACTCATCAAGCTGTCACTCTTGTAGTTTATTCACATACATGTCTAGCTCCACTGCTAGACTATGAACTCTTTTGGGGGGGGGAATTATGGGTTAGATATGGTATTCAGCCACAATATAAAGAAATCTGGGCACTCATATCTAAATTACTATATTCAAAAAAATTTTTTTAACATCTTTATTGGAGTATAACTGCTTTACAATGTTGTTTTAGTTTCTGCTGTATAACAAAGTGAATCAGCTATACGTATACATATATCCCCATATCCCCTCCCTCTTGCGTCTCCCTCCCACCCTCCCTCTCCCTCTGCTCTAGGTGGTCACAAAGCACTGAGCTGATCTCCCTGTGCTATGCAGCTGCTTCCCACCAGCTATCTGTTTTACATTTGGTAGTGTATATATGTCAATGCCACTCTCTCACTTCATCCCAGCTTACCCTTACCCCTCCCCGTGTCCTCAAGTCCATTCTCTACATCTGCATCTTTATATCTGTCCTGCCCCTAGGTTCGTCAGAACTACTTTTTTTTTTTTTTACATTCCATATATATGTGTTAGCATATGGTATTTGTTTTTCTCTTTCTGACTTACTTCACTCTGTATGACAGATTCTGGGTCCATCCACCTCACTACAAATAACTCAATTTCGTTTCTCTTTATGGCTGAGTAATATTCCATTGTATGTATGTGCCACATCTTCTTTATCCATTCATCTGTCCATGGATACTTAGGTTGCTTCGATGTCCTGGCTATTGTAAATAGAGCTGCATTGAACATTTTGGTACATAACTCTTTTTGAATTATGGTTTTCTCAGGGTATATGCCCAGTAGTGGAATTGCTGGGTCATATGGTAGTTCTATTTTTAGTTTTTTAAGGAACCTCCTTACTGTTCTCCATAGTGGCTGTATCAATTTACATTCCCACCAACAGTGCAAGAGAGTTCCCTTTTCTCCACACCCTCTCCAGCATTTATTGTTTGTAGATTTTTTGATGATGGCCATTCTGACCGGTGTGAGGTGATACCTCATTGTAATTTTGATTTGCATTTCTCTCATGATTAGTGATGTTGAGCATCGTATCATGTGTTTGTTGGCAATCTGTATATCTTCTTTGGAGAAATGTCTATTTAGGTCTTCTAAACTAGTATATTTTATTGAGTCTCATGCGTAGTGATGATTAGATCATAGGCTTTCTTTTTTGGTTTAGTACTGGAAGTTCAAAATCTTTATCTTTGCCTAAGGGACTATTAAAACTATTCTTAAAATTCGGCAGGAGGAAGTAGATGTGGTGGGTGTAGGGAAGGAGAAGGGGAGATTTATCAACATCTTTGTGAAGGAGGCTGTGGTTAGAAAAAGCACATTCTGAAATTAATGTCGCCTTGATGCTTTAAAAAAATGCAATTCAATTTGAGATATAAAATTAAATTAAAGGATAGTGTGAGACTTCTTTTATCAGAAGCGGGGATAAAGATTGAGAAGCACTTTTCTTGAGACCAGCTGAACCTGTATCATATAATCTGCTTTTCTGAAAACGTAGGGCAAACTGTTAAAAGCAAATATTACAGATCTTTTTCACTACTTAAAATTCTTAAAAAGGATCCTTGGATTAAAAAAAAAAAACTTTTATGACCCTTCTTTTTTTTTTTTTTTTTTACATCTTTATTGGAGTATTATTGCTTTACAATGGTGTGTTAGTTTCTGCTTTATAACAAAGTGAATCAGTTATACATATACATATGTTCCCATATCTCTTCCCTCTTACGTCTCCCTCCCTCCTACCCTCCCTATCCCACCCTATGACCCTTCTTTTAAATTCTGTTCTGCTTTTAATTTTTTTTGATAAATCTTACTTTAAGTAGTAAAAACTGTTTATATCTTGAATTTTTATTATGGAGACTATAATATCCTTTATGGAAAGTAGACATTTGTCTTGGTTTGTAACAGTGCTAAATAAAGAATATTTTTAATACAAAACAATATTTCTTTACAAAACTAGCTGATTTGAGGTAAATTTATATATACTCTGTTATAAAGAAAAATATATCTTTATAGCTTTGTCTTAAGCTTGAAATAGAACCTTGGTCTTTGTTCTGAATCAGTTATGACCTTACGTTACTGTTATAGGTGGAAAAGGGACAGAAGTGGAAATAAAATTACCCATCCGATTTCTGGGAAAAACATCTTACAGTTTGTTGCAATAAAAAGGAAAGACTGTGGAGAATGGGCCATCCCAGGGGTAAGCATTAAAATTAAGTCAAATCAGTGTTGTAAGTTCTTTTTAGCTGCTTTATTTACTACAAGGTTATTGTGTATGGATCTTTTCTACTTCATTTATTCTCCATTCCTCCCCAGTGATTCTTTTGCAATGAAGTATCATTGTCAATGGCAAATGTAGGATAATACAACAAAGCTGTTAGAATCTGAGTCTAATTCTAAGACCTTTGGGAAAGAACATGGACTTTGGAGTTAGACCTGGGCTTGTGTTTTGACCTTTGCACTTTGAGCTAGTGATATGGAGTTCAGACCTTTGTTTTAAAAATAATCATACATATTTCACAGGATTATTAGAGATAGCATATAAAGCACCTGGTATAGTAGATACTCACTAATATTGGGTTTCATCTCAGAACTCAACACCTACTCCAAGCCCAAGGTAAGATTTTTAGTATTTTTAAAAAGATAACACTATTACTGTTCCTTGTAGTTTTTTGAGTTTTCATAATATCATCAGGAAGAGTATACTTCTACTGAGTTCATGTCAGTAGTATATTTCAAGGGGCTTTTAAAAATGTGTATGTGTTCAGTAGTGGGTTTTATATTTTATGCCATATTGTGAAATGGAGATAGTTTGATGAGAGGATGGCTCTTTATATACACATTCTCCTATCTGCAGGAATGGCTTTTTTTCTTTGTCGGGTAACATGGAATGAAAATGAAGGTTGTAGCTGACTGTGACAAAAGCTTAGGCTAATTATAAGAGCCAAATAGTCAAACTCCACTCAGTGCTGAATGCAAAATACAATGATATCATCACAGGATCTTATATTTTTATTGTCATTTGAAATTCTGATCAGTCAGGGAACTGTTGTCGTTAATATAATTTTGAGAGTCGTTGATCTACTCAGTATATTTTGAGCATCTGCCTTTTGTCAGCTAATATTTTAGACATTGAGGATACAGCAGAGCAACATAAACAAACATCCTTGTCTTCCTGGAGCTCACACTCCACTGAGGGAGACAGATAATATAACATGAACAAGTTACTGTAATGTTAGAAGGTGATAAATATCAATATTAAGAAAAACTAAAGCAAGGAAGGGGATTAGGAAGTGTTTGAGAGTTTGCAATTTTCAATAGGGTGGTTAGAGAAGGTCTCCTGAGAAGGTGACATTTGAATAAAGATCTGAAGGAGGTGAACGACTGAATGGATGGATATCTGGGGAAAGCATCTTGGGCAGAAGTCATAGCAGGTACAAAGGCCTTAAGGTTTGGATATGTCTGGCATATCCTAGGAACACTGAGGAGGTCAGTTTGGCTGGAATGGAATGACCAATGGGGAAAGTATCAATTTGCTGTATTCTTTCTTGCCTGCATCCCTTCCTTCCATAGCTTGACTTCGGAAGATACCAGGAAAGGAGTCTGACTGGCTCAGTTGACCGTAGGCTAACTTTGGACTAATTACTATGGTTGAGTATATGGGATACGCTGCTAAGCAGCTTCTACTAGAAACAAATGATTTAGAGAAGAACATATCACAGAAGATTATGGGCAGATAGAGCAATATATGTCCACTGCATCACTCAGTAAATATCTATTGATTGAATTGAAGCTTATTACTTTTTCTAAACAAAAATGTGACTCTTAGGGGATGGTGGATCCAGGAGAGAAGATTAGTGCCACACTGAAAAGAGAATTTGGTGAGGAAGCTCTCAACTCCTTACAGAAATCTGGTGCTGAAAAGAGAGAATTAGAGGAAAAGTTGCACAAGCTCTTCAGCCAGGAACATCTAGTGGTAAGAAATGAAGATTTCCAGGAAGGATTTAGTCCTGGGGATTAATGAAAATTACTTAAAGTTCACCTGGAAATCTGGTAGATCATTTTCTGAATAAAGTGAAATACTTGTATATTTGAAATACACGTTCATAAAAACAAATTAATTGTAGCTCTTAACTGTAAATAGATTTCTACTCAAATTTTTATAGTCCAACTTTAGGCCAGTTACATCATTTACTATAATACATTTTTTCCTCTTAATTTTTCTTTAGGTGTGAGCTAATGTGACACTGAGTTCACCCATCTAATGGAAAATCTTTTCTTTTTTAAAAAATTTGCATGAATTCAGCTTTTTTGAAAGGACATTTATATTTAAATATATGTATATATATATGTATATAATATATTTTAAATTATGTTAAAAATTATGTTCAGAGTTTTTCTTGTTCATAACCATTTAAGTCTCATGGCTGTTTTGTCTACATACCCTTTGTGATTAAAAAAAAATCACTTTATAAGGTATATGTGCACTAATAATAAGGAAAAGGGTAGATTTTCTTTTCTTTTTTATTGGCTTTTCTTTGAATTGCTTTGTTTTCTTTCTAGAATTAGGATTTCTTAATTATTTATCTATCAATATGCTGTCTGGGTTTCGGGTCACATTTGTCATAGATGGCTGGATCCAAATCTTTTCATGTATTAATAGCTTAAATATTAGTCTTTACTAACCTTATTTATAGATTTCTAACTAGAAGAATCTATCTTTGCATGTCTGAAACTATAATCACAGAAGTTATTAAAACAGAAAAATACTTATAGACTCTTAAAAAAAATCATGTGGCCCAAATATGACTATTCTTAAATTCTGAAATTAGAGTCTGAGGTATTGAGGGTTTTATGAATTTTAAAGCTGCCTCAAAATGTTCTTGAGAATACTGTTCCCTGGGAAATTTATTTATTTATTTTTAAAAATATTTTATTCTTTTGATGCTATTGTAAATGGAATTGTTTTCTTAATTTCTTTTTTTAAGAAAAATTTATTTATTTGGTTGCGCTGGGTCTTAGTTGCGGCTCACGGGCTCCTTAGTTGTGGCATGTGAACTCTTAGTTGCAGCATGCATGTGGGATCTAGTTCCCTGACCAGGGATTGAACCCGCGCCCCCTGCATTAGAAGCGTGGAGCCTTAACCACTGCACCACCAGGGAAGTCCCTGTTTTCTTAATTTCTTAATTTCATTTTCACATCGACTTTTTCTTGGCTGAGCTGTGCGGCTTGTGGGAACTTAGTTCCCCGACCAGGGATTGAACTGAGCTCTGGCAGTGAAAGCACCAAGTCCTAACCACTGGACCATCAGGGAATTCCCTCCCTGGGAAATGTAAAACAAGTGTATGGAATGCTACATTAAAGGTCCTGTAATATTTACATTTCTTTTTTTTTGTGATAAAAAGCACATAACATATAATTTGCCATCTTAACCATTTTTAAGTGTACAGTTCACTAATGTTAATTAAACGTGCATTGTTTGCAACAGGATATTTCTGATTCTAATGAAGGTAGCATGCTCTTCTCTACCCATTCCTGTTCACCCTGCACTTTTTTTTTGGTCTGTCTCCTTTTAAAAATAGATATATAAAGGTTATGTTGATGATCCTCGGAACACTGATAACGCATGGATGGAGACAGAAGCTGTGAATTACCATGATGAAACAGGTAATCTTACTTATGTTTTTTAAGCTAACTGAATTAGAGGATCCAATTTAAGTGAAGCAGACTACTGGGGCACAGTTAAATCTGGACTATTTTAGCATTTTAAGTCAATCAACTACCGGTTATAGGATAATATTTGTATGAAAGCAGATTGTTTATATTAAAAGAATATGTAGAAGAAAGCTTTAAAAGTGTTACCAGTAACTAATATCCTTTAATCCATTGGTAGCATATAAAATTAAGGTTAAATTTATAGACTAAAATTATGTGCCCTAAAGTTGTCATTCTTTTAAAGGTTTTGCCCTGCCCCCTTCCTGTCTCAGTATAACCTTGTGCAAATCACATGTTCTCTTGGACTCAGTTTTTTCCTTACAAAATGGGCTGGAACTAGAAGATCTGTCACTTTTACATTCTTGTTGAACTTCGGAAAACTCCCAGCACCAATTTCATTACTTCCAAACAACAACTCTAACCAAAGTATTAGGATAATTCATCCTAGTATTGAGAACTTAAAAGAAACATTTCAGAAGGAGAAGTATGCAAATATAATTTACAAGCAGGTCTCTACAACTTAAGTACTGATAAATTTGTTAGCTCCGTATTTTTGGAGTTAAAAAACAATGACTGACCCACTAGAGGTTGATTTTATAGTGTTTGAGTTGTTCAAATCACTGTTTTCACTGTTTTATTTTCTCTCTGAACTTAAAAAAAAAGTTGTGGTCTGATAAATCCAAATCTCTGCTATATCTGAGTCTCATTCTGATGTTTTGTCTCTTCGGACTGTGCTCTTTGCCTTGTAGCATGCCTTCTAGTTGTTTTGAAAGGTGAACATGATGTATCCAGTAAAAGAGACTGAGGTAAATAGATCTTTAGTGTGAGGCCTTATGTTTAGTTGACTAGGAGTTAGGCTGTACTTACTTGCTGTAATTGTACGTGTCAGAGGCTAAAATTTCCTCTGGTGTTTTTGTTTTTGTCTCTTCTGTTGTCTTTGGGTTTCTCTAGAGACTACTTAAATAAGGTCTGTGCCACGCAATTCTTTCAGTTACACTCCCTGTTATTTTATGGAATCCCTATTGCTGTGGGATTTGGAGGGGGTTTGTGGGCTTTTGGAGGAGAATCATAGGAGAACTCAGTGATTAGGGCTTAGTTTTTCAGTGAGCCTGGGCCCCTGGGCTGTGACCTTCACAGCTTCACAGCTGCTTCTCAGCTTCTTCCTTCCACCCTCACACTCCTTAGGCGAGATAGGAGGCTAGAGTTGGGTATTTCCCTTCCCCCAGGTTGGTTAGGACTGGTGAAATATTTTCCTTAAGGGCAGAATGCTTTGTCTAATTTCAGAATGGTTACTTTTCCCCTCTCCCTGCTGCAAGGAAGTGGGGATTTTTCTTGTCTTTACTCTGAGAACCTGGTGGCATTCCTGAGATAAAACTCCTAAAAATATGACCCTCCCACCCCAAGACTGTGCCTCCAGGAGATTTTCTCTCTCAAGCTAGTTCACAGATCAGTTTCCAAAAATGAGTCAGTTACTTTTTAAATGTTTCTACCACTTGTTAGCTCCAGAGGTGGGATTCTGTTCCTGGTAAGTTGTGATTCTCTGTATTTGCCTGTCTCTCTAGTTTTCAGGGTGGCATTGTGCCCTGTGACCTCAATTCTCTGATGGATCCAAAAAGAGTTGTCGATTTTCAGTTTGTTCAGATTTTTTGTGTGTGAAGATAGGAGTGATGATTTCCAAGCTCTTCATGTGTCAGACTATAAACTTTAAACTTTTTAGAATTCTGTTTTGTGTAATTTATTAGGTGACCAGAAGGGGAGGATGCTTTTCAGACATCATTAGATCTGATAAAGAGCATGTTAGAGGACACTGTTATTTAGATAATCAGATATTTTAATTTAACTTTTAGATTCAGGTTTACTTCTTAATTCTGGTTCTCCATTGAAAATTGGATGTTGTAGTTGCTGTGAGATACACAAAGAGCTGTCATTTTAGCACTGGGATTTAGAAACCTGTTATGCTGAAATATTCAATTGATTCTTTTCTTTTAAGAAGCAGCTTTATTATTTTAAAGATAATCATTGTAAAGATAAAGGATATAGTGTTTATAATGAGTTATTTAGAAAATAGGTGACATAAAGTGGAAAAAATTTTAAAGCACCAGTTATTTCATTTCCCAAAGATACCACTGTTAGCGTTTTGATTTATCTTTTTCCAGATTTTATATAGTTGTTTTTAAAATAAAATGGGCTCACACTGTACATTCTGTTTTGTTACTTGAATTTTCACTTAAAAATATATTATGGACATATTTCCATACCAGTATTTATAGAATGGCTTCCCTTTTAATGGGAGTGCATTGTGTAGCTGTCTTATCATTTATTTAATAATCTGTGCCCTCTAGATGGAAAGTTCGGTTATGTCCCATTTTCTCTTTTTGGTTATAAATAATGTTGCCTTGAATACTTCAGTAGCCTTGTCTTTTTATTTCCTTAGGATAAATCCTTTGAAGTGGAATTGCTGGGTTGTTTATTGTATCCCCAGTACAGAGTCTGGTGCATAAGAGGCACTCTGATATTTTTTGAATGAATGCTCATCAAAGAGCATTTGCTTTTTAAAAGCTCTTGAAAAACATTGCCAAATTGTCCTACAGAAACATGCCATTTAGATTGCCAACAGTGATTGAAAGCATTTCTTTTTAATTTTTGATAATTATAAATATTTTAATAAATATATATGTATTTATAAATATAACTAAATATTTTTTGAATTTTATTTTATTTATTTTTTATACAGCAGGTTCTTATTCTCTATTTTACACATATTAGTGTATACATGTCAAACCCAATCTCCCAGGTCATCCCACCACCACCTCATCCCCCCACTGAATATTTTATTTTATGGTTCCTGGTTTGGTGTCATACTTGGAAAAGTACACTTACCTTAAGACTCTAAAGTGAGTCATCAATAATTGTTTTCTTTCATTTTTTTTTAACATTTAAATCTGTAATCCTTCTGGAATTTTGATGTGAGTTTTCATGTTTATTTTTTTTCTCTTTTTTTTTTTGAAGGGTAATATTTTTACTTTTTAAAGAGAAAAGCTTTCTTACTGGTACCGTCACTTAAAATTTAGGAACTTAGTTAAAATTGGGGCATTTGGGAAATTTGGAATATTCTAGTTTTTAATTCACTTGGCCACTTAATATAATGATGATTTAAGGTTATTATAGTAGCAATACTTGAAGATACAGAATTATGCTCAAAAAGAAATGAATAAATTACTTTTTCTTGATGATGTTTTTTCTTTGGTAACCAGGTGAGATAATGGATAACCTTACCTTAGAAGCTGGAGATGATGCTGGAAAAGTGAAATGGGTGGACATCAGTGATAAACTCAAGCTTTATGCTAGTCACTTTCAATTCATCAAACTTGTGGCAGAGAAACGAGATGCCCACTGGAGTGAGGACTCTGAAACTGACTGCCATGGGTTATAGCTCACAATCTCCACGAAAGCCAAATGGCAACAAAGGAACATGTACTGAAAAGAAGGCAGCGTCACAGAGCTCATATATAAAAAGGGCAGGGGTAGATCACTTGGAGATTATTTTATTCACTTTCAAAATGATTTGCATTTAGAAGGTTTTGCATCAGAATAAAGTTAGCAAATATGGTGAAACAGAACACAGAATTTTCTGCTTTCCAGTCAAAAGAGCTATAAATAATCATATTTTGTATGCATTTTATTTAAGCATGGCTTAAACCAAACTTAACAACTGATGCTCTTCGAAGAATCAGAATCTAAATAAAGGTAAATTTCTGTTCAGCCATAACTTCTGCTTTCCATGTAGTTCTTGTTTGTCTTTTTTTTTTTTCCCCCATTGATCTTCTGAGGTCTGAAGGATGTTCCTGTCACATCAAGCTTCTTTCAGAATAGCACCAATCACCATTGTTTAATCTGATTTATCTTTAAATTATTTGCTTTGCATTTTGCTTTACATGATCTTGTTGAAGCTGCTTTCAAAAGTGGAAGCCTCATGTATTCTTGCCTTTAGAGTTGTAAGTTTTATGAGGAAATTTCAGTCACTCTTAGCTGGTAAAGGTCAGGATCAGCGAACAAGAAATCATGTTCTCATTTCCAAGAATTATGACTTAAAAAAATGTGTGCAGGAAACTAGTAATTTAAATTGCTATATGCATTTCACTCTACTGTAACTGTGTGTGCCATAAATGAATTAAAAATAGATGTTCAGAAAGGAACTGAAATCAGAGACAGAGGAGGTCTTTGGGAGTTTGGGTGTTTTTTGTTAGGAAGAGATTGTTAAAGACTGACGTAGGTTTTTGAGAGACTCACTATTAACATTGTAATTCCCAGAGGAAAGGAAAGAGTTGGTGTTCCACGTGTTCTTGGAAGCAGGGAAGAGGAAGGAAAATAACACTGCCTTGTCGCATGTGTATCACGTTCTGGCCAAGATATCCAGTGGGAAAGTCTCATGATACTAATTCCTGTCAGCCTGAGGTAGGGATTGTCATAATTCCATCTTCATTCCAGTTGGACTACAGGTGGGGCATCTGAAGAAAAGGAGGGTTAGGTGATAGAGACGTGGTTGTTTCCTTCAGATATTTGAAAAGAGTATTAGGCTTACTCTGTAGCTAGAGGACAGAACTAGGGCTAAGGTAAATCAATCGAAAAGGTGTTTTTTGTTTTTTATTTTCTCTCCCCCCAACCCCGAGTTAGTGTCAAAACTCGTTTGGGGTAAATTTGAACTGAACTGACAGGAGGCTTTTTTCCCCTTAGTGTGACTATAAGTTTTGCTGAGAAACATTAGAATGTTTGATTTCAGGATGCTGCCTCAAACCTCTCTGGAAGAGTTACAAGGTTTATGTGCAGTATTAATTTTCTAAAATCCATAAAATCCTGGTCCTTGGGTACATAACAAGGGACTTGTACTTGACAAGAATGATCTGCTCATTGGGTGAGGGGTGGGATAACCTTGTCCCAGCATGAAAGAGTCTGATTCTACTGTCTGGTTTACTGTCTGGTAGCAAGAAATTGCTTCTTCCTGGCATGGAATAGAATTCTCTAAAATTGAAACTACTTACAGAAGCTCTTGAGAAAGTTTGAGCAATTGCCTAAAGAATGACATTTACTTCTGTTTTAATAGTTTTGACACATCTACCCTGACATTAGTAAAGATATTAGGTTATATGAAAATTTTACTTAAAGAATGAGTAAATCACATGATCCGCAGATAATCAATTTTTTGTGGCATTTTGTAGTTTTCATTGGAACATTTACAAAGTATGCAAAATGATAAAACTATTATACCTTACAGATAGGGTAGAAGTAGATAATCTTCTAACTGTAAGTATCCAGCACCATCTCTAGTAGGAAAAAAACATTAAAATTTTAGTTTAAGACATTTCTGGAGGAATATCTGCTCCTGTATCACTAGGTGATATTGCCTTCATATTTACTTATATTTCAGATATAAGGAATATTTTTTTCAAGAGACAGTTAAAACAGTGATAGATAGCATTTACTGAATATCTACATCGTATCACTTAATCCTCACAACAATCCTGCGAAGTTAGGTGGTATTTTTCCTATTTCACAGATGAAAATGATATTTAGAAAGGTTGCCCCAAGGTTTACTCCATAAGCAACAGAGCTGGATTTTGAATCCCGGTCTGCAGGGTTCCAGAGCCAATTCTCTGTTGTATTCCCTACTACGTTTATGAAGCTTTTATGATTTCTTACTTTAAGTTTGTAGTTTGGAAGATTTATATTACTTAAGCAATACTCATGTTATCCATAGTAATCCATTTATGGTTTGTGACTTGAAATGTAAGGGCCATATCTGATTTGGCGAGCCTTGTTAAACTTGTTCACATAATTTTGGCTCATAAACAATTTATTGATAATATCTTAACCTAAGGATGAGCGGCTGCAGTCAGGGTGTCTTGCCTGCAGGTGTTCTTGAGATTTCAAAGCATTTCAAACTCAGATAGAAGCGAGATACTAAACATGCTAAAGAGGGCCCCTAAAATTTCTAACCACTTTTAGAGGCTAAATGCTACTCTGTCCTACAGTATAAGGACTTATGTTGTTTGCTGTTATTTTCTAAAATATTTGTGAAGTTTGAATAAATAAACTGATTTCAAAACACATCATTTAAGAAAGCACTTGTAATTAATTTGGTCTTCTTTACACCTCCTTTAATCATATTATTAACTTACCAATATGGGCACAATCTGAAGCTGTTAAACTCTTAGGATAGAAGTATTTAAAAATGTATAATAATGCTCAAAAGATATTTGGAGATTTTACTAACCGTATATAACTTCTGACATAGTAGTAAGAGAATTATTTCTGCCAAAATAAACAATACAGATTATAGTTACTATATAAAGGTATTTTTGCCATATTTTTTCTTTGCCTCCACCCATGTCTCCCATATTATGTTTATTTAATGTTGATGGATTAGTATGGGTACAATCATGTAATGTTGGGAGGTAGCAAATAATGTGGTTCTGTTATACCTAAATGCTGAGAAATTGAACCATCAACTGTCTTTTCTGCAACATAGAGCTTAATTTCTCCCACTTCACCCTTGATGGGCTGGTAAGAGCATTTGAATTGGTAAGAAACACAGAATAAACACTTTAGGGCAATGAAACTTTTCAGAAGGAAAACTTGCGTGAAATCCAATTTCTTTCTCAAAATTAAGATTGAGAATATTTTGATTCATCAGCTTCTCTCAAGGTAGGTTAAAATACATACTGACATTTAATTGACATTAATTCAGATATTTTAAAAAGGAATATACCTTTTTGGTCTCTCTCTCTCTTTTGTATATATTTTAGATGAAAGCAAACTTGGGTGAGAATCAAAGCAGAAGTCTCAAGGTCTGTAGCCTTTCTATCAAGAGAGCTGATGCTTTTGTGTTGAGGAGACTTGTTGGCTTGCCTTGAGATGAGAGCATTTCTAGATTTGGTAGTTTCACAGCAGGCTTTTCTCACTGTTTGCTATGAATTGTCTGTAAGACAAAACTAAGCTTGAGGTAAAATTTACTGTTTGAAATTTCTTAACCTAATTTCTATAAACTGAAATTTTGTCAAATGCTCTGGTATTATGAAAAGAATACAGTTTTAGACCTGCAGAAATTCTGATCTAAAGATTTTGGAGGAGGGACTTCCCTGGTGGTCCAGTGGTTAAGACTCCACGCTTCTAATGCAGGGGGCGCGGGTTTGATCCCTGGTTGGGGTACTAAGATCCCACGTGCTGCACGGCGCAGCCAGAAAAAAAAAAAAAAAGATCCTGGAGGAAATCAAGTTTATAACTCATGAGATTTAATTTGGGTAAATCACTTGGGCTCCATTCTGCCATATGGTTTTATGGTTCAGAAGAATTATTCTTACCTTTTCTGAGATTAAATATCACTTGCTTTTATCAGTATAACCATAGCAAAAAAAATTTACCCCAAAGAAGCCCTAAATATTAAAAAAAATAAGGTACTATCTTCAGTCCATTAGGTAGATTTGTAGTTTATAATAGCTTAAAAGTTGTGGACTTACCCCACGTTGGTTCAAAACAGAAATGATTAACTGTGAAAGAAGAAAAATCAATGATCAGTGATATCAATGGGTTTACCTTTTAGCTTATTTTTAACTTAGTACATATATAAGCTGAAATACTTTCTATATGAAAATCTTTGTTTTTATTGAAAATTAATTCCATTTTTACTGCTTTGTGTTTTATTTACATGAGGTAAGATTTTTTTTTTTTTTTTTTGCTATACGTGGGCCTCTCACTGTTGTGGCCTCTCCCATTGCGGAGCACAGGCTACGGATGCCCAGGCTCAGTGGCCATGGCTCACGGGCCCAGCCGCTCCGCGGCATGTGGGATCTTCCCGGACCAGGGCATGAACCCGTGTCCCCTGCATCAGCAGGCGGACTCTCAACCACTGCACCACGAGGGAAGCCCATGAGGTAAGATTTTTAAATGAATATGCAATATTTAGATTTAAATTCCCTTAATTCACAGAAATATTTTCTTGTAACTGCCTTGTAACAGTATTCACTGTATCTGAAATATAGAAAATTGATGTGAATGGTTGAGAAACTCACTGTAAACACTTCCATACAAGTGCTATCTTTCTTAAATTATTTGAATTCCCTCTGTGAATGATACTTGAACCAACATTTTAGGACAGCTATGACTTTGCTTCGAGGGTTTGCTTACACAAGCAATTTCACTGGATAAGTATTGTTTTATAGCTTTCCTGTGGTCCTGTTTTAAGAGACTGGCAGCTTGCTCAAGGAATTGACCACTATGTCAAGGTGAATCCCTCTATTTGTAGAGCTGTCCATACTAGCATGTGTGCAACAATATGTAAGCTAAACACTGTCCTGCTTGTTCTTAGGCAAGAACAATTGCCCTGAGGTAGCATTTGTTCCCTTAGGGTGCATTTTCCTGCTTCTTGGTTTAACCACAATCACTGGGAGAAAAAAATTCTTATCACTGTGAAGATATGGCAGTTCTATAGGTTACTCTGTCAGGATCCTTTCTGGATGGCTTGTGGCCAACAGCACTTTCAATAAAGTTCAGAAAAATAAAGTATAAATAAGTATTCAGATTTGGTAATTTGAATGAGTCATATGTCTGAGGAGTCAGTAGTTTCACTGGAAAAGACTTTGGAGGTAAATTAATACATTTACCCAAGGTCACAGAGCGAATTTAATTTTTTTTTTTTGTGGTATGCGGGCCTCTCGCTGTTGTGGCCTCTCCCGTTGCGGAGCACAGGCTCCGGACGCGCAGGCTCAGCAGCCATGGCTCACGGGCCCAGCCGCTCCGCGGCATGTGGGATCTTCCCGGACCGGGGCACGAACCCGTGTCCCCTGCATCGGCAGGTGGACTCAACCACTGCGCCACCAGGGGAGCCCAGAGCTAATTTAATTTTAAAGGTGAGCTTACAATCTAGGCTTTCCCATCACAGGCCAGGGCTCTTTTAGCCATGTTTTGATGTAAATGAACTTGCTAATTTTGTAATCATCAATAATTAATTATTGACGGTAGTTTCCTAAAACATTTTTAGAATATATATTCATATTCATATATATATAATACATTCTAATTAAAAGATGCTAGAATTTTTACAATTTGTCATTTGGAAATGGACTATAGAATCTCTTAAACAGCGGATTGTGGGAAGAACACTAGCTATTTGAACTTGACTTAGGTTTTTTTTTTTTTGACTCTGTTTCTTATTTAGTTTGACCTTAAAGTTTCTGGCACACTTAAATATTCTTCAAGGTGATTGATTTTAAATAATCTGTAGTGAAGAATCCTGAAAATTTTTACCTCAGGCACGCAATGGTTTACACCTAACTTTTTAGGCCTAACTTTTTGACATTTTTACGAATACTGCAGGTCTCTGAGATACCATCAACTGTAAAGTGTACCATTTAGTTAATGATGAATCTTAAAGAAAAAGGAGATTCTAGGTTAAATGCATCTGTTGTAAGATGTATCTTGATTTCAGAAAATGTTTAAGTGTGAAAAGTATATGGGAAATGAAATTGTTAGTGTTCTCTTTTGTAACTCCCTTCAAGTATTTCTCCTGTGTTTTTATAAACTAATATTCTGAATAACATATATCAATAAAGGGCCTTGTTAAATAGTTGAATTATTTGCAGTTCAGTAAAAAAAAATTGTGTTGGGATTTAGATTTGATCATCTTTAATGTGTTATGCATTTAAGCTAGTGTGCTTCGTTAGTGAAGAAATAAACTAGTCTGTTTCATCTCTGCTAAAGTAATTTATTCTGTAGTTCTTAAGTCTTTTAAGACTCTTCACCTTCTTCCTTATCAATGATAGAAGACGTTGTTTTGTCAATTTATAGTTTGGATGAGTTGAATAAATGAATGTAGAACTGTTTGCATGTATCGAGTTAGTTTTTTTGGCTTTGAATTTAACAGCTGTTCTTAATTTTGTTTCCAAATGAATTGGACTAATAAATACAGTAATTTTGCTGATGAACTGGCTCATCTTAAATGGAGTGTCGAAAGTAATATTTTTGTAAACTTTATAGATCAACAGAGCAGTATTTACCGCTTTAAGATCATTAAGTGTCAGGACCTAGAAAAGAGGAAAGACAATCAAATAATCAGGGAGTTGTAACGCAGTATTTTATCTATCTTTTCTATGTTATATATTTTCTGTTAGCTTGATTAATGAAAACATGCTTTTTAGAATTCTTAGCATTTATAAAATTACATCAGTAAGATTCACATTCGCTAATATTTTAAGTACCCCTCCACCCTTTAGTACCCACCCACCCCCTTCAAACCTACTATCTCAGGAAACACTAGTCCACATTTCTGTGTGTATGTGTGTGGACTCCAAACGTAGCAGGGACTTCTCGGAAAGATAATTAAACTTATGCTTACGAGGTTGGAAAAAAGGCTGTATTTGGGAATCCCTTTTTTTTTTTTTTTTCTTCTGGCTGCACCACATGGCTTGCGGGATCTTTAGTTCCCTGACCAAGGATCAAACCCGGGCCCAGCAGTGAAAGCCACTGGACCGCCAGGGAATTCCCAGGGATCACTTCTTTATGAAAAAAAACTTTAATAATATCATCTCCTATAGTTGTAACCAAAGTATCATTTAAAAATTTAGAATTAATATGCTATGTTACACACAATTTATTTTTTTGCTTGTGACTGAGTCAGTCTTGTTCTCTGTAATTTCCCCTCATTTACTAAAATCCTGTCAAAAGTAAAATTCAAATAATCCTTTTGTACCTTGACCATAACCTTAAATCTAGTTCAAAGACTTCTGGGACAGATTCCATTTCAGTAAGAATGAATTTTCCCCCCATTAATAGCAAATATAAGTACAAAATTTTAGAGGTGAAATGGACTTCATAAATCATTCCTTTTCACTATTTTGTATTCTAAAGGAAAGTAAGACACAAAGGAGTTTAAGATTACTCCAAAGTGTTACATGACAGAGCTTGCATCCCCAGATTATTTGACTTCAAATGCTTTTCTACTGGTCTCCTGGGTTCCCTCCACATGATCAAGGAAAGTTTCAGGTCTCAGGTTTCAAGGATATATGAGATTTTTACATTAAATGACTCAAATCAGACAAAATATCAATCACTAATTGTCCCCAAAGGAGAATAATAACCATTATTTTTGGTATCAACTTCTTTCCAAATAAATCTAAAGAATTTTCAAGTTTTTGTTTTGTATTCATTTAGATACTTTCTTAAAGGAAACTTTAAGTATAATTACCTGATTTGGATTATTAGGAAATGGAAAAGGAATTGGAATCTACAAAAAGGAGGAAAAAAGTGAATTGTGAATAAAATAAGGTGCTACATTTTGTTTTAGCTTTCTCATATGTTCATTTACTCATCCCTCCATCCATCCATCCCTCCATCCATCAGTATTTATTGAGCAATTACGTGCTCTCAGGGAGTTCAGCTTCTAGTTAATGGAGATTAGATTCTAGTGAATTTCAAATCATGTTTTTCTTTCGAGAACTATGCTTATTTTGCTTAATTAGTCAAACCTAAAGCCTAGGAATCTGTCTTCTGTGTTGATAGTTCTTGCAAATCCTTCAGTTTTTCTACAGTAAGCCATCTTTGCCTGATTTTTCATACTATTCGGCCATCTGGTGGAAGGAAGAGCTTCTGTTTCATATACTAGTGATTCTTTTTATTGCCACAAAAATTTACATAATTTTAAGCATAGGACGTTAGTAGCAATTCCTAAATTCTAAACCAAGACTCCAGAATTTTGTGTTAATTTACAAATAACGCAAAATCCAAATCGTATGGATTTCAGAAAAAGAAAAGAACCAACGCACCTTACCCTGACTAGAACCAAAATAATTAGCAATTAATTATAAATGCAAGAACTTAGAAATGTAGTGTCTAACAGTTAGGCCATGTGAAAACATTAAAGGGAAAGAATGTTCCATTGAGGACTGTAGCTTTAGTGACAACTTCTAAAAGACTACTTAAAGTTGAGAAGTAAGCAGTTCGAAATTAAATATAAGCAAAGGGAAGGTGTTTTGTTACATTTAGATATAAAAACAAAAACTATGCAAAATTGTGTTCATATTTTAAAACTTTTAGATGATAGACAAGAAGTTAAACAAGTTGCTATTTTAAAATGTGTATGAACTTTTCAAAACATCATTGCCTAAATACTGTTTATTTAACATGTCCCAACCTGTGTGGCAGCCTCATTGCCCTGTTCATTCTTTCCCCAGGTTGCCATGTCCTTCTCAGCACTTGCTGTTCCCTCTGCCTGGAATACCCCTTCCACTTCTCATGACCTGGCCTGGCTACCCTTCCTCTGTTAGGAGCTCTTTGACACATAGCCTAAGTCAGCTGGTTTTGTATTTGCAACTAGAAGCACTTACCAAATTACATTGTTTTTTCATTTATAAATCTCTCTTCCTCATCAGATTGTGAACTTATTTATACTTTTTGTTTTTCCAGCACTCACTGTAGACCCCCTTATTTGGTAGACACTCAGTAAATATTAACCAAATGAATGCGGTCTGTACCAAAAAGGTAACTCTATTATGTATTTAGCATTGTCCTGGCCTTTATTAAAAAGATATTATAAGAATTCAGATATTAGGAGAGATTGGAAAGGGTACAAGAAGAGCAAAATAATTATATTGTTTGACCTGTGAAAAAAAGCTGGAGAGCTGGGGAAAAAACTTTAGAGAAAAGAAAACAGCAAGGCTATTTACAAAAAGAAAAAGAACAGGTAATATAGAAAAAGATTAGCATTCCCTTCATGAAGAGTAACTAAGCTCATCATAGTCGGGGTAATTCAGTGTAAACATCTTTTTGATAGCAAGTGTAGAGAGACATTGGAAGAAGTCACTGAAGTTTTAGAGGGAAAGTTGCTACTCCTTTGTCACACTTCACCACAAGCTATGCAGGGAGGGTAGTGTGAATAGCTGATGCCTGGTGGCCTCTTATATTTCTGTGTCAAAATTTGGAAAATGTTATAACCATCATCCAACTAATAAATACTTTTTGCAGTTTGAGATTCCCCAAACCCATGCTTACCAGGGGCAATTGTGGAGGTGGGAGAGATGGGATCTGAGGAAAAAATGGTGGTCCTTGTGGTAGGTAAAAGTTAAATCTCTATAATAAGAAACATGATGTCAGTCATTCCAAACATTTGAAAACTTTTAAAATGATGAACATGTCATTTGAAAATACAACCAGAAGTTTACCTGACCACTGGAACTTCCTCCAGACTGTTCAAGCTTGTAAAACAATAACAGCAACAAGGTAAAGCAACATATGGCAATACGTTATTCATTACAAAGAGATTTTATTCTGAATGAGACTAGGTAACAAGCCACTATTGAGCATTATATGCATCAGTGACGTAGCTGTCCTGGAATAGGGAAAAGTTGAATTAATTTTGTCCAGTGATTTAGAACTTGTACTTCTTACCTTTAAACTTATTTCCAAAGAATGTTTTCTCTTTTTTTTTTTTTACATTTTGTAAGATTAATTACATATTGCATGCCTCTTCATCTTCAAATCAACAGTGTTCTCAGTTTAATTCTCAGCATTTATCAGTTCAAAGTGGAGAGAGTATGGAAGTGTAAATTTAAAGTTTGTATCCCCAAATACAGATTTTGAAAGCTCCCTCACTTCTCTGAAGGCTCCTTTGTTACAAAATGTTTAGGGGACAGGTGTTCCTGCCTACTAGGTACCCTACCTAGTCAGACTATAATAAGCAGAGCTTAAACTCATAGATCTCATTCGTATAGATGGGGACGCATGTCTATAATCAACATGAGATGGTTTGGGGTAAGGGTATTTTAAATGAAACTCAATTCAAACTGCCTAATTAAGACTTAGGTCACTGTGGAATACTTGCTCTATATTGCTAAGTTTATTTGAGAGCTTCCTATGTTCCAGTTAGGACTGTTAAATGCGTTAGATGCATTTTTATCATCCTTGCACAATTCTGAGGTAGTTCTTACAACTCATTTTACAGTCTGGGAAGCCATGGGTTAGTTCCTCACTGAAGGTCATGCAGCTTGCAAATAGCATGTAGAACTGGGATTTGTACTGGGAAGACCCTTGGGCTGAAGAAGAGTGGTAAATTCCTGGTTCTACAACTTTCCTGGAGTCCACTTTCCTCTTCTGTGAAATGAAAAGATAAAGGTAACACTTTCTAGCCCAGAAATACGATGTCTCTAGAATGGAAATGGAGTGGGAAACTGAGGAACAGTACTCACAGGGATGGGCAGAGCAGTGGCAGTTATCAAAAGGCCAGCAAGGATAAGAAATTTCATTCTGAAGGAAGAGTCTGGAATTGAAGGGTTAGGAGATCATTTTTAGTTTTTTCTAAGTCTTATTCCCGTTATTAATAGACTGTTTAGTTAGAGGTGTTGAATAGTGGTCAGACTAAATTCTGTCTCTAGATCCAGGTTTTGTAAACCTACATCAGTGCCTTAAAAACAGTGTTTAAGGACTTCCCTCGTGGTCCAGTGGTTAAGACTCTGCGCTCCCAATGCATGGGGCCCGGGGTTTGATCCCTGGTCAGGGAACTAGATCCCACATGCATGCCGCAACTAAGAGTTCCCATGCCGCAACTAAAGATCCTGCATGCTGCAACGAAGATCCCATGTGCCACAACTACAGAAAAATAAAAAAGATCCCACATGCTACCATGAAGATCCCTCATGCAGCAACGAAAATCCCGTGTGCCACGACTAAGACCCAGCGCAGCCAAATAAATTAAAAAATGAATAAATAAATAAATATTTTTTTAAAAAACCAGCTGTCTTTAGACAAGACATGCATTCTGTGGCTCATAACATTGCATATACTTACTACTCTTCCTTGTAATCTCACAGTTCAACCTGTACTGTTTGGTCCCTGAAGTTATTTGAACTTGTGATCTCTACCCACAAATCTTCAAACACCAATGTCGTATCATACTTAGGATCAGAGATATAACACCACTGGCTCAAGTGAGATTTCTTATGTAATATACAAATAAATCCACCTTGAACTTCTACCCCCCATGAGATCTACCAGGTCTTCACATGGTCTGGATGCTGTTACTGACAATTGCAAGTTTTCAAGAAGGAAATGATATAGGAAAAATCTTGAAAGGCATAATGGATTGATAGAGCATAAACGCAATATGAATAAATTCAATGAAGCAAATCAATGTGATCTTTACTGGCCAGCTGATTCTGAAAGCAAAGCTTTATATGGCCTTAAATTACATTTAATTCAAATTAACTTACCTTAGGAGTTTCAAACTAAATCACTGTACTCTGGAATTGAATATTGGAAGAAAAATCAACTTCATCATATTCCTATTAAGACCTGTCCCCATCATCTGAAGAAAATCGTATCCCTTTATGTCACTCTTCAACTATTTTATACATATGTATTTGAAATTCAACTCTGATTTATCTTCACACTATTTCATTTTGCCTGAAATTAGGCAGCTTATCTCCCTTTCCCTTTTTCGTGTTTCTTATTTGTATTTTTTTTCCTTCTGGATTCAAACCCTTGGCTTTATTTCTTCCTTTGATAAGTGGACCTATTCATTAAATTATCCAAAACAATCCTTTTACCTAGTGCGATAGAATCAGTCCAAATTATACTGTGTCTTTTCAATTACCTTTGCTTCAAATGGTCCTTGGGCAACAAATTCAAAGAGCAGTGTGATCTAGAATCTCTATGCCCATCTCGTATTTAAGCGATATTACTAATGTCTTTGTGCTCATGGGTAATATGAGTCACAGAATTTGAAGCAAAATTGAATAATTGGTTTTAGACTAGGAACACCAACTTCTAAAGTATTTCAGTTACACAGAGATAGGCTTAAAGACCGATTACTGAGAAATAACTTCATCTCCTTGGTTGGGATTAATGTCTTTACCGCAAACAACTCACAATTAAAAATTATGACCACTAAGAATATTAAAGTGCTTTTACAATATATCATCCAGTGCAGCTATACATGTGGAAGCCTTAACTAATAGAAAAATTTAAGGTTCTAAAACTTTCTATTATTAAATAATATTTTTATTTCAAAATGAAATTTATTTTCAAATAAAACATTTTTAGTGAATAGGTAGTGTCCTCAGCATTAAAATCACTTTTCACTATTCCAAAACACTTAAAGTATTTAAAACATTAAACATAGTAATTTAGGTCTAATTAATGCCTTCAAATTTAATTTCACTATTCCGAACAAATGTACAATTAGAAACGTGGTTTCGAATTAGTTAGGACCTCCCATGACATTTCTTTGCAGGTACACGTAAAAACATTCTGAATTTTGGAATAATTCCTAAAATTATTTCTGTAGTTGGAAGAAATTATAAATAATGCTTAATTAGATTTTAATTAATCAAATTGAACTTAATTATTTAGACATGATCTGGTGTGATGTGGTCTGGTTAAGAAAAAGTGACTCACTGAGCTAAGAAAAGACAATACGGTATGAAAGATAAAATACAATTTTGAAATTAATCAGAGATTATTCTGATAAAAAACAAACTCTTCCGTAAGTGTCCTTCAGATAAAATTCCTGGGGGCATATTCTTTAAGTGACTATCACAGATAAGCCTCTCAACAACAACAAAGTTTTGATTAGTTGAAAGAAAATAAAGACAATTGCACTGATATATTCCATTTCAGATAGGAAAATATGTGGGGACTTCCCTGGCAGTCCAGTGGTTTAGGACTCTGCACTTCTGCTGCAGGGGGCAAGGGTTCAATCCCTGGTTGGGGAACTAAGATCCCAGATGCAGTGTGGTGGTGTGGCCAAAAAAAAAAAAAGTGACCAAAGAAAGACACAAATTTTCTCTTATGACACTGTCTTGCTATCAAGTTATTCTAGTACTATTCACCTCTGACTACCTTGGACATCAAGACACTTCAGGGCTCTCCACTGTCTGTTATCTTTACATTCCCTTTATTTTGAGGACAAGAAATGTGTAGAGATTTTGCTGGGCCTCCCTTTCCCCAGACACACATGCACGTCTGCACAAAAGCTAAAATTAGTTGCATCAAGCAGTGCACCATCACCCATATTTTAAATTGAATTTGGTGAAAAGCACTTGAATTCTTTTTTTTTTTTCTGTTTAAACTTAAATTATGACAAAAACCATTCATGAGCAACTACCATTTAACAACTGAATATTTGTTTCCCATAAGAAACAGCTCCCCAACCACTCATACTTTTTTTTTTAAGCAGTAGGGTCTAGAAAGCATGATTATAGTTTGATACGAAGTATGAACATATAATTGTTCAAGTAAATGACTGGAAATAAACTTGAGTAAACATTTGGATTTTTATTAGGATATTAAGATACTGAAAATAACACACATCAACAACAAAGAGGCTTATTTCACTTTTTTGAAGTGCACATGGTATTATGGACAAAATGAATTATTATTTTTTCGAGTTTTATAATCTTTAAGTATCTCATAAATGGATGCAGAGAGTGATGAGTTAAACTCCTGTTCACAAACAGTATACAATATTTTGTGTATATTGACTTTACTTAATTTTAAAGTTTTATTTCCAAAGTTAATGTTAAATGCCTGGTGCATATACTGTTATCAAGCAGTTACTCTCATTGTCGTCTCAGACATGCAAGCATTTTGCTAAATATAAATCTACAAGTATCACACTGCATATACTTCAGAAGTGGTCAGAACAAAGGAGGAGGCTGGGTAGTTTGAGTTCTTTCAAATCTTAATTCAAAACAGGAGATTTTCATCTATGTCTTCTGTAAAAAACAAAAACAAAACATACTTTTAGAAAGTAGCCAGAGCAGTAATATAAACAATGTTAGACTAGGGGATCAGAGAACCCATCAATAAGGGGGTACGATGGTGGTTCTCAATCCTGGTAGGGCGTCAACATCACCTGTGAAGCTTTAAGAACTATATATCCTTGGGCCTCACTCCTGCCCCACCCCGAATCATCATCCCCATGGGTGGGCCAATGGCATGTATACATTTAGAAAGCTCTGCAGGTAGTTCTGATGTAGGGTTGAGAACCACTGATAGAGGAGGTTGAGGGGAAACCAGGCAAGTGCCAAGTATACTAATCTGTAAGGGTTGCTAAAATATAACCAAAATAAATAGAAGTATAGTGCCAGTTATATCAAATTTCCAATCAAGTAATTGTAAAAGAACTTGTTGCCACACTAATGGAAGAAGACAGCATCCTCTGGGGGATATAAGACCATTCCTTAGCATAGTGGCCCACCCTTACTCAATAATTCTTGAACAGATACCTAAAGCAGATTAATCTGAAGCATACTACCCCGTCTGGGACACCAAGTAGTTTTCCTGCCCAGTGTAAGTTTTCCTCTTGCCCCAAGAGAGGGACAGATTACAGACTTTTGCTGTATTTCTTGTGAGCACTGGCTTCACTTGTAAAGTAGGGATAATAGTCTTCTTACTTATAAATTTACTCATATTTGCACTCATACGTTTTGTCTTCTTTTTTTTATATTAAATTAAATTGATTTATTTTTATACGGCAGGTTCTTATTAATCTACTTTATACGTATTAGTGTATATTTGTCAATCCTAATCTCCCAATTCATCCCACCACACCACCAACACCCCCTGCTTTCCCCCTTTGGTGTCCACACGTTTGCTCTCTACATCTGTGTCTTTATTTCTGCCTTGTAAACCGGTTCATCTGTACCATTTTTCTAGATTCCACGTATATGCATTAATATACAATATTTGTGTTTCTCTTTCTGACTTACTTCACTCTGTATGACAGTCTCTGGGTCCATCCACATCTCTACAAATGACCCAATTTCGTTCCTTTTTATGGCTGGGTAATATTCCATTGTATACATGTACCACATGTTTATCCATTCATCTGTCGATGGGTATTCAGGTTGCTTCCATGTCCTGGCTATTGTAAATAGTGCTGCAATGAACATTGGGGTGCATGTGTCTGTTTGAATTATGGTTTTCTCAGGGTATATGCCCAGTAGTGGGATTGCTGGATCACATGGTAATTCTATTTTTAGTTTTTTAAGGGAACTCCATACTGTTCTCCATAGTGGCTGTATCCATTTACGTTCCCACCAACAGTGCAAGAGGATTCCCTTTTCTCCACACCCTCTCCAGCATTTGTTGTTTGTAGATTTTCTGATGATGCCCATGCTAACCAGCGTGAGGTGATACCTCATTGTAGTTTTGATTTGCATTTCTCTAATAATTAGTGATGTTAAGCAGCTTTTCATGTGCCTCTTGGCCATCTATATGTCTTCTTTGGAGAAATGTCTATTTAGGTCTTCTGCCCATTTTTTGATTCGTTTATTTTTTTGATATGAGCTTCATGAGCTCAATATCCACTTCTTTCCATTACTCTAGGAGGTGGGCCAAAAAAGATCTTGCTGTGATATATGTCAAAGAGTGTTCTTCCTGTGTTTTCCTCTAAGAGTTTCATAGTGTCCAGTCTTACATTTAGGTCTTTAATCAATTTCGAGTTTACTTTTGTGTATGGTGTTAGGGAATGTTCTACTTTCATTCTTTTACATGTGGCTGTCCAGTTTTGCCAGCACCACTTATTGAAGAGACTGTCTTTTCTCCATTGTATATCCTTGCCTCCTTTGTCATAGATTAGTTGACCATAGGTGCATGGGTTTATCTCTGGGCTTTCTATCCTGTTCCATTGATCTATATCTCTGTTTTTGGGCCAGTAACATATTGTCTTGATTACTGTAACTTTGTAGTATAGTCTGAAGTCAGTGAGTCTGATTCCTCCAGCTCCGTTTTTTTCCCCTCAAGATTGCTTTTGTGTTTCCATACAAATTAAAAAATTTTTTGTTCTAGTTCTGTAAAAAACGCCATTGGTAATTTGATAGGGATTTCATTCAATCTGTAGAATGCTTTGGGTAGAATAGTCATTTTCACAATATTGATCCTTCCAGTCCAAGAACATGCTATATCTCTCCATCTGTTTGTGTCATCTTTGATTTCTTTCATCAGTGTCTTATAGTTTTCGGAGTACAGGTATTTTACCTCCTTAGGTAGGTTTATTCCTAGGTATTTTGTTCTTTTTGTTGCAATGGTGACTGGGATTGTTTCCTTAATTTCTCTTTCTGATCTTTTATTGGTAGTGTATAAGAATGCAATGAAGAACCTTACCAAATTCATCGATCAGCTCCAGTAGTTTTCTGGTGGCATCTTTAGGATTTTCTATGTATAGTATCACGTCATCTGCAAACAGTGACAGTTTTACATCTTCTTTTCCAATTTGGATTCCTTTTATTTCTTTTTCTTCTCTGATTGCCATGGCTAGGACATCCAAAACTATGTTGAATAACAGTGGCGAGAGTGAACATCCTTGTCTTGTTCCTGATCTTAGAGGAAATGCTTTCGGTTTTTCACCATTGAGAATGACGTTTGCTGTGGGTTTGTCATATATGGCTTTTATTATGTTGAGGTAGGTTCCCTCAATGCCAACTTTCTGGAGAGTTCTTATCATAAATGGGTGTTGAATTTTGTCAACAGTTTTTTTTCTGCATCTATTGAGATGATCATATGGTTTTTATTCTTCAATTGGTTAATATGGTTTTTCACATTGATTGATTTGTGTACATTGAAGAATCCTTGCATCCCTGGGATAAATCCTCCTTGATCATGGTGTATGAATCTTTTAATGTGCTGTTGGATTCCGTTTGCTAGTATTTTGTTGAGGATTTTTGCATCTATATTCATCAGTGATATTGGTTTGTAATTTTCTTTTTTTGTAGTATCTTTGTCTGGTTTTAATATCAGGATGATGGTGGCCTTGTACAACGAGTTTGGGAGTGTTCCTTCCTCTGCAGTTGTTTGGAAGAGTTTGAGAAGGATGGGTGTTAGCTCTTCTCTAAATGTTTGATAGAATTCACCTGTGAAGTCATCTGGTCTTGGACTTTTGTTTGTTGGAAGATTTTTAATCACAGTTTCAATTTCATTACTTGTGATTGGTCTGTTCATGTTTTCTATTTCTTCCTGGTTCAGTATTGGAAGGTTATACCTTTCTAAGAATTTGTCCATTTCTTCCAGATTATCCATTTTAGTAGCATAGAGTTGCCTGTAGTAGTCTGTTTTGATGCTTTGTATTTCTGCAGTGTCTGTTGTAACTTCTCCTTTTTCATTTCTAATTTCATTGATTTGAGTCCTCTCTCTCTTTTTCTTGATAAGTCTGGCTAAAGGTTTATCAATTTTGTTTATCTTCTCAAAGAATCATCTTTTAGTTTTATTGATCTTTGCTATTGTTTTCTTTGTTTCTATTTCATTTATTTCTGCTCTAATCCTTATGATTTCTTTCCTTCTACTAACTTTGGGTTTTGTTCTTTTTTCTCTAATTGCTTTAGGTGTAAGGTTAGATTGTTTATTTGAGATTTTTCTTGTTTCTTGAGGTAGGTTTGTATTGCTATAAACTTCCCTCTTAGAACTGCGTTTGCTGCATCCCAAAAGTTTTGGATCATCGTGTTTTTGTTGTCATTCGTCTCTAGGTATTTTTTGATTTCCTCTTTGATTTCTTCAGTTATCTCTTGGTTATTTAGTAATGTATTGTTTAACCTCCATGTGTTTGTGTTTTTTACATTTTTTTCCCTGTAATTGATTTCTAATCTCATAGTGTTGTGGTCAGAAAAGATGCTTGATATGATTTCAATTTTCTTAAATTTACTGAGACTTGATTTGTAACCCAAGATGTGACCTATCCTGGAGAATGTTCCACGTACACTTGAGAAGGAAGTGTTATCTGCTGTTTTCGGATGGAATCTCCTATAAATATCAATTAAATCTATCTGGTCTATTGTGTCATTTAAAGCTTCTGTTTCCTTATTTATTTTTGTTTTGGATGATCTGTCCATTGGTGAACGTGGGGTGTTAAAGTCCCCTACTACTATTGTGTTACTGTCGATTTCCCCTTTTATGGCTGTTAGCATTTGCCTTATGTATTGAGGTGCTCCTATCTTGCATGCATAAATATTTACAATTGTTTTATCTTCTTCTTGGATTGACCCCTTGATCATTACATAGTGCCCTTCTTTGTCTCTTGTAATAGTCTTTATTTTAAAGTTTAATTTTTCTGAAATGAGAATTGCTACTCCAGCTTTCTTTTGATTTCCATTTGCATGGAATATCTTTTTCCATCCCCTCACTTTCTGTCTGTACTTGTCCCTAGGTGTGAAGTGGGTCTCTTGTAGACAGCATATATATGGGTCTTGCTTTTGTATCCATCAGCCAGTCTGTCTTTTTTTTGGAGCATTTAATCCATTTACATTTAAGCTAATTATTGATATGTATGTTCCTATTACCATTTTCTTAATTGTTTTGGCTTTGCTATTGTAGGTCTTTTCCTTCTCTTGTGTTTCCTGCCTAGAGAAGTTCCTTTAGCATTTGTTGTAGAGTTGGTCTGGTGGTGCTGAATTCTCTTAGCTTTTGGTTGTCTGTAAAGTTTTGATTTCTCCATCGAATCTGAATGAGATCCTTGCCGGCTAGAGTAATCTTGGTTGTAGGTTTTTCCCTTTCATCACTTTGAATATATCGTGCCACTCCCTTCTGGCTTGTAGAGTTTCTGCTGAGAAATCAGTTATTAACCTTATGTACATTCTCTTGTATGTTGTTTGTCATTTTTCCCTTGTTGCTTTTAATAATTTTTCTTTGTCTTTAATTTTTGTCAGTTCGATTGCTATGTGTCTTGGCATGTTTCTCCTTGAATTTATCCTGTATGGGACTCTCTGCACTTCCTGGACTTGGGTGGCTATTTCCTTTCCCATGTTAGGGAAGTTTTCAACTATAATCTCTTCAAATATTTTCTCGGGTCCCCTCTCTCTCGCTCTCTCTCTCTCTCGTGTCTCCTTCTGGGACCCCTATAATGCAAATGTTGGTGTGTTTAATGTTGTCCCAGAGGTCTCTTAGGCTGTCTTCATTTCTTTCTGTTCTTTCTTCTTTATTCTGTTCCATTGCAGTGAATTCCACCATTCTGTCTTCCAGGTCACTTATCCATTGTTCTGCCTCAGTTATTCTGCTATTGATTCCTTCTAGTGTATTTTTCATTTCAGTTATTATATTGTTCATCTCCGTTGGTTTGTTCTTTAATTTTTCTAGGTGTTTATTCTTTAATTCTTCTAGGTCTTTGTTAAACATTTCTTTCATCTTCTTGATCTTTGCCTCCATTCTTTTTCCGAGGCCCTGGATCATCTTTACTATCATTATTCTGAATTCTTTTTCTGGAAGGTTGCCTATCTCCAGTTCATTTAGTTGTTTTTCTGGGGTTTTATCTTGTTTATTCATCTGGTACATAGCCCTCTGCCTTTTCACCTTGTCTATCTTTCTGTGAATGTGGTATTCATTCCACAGGCTGCAGGATTGTAGTTCTTCTTGCTTCTGCTGTCTACCCTCTGGTGGATGAGGCTACCTAAGAGGCTTGTGCAGGCTTCCTGATGGGAGGGACTGGTGGTAGGTAGAGCTGGGTGTTGCTCTGGTGGGCAGAGCTCAGAAAAACTTTAATCCGCTTGTCTGCTGATGGGTGGGGATGAGTTCCCTCCTTGTTGGTTGTTTGGCCTGAGGTGACCCTGCACTGGAGGCTACAGGCCCTTTGGTGGGGCTAATAGCAGACTCTGGGAGGGCTCACGCCTAGGAGTACTTCCCAGAACTTCTGCTGCCAGTGTCCTTGTCCTCGTGGTGAGCCACCGCTGCCCCCCGCCTCTGCAGAAGACCCTCCAACACTAGCAGGTAGGTCTGGTTCAGTCTCCTCTGGGGTCACTGCTCCTTCCCCTGGGTCCCAATGTGCACGCTACTTTGTGTGTGCCCTCCAAGAGTGGAGTCTCTGTTTCCCCCACACCTGTTGAAGTCCTGCAATCAAATCCCACTAGCCTTCAAAGTCTGATTCTCTGGGAATTCCTCCTCCTGTCGCTGGACCCCCAGGTTGGGAAGCCTGACATGGGGCTCAGCACCTTCACTCCAGTGGGTGGACTTCTGCAGTATAATTGTTCTCCAGTTTGAGTCACCCACCCAGCAGTTATGGGATTTGATTTTATCATGATTGTGCCCCTGCTGCTGTCTCATTGCAGCTTCTCCTTTGTCTGTGGATGTGGTGTATATTTTTTGGTGAGTTCCAGTGCCTTCCTGTCGATGATTGTTCAGCAGTTGTGATTCCAGTGCTCTTGCATGAGCGAGTGAGGGCACGTCCTTCTACTCCGCCATTTTGCTGTCTTCTTTCTGTTCAGATGAGAGATGTCCCTCCTGTTGACTTGGAGGCTAATCCTCTGCCTGTGCTCAGGATCTCTTCTGATCTCAGAATTCTCCCGTTTTCCTCTTTTTTTCTTATATCCTCAATCTTTCCTTTTTTTTTTTTTTAACGGGCCCTTCCTATTAATGTTTAAATATGCTGCATATCCAGCCTTGAGAACAGTGCCTGGTGCTATGTAGACCACCAGTAAAGACTTGTTGAAGGAATGGATGCATGAATAAATGATAAGAGCTCAAGCCTCTTTTATTCTCAAAAATGCTTCCCTCAACTCTATGTCCCTCTCTAGCTCATTCCTGCTTTCAAACCTTCACTCTTTAGCCTTTCTTATCTCCTCTTCTTTCTTATGTGTCTTGCTTCCATCTCTACCTTTCCACAAAAACTGCTCTTCCAAGGCCATCCAGGGTATCCTTATTTCTACGTCCAATGAATATTCTCAGTCTTTTACCTTACTTGACATCTCAGCAGCATTTAGCACTGTGATCTCTTCCTCCTCTTTGAAATACCTCCTTAGATACGGCACTATCCTCTTTTTTTTTCTGCGTTTCACGGGCCTCTCACTGCTGTGGCCTCTCCCGTTGCGGAGCACAGGCTCCGGACATGCAGGCTCAGCGGCCATGGCTCACGGGCCCAGCCGCTCCGTGGCATGTGGGATCTTCCCGGACCGGGGCACGAACCCGCGTCCCCTGCATCGGCAGGCAGACTCTCAACCACTGCGCCACCAGAGAAGCCCACTATCCTCTTTTCTTTTTTCTTTCAGGAGACTTTTCATTCTGCTTCATGTACTCCTTCTTCCTCCTGTATCCATCATCTAGATGTTGTTCCTTGGTATTCAACCCAAAACCCTTTTCCATGTAACTCAGCACATTTTCCTAAGAAAATCAATTTCCTTCCCTGGTATCAATTATTTTCTGTATGCTCACAATCCCCACATATGTATTTCAATTCCTAAATTCTGTCTTGAAAAGCAGGCCCATATATTCAACTATCTTTTTTTTTCATTTTTATTTTCTTGGCAGTGCTGCACAGCCTGTGGGCTCTTAACTCCCTGACCAGGGATCGAACCCCCGCCACTTGCATTGCAAGTGCAGAATCTTAACCACTGGACCCCCAGGGAAGTCCCTCAACTATCAACTGTACGTTGTCACCCAGCGACTTCAAAATTTAATGTGTCCCAGATGGAATTTATCTTTTCCCCCCAAACCTGCTTCTGTTCTTGTGTTTTCTGTCTCAGTGGAAGGTACCTCTCCTCACCCTGCCTGGCCTGTGCCAGGAACCTAGGCATTGTACTTCTCTTCCTCTCAACCTAACTGCCTGCTTCCTGCCTCCACATATTTCCTATGAAACACTGTCTTATTATTTCTGCATACTGTACATCTTGAATATGTTTATATTCTCAACTATATCTTGAATATATTGATATTTTAAAATATATTGGAATATGTTTACTTTTCTTTTTCCCTACTATAACTGCCCTAATTCAGGTTCTCATCAACTTTTGCCTGGGTTCACCACAACAGTTCTCTGGCTTATCCACAATGTAACCAAAAGAATCTTTCTTAAGTACAAATCCAGTGAAATCACTCCCTTGTTAAAAACCCTTTGGGGATCCTCCAGTACTCTGAGGATAATGTCTTTAACTGGCTTAGTAGGACCTGCATGATGTGACTTATTTCCTCTGTTCGTCTAGCTTGAAAGGTTTTCCTAAAGATTAATGTGGATATATGTTAATCCACAGTATGTCATAGGCACTAAATAAATAAGACTCCTTCACCTTGTAATTGAATCCCATTTTTACACACAAGGAGAATGAGACTTGCTGAGGATGAGTGGCATGCCCTAATTTGCATAGCTAGTTAATAACAGAGCTGGAATATTTGAGCACATCTAGTTCAGAGCAAAGGAGGTTAAAATTCAGGACAACACTGGCTACAATTTATCTTGTCCTGTGGATTTCTCCGTCCTGAGGGAATACATTTGTATGCTTACAGATAGACATTTTTTTTCTTTCCCTAGCTGAATCCCAAAGCAGTAACTTGTTTCCATGTCCTGACTGAATATCTAATATCTGCTTTGCTGGCTTATTGTGTGATAATTCTTTCCCTTCTTCAAAATGTAATCATGGCCAAACCACAGTGAACAAACAAGAACGTTAGGAGCTTTGTGAGTCACAGAATTTAAGCCCTTCCTGCTTCTCCCAGACAACCCCCCAGCACAGGGCCTGAGTAGGCTCATATGCTGAAGAGCTGCCAGAAATTTTGAAAGGAGCAGTGAAGTGCAACTGGTTTCCTTCTTTAAATTTGCCTTTGGATCACTCCTTTAAAATCACATGCCATATAAAAGGGCATACATACATAAACATGTCCTGTCCCAGCTAAGTTTTTTTCTTGATAATGGTGGAGGGGAGGGGTCGGGGCAGCTGTCCTTGGGTACATTTTATCTTTTCAACATGGGAATTGGAAAAAACATTGTTAGCCATTTTTAGGGATGTATATGAATTTGTAAGTACTGTGCTTATATAGGTGTTAGAAAGGAAATTGGCATTATTTGCATGAGACTGGGTCTTAATTGCCTGTTAATTTCCTATTGATGTTAATAGGTTGTAAACAGTATGGGGTCGACAGTCTCCACTCTGGCTACCAATGATCCCCATCTCCTGTGGTCTCCCCCCACATTGTAGCAGGGTTAGACTGTGTGACAAACAGAATATGGCAGAAATATGTCACTTCTGAGATTAGTCCTACAGGGAACTGCGGCTTCTGTCTTGGACTCTCTCTCTCTCTTTCTATCTCTGTCTCTGATCACTTGCTCTGGAGGAAACCAGATACCATGTCATGAGCAGTACTGTGCAAGGGACCACATGGTGAGGAACTGAAGCCTCCTACCAATAGCCATGTAAGTGAGCTTAGAGCAGATCCTAAGGCAGATCCAAACAGGTGAGGTCCTCCCGGCTTCCTAATCCTCAGAAACTGTGAGAGAGATTTTAAGCTTCTAATCTTTAGGGTAATTTGTTGTGCAGAAATGGACAACTAATACACAGAACTAGATGCTTACAAAAATATTCATTCTTTGCTCATTGCAGTTGTACTTATTTCACAGAATAACACTGTAGAGGAAAAGGACCTTTTCTGCTTATCTATTTATCAGTAAATAACTAAATCCTCATATTCCAACTCTTTCTTTCCAATTTCAAGCCATCATACATATGCATAAAGAATATTTTTAGAGTGAAGTTCACACAAGTTACCTCTTTTGGGGAAACTCTGACCTTTGATGAACTTACGTTTCTTTATTTCTTGGCTGCATAGTCATCCTACGTATACGTATGTCGTGAACACATGGGTAAAACCTCTGCTTTAGAGATTTGATGTTCATTGTTGATTAACATTCTGTGAGCAGTTTTGATTGCTCATTGTTTGAACACCTTTCATATCTCGATTATTAAAAAACAGCCTTGCTCATAAAAATCAACTGTAACTTAGGAAAAGAAAAGGAAGTACATTAAGACATAACCTAGCAAAACAAATGTCTAAATTTAAATTCCTCCGCTGCAGGGGAATTCCTTTTGGATTAAAGGAATAACACCTGGGCACAACTGGTGACAATCTTTAGTGTGTTGGTAATCAATTCTAAGATTCTTCTGGCATCTCCCATTTTCAGGATCAAGCTTGCTGTTTTACTCTTCCCATATGATTTTTTAAAGTTTGGCCCAATACTCAGGTTAAGGAAGGATATAAAGTCCTTCCTTCCTTCCGTAGAAAGGTGGCCTTCGGAGATTTGGCGCAGCTCTCTGGATTCACATCACTTTCTTAGGCTTAGCCAATTTCTGAGACCTCAGTGCAGTTACCCCTTAAATATTTACCCTTGCTACACTTTGAAACACAGATCATAAAGGGAGTAAGAAATAACCTTGCAGTCTGCCACCTTGTGGTCTCTAGGTTTCAATTTGAACACACAGCAGGACCTGTCTATGAGGGCTGCAGGCTTAGGGCTTATCTGGAGAAGAGGACACCCCCCTCCCTGGGCTGATGATGAATTTACCTTCTTTAATTTCAAAGCAGTGACCCCACTCCTCCAGGGTGATGTGCTTATCCTTGTTGGGGTCACACTCTTCAAAGAAGCGCGTTATGCAGTGTTCCAGGGGCACCAGGGATGCCCGCAAAGGAGCGAGCTCAGAGTGGGTCAAGACCCTGCAATGAGATAAATGGCAGCCAATTAACTGGGTTACTAACTTGTGTATGAAGAGCTAACTCTTACGACCACCAAGGGCATTTTTCTTCCCCAAGGCTGCTGAGGACGGCAAATAAGGAGTGTGTTCATGAAGAGCTACAAATGAAATAAACGATTTGTGGGTAAGACAGACAGCTTTTGGGATGTCAGTTCATAAGGTTTCCTTCTTCCCTAGGAACTATCGTCCCTCCACCCTAAATTTATAGGGCTGCATCCCAACAATCATGTTTATACAACCTGGCTCTTACCACTGGCCGTACCGGATCATTCCAGACGTAGGTGCTTAATCCAACTGGGGCCAATCAGATTAGCTTCAGAATTTAGGATCAAGAATGAGGAAGAGTGGAAAGAGCCTTTCGGGAGGCTGGACCCTAACATGGAAACTTGGGAGCTTGTGGAATTGTGGCCATATTCTGTTATGGTCAAAGCAGCACTTTTCTTTTTTTCTTAAATTTTTTGGATGTGGACCATTTTTAAAGTCTTTATTGAATTTGTTACAATATTCCTTCTGTTGTATGTTTTGGTTTTTTAGCCGCGAGGCATGTGGGATCTTAGCTCCCTGCCCAGGGATCAAACCCACACCCCCTGCATTGGAAGGCGAAATCTTAAGCACTGGACGGCCAGGGAAGTCCCTCAAAGCAGCTTTGTGTTTAGACTCATAACCATATTTGCTTGACATTTCTGTGTTCTAAAATGGAACTGTGAAGTTTCGTAAATCTGTTTAGAATTCTTGGGTACAGATAACTAGACATTGCATCAGGGAGATGACCTAGTTAACGGGAAGGTGGAAATTGTTTACCTGTCCCTAGGATGTTGATCCAGCTCACTGAACTGCCAGTGTACCGGATACACATACATGTGGTAGTTTTTCTTAAAGTCTCTTAAGAGAAGGTCAAGTGAGTGGTCCCCAGCCAGGAGTCTCTTTTCATCCAGATAAATTTTCTTGACCTGAGATTAGGAAGGGAGATGATCATTAGAGAATCAGACAAGTGTAACGGAATTATCACTTGCTAAACTTTACTTGAAGAGTATTCCTCACATGACAGAGGAAAACAAACCCAGAATGTTATTTGAGAACAAATTACATGCCTTCCAATCAACACTACAGCTTTCTGCATAGAATAACAGCTAACATTTAAAAAACCCTGGGGTTTTCAGAAGAAATTTAAGACTTTGTTTGATCTTTTAACCAAGTGATGTTCCTCATATTTCTTAAAACTATGAAAAGGTTTTAATGAAAAGGGCTGAACGGACCTAGACAAAATTGTTCATTTGTTGGTGAAAAGTTCTGTTCTTCCCCACTGGCATACTCCATTCTTTTTTTTTTTTTAAGATTTATTATTAATTAATTAAACTTATTTTTGGCTGCATCAGGTCTTAGTTGAGGCACGTGGGCTCTTCGTTGTGGTACGCAGGCTTCTCTCTAGCTGTGGCGTGGGCTCTGCAGCTGTGGCGTGCCAGTTCCAGGGTGCATGGGCTCTGTAGTTTGCGGCACTCGGGCTCTAGTTGAGGCGTGTGAGCTCAGTAGTTGTGGCGCGCGGGCTTAGTTGCACCGTGGCATGTGGGATCTTAGTTCCCTGACCAGGGATCAAACCTGCGTCCCCTGCATTGGAAGACGGATTCGATTCTTTACCCCTGGACCACCGGGGAAGTCCTGGCATACTCCATTCTTAATCCTTTATGTATTTCCATCCAGTGCCTGCTGTGGCTCAGGTCAGCCCTGGCGTGATGCTGCTTGGCACCCCCATTGAAATTTCCCTGTTTTGTATCTAATGCTCTCAAGGCTGTCTGTGGCAATGTGTTGTTAAAGAGAGAGGATAGAAATTATTTAGGGGCAATGCATATAAAACTACCAGCTTGTGACGTTACCAATTAGTGCACTGAGTAACTGAAAGCAATCAGAACAGAAATTCTACTTGTTCTCATGAACACATCTACCAATTTCCCTCCTTGTCACCATGCGTGAAATTCCTTCGCTCCTCACCTACTAAGCCCAGCCGCTCACTGGTGCTCAGAAGCTCACCCCTTCTCATCTACTCAAGAATACCCTGTGGCAGCTGGGCACCCTTCCTTCTTTACTGGATTATTTCCAGAGGCATACAAACATCCTCTGTCACCTCCCGCTCGTAGATAGGACCCTTGAACTCACATTCCTGTCCACCTGCTACCCATTTCACTTTTCCCCTTTACAGCAAAGTGTCTTCTATACTTGCTGCTTTTACATCATTCCTCCTATTCTCTTTTGAACCCTATCCATTCAGGCTTTTCTCTTGCAAAAACAACTCCTGTCATGGTCAACTATGACTGTCATGTGCCAAATCAGGGGCCAACTCTCAGTCCCCATCTTAACAACCTGTAAACAGCATTTGACACAGTTAATGCACACCCTCCTACATGTTTTATTTTTTTCTTTATAGCATGTTTCATCCCACCTGACATAACATATTTGCATAAATGTTTATTTGCATGTATTTATACATTTGCATGTATGTTCATATTTGCATACATGTGTATATAAGTATATATCATCTCTTTGCCTAGAGTGTAGGCTCATGAAGGCAGAGATTTTTGTTTGGTCCCTTGCTGTATTTCCAGCATGTAAATCAATTCCAGGTACCTGGTATACACTCAATAACTATCTGATGAATGAATTTTCCCTGGGAACTTCTAGGATTAATATTCTGCACTTTTTAATCTTAATATATTACTGACATTGTTAATAATGGATTTCCCTTATATCATAAATCTATGTCTGGCCTATAAAGGCAAAAAACACGTTTAGATTTAAATAATATGCCTGGGCCTGAACATATAAAAACGCTGAACTGAGGTTCATTTTGGTCAACAGAGTTTGCTCTAGGGATGAGTTCAAGAGCTCTTACTCAGGCCCCTGCCCTGCCTGTACGAATCGGGTGGTTTGGCTGTGTCCCAAGCTTTGAAGCGTGAATAATGACCACTACTATTCTGTTAATCCATGGGTGTTAACTAGGTGTGGTTTCTGATATGCAGAGGAAGGGCTGATATACCCCTCCCCCTCCACCCCGCCCCGTCCCCTGACGCTTTTTTCCTCAAGCTCTGTAGACAGACGCTTAGGTAGCTGGCCGTGGATAACTTACTTTATTTCTCTGCTTCTCATTTAGATATCCAGCGTGCTCAGGGTTAGGTTCATAAAGCTGCATGAGGATATTCTTGAGCCAGTCTCTCATCCTTAGAGGAAACTGGTTCACTTCAAAGTCCGTACAAGCAGGAATAGCTGTTCCAGGCAGAAAGTAAATTGATTTTAATTTGGGGGTCTTACTCCGGTCCCAAGGACAGTCCTCATAATAGGATGCTTGACAACTTCCGGTGACTGACAGCATCCTCACTGCCCCTCCATCACAACAGTGGTCCTTAACCCTGGCACCATAGCAGAGTCGCCAGGAGTGTTTTAAAAACATACCAGATGCCAGCTTCCTTTCAAAGAAATCCTGATTTGATTGATCTGGGTGGAGCCTGGGCATCAGGGTGTTTTAAAAGGCTCCAGAAGCAATTGTGATGTGCAGCCAGGGCTGAGAACCACTACTCTAGAATCAGAGAGTTGGAATTCAGAGGTAGAGGTCACAAGAGCTATTTATTAGGAGAAAAGAGCAAAAGGCAGCAGTTAGCTTATACTGTGGAAATAATGTTAAATCTCAGTGGCTTAAAGGAACAAACATATTTTTCAGATTTATTGAAATATAACTGACATACCACACTGTAAGTTTAAGGTGTGCAGCATAATGACTTGACATCCATATATTGTGTAATGATTACCACAGTAATCATTAGTTTAGTTAAACATTTGTAACCTCATATAGTTAACTTGAGTTTTTTATTTCCTTGTGGTGAGAACTGTCAGGATCTACTCTCTTAGCAACTTTCAAATATACCATATACAGCAGTGTTGACTAGTATGTCGTACATCACATCAAACGTTTATCTCTCCATCCTGCTGCATGTCCCCTGTAAGTTGGCAGGAGAGCTCTGCTCCTCTGTCTCTCTGGGGCTCAGGATGGGGGAGACACCGCCATTCAGCATCATCTCAACACGAGGTGAAGACGGCATGGAGAGCCATACACAGCTCTTAAATGCTCTGTCCAGAGCTCCCATGGATGACTTTTGCTCACATTTCACTGGACAAAGCAACTCATATGGCTGCATCTAACATCAAGGGGGCTGAGAAACTGAATCCTCTCATGTGTCTGGAAAGACAGGAGAGGTTAGTGAGCACTGCTAATGTGGAGAATCACTTAGCGACCAGGAGATCCAAACACAATTGAGAGTATCCTGGGGAAGGAAGACAATTTCAAAAACTTCTGGAGGACTATGCTGTCACTAAAACTTCTTGGCAAAGGCTTAGCTTTTGGAAGAGGACGACTAATTTAACAAAATTCCAATGATTCATCTCAGTTATTAAGCGGATAACATTATCATAGTGGTTCTGAACGCTGACTGCACATTAGAATTGTCTTGGTTACTTTGAAAACAAGTGAAAAAACAATGCCAAGGTTCCAACCCAGTCCAATTAAATCAGAATCTCTCACAGTTAAAGCCTGGACATTATTCTTCTAATTTTTAAAAAAGTCTTCCCAGTTATTTTAATGTGCAGCCTGGATTCAGAACTACATTGACTTTTTGCTATTGTCGCCTGCATATATATGAGTACCTATATATATGTATATAATTCAGATTCATCCAAAACACTTTCAGCAGTGGTGGTTAGACTCTTACATTTGCAGGCTCCAAAGTAATCTAGCTGCAGTTGGTGCCCCTTTTTGGTCCCCTCCAATCTGCACTTAGTAGCAAAGAGATGGCAGGAGCTGGCGTAGGTCTGATTGTCAGTGCCGCAAACCTAAGAAAGACAAGTAGGAGAAAAACCTCAGGCTTGGGGATGTTCATTGGGAAAACACTCTGTTCCTTAAAGTCTAATGAACTGCTGTTTCTATTGACTGTTGTTTAAATATTAGATGATAACCTGGGCATTCACTCTTTCCTTTAACAAAAGATTTCAACTGCAAATTACTTTCATTCAAATCACTAACTGTTTGATGTCCCTTAAAGACCATTTTGTAGAAGCCTTACTTGGTCAAGGAGTTTTGTAGGAGGACAAGTCGCTGGATCTTGGCAAGCACAGTGGGGTTTTCCCTGTTGATCAGTCTTGCAGACGTGTCCTCTTTTACACTGGAAGCTCATGCAAGAATCTAACAGAAAAGTTTAGACAGGAAACATGGACAAAGCTAAAGTGAGTACGTAAACTCAAATTCATCCAGACAGTTCCATTTTCATGAATAAGAGAAGATTTGGGAAAACATTAGAAGTCTTTTTAATGGATGCGTTAATTTTCAGGTGGGACCCTCTGGCTCCAGACTATTTTGCATAATAGTCTAGATTTCTTTGCAGTTTGGATTGGGGATCTAAAAAGAACAAACAACTTTTCTTGACCTTCCGGCAATGGTCATAGTCTGACATCTACAGAGCAGTGCTGTGCAAGTTGGTCAAAGTTAAATAAGCCATGAGAATTTTTATGGTTGAAATTCAAAATTTTGTAATTGGGGTATGTGATTAAGAATTAGGTCTTGGGGGCTTCCCTGGTGGTGCAGTGGTTGAGAGTCCGCCTGCCGATGCAGGGGACACGGGTTCGTGCCCCGGTCCGGGAAGATCCCACATGCCGTGGAGTGGCTGGGCCCGTGAGCCATGGCCGCTGAGCCTGTGCGTCCGGAGCCTGTGCTCCGCAATGGGAGAGGCCACAACAGTGAGAGGCCCGCGTACCGCAAAAAAAAAAAAAAAAAAAAGAATTAGGTCTTTATTAAATATGAGATCTCAATTCTAAGTTATGGATTTGAGTGTAAATAAGGTAGAATCAATTTTTCTTCTCCGAAGCAAAAGGACTTAGAGAAAAAGAATTCTAGCTTTTGCAGTAACATTGCAACCGATTTCCAGTTTGTAAACACAGTTACCACAGTTGTAGATCAAATGTGCACATGAGAATGTCAACAATTTATGGGAGCATTTCCTTGGGGAGGAGTGGGGAGAGGAAAAATTCTGTGCAGTAGTCACAGATGAAGGCATGGGGATAGCGCAACATAGCCCATTCCGTCTCTCTCCTCATATAGTCACAGACTGCTTGCTTAGCCCGTACTCACCGACACTGTGCACCCTTGTGTTGCCTTCAGTTGAATGGTCATCTTCATTCAGTGAGCTTTCTGCTTTCTTGGCCTTTATAATAACAAGAGCAGAAGTTGAAGTCTATTTTAGGGAAAGCCTTTACATAATTTATATTTCCACTGTGCGTACCTTCACAGAGCTTTTCATACTCCGATCGTTTCAGATCTCAGAAGGAGAAGACACCAGCCGCAGCCGTGGAAATAGACAGTAACCCTCTGAGAACAGGAGCCATTTCTATCTTTATGAACTGGGTTCAGTGCTATATCTCTGGGGGTTACCCAATAAACATTGGAACTAACATCAGAAGCGAAGTTGGAACCTCCCCTTTGGTTTGGGAAAACAGTAGAAATGTGGTATTACCATGTGATTCTATAGTTAAGACATGATTACATTAGTAATCTCTGTGACGCTATTGGGAAACGTTTCTTACCAGGTTTCTAAAATGTAAGAAAACTCCTGCCTTAGAATGGCAGCAGAGTTCTCAGGAATCGAAGTTAGTATTCACCTTGCCCACCAAAAGCTGTGCTTAGGTGCTCCTGGTGGGTGGCTGCCAGAGTTTTGCATGAAAGCTCCAAATGATTAAACAACCAAATTGCAATATGTTTCTTCCCTTCCCTCACCCTGTTGCTGTTTCCCGATTATCATTTTGGTGTGTGTTTGCTTCAAAAAGCTGTAGCTGAAGTCTTTGTTCTTTGCCTTTATAGCTAAATCAATAAACATTGCTGGATCTCTTACGTTATTATGTTAGAGGCATTTTGCTAGGCATTGGTGATCAACTTGACTATGACCTGGCACCTGCTATCAAGGCATGAGAGCAGCAGTTGTCATGCCTCCCATCCCTCTTATCTATCAGAATTTACCACTCTAGTTAGTGCCAGGGACGTTCAACTGCCGGTATCTGCATCTCTGTGCCTGGAAAACCACGACACTCTATATGGCCTGCCCAAGGACAGACTGGAAGTGCTGGGGAATTCACACCTCTCCTAGTAATCCTCAGCTTATATAAAAGCCATAGGTCCCTCACTCTCCAAAGGGGCTAATCCAGAGGAATGTGCTTTCCATGGCTTTAATTATGTACCGTTGATTAGCTTCCTTTGTTCCCTGAACTTCTCAAACAAACTGCACTAAAATCCAGGATATGCTTCTAGGGGAACCCAAATAAAACAGGCATTTTCAGACTAATGATGGAGATGTAGAGAAAAATAAATAATTATAATATATTTTAGTAATGTACTAAGAGATGAGCACAAGGGATTGCAGGAGCACAGAGAAAGGTCATGGCTATTTTTTGAAAAGCTAACCACTTTATCGGACAAGCATCATTGTAAACAATCTCACCCCTCGGTTTTCTACAGGTTCGCTGGTATCTACATTCTCATTCTCACGTGCTTTTTCTCTTTGCTCCTCATAGTTAATGTGATAGTAATTGGATTGAGCTCTTTCATTCTCCAGGAAAGCCTCGCTTGGGTTGAAGTACTCCTCACTCGCATTGTGCCTGGGGCCATCATCACCGTCATCATCAGTCCCATGATTTCTGGGCATGATGTTACCATCCGTAGGCTCCACCAGCAAAGGCTCAGAAAGAGTCTTTTTGTCCATCTTCTCATGGTTGCTGATAACTTCAAGGCCAGGCTGTGCTTCTCGGCTCTGCCATTCTTTATCTTGATTGGGCTTACTGATTTTTGATGCAGTTTCCTCTTCCATTTCTGCATTGGAGTTTTCCTCTTCTTGCTCTTGGCCACCCTGTTCAAACTCATCTTTCTGCATCTTGCTTACTTGAGTTGGTTGATAGGACTCTTCCAGAATACCATCAGACTGTGTACTGTCTTCTTCCTGATTGCTGGTAGAATGCTGCTCGGGAACTTCTCTCTCCCTTTCTTGGTTATCATTGTGGGTACCAATTTTACCTGGCTCTTCCTCATCTCCATTTGGGATATTTGGACCCTGCTCTTGGTTTCCTTGAACACTTAGATCTTGGATATGTTTGCTGCTCCCGTTCAACTGAGGATGTGAGTCATTTATAGGTTGTTCTTGGTTTTCCTCTGTCTCTGTGATGCTTTCTTGTTGATTAGAATCTACAGTGGGACTAACATCATGACCAAGGAATCTCTTGGGGAGCTTTTCCTTTGGAGGCTCACTCATATCTTCTTTAAGGTCCAGTGTACCTTCAGTTGGTGTATACTCCAAATTCTCAATTAAGTCGCTTTCACTTTTCTCTTGATCCTGTAATCCCAGGTGTTGGCTGTAACTCTGGTCCTGATCTGCTGACTGGTCATGGTTTTCCTCCTCTGACTTTAGTACTGAAGATTTTTCAGGCTAAAAAGAAAAAAGTTTATCCTTGAAACAAATGATTATGTCATATCTACATCATATTTACAATTCATAAGCCAGCATTGGATATTTCTTAATTCTTTTTCTTCACGTAATGTCTTATAAACTTACTTTTGATGTTCTTCACATTTGATAGCTACAAGTTTAACCTGAACTTGAATTTTTTGAAATAAAACAATTATGTAGCACTTCAGCCCAAGAAGTAAAACTCATTAATCCTCACAATTCTGTTAGAGATTGGAGGCAGTTGATGTGATCATCATCTTAAAAAAATTAAACTTAGAGTGAATCAGGTAGTCTCTTTGACCACGCTTTAGAATTGAGACCTTGAGAGACAAAAGTCTGTACTAGTATAACCATGTTACTTTTACCTTATGAGTGGGATGGTCTTCTATGGATACTTCAGTTTCATTTTCTGCATCTTCAGCCCTTACAGTGGGGATTGCAGTGTGCTCAGATGTTACCAACATTTCAGCCTGTTGGAAGGAACTCAAGGAATCAGCAGTTGGGTTGGAATGATCAGATAGGAACCTTGCTTGTGTCTGAAAAAAATTAAAAACTGGTTTGTTATTCATGCCTAAATGTTAAAAATTTCTAGCTACTTTTTTCTTGTCATCATTGTTAGTAGTAATATATTTCATTTATACATCAGTTAAAAGATATTCTCTAGAATTTTTAAAGATACAAGCAAATAGTCAGAATATAATCTTAAGTGAAAACAAAATCCCAATCATGATGAAGAAAAAGTTATATATGCAGAGAATGGGGGAAGATAGGGCCAAAATGATTTCAATAATAGCAACCTTTGATTTTTGGAATTATTTTCTGTGTTTTTCAAACTTTTACAAAGCATTTGTACTTTATAATTTTGAAAAATGTTGTTTAGCATAAAGATGAAATCAAATTAACCATAGGCTATAGCACTGTGCATTTTCTTAAATTAACTTTTAAGTACTCACTGATAATTAGCAGGAAAAGTTATAAACCCTTTATTCAATATTTGTGTATTTTCCTAACTCTGTCAGTCTTATATTCATCAGGAAATCATGTAGTAAAAAAATAATTTAATCTTGAACTAATTGAAAAACTGTATGAAACAGGACACCAAGTCTAGTAGGGCTGAACAACTATGGAGTATTATTTCCTTTATAGGAATAGCTCTATTTCTAGCAAGACTGGAGGCATAGATGAAGAGCTGGGCGGTGATACATGATGGAGAAGTTGAACAACTGGACGTAGAGATAAGAGACCTTCCTTCAAGTCTTGACTCTGCTATTTACTATGTGTGGTGGTTTGACAAATTGTTCATCTGTACTCTCTCATCTCTCAAGGTGAGGTGAGCAGAAATATCAAGGTAAGGCTATGTATACAAGACATTTTGTGAATTTTAAGGGGTAACCCAAGTGAAAAATTACTATAGCTAGTAGTAATATCACACAGTGGTAACAATATGAACTGTCTGATATCTTAGGCAGGTATTCATCACAGGTCTTTATTAGAGAGATACTGTGAACACTCATGTCAGACAGGTCCAGGTATAAGTATAAAACTCAGATTTTATTTGAATTGACTTGTCTTTACTCCATTACCAGGTCCTGTAGTGCTGATTATATAATGTAAAGAAAGTCATGGAGTACAGGATTTTATTGATTGATTTAGTTTTAAAGTGAAATATAAATTACTTTTTTAAAGTATTTATTTCATATTGGAGTATAGTTGATTAACAATGTTGTGTTAGTTTCAGGTGTACAGCAAAGTGATTCAGTTATACATATACATGTGTCTATTCTTTTTCAAATTCTTTTCCCATTTAGGTTGTTACATAATATTGAGCAGAGTTTCCTGTGCTATACAGTAGGTCCTTGTTGGTTATCTATTTTATTTTATTCTATTCTATTCTATTCTATTATTTATTTAGTTAGTTAGTTTTTGGCCACACCCCACAGCATGTGGGATCTTATTTCCCTGACCAGGGATCAAACCCACGCCTTCTACATTGGAAGGCAGAGTCTTAACCACTGGACTGCTGGGGAAGTCCTATATTGTTTTATTAATTTTTATTGGAGTATAGTTGCTTTACAATGTTGTGTTAGTTTCTGCTGCGCAGCAAAGTGAATCAGTTATACGTATACATATATCCACTCTTTTTAAGATTTCCTTCCCATTTAGGTCACCACAGAGCACTGAGTAGAGTTCCCTGTGCTCTACAGTAGGTTCTCATTAGTTACCTATTTTATACATAGTCGTGTATATATGTCAGTCCCAATCTCCCAGTTCATCCCTCCACCCCCAGGATTTTTTTTAGATGTGGTTTCTTCTCTTGCTTCTTATTACCTTTTCAACTAAAAGGAATAATCATATTTGAAAAAATTTCCAGAGAAGCCATTTTTAAGAGGAGCATGGAGAAAGAACGGTGGCCAGTTTGGCAAGTTGCTGGCAGGGGCCTGATGGAGGACAATAGTGGAGGAGACTTTCTGCTTATTAATGGAGAACTGCTCCCTGTCTCTGCACCCTTCTTCCTCCACTCCTCCTCAGCAAGCTGGAAGAAAGGCAACAGCTTATCTTTCAGAAACACAGCAGTTTATCTTTCAGAAATTTTCAGAAAGTGAAATTCTGTTTCATTATTCTCTCCACATGTAACAACATACCCTCTGGAAATCTGTGTGGTTTCTCTGAACCATACAGAACTCACTTATTTCCGGAGATTTCAGGCAGGCAGGGAAAATGATACAAGATTTTTAACAGGTATATCCTTTGAGAAGATACTTTTTGTTTTGTTTTGTTTTGTTTTGTTTTTTTGCGGTACACAGGCCTGTCACTGCTGTGGCCTCTCCCGCTGCGGAGCACAGGCTCCGGATGTGCAGGCTCAGCAGCCATGGCTCACGGGCCCAGCCACTCCATGGCATGTGGGATCCTCCCGGACCGGGGCACGAACCCGTGTCCCCTGCATCGGCAGGCGGACTCTCAACCACTGCGCCACCAGGGAAGCCCGATACTTAGTTTTTTAACACGGGACTGAGTCTATGAAAAAAATTTTCCTAGCAGGGAAACATCTGGAACATGTCTATATGCAGGCGTGTCATTCAAACATTTAGTTCAAAGACCCTTTTGATGCTTGTTTACATAGTGGCAACAGCTGCAAGGGCAAACCGCATTTTCAAGAGAAAACAATGGTCCTGTGGGAACTTCTCTCTGTGCTGAACATATTAATTATTCCACTTCTGTAATTTCAGAGGAGAATTTATAATTACAGCTGGAGTAGCTCCTCGTTACTTAAGCATGATTCTTAGCAGTGCTCACAAATTCTTTTTTCTAAGAACTACTTGGTCTGGGTGGCCTGGTGCTTATCCTTGCTGACACATCTGTCAACCAGAAGCTATCCAAAAAGCAAGGACAGGGACTTCCCTGGTGGTCCAGTGGTAAAGAATTTGCCTTACAATGCAGAGTACACGTGTTCGATCCCTGCTCAGGGAACTAAGATCCCACATGCTGCGGGGCAACTAAGCCCGCGTGTAGCAACTACTGAGCTCACACGCCTCACCTAGAGCCCATGTGCCGCAAACTACAGAGCCCCCGTGTCCTGGAGCTCGCGCACCACACAACTAGTGAAGAGAAAACCTGCACGCCACAACTAGAGAGAAGCCCGTGCACCACAAAGAAAGATCCTGCGTGCTGCAACTGAGACCTGACGCAGTCAAAAATAAATAAAATATATAAATAAATAATAAATAAATCTTTAAACAACAACAAAAGCAAGGACAGACTCTTAGACGTAGTAGAGAGGGAAGGAGAGAAGGAACAAGAGATAAATTGCTTTGTCTATTTCAAGGAGGTTGATTTATCCATTTGGTGAAAAGGAAAAAATGGCACAAATCCTTTAGTCTGATTAAGGATGATATGGATGCTTTGGGAGATATCCAAATGATCATCCAAGCTACGGTCCCATTAAATCAACAAAGACAACGTTCAGGTATTTTGAGGCTGCTGACATGGTCTCAGATGATCTGATTTGTGTGTGGCTGATTTATTGCCGTGTAAATGGTGGGGCTAGTATATCTGGCTGTGAAGAAAAGAAAGTTCTGGTCCTGTCTGCTTTCAGCATGTTTGCTTGGATGTACCCCCAAGTGTGAGTTAGGAGCTGATTTATGGTTACCATATCATTTCCTGTCCTTAACCTATTGGGTCTTGCTTTCATTATAGACTCAGAATTTCTCAGCCAGTATGTATTGATCTTGAAGAAAATGCTGCTGGCGAGTGTGGGTATTTGCTCCAAGATTTCTCATACTAATTTCTTAGATTTTTCATATTAGCCTGGTGAGCTTCCATAGGAGAATTTATTTCTTCCTGTTCTCTTTGGTATTTGGGCATATTCCCTGGCTAATAGACTGTTAGTCAACACTTTCAGCTGCGTACTTGTATCTTGTAGAACCTGTTAGCTCTTAAAGAAATATATTTTTTGTCGACCTTTTTTTTGTTGTGTCTCGCGGCTTGCGGCATTCTAGTTCCCCGACCAGGGATCGAACCCGGGCCCCCTGCAGTGGAAGCATGGATTCCTAACCACTGGACCACCAGGGAATTCCCAAGAAATATATTTCTTTAAAGTACCTTATTTCATTTTTACTAGTCATTCATTCCTTGCTTGGGAAAAAAATAATTTGATTAAAATAAAAATGAATTTATCTACAAAACAGAAATAGAGTTACAGATGTAGAAAACAAACTTATGGTTACCAGGGGGGTAAGGTGGGGGGGGAAGGGATAAATTGGGAGATTGGGACTGACATATACACACTACTATATATAAAATAGATAACTAATAAGGACCTACTGTACAGCACAGGGAACTCTACCCAGTACTCTGTAATGGCCTATATGGGAAAAGAATCTAAAGAAGAGTGGACATGTGTATATGTATAACTGATTCACTTTGCTGTACACCTGAACTAGCACAACATTGTAAGTCAACTATACGCCAATAAACATAAAAAAATTAAAAAAGAGAACTTCAAACCATTCTATAAGAACATTTTATTTATTTATTTATTTATTTATTTAGGGAGGGTGGTCCCTGATTTGTTTATTTCTTAAAAATTTAGGGCTATATAAAATCAAAAGCACCTCACAAGTGATATGATTAACATGCTACTAAGTAAATAGCACAAGCTGAAGAACATTTTCTTTTAAATGGAGGATTTCTAAATTGAATGTCAGGAAGGAGAGATGTAACAATAGAAGAAAGGATATTTACCGGGATTGCAACTGCAGTTTCCAAAATGAATAGGAAAAAAATCACAGACTTCATTTTTCTAGACCTGTAAACCAAGAAGATAATTAGCAGTAGTGGGTAAAATTTCCTTGTAAAAGATTAAAAGATACTCTGCTTAGCAAATATTGAGCTTGATACTGTCCTTTGTATTTAAAGGCAATTGTTGTCCTTGTGGACTAACATGTCTGAAAAGACCGATTAATGACAGTTTTTACCCAATCATGTCCCTCTGAGAATGACTCCTTGATTTTTTGGCCCAGCTGTGTTTGGCAGAACCTGTCTTTGTTTTGTTTTGTTTCTATTAATTTATTTCTTTTATTTTTGGCTGCGTTGGGTCTTCATTGCTGTGCACGAGCTTTCTCTAGTTGTGGCGAGCGGGGGCTACTCTTCGTTGCGGTGCACGGGTTTCTCATTGCGGTTGCTTCTCTTGTTGTGGAGCACGGACTCTAGAGCGCAGGCTTCAGTAGTTGTGGCACGCGGGCTCAGTAGTTGTGGCACACGGGCTTAGCTTCTCCGTGGCACATGGGATCTTCCCGGACCGGGGATCGAACCCGTGTCCCCTGCGTTGGCAGGCAGATTTTTAACCACTGTGCCACCAGGGAAGCCCACCTAGCTTTGTTGATGACTGTGCTTTCTTGGATAAAGGCTTTATGCAGATCTTGGTTCTGAAGATTTGTGAGTGTTCACAGTGAATGCAGAAGTCACAAAGTGAAGTAATATAGTGGGTCAGGTTTGAATTAAACAAACTGCTTCTTTGGTGTTGGAGAAACTCATACATTCAGTAGAGATTTTTAGAAATGAGACATTGCACTGCCCTACAGGGGCCATCCATGTTCACTAATTTAGAGGTCGCACATTGGGAATCTGTGAGCTGGTGGTGGCTTGCAGATGGGTTGGGTTTGGCAGGCACTGTGTGTTTTAAACTAGCATTCTAAAATCTGGAGCTTTCATGTGAAAGTTCAGATTTGTAGTTTCTCTTGAACCATTGAGCCTCTTAGCACCAATATGTCTTTATGGCAACCGCTGGCTGGATCTGAGTTGAGACTATCATCTATAAGTGATGCTGGCAGTTGTACCTGGTCTGTCTCATTTTTGTTATTTGCCATGCATTTGAGTTTAATTAGTTCCAAATGAACTTATTTAATTTAGAGATGAAACAAGTGAGGCTCAGGGAGGCTAAGTAAATTGGCCTCCACATGAACTCTTAAAAGAGTGGGCTGTCTACATTTTCTTGCAGAGTATCCCTAAGCCTGGTAGTCTGAACTCTGACTGGGATTAGGGGTACACTTTTTATTCTTTAATAGAGATTCTCTGGATCTCCCAGAACTAGAATATGACTTTTTAAATGATTTTTTAGAGTCATAGCTTTATATATAAATACATCCATACAGCTTTAAATATTACTTTGATGTTTATAAAGAAAGTGAGGAATTTCTTCTGCTAGTTACTCAATATTTTTAAATAAATGCTTAAGTGGGTATTTAAAAATATCTTAATATTTAACATTATTCAACTAATTTAATACTGTAACAGCTCTCACTTCACACACACACAGCACATGCACGCACACATGCACACAGTACTCTTCTTCTCCTCCTTCCCCTCCCCCTCTTCCTAAAATAATTGTATCACAATTCTTATTTAAATCACTATTTGACATTTTGACAAGGTAAATATTCTTCGTAGCTGAGCCAAGTAGCAGTTTCTTGTGTTGAGTAATACTTACATTTCTTTTCTTGAACAATATTTTGTTTTTGTCTGGACCTAGAAATTGTCTCCCTTTTCAAAGTACTTTCCCATGTACCCATCACTTATTCTTCCCAAATTTTCCAAGGTAGGTGAGGCTATTAAAATAAATCATAATCTAGAATTTAACGTTCATTCACTCTTTTCACCAGTATTTATTAGGTTTATGGAACTCTAGTCATTTATATTTTAGATCAGCATATTATTACTAGTCTACTGTTTTGGAAAACCGTTAATGTAGTATAGTTTCAGGCAGGGTCTCTTTATCTTGGCACTATTAACATCTTGGGCTGCATAATTTTCAGTTGTGAGGGCCATCCTGTGCATCGTAGGACATTTAGCAGCATCCCTAACTTCTGCCCATTGTATGTCAGTAGCAAGTCCCTCAATCCCCACCAGTTATGACAACCAAAAACGTCTTTAGACATGGCCAAGTGACCCTGGAGGGCAAATTCACCTGATTTAGACTTACTGTCTTAGTAGAAGGAACGTGGTGCTTTGGGATTAGAAACACATGTATTTGAACTTGAACCCACACTTGCCATCCATGTAATCTTTGGAAAATTACTTAACCCTCTGAACCTCAGATTCCCCATCTGAAAATGGGGATAACGTCTGTGATGGTTAATTTTATGCGACAACTTGACTGGCCTGTGGGATGCCCGGGTATCTGGTTAAACATTATTTCTAGATGTGTCTGTGAAGGTGTTTCCAGAAGAGATTAGCATTTGAATCAGTAGACTGCATAAAGCTGATTGCCCTTCCAGTGTGGGTGGGCTTCATCAGATCTGTTGAGGGCCAACAAAAAGTTGGAATAAGGGAGAATTTGCTCTCTCAGCCTCCCTGTTTGAGTGGGAACATTGGTCTTCTCCTGCCCTTGGTCTGGACCATATACCATCAGTTCCTGGTGCTCAGGCCTTCAGACTAGAAGTGCACAGTTACATGAGATCACCATGCTTACTGGGTCTCCAGCTAGCAGAAGCCAAATCATGGAACCTTATCAGTGTATATAGTTGAATGAGCCAATTTCTTATAATCAATCTCTCTCTATATATAAATATAAACACATATCTATTCCCTGCCACCCTGGAGAACCCCAATACAACATCTAATTCAGTTTTGTGAAGATTAGAAGAAATAGTATTTGTAAAAATGCCTGATACCTAGGAGATGCTCAATACATCTTTCTTTTTTCATTTTCCATAAAAGTCAAATTGCGATTCTTAGATAAACAACTTAGAGCCTCAGAAAATAATAGAATTTAATTTTTGCTGTGAGGTCAGAATAATTTTCCAGTGGACATTTAGAGTCTCTTTTGCCCACACATTTACCAAAGCTCCCTTTAACTTGAGGAGTCTTTCCTACATTCATCACAAATAACAATGGAATTAGGCTAAGACACCGTTACCACATTTCTTGTAAATGGTAGCGACATAAAGAGGAAGCAAAAATCAGCAAAAGCATTGTGGGTTTTAAAACTAATTTCCTTCTGATTTTAGTTTTTATAGCACTATGTATAGCTAATTAAACTTGAGAAAATATTTCCCTTTGATTTGATCATAGGATCTCACAAATTGCCTTCACTTTCTTAAATCTAATGCAGCTGAATGAGTCAAAAAGAAACATGTGCCCAGTTGGCCAGAGCTTGCATCACTCATCTACTCTGTTATTCATTTATTGAGCACTTACTAGACACTGCCTAAGCACAGGGCCACATGGTTCCTGTCTGAAGAGTTACAAACGAGGAAGTCAAGTAAATCAGTGATTTAGTATCATGTGATGAGTATGTACATAATGCTGTGGAAATACAGACAAGAAGCATTTACAGTTAGGTAGTTAATGTTGCTAACATTTACTGAGTCCTAAGGGCTTAAGTTACAGGCACTGTTCTGAGGGTTTTGCACATAGTAACTCTTTGAATCTTCCCAACAATTCTACAAGGTAGCACTTTATTTTCATCTTTTTATTAGTAAGGAAACTAAGGTTAAGTAACGTGTTCAAGGTTACTCAGTTAAGTGGCAGAACCGACATTAGAGACCTAGCTGTTTGGTTTTATGTCCATGTTCTCAATCAGTACTCTATACTGCCACTGTATAGAAAAGACTTTCAGAGGAGGGAGTTCTTAACCTGAGATCTGAAAAACCACTCAGTACTAGTTAGCTGTGTGAAAGATGGAAGGGCAATCTAGAGGGTGGAAGCAGCATGGGGAAGGTCCAGAGTCATAAGACAGCATATGTTTGAGTTGCTAGGGTGTTAGTGGGTGAAGCAGAGGGAGATAAGGCTCAAAACAAGGCAAGTCTCTGTGCATTAAACTAGGAATTTTAAGTTCCAGTTGAAAAGCTATGGGTCTTCAATGACTGTAAGTGGGGGAATGATATAATCAGATCTGAGTGTTAGAAAGGGTCCTTGGGACAGCAATGTGGGGGACAGATGAGTAGAAAGACTTACTAGGAGGAAATTGCAATATCAAGATGACAGGTGGTCAGAGCCTTAAATTTTGCCTCTGGTCTTGAGAACGGGAAAGAGGGGGATAGATCCAGCTTGTACTGGCTCATGAGAGCCAGTTGTTAAATTTCCAGGAATTTGGTGAGCTGGCTATTAAACAAAGCCATCACTGAAAATTAAAGTATACACTTACAATTTAGTTATATTAAAAACAAAAGAAATAAATACTCAGAACTCATCATTTTATACTTATTTTACTACTTTTACTGCTACTACTCTCTTGAAGTTATTTATGCCTGTTGTATCTGTAGGTGGAAATACTATATAATGTGTGGTAATGCACTTCTCTTCCCAATTCTATTCAGTGATGTCACATTAGTAGCTTGAAATCAACCATGGTGGGAGGATTACACCATGGAAATCATCAAATGCTACTCATCCCCCATCCCCTGCAAAAGCTGGTAGCTAAACATTTGCCAGTATACCACTGGATAGTTATGAGAAATATTTAAAGCCGGAACAGATAAGACTCAATGTCAAATTGTATACTGTGGGAAGAAGCGAAGGACGAGTCTTGGGCTATCACATTTCTAATTTGGGCAACTGGGTAAAGGGTGGTGGTAATACAAATATAAGGGATTATAAGAGTTTTAGAGGAAAGATGATGATTCGTTTTGGACTTGTTGGATTTGAGTAGAGATATACTTAAATGAATGGGTCTGGAGGTAATCATAGAGTTTGGGGCTAAAGGTATAGTTTGAGTGTTTTTCGCATGAAAAGCTATACAGTGAGTAGAACAGAGGGCAGGAGCCAGAACCCTGGTGAGTGAAGACCATTAGGTGCCATTAGAGGATGGGAAGAACTAAACATACAAAGGATGAGAGAAAGGAGAGTCGCATAAGAAAAAGAAAACATTAAATGTTACAGAGAGGTCAAAGTAAACAAGTCTAGAGATTCTCCACTGCATTTGGAAATGCAGAGGTTACTGGAGAGTTGAGGGAGTGTAGTTTTGGTGCAACAGTGTTGGTAGAGGCCAGTCTCCAGTGACTGGGGAGTAGATAGACAGTAATGGAGTGAAGACAGTGAGTGTAGACCACTCTTAAGATGGTTGGCCATGAAAAGAAAGAGAGTGAGATGGAGATGGTAGCTAAAGGGGAAATGCAGTCACAGGAAACTTTTACTTGTATTCAGGTGTGGTCCTCCAAGTCTTTTCTATGCTGAGGGGGAAACATAAGTAATGAATGAGAAGATAGATGGGAAGAGAGGAGACGTGGTAAATATCATGGCCTCCAGCGACCTGCACCTCCTGGGTTTCATACCCTGTGACTTTGCCCTTGGTTTTGTGACTAGTTCTGGCCAAAGGGACATTGGCAAGTAGGATGCCAGCAGAGGCCTGGGAAGCACTTGCAAAGTGGGATTTGTCCTCCTGTGGAAGCCATCTTCCATGCTATAAAAATGCGTGGACTAGAGGCTGGTCCAGACCACTGAATGATAAGCAGCCACATGAAGAGAACCCTGGAGGATGAGAAACCACAAGGGATGGTTCAGCCCCAGTTAAGCTCCCAGCTGGTTGGAGCCTCATGAGTGACTCCAGACAAAGTCAACAGAAGAATGACCCAGTTGAACTCAGTACAGATTGCAGAATCATGTGCAAATAGGGGGACTGGTTTTAAGCCATTTAATTTGGGGCTGGATTGTTACGCAGTAATAGATAACTGAAATGGGGGAAAACAAAGAAGTTGCCTGAGTCATTGGGGAGGCAATACTGCACAGTGATTAAAGACATAGGCTCTGAAATGGGACTTCCTGGGCTCTAATACTTAATTTGCATAATCTTGGGTAAATTATTCAGCTTTTAGGAATCTCAGTTCTTTATCTGTAAAATCATGATGGACATTAAGTGAGGCAATAGACTCTCAGTTAGCCCTTGATAAATATTTGCTGGTCTCATATAAGCACAGGTGGAAGGTTTAACTTTGAAGAGAAGGAGACTCTTTGTTCTTCCAGACAAAAGGGAGGAAAAACTGTAAGGATATGTTGAGGTGAGGCCCCTAGAAATATCAGTCATTAAGTTGGGCTTAGTTACACCTTCCTCACATTTATAGAGCATTTCACAGTGTATAAAAGATTTTCTTGTATACTGTTTCATTTTATCCAACAAGAAAAGGAGGGTAGATAATATTTAGCTATAAAGAAACAGAAGCTTGAAGAATATAAATTATTTGGCTAAATGTGCAAGACTTAAGACGTGAGCAAGGACTAGAATGCTGTACTGTGGACTCAGAATCCAGGGTTCTCACATGGTCTCGCAGAACAGGCTGCAAACTAGAAATGAGAAGTCTGGCTTTGGGCCCTAGTACTGCCAAGTCCTAAATGCTACTTTGAGAAAATTACTTAATCTCTCCAAACTTCTTCTATAGAATGGGAATAACAATTCCAATGTCAAAGGGAGCCACTGAAGTAGGGAAGCTCTTTGCAAACTCTGAAATAACATACACGTGTAAGTGATTATTATTTCCATTGCTCTGCCTGGTGGCTGTCATCAATATTATCATTATAGCCATTTATGTCTTATATTTAGTGTGGTATAAGGGAAATGAATCTTTAGTGTTCCTTACTTTTTCTCCTCCCTCTTTTCATGTCTTCTTCCCCTTGGTGATATCAAGCTACCCAGGAGTCCTAGTTACAAACTATTTTCACATTTAGTTCACTCAGTGAAACAAACTCACATGTCCTATATTCCACATATTTAAATTCTAGTTTTCTACATGCAATGAATCCATAGGTAGAAGATAAGAAAATGTCTAAGTTAATGTCTTTCTAGTCCGGGTAAGAGGTATCTTCACATTGGCCTTAACCCAAAGGAGCTATAGAATGCTAATATTCTTGGCATAGCTGTGGAGAAGACATGAAGGCAGGATAAGTATAGGGTTTGTCATCTGAGCTTAGGTGGCCAGTTGTGCAGGATTTGGGGGAGTCAACCCCAACTTTTGCTGCATGGTCCCTGATTATTTACTGTGTCCCAGGTTGGAACTATTTTTTAGGGGTCCCATGTTTATTTCCATTCTGAAATCAAAAACAAAATTTAAAGACAGAATATGGTTATGTCATTTAGAATGTTTATAGCAAGTGGGGGGGGAACCTTCAAGATGCTGGAGGAGTAAGACATGGAGATCACCTTCCTCCCAACAAATACATCAGAAATACATCTACATGTGGAACAACTCCTATAGAACACCTACGGAATGCTGGCAGAAGACCTCAGACTTCCCCAAAGGCAAGAAACTCCCCACGTACCTGGGTAGGGCAAAAGAAAAAAGAAAAAACAGAGATAAAAGAATAGGGACAGGACCTGCACCAGTGGGAGGGCGCTGTGAAGGAGGAACAGTTTCCACACACCAGGAAGCCCCTTCAATGGCGGAGACAGGGGCTGGGCAGGGGGAATCTTTGGAGCCATGGAGGAGAGCACGGCCACAGGGGTGCGGAGGGCAAAACGGAGAGATTCCTGCACAGAGGACTGGTGCCAACCAGCACTCACCAGCCCAAGAGGCTTGTCTGCTCACCCACCAGGGTGGGCAGCGGCTGGGAGCTGAGGCTTGGGCTTCGGTCCGATCCCAGGGAGAGGACTGGGGTTGGCTGTGTGAACACAGCCTGAAGGGGGTTAGTGCACCATGGCTAGCTGGGAGGGAGTCCGGGAAAAAGTCTGGACATGCCTAAGAGGCAAGAGACCATTGTTTCGGGGTGCACGAGGAGAGGGGATTCCTTCCCTGTGTGCCCACAGAGGCAAAGCACAGCCTAAACGAGCTCCAGAGATGGGCATGAGCCACGGCTATGAGCTCAGACACCAGAGAGGGGCATGAAACGCTAAGGCTGTGGCTGCAGGCACCAAGAATCCTGTGTGCAAGCAGAGGTCATTGTCCACACCTCCCCTCCCAGGAGCCTGTGCAGCCCGCCACTGCCAGGGTCGCGTGATCCAGGGACAACTTCCCCGGGAGAACACATGGCACCCCTCAGGCTGGTGCAACGTCACGACGGCCTCTGACGCCTCAGGCTTGCCCTGCATTCCGTACCCCTCCTTCCCCCGGCCTGAGTGAACCAGAGCCCCCTAATCAGCTGCTCCTTTAACCACATCGTGTCTGGGCGGGAACAGAAGCCTGAGGGCGACCTAGATGCAGAGGTGGGGCCAAATCCAAAGATGAACCCCAGGAACTATGCGAACAAAGAAGAGAAAGGGAAATCTCCCCCAGCAGCCTCAGGAGCAGCGGATTAAATCTCCATCATCAACTTGGTGTACCCTGCATCTGTGGAATACCTGAATAGACTTAAAATAAAGACTATTACAAGAGACAAAGAAGGACACTACATAATGATCAAGGGATCAATCCAAGAAGAAGATATAACAATTGTAAATATTTATGCACCCACCAGAGCAGCACCTCAATACATAAGGCAAATGCTAACAGCCGTAAAAGGGGAAATCAACAGTAACAGAATAATAGTAGGAGACTTTAGCACCCCACTTTCACCAATGGACAGATCAACCAAAATGAAAATAAATAAGGAAACACAATCTTTAAATGATACATTAAACAAGATGGACTTAACTGACATTTATAGGACATTCCATCCAAGAACAACAGGATACACTCTTTTCTCAAGTGCTCATGGAACATTCTCCAGGATAGACCATATCTTGGGTCACAAATCAAGCCTTGGTAAATTTAAGGAAATTGAAATCATATCAGGTATCTTTTCCAACCACAGCACTATGAGACTAGATATCAATTACAGGAAAAAAACTGTAAAAAATACAAACACATGGAGGCTAAACAATACTCTACAAATAACCAAGAGATCACTGAAGAAATCAAAGAGGAAATCCAAAAAAACCTAGAAACAAATGACAATGATAACATGATGACCCAAAACTTATGGGATGCAGCAAAAGAAATTCTAAGAGGGAAGTTTATAGCAATAAAATCCTACCTCAAGAAACATCTCAAATAAACAATCTAACCTTACACCTAAAGCAATCAGAGAAAGGAGAACAAAAAAACCCCAAAGTTAGCAGAAGGAAAGAAATCATAAAGATCATATCAGAAATAAATGAAAAAGAAATGAAGGAAATGATAGGAAAATCAATAAAACTAAAAGCTGGTTCTTTGAGAAGATTAAAAAAATTGATAAACCATTAGCCAGACTCATCAAGAAAAAAAGGGAGAAGACTCAAATAAAAAGAATTAGAGGATACCCAAAACCAGACAAGGACGTCACAAAGGAAGAAAACTACAAGCCAATATCACTGATGAATATAGATGCAAAAATCCTTAACAAAATACTAGCAAACAGAATCCAACAGCACATTAAAAGGATCATACACCATGGTCAAGTGGGGTTTATCCCAGGAATGCAAGCATTCTTCAATATACGCAAATCAGTCAATGTGATACACCATATTAACAAACTGAAGGATAAAAACAATACGATAATCTGAATAGATGCAGAAAAAGCTTTCGACAAAATTCAACACCTATTTATGATAAAAACTCTCCAGAAAGTAGGCATAGAGGGAACTTACCTCAACATAATAAAGGCCATATATGACAAACCCACAGCCAACATCGTTCTCAATGGTGAAAAACTGAAACCATTTCCTCTAAAATCAGGAGCAAGACAAGGATGCCCAGGCTCACCACTATTATTCAACATAGTTTGAGAAGTTTTAGCCACAGCAATCAGAGAAGAAAAAGAAATAAAAGGAATCCAAATCATAAAAGAAGAAGTAAAGTTGTCACTGTTTGACAATGACATGATACTATACACAGAGAATCCTAAAGATGCTACCAGAAAACTATTAGAGCTATCAATGAATCTGGAAAAGTAGCAGGATACAAAATTAATGCACAGAAATCTCTTGCATTCCTATACACTAATGATGAAAAATCTGAAAGAGAAATTAAGGAAACACTCCCATTTACCATTGCAACAAAAAGAATCAAATATGTAGGAATAAACCTAACTAAAGAGACAGAAGACTTGTATGCAGAAAACTAAAAGACACTGATGAAAGAAGTTAAAGATGATACAAACAGATGGAGAGATATACCATACTCTTGGATTGGAAGAATCAACATTGTGAAAATGACTGTACTACCCAAAGCGATCTACAGATTCAGTGCAGTCCCTATCAAACTACCAATGGCAGTTTTCACAGAACTAGAACAAAAATTTCACAATTTGTATGGAAATGCAAAAGACCCCGAATAGCCAAAGCAACCTTGAGAAAGAAAAATGGAGTTGGAGGAATCAGGCTCCCTGACTTGAGACTATACTACAAAGCTACAGTAATCAAGACAGTATGGTACTGGCACAAAAACAGAAAGATAGATCAATGGAACAGGATAGAAAGCCCAGAGATAAACCCACGCACATATGGTCACATTATTTTATTTATTTATTTATTTATTTTTTGTGGTACCCGGGCCTCTCACTGCTGTGGCCTCTCCCATTGTGGAGCACAGGCTCCGGAATGTGGGATCTTCCTGGACCGGGGAACGAACCCATGTCCCTTGCATCGTCAGGCGGACTCTCAACCACTGTGCCACCAGTGAAGCCCTGGCCACCTTATTTTTGATAAAGGAGGCAAGAGTATACAATGGAGAAAAGACAGCCTATTCAATAAGTGGTGCTGGGAAAACTGGACAGCTACATGTAGAATAATGAAATTAGAACACTCCCTAACACCATACAGAAAAATAAACTCAAAATGGATTAAAGACCTAAATGTAAGGCCAGACACTATGAAACTCTAGAGGAAAACATAGGAAGAACACTCTTTGAAATAAATCACAGCAAGGTCCTTTTTGACCCACTTCCAGAGAAATAGAAAGAAAAAGAAAAAGAAACAGATGGGACCTAATGAAACTTAAAAGCTTTTGCACAGCAAAGGAAACCATAAACAAGACCAAAAGACAACCCTCAGAATGGGAGAAAATATTTTCAAATGAAGCAACTGACAAAGGATTAATCTCCAAATTATACAAGCAGCTCATGCAGCTCAATATCAAAAAAACAAACAACCCAATCCAAAAATGGGCAGAACTACTAAATAGACATTTCCTGAAAGAAGATATACAGATGGCCAACAAACACATGAAAGGATGCTCAACATCACTAATCATTAGAGAAATGCAAATCAAAAGTACAATGAGGTATCACCTCACATCACTCAGAATGGCTATCATCAAAAAATCTACAAACAATAAAAGCTGGAGAGGGTGTGGAGAAAAGGGAACCCTCTTGCACTGTTGGTGGGAATGTAAATTGATACAGCCACTATGGAGAACAGTATGGAGCTTCCTTAAATAACTAAAAATAGGACTACCATAACGACCCAGCAATCCCACTACTGGGCATATACACTGAGAAAACCATAATTCAAAAAGAGACATGTACACAATGTTCATTGCAGCACTATTTACAATAGCCAGGACATGGAAGCAACCTAGGTGTCCATCGACAGATGAATGGATGAAGAGGATGTGGCACATATATGCAATGGAATATTACTCAGCCTTAAAGAGAAATGAAGTTGAGTTATTTGTAGTGAGGTTGGTGGACCTAGAGTCTGTCATACAGAGTGAAGTAAGTCAGAAAGAGAAAAACAAATACGGTATGCTAACACATATATATGGAATCTAAAAAAAAAAAAAAAAATGTTCGATGAACCTAGGGGCAGGACAGGAATAAAGACTCAGACCTAGAGAATGGACTTGAGGACACAGGGAGGCAGAAGGGTAAGCTGGGACGAAGTGAGATAGTAGCATTGACATATATATACAATACCAAATATAAAATAGATTGCTATTGGGAAGCAGCTACCTAGCACAGGGAGATCAGCTCCGTACTTTGTGACTACCTAGAAGGGTGAGATAGGGAGGGTGGGAGGAAGATGCAAGAGGAAGGAGATATGGGGATATATGTATACATATAGCTGTTTCACTTTGTTATACAGCAGAAAGTAACACTGTAAAGCAATTATACTCCAATAAAGATGTTAAAACAAGCAAACAAACAAAAATACAGAATGATCCAAGTAGGAAACCACTTCAAGTTTTAATTGTAAAGCAGATGCCTGTGTTGTAGTTTTAGAGATAGGACCTTGTGGAATAATCCAGTATGTATTTAGAATGTAGAAGACCTTGAGTTCTTCTGCTGTGTTCCAATTTGTCCTTCAGACCAGTCACTGGGCATTTTTATCTCACTGAGCTCATTGTATTTGATCACTGTCACACACTGATCAAAAATAATTTCACAGCCTTTAGCTTCTTATTTTAAGAACCGAACAAATGCGCTGATTTGTATGAATAAGACAGAGTGGAGAACTTTCCTGGGAAACAAGACACTTTTGAAAACAACGGTCAAACTGAAGACTACAGGAGTCTTAATTAGCTGATGCTTGCAAAATACTTCGAAAATGAAACCCATGGTGTTCTTGCTAAGTATGATGAATACCATTTATTCTTGGATAAGTAAAACGTCATATATTTTGAGACATTTGAATTTGTGTGCGCTCTCTACAAGATGCAGATTGTTATTTTTGCAGAAAAAGCAAATGAAACTCTATATGAAAAATGCAGAAGTGAGACAAATTTTTGAATAGTTATTATTCTTGAAGATGTAAATATGCAGTGGTGATGTGAAATTAGATGAATATTATTTTTCCTAAATGTGTGAGCTGATTCAAAGGCAGCAGTATAGCTGAAAGAACACGTGGTATGAAATTGGAAGATCTAAGTACAGACTTGAACTACTTTTTACCAGCAGAGAGACCAGTCAAGTCACTGGTTTCTTCATCTACAAAACAGGAAAAATAATAGTAGCTTTCCTACTTATCTTCTAGGGTTGTTTTGAGACTCAAATGTGATCGGATAGTCATGTGATAATTTTATTAACTGTCAATATGAAATGAAAGATATTATTTCTTTGAAACATTGATAAGGCAAAAAATGGCTTAATGACCCTAATAAGTAATACTCCACAGAGACTCTAATTCATCCTTTTACTTACAGTTCTTATTTTTTTCTTACCTTTGTCCCATTGTTTCTTTCCATGGGTCTAGAGAGGTTAAAGGTGAGAGATGGTGGGGAAATTCAAGGAGAGCCTTTTCCTTCTCTTAGGAACAAAGTGTCTCATTACCAAACTTTTAGGAGAACCTTATCTGGAATTTTAAAAGATGACTGCTAGACTCCATTTTTTAGGTATGGCCTTTCTAGGGAAGCCCAGGATTTAGAATTTCAAATGCCTGCAGTTCTTCTACTCGCTGGCCCATATACCATCAAAACGATTATCCAGATGAAACGTTTGACATGGCAGAAATAGGTCTTCCATTAAGAACTAAACACCCACGAATGTCAATTCTCTTCTAACTCATGCGAATAGTTGTCTTGACAGTTTCTAACATTTTTCATTTAATATGTATAAACAGTATGGTAAAGTAAAGATGCCTATCAATTCTTTGCTGTTCCTCCCATTGAGAGGCGAAGTTGAATTCTCCTCCCCTTGAATCCGGACTGGCCTTAGTGACTTATCTGACCGAACAATTAAGGCGGAATTGATGTTCTGCGACTTTGGAGGTTAGCTCATAAGACGCCTTGGACTTTTGACCTTAATCTCTCGGAGTACTTGTTTTGGGAGTTCCAAGCCAGTTTGTAAGAGACTGTCACACCACAGGAGACACTGTTCATGGTCCCTGCTGATCCCAGCTATCCATGTGTCTGTGCAAAGGCACAGTGTATGTGAGTGGAGCCACCTTGGACCCTCCAGAGTGGCTCACCTGCCAGCTCAGTACCTCTGAGTGACCTGCCCAAACTCCTAACACAAAAAATCTTGAGAAATTGTGTAATAATTGTTGGTTAAAGTCACAATTTGTAAGCAGCAATGAAGAACTGGACTGAACATTAAATATCTTGAGTGAAATATTCATTAGAAGTAGAATAACTTATGTTCATCAAAGTATTATTTTATTGAAAAAGTAGGTTCTTACCATTGACTGTTTAATATAATAGCTAATGCCATGGCTTATATTTTTTGAGATTTTACTATGCGCCAGGTACTATGGTAAGTACATCACCCATGCATCACCCATGTATTCCCACCTGTCACCTCACCTCCACTTCGTAGAGTATCCATCCATCCAATGAGAGCTTGCTGCACATCCCCCTGTGCCACTGTGCCCAGTCTTGAGTGAGGAGCATGGAAGCCAAAGGAATTTCCAAAGGGGTGGCCTTGACATTCTCAAGGATCTCTCTCTTTCTAGCTCAGGAGAAATTAGTATGTTCTGCCTGTTCTATAATGTGTAATTGAGGGTTCCCTTTAACTATATTTAGAAGTTCCCCACAGGCTTATCTTAGGCAAGAGTGTGTGATAGCCTTGTTCCCACACCTCTTCATCATTCCTTTCGGAGTTCCTCATCTTACTGTGTCACCCACCACTCACTAATCTCACTGGGTCTCATTTCACAGCTTCAGTCGGGATGGCCTCCTGGAGGCAGGGCTCTACTCCTCTCCTCAGGCATTTGCCAGTCCTTCAGAAAGTCGCCACCTCTCCCTGCCCTGGGGTGTAGGGGAGGGATGACTTTGGCCACATTTAATTGTCTTTGCTCAAATCATACTCTGATATCTGTCCTTTAAGTTCCTCTTTCTCTGTGAATGTGGGGCTTTTTCATATTTACAACTATTTATTCCTCCCTGCTTTTTTGCATATTCTTTGGGGTATAGACTTTTGAGTATGGCCAGAGGTGGATGTGCCACAAAGCTAAGAAGCTTAAGTTTCAGGGCTCCTCTCTTTTACAGGCTCCTTACAAATCCCTACGCCTCATTTTGATCTTTTTATTTTTTTCAGTTTTTTGAATTTGTCAAGTTTTATTTGTGGCCAAGTACATGATATATATACATATATATATATACATATACATATATATGTATATATATATGATATAGAAATATACATGATATTGGAATATATATAAATATACAAATGTTTTATTGACATAGGTAAAAAAAAAAAAGCATGTTCTGTATTTGTACGTTTCAAAGTTCTATACACATCTATTAAATTGAGCTGGTTGATTTCAATACTCAGATCCTCTATGTTCCAGCTAAATTTTTATCTTCTAGATCTGTCAGATTTTGAAAGATTTATATTGGAATCTGTTACTGTAATTATGTATGCATTTTAAAAATATTTATTTATTTATTTTTGGCTGTGTTGGGTCTTTGTTTCTGCGCACGGGCTTTCTCTAGTTGCGGAGAGTGGGGGCTACTCTTTGTTGTGGTGCACAGGCTTATTATTGCGATGGCTTCTCTTGTTGTGGAGCACGGGCTCTAGGCACACGGGCTTCAGTAGTTGTGGCTCACGGGCTCAGTAGCTGTGGCTCACGGGCTCTTGAGCACAGGCTCAGTAGTTGTGGTGCACGGGCTTATTTGCTCTGCGGCATGTGGGATCTTCCCGGACCAGGGCTTGAACCCATGTCCCCTGCATTAGCAGGCAGATTCTGAACCACTGTGCCACCAGGGAAGCCCATGCATGCATGTTTTAAAATGAGGTTCTTCTTTTATTTTTATGTTTTTATTTTTTTAAAAAAAGAAGTCCCAGGACTTCCCTGATGGTTCAGTGGCTAAGACTCTACGCTCCCAATGCAGGGGGCCTGGGTTCGATCCCTGGTCAGGGAACAAGATCCCACATGCATGCCACAACTAGGAGTCTGCATGCCACAACTAAAGATCCCACATGCTGCAACAAAGATCCCTCATGCCGCAACTAAGACCCGATGCAGCCGAAATATCAAGCAATCAATAAATATTTAAAAAATAAAAATGAAAAAGAAGGTCCCACACATTGTGTAAACCTCTGCTTCACAAGTGATGTTCACCTGAATGCCTGTGGCATTTGTCATGTTGCAGGACTTAGTAATATCTGAATGATTTGCTTCATAATGCTAATTGCATGACAATTCACCTTTGAGACCTCCCTAGCCCCTAAAATGATCAGTTACATGAGTCCTATTCTTTTTCTGCATTTAGCTCTTCTCTCTACCCCCTAAGTTATTTTATTCTCAACCTTCTTAAAATTTCTTTTCTCTGAATGCCAGGTTCTTAGCTTTCTCCTCTGACTACTCTTATTTGAATTTCCCTTATTAGTTAAACTCTACCAGCATATAAAACGTCTTTGGATTCAATGGAAATTGTCTCTCTTCTTTAGTTAATATAGTAAGTCGGTCGTTAAGTTCAGCTGGTTGGGAGAAGAATTTCAAGTGTTTCAGCTCTGTGAAAGTACCAAGAATTACTTATTGGGGTAATTCTCTTCCGGGATTAAGAAAAACAGCAAATCATACCTAAGAACAGTTCCAAGTAGCCTCATTCTCATGGCGTTGGGACCCGCTGGGGAACAGCGCTGGGCTTTGAGGAGTAGTTTTTGTGCGAACCGCTAATGAAAGCGTCCACTTCAAGCAGGAGTGCCTTCAGGATTCATCATGCTTCTCGGGTGCCTTATCGAGAGCCAACACACTGAACAGGGGAAAGACTGCTCGCCCAGTGGTACAACGTTACTCATTACCTGCCTTCTGTGAAAGAAGCAGGTACAATAAACCCCAGCGGATTCAGTGGCTGAGGTTTGAGGAGTTCTCTGAAAACAGGGTGAAAACCTAGGCTTATTTATGTGCTCAGAGGGGAAGCCCTGGAAGATTTATTCAAGCAAGGAGAAGACACGGCTTGTCTACAGCTGTACATTCTGCCTTTCCCGCATTGGGAAGAGATTATTTTTCTCTGAATACCCAGATATCTTCCACTTGCTCCCCCCAAATCCACTCCACACCCACTCTCCTGCCTTCTCCACCCTGAGCTGTCGCAGGGCCTGTGTGAACTGTAGCATCAGGTTCTCTTGCACGATGGTTTCTGTTGGGTTCAGCTAATGGGGTGACCTGGCAGGAGAGATTTGAGGGAAGGAGGAGAGTAAAACCAGGGTGTGTATTTTCTCAGCGCCGTCTCTGTGACTGTGTCCCTCTCCGGAAGGTCACAGCCCCTCTCAGTGTCCCTGGCTCGTACAAGCTTAGCTTTCACTAGTCTATTCCTACAACACCTTGAGACTTCTCTATGCCCTGCCCATTCTTCAGTCAATCGTTCCTTAATTCCACTCTCCTCAAATCCCCAAATTCAGTTTTCCTGCCGGGATCTGTCATTTCCTTGCTAGACCTTGACCCACAGTACTTGATCCAAATTTAGGATTCATGGGTTTGAATATAATTCAGACCCCCTGCCAGCAGAGCTGTGCCCTGCTCCCCAGTGATGTCCTGTTTCAAGTCTTTCTATAGTTGCTATGGGTTTGTATAAAGATTATTTGAAGATGAAGACCTTTGAGATTCAACAGCGAAGCCTTCTCAGAGCATCCCTTGTCTGACTAAAAGCAGAAACTTCTGAGAAATGAGAACTTCCATAAATTCCCTCTTCAGGGTGGCTCTATTCCCAGTAGAGAGAACAAGTTTCCTCTCCAGGGCAGTTTTATCACCTTGAAAAAGACAGAAAAACCACTTATACCTTTATGACAAATATCATAAACTCTCTTATCTCCAGTTTGTTCTAAAAACCCATTTGTCTTTCCTAAAAAATCCTTTTGTTCTTGCCACAGAAGCTGTTTCTCTCCCTTCCCTTTCTCCTACCAAATTAGGTCGGTAAGCCTTTTAACAGTTTAAGGAGCCAGCTACTTTTGTTGGCCTCTCTATGCATATAAATAAACGTTTTTCTCCTATTAATCTGTATTTTGTCCATTTAATTTGCAGGCCCCAATTACTGAATTTAAGAGGGTAGAGGAAAAAGTTTTTCCTCCCTTACATTGCCTTAGCAGGTGCACATATTTCTTTTTAAGTGGAGCATAGCAGTCCTCAACTTTGGAGAGAATCAAAAGTTACAAGGTATTAACACGTGACTAGCACTCAATAAACTTGATTTCACCCAGGATCTGAAAGTGTTCTAGAATCAAAGAGTTTTAGAAAGAAACATGGGCATCTAGCTCTGGGAGTGTTTTGTGTTGGAACTTGGCATTTTCACTTTACCCTCCTATTTCTCTTTTCATGTAATTGCTTGAATGTTATGAGAGCAGGATTACTCTGGAGACTTGGGAAATAAATCAGTCTCTTTGTTCTTTTCCCTTCCATTATAGTCCTTTCCCACACCAAAGGAAACCCAATTCAGTAGCTTAGTCTGACTAAACATTTTCAACATTGTCCTAAATATACTGGTTTGGGCTTGTTAGTCCCAGAATGTGTAGAAATTTGCCTAATCAAGGGTAGTCTAATTAGGACCTCCCTGGCAGTCCAGTGGTTAGGACTTCACGCTTCCACTGCCCGAGGCACAGGTTCCTTCCCTGGTCAGGGAGCTAAGATCCCCGCATGCTGCATGGTACAGCCAAAAAAAAAAAAAAAAAAAAAAGAGAGAGAGAGAGAGGGAGAGAGTAGTCTAATTAGCCACATTGAAGCAAAACTGTATTCTGCATGAATAATGCTGCACAAGGGAGTCTGTTGTTAATTCTTTTTGGATAATGACTATTTGGGGTTTCATGGCACTGAAATGTACATAGCACATCCAGTAACTGGCTGGGCTACGGATGTCTACAGATATTAACCCTGTTAACAAGATTCTGGGAAGCATAAGGTGAGTCAGCCACCTCCAGCCATGACCACCACCTCAGACCTTACTGTGGCCACCATCTAAACACGGGATTTAAGAACAATAAAACAATAAAGAACCAAATGTAGAGTAAGCGGGGGCTGGAATTTTGTGTGCCGTCGTTTGGAAAAGAAAAGAAGTTAGTCAGATCTCAGGCTATAGTAACCTCCAACATTCCTACCCAGAGTAGTTTTCAAATTATAAGAAAACATTTATTTGCTTTTGAAATCAATCACTTTAAATTGTTTTCCTGTCGCAAGAAGACATCAATCTGTTGTTTTTATCGGTGACCCGGTGCTGTCACTTCCCACTCCTCCCTCCCCCTTGCCTATCCAAGAAGCTACTGAATGCATGGTCACTGGGAATGCCGAGGTCTATGCCCAAATCTTGAAGCTCCCAGTTTAAAGCAAAAGCTTCCAGTAGTTTCCTCTACCTGTATTTTAGGAAATTACTGAGGAGTTTTCCTAGAAAGAGCTTCATCTATACCCGGTGTGAGGTCCTCAAAGCCTGCTGTTACGTGTGCTGGAATTGGGGAGCAGGGAAGAAAAGGAGAAGGAAAGAAGACCCTTGGGGTTCAGCATTTGTGTTTTGTTTCTTCTGAATTCCAACAGAATGCTGTGTAGATTTAGAGTTAGCTCAAAGTTGCTTGGTCTCCAATAAAAGGTTGGGAAATCCACTAAACAAATGGCTTGAGAGTTAAAAATGATTCCATTGTGCTAAGACAGCATGAAGATCTGACCAATCATGGTGTCTTGAAACCAGCTACAAGTTTTCTTTGACCCATAATCAAGATTAATTCTTCTGGCTTTTGTAGATTTCAGGCCACCTTCCCACTGGGTCTCTATCATATTATACAGATGATTAGGTAACTCAAGTTGAATCAAGTATGGTAAAAATGCATTACTTTTGGTGCTCTTTGAGGGTAACTATGAATGGTGGATTCTTATCCTTGTTTATTTACTTTTTATTAACTCTATGGGCATATCAGTATTATTGAACCTATGGTAAACTTTATCCTATGAAAACAGAACAAAAGCATTTACCTGTTCATATTCCACTCATATTTAGTTAAAAACTTATGAGTTGATTGGATGCTCCTAAAAATTTTGCCCATTTGGGGGGATAAGCTGCAAATCCAGGTCTTATACATATTCAGTGGACTACAGTGGTTATGTTGTAGTGATAGAGATCTGATTAGAATGTGGTTGGTAGTTTTATTGTTTCAACAATTATAGAGTTTTGCCAGGTATTTGTAAAATATGTATTTCCATAAATGACTATTTCGAGAACTATCTCCATTTATCTCAATTAAGTTTGAGGAATTTGGGGTGACCCTTCTTTTAGCACTGCAGTTTCTCCTTATCCTTAAGGGAATGGGTGGCACAGGGCGCGAAAGACGTCAGGAAAAGATTATAGGAGGATACTGGCTTAAATAACTCACTACTTTTTTTTCTTGTTTGACATGACATTCCAAATTCAAAAAGAGAAGTCATCTTGCTGAATCAAAAATGTGTCTGTGGACGATTTTGCTTTGCTCAGCTAATGGATCCTGGAGGAAATCTCCAGAAACTCCTGGCATCAGATATGAACATATTTTTCCTTCTTATGGGAATGGGGGTAGTAATAGTATGACCATCATTCCTAAGTAAGGCCGGTCAAGGTCACTGCAACCTTTCTGCATAGTTGCCTAAGAGAGAAGGCAGAACACAGACACATCCCCCCGTGTCTGAAACCCCTTTGTTTAGTTTCCTTTTGTATCAAAAGGATTGGCCTTCACCATGGGAGAGGCTGTAACTGGATTTCACCATGAAAGGAGGTTGTAATTAGATTTCTCAGCAGGTCTATGAGTTCTGTCCCTGGAAAAAACAGAGAAAAGGGCCTGAATATTCTTTCCTCTAGCTGGAAAGGTAGCCAGCCAAGCCTGCAGAGACTGGTCTGAAAGGCCCCGACCTCTGATGGAACAATGTCAACTCTGGCCTCCAAGACTGAGTGCGTGGTCCTTCAGGTTGAGGGTGCAAAGCAGTGCAAGTGATAGCTAAAGATTTCTTGGCATTTGGTAGGAAACATAGGACATTCCTCCGAATGAAACCCTCTGACTCTTGGTCTCTCTGTCTCTTGGCGTCCTGAAACTTCTATCTCCTAGAGAAGCGGAGGGCACCTAAACTTTGGAACATTCTAGAACATCATTCTCCATCTAGATTTAGGAATGAACTTACACAAACAACCAGAATATATTTTTGGGTACTGTGGTTCATTTTGAGTTCTTAGTTGTATTGGTTCCATTTCAGTTTCCATAATATTTTCTAGAAGTTTACATTGGAATGCAGTTATGTCAGAGAAGGTGTTTGTATTTGATTTCTTTTCAGTTGTTACAGTTTTTAAAAAGAATGTTAATTGAAATTCACATTTAAAATGGTGAATTTTATTTTTGAAGTTCTGCTTGTTGCCTTGCCACGTAAATCTACTTAACCTAACCATCTATCTCCACTGGGCACTCCTTGTCTCGCTAGGTCTCTTTTCTCTTCTTATCTCCTTGCTCTTTCTTTTCCTCCTAAGCATTAACAAGCTGTCTGACCACTGAACCAGAGTGGAAACATGGCCATCCATACTTTTAAAGGCAGAAACAGGCTTGGAGTCTACTCTTTTCCATCTCTTGTATTGGCTATGTCAATGACTCCTTGGAAAGTTTAGTGTTGGTAGTTTTTTTAACTGAATTTCCTTCATGCTGCCTGGAGCTCCTCAGGCAGCCAGTATTTTCCCTAACCCTCCCCCTTGCTCTGCCACCCCCCGTTGTTGGCTCCTTCCTTGGCAGCCTCAACCAAACGTATAAGTCCCCCTCCTTCTCTTGGAGACCAAGGAAACTTCCTTCAGTATTTTTGGTTTTCAAGGCAGACGATGACTACGTGATCTGTTTGTCTTACCTTGTCTAAGGTCAGAAGAACTGAGAATGACGTACATATGTGCAGAAAAAGGAGAGGTTTGCCCTGTCTGTTTTCCCTGTTACTTTACTTTTCTTCTTATGACTGGCATCTTGTTTCCTGGAGTATGTACCTCTACATTTCCAAATAAGGCCAGGTATCTTTTGTTGAGTTTGTTTATATCAGGGGAAGACTGTAGGCTACTATTTTTAGCAAGTATTATAACTATGGAAAAATTTCCTTTCAGGGAAATGTAGTAAACAAAATGATTATTATCATTTTGCTTCATAATCAGACTCAGACAGAACATTCTCCTTCATCCTGACTTTACATGACGGCCAAAGGCTTCATTATCAGAGAGCAAGCCCCTTAGTCATATTTTGGCTAACGTATACATGTTGTTACCTGATCCAGACTTAACGCTGTTGCTTTAGGGCTTTTAAAGTATGACTGAGTCTCTTGGGAGAGCTCTATAGCTTGGCGTTAAATGAATCTGAAGATTTAAGAAAGATGGCTTTCTATTTTGAGTTCTCTGCGGAGTCGCCATTTGACATCGAAGTGTCCCAGTCCTGCCAGTGTATACGATACACTCAGACTCAAAGATGCAGACTTTTCTAGGGCTCTGACTGCAACTGTCTGTCATCCTGCCTGACTGAACCTACCACTATGTGAGTCTAGGCTAGGGATAGATACGGTTCATGCCCGTCGGAACTTTCAGTCTAACCAGAATTCAGCATTAAACATGAATCAAGCAGAGGACAAATACTTTTAGGGCTTCACATCTCCCACTGCTCTACCCCTTCCTCTCAGAGGATCTGGCCTTCTCTCTGTTCCTCAGTCTACGGTCCCTCCTGCCACAGGATCTTTGCACGCTCAGACTTCTCTTGTCAGCATCCACTTGCTCCAGCTGCCACTGCCCAGCATGCACACCTCCCACAGGGCTAACCTCTATTTAGGCTTCCGATCAAGGAAAGCCATACCTGACCTTGAGTGGAAGTCGGGATCCTTACGTGCTTTCTTAGAAGAAAGGTGCTTTTCCTTCTTAACACTTATTTCAGCATATAATTATACAATACACGCTCAATACAATGTGAACTTTTTCGCCCCCCAAAATCATGCTATAACAAAAGGGATGTGCCCTATATTTTAGCACTTCTGAGGTCTCTCGCATAAAAGGATATTGTCTCAATTACTTCATTTTGAACAACAAAGTACCATTTCAGGCAAACAGCCTGAAATGATCTCAAGCAATGTTTATTTTTGTTCTTAGGAAGGTCACCCGCACGATGGAAAAGGAGATAAAGATATTTAAAGCAGATTTAGCAATTATTCTTGAGGTATGACTTCATTTTTGCAACTGTTGGAATTACACAGTTTTAGAAAACCACACTTTAGAGACTCAAGCGGTTTTCAATAAGCCCTTTAAAGAGTACTGGAAAAAGCCATATAGGAGGTAATTAATATGTAGAGATCATCACCATGGAATGAGAATCTATGCTTGGGGCTCAAATCTGCAGCGCTAGCAGATTTCTGAGAAGTGAGTTATAAACAGCTTGCAGAGGATTGATGATGCACTACTCTCTATTAGACAGTTACAGAGTGGCTCCAGTGAACACAGACAGTGTTGTTAAAGAGGCATAGAGAGAGTGTTAACAAAATCATTTCATGAAATATGAGAATAAAAAAGTCATTTTTATAAGTATAAAATATTTTAAATGAAATGAGATTTAAAATAATGTATTTGTAACAATAGAGTAAGCGTCCTAAGCATACCTTCCAATATTATCCATCCGTGTGTGTATTTAGGTTGGCCAAAGATTTTGCCTGAGGACCTTTTTATTAGAAAAATGAAGGTGGCTTTGTATTTGAGGTCACCTTATGTTTGGGCAAATGTACTTTTGAGAAAAAATTATCAAAGTATAGTTGATTTACGATCTTGTGTTAATTTCTGCTGGACAGCAAAGTGACTCAGTTATACACACACACACACACACTCACACACACATATATTTTCTTTTTCACGAATGCAGTTTTTATTAATGTGATAATTTGATTAACAACTGTCTCCCTAACTACACAGTAAGTACCACAAGAGCACAGCCATTCTCTGTTTGTTCCTGTAGCATCCCTGGCATTTCACACAGAATAGAACTGAGTACATTAGTTGTTTGAGACATAAGATAAAAATATTACTTATTTCATGACCTGGAAAACACTGGAGAAACTAAAACAGAAATTTTAATAAAAAGTATTTTAATGAAAGATAAGACGTTTTGATACATTTTGCCCTAGTGTTAATCAAGATGAGAAGAATCTCTTTTACTCCCTATAAATGTAAAAATCCTTAATTATTCCCTTTTATCCTTTTAAGAAATTCAATGGTTCCTGTTTATACAAGGATAATTCTGAGGCCTGTTTTCATTGCAGTTTCCTCACTGGGAGATTCCAAGTTCAAAAAAAGCCATTCTTATCAGAGTTAGACCAAATGAGAAAAGTATTAAAAGAACGACTACTTCTTGAGCACTTCCATCCATTGTTTCAGTTAATCCTACAACAGTCTTATGAATTAGCTGTTATCCCCGTTGAAGAAGTAGGAGAAACTGAGGTTTGGTGAACTTCACGGCCAACCTTTACCACTGGTCAGATCCTGTAATAAGAGCCTTACATAGAGTATCTCATTCAATTCCCATGACAATTTTATGACCATTATTATCTCTCTTTTACATATGAGAAGATGAGGCAAAGAGTGGATAAGATAAAAAACTAGAGAGTGTAAGTGCCAGGATTCCAGTCCAGGCAGCCTGCCCCTGAGTCCCCTTGATTGATAATCACCTGGAT